>NC_050486.2:26427115-27882115 GCF_012460135.2 Molothrus ater | reverse complement strand
TCATTCTGTAGCCTGCCTCCCTGTTTATAAGTGGCCATACTCTTCAAACAGGATTGTTGATGGTATTTTAGGTTTCATGAGTCCTCTTGGGGAAAAATCACACCAGATACCCTGGCAATAAGGGGGAATGGATCAGCCAGACCTTGCAGAAATCCGTGACCAGGTCCATGAACCTTGGTGGCATCACCTGGGAAAGCAGGTGCCTGTGAATTGTTTGAGCCAAGGGGTGTAGAAAGGCACCTGTGAAGGGACAGGACTCTCCCCAAGGAAAGGCACATTCAGAGCACTTCAAATTTTATTTTTTTGTGATACAGGATAGGAGTCGTGCCTCCCAACATTGACTTCTCCATTGATTGCTAACTGAGCAAAAGAGATGCCGGTGATGCAGGAATTACCCCCCACTAAGTTCAGATGCCTCAAGTAGCTCAAATAAATAATGCTTTAGTCACTCATTTCTCTCCATTGATGCTAAAGGGAATCTAGAGCACCAGCTCCAATGTAGACATCAACCCTGGAGACATCTAATATCCCTGGAGATGTGAATCTCAGCTGGGCTGCCTCTGCCTCTAAGCTTGAATATGAGAAAAGAGAAGCCAGGCTGAAATCAAAGGCAGTTAGAGACATAAAACAGATGTAAAATGTCAAGAAAGATAAAAGACATTAGGTGGCCCATGGTCCTGGGAAGCCAAGGGCACCCATCTGAAAATGAAGCAGCAAAACATTTTCTCTGCAAGAAAGCAGCAGAGAAAAAGGCAGACTTGGACCAGCGCAGGAGGAGAAAAATTTCCTTTCAACACTGAAAGTAACAGTTTCTAAAATCCACCTTCTCTGTCCCTCCCAAAATGTAAATGCTAGTAGTTACCCCTGTGAAAATCTGGAGCAGTTTTGTGGTAGTAAGTAGCAGATTCTTGGCTACTGAAGCCTCAGTGTGGCAGATGGGTTTTTTGGAAAATGACACTTGCGCAGCCCAGCTGGTAACCACAGCTGAGATCTCCCTCTTGGAGATCTTAGAAGTCAACGGCTGCACCGGCTTTGATTTCACTGGAAGCAGTGGCTGGGCTGCTGGAAATTGCACCCAGGTGTGAGGTGGAGAGGTCAGACTTGGCCAGCAGCTCCCAGGGTGATAACTGACCCTTTTCAGGCAATCCAGGCAATTCCCCCTGTTTACCAGGAGAAATGGCTGTGTTAACTGTGATACTGCCGGAACCTCTGGCAAACATTTTTTGCCTTTTTAGGTGAGTGTTAGAAATGTTTCCTGCCCTGGATTTGGGTGATATTTTTGGCTGATGGTTGGGCACGTCTGCCTGTCGCTGCCCAAGCCCCCTGCTTTGGAAAGGCCAATCTGCTGCCATCCTGCTGCTAAACCAAGCCAGGAGCAGGCATTTTCCACCCCCCAGCAGGAGAGGTTGGCTCTAGGAAACAGCTCCCTTCTGAATCACACGAGAAACTTGGAATATTAAACAATTTTATTGAGTAAAAGGATAGCGGATTGTTTTGTCTCACATGTGGCAAAATGGAAAGCAGTCAACAATTTCCCTCAAAAGTAAACAACACAGCATAGGGCAGATCTGCTGAGGCTGCTGTTGAAATCTTCATGCTCCCAGAAAATTTGGAAGTAGTGTTATTTTCAGCTGGAGGGGGAGAAGCGTGTGGCACATCTGACCAGTTGCACTTGCCTCTGACTCAGAAACATCAGCTGAGTTTTGACTTTTTCTCTGCTGAGAGCTGCATATTGTTCCCCCCAGTGCAAATGACTTGTTATTTCAAATGTTTCTTGCACCAGGTCTCCCTGTACCCAACAATAAATGGAGGGACCTCCAAAGTGTTTTCAGCATCACCTGCAAACAGGTTTTTTGTATTTTAACTTTTCTTGAGATGAAGAAAGCACAGCTTGCTTTGTACCATCTGATCTGACTGCTATTTAACCCTCCTTTTCCAATAGTTTCTGTGTTCTCAAACTTTGTCTCTAAAACTTACTTTTTGTGCCCATGCCATATGCACACCCACCTGGATGTGTTATGTGCTATGTTATGTTTTATGCTGTGCTAAGTGCTATGCACACACACCTAACCATGATGTGTTATAAGTAGAGATAGCTGTGGATTTTCCATCCTGTCATTTTCCAACTGAAAAAGTACATTCGACAACATCATGTTTTGCTGTTGAAAAAATAGAAATCCTTTCCCCCTGCACGTACAGCCCCCAAATAAAGCCATCTTTGGGAAAATTGAAATTAAATATTTCATTTGGGGATGGATTGATTGTAATTAGAGTATATATAATGTTTCGACTAAAAGTTTTCTTTTTCATCATTTCAACCAAATGTTGAACTGCTCTTGCCAGTGGTGAATCCAGGAAAAGTGAGAGCTCTGGTTCAGTCCTGAACTTCCTCAAGAGAGATGAACTCTCCCTTCACGTGGATTGCAGTGGTCATTGCACCATTAGGAGTGATGGAAGTGGCATTTGGCTGAGGCCACAGACCTGTGGGAAAAAAAAAAATCCTGATTTTGAGACTGGGATTTGGTGTTTCACATCATTGCTGCCAGAGAAAGAGGCAGTGCTGGGCTGCTCCTGAGGGTTTTGGGTCCATGAGATACTTCCCATTGCCCATGGGAACAATGGAGGTGGTCTTTGGTTTGCCAAAATTGCCTTTGTGAGTGTTTCTTTAGAGGGGATGTGTTGCAGGGGGAATTGTCATTTTCTGCTTTAGGAGGGACTAAAGAAATAATTTTGGATGACTTCTACTGTCAGAGTCAAGCTGTGGATGAAGAAGTTGTTTGATACGTGTCTAGTCTCAGTTTATATTGATCTCTACAAAAAAGCAAGGGAAGTGCTTGCCCTTTTAAAATGTGATTATAGAAATTATCACTGTCCAATCAGAAACTGGAGGTCAGCACTGGTGATTTTGCTTTGCCTTCAGAGCCCTAAAGCACTTTGAAACACAGTGATCCTGCTTCTACCTGTAGGAGTTCACAGTCATCCTCCAGAGCAGGAGTTATTTAGATTATTTAATTTTCACGAAGGAGATTAGCTGATTGGTTTGGGGGCAGGGGCGTTTGTTTTGTTGATTTGTTTGATTTGTTTTCCCCCTATAATTTTTTTTTTTTTCATCTAGGCATGCTGAAAAAGGAAAATTATCTATTCCATAGCTACAGGCTTGTCTATGATCTAGTTATGTCCTCTGAAAATTGCCTCAGCTTTCAGAAATGTCTGTTTTGGAGAAAACATAACATTACAGCTGTTTTGCAGTATTTAAAGGGCAGAAGCACCTAAGCTATTGCTCCCCTGACTTCTGTTTCCAATGAGTAAAAATTATCTTACAGACAGAATATTGCTGATCACCAAACAGTGCAGAATTGTTGTTTGATTCCTATTCTCTAACAGGGATGCACCAAAAATAGAAACAGCTGCATCTTTCAATTGAGTGAAATTTGAATAATGTTGCTCTGCTGGAAATAAAATAGAAAAGCCACATGGAACGAGGGGTTTGATCTGGTAGGTGCAAATAAGACCAAATTTTAGTTTTCTGTAGCAGATCTAATTCTAGATTTTCTGTGACCCAAAACTCACAAACATTTTAAACTGGGTTCTATATAAAGAAGTTTCACATAAAGACTGCAACACTGGTACAAAGGTTTACCTTGCACTGCTCAAGGAATGCTGCTGGTGGACAGGTGTACAAACTAGTGATTGCCAGATGATCTCAGTGAGATGTTAGATCAAGAAATTAAGACAGCCGCTTTTCTTCCTTAATCCTGTTCACTTTACAGCTTTTAATAAATTTACTGAAAATAGTGGATTTTTTCCTAAAGTTACAGTTTTTAAAATGCCAGCCATTCAAGAACACCTGCAAGCTGTAATTCTGGGGGTTTACATATCTCTCTTACATAGGAATAGAAGGAAAGTAGCCCCAAACCCCAGGCCCCTCCATGGTGCTGCTCTGTGCTGTCCTTGCCTGTAAGGCTGAGCCTGCAGGTGTTACTTTGCATGGATGTTGGACCAGCTACAGGTCCCTGGCACGCAGCAAAGCTGTTATTTGGTAAACAAGTTCTTCTGAAACAGTCGAGCTGAAAGCAATTTCTACACATGAAATGGATAAACTAAGTGGTTTGGGTCTTGCAGTACCTAAATATCTTCAAAGACACGGGTCCTGGTGCAGGACAGATTGTGGTGATTGCCCAGCACGTGGCCATGACACCGGTGCTCCTTGCTGTGCTCCACAGGACACAACAGACAGGGAAACAGCTTTCCATCCTGCTGCAGGCCTGCCAGAGCGAGTTTGTTCCTCCAAGTCTGCCTAGGACTGCTTGGAAAGCTTTGGAGAGCCCTTCTTGCTTGGTTTGTTGTCCCCACGGGATCACACCTGTGCTGCTCCCGCCCTCCTGTTCCTCTCAGTTTCTGTGGGTCCCCAGGACATCCCAAAGGTTGTCCCTCTGCAACATTTACATCTTTCACATACTTGGGCTCATTTGTCATGTCCCTCGCTTTACTCATTGCACGGTGATGCATATTTACTAATTCTAACATTTCCTCGTTAGTCATTCCCTCCAGGCCCATTAATCACTATAAATTCCCAAACGAGAGGCTGCAGTACATCGTTCCTTCCAACAGACAGCTGACATGTAGTAATTAGGCAGCTGAACATAAAAATAATGAGGCTGAGGCTCCCGCAGATCTCCTTCCCCCTCTCGGCACCTCGGGGGCAGCCTCTCTGCAGCCACCACTGCACAAGCTGCTCCCCAGCACGGATGTGCCTGTTTCCCTCTCTTTACCCCCCAAACCTGCTCTCTGATCCATTGGAGAGGTACCCAGGCATTTAGCTTTGTGACTTCTGGCGGTATTTTTCCATGCATCACATCAACACACACTGAATTATTTAATCTCTCTGCCTCCCCTGTTTCCCCATCATGCAGGGACTGGTCCAGCTCCCGTTGTTCATCTCTACCTGCTGCTCCAGAAAATCCTCGTGCCAAGCTGCCCTGCCAGCTTGCTGCAGCCTCTCTAACTCAGAGCACACTCTTGGAAATAAATGCATCTTCTCACAACGGCTTCGCTCTCTGAAATAAAGAGCATGATTCAGGCAGGGGTTTGACTGCCATGCGCAACGCAGAAATGGTCTGAGAGACCAAAAGGCTCTTTGTGTCCAGACTAATTTCCCTGTTTTCTTGTATTCTCCCTCCTCTGCACAGTTAGGGAGCACTTTTAAGGAGCAGTTCTGCAGTCTTTTTTCCTTTTTTTTTTTCCTGTGGTGATCACTTTTGTTTGCCACAGAAATACCTTGGAAATTGAGTGTCCATGGAGAGGGACACAGCACCATTTCCTCCAAATTACACTGCAGTGTCCAGCATCACTGGCCAAACTAGAGTTAATGAGAATTAGGAAGAAACTTCCCCTGCAGCTCTTTTTTCCTCTCCTGCTTCTTTCTGAAGCAATGTGTCTTGGCTGCATTTGGCTTTAAAAGACCCTTGATCTGCTTTGTTTATGGTAATTTCTTTATTCCTGAGAGAGAGAGAGGGAAGGCAGCACCGAACTGATATTGTTCTGGGACTGCAGATGGGCAGATGGTTTGAAAAAACGATTGCAAGATTTCACTTGCACTCTGGGCCTGTCTTTCACATTTGGGTGAAAGACCAAGTTTTGTCTTCTGTCACGGGAAGCCTAATTTAGATTGCCTAAAACTTGAAATCAGTTTGAAGACAAATCCCCAAGGTCAACGACTCCACAGATTTGGAGGTTAAGGAATTGAGGTTAAGAACTGACAAACGAGGAAGCCAAGGCAAGATTATGGAAATGAGGATCTGTAGCAAATTCTCTCTTGTTTCCCCCTTGTAACCTCCTAATGACATTAGTGCCTGTCTTTGACAGTCCCTTCTCGAAGGGGAACTTACTTGAGCGCTAAAGACGCTTTTATGAGTCCCAGAGACACACACAGGAAAACATGTGGGCAAATCTGCTAAGACTCAGATATGGGACACAGTCCTTAAAAGCCCTGCACCGACTTAAAAGAAATGACCTGAAATAAGGGAGACAACAAAACACCCTTGGCAGCTGGCTCCCCACCCCTGTATCCCCATCCCAGACCCCGTGCTGAAAGCAAACATCCTTTTTTTACCTCCACGCTGCTGACTGCACACAGTTAAAAATTCAATCTTTGCATCGCCCCAGTGAGCTGGAGCACTTCTACTGTCCCTTCTCACAGCTGTGAAGCTGTGATTCAGAGGGATTGGAGCCAACACCATAAACCAGCACCTATTAACACTGTCCAGCCCAAACCACCATCTCTCTAGTCCTTGGAGCAACTTATCCTTTTTGTAATGCAGTTTTTGTTGCTTATCCCAGCACTGCTTGGAGGTTGCTGAATTCATTTACTCCAGGGAGAGTTTCTGCACATCTGGTCTGTGGCTGGAGATTTTTTTTCCATATCTCACCCTTCTTCACCAAGGAACACCATGTGAAGCTTGGGCTGGATTTGTCTCTGCAGGTGGTGGTTCTCTGACTAAAACACAAGACACACATTTTCCTGCAAGGCTGTCTCACCCCAAGCACAGCAGCTTGGTTGCTGCAAGAGAAGTTTCATCAAACCTGTCCTCCTACTTTTTGTCTTGATCATCCCCTCTAAAACTACTCAGAGCTGCTCAAGAACAGCTGGGTGGGTAAGAGGCATTTAATGAAGATGCCTTTACTTACACATCAACACGGAAAGCTGAGCCATGGTGCTCACTCCTCCCCTTCTTGTCTGCAGCACTTTCTAACAGTGCTGGTGAGCTCAGGCCCCTTTCCCCCTGTGATTAGATGGCAGAAAGCAAGGTGAACTTGCTCCTTTTAATATATTAGCCAGCTATGGTTAATGAAAAGTTGAAAGGTAATTTTTAACTGTACAGTGAATAAGATATAGCCTTAAAGGGGAGCAAAGTATCCCTGAGGATGGTGGCAATAAGTATGGATAAATAATAAACATGGCTGTTTGGAAAGCACCTTACTCACCTGTCTAAAAGACTTGCCATCCTACTGATCTCAGATGGATGAATTTATGGCCTTGTTATAAATTTCCTGATGCCTCAGCTTCCTAACCTTAAAACATTCAAAGTAGCTATAGCTTTACAAATAGATTATTTTTTTTTTCAGAAATAGAGTTTTTCCATCTGTTTGTTCCATTTTCCCATCTGTTCCTCCAGCCTCATAGTCTTTTTCAACCTGTTTACAAAGATTGTCTTTAAGTGAATATATATATATATAACTTATATATAACTTATATATAACTCTTTTTTCTATTCCAGGATAATTGTTTCTTTCACAGTGGTTTGGTTTGTTCTTAAAATGCCTCTCTGAACTTCTCTGGGCACTTCTTTTGCTAATCCATTTACCTTTCCAATATGCATTGTGATCCTTCAGTGTGCTCATTATGCTTTGAGGCCACCAGGAATTCTTGTCAGATGTGGGGTGATCACTGTGGCAGGGCCACACCATGAGCTGCAGCCACATCCCAGTGAGAAAGCCAGCACATCCCATGGATGTGGCATTCTGGTGTCCAGCTGGGTGCCACAAAGGTGGGTGACACCAGGGAGCTCTAGCAGACAGCCCAGCTCCCATGCCCTCCCCAACAATGTCAGTCAGTACCTGCTCAGGAGCATTTTCTGCTCTCATGACCCAGGTGAAGATGGCCTTGTAGCAGCTCCCAAGGCTCTGCTCTAACTGAAGAACCTCTAGTATCTCCTGAGTAGTGACTAGGTAGAGATTAAGGTACCCAACGCAGTCCCCAGCCTGACCAATCTGGAAAAAATTCCCTGGAATCAGCAGCCAGTATTGTATTACAGTTAGATCAGAAGCTGGACTGGATTTCTCTCTGTTATTTGTCTGAGAGGCACAAGTAAGCACCCTCTGAGAAGGGATCATTTCTGCTACAGAGAGAGAGCAAATCTGAGTCTCTCCAGGCCACCCAAAAAGTGATTTTTGATTTGTCAAAATAATCCTTTAAGTAGAGGAATTGAGAGCTTGGAAGTTATCCAAAAATGTGTTAATCTACACTTTTTTAATTTCTCTTTTTTATGTAAGGAAGGGGGGAAACTAATAATAAGCTTGTAAATCATGTGGTTAAGTTTAAAGAAAAATGCTTTGGGAAAGTTTTCTAGCCTCCTGCAAGACATTTTGTTTTTATTCCTTCTGTCTCCACAAGACTTTTGCCTTCTACCGTTTGCCAGCAGGACTGGAAAAATTCTACTGGTCCTGTCATCACAAGGGACGCTTGTGGAATTGTTTTATTGTTACCCTTCTCCTTCTGGTAGGATGAGATCAGTCCCTTCATTTAGCTGAAGTCAAGGCATCTTTTCTCTCGTTCCAGATGTGCCAAGCTGCTTGTAAACAACGAGGGCTGCTGTTAAATTGTGGGGTGTTCCTGAGCCTCTGAAGATTGCTGTGCTCCACCCTTCAGGTAAAAGGGCTCACAGGAAGCCTTTGGGGCAGAGGAGACCCCAATTCCACTTTCCATGCAGGGGTATTTTCCCAGGAGGACTCACAGCAGACTAAAGACAACATTGATGTCTTTTGAAGGTTTATCAAGAGCATCTTGCTAAGGCTGGGGAGAGGGCAGCAGCCTTCTGCAGCAGCCCCTCCTATTGGCCTTGGCTTTATTTTAGGGTGGCCTTGTGGCCACTAAGCAGACATGAGGTATAAATTTACCTCCAATGGCTGCTGTTTGGGCTGCTTTGGGGATTTTAGGCACAAGAAGCCAGTCCTTCGTGTTTTATAGCAAGCCCAAGGCTTCACCTACCAGCTCAGCATAGAAAGTTTACCCATTTCCAACCTGTGTCGATTGGGTTCCCTTTGTTCCCAGAAAACAAAGGCTCTGTGTTCACAGCTAAATCCCCCATCCAAGTGTTTCCTGTAACAAAACAAAAGCCTGCTAAATAAGAACGTTTCTCCCTCTGGGAAACGATGCATTCCCTCACGTTCACGGTATGCAGTGTTCCCTTAGTTCACTGATTTTGTTACTTTTTACAGTTCAGTTTCCATACGCTGCTGCTGATGTGTGGTGCCAGTGCTGCTGGTGATGAATTTCTCGCAGAGCTGACTTGAGCAATGTCTCTCTGTAGTAATCATTTTCTGTCTCCCCAGCGTTTAGCTGAGTACATCGTCTCCAAGACCTTTCACCAAGCATCCATCAGCAAGGAGTTCAAGATAAGCAAGACATTACCCCGTTCCAGAGGCTGAGCAAATCACATGCCTACCCTATAACTAATTACTTCTATTGGCTGATTGGTTTTTAATGCATCTGTTTTACAGGTAAACAGATTTATCTTAGGAAGGCATAGGTAATAACGATGCTGGGGTTTTTTTATTCATTGCCTTCCATCAGAGACTGAAGGGCTGGATCATAAAATGGGTGTCATTTAGCTGTACAGTCCCTTGATTTTTGTATCTAGGCAGAATGGGAATCTGGAATTGCTGGGCAAGATTGGGAAAGCCTGAAAAACTTGTGGAGTCTTCTAACAAGACTTCATAAATGGATGACATTAACCATTAACATGTAGTTTCCAACCCCAGCTCCTCATCAATCTCCCCTTTATAAAACAGAACTTTTTGTAATTGTCAGAGTCCCTGGAGAAGCCAGTTTCTAGTGCAAGGAGCCCACAGCATGGATCTCCCATGCAGACAGCCCAAAAGCATCAGCCATTTGTGATGTTCCACTCACCCTCCTGATCCCAGGTGCAAATCTGATCATGGATATCTTGCAGATATCTCAGCAACTGCTCTGGAAACTGTGATGCTGCTTGTACAGTGGTTGTATTGCAGAAACACTCAGAAATGTCCCAGAGCACACAACCCATGGATCAAGGAGACCCAAAAATCAGTGCTTGACCCAAAGTACTTAAGATTGAAACACCAGAAGAGTAGATGGAAGCACTGGAGACAGAAAAGCTCTGCTCACTGGTATAGTTTAGATACAATCAGGGGATTGCAATAAGGGAATCAATTCTGAATATCCATTTCAGCAATACAAATTAGGGAAAGGGAAGAAATTCACCAAGCTAAAATGCTTGGAGGGAGATGTCACATATGTACATGGTAAGGTAAAGCCATGGGCAGAGAGCACTGTCTTGGTGATGTCCTCATCCACACCACTCCTGCATGTGCTTTTGAACTTGTTTTCAAAGAAATGTGGGTCTTCAAACCAAAAATCTATTGCTAGAGTACTCAAGAGTGGCAGTGGCTGCCTTCAATCTATCATGGCCAACCTTGGAGACCTGAGCCAGGGTGAACCCAACAAGCACTCACCAGTGTCCATATGTAACAGACCTGCTCAGGTGAAAGTGTGGCTCCCCCATTCCTGGACTTTTCTGCTTTGGAAAGACCCTTCTTTTTCTTTCCACCACTGCCAAAAAAAACTCAAAAAAAACCCCAAAAAAACAAAAGGGAAAAAAAAAAAAAAAAAAAAGAAAAGAAAAGAAAAAGAAAAAAAAAAGAAGGGCTTTCTGTTTCTGGGTAAATTTTACCAGGGCCAGGTTTTCCTGCCTGCCCTCCCAGAGCTGGGGGAAGGAGGAAGACCTTTACCTGCTGCTCGCTGCCGGGCAGGGGGCACCACGAAGGAAACAGGACGCAGCCGTCTGGCGGCAGCTTTTTTCGGCTGGATTTCGGCTCGCCTGCCGGGCTGGGGTTGCAGCTGGCTGGCCTGATCTCCTTCCCTCCCACCGGCTCTCACTGGGAGCAGAACATGCCTTCTCCTGCTGATTTCTGCTTGCCATATTGATTGCAGCAGGGTATAATGGAGACAAGTCAGGCAGAAAGCCAGCCACCCTTGGGAATGATTAAAGAGCAAGCGGGAAAGGATAGAAGTGAAGAAAAACAGGCTGACACTTAGGACGTGGTGGATTTGGAGCAAATTATGCCCTTTTCCCCACCTCACCCCTGCAAGGTGCCTGGGATGGTTCAGCGGCACCTCTATTTCAGCTCTGCCCAAAAGAAGCATCATATCGACCCCCATGAACGTGGGGAATAAAATCCCCAGAACGTGTACAATATCCCTATTGTGCATGGATTTGCAGCCTGATTATTCAGAGCATAGCCAAGGAAAGGTAAGGCTATGACCCATTGTTTTCCTGCGATCAATTGAATACTGTCATTTGCATTTAAAACGCTCTAAATTCGCACTGTCAATATGCCAAACAGCTGCTCGAGCTTTTCAGCATTCCATGGTGACAATCACACTATCATACATCATTGGCACCAGGATTTGCAATACTCTCAGTGTCAAAATTTTGTGGGTTTTTTTTAAGAGGAAAAAAAAAATCCTCCCCTCCCCCCAAAATACCCAAACCTGTGAAAAATCCACTTTTAAAATGATGGCGTTGGATGCTGCTAAGCAGGCCTTCACAGATGCCAACATATCAAAATTCATCTCTTTTCTTCCTCTCCTACAATTAAAAGGTAGTTAAGAAAGAGGCTGTTCCTGATAGACCCACCTTCTGTTTTCTCCTTTGTATGCGTATTATTCATTAGCAGTCTAATAAGAGTTTCAAAATGCTCTGTGCCTCTGCCAGCAGGGCATATGTATGTAGACATGTGCTTGTGACAGATAAGTACATAAACAGCATATTGGCACCAGAAAGACATCTGTGCCTAGAAAAACGCTTGTGATATGTACATAAATGACATTTTAGCTCTAGTCAAGTCCTTGTGGCTTTGAGAGGAATATGTGACTGTACTCTTCTCTGTGAATACTGAAAAGGTGCGCCTTAGACGGGAGAGTTTTCCCGAGGTTTACGGGGAGCCGGAGGATGCGGAGCAGCCCGGGTTGCGGCAGACGGTGGGAGAGCCGTGCCAGGGGAGGGTGGGCGCTGCCTCTGGCGCTGCCGCGGGCGCGGCCCCGGGGGGAAGCACCCGGCACCCCCAAATCCCACTCGCTGCATCCTGCATCCGGACGGGATGTGCCTGCGGGGCGGCGCTGGCAACGGCGGCGCAGCTCCCGGGGAGAAGGGAATAAAATCTTGGACCAAAAAGCCAGGGGTGATGCAGGGTCGGGGGGCACAGGGAGGGTTCCCTGCAGCACTTTCTGCTAACTGCATTTAATTAGCTGGCTGAAGTCTGAATGTGATCCCCTCACAACTGGCTTCAGAAAAGGGACAGAACAGCAGAAAAGGGACGTTTTGGACTCTAACAGAAGGGGACTGAGCATCCCATCTTCTGGGATCCTTCCCAGATGGCACAGGCAGACACTGTAGGTCTGCTCACACCACTTGGTTTAGGCTCATAATGCCTCAGTTTGTCCATTCCTGGTGACAGCTCCCTGACTTAGAGCTCTAATGAGCACTGGAAATGTTGTGGCCAGGAGGTTACAGCTCAGAGGTCTATGGTCCCAGAAATCCTACAGATTACCTGCACCTAGTCTGGGTGAGGCAGAGAAAGATGTAAAATTGGAGGCACTTTAGTATTCACCACACACACAGAGCAGTAAATACAGACTTGGCTTCCTGATTTTGGGCATTGAAGCCAAAGTCTGGGATATATGGGAGCCCTTATGTCCCAGTGAAATCACCCCAAGTGGGGAACTTTAGCCTAAGAAGTGAGTTCAACCATGTCTTTGCTGAGCTCACCCCAGGATGTTTGGGTGCTCCAGCACTTCCCATTCCTGGCTTTGTGAAATTACAAATCCCCTGCAGATTTCATTTGATCCAGTAAAGTAAATCCTGAAAGGAAATGAGTGTCCTAATCTGTCACTGACTCCAGGTTCATGAAGACTCACCTGTGCTGGACCATGAAACAGCAGCTGCACCTGCGTGAAAACCTTCTGGAATGTGGATTGGGGTGGTCGCTGCTGTTCAAGAGCTTGTCTGTGGTGAAAATGGCCTCAATTCCTTGGGTCTGACATAAAGAGGAGAGAAACAGCAAAATATTCCTTGCTGGAAATCAGGATGGGTCCTTGGACTTTGCTGAGCCTGTTTGTTGATGTGACCTAAGCACACGGCTCCCCGGGTGGGTGGGAGTCTCACACCTCCAACGTGATGGATGGAACAACAGTGGTGGATGAGCTGTTACTTGCCTGAAAAAAAGTGTTTTGGGGGAAAATTGTCTCCAGTCATTCTCATTTTGCATGTGATTTTTCCTACATATGTTTCTAATCATTAAGAAATTCTGTAGCTTAAATAATGCTCTGAAAGTACGGTAACTGTTGGACTACATTCTGTTGTAACCTTATTGAATTTCACTTCTCTGGAAAAAATAATGGGATACTATATCTTGAAAAACAAATGGTAATTGCATTTTTAACAGAATGTTTCTCTTTGTGTTTCAAAACCTTCTGCACACAGTTAGACATCTAGCCAGGGAAGAAGGTACAAAGCATATGGGCCAATTTCTGTCTCTTGGCTGTTCAAGATGCCTTAATATTCAGGCAGTGATGCATGCCTGTCCATGCAATATGGCACAATTTATCCACGTGGTATCCTTGAGCTCAGGTGAGGTGGTCAAAAGCTGTGTACTGGCATCAGGGGAGGTATTTGAGGAGAAATTGGGGGAAGGTGGGTCTACATCCTGTTCCCTACTAGTTGTGTGGGTGCACATCCTCTTATGAACTCAAATTTGTGTTATTTGATCTGCAGAACACCAAAGTTCCAGCATTCATGGTGCTGGCCAGAGGAACAGGTTCATCCTGCAGGTGACCAAGATCTTACAGACAAGGATCTGGTCAACACTGCTGAGATTGATGTTGTCCAACCTTTGCACTGCCCATGTGCCATGGCGATGTGACTTCCTCAGTGCTTAGGGGATTTGCACATCACCACGTGCTGAGAACTGGGTTGATTAAAGCCTAGGACCCAAAATAGAATCACCACAGTTTGATAACATGCTGGTGTTACTGTCTGCCAAGGTTAGGAGAGCCCTGGTAATATTGGAAGGCTCTTCCTTAATTCTTTGTAAATCTGGAGTGTTAAGAACTTTGTGAAGGGATGCATTTGGACATGTGAAGCTTCAAGGCAAAGGAATAGGCTTGAGGTTTCTGACTGACAAGACACATGTGAATACATGCAGAATGTGCTCCTCCTGCTAAAAATAACATTTCTCCTGTCAACCACGATGCACCCACCCCCACAACACCACCCAGAAGAACACATTAACACCTTGGCTTTGCACGTAGCCCGATTCACAGCAGCCACAAGTGGTAGAGGGATCTGCACTCTGTGCATGCTGACAAATCATATGGCACAGCGAGGAACAGAGGAGTGAAACTGGGCTAGCAGAAGTTGACGCCTTATCATCACAGTCCCTCTGAGCATGCTGTAGGCTGACACCTCCACCAACCGAGTCATCTCCCCGGTGCCAGGATGAGGAGCACGAGCCTGCTATCCTGATTTAGCCTCTGGTAAGCCAGGCTTGGCTTGCCACACCAGGAAGGCTGGAAGAGGCGCGTGGACGCAAGTGGTGCAGGAGCACCGTGGGTGCGCCGGCATGAGGAGAAGCAAAGCACATCCAGCCACTGCTGCTCACAGCTGTGCTATGGGGACATGTAAAATGTGCTTCATACACAAGGGATGTGAGATGTTGCTCCCATTGCTGTTCCCTGTTTGCTGCCTAATCCCATCTAGGAACCTGTAAATAACATTTCAAAGCAAGAAGGGTTGGGTTGCAGATAACTTTTGCCCCTAAAAAAGACTCCTGCCATAGCCAAGGTGCAGGTCTGTCAGATAGCCTGCTTGTGCTTCTAAGATAATGAAAGACAGGGACAGCAAAGCTTTTTAAAATGGTCAAAGACTAGAGAATACCAGATTTTTTTTCCCAATTATTGTTTCTTATGAAAAGCTGCATTTTTCTTCCTTAAAAATTAAAGCTTTCTTTAAAGCTGAAGATACAGTATCCCTGCCCATGGCAGGAGGTTGGAACCAGAGGATCTTTAAGTTCCCATTCAACCCAAACCATCATAGGATTCTATGGCAGTAAAAATTGACCGTCCTTCAGAATTTTTCATATTAAATTCTCATTCAACCCAAACCATCATAGGATTCTATAGCAGTCAAAATTGACCATCCTTCAGAATTTATCATATTAAGTTCTTGGCAAATAATTTGAAAACTCATTATTTATAGTTTTACTTTAGTATACATTAAGATTCTTTGTAAAAGTAAATTTTGTAAAGGGGAAGAAAAAAGGAAAGAGAGAGCTGGAACCAAGTTAGCTAAAAATCAGCAGGTGACACAAGACTCATTCCAAGTCACAGAGGTCACTGTCAGTCCACTGCAGCCTTCCCCCAGGACAGTGTGAAGCTTTATTCAAAGGAGATTTTCAGAAAACCCAGGAGATTTAAATACATAAGTTCCAATCCCACGGCAAGCACATGAGCCTATGTTCTCACTCTAGAAATTAAGCTCCTTTAACTCTCATTTGTGTGGCTGGGAGAGCCCTGGGCCCCTGCAGTTCTTCCCTTGTCTGAACCTCCCCTGATGGCTCTGGCAAAGCCAGGAAGGCTTTGGTGGGCACTAAAGGCACCCGGCCCTTTGCAGATGGTGCTTAGCACTTAACAGGATCAGCCCCTCAGCCCCTGGTGTGGTGTCCATCACCTCAGATGCCTCAGCATCCCTGAAAGTGTGTGACTCCCACCACATGTGATCAGCCCCATAAGCTGCTTTCACCTCACCTCGAATGTTTGCTGTGCTGATAATCCCGGGGTGTCATATAAAGGAGCCCTTGTTCAGGGCAAAAAGGAAGGAATGCTCTTCCATAAGGAAATCAGGGAGTTGAGAGAGATGTAAAGCTAAAGGTTTGCAAGATTGCTTTTGCTTGGCCAAATGTTGTGAGGTTTCAGGGTTGTTTTTGGAGATCCTGGTGTTTAAAGTTAGTTATTCAGCAGGTGGTCTGGCAGCAGCCGTATATGGAAAAGCAGCTTCCAGTCAGCTATCAGCATTTTAGCTTTTTTTGTTTCTTCTCCAGTTGTTGCTTACTCCTGTTTTAGCAAATGTAACACCAGAATCAGGTCCCTTCCTGGGATGAAAACCTGCGAGTTCATCAGCCAAGATGGAGCTTCAGTTTTGGCCTGATTTTGTGTCATTCTTGAAAAAGCTGAATGGTCGGATGCTCTTGGTGGTTCTGGTCATGTCTCTTTTGATTATTGACCTAGTGAAAAAGAGACGACCCAGGAACTTCCCTCCAGGGCCGCAGCTCTTTCCTCTCGTGGGAACCTTTGTGGACTTTAAGCAGCCCCTCCATCTTGCACTGCAGAAGGTAAGAGCTCCATGGACATTTTCCCTACTAACAATATCTTACCCTTCCATGACTCTTATCACCACACTGAGAAGCAGCAAGGGCAGTCTCTGCAGAGCTGAATATATAATAATCACATGAGATAGATGACCCTTCTTGGTTTTATCTCTCACTAGCATCTCCTCTTCCAGGGGAGTGGGATGGTCCAAAGGGAAAGAAATCCATAATGGAGGAAGACCTATATGTTCCTCCTCTTTCTTCCCATCTGACTGTGACCATTTCCTTCTGGACCCCAGAAAGGGCTCTGAAGGGCTGGGCCAGGCTGAGGGACAGGTGAAAAGTGCTGTGTGACAACTGAACTGTTTGGAGATCACCTCTGGAAATTGTCCTGTCACTGTCTTTGCTCAGAGGCCAACAATTCACCCCACCACATTTGAAAGAAACATTTAAAATCCTAAGTTATGTCCTGTGGCTTCTTCTGTGTTGCAGAAAGAGTCAATGATCTCTCTGGAAAGGTTTCCACAGCTTTGACTACCACGAGAGACAAAAAGAGAGAGATTTTATACATGCTGAGTATTCCTCTCTGAAAAGGTGGAAGAAGTTCTGACATGCTGTCTGCAAAAATCCTTTCTGGTGACTATTTGTCTCTTGCTTTTGCTTAGCAGGATGACACCAACCTGTCTACCCTGAGTGCTCTCAGGCCACCAGCATGGGTGGCTCCTGAGGGAATCCTTGGAGAAGGCTGAGGCAGTGAGTTTAGGATATTTTGTCGATACACACAGCTATTAAGAAAAATAATCCCATTTATTTACAAGTACACAATGACTGAGACACCCGTTTGGTCCCAGGCTGGTTTCACGAGTCACCACAGCAGTTTGGGGTGACCCTGTGTGTCCTTTCATGTAGATTCATTCTAAGAAGAGGATGAGCTCCCTGACAGAGAGAAGATATGATCCCCGTTTTACCCTTATACATCTCAGAGGAGACACTAATGCCAGCAAAGTCCATGCAAGGAAAATGGCCGCAATTTGGCCATAAATGCAGTCAGGCTTAAAATTAGAAGTACGTGTCCAGCAATAAGCAGTTAGAGCTCCTGTCTAAATGGGAGAGCTGGAGGAGAAACCACACTGCTCTAGACACAAAACTGATGAAAGGGATAATTTGTCATGGTTTGCTCTCAGCAGGAAGAGCCTGAGTGTGGTGACCCAGGTGGTGGGACAGAAAGGGACAGAGGAGATGCCCATCAGTTATGAAGCAACTCACATCCTTGTTACAAGCCAAACTGATGCAAACACCTGCTCAAGCCCAGGTCACACCAGATAACAAATATAAGCAATTCATCTCTCCCACACTACAGCTCTCCAGCCCGTTTTTATGCCTTCTCCAGCCTTCATGGAGTAGCTGAGATTGGATAGGACCTGCATGCTTGGGTTTGGGTTTCTCTGAAGTACCTTTGCTTCAAGCAGGGTTAAATTCAAAGTCAGATTTCCCTGTTCAAGGTCTTGGCCTGGAGAGTTCTGAAAATCCCCATCTTCTTGTTCTCAGAGGACAGTGGACTCTCTTTCAGCTTACGGGTCGGTACGGGAACATCTTCAGCGTGCAGTTTGGAAGTTTGACATTCGTGGTGGTCAACGGGTACCAAATGGTGAGAGAAGCTCTTGTCCACCAGGCTGAAATATTTGCTGACCGGCCAAATATTCCACTCCTCCAAGAAATATTTAGAGGCTTTGGTAAGCACAGCTACCAGGATTTCGGGACAAAATTTTCATCTCTTTGGAATGATAACTGTTAGAGGGAAAGAAACTGGTTGAATTCAACCCTTGTGAGCTTCACCTGTGAAATTTTGCACAGAGGAAGGCAAAAATACCAATAATCTCACAGGGGTATGTTTTAATCTCTGTGAGATTTAGGGATAAGGATGGGCTCAAAACCAGATTTTAATGAAAGAGGAGAAATAAATGCAAGCTGCCCAAAGATCGATACACTTGCAGCTTTTCCCTTTGGTTTTCATTTCTCCTTTACTTTTCCTGCCTGGGTTGCGCACAGCTCCAGAGACGGGGTGCTCCTGCCTGCAGCTCTGCCAACAGCGTGATAGTACTCAGAGTATTTTGGCTTACACCTTTTTTTCCCACGCAAAGTGACAAAGTAGCAGATTAAAGCAAATCCATAAAGCTAGATCTTTAGCATAAGCCAATTACTCTTGAATTTTAATTCCCAGGAAAAGCCATAGCCTTTTCCACATCCACGAGCTTTGTTTGCCTTGGTTTGGAGTTTTTGTCCATGGTGAATGGACATGGTTTCGAATCCTAACACTCACAAATGACCTAGAGAGAGGATTGTTCACCTGTTTTTTCCACCTACAGGGCTCATATCATCCAACGGGCACATATGGAGACAGCAGAGAAAGTTTGCTTTAGCAACACTGAAAAGCCTTGCTGTAAATTTTGAGGAAAAAGTGCAAGAGGAGAGTCGGTACCTCGTGGAGACAATTGAGGAGGAGAAAGGTGGGGGTTAATGCACAGCACTGTGCTCAGAGCTTCCAGCTAAATGAATGATGAGACGTAAAACTCTTACCCCAGCACAGCTCCAAACGTGCAAAACATTTCTTCAATAGCTCAAATCTCTATCTTACACTTCCAGACTGTGCCTTTTAGCACTTATTTTAGACCTCAGGCCTCCTATTTTAGCTGTTCCTTATTAATATTAAGCAAATATATATGAGGTGGTTATTAAAACATGAGTGTTTACATAGCTAAGGAAGTGTCATGCATTCTGCGAAGGAATAAACACAGCTCTCCTGCTATAAGGCACTTCCACTCAGAGGTTTAGTTAACCTCTGCTTGTCCTTGGTTTTGCGAAGTATTTTAAAACTTGTTTAGTCAGGCTTTCCCTTTGTATCACACACAAATGAAGCGTGTGCCTTGCTCTTTTATGGTCCAGCTTTTAAAAACTGCCAGAGGGATATTAGTAAGAATAATTTGTATGTTGGTACATGGGTGATGTTGCACTTCAGCTTTAAATAGAAGCAGATGGGGTTGAGCTAATTCTATGGAGCTATATATAGTAAACAAGAAAGATCTAAAAAGGAATTCTGAAATTATATACTAAACTTGCTCCATTTTAATTGCTGTTGCACTGAACAGGCCAAATACTCCATGTTGCCAATTGATTATAGTCTTCTATAGTCCTAATCAATAAACTAATTAAGCTGCTGGTTTGGGCCTTTCTTCCCATTAGTAATGACAAATAGTGATCATGTCCATCACTCTAATATCTGAGCACCAGCCCGGTTTAATTACTTTCTTGAAGAGTGGAGAGAGCAGCAGTGCTGGGAGGAGTGCCTTGCATTTCAAAGTGATGCTCAACAGCAGCTCAGGGCTGGACTGGGCTTGTCACTGAGATCAGTCTCTATCACAGCAAGTGGCTCTCCAGGCTGCCCAAGGAGATGGAGGTCTCTGCTCAGTAGCTCTCTCAGGGAACACAGATGTGACAAGCATCACATCACACTTCACTTTATAAATGGGCTCTGTGGGCCACATGAGCTGTTGCTGGGGTTTACAGGTGGGCACAGAGATCTGCAGCCGTCTCTCCCTCTCTCCTCCAGCTCCCTTGATTTCTCCATGGTGGACAACTAAAGCCCAGGGCAATGGTATTTTTGCAGTGTGGCTGTCCTGGGCTCCCTGCCCTGGGAAAAGCTTTGAGGGATCCTCTCCTGAAACTGGCACCAAAAACAGGTTGGATTGGGCAAAGTTGACAGCCGTAGCATGGCATGCTGCTTGTTTTCCCTAGAAAATGCTTCAGACCCTGCTTGGGCAGCTCAGTGCTAATGCCACTGCCTGCCAGCAGCCTGGGCTGCACACAGGACGGGATGTCCTGGCCCATAGTGCCCAGGCTCCAGTGGGATGGGGGGTACCCCAGGAGATGGGGTGAAACCTCACACCACCATGGGTGAGAAGAAGGTCTCACTCTGATTCACAGCTGTGGATCTGATAGATAATATGGTTTTGACTGAGACTGAACAGGAAAAACAAATGAAAGCTCTCTTTAGAATCATAGAATCATGGAGAGATTTATGTTGGAAAAGATCCTTAAGTTCATTGAGTCCAAACATTAACCCAGCACTACCGTGTTCACCACTAAACCACAGCCCCAGGTGCCACATCCACCTTTCAAACACTCCAGGAATGGTCACTCCACCACTGCCCTGGGCAGCCCCTTCCAAAGCCTGCCATCCTTTCAAATGAAGACACTTTCCCTCATATCCAGTCAAAATCTCCTCTGGCACGACTTGTGGCTGCTTCCTCTTGTCCTGTCCCTTGTTCCTTGGGAGAAAAGACCAACTCCCACCTGGCCACAACCTCCCTACAGGCAGTTTTCTTTCCTTTTCTTTCCTCCAGGACAGCCCTTTGACCCTCATTACAAAATTAACAGTGCTGTTTCAAACATCATCTGTTCCATAACTTTTGGGAACCGCTTTGACTACCATGACAACCGTTTCCAGGAACTGCTGCACTCCCTGGCTGAAACGTTGCTGCTCATCGGAAGTTTCTGGGGCCAGGTAAAGCCACTTGGATGTTTTTCCAGCTCCAGCTGCATGGAACAGCTCAGAAACTGGGAATTCTAAGGCATTGGTATAATCTACCTTTTCCTGTAGAAAAAGAGCCACGTTTAAAGGAAAATTACCAGGACAATTGTTTTACATTAGATTGGATTTATACACAAAGCATATCAGGAAAGCAAGGAAATAAGTCAAAATTATTGGGACACATGGAGGAAAAAAAAATACTACAGGATTGTGAAACCAATCTTATGCCTGACATAACCAAAAAACAACAGGAAAACCTTAAAAGAAGATCTTAAAAGAAAGATCTTAAAAGAAAATCTAAAAGGAAGAAGTACTAACACTGAAAATTCCTATATTTTCCCACACCCATATCCCAACCAGTTTCTTAAATAACTACTATTTATGAAAAAAAATTGAGATTCCAGGTTTAGAAACAAAATAGGTGGATTTGGTGATGCATTTTCTGCATGGCCACACACCATAGTCTGATTTCTGTCCCCTCCATAGGGACACACTAAGGGGCTCATCTGCCTCCACCTCACCTGTGGCCACCTCACATTAGGGGGCAGCTTTGGCCATTCAGTATTTGAGAACTTTATCAGGAGAAAATATCTGTCCAATTCTTATCTTGTTTGCACTTGTTTACGCCTATGTAAGTAAATTTGTACAAATTGGACAGTTACAGCAAGGCTGATTTTTTTCATGGTAGCAAGCAGAGTTAATCAATTAATTGAGAGTCCCATCCTCTCAACTCTGATACCTGCTCTATTCTAACTCAAAAAATGCTCTTTTGCTCTGTTTGATTTCTTACCAGCTTTATAATGCTTTTCCTTTGATCATGAGATGGTTGCCAGGACCCTTCAGGAAAATCTTCAGGCACTGGGAGAAACTTCAATATTTTGTGAAAGGTGTGATTGCGAAGCACAAGGAGGATTTGGACCAGTCCGAGGCAGGAGATTATATTGACTGCTACCTGAAGGAAATAGAAAAGGTAGGAAGTAAACAACGAAAACCACCTAAAGATTAACCCATAGAATGAGCAGAGAAGATTCAGGGCTATTTTGTCAGGGGAGTTCTTGCCTCACAGTTCTTGCCTTCCCCTCCCTACCTCTGCCACATCAAACTTCAGCAGCAGCAGAAGCCTGATCACTTAGAAACCCACAGATTTTTTTTTTTTTTCATTTGAAAGGATTTACACTTTGTCTTTCTCCCTTTTTCGTTCTGTCACACGGCGTAGGAGGACTCTCAGGGAACATGTTCATGTTTCTGTGAGCACTCGCACGCCTGTGTTTGCTATTGTGAAACTTGACATTTAAAAATGCTACCTGCTTTCAAGAGCCACTCTACAGCAACCAGGGTGTCTGTCAAAACAGTCCATAGGGCTTGAAATCCAGTGAAAGGCTGGAAATTTCCAAGCTCAGGTGTAGATAATAAAGGAGCAGTAGGACTTCAGTTACACACAGGTGATTTTGGATTGGGTTTTAAAAGCATCCCCTCCAGAGTAAGAGCTTTCATTGCCATGTTTTTCCTCCAAGTTTAAGGGTGATACCAGCTCCTATTTCCATGAGGAAAACCTGCTGTGCTCCACCTTGGACCTGTTCTTAACTGGGACAGAGACAACGGCGACCGCCATCCGCTGGGCTCTGCTCTACATGGCCGCGTACCCCCATATTCAGGGTAGGGCCACTCAGGGGTCCTTTGCTTAGCCCAAAACTCAGGGAACAGAGTTATCCCAGCTCTGCCACATCTTGGATATGCCTGTGCCCCACGTATCCTCTTGGGAACCTTTTGAAGACAAGTCTTAGGAGAAGCTATTGAGGGAACTGGGAGTGTTTAGCCCAGAAAAAAGGAGGCTTGGGGGGGACCTTCTCATGCTGTACAACTCCCTGAAAGGAGGGTACAGTCAGGTGGGGGTCAGTCTCTTCTCCCAAGGAACAAGTGACAGGACAAGGGGAAGTGGCCTCAGGTTGAGCCAGGAGAGGTTTAGGTTGGATATTAAGGAAAATTTCTTCACTGAAAAAGTTGTCCAGCCCTGGAACAGTCTGCCATGGGGAGTGGTGCAATCACCCTGGAAGTGCTCAAAAGGAGTGAGGATGTGGCACTGTGGTGGCCTGGCAGTGCTGGCTTAATGGTTGGACTTGATCATTTAAGAGGGCTTCTCCAACCCTAAAAATTCTATGAAGAGGGATATTTTTAATTTTTTTTTGCTCCCTGTAGAGAAAGTGCAGCAGGAGATCGACGCCGTGGTCGGGCAGTGCCAGCAGCCCTCGATGGCTGACAAGGAGAAGATGCCCTACACCAGCGCCGTGCTGAGCGAGGTCCTGCGCATGGGCAACGTGGTGCCCCTGGGGGTGCCCCGCATGGCCACCAGTGACACCACCCTGGCCGGCTTCCACCTGCCCAAAGTGCGTGGGGACCACCGGCCTTCATCCCTCCGGCCTTCATCCCATCAGTTTTCATCCCTCCGCCTTCATCCCACCAGTCTTCGTCCCACCAGCTTTCACTCCACCAGTCTTCATCCTGCCAGCCTTCATCCCAACAGCCTTTGTCCCACCAGAGCAGGGTCTTCACAGCCCAAGCCCCAAATCTCACCTGGAGGGGAACCAGTCAGCAGGATCTTACAGAAATATCACAATTATTTAGAAAATACAAGCCCTCTTGATGGATTCTGTGGGGCTGTTATGGATCTCACCTCCTTACAGAGGAGAATTGTAAGATCCTCATGGTGTTGGCTGTCATTGATCATTTTAAAAGGTTTATGCTTTAAATTTTGTAAAAGACACCCTCAACATGTTATGGGAATAGAGGAAACATAGGAAAGCAAACAGTTTGGGTTTGTTAATTCTACACAATATTAATAATCATCTATTCAAAGTAGCACTTGATGAAAGACAGGTAATGAGTACTGTTTCACACACACTGTTCTGCAATTACAAAAGCAAATATGGGATTTATATATAACTGGTCTCTTCCCTCTATATGACTGGTTGCACTGAGGCAAATTTTAAAAATTCAGGCATGTGCCTCCATATTGATTAGAATATTTCTCTTGCTGATGGAGAATGTGGAGATAAACCAGATTGGTTTTATTTTTTTCCTAAAAAAACACATTTTAAAAAATCAATTGAAAATTACTTGATTAAATTGCTTCAAGGTCCTATGGAAATGCAATGCTACCAATTTAAAGTTGGTTTGCATTACCATCACCTGTTACTGCAGCTCAGGATCCCGATCAACACAAGTGAACAATCCTGCAGGCTTTCACCCTAATTATGTAGCTTAGGGGGGGAAAAGGCCCGTTTTGCCCTTAAAACAGTGTAGTTTACAGAGCTAATAATAACCCAGTCTGACAACATTTCGACTCCTCTCCACCTCTCGCAGGGCACCACCCTGATGACCAGCCTGACTTCGATAATGTTCGACAAAAACGTGTGGGAGACCCCCTGACTCCTTTAATCCTGAACATTTCCTGGAAAACGGCCAGTACAGGAGGCGGGAGGCTTTTCTGCCCTTCTCTGCAGGTAGGGTGATGGATGCAGAGCTGGCTTTTCTTTTTGCAAGGCTTTTATTTCTTCCCCAAGACACTGCTTTTAGAGTAGGGGGTACTGCTCCTGTTCAGCTTCCAGCCCATCCCCACACTGAAAATCCCAGTCACAGTTAATAGAGGCTGCTCGGAGCGGGGAGGAAATAAATTTGTTACTGTGAGATAAAAAAAAAAAAAAAAAAAAAAAAAAGAAAAAGAAGAAAAAAAAGAAAAAGGCTTTTTCTTCTTGCAGAAGTTACATAACTGGGTTGTTCAGACAGTTTCCGCTCCTCGCCTCTCAGAACAGGCGCAGTTTGCTCGGCAGTAAACTTCTGGGGAAGCTTTGAGCAGATTGTGTGGGTGAACATTGCCACCTAACCTTTCCAGGAAGAAAAGCCGCCGCAGCCGGTGCGAGGCGGCGCGGCCCGGAGGAGCCTCGGAGCTGGCTGGGGCTCGCTCGGCACTCTGTCGGGTTCTTTGTGCTCCTTTTCCAGGCAAGAGGGCTTGTCCCGGGGAGCAGCTCGCCAGGACCGAGCTCTTCATCTTCTTCGTGGCCCTGCTGCAGAAGTTCAGCTTCCAGGCCCCAGCAGAGGCCGCGCTGTCCTTCGCCTTCACGCTCAGCCTCACGCGCTGCCCCAAGCCCTTCCAGCTCCGCGCCGTGCCCCGGCACTGAGCCGGGCCTGGGGCTGCCCCACAGCCCCCTCAGCCTCACAAACTGGGAAATCCCCTTCTCCTGACCACCCTGCAGCCTCACAAACTGGGAAATCCCCTTCTCCTGACCACCCACCCCAGAGATTTTGGGCTGAAATGATGGGCCCTGGCGGTCCAGCACCCGCTGGTATCCGGGTGGCAGGGGAAGGGCACAAGGGCCCCATCCTGCCCGCTGCAGCAAACACAACCCTTGTGGCTCTTCCCTTCACCTCATTTCTGCTCCCTGCTACCAGTCTGACAAAATGCATGGATTTAAAAGCCTTATTCACTAATTCCCACTGTCAGGAATTCCCAGAAAGGTTTCTGCCAGCTGCAAAAGCATGGTTTGATGTTGACTTTTCCATGGGGAGCATGTCCATCACCCAGAGACCACTTAGCAGCCCCTAATGCTGCAGCACCCAAATAGCCAAGGGCTCCTGAGGTGTCCCTGCTCAGAGCAAGCTGCTGGCCTTGGACACAAGCTCTGGACTCAAGACTCAGCATCAGTTTGGGTTTTCAGGTGGCCACAGCCAATCCTGAGCCTCAGGGGAGCTTGGCCTCAGAGTGGTGGACATTCCCTACAGCACCACATTGCTGCTGTGTGATGGAAATCACAGAATCAAGGAATAGTTTGGCATGAAAGGGACCTTAAAGACCAACCCCTCTGCCATGGTCAGGGACACCTTCCACAAAATCAGGTTGCTCCAAGCCCTGTCCAACCTGGCCTTGGATACTTCCAGGGATAAAAAATATCTAAAATATAAAATAGATCTCTGCAGCAGCAGCAGCAAGCATTGTTTTGGATCTCAAAGAGTACATGGGAATTTTAATTACGAGGCTACAGGGGAGTAGAAGCTGCTTCTACCAAGGCCCAAATCAAGTGGGATGGCACAAGGAGCTGTTCCTGCTCTTTGTGCCATCCCACAAAGAGCTTGCTTCCCACTTCTCACCTGCTTCCAGCAGGTCTGGAAGCGCTATAAAAAATGTGATATAGCAATTTTATATTAGAAAAGCAAAAGGTTTGTGCTAGTAAAATACAAATCAGAAAAGCTGCAACAAAATAATCCCCTGGGGTTGTTGGGGAGCAGTTCACCTGAAGCACAGCAGAAAGGGAACAGCAGAGTTGGAAGGGTCATGCCCGTGGCGGCTCAGTGGTGGCCCTCAGGAAGGAAGTGTTGGAACAGTGGTTTTGTGGTGGGAAGTCACAAGTTCAGCACTTCCCCTCTGCTTCTGGCAAAGATTTGTGTCTCTGTGACCAGCAAGGACGTAGCGGGGGGACGAGGTAGCAGCTGGGACAGGGCACCCTGCACTATGGACACAGCTTCTGCCAGGCCTCTTTGGAGTTAAGAGTTAATTAAATATGCAACTTGTAGAGAATTTTTCCATTTATGTGACCATTTGTGCTTAAAAATGCTGTCTCCTGTGTGCTTCAGTTTGGACTATAGTCACAGCAAAGATTCTTCTTCTTGGTTTTGTTGGTTTTTTGCTTCTTACCTTTCATAAGTGACTTTTCTGTGGGTACCCACGTAGGATATGGAATAGTTAACAGGAAAAGAGGATTACATTGAGTTTCATTTGCACTGGTTTTCTCCTCTGTCCCCGGCAGTAGCAGCTTTGCTGCGGTACAAAGCAATCCCTGTGCAGTGGCAGATTTATGCCACAGGGGAGAGTCCTCTGCACATCACATCCCTGCCATGCCGGGCACACGGGGATTCTGTCACATAGCTGTCCTTCCGACTGATCGCTTTAATCCTATTGCGTTTTTAATTATTGTTTCAGTCACGGGCTCCCATGTTGTGTTTTTGTCTTTGTAAAAGAGAAAACATAAAAGATACAAGGACTCTTTTCACCTATGAAGTCTTCAACACCACTCAGGACTAGGCACTGGTTTCTCTCCATTTTTGTTTTCCTTCTGCTGTAGGTCTGACCTCTGGCTAATGGCTGCAGCTTGTATTATTTGTACTGGTTTAGCAAATAAATATTGATCTCTTCTCTCTTTCAGTTCCAACTTGTGTTTCTTCTTTGGAGTTTCCTCCCCTACTCCTGGAGAGAATAAATTATTGAAGTGATCTTTTCTTTTCCTTTAATTAAATGTAATGATGCCATACCTTAAAGGCAGGAGGCATGAACTTGTTTAATTTTCAAGTGGATCCTCTCATGTCACTGCTGGTGAACACATGCATCTCCAGAGGCTCATGCCTAAGTGTGCTTAAAAACCAGAGATTAAAAGAGATATTCTCAAAAACAGGCCTCTCCCCTTAAAATTCCACAGTAAAACAGACATTTGACTTTTCCAGCTTCCCAAGTGTAAGGCTATGGAGAACATGTGTATGGCATCACAACAGTGGCTCTGCTGCTTTGTCATCAGCACTGGACAATCCCAACAGCCACAACTGATGGCCCCAAAAGAGAGAAAAGGCACCCAAAACGTCCCCCAGAGCAAGAGGAGGCAGCTGATGACTGCAAGAGGCTGTGACAGAGCCACATGGTGCAGGGGCAAAGTGCTGCTGCTCCCTGCTTCTTTCACAGTAAAACACAACAAACACATCAAAGTTCCACAATGTCCATGTGCATGAACACCACCCTAACCCAGAGCTGCTCCTGGGTGGGAAAATGCAGCACATTCTGCTGTCAGCTCCCACCAAAGGGCACCAGCCTGCAGAGCTGGGCATCTGCAGTGGCTTCTCACCACCTTCATCAGCTCTGTGGGGCTTTGGGAGCAGCTTCCCCGTGGGCTGTGACCCAAAGGACAAGGCAGGTGGGAAGGGGTGTCTGGAGAGCTCAGGGCATGGCCAGAGCCAGCTGCTCTGCCTGCGCTGCTCTGGTGGAGATCAGAAAATGTTGATGCTCAGGAAGCGCCGAGTTCCGGGACAGCTGTTCACTCCCAGCCCACGTCACCCAGACACACGGAAACACAAAACTCAGTCAGATGGGTTGGGAAAGGTTGTGCAACCTTATCTCAGGCGTCCCCTGAGACCTGGGGCTTGGCCCGGGACTCTTCATAGCAGGAAGCGAGCTGCTGTAAACAAGGAAAGCGCGAGGCTCTCCGAGCAGCTGGAGACTCCCTGAGAAGCTGAAACTGGGACGTAGCGCGGTGAGGACACCTGGGAAGGAGGGAGCAGGGTCATCCTGGGAGATGGGTTTGTGGGAGCTGCATGCCTGAACTGCCAGGTTTTAATCTCAATCCCACTAAGCTCATTTCTGTCCTTTAGACAAGGGCATGGAGCACTGGGGTTTAGTAAAGTACTGAGGGGAGTCTGGAGGGGAAGGAGGAAGCTGGGGGTGTTCTGGTTCATGGTGGGTTTGTTTTAAATCAGATGAGAGGGAATATTTCAGTTTAATCAAGAAGGGGTTTAATCCTGTGTGAAAGCTGGGAAAGCATGAGTCTGAATGTAGCCCCAAGAGCAGGCTGCAAAAGCCACTCCTTGCTGTCCTGTGTTTGCACCCACAGCTGTGCCAGCACATCACCCATCTCCCCCGGCCCTGGGGGCCTCAGTGGTGCCCTGTGAGCTCAACCTGCCTGACCTGCTGTGGAACACGTCCCTGCCGACCCCCAGCATCCAGCCATGCTGCAGTTCCTCTGGGACAGCCTCTCCCTCCAGACATTCCTCATCTTTCTCTTCATCTTCCTGCTCATCGCAGACTACATGAAAAACAGAAATCCAAAGAATTTCCCTCCCAGCCCCCTCCGCCTGCCCTTTTTGGGGCACCTCTACCTCATAGATTTCAAAGATCCTGTGGGCGCAGTGCAGAGGGTACGTAGGTGGTGAGCAGCATGGGGAAGGGATGGAGGGATTGCAGATACACATCCCCAGGCATGCAGGGAAAGGGATAACCCAAACCCCACAGGTAGTGGAGGCAGGCAGGAGGTTTGCCCTCATCGGTGACATTTACCTGAGTACAAGCAGGGTGACAAGTGCCGAGTGATTCCATGGGCAAAGGTCACAGCATGATCCCACAGGTGCAGTCACGGATATACAAACCCAACAGGTCCGAGTGGGGGCTGGAATGGGGTGGAACAAAAACTGGAAAAACATAGGACCCAAAAATCAAACCTGGTGAGGTTTGCTTGATTTATGGCCAATTAACATAATCCCAATCACTGATTTAGGAAAAGAGGAAAAAAAAACCTGCCCTCAGGCAGAGTGCACACATTCTGTCTCCCCTCCCACTCTTCCCTTATTTTTACCCATGTCCCCTGACAGGGGTGTCCTGGTCTCACCGGGAACATCCATTGCAAACGAAAACCCCTTTTGTTTATGTCCCCTCCCAGCTAGTTAAAAGATATGGTGACATCTTTGGCATGCACATGGGCGGCATGAAGTTTGTGATGGTAACTGGGATGCGCTTGGTGAAGGAAGTGCTCGTAAACCAAGGGGACAAGTTCCTGGACCGCCCTGACCTTCCCGTCGATGAGGGGATCTTCAAGAAGATTGGTGAGTTACCCCTCAAGACATGCCCCAGCTGTAAGGTCCAAGCCTCGACCCTGCAGAGGTCTGAGTCAGCTGGAGACAAGGCAGAGCCCTGGAGCTTTTCTCCCTCAGTGGGAGATTGGCCTTGGCTCACAGGGGTGTTCCTGTGTTCCTGCCAGGACTGATCTCCTCCAATGGGCACCTGTGGAAGGCACAGAGGAGGTTCACCCTGACCACACTCCGGAACTTCGGCCTGGGGAAGAGGAGCCTGGAGGAGCGCATCCAGGAGGAGTGCCGATACCTCATGGATGTGTTTAGGGATGAGCAGGGTGAGTGCATCCAGGAGGAGTGCCGATACCTCACGGATGTGTTTAGGGATGAGCAGGGTGAGTGCATCCAGGAGGAGTGCCGATACCTCATGGATGTGTTTAGGGATGAGCAGGGTGAGTGCATCCAGGAGGAGTGCCGATACCTCACGGATGTGTTTAGGGATGAGCAGGGTGAGTGCATCCAGGAGGTGTGCCGATACCTCATGGATGTGTTTAGGGATGAGCAGGGTGAGTGCCATGGCCCTCAGCAGCTGTGAGGGCAGGAATTGGTGGGGCCTGTAATAATGTCACTGCATGCTGAAAAATACCACACCTTGCAAGCAATGCTTCAACACTGCCAGCATCCCTGCTCCTTCCTACAGGTGCTTTGCCTTCCAACTGGCTGGGGAATGCAGCCAGGCAACACCCACAGCATTATTCACAGCCCACCTTCAATCTATTCCTCTCTGGGAAATACTGTGTGTGCATAAATGCTGATGTTTCCAATGAATTCAAATGACATCCTGCAGACCTTGTTTTCAGAAGTAAACAAACATCTCCATAAGCTGATTGAACTGGGACCACTGGGCTTGCTCTGCCAAGCTTGGCCAGCTCATGGGGTCAGCCGGGCACCCCAGGAAAGCACTGACATAGGACAGTGCCCATTAGGGGCCACTCATTTCATTCATATTTCTTGACTACTTTACCTCTGACGTGTTTTCTTCTTTTCTGAGAAGAATGGAAGAGAACTGATCTTTCTCTTCTCCAGGGAATCCTTTCAACCCTCAGTTGAAAATCACTAATGCTGTTGCAAATGTCATCTGCTCCCTCATCTTTGGCAATCGGTTTGACTACCACGATGATGATTTCCAAAGACTGCTGAAGCTGATGAATGAAATGACTGCTCTCCATGGGGCTGTCTCAACCCAGGTACAGCCCTCCTGCCACCAACTCAGGGCATAGTTTCTTCTCTGGAGTCAATCTTAAAGTCACAGTGTTGTCATCACCTGTCATTCTCTGTTCCTTTACACAGGGTAGATCTGCCTGTCATTTCTTTCTACCTTCTGTTTAAGTTGTGCCATTCTCACACTGCTCTCTCTCATCCAAAATCACTTTTCCTGCCCACTGATTGCCAACCTGCCTGCTGAAATAGTGGGTAACACACAAGTTACCCCATAATGAGAATTCTGCTCTCCTGGAGCTGAGCTGTTTCCACCCAGTCCAGAAATTCAGCAAGAGCAATCGCAGGCTGAAGTCTTGATGTCAGAAAAGTTTTTAAAGTCCTTTATTCAACTTGCCTTTCTCCTTTTGTATTCAAAGCTGTACAACAATTTCCCATCTATAATGAAGTATTTACCTGGAGCCCACCAAACAATTTTTAAATACTGGAAGGTTTTGGAAAATTTTATGCAAGAGCAGATCAACAAACACAAGGAGGACTGGAACCCCTCAGAGAGCCGGGACTACATCGACAGCTACCTGCTGGAGATCTCCAAGGTCAGCAATGGGGAGAAGACCCTCCTGGAGTGGGGCTGAGAAACCAGAAGGGATGGGAAACGAGCCCAGATTCTCTGAGCTGCCTGTGTAGCCTTTTATGAGCTCAGGACAGACATCAGGTTCAAGCCACTCATCAGCAGGATGGGGATGCGAGGGGTCAGCAGCATCTGCCGAAATCCTTGGGGTGGTCTGGACCAAGCCTGGTGCCAGGACACCCTCACTGTTCCTGTGGCACTAACACTCCTTCTCCTGAAGGACCACAACAGTGGCACCTTCCAGGAGGAGCACCTCATGGCCTGCTCACTTGACCTCATGTTTGCTGGGACTGAGACCACGTCCTCAACGCTCCGATGGGCTTTGCTGTTTATGGCCATACATCCAGAAATTCAAGGTACAATTTACAAAAACATATTTTGCCTTGCTCTTATCCCTCAAAGCTTTGTGAGAGACCAGTTGGGAGCGTCCCCACACTCACATAAGAGGTCCCTTGGTAGACCCTTACAGCAATACCCTTGTGTTGTTCCAAGGGTTTTTCCCTGGGCTCATTCCTGCTCTTTCCCAGCCCGGGTGCAAGCCGAGATCGATGCGGTCATTGGCCAGGCACGGTCACCAGCCCTGGAGGACAGGAACAAGCTGCACTACACCAACGCTGTCATCCATGAAGTGCAGAGGAAAGGCAACGTTATCCCTTTCAACGTGCCAAGAATGGCATCAGAGGACACCTACGTGGATGGCTACTACATCCCAAAGGTAAACTCCAGAGTGCTGGCTCTCCAGGGACACTCCCAGCTCCCCAGGCACGGTGCCAGGCCAGCTCCCTCCTGTGCAGACACTGTCCCTGCCCTGTCCAGAGTTCACTCCTGCTGAACATGGATTTTTCCATCCAACGTTCTCCAGCTCCCTGAGTAGTGCCCCACCCCACACATGCCTTTGAGGCACAGGTCCCAGCTCCCAGCTCTTACAGGGACTTTAGCCCAAGATTACAACAGATAAAAATTATGCTGATGAGGGAAAATGCAGTTACATAACTGCACTTCCAAACAGACAAGAAGTAGAAAATCTGGGCTTGCAGTGGGATGTTGCACAAATAATTTCAGTAGAATTTGACTAAGGATGTTCTTCATGGAGAGGAGACTGGAAGATAAAACTGCCCCTCCTGCTGTCAGTGCAGGAGTGTGATTTATTTTTCTTTTTTCCTCTTAGGGCACTATTATAATGACAAATTTAACCTCTCTGCTGTTTGACAAGAATGAGTGGAAAACCCCTGATAGTTTTAACCCCGAGCATTTTCTGAAGGATGGGAAGTTCTGGAAAAATGAGTATTTTCTACCATTTTCTACGGGTAAGATTTGCTGAATTATGGTCCACGTGGGCTTGAGTTTCCAACTGCAGGGTGGAGACAGGGAGGAAAACAGCAATGGAAAGGGCAGATGCACCCTGGAGGTGCTGATCAAAATGCTCCCATTGCCTCCCCAAAGCACCACAACCACACTTGGAGCCCTTTGTCTTTCACATGCACAGAAGAGAAATGAGGAGGAATAAAAAAACATGTAAATTCCAGAGAACTTAGGAACAACTTCACTGAGGCCATTGCTCTGCTTCCACATGGCTGAGCTCGCCAGGGGCCTGGTGAGCTCAGCCCCAGGAACCCTGGGGAACCCTCACCAGCAGCTTCCATGGGGAAATTGCTTTCAGCACCTGCTTTTACACCAGCACCACACATCTCTGGTAGCTCTCTTAGGTGAGCTGTCCCAGCATGGGCACATCCAGGTCATGTGTGTATGTAAAGTCATGCAGTCTGGGGGGAAGACCATGCTGTAATGCCAAAGTATTATTGGGAAGCTTGGTTTGGATTGAAAAACTCACCCAGGAATGGGGTAGCACAGCTGGCACACAGTCCTAAGGGCAGGCAGAAGCATTTTCAGCCGCAAAAGCACACTCTGAGGATGCTGTGGGTTCTGTCTCCACAGGGAAGCGTGCCTGCCTGGGAGAGCTGCTGGCCCGCTCCGAGCTCTTCCTCTTCTTCACCTCCCTGCTCCAGAAATTCACCTTCCAGGCACCCCCAGGCACCACACTCAGCCCCCGGCCCATGATGGGCATCGCAATGGCCCCACAGCCCTACAAGATCTGTGCTGTGCCTCGCTAGGGGAGCCTGGGCCACCATCCTCACATGGAGAATCCTTTGTCAGGGCTGCTGAAAACAAGCCCTTGACAGCTCTAGTGGGAGGCTAGGTGGTTTATTTCTTTCAAAGCAATTGTAAAATCTTTTCACAATTAGACCTTGCACTCTGTATCCCATGATGGTGTGATCATGGGATCAGCCTAGGAGCTTCCAGGGCATTATTAGGCTTGCCCTATGGCACTGTAAATTAATGAGGGGCTTGGGGATTCCCTAATTTGGTGATGGATGGCCATGGTTCACCTTGGCAAAATGAGGGACACTAGAGACTGCACTGTGGAACTTCCCACTATGGCTGGGTACAGTGGGAGAGCAATACCAGCCTTTGTTTTATAACATTAACACATTAATTAATTTGACATTTCCTTAATATGTACTTATCTAAAAAACAGTCACTCTCTAAAACTTGTCTCATACATAATAAATCTGTATCAAAGCATTTTTGTCATGAAGTGTTCTGCCAAGTGAAGACCAGCACAGGCCGTGTCCAGCAGGGGCTGTAGGCTTTGGCCATGCCCTGTGTCTCTGTCCCTGCACTGAAGGAGGTTGGCACTGTAAAAGCAAAGGCAACTCCTACAGAAGTATGGAAAAAATGATCCTGGCAGCACAGCTAGAATTACAATATGCAAAATCCTCTGTTTACCTGCCCAGCATCATGGAGTGGCTGGTGTGTCCAAGGGCAGAGGGGTGAGCTCCAGTTCAGCTGCACTCAACAGTCTGAGGAGGAAAAGGGTGCCTTGGGAAATAACAGCAGCAAGTTACTATTTTGAACCATCATCTACACAATGAAACAGTCCCAAGATTGGCAGCCAATGGTTAACACCAGTAAAGGCACTGAACTGGGAAACAGCTGCACCCCAAGGAGCCTGTTGAGACCTCCAGGCAGAAGCTGCAGCTCCCAGGAGCAGGATGGGAAATCAGGAAATCAGCACAGCACCAGGAACACACACCTCCAGCTCCTGCTCTCCTGCTGAGGAAATGAGCAGAAAGCAATCTTCTCCTTTTTTCAATTTTCCCTGGAGTACGACTCACCTCTTCCTAGAGGAAGCAAATTCCTCCCAGGTGAACGCAGCTTCTGGCACAGCTCCTTCAGCACTGGCTGGGTGGGGGTTCTGCCACCTCCTCTGATTTTCTGTGCCAGTGGAAACAAGAGTTTGGGCTGAGATACTGTTCCTGGTATTGAGGCTGTTTCACAGACCCGGTAAGGTGGAGAAATGAGGACACATGGTGGGACACAAACCAGTCCATTTATTAAATGCTGATTTGTCTCATCCCACTCCTAGGATGAGAACAGGTTCTCATCTCTCTCCTAGGGAGAACCTGGTCCACCCCAGCTCTCCTCATGCTAGCTGCCCTCCAACCTGCTGCTGGCATGGGCTCCTACACCTCCTGTTTCCAGCAGAAACAAGAAAGTAAACTGACTTTCTAGACCTGATCTCCTTTCTTTTCATTCTCTGAGAGAAAGGGAAGGCTGCAAGTGGGCTGCATGCCTGGAATTGACTGGGGAACAGCTGTAAGTTTCTGCTGCGTGAGCAACTCCCAAAACAATTCCGGTGCACAGGTGTCATCTGACTGTTTTGTGGTACTTTTTCCCCCCAGTGCTTTGCTCAGATTCCCATTTCCTTTCCCAAACTGCTGCTCTATCCAAAAGTTTCCTCCATAGACCTCTGCTCAGTTAAACTGCAAAAGAAGAATGCATTGCATAGGCTTCTTGAATATTTTGCCCCCTCCACCTAAACTATCTCCCACACGTGACTGACCACAGCTCCTCCTTTCCTTTGCTCTCAGGGCTGTAATCCTGTGTTCCTCTTCCAGGGACACCCCTCACCTGAACACACAGAGCTCCTGCTGCAGTGCTTGGCTCTTCAGGAGCTGCCAGAGGATGCAAACAGGGCCAGGACTGAACACACCCTGCAGCTCAGCTCAGGCTTCCTGCACAGCTGAGCAGCTCTTCCCTTCTCCCTCACACACCTGCCCACTTTGGTTTCAGTGTCTGAAACTGCTTTTATGTCCAGCCTCAGCAAGCAGGAAAACCAGTTCTTCCATAATGGCTTCACCCCCTCTGAGACAGGCCCTTCCACGCTGGGCAATCAATGCAGCTCCTCATCCTCAGATCTTCACTCCACAGGGCTGAAGGCTGCCAGTCTTCACCAACAGCACTTCTGGGCAGGGGGTAGTGCTCAGGGAATGAGAGCTGGCAATGGGACTAAGGATGGAGCGCATAAGTCACCTGCAGAGCAGGCTGGACAGGGCAGTTTTCCCAACAAAAGCAAGAACAGTGATTTAGAGCTGTACCTGTGCTCTGTGTCCTCTCAGGTGGGGCTGAGAACAGGCACAGACCCTCACCCTCCTCAGCAGCAATAATTACTGAGGTCACTCTACAGCCCATCTGCAGAGGGGTTTAATCTTTCACTTCACAAGGCCCTTAGCCCAGCTCTCAGTCTGGGCTGAGCAGAGGGAGCCAGCTTTGGGTGGGATGAATGAACTGGAAACAGCAGAGGAGAACAGCACAACTCATCCATACCCTCATTACAATACCTGTCTGTCCTGAACAGGGTATTTGAGGTGGTGTAAATGTACCAACATACAGAACCAGCTTGTGCATTGCCCAGAAACACCAGCTAGGGACCATTAAATACATGGCTTGGAATAAAGACACCAAAGAATTCATTTTAAAAATCTTTATGTGAATATAAAAGGATTTTTTCCAAAGAAAAAAATAAAACCAAAAGTTTAAAAATTAGTGCAATTTTTCCAGTTCTATGCAACACAGTGTTTACATTTGTTTTAAACAGAAGATGTAGACACCGATACACTGAAAACCTTAACTTAGGGGAAGGGGAAAAAGAAACAAGTAAGAAAATTATTGTACTAGACACTACCAACTCCTAAACAATTGTTTTCATTTTCTAATTTCTAAACTATGGCTACCTAAATAGAACATCAGTATTGCTTATATTACTTATTTCCAAGTAAGTGTATATCATAGAAAATAGAATACCCATATATATATATATATTTTAATGAACAAAAAATCAGGTGAAAATTTATTTTCAGTGAACATTTCTTAAACCACTATATAATAAGGTTGTTGCAAAAGAATCTTCTCAAAACTGCTGCCTGACCCATCTTGAGTAAAAGAACCTACTAGTCCATATTTTGTATTATTGCTATAAAACACTTCTCCTCCATAGTAATTAATCTTATATAAAAAATAATTCACAAATGATATGTCAATCAGAACATATGTTTTTGTTTCTTTGGATCTACATTACCCGTTTTACTGGAAACTGGCTAAATTCCTAATAATGCCATTTAACTTCAGCAGGGTTCAGTGGTTACAACTCATATTTTTTCACCTCATTTATTTTCACCTCATATATTCACCTCATATGAACTGTGCTGGTACAAATTCACCTTTCAAGAGAGCCAAGGGGCCTCTCTGTTCCTCCTGCCTCAGCTGTGGTGCATCAAAGGACATGGAGTGACAGGGCTCTGCTGCTGCATGCTGGACACAGCTCAGCTGTAACACAGCAGTGTTTTCAGCAGCTTTTTGCTTTGACATGGGGGAAGCAAACACTAAAATGATCCTGACCTAATGGTCCTTCCTGCACAAGCAGATGAGCTGAAGTGAATACAACACCATGGCTTATACTCCAGTATTTATTTCCACACATCAGTTCCTCGTTCACAGGACAGAACCCAGGTTTAACTAGTTGTATAAAAGCTGTTTTAAACAGGTTCTCAGTCCCAAAGAAACCCTTGAGTGATATTCACAGGCTTCACTCCTAACAGTTTGGAAAAGCCCCAAATAAGCAACATTTCATCCAATACCTGAAAACCAGATTCATTTTGGCAACCCCAACATGATTACTGGGGACAACTGTGCCCTGAAAAAGGCTGATCCCTGCCTGTAGATCAGGACTTAAATTCTTCCATCACTAGTCAGAAGACAAACTTCCAATTAAATGATAGGGAGGTTCTTAGTTATTTTTGGTCCCAGGGTCCGCAGTTTTGAGAAGTGTTAAGTCAAAGACATTTTGCTCCAAGTTTGTCACTATTCAGCACCTGACAGACGACTGACACAGCTCCACTACTGGGAGAAGTACAACAAATCAAGCCTACCAACTACATGAGTATTTGAAGGACATCCATGAAAGTTTCCATGCTGCAAAGAACGAGGGTTAAGAGACCCAGTCAACACCACCAGCAACAGCTCCACGTTTCACTAGGACACACCAAATACCAGACTTTAGGAATGGAAGCATCTTGCTAAGCCTTAATCTCCTGCTCCACTGCTCACCACCACCTCCCTCCCACCCACAGCACTGGCAAATTAAATATGCAACTGTACCTTAACAACACCAACTCCACTAACACCACTGCAGCAATAAAAGACCTCAAAACCCACGAGGTAGTCCAAAGAAGCATAGAGTCCTGAAGAACACCACCACAGACACTCTCCAACAGCCACATATCTGGCTCATGCCACACTGAGCACGAGCCTGGCTTTTAAACAATGCCTTGTGAAGGAGGAAATCTGTTGAATGCCAATTCATACATACAGCACTGTAAAACAACCACCACAACTAAGAAGCATCCCTAAGTAAGTTGTATCAAAAATGAATGCTTGCCTTTTCTCTGGCATGACATGCAATGCCCAATTAAAGATTTAAGATGTTGGGGAAGGATGAAATCAAAGGACAAGCTATAGTGAAGGGCAGGCAAAATGACACACTATCCAAATGTCACAATTCAAGACTTTAAAATTCTGTATAGCTGAACCCTGTTCTCAAATAAAAAATGCCCTTAATGGTAAGACAGGTGTGTTTTCATTCTCACAGGCAGCTGAATTTCATATGAGATGGTGGTCTGGTACAGCACCCTCAAATACTTAATTTAAGTGTATTAATTTCATTTTAAGGGCTGCTGCAATTTTCTTTTATTTAACTATTGGTATAACAAACTTTTTCTAGACCATTTGCAAAGAACAAACATTAACAGGTTTCCTAACATTACAATTCAAAACAAGAGTTAGACATTTGGGAAATAAAGTCACAAGTTTTGTGAAAGACAGCAACTTCCTGCACACAGATGTCAGGTAACAACCCCCATTTAATCTTCAATCAAACTATTACAGCTTATGCACTTTGCTCCCTGCCAACAAACAACCTCTGCTGCCAGTAGCTGCCACAGCCATCTCTCACTCCTCCACCTAGCACAGTTAGTTCAGAATAGCCAAGTGAAATTACATTTAAAAAAGAGGAAATGCAATTTCCATGCACAGGCTTGTATAAATAGGTTGAAATAAATGGGGCTCCTTCTCACCTAATCCCCTTTCTGCAGATAAATGCAGTATACCAATATGCCAGACTTTCAAAATATAGCCCAGACTTTTGAGTTACTGTAATAGCTTTTTTCTTACCCAGGAAAAGACAAGCTTTTTTGGCTTCAGTGAATTCAACATCTTAAAGACAGGTTTTCCTCAGTGCATATATGCACCAACTTAACCTTTGCTTTGTTTTTTAAATAAACTGAGAAATTCTGCTTCTCATAAAACAAATCCTGTCTTCTGTTACATAACAACTGGTACCACACCTTTATTTTCTTCTATAAATGCAAGTACTTTTTTGCTTTTAAAATTGTACTTTCTACTCTAAAAAAATCTTTTTTTAAAAGATGCTACCAATCCTTTAGATCTGTTTTCAGAAGAGCCCAGCAAAAATGCCCAATATTGCCAGTTTCCTGAAGTACACCTTTGCATAACATCTTCCCATTATAAAAGTCAACTTTCTAGCCCAAACCCACTTAAATAAAGTTTTAAATAGATAGTGCCAAATTTCATATTTACAATATAATCTGAAGGCAAATAGAAATCTTTCAAGTTGTGCTTGTACATGCTGCAGTTATTAAATCTACTTGGAAAACTACATGCTACCCTCTGGCTGATCACCTTAATCCCTTCCTGACAGGCTCTGATGTTGTCATTTGCAGCTGCCCAGCATTCTAACCTCCTCTTTCATCAAGTAGGTAAAGTGGAAAGGTATAAAACATTTAAGGACACTTTAGCATGTGAGTCTTCCTCATGTCCTCGTGTTTAATCAGATGTTGCACCTGGTACTTTAACAGTGAGGTTCCTCCTGGTGTTGGTGACGTGACGCTGCTGCGCCAGGAAGGAGCGGCCGGGCCCGGCCCCGCAGCCGCCGCTGCTGCCCACCAGCCTGGCTTCCATGCCCAGCTTCTGCAGGCTCAGGCTCTGCAAGAGTTAAACAACGACTTCAACAACAGCAAAAACAGAGGGAAAACAGTTACCCATCCTGCTCATGCTTTCTTAGTATGCACACAGAATTTCTTCTGCTGTATTTCTTAGGTTAGCTAAGATTTAACTGGTACGTGTAGCAAAAGATGTTTCAAAAAGTGGATTTTTGACCCACCTTGTTGTACCATGCAGTTACAATCAGCTTTTCCTCATAGTCACGTAGCTTGGCTATTTTGTATTCATTCTGCAAGGACAAATCTTAGTTAAACCACAAATTTTATCTGCATAAACTTGCTGCAGTTCACTGAGTGAAATAAACACAGGCAGCAGAAATGCTTCAATACACCAAATAACTACAAAGCCTAGAAGTATAAACAAAGATACTTCCATAAAAAACAGAGATAAATATCAGCCTGCTTTAAGAAGAGGCTAAACTACACAAGCTACAGTGAGAAACACAAACAGAATTTGGAAATGTACTCTGAGGGTTTGTGTGGGGAAGTGCACAAGAGGTCTGCTGTGTATCAGAAAACCTATAAATAATTTAGTAATTTTTCACCTGAAAAGAATGTACCTCCAGTGACTGGCTAATTGCTATTATATAATATACTTCCCTTGTACTCATACATAAAAGAAATGTGAGGCCACAGCATGTACAGTCAGACCTATCAGCCTACTGCATCATGCTGAGGAGTTCCTATTTGCTCAGGAAACTATTCCAAATAGTCCTGTCAACATTGCTGTGAAACTCAATGCACTTCCCCAATCTTTTCTGATGTTTGGACTATTGTCAACAATCCTTTCAGAATTTCAGCCAGGCAGATTTTACTGAATTACTAGGAAACAACATCTTGAATGAGTAATATCAGAAACAGATTATATTAAAAGTTATTTTTAAAAATATGTAAGATTTTTACCTCTAGTGCTTCAATTCTTTTGTCTTTTTCCAGTATCTGTTTTCTGAGCAACATAATTTCTGCTGATGCTGGATTTAGCTTGGGGTCTAAGGTTTTTATCACCTGGACAAGGCAAAACAAGAGCATTGCAAGTCAGTTTGATTCTCAACAGGTCTGCATTTCACCTGCTCAAAGGAGGAATGTGAGAACAGGCTGGGCACTGGTCAGGCTGTTACTGTGTACAAGAGACCACAGGTACAAAGGAATCCTTACTGCACCTCATGCTCAGCCTAAACCCTGTTTATTCTCTCAGACTTAATGGACTGCAGTTGAACAATCTGACTAAAAATGCAATTTTCAGCTACTGCTTTTAATTGGGAGGTGGGGACACACACACTCAATCTGTTTAACAATTTATGAGGGAGGAATGCATATGCTCAGAAACATGCCACTCACATTCCTTGCTTTTTCAAGGTACATTTTATATCTTTCTTCCATTGCTTTCATATCCTCATCTTTTTTTCGTAAAGCGGCTTCCAGCTCTCCAATCTTCTGGGCTGTTTACAGAAATTATCAACAAAGACACACAAAATAAAAACAGACATGGTACTTTCAGGGCTTCTGTGTTCTTTTAATTTCACCATCCCTCAAACAGAGAGCAATGTAGAAGCTAGAAGTTTAAGTTTAGAAGGTTTAAGTTCTTATTTTTGTTTCAGCTGTCCCACCTGACCCTGAAATCCCATTTTGCAGAGCACTGTTCAACAAACCTCATCCCCCCCAGGATCCTCTCCCTGCCCACCACCACACACAAAACCCCTCCAGACCCCCCAGTTCAGATTAAAAGCTAAGCTGCAGCAGAAAGCCTCATCCAGACAACTATCCCATAATCCAGTGGCTATGGGAATCATTTCAGGAGAAACTTAACACAGTCTTATTAAACAAATACAAAAAAAAAACAAAACCCAAACCACAAAACAACTCACGGTTCTGACTGTCATCAGGCTGGAGCTCTGCAAGATCAGCCTCCTTCTTCTGTAACTCATCATGAACCTCGTTCAACTTTTCCCTGTGAATGAAAAGTTGGGCTAAGGATTAAGCTCACAAATAATTTCAGGTTTAACAGCTGGAAGCTTAAACTTCACAACAGAAGTATTTAAATAAGTATTTTAAGCTCTAGCACTTCTTCAGGGTTTGAATAGAAATATTAATATCATAAAAGTTGTCACTTCTGAGTTGATCCTCCTTTAGTTAAAACTAGGAAAATTAACAATTAAGCCCCTCCAGCATCATCTTAGGAAGAATTACATCTGCTGAAAGGACTGGAAATATTTCAGAGGAGTAGAATACACTTTGAGTGATGGTTTTAGCAGTGTGTTATAGAATCAGAACCGTTAAAATGCTGGTGGTGATGACGAGACAGTGAAGTGGTACTGGTACTACAAGATCATCATGGTCAGAGTAAACAAAACAAAACTATGACACCAATATTTAACTCTATGCAAACTCTCAAATCAGTGGCTTAGAAAAACAAGACATCTCTACCAAGATTTAAGCAGTTCCTGTGCTCTATTTAGTATAAATAAGCTATTGTGGATGCATGTGCCTTACTTACATGTGTGCTGCCAATTTCTGCTTCAGGTTGCTGGACTGTGAAAGGAGAGAGTTAAAATTCAGTTGTATTTCAGTATTTCATACCATGCAACATTCACGGACTCTTACAAATCAGCCAAGAATACTTAGCACAACTAAATAAGCCAAAGCAAATAAATCCATTGAATGATAAAACCAGAGACTTTGGAAGTAAAGTAGAAGGGTTACAGTTCCATAGAAGGAATCACAAGGAGCTTTTCAAGTGAACTGCAGTTGATATGGAGGTATTCCTCAGATACACTGAAAAATAACACGCTGGAGGACTTTAAACAAAACTGGCAAAATGTTTCACTTACTCCTTCAGTCTTGGATCCCTGCTCCTGTAAAGTCTTTTGCAGATCTTCAATCTGCTGCTGTAATCCTCCAATACGCTCCTCATTGAGCCTTTTAGGAAGAAAACTCAGTTATTGCCCATCTAAAGAAATAGTTCACAGACAGATTTTTCTGTTTCATTAGTTTTTCATAGGGTCTACCCAGCATGACTTAAGCCACAAATAAACTGATTTCAAATGCTTTTAGGGTGACTGGAACTTCTGCTGAAACAAACACACAGAGCTTTACTGAACATTTTATAATGAAATTCCTATTGTCACATTAAGTTGTGAGAAAACGTAACTATCAAAAGTTTTCCTATTCTAGTAAAATTTTTTATCATTCATTGATAGAAAATCCACGGTCTAACAGTCTGAAGTTCTAGAAATAGAGGACACATCCATTCTTGGTCTACCAAGAATAATTCAGATTGAAGGAGAGTGTCCTGTAAGCAGCACTTCCTTCAGGGTATGGTACACACAGAACGACCACATTTAAACCACTTTCCTTCTTCCTTGCTTCATAATCCTTCATTTCTGGTGAAAGAAAAGGTTCCTGCACTACAGATGTAATGTACAAGTCACCCTAAAAACTCCAGAGATCATTTTTGCTGTATTTGAAGGTGCAGTTTGCCCCATCACCTTTTCTCAGTTTCCAGCTCGTTCACTGTCCGGTGCTTCTGCTCCAGCTCTTCCTGGAGCTCAGCAATCCGTTCATTTTCTGATCCCTCCTGTTTCAGCAGGAGCATCTTATTTTCATGCTGCAGCCGAATGAACATTTCCCTAAAGCAAAAACAAAAAAAAAGTCACTGTTAATTAAGAAGGTGACTAGAGAAACAGTCCTGTTCACTCCCCCAACATTAAAGTGAGCCAGGCAAGTCGTACTTGATAATGTAATTGGGGTAACAAAGCAATTTGTTATTAAAAGGTAACTTAAAATGTTGGAAAACTTTAAGATATATGAGCAGAATTTTAAATTGTCACTCCAAACCCAGATTTATACACAGCAATCTGTTATGGTTTTAAGAAAAAAATCAAAGTAATTTTAGCATGGGGAAATAATTATTAACACTATGTGGTGGCAAAGCAAGGTGTGGGATAAAGAATCACATTGATGTAAACACTGAACTTTCACAGAGACATTTTCATGCCCCACCTATGAACATCCCAAACAACTTCAGCCTTTGGGTCTCACCTATATTCCACTGGCAGAATTTCAGCAGCAAGATTCTCATGGCTTTTTTCACCTGAAATCACATGAGGGGTTTAATTCAGCACACTTAAAGAAACCTGTAAACCAAATAAAAGAGTCTCTGAAGATAAAGCAGTACCTGTTTGACTCAGGTGATCCTGCTGCATCTGTGCACACCGGAGCTCCTCATTTGTCTCTCTTAATGCATCACACTGCACTATCAGTCTCTAAAAAGACACATTTGAGATGGAATTAGGTCAGGCTGCACCACTTCTAACACCAAATAACATTAATCAGAAGTAATAATGACACGTGCACATTTTAGGCTGGTCCTGATGATCTTGGAGATCTTTCCCAACCTTCATGATTCGATAATTCTATATTTTGTTTTATATGTGAATGCACACACACAGGGCGCTAAACTTCATTTTTATGGAACCTTACTTCCAGGAAGGTTCTCCTCAAGCAGAGGATCTGAGAGAGATCTAGGTGCTCAAATAAACTCTTAAAGGGACTTACCTCTTTTTCTTTCATTAAAGCTTCATATTTTTCTTCGAGTCGCTTAATTTCAAATGCCAGCTTATCAGCTCTTTTGGATTCTTCAGACAGTTTGTTATGAAGCTCCTGGACCTTTTCATAAAAGCATTATTTAGCACAGGAATGTTGCAAGAGGCTACTTTAAAAAGCTACATTAAAACAATCCTTCCTGCCCAATTCAGCCAAAATAAAACAGTTGGCTCCTCAAGCTTAAGGCAGCAGAGATGGGATGGGGGCCTCTGTGTTTTGGGAGGTTATATTGATTTTTTTCTTTTTTTATTTAACTCTTTCTTAATTCCTACTGAAATTAAAATAAAACTTGTAATTTTCATGAAGAATAGTAAGAATATGAGAGTATAAGAATATAGTGACAGGACAGGGGGAACGGGTTCAAATTGAAAGAGAACAGGTTTACATCAGGTATTAAGAAAAAATTCTTTACTGTGAGGGTGGTGGGACCCTGGCACAGATTTCAAAGGGAAGTTGTGGGTGTCCCATCCCTGGAAGTGTTCAAGCTCAGGCTGGATGGGCTTGGAGCAATCTGGGACAGTGGAAGGTGTCTCTGCCCATGGCAGTGGAATGAGATCATCTTCAAGGTCACCTTCCAAGCCAAACCATTCTATGATTCCATACAAATGATCTCAGTAACAGCTGACAACCTCTCCCAGGCACACAAATTACCTCAGTCAGAGTGAAGAAGAAAAGCCTGCAGACTATGGACTCTCACATCAGTTGAGAGGGCAACTACAGTTAAGCTTGCAAGTTTAACAAACGGGGAAAAGCCCAGAAGGGAACCACAGGGTACGAAGGAGTTTTCACAACTCAGAAATTCCAGAAGGACAATGCAGGGTTGTTAAGGTGTTCCCAGCTAGCTGGGGAAAAAGGAGCCTTTCAAACACAAGTGCAGCACTACCTGTTTCTTGTAGGTTTCCAGCTGGGCCCGTGCTGCGTTGGCTTTCCTGAGCTCGTCCTCCAGACTGACGGTGTTGTGCATGTACATCATGTTGGTCTCCTGCAGGGACTTGACCTGCCTGCGGAAATCGTTCAGGTCCTGCAGCTTCTTCCGATACACTTCCACTGTCGACTCCAGCTTGCTTGCCTTGTCTGCAGTGGCCCTGGAGGTATCAACAGCAACCACAAGGAAATGGTACAAAACTCAAACCCTGCTGACACACTGTTTTCAAAGAGAGATGTGACACGCTTAGCAGCAGTTACGTTTCACCGCTTTATTTTTAAAAGTATAATTGACACAAACTTGCTTGGAAAAACTGAAATCAGCCAGCCTTCAAGTGAGACTGACAGACACATGCCAGAAATATGAGCAAGGGTTAGTGGGTCAAATATCCCTGAGGAATTCTGTGGCACCACAGCATCCTGTGCTACACAGTCACCTCAAAATACTGGTACCTGGTATGATCTCCCTGGGGGATTATTCAGAATTAGAACATAACTGCTCTGTGAGAATGATCACTGGCAGATACACCCAAGAACTGTCAGTTGATCACTAAAAAAATCTACATGGTAAGAAAACATTGGGACCATACTTTTAAAAATTAATTTTAATATTTGTGTTTATTATCTGCATTCATCTCCCGCCAGAAGCTGGTACAAGAAAATAATGGAAAAAATCTACAGCTAGGATTTGTTTCAGATGTTATTTAAGAACCACTAAGTTAAACACCTGAAACCACTTTTCTTTCCATGTTTTATTCATATTATTTTATGAATAGCAGATCCGCTTTCACAATACAATTTATTTTGGATATTTCTTGGGTGGTCTGGTATTTAATATAGTTTACACAAGCTGGAATGTTACATTATATTCTCATGGAAGTTACTGTGTGTTTCATCTTCATTTTGCTAATGATCTCACTAACCTAAATCTGGCCTAGAATGCTGACACCAGAAGTTAGGTTAAAATTCTAGCTGTACATATGCTTTTGTACATGAGAACTTCCACTTTCTGTCCCATACAAAGAAGCTTAAGTTCCATAGTCATTAATTCTGCTCCACAGACAAATTCCATGTGTCATCCTTGTCAAACAATGGAGCCTCTCCCTGAAAGGCTGCACTTCACCTCTGCTTAGCCAAAGAGCTCATTCAGGTAAGATCTGCAGAAATTACACCTCAAATAAATCCTATCCTTAAATACAAATCCTTGGATTTAGCCATTAAATCCTAATGTGTGTGTGTGTGAAGCTCTCTCTGCTACATACCTAAGAATGTCATTTTCATCTTTCAAGGCTCTTGATTCTTCTGCCAGAGAGGTCAGTTCATTGTTTCTATGTTGCAGCTCAATCAATTGCTTTTCTAGATCTTCACAATGGACACGATAATCATCTTTTGCTGCTTCAAGCCTACCAGATCAAAACCAGTACTTGTATTAGGAACTCATCACTATTGCACAGTTTCTTTAGTATTAGAATTACTAAAAAGAAACAAGATACAAGGAAAACTACAGATTTAAGTAGCAGGGAAAATGTTACAATAAACATGGAACATTTTGTTGTCTACCTGTTAAATCATAATGCATTGTACACTGCAAATTTATCACATCAGTATCAAGGAATCACATGAAAAGTGATTTTGTTTCCCAATATGGATCACAGAGAGAGACCAAAGAAAGAAATAAATCAGTTCAGTAGAGAGACATGGTAGCATTGGGGAGTTTAGCTTTTGATTTGTTTACACACAAATCAGCACTCATTTTTTTGCCTTCCATCACATTCTTTCCTTTTTTTAAGTATTAGAGGGCTATTCCAACTATAAACTGGTACTTTATACAACAAGTAACAGATTCTTTTTCTTTTTAAATGTAAGGATTGCCTTTAAAATATGCTTAGACAGCACTAGACAGCTTTTAATGCAAAAGAAATTGAGATGGAAAAGCCTCAAAGAGTACCAGAAATTTGCAGAGTGCATTAGACAAGTGAGAGATTTTGGGGGAAAATAATTTCATACCTGAAGTTTTCTTCTTGCAATTGTTCCAGCTGCAACTGTGCACTAAAATACTTTTTTGCAACCATGGTATTTGGATCATCAAGAGAGTCGTCTAATTGCTCTAGTCTGTCATTCATAATCTCATTTTCTGACATCAAGCTGTTTTTCTCATCCTGGAGGGCAGCCACCTAGCACAGATAAAACAGCATGACCACTGAGAGACCTGTCCAAAGAACTGAAGCAAGACAGCAATACATCACCAAATTAGTTTATGAAAAAGGCTGAGCGTTTAGAAGTTTTAGAATGTAGTTTACAGAGCACACTGGAGCATACAGATGCTTTAGTGTATGACAGTTATGAAGCACTAAAGGAAAAGTCCCTCTAAATAAAAAGACGAATTTCTGTAACTGAAACCACGGTAAAAAGGCAGACAAAGTGATATGGAGAGAAACTGCTACTTCCATTAAAAACACCATGGACGCCGTACAAAAAACTCCGAGTGCTGCTGCAACAAGTGTCCATCTTGCCTGTAGTTGACAACCAGAAGCAGCAGGGCATGGCCAGCAGCCCAGGCTGCCGTGCTGAGCGGGGATGGCTGAGGGAAGCGGGGTGGGCCGAAGCGCACACACACGGACAGCCTGGCCAGCCTGGGGGAGCATGCAGCCCTGGCAGCACACACACGGCTACCCGGTGTCACAGCTAAGCACAGGGGCTACAGCACTGCACTGACAGCAGCCAGCCTCACAGCCACAAGGATTAAGAGGATAGAACCTTTCAAGTTTGTCTAGTGAAAGCTGCTGTGTTAATTTTAACGTCCTGTCAAACATAGGAGCACGCAGCATGTGTTAGTCGACTGCATTGAAACAGGGACAATATGGTTTTTTGGGTTATGTTTTCCTGAATTATAAAGTAAACCTACCTTTCTTATACTCTTGGAAAATATCAAGGAAGACTGAGACCTTACAAGTGAATTTATTAAGAATTAGTTTAAATGAGAAGCGTCAAGTCAATATTACGGCTTCAAATAAAGAAAATAAAATAAAACATATGATGATGACATTATTAAACAGATATAATCTACAGTACGCGATATTAAGAAACAATTTGTTTGTGATCACAATTTGAAAAACTATCAGGCAAACAGATGTAAAAGTCAGAGTAACTAATCTGCCACTTCCTGAGGTGCTTGGCTTTCTAGGTTCACTCCTTTTTATGTACCAGATGTCATTTACTATTTACATGCACACAAACACCTGTGAGTAGGGAGCACATCTGAGCCTTGCTCAGCCTCCTGTTCAAGGATCAGCCACTCCTTAAGCATGCACAACATATGGACTTTCAGAATAACCCTGAAACATCACTCATCTCAGACTTAAAAAAACCCTAAAGATCATACTATGATACACAACTCAGAGCAAGTTTTACATCTTTTCTCAGTTGCTTTCTGGTAGCTTTCTCTTCTTTTTTAATTATTTCAGTGTAGCAGAAATGGTGTCAAAGTCAACAGAAATTATGAAGAGAGGTTTTAAAGACACATCACGGTATTACAGAGCTGTGTTGTCATTAACTCATCAGTTTATATTCAGTATCTTTCCCTTGAACACCTTTCACCTGTCCCATGCCATGTTATGAGCAACTGGCTCTGCATCATCTATGATTAATTAATAGAGAATTCTGGAAGAAAGGCCAGGGAGAACAGGAGAACACCTGGGACTTCTCCTGCAGATTCTTCTCACAAGCATTTTTACACCCCTGCTTTCACTAGGAAGCCTTACAACTGCCTCAAGAAAAAAAGAAAATTAAATATCAACTCAGTTATAGCAGTAGCTTCCTGGGCATGGCAAGGAGCTCTGAGCTGCTTTAGACACAAGTATTCTGCTTTTACAGTTGTCTTTGTCAGCAAGAAATGTAAAAGTGGCCTCTGCTTTTGTGGGTGCTCATTTCCAGAGGCTCTCACAGCCAGTACAGCCCTCTGGCTCCTACAAGAAGATGCCACCCCAATGTTCTCTTTGTGCAGAGCCAAATCTGACATGAATTGCCTTCCCAGATAAAACTCTTTCTATTTTCAGATTAAGAGATGGGCTAATAAGTGATTTTTTCTTTAAAGTGTTGATTGAAATGCAAATTTCTCTTTATTGTCATGAAGTCCTCTTTCCTTTCTCTCAAGAGTGACTTGATTAACTGCTATATCCATTAAAAACAAAAATAGGCCTATTATTAGTGTTGCTTGAAAATGTCAGCAAGGATCTATTAGTTTTCATTATTTTTATCCCGAAATCTCCTCCATGTTGCAATTGTGTATGAGAAAAAGTTAGCAAGTTTTAGATGAATTACAAATTTTTGTCCTTCATCAACTCCTATTGAAACAGCATGATTTTCCTATGATTAAATCTAATTACTGTTTAGGACATGAACTGGATTTTTTGGACACAGTACAAAAGACCAGAGGAATAAGAATGAAAAGGGCAATTTTTAAAACCATGATAAGGTTGGTTTAATACTACCTGCTACTAATGGTAAACATTAACCTGAGACAAAGAACCTTTGAGATAAGCTGGCACAGGGCCTCAGCTTACACTTCCATCAGAAAACTCTTTCCAGTAATTGCATTTTGGATCCCAGAATAATTTCTTTTCCCCCACAAGCAGTTACAAATTCTCACAAAAATTTAAATGCAAAATGCACTTTGCCCTTAAAAATTTCTGCATCTTAATAGCAGCACTACTACATATTAAAGAAACAAACAACTGACTGTTTCTTACCTGCAAATCCAGCTCTTGACATCTTTGTGCCAATTCCTCTTTTTCTGCTCGTGCTTCCTGAAGGTCTTCCAAGGCTTTTTTAAGCTTTCAAAAACAAGGCAGTCAATCACTATGGCCCATATTCAAAGTACTCAGTTACAGCTTCTAAAACGCCTCAATTGCTTACACCCATTGTTTAAGTTGGCTGTTGGGTGCACACACTGCTAGATCAGAATCCCTGCTCATTTCACCTGCCTGATTATCACACTTAGAAATTAAATTACTGAAACACAACAACTTAGACTAAAGGCATAACAAAACACAGGAACGTGCTGCCACCATTTTCATATGCCTTTAAAGAAAAGTTCATTTTATGTGCAACACCTTGTAGTGTTCAGATTATCAGGAATTTACACAACCCCTTTAAAATAACCTGAAGTACTCAGCCTGACAATGCTGATGGTGCACCCCTACCCCTCCCTGAATGTAGGTTTGCACTGACCAGTTTCACCCCATGTAGTCACTGTGGGTTTTTAAAGAAGCTATAGAATAACACTGAAATTTTCAGTTAATTAGCACTGAAAACCAGCATTTCTTCATTTAAGGGATGGCCAGATACCAACTTACAGCTCAGGCTTGATCTACAATAGCAGCACAGATCAGGCAATTACCTGCTGTTCCACTTCACTTGATGCATCACATGGAGAAGCACTTGTTACCTCCTTGCTCATGAGCTACAGAGAGAGGCCACAGGAAAAAAGGTTAAATTAGAGGTTACAGATCTGTGAGTTCACTGTCTACTGAGTACCAACTGTATTTTCCATTGTGTTATTGCATCCCTTCAATATACCAAAACAGATTAATAACGCTCCTCCTCATCTCATGGCTGATAAAAGATTTTAACAGATCTACACTAAGATGATTTTTTTACCTCCTTCCTCTCAAAATTAATCAAGTTTGCAGTAACATTGTATTGGATGAATGTGTGATGTGTTGAAGGTATTGCCAGCCCCTAGTCAGTGAAACTGGAATGAACCAAAAGACAGGATTTCACTCCACTGATTTAACAGTTTTCACATTTCTTTGTGTCCCATTAATTGCCACTAAACAAACAAAGAGAACATTACTTCTCAGATACAAAGATGTACAGTGTGTATTTACCAACAATTAAAGGGCTTTAATCCTCTCAGAAATTACTGAATTATTTCTAGACCTTCTTCTAGAAAGTTTACTTAGTCAGAAGACAACAAACACAAGCTTTATGGATTTACTTCTACCAACAGGACAAGTACAACTTTAAAGACTATACAGACAATTTAAATCTAAGTTATAAAGCTTATTACCAACTCCACTGTTACCTTGATGAGGGTGCAATTACACACCACCTTCTCTTCACAATCAGTGTTTAGTTTTTGCCTCTCTCCACACTCTGCTTCAAAGTCCTGAAGCTCTCAAAAGCCAGTGACTGCAGAGCTAAGCTGTGAGCTGGATCACTAAGATGATCCAACCAAGAACAAATTAAGACAGGAGGAGGAGCACACCGTGACAGAAATAGAAGAGATGCAGCTGCAAGCTTCTAAGTCACAGTCTGGAATGGTCTGTCAGAACAATGCAACCTCACAAACACAATCAGCTTAACTCTGGGACCAAGACTACAGCACTGGAGACAATTTCAGAATCCAACTCCAGTATAATCAGTGGTTGGCAACTGTATACATTTCTTGTGTGGAACAAAAAAACTTAAAGCATTTGTTGTATGTTTGGGCACCACGAGTCTAAAACCAAAACCTTTTGGCTGGGATTAAGGTCTCTTGGTCCCAAACCTCCCAAATAATTTCAGAAAGTACTTATACTCCTCCCTGACCTTTGCTTGGATGAAAAAATTCTCAAAGGTCAACAAAAAGGTTTTTGGACTATTCAACTGACAGCATCAGGATATGAACTGTTACCTACCTCTTGAATGGCTGTCATGACAACGTGCTGAACAGACTCCTCAAGGGTCATGATATTCTGTATGTGCTCTGTGAAAAAGGATTTGCAGTGACTCATGACAATGGTCACCTCAATGGTTTGAGTAAAATGATAAACTGTGTTTGCTGAAAGATCCAGAAAAATCTATTATCCATAAAGCTCCCTCAAAACAAGTAGTGGTCTCTTTATACAGAGAAGTACCATTAACCACCATCATTATTTTCCAGTAATATGGCAGATAAGCACAAAAGATTATAAACTCTTAACTGGACAAATCTAAACTCTGCCTAAGGAGAGATGCCAATAGAACATGGAGGATTAGTTCTGGTAACGAGAGAGAAAACAACCAACTCAGTCTTGAGCCTCTGCAGGCAGAGAAACAGTTTCTAATTTAAGGACTTAATTTAATTTTGCTATATTTGCATTTGAATAGGTCTTGGTACATATTTTAACAATATGAATAAACCATACACGTTTCAGACTCTATTTTTAAACCTACTCTGAACAAAGTTTTGAGTTTTATTCACAGACATTTCCCAGGGAATTTCTGCTTTTAAGTGAACTCCAGCTTCAGAGCAGCCATTCAGCAAATTAACAATGTTGATGGATAAGAAAGAGAAGTTTCTACATCTTTTCCACCTTAACTATCACCTGAAGCAATCTGCTGTTTGCTGAGCAGGTTAAGGTAGTGCCTACCTTGTTTCTTCTCACAGTTGACTGCACAACCCAAAATAAGCTGCAGGAGCCTGCCCAGTTCAGTGGGATCTGAATTCTCAGATATCCGGGTCAAGTCTGGAATAAGCTCTTCTGCAATCTGCTGACCCAGGAACTGAAAAAAATGTAATATTATAAGAAAAAGTAGACTCTCACTTTTGTACAACATGAAAATCTGGTATCATGCAGGAAATCTGGGCTCAATGAGCTAGCCAGAGAAAATGCCCTAGAAGTTTGTTATCAGGTTTAGTTCTGAGCACTTCTACAAGAAAAAGTAACAATAGTAAAAGTTATGGGGACAGTTCTCATATATGAGAGAATTCATATATTTCACCAACATAATAGAAAAAGGAATTAATAACACTTCCAGATGGAGTTGCTTCCAAATCCTTCAAAAAGCTTCTCATAACCTTAAAGAAGTTCTGCTTCTGGGCCTGCCAGAGATCCTCAGAACTGGCAGCACATCAGGGCCTGGCTCTTGGTGTCACAGCTCAGCCCAGCAGGACCAGGAAGCCACAACAACATCTGGCAAGTTTTTCTAAACCATACCCATTACATAACTGTAATCACATCAATACAAAATTCAGCAATTTTTTTAAACTCAAAATACAGCAGCCTTTTATGGCTACTGTACTCATCCCTGCATAAGACAGAACAAACTAATACTGTCCAGGAGGATTCCTACCTTGGCTCCCAGCTTCCCACTGTATATCATAAAACCTACACTGGGGTTGCTGAGTCTGTTCTGTTGTGTACAAAAGGATTAAAACTTCTCTAGACAAGAGCAAACATGAACACACACACAAAAGTCAACAGGATTCTGCAGCTCAGTCCTTTCAGCATTCACCTGGGCAGAGACATGGCTCCCAGTTCATACTCCAAGAGCCTCATCTAAAACACACCTGCTCAAACTAATTTCATATTCACTCAGACCTCCCACTTAATAGATAATTATCATACATCTGCTGCCTAAAAGGTCCTCAGAACAAATTACAGCTTTTTTTCTACTTGGCTAAGTCAAGGGGAGCAATAATCATTGTGTTTAATGATGAGAACAACAACAGTAAATTGTTTTTTCCATACCTCATGATAGTAGTCCATAATTCCTTGCAGTATCTTCTTCAAATTACTGGACTAGTTGTTGTACATGAAAGACAAGGTTATAATTTTATTAAAAATGTTGCTTCTCATTAAATCAAATAATAATTTCTAATAAAATTGGTTACAAGGCAGTGCTATGAAAGGACATAGGAAGAGAAATATCACAGCAGAAAATCCTCATCCAGCAATGCTGGAAGGCTCTTAAACAGACAATTCAAGCTCATTTAAAATATCCTTGAAAAGCTTGAGCTTAATTCTCTAGGTTTTGGACTGCCAGATCTCAGGACAGGCACAACATCCAACCCCACAAACTGCATTATCTTCAGTTTTAAATACCTTTATTCTCCAGTTGTCACCAACATCTTCTTTGATGCGACTGAGCCAAGATGCATCAAACCAGGCGACATCTCTGAAATAAATTGAAATGATTAATCAATGAGCACAGACTTAAATAAAATAAATAAGACAGCAAATTCCCAGCATTTAAATCATCTGATGCTGAACTCCAGTGTCTAACAAGGCATGAATTCCTGGAAATTGCAATGTAAACTTATATCACAGGAGATTTCCATGCTGCTGGCTGCATTAAGGCACATTCCAGGGCTGGGAGGATTTCTCTGTGTGCCTGAGCCAGCTATGGATGGAGCACAGGGATGTGGAGGCCTTTGTCATGCTGAATTTTTATACCTGATAAAGTAACCATAATGAGCTTTTTTTTGATTAGGGCTGACATTATGTTTGGTACCTATTTCTCTAGGCTGGATTAACTAATGTTCACTCCAATTTGTCAAAGGCACGTGTTAAGGAAACCCTTTAAACTACTGGCATTTTGTATATTTTGTATGTCTCTGGTTCCCCTGGGCAGAAGGGGATTCAGTTTGCCAGCATAAACAAGGATAAATTGCTGAGGGAGGGGTTACACACGCTCAGCTGCCAAGCAGCACAATCACAGCATATTTAACAATATTTAACTTTGACAGTGCACTGTTTATTCACTGGTCTCAAAGCACCTAATAAAGGACAATCATTATCCCCACTTGCACAAGAACCAGCTTGGTGATAGCAAGTTTGCCCAAAGCATGTGGCTGCCTAATACCCCAAACACATAGGAAGCAACCCCTCAGCAAACCCTAAATCAATTTTTGCCATGTCCAGAAAAAGGGCGAGCTGTCTTTAAAAAGTACATTTAAAATCTTTACAGACAGACAGAAGGGTTTCTGAGCTCATTTTTTTGGGGTGAGGGGTGGGGTGGATTGTGATGGTGTTGAAGTAATTTCTTAGTAATTACAAAATGATACTTTGAACCTGAGGTGGTAATGCAGACTTCTCTTCAATTACCTGGGCCAACAATAACAATAAAATTGCAGTGATGACTTGTCATACGATACTATTTCAAAACAAGACTTGGATTACAACCCTCTATGCAAATTTCAAAACTAGTGTATCACTCAGACTACCAATCTTCATCACATCAATAAAACAGCTATTCAAAAGCAAAATAATTCCTAGTAATTGCAATTGAAGTTTTACAGTTCTTGTCTTCCACACGAATAGTAAGTTGTCATTTAAAACCTAGAACGTCAATCTAAATAAATTGAGCAACCTCAGGAAGAAAAGAACACAAAGCTCTGCCTTTGAATCTTTAGTTTCTCATTCCAAAAGGGAACACATTGCCTGAAGCATGGAAATAGTGCTGATGGGAAAAGTGAAGAAGATAATGTCATCCTTGCCCAATTACCCCCAAGTATGAATTTAACACTGCAGTATTTGTACATCTTCTCACCACCTTTTCCACCATGTCATGAATCAGCCATTACATCATCCCCAAAACAGCAATACAAAGGCATAACCTATCTTCTGTTATAAACTGTCCACTCTGAATTTCTGCCTACTTTAAAAGCAACTATGTCTGTCAAACACAAAAACCTCAGGCAATTGAATCCCTCTTCCTCCAGCTGAAGAATCAACTTACATTTGGTGAAGCACCTGAGCCATGGCAACCCCGTTAGTCAAGTCCTGGACATCCCTGCAGGGTGCAGCTGTATTGAATGTCTGGAGCTAAAACAGGGAAAAACACTGGGGTTTAGTTCAGCAAACAATAAATTAGCTGCTATCTTCCTTCTCCCCTTTCAAGCACAACCATGTAGCAAGATGTCTTGCTTGAAATCCTTTTTGAACCACACAGACTTGAAGCCAACCCAATTTTCTCAAGTTGTGACTGTTATGACTGGTGGCTTAAAAAGTTGGTAGGAACACCCACACTCTGTTTTTTCATCCTAGGCCTTCTCTTGCAAAGCAGATTATGTAAAGATAGCTTGGGAGACTAAAGTCATATTTATCCAGCCTTTGAATTATGTTGTAGTGCTCAGTTCTGGACATAACTACCCAAACAAACAAACAGCATCACAATAAGGTTATCAGGAAGTTAATAGGGGAAAAAAATTCCAGTCTTTTACTACAAGAACTTAGAAATAGGATGGGATTACCTCAATGTTAAAATGTTTCTCTGTTTTAAATACTGTGGGATGTTTTTCAAAGTATCCCCAAGCTTATAGACAACATTTTGACAGAATTAGCTGCATATTTAGAATTGTAATATTTTATTCTTCCAAAGACAATCAACTCAGAACTAATTATTCTAGATGAGAGAGCCATTTCCATACACAGGTGAGTTCATCACAGTTACTCAGGAAAATAAGAGCCTTCTTTACCACAATAAACAAAACAGAAAGGTTATTATTAGTACTAAATTAGTACTAATTAGTACTAAAGACAGAATAAATGGGAGCAAGTATGAATCCTTATAAACCCTGTCCACTGCAGAAACTGACTTCTTAAACTCTTTGCACTTACAATGTCCTAAATTACCTGTCCCTCTGCAAGAGGGCTTTCCCAAACATCGTGTGCAGCACAAGCTTCTTCAGAATGACCTTGTGTTTGGGAAATGGAGCTGCTGGGACCAGAGTGATGAAAAAGCAGCTTTCAGCTGGGAGAATCTGAGACAGTTTTTGTCCACTCTGTGTTTATAAAGAGTGACCATAATTCTGAATACTTGTTTTCTTCCTTCAAGAAGAATCCAATCAATCCAAGAGAAAAATAGGCAGAGCAAGGGGATTTTTTTAATTTAAAAAGTGGGTTTAAATCCTGTCTTACAGGAAGTGAGAAGTCAGTAATCCCTCGTAGGTTACATAAAAGATTAAGTGGAACAGCACAGCCCAAAGCTGCTATGCCTGACAGCACTGGCTTCTACTACTCCAGCAGCCTCAGCACAAGCACAGGCATGCAAGTTTACATTCCAGGCTGGGCTTCCCAAATCCAGAGTTTTATGGCACAATGTTGTGGTGCTGCCACCTGGACATGCCCCTCATAAAGCAAGGAAATTGCCCTGCACAGGTGCAACCCTTTCACCTGAGCCTGTTAGGGCAGACAAACAAGGCCTTAGAAAACCCTGAGATGCAACACTGCTTTATGCGTGATCTCCCAGAATAGAAACAGCTAATTAAAATTAAGTAAAAAGCAGAACTGACAGTCTAGGTTTCTCTATGTATTTAAAAGTTGCATGAGGACCTAGAAATAATAAGAGAGTAGAAATATTAATTATGGGTTCTCCAAACCTCATGCCAGCCCAATCATTTCAATCAAAATGGATTTTCACTGCTCTTGCAAAACTAATATAAGTGGCAGGCGTGGGGAGGAGGCTGGGAAAAGAAGCCACAGACTTCAGGACCGCAGCAACGCTCTTTCTTCCCTCATTTATTTTCAGTTTTACAAAATATAACTCCAAGGATAGGCTGCTACTCACACTGAAAACCTTTTTGTGAATCCCACCTCAAATGCACTCTGCCACTTGCTGCTGTAAGTTCTTCTCTCAGACACAGAGCTGTAATGCTCCCAATATACATCTGAAAAGGTAATTTTGTAGCTCTACCACCAAACATTTGCAGATGAAACATGAGTGTAAATAAAGAGTGCCCAGCAGAAATCAGCCCATCCACCTGGGAAGGTGTGCCCTCAGCTTCCCCAACAATGAGTTACTCCATTTCACACCCAGATTATTCACACAAGGCACAGAGGTTTTACAGAGTAATCAAAGAGATTTTAAAATAAAAATAAACATTCCCATGCTGAAACCAAGTATATTAATAGAATAAGTCAGTCATTGGACAGAATGAACATTACCAGTGGTGCCAGGGCCAAGCAGTGCATTCATAGTGGAAAATGCTTCCAATTTAAGATGCAGCCATACCTCCAGACCCTGCTTTGGAGGCTAAGGCAGTACAGCACTGAACAACATCCAATTAACTTTTCCTCTACACAGAGAAAAAATAACTAACTTAGAAAATTGTTTCTGCTGCAGCTTGTGAGTTCCACCATAGCAGATATTACCTAAGTCAATTTTTTATGGATACTCATAAACATTACCCCTATAATTCAGTTTAGCTGCTTTATGTTTTTCCTGTAAAATCCTCAGAACTTTAAATTCAGTGACACCTGGGCTATAGAAACAACAGGAAACATTTTTATTTGAATCTTCTCTTTCTTCTCTGGATGCAGCATGTTTTCTAATATCACATTTGGTAAAATAAAATTAGGAAAATGCCACATCTGGCAGCAAAATACAGAGAATCATAAGCATCTGTTTGCTATATTAATGAGTAAATAAACTGAGAAACCATTAGAAGCAGAGAGTTACAGAACCCTTTTCTCTCCAAACACAGAGCACTCCATCCCCCTCTCCTCACATCACTTTTCTCCCTATTATTCACACTGAAGTTCAAATTGTGAAAGGATGTTTCAAACACATCCAAGTGTTAGGAATCAGTTTCTAAGTTGCAAACTAGGCCTGAGAAATAGGGTGCTAAATCTAAAAAAATGCAGCTTCTGAGTGCTGTACAGAAAACCCGAACACAGGGTTGGGTCTTCCTTTACACTGACACAATTGTTCACTTTAAGGCCAGTTAAGGTTCCATTAAGATTCATGACGTGATTACAGCTGTGAGCATACCAAAAATGACAATTAGGATAGCAATATTTAAAGCAGGAATTGTGAAAAATAAAAGAATTCAGCACTGCTAACAGGATTTTTGTGAAAGAGCTCAGGATTGCAGTGATATTTTTTTTTGCCATTGAATCACGATGGAGTTATTCTCACCTGACTACTGAGGGGAAAAGTTAAAGAGCCCCAAAAAAGAGAAAGATTAAATAACAAAAGATATCCAACATAAGGCCACCAAAATTCTAGAGAGCAACAAAACCTTGGGAGAATACAGTGTCACTAAAAGGAAAATGGAAGGAGGAAAAAGAAAGGAAGAAATTGTTTTTCAGTGATTTATAACAGACTTGAACTCATCAACACTTCTGTACTGCCATGCAGAAACCAAGAACACTTACTCAGGCTGCTGCTCCTGTTACTTTTACCAGTTTCATTCCTGGATTTCTACAATGCCTCTAAAACACTCCCTTCTCTCCATGATTTACACTTCAGAGGCAAAACTCCTGCTATTTCTACAGAAACCCTTCACACAGGTAACTGTGACCTTCCCTGCCAAGATTTCATGCAGAAGTTCTATTTTATAGAGCTCCCTGTCACCGAAAGTACTGCACCTGCAAAACCAGAGTTACAGAGAAGGTCACAGAAGCTTGGAGAGAAAGATAAAGAGGAAGTAAGAGTAACTGGGGAATTTAACAAATATGTTTGTACTCGGTGACCTAAAAGTCTTTTCCGACCTAAATAATTCCGCAGTTCCAAACAGGTGCCTCTGGCACAGGTAACATCACACACCCAGGTGTGGCGTGCCTGACTAATAAACGCTTTAACCAGCCGGTATGAAAATACTCTGAGGTTTCTACGCCTGTCAATTTAAATTAATTCCATTTATTTATTAATAGTGTTAATTGCCGAGCAGTTTCCACACTGAAGCCACCGCTGGAGAGCCGCACTTGGGCCCACGGGATATTCCGACCGCCACATCCACACCTCGAGGGTGCCGCGGGAACATTTGCTGGCTGTGAGCAGCGCGTCCCAGGCAGCCCCGCTGCCGCGGCCGTGCCCGACCCACCCGCAGCTCCTGCTCCGCGGGCGGGGACCGAGGGAGGGGTGGCCGGAGGGACGGGGGGATGGATGGAGGGAAAAACCCCCGCCGCTGGCGCCTCCTCGCTGCCCTCGTGGGTCCCCAGAGGCGGCAGAACCCCCGCGCCACTCACCCAGAGGATGAGGCTGTCGCAGAGCAGCGGGTCCGCCGGTTTCGCCTCCATGGCGGCGGTGGCTGCCGCGTCCCCCCCGCCCTCAAGCCGCCCCCGCTCCGGCGGCTCCGGCCGCGGCTCCGCTCCGCCCGCGCGTCCCCGAGGGGGCGGGGCCGCCGCCAGCGCCGACCACTCAGCGCCCGCCCCTGACCTGAGAGGCCGGAAGTGACAGCACCTCTGACCAATCAGAACGGAGAAGGGGTGCGCTCGCGCCAATCACGGTGAGACCCGTTGGAGGCGGGGGTTGCCCTGACGGCCGCGCCGCCTCCGTGAGGGGGCGAGTCGGGATCGTGTCACCCGCCCCGGGCTGACGCGTGGGCCAAATGCGATCGTGTCACCCGCCCGGAGTGACCTTCTGGGCTGAGAGTGGCCCCGCGTTCCCCCCGCACGGCCCGAGAGGCGCCGCTCCGTCCCAACATGGCGGTGCCGCCGCTTCATAGCCCGCCCCGGCTGTCAGCGCAGCCGTGGGCACGGACGGGCCGGGGAGGTCACGGATGAGGAGCTGTTGGCGTGGTGCAGAATTACCTGTGCTTAAGGTGTAGGTTGGTCAGTGTACCCGTACCTGCCACAGACACTGCTTTCAGAGCAGGGTAAAGAATTGCTTAAAAATTAGTTAAATTAAAACAAAAAAAAGGTTAAATGATGTGAAAATCCCAAGTCAATTATCTGGGGAGGTGAAGGATTAAGAGCACTCTAAGCACGGGTGTGAGGAACAGCTGCTTTAACTCTTCTAGAGGTGGGAAATGTGCCCCCTTCCAAAAGGATGGATTGAGAAGGGTAGGGGCAGTTTTACCTATTCTTCATTCATATTGTCATTTCTTCTTTTCAGGCTCAGAGTTGCTCCTGCCCAAAGCCCAGCAGCCTCCCGTGCCTTGACCTCCAGCGAGGTGTGAGCTGTTCCTCCAGAGCAGCTCCTTCCTGCCCCGGCAGAGCCCAGGGCTCGCAGCCAAGGCTCTGCCCCAGCCCTCACAGCACATCAAACCCCACCACACGCCTGCTTTTCATCTTGCTTAGTTCACTACACAATAGCTAAAATGTACGAGTACTTTTTCTGTTTGATCTTTGTTTTGTTCCAGAAAATACTGTATTTGTTTGATAGGAAGAGGTTAGCCTTATTTGATCAGAACTTATGGATGCCTGAGCCAGGATCCTTCCTGTCTGCTATAGCACTCTGCCTCAGGCATTCCAGAGAAAAGTCTCAGCACCTTACACTAAGAACATATATTTATTCTGTCTCTTTCTTGTTTCACCAGAAGAACTTACTTAAATTTTCCTTCCACCAGCCATTTTTTACTAACTTGAACCATTATTTTTTTCTTAGCTGATTCAATTTTATGACCATTTCCATATTGCCTGTTGTTACAGAAGCATACAGGATGGCATTAAACACATCAGTGTTCAGGTCAGCCTAAGAGTGGACTAAACGACTTGAATAATAACTGCTACGGGCAGCATCTGCTGTTTTTTGCCTGTTCTTCAAGATACATACTTTAATTTTCTATTACTGATTCTACTTTTTCTCACAGAGGTTAAAATTGTGGTGATGACATGATGGTATTTACATAACTATTTCCCCTCCTAGTGTTCTCCAGAACTGATAAAGACTCAAGAGTGGACTTGGATTTCTGGAATCCCTATTACTGTTTCCTTCACCAAAGGTTCTTAAAGAGATTTGGTTGCCATGGAAGATTAACATAAATCCTTATTAAAAATAGAATAAGAAATAAAAGGTTTTTACAGTAAAATCCCCCAGAGTTCTGTGCTAGGATTTGTACTGTTTAGCATGCTCATTTTAGTTTTTTTAGTATTTTTGCTCTTTTTAAATTTCTACTGTTTTGGTTTTTTTTTTTATTTTATCCCTCTTTACTTTGTAGTTTCCATAATTTTATGTCCTTTCCCGAGGGTTTATTCTCATTCAGCAGCATCCAGAAATGATAATTCCTGAGGGATGGCAGTGCTGGAAGGGTGCTCCAGACTGGGCAGGGCAAGGAGTGCGGCTGAGATGCGTGAACAGACAAGGCGGGCTGTGCAGGTCGGGTAATCTGGGATTATGTCACCCCTGTGCTCCCGGCTGCTGCATCCAGGTCAGACAGGCTCCAGGTGGCTGAGAGCTCACCCAGACACAGCAGTGTCAGCACTGCCGGGGCTTGGCTGTGCCTACAGACAAATCAAATCGGCTCCACACAGAAATCTGCCCAGTTTTTACACCTGGTGAGTCACAGCTAAGCGGGGGCACATAAGAAGCTCCCCAGCCCTGGGCAGCTGTGCCTGGAGCTCAGCCGTGGGGCAGAAGGGGAACAAAGGGATCTCTGTGCCTTATGTGGAGTAAGGTGGGCTGGGTTTATTTTGTAAGCCTGGTTGGAGATTTCTTCATGAGCTGCAGTTTATATGAATGTCTGTCAGTACATTCTGGGTTTGTGCCAATCAAGGATTATGACCTATATTAACATCCCAGAAACAGGGGAGGCCAGCCAGGCTGCAGCTCAGTCTCCTGATGTCTGATATCCACCATCCTTACTACATTTTAAAGTCAGGTTAAATTACTTCTCTCCACAGTAATTTATTTAAAATGTGTTCACTCTTGACATCCCTTGCCATCTTGACAAAGCACCTGACAATCTCTCAGTGAGGGCTGTCTTAACTTTCTTAACAGAACAGAAGAATGGCATTTGCTACAATAAAATAATTGCTATTCATAAAAATAAAATCCTGTTCCTAGGGTGTTTTTTTATTATTTTCAATGGGACTTGTATCATATCCAGGAATATGAACAATAATCAGTTCAGACATAACTTGGTAGCTGGCTGACAAAAGCCCCATATCCAGACACTTGAATTTTCCCATACTTTGTATGGCACATATGCATCTCACTGGTAGTTTAAAAATACTGTTGGAAAATCCTAATTACAGTACTGCATCTAAAAGGGATTTTCCAAGCTCCTGGGAACAAAGATGTCAGAATGTAAAAACACTGAACACTGACCCTTGGTGGTTAGTCATGTACTTGCACATTTCTTGCCTTTAGAAAACAAGATAAAAAATCTACCTCCACTTTCCAATAAAATTTACTATCTCAGTTGATTTGATTTCTGGAAGTCTGCACTTCCTGAGCATCTTGCAAAAGCTTTAGGAGCATCCAGTAATCCCCATGGTGTTCTGTAGCACTGAGGCACATCTGAAGTTGTAGATGCAGAAACCATAATCAATTCCCAATATATGTGCAATGAATTATTGCACAATACAAACTCCTCTGATACCTGCTGGGCCACACATCCCTTCACACCCTGTCACAATCCCTGGCACCTCCCTGCCCCTTTTGAGTCAAGCTGTGTGTTGGAAGTTATTCTGCTTTCATGAAGAAAGCAGTGACTATCTGTTTATTCTCCAAATGTGGCCAATTTACTAAATGGAGGTTATTCATCACAAGTGAACGTCTAAAAATCATAAAATAGGAACGAAAAAGCCACTGCTCTGGACTGGAGTTGTTTGTGCCTTTCTTGTCTCTACAGGTTTTGTTTCCCCATTGCTTTTCCCTGCAGATGCTCAGTGGTACTTTCCAGGTCAGTCATGCCCTGAGGGAAAAGGGAGCAATGTCAGGATGATGAATGTAAAATTTTTCACTCTGTTACTGAAGTATCTGTTTTATGAAATACTCTGAAATATTTTCCCTGGCTGCTATAGGAGATGAAAGTCATTCAAATCTATTTATTATCAAAATAGTAGGAATTCTGGATATTTTGCATGTTCTGAAAATCACTAACTTGTCTGAGAGTATCTTCATTAAAGGAGTCTCATATTCAGGCTTTTCTGAAAGGTGGCAATATTTTCACATGGAATAAGCATCTTTCAAGTATTTTCACATTAGATGGAAATACTTTCATCACTTGAGGCCGTTCTTGGAAGTCATTCAACTATGAGAACATTTGCTTTAAATAAAAAAGTGTTTAAGCCAGTGGGATTCCTGAAATTCCTGAGCCATTTATGCTCTTCTTTACACTTTTCTTAGCACATCTTAACTTAGTGAACATTTCCTTATCCCCACAGATTTAATGCTGGTAAGAAACAGTCATCTCATTAAAACTCTCAAGGCTTGGGGTGGCATTTCTAGTCTTTTATAATTAATTTTGTTTTGACTGGATTAATTTCTGGGCTCCTTGCTTGCAGACTCCCAGACAGAGTTATCTTAGCCCATGTGGTAGAGTGTCTATATACAGAGTACAAATGCATGCACACCTTTCACACAGAATAATAATATTGCTTACTACAGGAGCTTCAGAAAAAAATAACAACTGCTTTTCCAAATAGCAGTTAAGGTTTATCATATGCCAGTGAGGAAGGTATTGATAAACTGAAATAGAAAATATGAAACCAAAATCTGTGATATCACATCAAATTCCATAAAAAACTATACTGGAGACAAAGCAGGTGTGAGGTAGCAAACTACTGACCTACATTTATGAAAGAGAGTGTGACCAGATCTTGTAATTGCACCTTTAGGCTTCATCCAGCAAGACAGAAACGGTAACATCCGTAAGGAATGATCTGCCTCAACTATTTCAGGGGAAAATCTCAGAATTGGCAACATTTAAGAACAGTGACTTGAACAGAATAAAATATTTACACCTCTACAGCATCATTTCTGCTCAGCAAAGCCCCAGTTTGGCACTGCACCCTTCCCTCCCCCGTTCTCACTGCCTCAGTTGTTTCCCTAACATTTGTTCATCTCCCATCTATGCTTTTTTTATTTCTGCCTTTTCATTTACTTTCTCACTGATATCTGCATTTCTATTTTAGTACCCTTATCTCTTTTTAGTGAACAAGGTCACAAGTGAGAGTGGGCTTTGGCAATTCCAACATTACCCGGCTGACGTTAATTGACATCATGGAACTGTTGGCAGTGTCATGGCAGCAGCCCCTCTGCAAATGCACATGTATTAAATGTCTCAGATACAATTTCAGTTTGTGCCCAGGACAAAAAATGCAGCTCTGGCATATGAACTGTGGCAGAGACCTGCTGGTCACGAACACAGTGACTCTTTGAGATCCTGTTCCCACAGGTGTGCTGAAACGGTGACTCCTAAGGCACCAGTTTGGAACGTGGGTTTGTGTCCCAGTTTTGTGCCATATAAATTCTGATCCTGAGAGTATCCTCACACTTAATATTGTGCACCAAATACTTCCAGTACTCACCAGAGTCAGGGATTAATCCACAGGTAAGATCAGGAACATGTTTTTTTCAAGATCAGGGAAATCAGAAACTCAATTTCCAAGAAGTAACCCCTTTGATTCTGTGCCAGGGTACTGATATGTATTGCTAGGGAAATGAATTCTGGTAATATCTCTAATCTCTCTAGAGAAAATAATTTTCAGAACCCTATGTTCCATTATACCAATTATATACCATTATCTTATTATTCAGAAACATTACTACCAGCACAGAAGATTCACCAAATAAAATGTTAGTAACTTGATCATTATTTTTAGATGGAAAATTAATAGCTAAGTTATTAAAGAATATTCCTTTTTCAACATCTGAAAGTTAGTGTGAAAAGCACTAAAAGACATACTTTTAAATGGAGTATTGAAAAAGTTTTCTTTAGTGGAAGAAGAGTCGGTGTTCAGAAATAGAAGCACTGGGTGAAAATGTCACAGCCACCAGTTGCTGTTGTGTAACAGAACAGTGTCTCAAACCCAACCACAGGTGACAGAGTAGGAGAGCTACAGGTGTGTGAAGTGTGAGTTGTCCTGATACTGTAACATTTATGTATTAAATAAACAAGTTATTTTGTACCTACCTCCCAAAACCGAGTTCAGATTTCCCACCATTTCTATATCAATGTCATTTTTCTTGGTTTTATTTGAAAATACACTTCAGTTTGCCTCAGAATTTTGAACACATTTTCTTTCATGTTTGAAGGTTCTCTTGCTATGGCATATTCCAAAGAGGGAAAGCCCACTCCCACAGCAGGGGTCAAGCCTCTCTTGGACAGACTGCCAGCAAGGTTGCAATTATAATTTTGGTTACTGCATTTTGCACTTGAATAATTTTTTAAGATAAAGGCTAATCTTGTCTGTCCCTTCTGTTTGCATGTAGAGGTTTCTCCCTTGCTTTCGTGCTGCTCTCCAACAGCTGCTCTGTTTTGCTCAGGCACAGGAACCAGGGGCACACTGGTTCTGAGCTGAGCTCGGTGAAGCCTCCTACATATCCAGCAACTCCCACTCTCACATTCCAGGATGGAATTCAGTCACAGATGGGACTCACTGGGGGTGTGTCATGCAAAAGCCCATCTCAGTCAAAACCCCCTCAGTTTGTGTCAAAGGCCATCACGCAGGCCCTGCTCCAGAACAGTGCCAGAAGTGTTTCACACCTCCACACCTCTCAGCCCATCTTTGTACCTCACAGGCTCCCTTTTTGGTTAGGTAGGCTTTTGTGGAGTACATCAAGAGACTGGATGTGTAAAATTGGGAATTAATAATGCAGCAATGCCAGTGGTTGGCGTGTCCAGACCTGTTGGCTTTGATGGGACTATTCAACTGTGCAAACTAAAATAGGCACGGCAGTGTTTGCCAGCTCAAACTTCAGAGCCAAAACAAGGAGCTCATTAAGAGCAAACACTGGTCCTGGCACTGCAGTTGTGCTTTACAGACCCAACCAAAGATCAAGCACCAAAAAAGCCCAACCTACAATTTAGACAAAATGGATACAGGATTCCAACTTTCAGGCACGTAGTGGGACAAAAACGTCAGCAAGGTAACAGCAATGGCTGGCCTGGGGCAATCATGGATTGACTGATTTAATGTACAAAGTCACAGAAGTCTGGATTTTCCTGTGTTCATTATCTTCCTCAAAATATTCTGCAGCTATGTAAAAGGAATCTTGCTGTTATTTAACAGCCTTTCTTTGGTCAAATTCAATGAGTTAGGCCAAATAAAATCTTGGTTTCCCCATTGAAGCCTGTGTACTTCAATGGGGAAGTGAGAGAAGATTCCCTGCTGTCCTGCACCCAGCTGTACCTGGGGGTGGGGGAAGTGCTTTCAACAACACAACTGAGCAGTAATAGCTTAGAGTGACACAAAAAATGAACCCCAAATCCTGTTTCTTCAAAGAGTGCAGAATTAAGTCTGCAGATTCCAAGACAAGTGTGTCTGTGGTAAGTGACTGCAGTAGAGCCACAGCACATAGTCCCTGGCAAGCAGAAGGAAATCTGGGCTCTTTCTACCTTTAAAAACAATATCTTTTGCTAATATTTAGTTAGAAGGGGCTTCACCGCTGTTAGTACTAACCCAATGCTTGAGTAGCCTAGCTAAAACAGACTGACCTAATGTGTTCAAAACATTTTCCAGAGTGTCAACAATCCTGTCTAAAAACCACAGGACTGACATCTCTGCTAGCAGCCTTTATGAACTTAACACCTTGTGCAGAGAACCTGGGAAAAGGCTGGAGGGAAGGAGCTGTGCTTGGAGATCTGGGAGTCCATTGGGGTGAAGCACTGAACATCCTGGAGAGGATGTCACTGCCTATGCCACATTCTCTGGACAACCAAACTGCTCCAGCTTCTGCATCTGCCAGTCTGGCACCTTTAATAAGTAATTAAATCACACTGTGGACGTGATACGCTCTTGGATAAATAATAGATGACAGCTCTCACACTGGCACGCGAGCACACAGGCATACCCAGGGCAGGAAATCACACACAGCATTTCATTTGTTGCTAATTTATCTGTAACAAAGTGAGGAAGATACCCTGGGGACTGGTGACTAACAAGGAGCATTGTTTATGCTACAAATCCCATCCGGTTATTAGGCTTTGAAAAGTGCTTTGTTTAGCTTATCAGTGCTTCAGCAGGAATGCCAGGGGCAGTATTTCTGTTCTAAGTGTATTTCTATTCCAATATTACTGACATATAAGAGGTTATGTGTTACCTGAGGGCTGAATATTTGGCTTGTGCTTCAGTGCCTTGTTGAATCAGGATCAGGATGGTGAACACTGCACAAAACCAAGCTCTGAACACATTTCCTTATCAATTTTGCAGCATTAAATTGAAGAACACCTTTACATAAATCAAACCTTTCTCAAGGACCACAGAACAGGACAAAGAATAGATACCCTATGGCATATAAATGCCCATCATTAAAAATTACCTCAACATGTTAGACCTTCTGCTTAAATTCTGCACTTCACTTAGGATGTGGACAAGTTTGTATTACACAACCAAAGGCTGCTGTTATGCAATTCTAAAGTATCACAAGTGTCTGGCAAGTTTTACAGACGTTTCACAACAGCACTGATAAGCTGCTACTCTGTCAGGTGATCAAAATACCTACAGTGTGCCCTTGATTCAAGTTAATGTTTAAAAATAGGAATGCAAGGTTTTTATTGGGATCAGGTACCTTTTCAATGATGTTAAATGTCTTTTAGGGGAGAAGATTTAGAAAGGGAGGGCAATAATTTCAGATGGAAAAAAACTACAATTCATTTCATAATTTATAAAACCTGAGAGTCCCTTGCCAACTAAATTAATAATAGGCAAATAAAGGAAACCAAATTGGGCAATTAAATTATTAATTAGCAAATAAGGCATAATTTGCCATGCAGAATGATTCCACACCAACAATGTCACTGACTCTGCTCCTCTCAAACATTTTTGCACAGAGGAATGGCAAACTCACCCTCATGTCGGTTTCCTGGAACACTGTAAGAAGTGGTCATTAGACTGATTGGGAATAAATAATTGAAGTATTTATTTAGATGTTTTATCATTAGATTACTTTTGGAAAATCCACATGAATCAATTCTTCCTTCTAAAATGTCCTGGTTTTAATTTGCTTATAGTTAGTTTAGATCTGGATTGCCAAACCATGAGCTGTCCAGAGTAGCCTCCCTTGTCATCTGAACTGGCCTTGTAACTGAGACGGGGAGCAGCTGCTCCCTGCCAGAGCAAAGTGCCACTGTCACCCCTACAACTTCAAACTTCAAAGCAGGGGCTGCTTTACTGAACAATGCCACGTGCTCATGGAAAAACCAATAAATATTTGTGAGCACTCGACCTGCAGAGGGCTTTTAAACTTTAATACCTCTCCTCAAAGATGCTGATGAGAACAGACTCACCACTGATGCTTTAGAGCTAAATTTCCTTGTGGTAAAACTGGAAGATGTTCTGAGCTGAGCTGTGTCACAGAGATAAAGGTTTATACCCAGGAGCTTCTGGCTTCATAGCCAACAAACAGATCAGTGCTTCACGCCTTCCTTTTGTGGGCAAGAATTAAAAATGTATCAAATCTGGTGGCTGGGGTTTAGCACAATGGGCTTGGATTTGCAGAGTTCTACTAGAATTGTTTTCTGAAATGCGCAGCTTTCATTTTTAGCCAAAAGATGTGTCCAGATCTGAAAAGCTCCTTTTTCTCAAAAATCTGACTGTCACAGTTTGAAAGCCTGGCCCCTGGTGAGGTACCTACATGAAGAATTCCTTTGCAAATCTGACCTGTGGAAATGTGACCTCAGTGAACACCTGTGCTGTGCAGTGAGAAAGGAACAGAAACATAAGGATCTGATTCCTGAAAAACTTTAAGGCTTTCTCTGGAAGAAGATCTTTGAATTCTAAGTCTTTTTTTCAGAATAATTTGTTTCTGAATTTGAAGTTTAGTTTTGGTTGGGCTATTTTCCTTTCATTTCCTCAAAATGAATTAAATTGACTTCTACTGGACTAAACATTTTATCATTCAATTCTGGCTGAGGATTCCCAACAACATATGGGTTAGAACCACCAAAGACATTCAGATCCAAATATAAGACTGTGAAATAGTCATTCCTAAGGGCACTTGCAAAGTTTCCAGCCTAAAATGTTAGGAGCAATGAAAATTTTAATACTGCTGTTTGAAATAACACATAGATTTACTGCATGAGAGGAAGGTACCTAAAAATTTGTCATTTTAGGCAAAGTCACATTAAATATTTTATTTTGTTAGGACTGTTTAGTGCCATCAAAACCTCAAAGCCTCATGACACAAACACTGACTGCCATAATCAATCTCTAATTCAATCACAGTTCAAATGTTCAAAGGCCAGCTGGAAGGGGTAAATTAGGTCTGGCAGCCCTACAGCAATCTCAGATATCATCTGTCTTCTCCTTCTATCAGATCCAGCTGGGCAGGCCCCTCATAACCATTGATGCTGGTTAGAGCCAACTCCAGCATCATTGGGAGTGCTTGGACTCAATAAATCAGAAATTTGATTATGTGCAGATAATCTATTAAAAATAAATGACAGACCTGGCATGTTTTTCCCAGCTGATCGACTCAGGACAAGACTAAACCATTGATGTCTTAGCTGAAGGTGACCCTGAGTTCCTTTTTCCACCCAAATGCTCCATTAATGCAATTGGAGGAAAGAATGTCCATACCAGGTGAAACCAGACCCACCTTGCCTTGGGACCTGCTGGACTCAGGAATTCCATGGCATCCATAACCAAGTCCATAGCTTTACTGTGTATGTAAGGAACTGCCTGCTTTTGCTCCCTCTGGATCTGCCACCCCTGGTCATCCTGCAAGAGCTCATTGAGTTTAGCCACCTTGCTTCACTCAATCACTGAGAGATCACAAGGAAATTAAAAATGTGTCACAATGCTGGATTTGAATGATGATTGAATGATTTTTATTCTTCCTACACACACACACGTATTATTCACACAGTGCAGGATCATTGCCTGGATCTTTGCTGTAATTCCTAGTCCTAATCAAACGCTCTGGGAGCAGAGCTGGAGCATTTGCAGGGTCTCAACAGGCCCTTGCACTCAAGCTGACAAGCTTCCAGCCCCTCTGCCTGGTGCCTGAGCTCAGCAGCCAGAACTGGTATCATCAGCAACAGTAAATATTCCATTTTCCTGTTTTCTGAGCAGCACAAACTCTCTTTCTGCAGACTTGCTCATGAGTCATCCTGAAATAAACCATAATCACTTGTCCCCTAGGAGTCATATATAAGTTAATTACTGTACAAGACAAGCTAATACAAAATACACAAGAGATTCCAACTTGTTGAGGTTGCAAAGGGCAAGGGAGCCTTTCAGAATTTCCATTGGTTACAGTCTGGGAATGCTGGGCTTCCCTTGACTCCGTATCTATCACATAACCAGAAACACATTTTGTTCTCTTTGTTGTAGAGACAAAGCTAAAGAAATGTGGGTGTTATCCCTGTGCACAAATAGAGTAGATGCCTAATGAGCCTCTGTGTGTGCAGTGTTTGTAAACACCACTGCTCTGGGCTGCAGCTGACAGAAGCCATCACTGCTTGTCCAGCTGAGAGGATGTTCAGGATCTGCAAATGCCCCCCAGCCCTGCACAGGAAGTCAGAATGGAATGGGACATGCCAGATGAATTTCAGGTGCCACTGTGTGAAATAAAATCTGCTTGCCTGGAGTTTGATGTCCTGGACTTGGATCTGGCCATGGTGTCTTAGTCCTACCCAGCCATCCTTTGCTGGGCTATTCTGTGGTTGCTATCTCTGCAGGAGAGAATCTTATCAGTGCAGGAAAAGGAAAATCTGAAAACAATTTAAAGGCCTTTGGCATCTGACATTTTTCTGTTGAGGATGGAAACAAATACATTTATAACTTCATAGTAAAGAAAGATTTTTTTCCAGTAGTTATAGAAACACTATTGTTAAGGCTGGAAAAGCCCTTGAAAATCATTGAATCAAAGTCATGGCACATTATTTTAAAACTTCCAGTTGCTCTTATTTACAGATTCTCATTACAGGAGGAAAGAATGGTATGAATGGTGCTGATTTAAAATTACTAATTTGGTGAACTCAGAGTTTTAGACCTGGCTCTGGCAAGAGACCTGGTTTCCTGAACACTCACCTGGATTCTTTTTGCCATTCAGTTTATGGTACAGAGAGAATCCCATTCTGGCATCCCAGGAAGGCAGAGAACACACCAGACTTTATTTCAGTACATTTAAGTGACAGACACAACTGCAGAGGAGGAGGGAAACAGTGACAATTAGTTCTGTGTGATATCTACACTGAGTTTCTGTGACTCTCTGCTAATCACAGTAAATTATTATTAATGAACTGAATATGTCAATCAAATTACTAATTTTGTGAAGACTCTGCACTACATCTCTCCCAGGAACCACAGCAACTCCAGCTGCCCCACCTGCCTCCAGTGAGCCCCTCTCCCAGCAGAAACCAGCTGTGGGCATTTATTCTGTGGGAAGTGTTCTGGACTGACAGTGCAGGCAGTGCTTACACAGGCTACTAAACAAGGCATTCTTCTGGCAGCAATCTCAAGGCCTATGAAAGAACCAGGACCAAGCCCTTCTCCCTGAATTAATGTAGGTTCCCTCACTAGAAGCAGGAGAAATCCCATTTTTATATTCCCTGAAAAATCAGTAACTGTATTTTTATTTGCTCATTGCTTTCACATCTACAAGGTGCCGCTTTTGAAATGCTCATCAAGTCTTAGGCAGCCAAAAAGTAACAGATGATCTCAGAGGATACTGTTAAATTACAATACAAACTTGTGGAATGGGTAAAATGCACTAGAAAATCACACTATTTGTATTCCACTATGCAAAAAAACCCCAGCCTATTACAAAAGCCAACAGTCCAATAATCACATTTGTGTGAAAGCTCGAGATGTAACAAACACGAAGTCTGATCTTCAAGCATGAACTCACTTCTGAGAAGACAACTTGTCTTTTTAATCAGCAGCATAAAAATCCAGCTGTCCCATAAAATTAATTTCTATGGGTAAAAATCAGGAGTAGGACACACCAGGCTTAGGTCTCGTTCGGTCCCACATTCCTGCTTCCCATACGAAACATTTGCCTAAAATAAAACAGCGATCTAGGCATAATTACATTGGTTTGCAGTCCTGTAAAAGCTTTTTACACAAACAAAAGTAGTGGAAGTTCCATTTTAAACAATTCAGTAAGTTGGTTTCTAGTCATGCATAAAGGTTTTTTAAATCTGTTTACTGTTTTTAAGGAAATCTGTGTGGTCTTGCAGAGGAAAATTTTTCAAAGACATCTCATCCCAACGTAAGCTCACTAACTGTTTATTCCAGCCCAGGATCTGTTTAACAGGAAAGGGACAGAACAGATTTAGAGGGTCCTTCTGTCAAGGCAGCCCCTGGTGTGGGCTCCTGTCCTCCCCCAGAGGAGGTATCCCATCTCCAGTCACTGGATAATCTGTGTAAAACCCTAATTCTCCAGACAAACGTGTCTGCTAAAAGCCTTCTTTGAGGCTGTGAGCCATATGGTTGGGATTACAGCATTTAAATAGTTTTTCCAAGTGAATACAAGGATGAAGCACAGAATATGGATGGAAATATGTCCATAATTGCATTTATAAAGGGATTTCAGGATTTTTAAGGCCCATGTTCTGCACCACTGGAGCCAGTGTGAGCTTGGCACCTTGGAGCAAGTGCAAGTTATATTTACAAGCCATTCACACTTTTTTCACCACACTATAAAAAGATCTATGTACAAAGGAGAACAAGGGGCCATGTTGTTAATGCTGGTGCAATAAAAGCACATTTTTGTCTTTAGGATAAAGATAACAGAGCACAGCCCCACATCACCACTGCCACTATGCCCATCCTCTGGGAGAGCAACAAATCAGTGGATCCCCAACAGCAAGGGAGGGACACCTCTGGGAGACACCATGTAATACTTCCGGCTGTTTCATGTTTTTCTAACACTGTTTTATAACATACAGGAAAAGGAGACTTTGAACAGAACCCATCCAGGACAAACAGCAACCACATGGCCTCAAAACCTGTTTCAAATAATGCCTCAGTAGTTATAGTTTCAAGTACAAAGATAGACATAACAACAAAGAGCATCAACTTCCCTCTTTCCCTGGCCTGGTTAATTTTCCCCTTTTCCATCTGTGAGTATGACCTAATGATACAGACTTTATTTGTATTTAATTTGGAGATCTGTAGAGGAGAAGTACCACATACAAGCTGGGTCTATGTTGTTTTTCTTAGCTGTACATACTTGGCCAGGCTTTCCTTCCCTCCACACCATTATTTACACTCTGGAGCACTGACTCCAGTGCGATGCATTATCCATGTTATGGCTGTTTATAGAGTAGAAGTGGTCTCTGTAACATGTCTGTTTTTCATGTCTTAAACCAATAAAACTTTTACATTGGGCTTATCAAAACCATTCTGTGTAGATCTAAGTCTGTTGTGACTGAAATCAGTAATAAAACTTCTCTTGATGCCCCATGGAACAGAGCTAAGGCAACACTGAGCTCTCTTAATAAATTCCGCTCCGGTAAAAGTTTTATTTAAAAAATGTGGTTAACCCAAAGCTCTTAAAGAAGATTAATGTGGACTTATAAAAAATGTCTGATTTTATTATTAGTAGTAATTCATACAGTTTGTCCTGAAGTTTTCCTTTTCAGCTTCAGTTTGAACCATATGTTCAGGAAGTTCAACTGAAAAGCGATCCTTCAGCAATATTATTTTTTTCTAATTAACAATAACCACAGAGGTATTTTAGAGAAACCTACAGAGTCCCTCAGAAGGTTGTGGAGTGGGATAGATTAAAACAGGATTTTGTCAATTTTATGAAAAATTCACTGAAGCACAAATGGGTCAACTTCAGAGGAGTCCTTCCTTTCCTGTTCTACCAAACAAAGGATTCTGAGTGCAGCAAATCTTACTTTCCATGGGATTCTTTTGTGAAAGGCCTTGAAGGACTCTGGGATCCATCAGTGCCCCGTTGGCCTTGCTGGGACTGAGCACAGGCAGAGCAGTGGAGCCGTGGGGATCCCCAGACTTTGATCCAACAATCCAGGGGGTCAAAGGCAGTCAGAGGTGATGGGTGTCAAACACAAAGCTCAAGGAGAAGCTGGAAGCTGAGTGCCAGACTGGGTTCATGTAGGCTGGATGGGGATTTAGGAATAAACACAGCTGTGGGCTCAGCCAAACACTCTGTGTGTGCAAACAAAACACAAGAGGCACAAAGGAAAACCCTGCACTCAAATGAAAATGAGTAAAAAGTACAAGTCAGAGTGAGGTTCATAAAAATACCTTTGGGCCAAATTTCACATTCCCAGTCCTTGTACACATGATGAAACTGATGGCATCAGGAACAATTTTTTTCTGGATTTCAAACATGGTTTGACTCAAATTTCCTTTCTGAGTGGCAGCAGATGAGGTGATGCTGGGTGCAGAACCCCTGCACTGAGGGCTCCTGGAGACTTCTTGTTACAGCACAGCTCACAAACTCCTCACTGGCTGTTTTTAAGAACAAAGATCATTGTTCAGCTCAACAGAACAATCCCATCAAAATGGCAGCAGAATGTTGTGCTGCTGTTTTCACTGGGGTCCCTGTCAAGTTGCATCAGTTGAAATGCTGAGAGGTTTTATTTCCCTGACCTGTCACACTGCTCGCTGTGCCCCGGAGCTCCCAGTCAAGCTGTGCTGCTTCTGCTGAGATGTTGTTTGTGCTTTGCTGGGTTTGTTGGTGGTGCCAGCCCTGACATTCAATTTTCCTGTTTTCTGACCAGCACTAACTCACTGCTGTCACTGCATGTGCAGCCTAATCTTACCGTCCTCACACTCTGCCCCCTTTCTCTCCCAAGACCTCTCTGTGTTGTACACGGAAATCAGCAGCAGTCTGGGTAAGAAAGGATGTGGAATTGGCTTTTCCAGAGGTACAAGCTGCTCCTTGGCTGTACCTGCTGGTTTATCTGGGATAACTGGCCCTGGAAGTCACTCTGGACAACTCCACCTTGATGCAGCTGCAATGCTTCTGTGTCCACAGGCACCCCTAATCCTGAGGGCTTCAGCCATGACCCAGGGAGCTTCCAGAGTAAGATCCACAGGAAAAAAGCTGTGGAGAGGAAACCCTCCCCTAGCTGATCTGTAAATCTCTGCTGTAAATCTGTAAATAATATAAATGTAAAAAAAAATATGTAAATAAATCTCTCTGTTAATCTGTAAATACCAGTGTAGAAGAGCAAAGGCTCAATTTTTGCACAGCCACTTTGCAGAGGAAAACCATGTATTAAAAATAAAGAATCACATTCATTTTCACAGTCCATTGTAGAAAGAGGGTTCATTAATCCTGCCAATTTCCCTGCAAACATTAAATAACCTCCAATATGTTTAGCATATCTTCATTTTTTAATTTGGTAGGTTGCTGCCTGACCCCCTACTGGAGGCACAGTCCCTGGTTAGCAGCAGTAACCTGCCCTCCCTGCAGACAAAGGTAACATTTACCTCTGTCTGCATTCTGACACATGCCAAACAACGAGCTTGAGCTCTTGGGATCAGATTTATTTATCCTCTAATTTTCCCACAGCATTTCAAAACCCACTTGGGCTTGAATGATCCTGCAGCCATTTACATTTATCATTTGACACATGTCAGATCAAACAACTCTGTGAAATATCAAACAGGCCTCCAGCATTTTGCTTTTGTGTAGTTTATTGAATCTCTGGGGTAACATTCCACAAAAAGCAGCATGGAAGTTCCTAATCTCACCAGGCCCCAGTCAGAGGTTGCTTGTTGTACTGGGAGGCTGGATACAAGGGAAAAAAGGAAAATGTTCTTTATTGTGGAACTGTGTTGCTTTTCACACCTCTTGTGAGAAGCAACACAATAAGCCAAGGAAACAACCTTGACCCCTAAGTGTTTATAAATCAGCATTTACTGAGTGAGCAGCACATAACAAATGGATTGAAACAGACCCAGCAAGGAAAACCAGTCTGTACCATTGTTGTGTTTACCTTCTGATGCAGGTACTGGCAATACTGTGGTGGAATGTTACCATCCTGATGCATCCAGAGCTTTCTACTGAAGGTGCTTCTGGAATTCTTACCTGGAGAAATCCTGCAGTTGCCCTAGCAGGGAGGAGAACACAGTGAACACAGTTTTTTTTCCATGAAAAGCCTGGTTAATTAAAAAACAGACCTAGAGAGGATCAGGCTGGACCTTTCAAATATCACTCAGATTTGAACTGCAGGATTTTAACTTGCCTCTAAAATTTCAAATCAGATTCCAGTAGAAAGCAGTTGGATTTTCCCCCAGGTATCCAAATCCAAACAGTTCACACTGGCTCTGCCTTTTAATGCTGGAATCCCAGTTCCCAGGATTCTGTATCAAGCAGAATCCTTTTCTGCTTGATACAGAATCCAAGGGTTGGGGCAGCAGGGATCCCTTTTAGAAGGGTTCCTCTGGATACTGTACCATGATTGAACAGTGTAGGGGCATTTGGACAGCACAGAAAGGTTCTACATTCAAGAGATTTGAACTTTCAAAGTGCTTAAGAGACACATGGAACTGAAATGCATCAGAATACAAAATAACCAATCTCATGTGAACATTCAGTTTGCAGGTTACCTGTATGACAGGCTGTCATTCCTGACTCTTGCCTTGTGAGGACTCTTCACCCAGGTGGGTCTCATGGAGTTTTTTCCTAAGAGTTGCTCTTTGCTTCTTTAGAACCAGCATATTGCCTTCTCCACGTGAGTAAAGCTTGGGCCTCTCTGCAGGACTCTTGAAGCAGCTGATGACATGGTGGTTGCTTCCCTTCTTTTAATTTGCATGATAATCTGTCAGCAAGTTGCACCTGAAGGGGTGAGGATGGCAGGGTCTGCAGCTCAGGGGCCTGACCGACCCCAGCTGGGGCCCTTGGCCAAACTTCATCAAGCCATGACTGAGGCTTCTGTTGGACTGGGGCAGTGGGAGGGGTTTGCCACTGTGCTCCTGCCACAGGCTGAAGGACTCAGCAGTGCTTGGCATGGCCAAGGCACGCAATGTGGAGCCCTCAGAGGGCAGATTTACAAGAATGCCTCAAGCCACAATCAGAGTTTAACATTACAGTGCCCATGGACCTGCAGCTGAAGAGTGTTAGAACTCCTGAGGTTTAACATTTTACTTCTTGGCTCAATTTGAATTAAATTTTAATTTGAGAACTTGGCAAACTGAACAATTTGCTAAGTCTTGTATAACACAAGGATGGTCAAGCAGTCTCACTGCAAAATCCTGCAGCAGTGTTTGTGTTATCACAGCTGATTACTCAGCCACTGGGATGTAGAGTTCTCAGAGCTCTGGTTTTAAAATGGATCATATGAAACTGGTAGGCACACTGGCTTGGAACAAAAATGCAGCTACAAAGTACAAGTATCACAAGGGGAGGAAGGCATTAAAGGCCATGCAGGAAGTGTGAACAGATCTCTGTAACTGTGTCGTGCAAGCCCACACAAGGCACAGAGAGTCCTTGAAGCCTGTGCATCTACATTTTACACCAAGGCAGTGTGACTGCTTGTTCCCTTTCCAGACTCCCTACAGCCCTCGTGCTAAGTCTTGCTACCAGTTCAGAGAGAGAAATCGAGGCCAGTTTGAGGATAATGATATAAATAGCAGGAAGTTTATGGAAACTTTGCTGAAATTGTTTGTGTTGAGCTGCAAAGAGGTAAAAGTGCTGGTGCAGTGCCAGCCAACCCTGCACATCTGCCCCTGTATAACCTGTACCTTTGTTATCCATTTGGAGCCTGTGGACTTCATTTTTACACATTAATTGTATATTAAAATAGAGATATTAAGATTTATGAATACTTACTGGTTACAACACACTGGTCTCCAATTGCTTTTTCCCACTCTGTCTTTTCAGTTGACAGATTTTATCGTGCCCCTGAGTTGGGAGCTCTGACACCCCACTATGTCAGAGTCATTTTCTTGCTTGTTTTACTCTTTTTGTTAAGAAGTTTCTTCATTTTATTCCCATCAACTTTCATTGTCTTTAATTATGTCCCTGAACTTGTAAAGCTGCTTCTCCTGACAATGGGTACTTTGGAAAGGGTAACAACTGCTTTTCCATGAACTACAAGGCAGGAAGTGCATTGTTTCATTAAAAAAATTACCAGATGTTTTCCAGGGCTGACTACTAACATTAAAAAAAAGCCAGAAACTATTATTTTCCAAATATCCCCAGCATAATTTTGTTATTGTGTGACTCCTGTTTGCATTTAACTGGGAATTGCAGCCTAGGCCAATACTAAAAAAGGAATTTCTCTCAAGCTAAATGTGTAAAGTCCATCTATGTGAATATTGACTCCATGGATTCAAGTCCATCTGAGTGAATCATGTTATTCCTTGTGCTGTTCCTGCCAGTCCAAATACTGGCACTGGGGTACCTGCAACTGGTTGTCTTGTGTTCTCTGACTGGAACAAATGAATATTCCTTGTCCCTGTACGCAGGGATTATTGACAGAAAATACCCAGTGCTTCACAGTAAAGTGACTACATTTTATTTCTCATTAAAAATTAAAATGTATACTTTAAATGATAGGAGGGTATTTTTAACATGGACAGTACAGTAAGAAGAAATTACCCGCATCACACATGCCTGGAAATTTGCCGGCTGTTCCCAGCTCCCAAGCCTCTGGGTCACAAGCTGTTCATGATGGAGCGATACTCTTTCTGGTGTTCCACAAGCTTCAAAAATACTTTGTATTTCTTGTCATAAAATCTGTGTAAGAAAGCTAATGTCAGCAAAGCCTGAGATTTGAAGATTTAAATCCCCTGCAATATGTATGTTTACTTGCTTCTCTTAGCATCAAAGACACTTTGACTCTTTCCTGGGTACAGCTGCTGCCGGGGTCAGAGCCCTCCCTGTGCACTGCTGGTGCAGTTTCCACCCAAGCTGTGATTTCCAGCTGCAATTCCACCTTTCATTTCCCTACAGCCAGCTTGGCTTCTCAGACAGTTTTTCCCCAGAGTTCTCTGTCCTGAGAGCGAGGAGACACCGGAGCTTCACAGAATTCATTCAGGTGACAAAAATCCTCCAAAATCACCGAGTCCAGCTGCTCCCCCAGCACTGCCAAGGCCGCCACTGCCCCGTGTCCCCAAGTGCCACATCCACAAGGCTTTTCAATCCCTCCAGGGATGGGGACTACCCTGGGCAGCTGTGCCAGAGCTGGACAACCCTTTCCATGAAGAAATTTTCCCAAATATCCAATCTAAACTTTCCTTGGCACAGCTTGAGGCCGTTTCCTCTTGTCCTGTCGTTTGTTATTTGGGAGCAGAGCCCGACCCCCCCGGCTGTCCCCTCCTGTCAGGAGCTGTGCAGAGCCACAAGGGCCCCCGGAGCCTCCTTTTCTCCAGGCTGAGCCCCTTCCCAGCTCCCTCAGCCTCTCCTGGTGCTCCAGCCCCTTGCCCTGGACACCTTCCGGCCCCTCAGAGCGAGTCCCGTGCTGCGGGGCCCAGAACTGGGCCCAGGCCCCGAGTGCCCCCGCCATGTCCCCCCCGTGTCCCCTCAGCCCGGACCCGCCGCCAGGGGGAGCCCGCGCGCCGCCGCCAGTGCGATCCGGAGCCCTTAAAAATGTAACGCAAATTACCCTTAAAATACAATGTAATAGAAGATAATCCTTAAAATTAATAGAAATGATCCTTTAAAATATAGTATCACTAATACTTAAAATATAATATAAATAATCAGGCCTTAAAAATTAATAAAAATAATCCTTAGAAATACAGTATGAACAATGATTAAAAATACAATATACCATGATTCTTAAAGCATCTGTATGCTAAGCACTATTGCAGTCGAGCAGGGCTGTAAAGAGACACCCCCCAACCTCATCTCCAGACCCCAACTTTATCTCCCTTGAACTCTCCCAGTGGAACACACCAGGGCCAGTGTTACCTTTTATGCTCGTGGTTGGGCTGCACAACTTTTCCAATTTTCCCCATTTTCGCCATGGCCTCCTAGGAAAAGACAAACACCAACTGGAAAAGCCTGTTTTGATTTAAAATACTTTTTGACAAGAACAAGATGTTTCAAAACCAATCGGAACATTAGTGATGTATTTTGTTTCGGCTGAACAGGCCAGATGGCAGCAAATATGTTCAATCCCATTATAAAGTAGTCAAGAGAACAAAGCTCTGCAGACCCTCAGTAACCAAAGTCTGTTCCTCTCTCTCACTGGGAGTCCCAGGCAGAACAGAGTTATCTTTTATTATTTACTCTAACCAAAGGAAATGTTAAACACTGCATCCCTGGAGGGGAGGGTTCTCATATAAAATGATATTGTACTTGAGATCCTGTAATCATATTCTGAAAGTATTGGTTCCCTGCAGCAAGGGAGGACTCAGGGGTGCTCCACAAGCTGAAGGTAACCTGGGAAGGTCTGTTCTGCAGCTCACAGCCGCCCTCACATTCCAGCACAAAGGTGTAAGAGGCAAACTCTGATCCTGCTCTGTTTTTGGCCAAAATAAAGTCAGAGCTCACAGAATCCCCTGCAGGAGGAGTCTCTGGGACAGCCATGTGTGGAAGGGAGAGGGATGAGTAATTTGGTTCCTTTTCTGATCTCTGTGAGATTCTGATTTTCCGTGGATTCTCCCAAGCAATCCCACTGGAATGAGAATCACCAAAGTTAAGAGGCCTGAGCTCTCAGATACTGTGGAGGCAGCAGACACTCAGTGATTTCACAAGGAGAATCAAAGCAACAGCTTTTAGATGGGAGACTGTTAAAAACATTAAAGGTCAGGACTCAAGAGTCAGTGTGTGACTAAATCAGGGTTCAGAGTTTCTAAGCAGGACCCGAACTGTTTTAATGCAGTGCCTAAGAATGAGGATGACCCTGGAGAACAGGCAGCCTGTGCTACTGCTGGAACCTTTTTAAAAGGCTGGAACATTTGTAAAAGGTTTGGATGATTTTACAGGCTGGAATACCTGCCCTAGTGAAATTTGTGCTTTCCATTAATCCAGCACTTTTCAGCAAAGGATCTCACAGAACTTCACAAGGTGGATGAGCAATGTCAGTGCAGTGTCACCAGCCCAGGGCAGGCTCTACCAAAGGCAGAAGCATTGCCAGGTCTGCAGTCAGGACTCCACTCTGCTAAGGGTGCTGATACAGTAGCAGGGAACATTTCTGTGCTCTCATATGCCCATTCTCCTTCATAGGTGCAGAGGTTGATTGTACTTGGGTTCCCCAAGAAACACCCTTGAAATAACACTTGCAGAGAGATAGTGTGTTCTTTTGCCTGGGACATGTGAGCCTGCTGGCACTGAGACTCTGCACAGCAGCCAGATTAAAATACTGCCATGGAAAGGCTGATATCCTTCCCAGTAAGAGAAATGGGCATTTTATTCCCTGGCCTTTAACAGGTGACACTGACAATGCTCAAGCATTGTCCCTGTTTACAATAGTCAGTCCCTTACACGGCCAGCTGGATTTACAGTCTATCCAAAAAATGAATGAACACACAGAAAAAAAAAAAAAAAGGCAACTCAAAGTAGAAGCCAATTCCCTCTGGTACAATGGCTACTGCTTTTCCATTGTGCCTTAGGGAAAACAAAGCCCCCTGAAACACTCTCTCACTAATGGAAGAGTCACCTTCCTTTCTGCTCCCTGCTTTACACCTCCTTTTGAGCTGCCCTGGAGACACTGCACAAAAATAAACCTGTAACATCTGAAGTGTCTAAACAGGCAAATCCATTTTTTATCACAGGTGCGACAAAAATGAAAGGGAGGGCCAGACTTTGCATTCCCCTGTCTGTGCACACTCAGGACCAGGACACAACACCATTCCCAGGCTATGTTCTGGCTGTGACATGGGTGCTCCACACCCTCGTGTTCTGCTTTACTCTTACAGCTTCTACAAAATGCTGCTTCTCTTCTTCTCATCATCCACCCTGAGCTAAGGAGAACAACTTCCAAGTTTATCAGTTTTCCAGTTTATCCTCTAAAATACTTTGGCATTTTTAAATCTACTGAAAATACACAGACCTTTGAGAATCCACAGCATTAAAGTCTCACAGCAACTACCATGGTTCTGTGGAATAGCATTGCAAAAAAATACACAGCCAGCAATTTTCAACAAGTCACCCATTCTGTGTTGCTCAAAATATCCTAAATTAATTCCCTCTCTCAATTCACATTTTAGTTGTATGTTTTTCTGTGTTTTAAAGTCAGTTTGGTCATTGTTAGCTTGAACAAAAAACTTTACTCCCAGAGGAGAGTCTTTTCAACAGTTTTCTGGGGACAAAGAGGAACAGAACATTGAAAATATGAATTTATAATGAAACGGGAAACAAAGGGACATTAGAATTGCATTACTGAATCGGATCAACCTTGTGCACTGCTCTGTCTCCAACAAAGCCTTAAATATAGCAAAGTGATAATACTGCTGTTCAGAAATAGTTTGTTTGAGGGTTGACATCCAAATCCATAATTCCAGTCACCAAGGATTTCACAATCTTAATTTGAATGACGCTCTATCTTCTTTGTTTGCCAGTCTAGACAGTACAATGAATACAGTGATTTAAAACACAATGAATTCTCTCTTAAAACAAAATATTTTGTAAAATTGCTTTTTAATCATTTCTTTTCTCTCTTTCCATAAAGGCTATGCTATAAATAAACCCTGAAAGTTCGCATTTGATCATCATTTCTAAAGGCTGGGCAAGAGGCAAGTGAAGGGTTTACACAGAAAAAAAGAGAGGCACTGTGGAGCAGAAATAAAGGGATGCATTCATGATTTCTAACCTTTTGTTGGAGTGTCAACGCTGAGACAGATACAAGCCAGTAAACACTCTGCTCTCCATGGAGAGACCCAGCCCAGCGGGGTTATCCCTGCCTGGGAAGGGACAGGGAACCAAACTCCCCAAGGCCCACCAAGATCTCAGGACAAGGTGCTATTTTGCTGCAGGGAAGGTCAGCAGCCACTCAAATCCACTCGGTCCTGGTGGCTGAATTCCACTCTCCAGCATCATCTGGGGCTGGGGATCCATCACTTGTCCCGCTGAGGAATCCAGGGCAGCCCCAACAGGCAGTGGATCTCCAAGGGAAACCCTACAGGAAACCCAGGGAAAATCCTGCCTCCCAACTTTGACACAGCATCTTAAAGCTGGAAATTTCAACTGTTGTCCCTTCAATAATGGGAAGGAAAAGGTTTTTAACCCTGTGTGGGAGGAGGCAGTAGGAGAAGCCCATCAGCCTGGCACAGGAGCCACAGGAGGTGCACACAGGGAACAGCTTCAGGCTGAGAGACTCATCTTCTCTGATTCCCTGCCCTTGGGATCCTCCAAGAGCTGCCTCACAAAACCCAGCACATCCACAAGAGGAGCCCATGTCCCTTGGGACTGTACAGGGAGACCAGTGAAGCCCACTTGTGGATTGAATCACAGAATCACAGAATCAGCTAGGCTGGAAGGGACCTTGGAGATCATCAAGCCCAACCTAGAGTAGTCCCCAAGTCTGATTTTCAGCTGTGACTCAAGGACTGATGGGTTGAGTATTACTGAAGATTAAAGTACACAGCAGATGAGAAATCAGATTTAGGGACACCAGCCTTAGTTTAGAAAGTCAAGTAACAAAATCTCAATTGGGCTTTTTCTTTTTTTTGAGACTTTTAAAATTGTATCCAAAGTTAAATAGTAAGGCATCTGAGCACAAATGCAACTTCCCAGTTGTGTTCTCACCACTCAGTCATTTTGGTAATCCCAAGAAATGCTTGGACTTTAACCTAAGATAATTATTAACAACAAAACAACCACAGATCATTTCAAGTTCTCCCGTACCATTTCAGTGGCTGAAAGCACGTGGCAGCACAAAGCACCAAACTGGGGAATCTGATGCTCACACTCAGGCCAGTCTCACCTCTCCAGTGTTTCTGTTCAGTTTTCCTGTCACAGATCCAGCAGCAGGAGTGAAATAATGTAAAAGTTGTCCCATTCACAACAGACTGAATTGTAGCAACTTTTTTTCCCACCAGATCTGTCTAGATTTCAGGATTCAGCAGGTGTTAGCCTTCAAACTATCAGAGTGACTTTCCTTACACTCCTAGTCCTCACAACAAATAAAATAAATAATATTCTATGTAATAATTTCAATTGTTCTGCAGCAGTGAAGAACCTCTCTCTCACTCATTTCTATTCCACACACAAACTCAGCTAACAGATGTCTTTAGCATCATTTTAAGAAGTTCAGTGACAGATATATTTGGATTTGAGGGGCATAAATAGATTTCTTGAAATGCTGATGTTGAAGAAATACTTTTAAACTTCTATAAGAATTTTAAGCAAGGCTGCTATTTCCTCCTAGGCTTTTATTTAGAGATTGCTTTGGAGATGCAAAATTCATCTTATCTGTGTTTACAGGAGTTACATGACTGTATTTCTGCAGAACATTACTTTTTAGTGGTATATGACTGCATGAAGAAAGCATGTGATGGACGATGCACAATATTTTTCTAGTGGTTTCCCTCCCCCCCCCCTTAAATTTGTTTGAGTTATAGGGGCAGATCTTGGCAGCGTGCACAAAGCCCAGAATCTGTAACTCAATTCTCTGTGGGTTTCTAGCTGGAACGAGCCAAGTTTTAAAACACATTATGGATAAATATTAGAGCTGAGCAAAAAATTCACACCTAAGACCAAAGTGTGAAAATTTGGCTTTGATTCATTTAGTGAAAAGGTGAAAAATTTCACACAAGTTTGTGTTTTCCTTTTGCTCTGATCCAACATCAATTTCTGTGTCTGTAGCAAACCTCAGAGAGAGAGAGAGAGAGAGAGAGAGAGGGGAAGAGTTTCTGTCTGTCTGTGCACATGAGATACAGAGGAGGAGGGAGAAGAGGATGGAAGGATGGAGGGATGGCAAGCAGGACACCAGCTCAGGACCTGAGTCTGTCTTCCAGGAAAAGTCACTGGCCTTTGGAATCTCTCTGTCCATATGTTCAGGAACAGCACTGGCTCCTCTTAGAGGAATATTTTATCCATTTGTTTGTTACACTGAGGCAGCTCAGAAGAATCCCAACATTATTCTACCCTTCAACCACTCAACTTGAGTTGACAGAGGCCAACTGGATGGATCCTGAGCACTGAGACAAGGTGCATTTCTGGTTCCAGCACTGAATCAGATTCCAGAAAGTTTCAAGAGATTTCTGGAGTTATCTGGGACACATAATTTATTATTTTAATTTTCAGTTACCTCTGTCTGCAGTGGGCTGTGCCATTTCCCCAGTTTGGTTTGGCTGGGGCACAGAGTTTGCACACTCAGGGTGTGTCCCCAGTTCTGCACTCTGGGTGCCACACGGAGCTCCCAACCCTCCTGCACCTTCCACATCCCACTGAAGCATGGATCACCCCACCTGTCCTGCACCACCAGAGAAGATTTTCACTCCTTAGTACCAGAACAAATGGAAAAGAGCTCTCAGAGCAGCAGAGACAAGCACAGGTAAGGCCACAGGACCACTTCTGCCTCCAGAGCACTGACTTTGCCTCTCCCTCAGTGTCTCCACAGTGCCAGCCAGGCTGTGGTCACCCAGGTTGGTGTCCCAGAGCCCAGACAGACTGGCCAGCCTCAGGCACAGCCCTAAGAGGGGCAGCAGTGGCAGGGCAGCTGCTGGAGGGGTGCCTTGCCATGCCAGCCATGATATTAATGACTTATTCCACAGCCCAAATTTAGAATGGGACGAGGGTCAGCTCTGATTGCCACATCATCTATCAGCTGGAAACTATGTTTGGGTCTAAGCTCCAGCCACTCTGCTACTAAATATAGGTTGGTTAGTTGTTGATTTGAGTCTGCACTCCCCCAAGTTGCCTCTCACTAGCAAATAATTAAGCAGTTTGCTTTGTGAGGGCTCTGCTGCTGGCGCCTCTTCATGCCCAAAGCTGTTTGGACAAAAACCTGACAGCTTAGCAGGGGTTTCAGCTTCCCTGGGCAATGGAAGGAGCCCAAGTGCTCAGCTCCTGTTTCAGCTTCACAGACTGCTGGCACTGGGTGCCATGAATCAAGTCTGTGGGCACCACCCAAGCAGTCTGGGGCAGGGTTTAGCTGCTCTTCCCCTGACAGGAGCCTGTGCAGCTTCTCCATGAAGGGACAGTTCCCTTCAGTGGCTGCATGTGAAGGTCCCAGCCCACACCATGGTGCTGATGCCACAGCAGGAATGGGCTCCTGACTCCAGCACCAACTGGCACTGGCAGCACATCTCGCTCACCCCCTTCTGAGGTGGAATAAATTTAACCATGCACAGCATCACTGTTAAAACAGACGAAGAAGGTCTGTCCGTTGAAACCACATGAAAATATATTGATTTAACACAGGTTTTAGGCTTGGAAATATGATGCTGACATAGCTGTGTTTAACAGAACAAGCTCAACTGGGAGTCAGGAGAGCAAATTCCTCCACCAGCTCCTGCTGCTGGGCACTGCCCAATCCACCCTCTCCCTACTCATCCTTCCTGGGGATGGAGCAAACGAATCCAGGGAACAACTCTGCATAACCTGCAACACATTGCTTTTCTCCTCTGGCCCCCTCCTCACCCTCTGCTTGCAGCATCTGTCCCAGTGCTGCTACCCTCAATTTCAGGAGGTAAAGCCTTTGGGGCACTCAGGGCAGGTGTGTGATTCCACATGGACACAGACACCAAGAACTGAGCCGGACACAAAGCAATCCCTCCCTGTGAGGGGGGTGAGGCCCTGGCAGGGGCTGTCCAGAGAAGCTGTGGCTGCCCCTGGATCCCTGGAAGTGCCCAAGGCCAGCTGGAACAGGGCTTGGAGCACCCTGGGAGAGTGGGAGATGTCCCTGCCCAAACCATTCCACAATTCTGATTTAGACCAGGGGGGTAAAACAGAGACACTGAAGACCCAGCCCAGGGGATCCTGACACTCAACTGGGCATCCACTCAATATTTAGCTGAGCTGCACCATTTCCTCCAAGGTGCAAAATTCAGATTTATTTGGCTGATTTCTTTCAACATCCATAATGAACATTCAGCTTTCCTCACATTTAGTCACCAAGTTCAGACTTTTATTTGCCATCTGGCAACAGACTGGGCTTTATTGGGGGGAGGGGATAGGAAAAGGGCTTTTTTTCCTTTTTTTTTTTTTTTGCATCTGTATTTGCTTTATGAGCTATGGCTAAGGCATCATTTACACATGGGGAACTGGATCAGGTTCTCACAATTCATTCCATATGTTCACTTATGCTGTCAAAACATTTTTTCGATCTAATTAATCCGCACACGTCTCTGTGTTCATTTCCCCACTTTGGGCAGTTTCAGCATTTTTGGGGTACCCAGCTGGGATTGTCATAAAACCAACTTATGCCTATACTTTGCTTTAGGGTTATTCCATCAAGAAAGCAAAAGTATTTGCAATATTTCACTCTTCTTCATCTATTTATTCTTTCCCTCTTTCTAACACTGGCTGAGAAGACTTGATTTCCTTTTCCCTTTCCTTTCCTTTCCTTTCCTTTCCTTTCCTTTCCTTTCCTTTCCTTTCCTTTCCTTTCCTTTCCTTTCCTTTCCTTTCCTTTCCTTTCCTTTCCTTTCCTTTCCTTTCCTTTCCTTTCCTTTCCTTTCCTTTCCTTTCCTTTCTCCTTACCCCCTCATCTTTCAAATGTATTCTTTGCCATGCTCCAGTGTCTACCTGAAGTTAATGAGGAAAATCCCTGCTGTGAGTTTTGATTTGGGATACTTTTTAACTAGTTCATCTGATGTGTGGTTTACTATTAAAAGAAAAAACCCTGTACCTCAGAAATATGCTTACATTTTACCCAATCTGGACTGCATTTGGGAAATTACCGTGGACAGGGGCTCATAAAAAACAAGAGACCTTTAGAAAAAGTCTTTCACTACTGTAAGCCAGTAGAAGGTTGAGATATTAAAACAGAGAGTAAAACTGCATTAAAATATAGAGAGCCTTTTAGTAACCTTACAGATATCCCATGTCCAACAAAAAATAAAATATCATTTAAGAGATACAGAGATATCCAACGAACGGTGAACAGAGAATGAATCCTAGAAGAGAAAATAGAAATCTTTTGGGAGTTTAGCACAGCACAGAGAAGGCAGCTGTCCATGGCACAAGGCATTTGCTTTCCTTGCCACGATTGCTACAGACAAGGGGTCAGCCACCTTTTCCAGAACACTGCTCCAGAAAGTATTTTTCTTTCCCAAATTAAAGGCTAGCAGTGACTGAACTGAGTGAAGCTGAAGCAAAGCACACTCATCATTGCAGGGGGGTGGACTAGATGACCTTTAAAGGTCTCTTCCAACCCAAACTATTCTATGATTCTGTGATCAGCTGATGATACTGTCCTGTTTTGTTTAAAACTGAGCATCCTTTCTTCTCCAGATCTGAAAATCAGCCAGGGGTGAGAAGCTACTGCACTCATTTGTCTTCTGCCACTAGAACTGTCCTCCAAGAGTGTCTTTCTAAAAAAAAAGCACTTTAAATGCTGGATACATATTGCTAAACAACTTTATTTTGGGAAGGATTCCTTAAGAACCTGGGAAGCCTGGTCTGAGGATGGGATGGCCAGTCAGTGGCCAAATGTGCTCTAATAGCAGCAAGGGAGAGGCTCAAACTGAGCTGTGGAATTCCCATGGACACAGAACTGAGAGAGTTTCATAGGAGGAAACTGCAAAGTCACACCAGAATAGGTGTTCTGCTCCCCTTGCTCCTAAAAGCTTTGGCTTGTATCTCTTTTGGAGACCGCTGGGAAATGGTAAATTCAGTTCCCTTTAGCACTAAAACTTCTGTCAGCAGGAATCTCTTTATGTGCACAATGTCTGTGTACTGCAATCACATTTATTGCACAGAAAACCTGTAGGCACCAAACTGAACAAATTAATTTGGAATAAACTATTCTTATTAGCAAATGTCAGGTTACCCTCATCACCACTCTGGCTGATGTTTTTCTATACAAACCCATACCCAAGAACTATTTATTCACACCTGCCCCAGAGCCAGAAAGAGCCTTTGATTACAGTAATATTCAATAACCTCTGTTACTGAGCAAATCCAAACCTGTCACCCAGCACTGCCAGCAGGAGTTTTAAAGGTATCTCAGGCATCTTTTCCCTTAGCAGATGTCCTAATAAAGCATTTGTATTCACTTGGCAAATAGAAAAGAGCACATTTTATAATTGCCCATGCCCAAAACAAAGGCTGGTTCTGTCTGCAAGCACCACAGTTGGAATTAGAAGTGCATTTGCTGTGGGAGTGAGGCACCAGTGGCATCAGAGCTGGGCTGGGCACAGCCTGAGATCCAACACAGCACCATCCTGAAAGCTGAGATCCCACAGAGAAGAGCACCCAGGACAGTCTCCACCTTCCCACCTCCAAGTTTTGGCCAGGTGGGAAGCCTGGGGAGCTGGTTTATGAGCTCTCCATTTTATCTCCAAGAAAGGCAAACAACACCAAATCCTTCCAGAGGGATGTTCTCCTAACACCCAGCCACCATTCCAACTTTTACTTCTCATCCTATTTTCCCAGCTTTTTAAGAAGCCCCCAGTGAGCTGCACGCTGTGGCTCCTGCTTCCAAGCAAGCCTTGCCCCTTCAGCCACTTCAGTGAGAAATTCCTAACCCACTGCTCCTCAAGTGCTTGTGTGGGAAAGCTCTTCCCAGCACACCTTTCCTGACTGCAGTCACTGGATTCATTGGCTCCTGAATTTTAAGCCACACAGGCCCTGAGATCAGCTCAGCTGGTCAGAACATGGTGCTGATAATGCCAAAGGTGTGAGTTTGATCCCCATTTGGGGGCCCTTCACTTGATCATCCCTGTGGGTCCATCCAACTCAGAATATTCTGTGATCCTGTGAAGCACCTCAGCTCCTCACATATTCCATAAGAATCACTAACATCACGAGATTAATACCAAACACTCAGGAGGAAAATCTGACCAATGGGGGACACAACTGAAGAAAAACCACTTTGTGCTTCACCATTCAGCTGATCCTAAGAACTGAGCCAATTCCTGCTGTTGAAGATCTGTCCTTTTATTTAAAGACAGCAAGCTGGGAAAAGAGATGAATAGCAGAGGCCCAAATGGTTCATGGAGCTTTTCCCTTGTAGGTCACTGAGCAGAACCTCAGTGAGTGTTGGGAGCTGTGGTGGGCTGCCAGCTTTTTATCGTGTCCTCTGCAAAGGGGACTTACTGGTTTCAAATTAATTTCTATTGTATGCAGTTTTCCCAACATGAAATGCTCCATTGTCACAGCTCAGTCACTGATAACCCTTTGCAAAGCCCTACAGGAGAAACTGCTGCCACCACCTGAATGGTTCCTTTTAAAATCACACTTGGAGAAGTGTCCTGACTGTGAACTGAGGCTGGAGGAGCTCAAAGAGCCTTCCCCAGCCATGGGTGGGGGCACAGCCCTGCAAGGAGGGTGGCAGTGCAGCTGCACATTTTGCTCCTGACTGGAGCAGAACTGGGGAGAGGCAGAGCCCCAGCCCTGTCCTTTGCTGCCCGTGGTGGCTGCTCCAGGAGGGAGGTGAGTGTGTGCTGGCAGCACCACAGGCCTGTTCTCTGCAGAAAGTACTTTCTGAAAGGGAAAAAAAAAAACAAAACAGAAGAAGCAAAAATGAACAACTCTATCATTATCTGATGTGCTGAGATCTCAGCAGAGATCAGCTCAAAGATCCATATTGTTTACAGCAGCTGATGAGTCTCACAAGTGCTGAAGCTGTGCTCTCGCTTAAAGTGCTAACATATTTACAGTTTTCAGTCCTGTCCTTAGCACTTATCTGTCATTTCAAGATGAATGCTCCTTTTGTACAGCCTAATCACTTGCACGAACACTCCACCAGCTCAAAACCCCAGATTTGTTTCGCTTTTCCATTAGCAGCAATTCTGTACTTTGGAAATTGCTTCATGCAGCAAATCTGAAAAAAAAACAACAACTAGTTTTTGTTCAAAGGTATTTCTTTGGCTGTCACAAGTCTAGAAGGGAGGGACAGATATTAAATTACTTTTATCTGATGCAAGTCTGAATTTTACTGCACACCTTTCTAAACACACTTGTCCATTGTTCTGCTCTGGCTTCTTTATTGACATTGGAATAATTAGTGAAGATCTATATAACATCAGACAGGATCAGCAACATATCCATCTAAATCCTTGATAAGAAGCCATTTTTTCATGCTCAACAATCTTTTCTTTATTCATAATATTTCAAACCTTTGGTAGGATCCCATCCTGCCTCCTCCTCTCCCAACAAACAGTAGGAGCATGTGCAATTAAAAGCTGTCAGTCATTCTGGTTTTACAGGAATAAAGGAATGTGGGTCATTCTACAACTCAGTAACTTAATTTAAAAAAATGCAACCCAGGCATGCAAGAAAAAGGATACAGTTCTAAGGAGGAGGTCTTACCCTGCTGGATGTTTTATATTACTCTCATTGGGTTACTGGCCTGTCACAAATCAGTTTCAGATGCACCTCAGAAAATGCTCAGCAATGCAAGATGCATCTGTTGTTTCTGCTAATCCTGGTCCCACTGCAGTCAAAAAAGGAGAACATCTGATTTTCAGAAGTCTCCAGAAATGTCTACAACTGCAGTTTAGAAGGGTCCATACCTGAGCAAGAAAAGCACCTCAGTTATGTGTTGGGCACAGCGTTAGACACCAAAAGCTTCAGGCTGGGAATGAAAATGCTGATCTGGAATTAGCCTTTGCTGTTCCTAAGAAATTGCCAATCCAAACCCTGAGTGAATTTGTGCTTTAAAGGATGTGGTCTCCCGTGCCTTCCCAAATATTCTCTAAAAACAAGAATTCTGCAAATGAAGTACATTCTTGTGCAGATGTACAGCACAATCTTTAAATGTTCTGAATGCTGTAAATACTAAAACTTGATACAAACATCAGAGTTGTAACCATGCCACAGTATATAAACCATCTTCCCTATTATATACATAGCAATGTAAATTAACACAATAGCAAACTGCAGTTCTAAAGTAAGATTTTGAAGTCAAAAGATGATCCAATTATGTGTAACTGTGTTGTCAATCTACAGCCTTTCCATTCTCACTTATTTTAACGCACCAGAGCAAGACCTTTAGCATCACCATAGATTTTCTTTGCACTTTTTGTTCTACCACTTTAATACAACAACCCAAACTCTGAGGTATGTAAACATCACTAAATCTGCTTCACAAGTCAGGAGGGAGAAGAACAAAGTTACACAACTTGACCAAAGTCACAGACAAAGTCAGTGGCTAAGGTGGGAATAAAGTCTGTGTACTCTGCCTCTCCAGTTAGGTTACACAGATTGTTTTCTCTTTGCAAAATTCTGCTTATATTTATACTCAGAAGAACTTGGTGCTGCAGCAGTTTGTGTCAATTTGAACTAGCACAGAGTGCCTCCCATTACCAGGCTGTTAATAACAACTACTTTGGCAAACACTGAATTTTTCCTGTGTCCTTAGGAAACACTACACTACATTTTAACAGGGTATTTGTTTGATCTGGAAAGCCAGGCAACTCACTCCTTATCTCCAGGACATGAAACAAGCCTGGGATTTGAGGTATCCAACAGTTCTGGACATCCATATCTGTTCATACTTAAGGAATTACAATAGGAGCAGGGATGCTGATAAACCAAGAAAAGCCCTTTTTCCTTAACCCTTCCCGGTAACGCTGCAGAAAACTCCACCATGGTTTGAACAGGAGCAAAAACCTCTCCAGCCCTAAACCCTATTCCTGTGTTGCATCTATCCATGGCAGAATTTCCAGCTTTCTGAAGGCACAATCCAAAGAATGGCAAACACCGTCATTTGGAGAAATTTAGACAGTTACAAAACATATTTAAAAAGGGTGCACGGGAGGAAGGCAGTGGAATGACACTGGTGTGAGAGATGCTGTATAATTAGCCACTAGAGGGAACAAGAGTCATGCTCTTAATTAAGGTGCAGCCTCTTTTAGCAGGGGGGCCTGAGGGTTATCTGTGCCCCGGGAAGCTGGATGGGGAGGGGTTGAAGCCTTTCCCTGTAAACTTTGGAGTCGGACAAAGCTTTCCTGCCCTTTGTCTGTGTTTCATTCTCCCCTTTCAGATCTCTATAGGCCTTGGCATAAGCAGGGAGCAGGACTTGGAAGAGTTTATATACCTTTCACATCTCCTACCTGCAATTAACTAGTTTTTGCACCTGGTAAAAATGTTTAAACAAAAACCTGGGATCAGAAGAGATGAGACAAAGGAGTAAATGAAAAAATAAGAAAAATTGTAAAAGAGACAAAGCTGTATTTTGCAGACAGGGCAGGGTACACTTTGGTGTTGGCTCTTTTGCAGGAGAAGGGAAGAAAAATCACATTCACATCATTGCAAATGGTGTGAAAAATGTGGAGTGATGCTCTGCTGACATCAATAGCCTGAGAGTGTGGTTGGGAGGGAAGGGAAGGACCTGCACCCCCTCTTGCCTGCTGACCTGACTGGAGCTGCATGAGAAAAATGAATGAGGTGAAAAGCAAAAGTCCCTCTTTTCCTCTGCTGAAAGACACAGACCTATTCAACAGCACAGCAAGGACTGAATCACAGACAAACAATCTTTTTATTACCATAAAAATGACAAATAAGTAACAGTTACAGCCTGTAAACACAAGACTCAAATTAAATAGAGTTCTAAGTGGTACAGTGTAAGTGGAAGCAGGATCCCACTCCTACTAAAGCTGCCTCGGCCTAAAGAGTATCAGATGTTACCCGGGCCTTAGAAGGCCTGGGACATAAACTATGTGTGTAAGAGAAAAAGAAGTCAAATGACTCATGACAGAGTTTGTTTTAATATAAATGACTTCTTCTGGCTCTCTGCTTTTAAAGCCTTGCCATGTTCAGATCCTGAGCAGCTAACCTGGGCAGCTGGCTCCCTCAGCCCTGTCCTTCAGTTTGTGTATAAAATGCTGGCATTTACAAACTCCTATTCCTCTGGCTGAGGAAGGACAGTTTATTTTAGCACTGTGATCAGTGCCATCATAAATCTCCCCTCTTCCAGTCCAAGAACACTGGCACAGCCCAGTCAGTGTTCATATGCTGTGCCCATAAAACAGAGGGCATTGCCACAAGGCTTTGTTGAAGTCCTGCAAGCCTTGAGAGGGGTCCTGAGGTGAGAGATCATCAGTGACTGAGCCACAAACCATCCCTGACTCTTTGCTTTTCATCATGTGAGGACAGGGGTAAGGGAATGAGATGTGGAAAGAGTTGGGAGGAAAGAGGAAAGGAGAAGAGAGGAGAAGAGAGAAGACCAAGAGGTGGGAAAAGGAAAAGTGAAAGTTACTAAACAAAAGAGAGGCACAAACTAGAGGCAAAAGTACAAGATGAAAGAATAAACAACATCAGAGTGGGAGCAGAGAGAAGGACATGGTGGCCATTGGGGATTTAGTGCTGAAAGAGAAAAGCCCCATTCCTATCTTTATTCTCTTTCCATGCCTGATTCTCCTCTGGGATGAGTGGAATGTCCATGTCCAGAAAGCCACACATTTGGCATTTTGTGTCTTATAGCAAATGTGTTGAATATCTACAGGGGCAAAGTTATACAAAGCAAATTTAAAAAAGTGAATCTTGCTTAGTCTCCCTTTCATGCAATGCAAGAATCATCCCTTAGATGGGACTATTGCAAAATTAAATGACCTTGCAACCACAACCAGTAAATAATGAGTAATGTGCTTGTATGCTCAAAGCTTTTATGCCAACTAGTCCAGGAACGTGAGGAGAGCTCATCACAAAAAGGCCCCATTTATCAGAAGGGCTTCACACAGCTTAGCATCTTTAGGGCCATTACTCACCTCCCACACCTAAGCTAAGTGCCAGCTCCCAACCTAGAGCCTAACACACATCTCATTTATCTGCTGGAAGACACTGCTTCCCTCAGTCTGGTCTGAAGATACAGCATCCAATACCTAAACTATTAAAAGTTAACAGAAATGGGTGATTTCATAACAACATATAGAAAATCACCAGTCTGGGAAAATTAGGCAAAAATTAAGTCTTACCAGACATTTTGAAAGCAAAAGGAGTCTGCAGGCTACAAGGCTCAGCAGTATTTTGCTGAATATATCCAAGGTGTTTGTGCTACAGGGCTGGGCAATGAAGGCACCTTTCAAAGGTGATGTGTTATCACCATCCACCCCATGGTTTTGGGAAGGAGAGGTTGGGATGGACAATGGTATGCCCCTCCCACATAGGCCTGTCATGCCAAGAGACTCTTCAAAGGAAAAACCATTGATTAGAAGTTGGTTTATTTTCCAGAGAGTTCTCCCTCAAGGGGTCCCCTGTGCTTCCCAAGCTCCCAAAGAAGTGACATGGTCAGATCTAACCATCCCTCCTTAGTGAGGAGCCCATTGCCACATCACTTTTCTCTGTTCCTTGCCCAAAAACTGTTCTCCCCCCAGAGCTCCCACACCCACACTCCTCCCTAAAACCTCTACCTGGCAAAGGACTCTCTGGAAGCTGCATGGCAAACAGCAGCTGACAGCAGGTGCTCACACAAACAGACCCTGCACGGGTCAGGAGGGTATTTCTGTACTGAGGGTTAGTGATGCTCAGAGGAATGCAGCTCCCAGGAATGCTACACATTGAGAACATGCCCCATAAATCATTCCTAAGACAACAACCCAACTTGCTTTTGCTGTGCACTTATAAGGCACAGCAAGAAATGGGCACAGCAGCTCTCCCTGTTTGTGCTCTTCCAATGTTTTTCAAGCCTCATCTGGAGAAATATCTTTGTGCAAAAATCTGCAAGTCAGGCTTTTCCATGCCCACTTGGTGGTCAGCCTTTCTGCCTTTATTTCCCTCAAGAGTGACAATTATGGTCTTGCTATTCATTACGTGGACACGTGTCCCAGTAAAAACAAAACAGAGCCACAAAGGAATTTTGTATGGATTCTCTATATCCCACTGCCCAACTTCAAACTGTGCCACAGAAATTTTAAGCACAGGACATGTAAAAAGTTGTATCAAAACAAGAAGGAAAGGGCTGGGAATGGTTGTTATATGTCTTAATCTAAGAAACCAAGGAAACAAAACCATATGATTGAATAAAGAAAAGAGAATGAGAATTGGATTCCAATTCTGAGGAAAGACAACACCTTAAAAAAGCAGCTGCCTTCTAATAGATGTTAGGGGATCTCTCCTTCACCATTTCAGATCCGTGATTATATGAAAGGGAATAAAGAAAAATGTCTTTACTGTTAACCACAATAAAATGTACTGGACACTCTGTGATAGTAAACAGTCTTGTTAAACTATACAGAGAGAGAAAATGTTAAGAAACAAACCCCTCTAGAAACCTTAGGAGCAAGGATAACAGCATATGTAAAACATAAAACTTTTTCAAAGATAGGGCAGCAAAAGTATGTCCTAGTGGTCTGAACTAGTGGCACCAAATCCCACAACTAAGTGATCATAATGTCCTTCACAAACTTCAGTGTGAAAGACATTCAAGCATTTCAGACAGTGCTGTGACTCCACATGCTTGTGCTTGGCCATGGAACAGTCTGATCCCTGTGCTGACATAGCAAGAGTGCAAATCCCAGATGGAACATTAATCTCACAATGTAGCCAGATTGAGTTTCCAATTCTCCAGTGCCTAACTTGAAGGTTGTTCTGCTCAGCTACTGAAGAGGCGAGGGCAGAGAGACTTTAACTTGTCTGACATCCCAAACATCATTTAAGCAAGACACGCTCTGAAAAGGACCTTCTTGGCTACTGACAGTTACAAAAGATCCATGGTACCCTCCTTTGTCCTCATCCTTCCTATAAAATATTGCTATCACACTTTTCCCTGCTTAAATGGCCTGGACAGAAGGGGAGACCAAGGTCCAAATGACTTCAGCTGTGTCTCTGAGCACATGGATAAAATCGGTCCCTAAAATAGAAAGGGGAAGGATCACAGTACACTTTTAAGAAAGTATCTATCTACTACAAAGACACATTTATGGTTTCCTCATATTTATGGTTTTCCTCAAGAAAAGACAGGGTCAGCAAGCTGAAAAAACTGTAAGGTTGTGATATTATTAAACTTCTACAAGCTGATCTTAATCTTATTCTTCTTGAAAAAAAAAAAAAATCAACTAATTGTACATCTCCTTTCACAAACTCCACTGTGGTCATTTCATGGTTTGTTACAAAAATATGCAGCAGCAGAAGCTGCACTATTCCAGGCAGCATTTTTTCTCCTGCTTGCCAGGTCCTGGGCTTACTGACAGATGAGAAAAACACCATTGGTTTAAAAAGAGTCTCAACTTGTGCAGATTAACAAAACACTACATCTTATTCTTTGCCAGCATCAGCTGATGTGAGCTTTTAAAAAGCTGAAAGACATGACAATGTAAGTGTTAATCCTACAGACAGAGAAGGTTATATTCACATACATGTGGCTGCTCCTAATACAGTAATTCAGGGTGTGAAAGAACTAGAACCTGGGAGAAGTCAGTGGAGCTGTGCCACTGTGCAAAGCCAGCTACACTTTCAGCATAAAGACAGATTAAATAGATTTCTTTTGTCGTGCTTCCCTCCAAGAGGTCTTCATTACGTTTTCTGTCCATCCTCGTAAATGTGAAAAATAGGTAATAAAATCTTTATCACCAGTCTCAGCCAGAATTAATAAACAGGGAAGTCACATTGATATCCTGACACATGGTGCCCCATCTCCTTCCACCAGTGCCCAAATGAAAGGCCAGGGTTTATTTCATTAGTGTGGTATTTCATGCTTGTTTCTGCTTTCAGAGCAGCAGCAAGGCCACATCCCTAAGTACTGGACTGCTGAGGTTGCTGCCTCCAGTGTTAGAAGAGCTGTGCCAAACACTCAGCTCCTGTAAATGGGCAGTTCTGTTATAGCAGATATATCACACGGACTCACTGCAGCTGCCTTTCCCTGTCATTAAAGAGTTACTGAGAAATTCCAAATCTGAACATTTGTGTACTGCCTGACATTTCAAATGCAGCATGCTGAGCTTCCACAAAAAGGACAGCACTTAACAAAAGACACAGTCTTTGTGTCCCATTACCTGTAGCATCCACAGCTTGTTCCTGAAGGAGCAATAACACAAACCAACTGCAAGAGCTCTAATCACCTTTATCATCTCAAGATGTGTCATCTCCCAGTGCACTGTGTCAGATTCCTCTTTGGGCTCTGATCCAGTAAAGCACTTCAGCACATGGGCAGTCCTGCCTGTCTCCAGCTGAGCTTCTTGCCTACTCGAAAGTCAGATGATGCCCCCCTGTGCTTGACTGGACTGGGGTACTGGAGTAAACTGGTGTCACTCCTCTGCAATCCTGGAGCAACACTGATTTGCATTAACTGGGAATGCTGCATGAGGATTGTGGACTAAGATCATCTGTCACTGCAGCAGCTATGTGACCTGCTATGACAAACTTTGACATTTACTTAGACAAGTTTTTACCTGTAATAATTTCAAGTGATATAAACCAACCGCAAATCATCTGCTGTGACAATGAACTAAACACTACTGCACAGCATGCAGTGATCTGCTAATACATCAAATGTATGACAACATATAGCACTAGACATTGCACTCCCCCAAGAACATTTCACAGCAGCAGAATAATTTCTCTCCACTCCAGTATAAAAGGCAGCCAGCAGGATGATAGCAAATGATGGCAGCTCTGCTTCTCATAAAAGGATCTTGGGGACTGCAAGGAGATTTGTGTATCTGCACTTCAGCAGCACAGCAATGTGGAAATGTTAAAGTTAGTAAAGCAAACTGACCTCAAATGAGAAGGGCAACAGATGTCAACCAGTATCACATGTCAGTAAACAGCAACAAGGCAGAGGGTACTTTTCTAAGCACTTTTGTGAAAGCATCGTGCGAGCAGCTACAGCCACATCTCAGCTGTGTGATCTCTACATGGTGGTGTTTGTGTGTGTGATTTAACTCCCACCAAGAGAGGAACTCCAGCCACATGGAAATGCTGTCCACTGGAGTCAGCTGAAAGAAAGTAGAAAGGTTTCTACATACTTGTTGTGGCTTGGAAAGTGAAAAAAGTCACACTCTCAAACTGATTGAAAGCTCATTCCGTGCTTGGCAGAGACAAACCAGCATTTATATTCCTCAGCTTTAATACAGAAGGATCATCCTTAGGGCAAAAGAGTAGTAGTGATTCATCTGCTTTTTACCCTCACTGCAAAGACTTCTGACAGTAAGGCCAAAATATGCTAACTAAAAAGGCACTCTTTGTACCATAAACACCAGGCCACAAGGAACTGGACAGTGGCCATTAAATCACTGCCTTTTCATTTCTCTCTCTCATCTATATTTCTCTCAAGATTTCTGGTAAGGAGGCAGCTGACTCTATACAAAAGCCAGAGGCATTGCCAGTATCTTGGTGGTTTCATGCATGCCATATTGAATCTAACTTTATAACACAAGGAATAAAAACCCACTCTCAACTAGGGAAAGCCATATTTCAGTGTCAAAACACCAAGGAAAGAGGTAAAGGGATGGAGTTCTACTGCCAAGTCACTGCCCTGAGGCCAGGCTTGGTTAGATGTAAATGTTCTCCATTTTACATAAAATAGTTTGGTTCTCAAAGTCTCTAAGAGAACCAACCAATGCCCACCTAGGAGAGCAGGAGCTTTTTACTTTGTGCCCAAGGATGGTCTCCACTAAACCTTTGGCTCAAACTCTACATGAGCAGATTTGGAGTTCTTGAAGAAAAGGAAGGCAAAGTCACAGCACCTTAACACACTCCTTGTGTACATCATGGTGCCTAAGAAAAACCATCTCCTTCCTCTGCCTTTCCAAAATCCTCTGATTAAGGGAACGGGAGAAAAAAACCAACATGGCAGGAAGGCCTTTGCTAAAAGGTGCATTAATTAGGTAAGGCAAGCCAAAGAAATGATTAATTTGCTGTTCTCCTTCAATATTATGTTTACACAAGTTGATTATAGCACTTAATTACTAATTCACCCTGCTCAAAAACAAGAGTGCTTTAAATTTTTAATGAGATGAGGGAAGGCAGCATTCCTGAACTCAACAGGGAGAAGTAATTTTATTTCCTCTTTTGATTTCCCAAGTTATTACCATTTCTAAGGAAAAACTTATCCCTTCCCTGATCTTCCACTCAGTCCTTGCTTTTGAAAATATGGAAATCACAGGACGCTTGCATGAATTTCAATCCATGGCCTGACAGGTGATGCTTTGGAAGAGGAATAGAGGATCAGATCATCAACTGCAGCACGTCCACTGAAATAAATGGAACAAAACTACACCAGAAACAGCCTGATCCAGAAATGGAAATGGCCTAACCCCCTCCAGTTCTGTCAGCACAAAAGTTGAATATGTCCCAGTACTATTTATGGGTGTTCTTATGAAAATGTTGTCTCTTCCCCATTGCCAGTTGGTCCATTACCAAGGTTGTAGACTAATTGTACTCAGGAACTTCTTTACATTCATGACTGTCTGTAACAATTTAATTGTTACAAGGCAAACACTCCTTGTGTCCTATGTTCTTCCTGGCTGATCTTTATAAAACTTGTGCTATCTGTGGGGTTTGTTATTTGATTTTTCCCTCGATGTTCTACCACTCATCCTGACCTAACTGAGAAGAGATGTCCATCAAATGAAGCAAAACTCAGCAGTGCAAACAAAATTCTTCCAGGCTCTGTTGGTACAGAGGAAATAATTTACTTGTGAGTAAATTATTTCCCTGCACCACCTTAACTTCAACTCCCACCATAGAGTCCACAGACTCTGAGCTAGGGGACCACGAGCCCCAAGGCTCCTGGGGCTCCTTCCAGGGCTGCAGACTGGACCCAGGGCATTCTTCACCTGCTCAGCTGCTAAACAATTTAGCTAATCCACATGAGATAATTACCTAACACCTCTTCCTATAGAATCCAGCTCATTTTCATGCACCTATGACCTGCTTTATAGAAACGATGAAAAAGCTTTTGCCTATCTTTTTGCAGGCTATACCATCAACTTGCTTAACAACCTAAACCAACAAAGGAAAGACTAAACCTCCCTTAAAAGTTAATTTGAGACCTGAAAAATCTTGTAGTCATGTAGATTCTAACTTCTAGTTCAGTGTTTCACACCAAAAATATTCACAGAAAGCTGATTACAGAGTTACCAACAAAATGCACTCTAGAAAATCAGAGTTTCTTCTCTCCCACGCTGGCCATAACAATGCCCCATGTGAATGCAGCATATCCAAAGTAAATCTGGTAATCTGGTTCCATACAGGTAATTTTATTAATTGCTTTAATATGCAATTAAGGAATAGTCAGTGGGCTGCAGGGTTTTATAAGGCAATAATCCTGTTCCCTGGTGTACAGCTCTGTCCCAAAGAGTGGGCTATCAAAAAAAAAAAAAAAAATTAGCTGGATGACTGCCAAATCAAACAGCACCTTCTTCCCATTTTCAATTACGTACGAGTGAGGCAGAGTAACGAGGATATACTGGAAACTTTGACATTTATTTATTGAACATTTTACTGAGAAGGAATTGCTGGCTGGCTAAACCGGAAACTATATTTTTACTATAGAAACAATCCCACAGAAAAGCAGGATCCTGCTGCTCAGCATGAAAGGAATGGCTAGAACCAATAAATTGACCCACCTAAGCCAGCAATGTTAAGGTTATTTCATTCAATAGAGCACATATTTCAAAAATCCAAACCCCAAAAATACAGTCTATTTCACAAATCTTTATGCCACGCTGTTTTACACAGCACTGTCTGCTGGGGCCCAGCCAGGCTGGGTTAGAGCTCCCACAAAACCACTCAGAGAAAAAGTGTGCAGCATCTGTAGGGGCAAATGAAAAGATAAACCAAGAAGAAATTCAGAGGATTTTCTCTCCTTTCTGGAGTTTCTAGAGACAAAATAACCAAGAGATGAAATGGGGAAGAACTCACCACACTGTGTGTTTTTTTTCTTTTTGGATAGACCAATTGTTTTACCACAGAGGAGAAAAATGCAGGGAGAGTAAATGAAGAGGAAAATAGGGAAGTCAACATTCTTTGAAGCAACAACATATGGTGACCAGGCCTGAGAGATGGAGGTTATAAATCTTCCCTTGATAGAATTACCTAAAGATGAAATTGCAGCTTCAAGGGGCTTGAACTTTTCAGTCCACACTAGGAGCTTGCAAATTAACCTGTTTGGTCACAGCTTTTGCATTAACCTTCATTTCCAAGGCTTCTCTGTAAAGGCTCAGTATACTGAGAATTTTGGTGCCAAAACTGGTGTTGTCAGTAGAAAGCACAAAAAACTTTGCACAAATCACTTGAAATATGAAGAAAAATATGTGAAAATTAAGAATTAGAACAAAATGCTGAATTGTTCAAAGAGCTGCAATATGGGAAAGGAGGAGACAGGAGGCATGTTGCTGCATGTTCCTTTATGAGAATAAACTTATTTAGGGATACCAAAGGATAAAGGAAAAGCTCTTTAGTGTACAAGCCACCATGACCCACTGCTCAAAACAGGTCAGGGAGAGGTTCCTGCTGTCCCATGTGGGGTGGGTGCATCAACAGCCATGTGTGGTGACTGCCTGCTTGTCCTTGGAAAAACCATCCTCTGAAGCAGCTGCTTCCCCATCTGCAAACCCCAGTGATGGGGCACCACAGGACCAAGCACCAGGACTGTGCAGAAGGATGAGAATACAGCAACCAGCACAGCCACAGAGCTACCCCAGGAAATACCACCCAATTCCAACACCTTTCTGACCTGTGCAGGTAAATAAAACCTAACTATGACTACTCCAGAAAGTCACCACAGAGTTGGCTCTTCCCTCGGTGACCCACCTTGTCTTCCCTCTGCTGAAAAGGATGTCCTGGGGGATTTTGAGGACCTTGCCTTTGTGTCCAGATTCTGAGTGAGGCAGCTGTTCCGACCTGGCTGCCCCATGCTTGAAATACCTACAGGATGCACATTCCACCAAATTTGGCATCCCTGGTGGGCAGCAGCCAGAGCTCTTGTCAGCAGAGCATGGTAAAGATGGGCTAAGATTAACAGAAGTGATTTGGAGGGATCCAGATTTGGGTGCTACTTCTAAGCTGTCCTAAAACTGCTTGAGTTTTAGAAAGTGGAGAACAGCCAACCCATAAAAACCAGGGAGCTTTTAAACGTTTTGATTCTGACATCGAGTGGAAATGTCCAAAAATTGTTCTGAGAAATGTGACCAGTGACTGGGAAAAATACAGTAAAAAATCCCTTTCAAAAAACCATAGACATAAGGAGAGAGGTTATTGTAAAAAACCCACAGCTCTCTCCTTTACTATTACACTGAGCAAACAAAGAGCTTTGCAAAACACAGTAATTAAGCACAAACCATCTATTAGAGGAGAGGTAATAACCTGTATTTGCAAAATCTACAAAGATGCTGAATGTTTGCAGCACCTCTAAGAAAGAGTTGTTTTGGAAGATGTGTTACAAAAATAAATGTCAGAGAGGTTATTGGACTGCAGTGGTAGATACACATTTGCACTTCCCCGACCCTAAAATAAATTTATTCAATTTCACCTTTGTGATCCCATGTAGCTAAACGATTTTAAAAATATTCATATCTGTTCTGACATTACTGATGTTCTTCTGAAATATTTTTATATATAAGGGCAGGGTTAAAAACTAAAGGTAAGTGGATACACAAAAATTGTATAAAACACAACACAGAAAACTTCACAGCATTGGATTTTTCCAATGCTGATAAAAACAGACTTAATAAAATCAGTTTTGAGATGTTCAGTTATTGTACAGTAGTGAAAAACATCCTAGACTTGGAATGAAATATGTATTTGAAGGCAGAAGATTAACAGAAGAGTAAGAATTGAATATGAAGTCCTGTTACCAAAAGTTGCTACTGAAATTACATTTATCAAAATAAGGCCTCCTTACAAGCACTAGAATTATTACACACAGATATGTATGTTGCACTGTGTATTTCCTGCAGTGGGATTCATTTTAATGGAAACATTCTTATGAAAGGAAACTTCTCTTTGTGCTAACCTACCCAGCTCTGTAGAATATTCCCATTTGGAGAAGTGCCAAGCACAGCCCAGCTCTTCAGCTTATGCTGAGCTGTTTATTGATTCCAGTGGAACTGCACCAATTTAACCAGGTCAAGGAGCTGACCTCCCTATTCACAAAATATCTCCAGATAAGCTTTTGTGCAAAATTTCATCTACAAATATCTGTCCCTGATGTTATAAAGCAAAATGCAACAAATGTATTAGGGACCATCCTGATAAATCATTTTGTCCAAATGCATTTTGCTCTACAGTGTCCTTGTGCAGCATGAGGAGAGGACATGGCTTATGGGATTGCCAGGTGGGAAAACAGGCATGATTTGGGACAGTCAGACCCTTCTTTGGGTTTCTGATGGCACTGTTGTTTGTATATATGCAGCTAAGCTATGCTTTGACTGATCCACCAAAAGTAAAAGCCTCACTGCTACTTTTTGAGCTGTTAATGGACTGAAATAACATGAATGAACATGCAGTTCCATCCTCATTATTAATTCTGCATTCACTGGGGCAGGACAGGAGCTAAGATGTGTTATTTTTAATGGCATAAATAATGCTATGTTGCTTCTTATGTTTAACATCCCTCAATATGAAGGAAGGAAAGTAGGACAAATGTACCTGAGATGAAAGTGTGACCTTCCGCAGGATCAGGGCCTTACCAAATTCCCTGTTTTGTCTGTAAAATTACATGGGCTAACTTCATACACAGCAGCTTCTATGCATGTCCCCACACATGTCCAAAGGCAAATGAATCCTCAACACACATAAATAATATCTGGAGTTAAACAGAGGGTGGAGAGAAAGCAATGCTGGATCTTGTCTGCCTGTGCAGAATGGACAAACTTTTCCACTTGGATTTAGGTGTGTGCGTGGTGCCAGAAGTCAAGGTGTAAGACACATTAAAACTGAACAGAAAATGACATAAAATCAGGTACTGCATACCTGGATAGATGCAAAATCCCCAGAAGCACAAGCTCCAAGAATAGCAGCACCCACCAAAACAGACTCCACTTCTTTGGACAGCACAACAGGTTTGCCTGCAGAGGGAAGAGCCAGGTCTCTGTTAGAGAACACAGCAGCACCAGCAGCTCCACAAATAATTTTAAAAAAATAGACAAAAAAGGAATCAAAAACCATTATTCAAAACCCCATTCAGAGCTACATTCTGCTGTAGGTTAATGTAAATTTCTCTGATCTGTGGTTCCAGGCTCCAAGGAAAGTGCAGCATTTAAATAAAACCATTTTAGCAAAATATTAATGCAGAACCTAAAGCACACAAAAACCAACCCCCCAGATCTTTGACACTGGCTATTTATCTCATTCAAAGGGCTTGGTATAAACCTGTTACCCACACCCTCCAAACCCACGTGCCTATTAAAAGTTGACCTGGAGGGGAAAACAAGGCGGTCTCCTTTTTGTTTCTTTTGCAACAAACAAAAAAAGACTGTTTGTGTTTGGTTTTGAACATACAGCCAACAAAGCCAGCCTGGTTTTGCTGGAAGACATGAAAACATGAGTAGTAAACTTTCTCAAGCTATATATGAAATAATAAGAGAAATCTTGTCTTCCAATTTGTGCAAGATACTGGAAAACAAAATTAAAACACTGGAAAAACAAGCAAACAAAATTCTAAGTAGAATAATTCTAAAGTAGAATTAAATATTAGTGTTTCATCACCCATGGGTACTACTGAGAACATACTTTCCCTTGGTTTATGCAGAATTTTCTGAGACCCGTTTCACTAGTGTAAAGAAAAGCAGGAAAAAGCTAAAAAAACAAACAAAAACTAGACTTTCTTAATTCCCCTGAAAAATCTAAACCAAGAGCAGAAATCTAAATACTTTTCTAGCTACACTTCAGATGCTTATCCTCACTAAACTGAAAACTTTAATATTCCTGCAGTATTTGGCATGTGTCTGCATTTCCAGTACTGAGATAACGTCATTCAGTGAATGATGATGCAAACACAGGGGTGGGAGCAGGGATTCCTGCTCAGAACCGTCTCCACCATATTATACCCAAAAAATGCTGCTCCTGAGAGCCAGCAGTAAGATTAGAAGGAGCTGAAATTTGTGTGAAGTCCTAAAATCAGCCACAAACAACCTCCATAGAGGAGAAAGGAAAAACACCCCACTTTGCAAAATAAAATTATTGATGTAAAAAAGCAAATTCACCTCCCACCAGGCTTTCAGTTAGTTGATGCAAAGCTTGCCCTGTCACCTGAGCATTCCTGCAGCTCAGCTGAAGCACAGCTCAGAACTTGGGTCAGCTTGGAACAGCAAATCTCAAGCTCAGAGCTCTGTGGCTCATTGCCAGGCGTCAGTGAGCAATTTTCAGCATGCTCTAAAATTTACTGCCCATTTCCCGCACGGTCAGAATGAATACGGAATTCTTACCAGGCAAACAAAAAGATCAAGATACTTTTTAAGTGGCCTGTGGAATTATCTATTGGATGTCTGCATGGCTGAGTCATGGGCATTTGTTGCTAACAATAATATATTCAGATTTTTTTCTTTTCAGGAAAGAATGGGGGATTGATCCTGGAATGTTAGTTATTTTATCTGATAGGCTCTAATGAGTTCAACATAACCAAGAGCATTTCAGTCAGATGAACTCTGACATCCCTTGTCAGTCACTGATTTTACAAATGGGGGAGAACTCCAGACTGCAAAAAGGCCTTTTTGTACTGAATTGTACTTGGCCATTAGTTACAGTCAAAGAACTTGTGATTACATTTTAATCAGAATACCTTTTCACAGATCTTTTCTTTTACACATCACCACCCAGCAGCCCAACTCTACATGTAGCTGAAATTCACCTAAAGTATGTATTTTGGAAGGAAAGGCACGGACTTTACAACATTTTTCACAAAGCATCACTTTGAGTACAATATATTTAGTGAATTTTAAGGTCAAGAGGCATTATGTTTTTTGCTTGTCCATCAAGGTTATAAAGCGTGTTTTGATTGATGTCAGATCTCCAGACCAAACTCCCCAAATTTGGGCCTTAAACTTCATTTACGACACCTTAACGGATCTTAATTTGAAATAAACACAAAACACACATCACTCAATGTTTCTCTGAAGTCCTTTACACTAAATTTTGTTATTTTTTCCACATTTTTGAAGTATATTCAACTGACTCGCAGGTGTACAGAGATGGCCAACACACACAGGCTGAAGGGAGACCAAAAACACCATGGAGTGAAACACCATGGAGTTCCTCTTGTAGTGAAACACACAACCAGGGCCTTCCACCCACCAGGAATTCTACAAAACCAAGGGCAACACCTTGCAGGAGCAAGGATCCAGATGTTGTCCCCTAAACCACGTCAGTGACACAGGCATGGAAGCAATTCAGGAAAGAATTGTTCTGTAGGATGGATGCAATGCCCAGCATGAGCAGGAAGTGTCACAAGTCAAATAGGGTGAAGCCAAAGAAGGAACATTTCATTGCACACTTTTTTGGTCATGCAACAAAATACAGCTCTATATGAAGTCTTTATTTTTCCAAAGATGAAGTACTTATACACCTAAAAAAAAAGTATTTCCATTCCTTTCCATGCACTTCCCCAAGCTCACCAGTAATGTCAGCATGCATCTGCACAAAGAGAGGGTTCTTGCTCAGCCCACCACACAGGAACAGCGTGGAGATCTCATGTCCTGCAGCCTGCATCGCCTCCAAGATGTGTCTTGTTCCTAACTTCAAAAGGGGGCAAAAAACAGAACCAGGTGAACACAGGAGAGCAGCCAGAACAGTAACACACCTGCATGGCAAAGGCATCCCCCCCGAAACCTTCTCTTGACTTTGTGAAACAGCATCTGAAAATCCAGCTCAGTAAAGAGGTTTCAATTCTGAAGCCAAACAGCAAAACAGAACAAAAAGAGAACAGCAAATAAAAAACTGTTTTCTGTCTTTTCAGCAAAAAAGGAAAACCTGAGGAATTTTGAATTGGCTTAACTATTTCTCTTGGCCTTTGCCCTATGCAAAATAAAATGTTCCACTTCATGGCTGGATTAATTGAAACATCTCAAATGCAGGAATATTTTAAACTTTTCATTTACAGTCTCCATTCTGAGAAACTCAAATCAGAATGGCACAAGCAAATGCTTTGCCATTTAAAAAAAATTTTTTTTTTCTTTTTGTTCACTCTGCTTCCCTCCCCACTGAAGTCAACCTTCTCCCTGTTTCCCTCTTGCAAGAATATTTTACATTTCTTTAACAAACTATTTGACCAAAATCAATTCCCAGCTCTATATAATACCTTGGAGGTTAAGTTTGGAGCTCATATTTGAAAAAATGTCAAATTCAAGGCAAAATGCTGCCCAGGCTGACTCTGGGTAGGCAGATTCCCCACAATCTGGTCAGAGTTTTCATAAACTGTTATTTAAGTTTTCTTTAGACCATGCTGCAGTTCATTAAGAGGACAGCAGCTGTAACAAACCCCTCTTCAAATAAAAGCTACTGAAAATTGAACTTGCAGAGCTCCACCAGGCTGGAGATGTCCACAGTGAATGCCCAGCACTATTCTGGACAGGCCTTCAAATGTATTTTGATTTTTAGACAAGCAGTTCAGAGGAACCTGAGCAGCCCCAGCCCCAGCTGACTAAATCCATTGCTTCCCTATTGACACAGAGGACTGGTCTCCAAATTGCACAGCCATGATTTTGATTATGGAAAAATCAACTGCTCCAAAAGGAGCCTGCCTGCTCAGAACAGGCTGGACAGCCACAATTACATCTCTGATCATGTTCTCATCTGGCCAACTGTTGCATTGCATTTTGCAGTGAATAGTTAAAAGGAGATTCTCTTTCACTGCTTCTGAAATTCAAATTTATTAACAACTTCTCTCACAACATACACACGTCAAAGACCCTGAGAAAGAACATGCTGTGAAAATTATTTTGTGTTTACCTGCCTGGAAAATTGTATTCACACAGCAATTTAAATTAAAGCCAGACTTATTTCACTGTGGGTGGGGGGGGAACTAATTTAATCCTGGGTTGGAGAAAATGCAAATTGAGGGGCTTCAAATGCAAATTTTATATAAAAAGGAAAAAGCATCTCCTGCTGAAAAGAAAACCAGAGATTAACATTCTGTGGGCAGGCCTACACTTTGTACAAGATTTTTACATAGGTTTAAAGTTTATCTTCCACCCATTGAAGACAGCTAATGGTACAAGATTACTACAACTGTTTCCTTCAATAAAAGTGAAGCTAAAATTGGGAGTGAAAATTTGATTTCCTAGGTATCCTATTAGCAATTAGTAAATATATAGAGTCAAAACCAATGCTTTCTGTCTACTTTTTAGTTACTGTTTTAATAATGCTTTGGGGAAAAAATAATTTCCCTTAACTTATAGTGATAAGAAAACTACAATATGTCCTTTTTATATTAAATCAGCTCAATCAGCTCTCCAAAAGATATGCAGCTGCTGAGTTTACTGCTCAAGACGGTATTTGTGTTTTACAATCAAGTTTGAGCTGTATCATATAATGAGATAATAGGTGACTTTCCCAGGATTTCCAGCAGAGAAGGTTTCCACTTCGTTAGCACGAGATAATCACAGGGCACCTGTTCCAGACTGGGAAGTTCCTTTCAGGGGCAGGATCAGTCCCTGGCATTGTTGAACCTCTCCTCCACTTTATTCTTTCAATGGTGGGATTATACTGAAGCATCAGGTATAACCCAGTCACATTCATCTGCAAAAGGCTCCAAACTCACAACAATGAATCCCAGGCTGGGGTTAAGTTCTCCTTATTTGCTGAAGAGGGAGGGTTAACACATGAGATGAACAATTCCCAATAAATTTACAGCAGCCGCCCACCCTCTCCATCCCAGATGGCTGACCCAGCCTAGAAAAGTTGTTGTTTAACCAGGAGAGGAGTTTGGAAGTTTTCCAGCTGAACAGAGTTTTGTCAGGAAAACTCCCCAATTCATCAGACTGTTCATGTTTTGCAAAAACACCTCAAGTTCAACAAACTTTAAAAAAAATAAAAATAAAGAAAGGACAGAAAGGATGTTAAAGGAATGTGGATTTCAGTCACCAGAGGGCTGGGGACAGCACGTCCCATTGGAAACACCCTGGGCCAGGCTTTCCAAACCACTTCTGTGAGCCAGGGTTTCACCTCAAAACAGAAATTCTTGTGAACTGGAAATCCTGGGTTCAACAGAAAATCAGGGCAGAACAAAAAGAATTCCGAGAAATTCCCCATCCCTGGTGCTGGCAAACAGCAGGGACATTTCCCAGCCTCCCTGTCCTGCCCAGCCAGGGCCACAGGCTGGGACTGCTCCCCTTGGGGCAGGGACACAGATGTGCCCTGCTGGCACTGAAGCACAGCCCTGGCACAGAGCTCTGCCTCACCCAGCGGGCAGGGAGGGCACAGCCACGGATTTGGGAACAATCTGAAGCTGAGGCTTTTCAGGGCAGCACAGAGCCCTTTGTACAACTGCCAGAGCTTTTCTCCCCCTCTCTCAGCCTCCCTCAGGACAGCTGGGATGTGAACACTGCTCCTTGTGCTGTCAGCCTCCTCCCTCACATCTGCACCAGAGGCAAAAGCTCCACGTACAGAATTGCCACAAATTGACAGGATTTTTTAGGGGAACATCTTCCCCCACAGTCTGCTGATTATCCTCCAGTTGGGAGTGGTCACCAACGTGGGTGAACAGTATCTTGCTCCTTTAAGAAGCCCATTAAGTGAATTCATGTATTATTAGAAATCTGATTAGCAGAAGGGAATGATCAGTCTGCACAGAACAATTCATTTCTTCTTTTATGCACTAAAAATGTCTTACAGCAATGGCTTGGATCGTGGCCAGGTAGATAAGGGCAAGTTCATCCAGACCCCGAGACAATGTTAGTCCAACAACCTGTGCAAAGATCAAAAGGAAGATGTAAAAATCCAGCCAAAGTAAAACTCTATTATTCTCTATGGTTTCTTGTTGTAACAAGTTTTAAGTGCTAATTCCAAGCCATACTCCTGTGAGCTGTACACATAATGTTATGTTAAACATGTTATTCCTGATCTGGGGAAGAGCCACATAAATTATCCTTGCCCTTGTGAAGAAATAAAGAACAAACAGCATATTGTATGGGATTAGAGATAGATTAACTCTGACAGTTTTATGTTATGACTCAGATATTGCTCGTGAATGTATTTAATGTAATAATATGAAAATGCTATTACATAAAAATAACTTTTTAAAAGCATTTCTCCCCCTCCCTCCCAAGCACCCTAACACTAAAACACAATTAATAATTAAATACTACATCTTAACCTCCTTTACTCTGGCATAAATCAATACTGCACTGTAGTTACTCTGGATTAATATCAGGCAAGACCTGAACATAGACAGAATTGTGACAGAAAAAATGGGTTGCTATTACCAGTATTTGCATACAGCCATCATAGCAAGGAAATTCTGATTTTGCTGCAGCATGTAATTCTTTCATAAAATAATGGAGGTATTATTAGGACCCAAAAATATATAGGCCTTTTTTTTTAAAATGTTTCCCTCATTTGTGGCTTAAAGCATGCAGCACAGCTTTTGCCTTTCCTATCTCAGCCTTAAATACAGCAGATTTTGGTGCTGGTGAGCAGCTTGAGAGGCTCACTTCAAGGACAATTTGCCATTTTGAAGGAGATATTTGCATTAATCACCAGGTATTTTGATATCACCAGCTTATACTCTTATGACACCCTTCTGTTACAGTTCTGCACAGCCCTGGCTTGTGAGTGAGCTGATCTACCACTGTAAATTCAAGGAAGAGGAACACCCAAACTCTGGAAGTTGGGCTGAAAAGCTGTCTAAATCAACCACCTATGGTGAGAATATTTAATTCCTTTCCCAGACAGGTTTACCCAAATTTCTCTTGAAATTCATTGCAACAAATTGTAAGATTTGTTATCTCACAGATGAGATAAGAGCAGCAAGAGCTGTGAAATGTGATTCCTAGGAAAGGTACCTGCACACACAGAACATTCCTCAAGTTTTTAGAAAATTAATGTGGCTGTAGTGATACCTCAAGTATAATAATCTCTGGTTTTCTACTGAAACATCAGCAATGCAGCAAGAAACCCAAATCGTTTGGGACAGTGTAAATAGCTAAGGAGGAGTACTCTCAAAATTGAAGAAAAGCTCCTTCCAAAATGCTTTTTTTTTTCTTTTTACCCTGTATTGACCTTTTTGCAAAGACAGGCTGTTTCTTACCATGCCCTTTAGTGTCAGATCTGTTAAGGGAGATCTGTTACCATGGAAATCTGGCCAAACATGTAAATCAACAGTGAGGAAACCCACAGGCAAAGATTTCTTAATCAGATCCAGGTGACTGTTCAAGTATGTATATATACTGTGAGCACTGCAAGAAAAACAAGTTGGAAAAAGAGGGGGGAGGTTATTCCTCAAACATAAAACATTTGTACCACTACCAAATGCAGAATCCCCACTAAAGAACAGTAAAACCCCACTGCCTGCCAAGGCCATGGCACTGCAAGGATATCTCTGTGCACGTGGGCTCAACAGGCCATCAGAATTCCTTAATTTCCTGGGATGAGGGGAGATAATGTGACCTTGAGCTTGTCCAATGACTCCTAAGAGTCCCCAGAGCTGTTTGAGATTTGGGGGCTGCTGCTGCTCCTCTCCCACAGCTGAGGGAGGAGTAAGGAGGATTCCAGACAGAAATGAAAACCAAATTCCTTTGCAAATGTTTAAAAATTTCTCTGATTAATCAATAGCTGGATGTACAGCTTTCCTTTTTTAAACCATAATTATTTCAGTGTGTGTTATGATTAAAATGCAGCACTAAGGGTGGAGGAGAGAAAGTGAGTGGCTGCTGTTTTAGGGAGGAGCCCAACATGGGCCTAAATATGATTGTATCTAAGTTCAGATGCTACACCCAACTCCACAATATCCAACAGACATTTTTCCTGGACTTAAGACTAATGGTGAATTCTTCAGTGCCTTGGCTTGCAATGACTCTAGTGACATTCCATTTAAAAAATGTTGCAATTACACTCAGAATATTTTTTTCAAACACTCATCCTATCACAAACAAACCCATAGATATTTTCCAACTCCTTGGAAACCTCCAAGCAGGGCATTTAATTCTAGACATGTGGGTCAATAATAGCATCTAACCCTAATTACAATTGATTAGTCATTGTCTCATCCACTGCAGACCCAAACAGTGATATTCATTTAGCCTCTACATGTATATTCAATCATGCACTAATGAGATCCCTAAGGGAATTTGGCATATGCTTTACTAGTTTGACTTCTGACCCACTAGCAGCTGTATATTTATACTTTGCATTCAACCATTCAGCTGCATGTTTTTTCAATTATACCTTACCATGTGTACATTATCAGAGGATATCATTCAAAATGAAGTACACTTGGAAGACATTAAAATAACTAATTTACATCATTATTCACGTCCTTTAAATGTGCTTTATGTGTCTTCCTGGACCCGAATTATGATAATTTGGAGGTCACCATCATTTCTTTCCTGTTCTTGTAAAAGTGGCCTTGTTTTCTCCATCCCTAAAGCAGTACATGCTAAGGATAAAGTAGTTTTAATTCCAGTCTCAATCATGGCTTGACTGTTGGGAAGGATAAAAAAGGAAAGCTTCACTCAACCACCAGACATCCCAGCCTCTCTCTCCTCTCCTCTCCATCCTGGTTGATTGCTCTCACAAGGATTAGTCATTTGTGCAGCTCTGTCAGAACACAAGGACTTGAACAAAAGGAGGCTGAAGTTGAGACAAATATGCTTAAGATCCACGTAACCTTGGAATTACACATTTTCCCACACCTTTTTACATTTTATTTTTTCCTAAATATAGATAAGGCTTCAAGGCACTACGTTTGGACTGAGTGACCAGCAAAATCCCTCCAACACCTGCCAGAGCTTGTTTTACCACCTTTGTGTTTAACACAGTGTAACACCATCACCTCCTGGAGCTTTTTCTACTCAGTTCTCTGTGAAAGTATCAGTGGCAGCTGCCTCTGACCTGCAGAGCTGAGCATGAGCTGTTGCCATGAAAAAGGAACTGTGCTGAAAGTGGAGGATAAGAAATCAATGCAAGGCTGCCCAGAGCTGTGATCATACGTGGGACACAATTTCAGAAAGCAACCAGAGGTTGGTATTTAAGCTGAAAGATGCCAGCAGGTATCTTTCAGGGAAAAAAAAATCCTAAATTTTTTGATTTCTAAATTAAAAAAAAAGGCTCTAAACCATCTAGAGGCACAGAGAACTGCCAAATATGATTCTTATATTCTGCTAGAAAGATGCCAGAATTGCTGGTGGATGTTGTGTGTGTCACTTCAATGCTTTATTTTCAGGAGACATCTCTTTAGATGGGGAAATGGCATTGAGATCTATAGGAAAGGGAATTCTGCCCTAAAACAGCACCTCACCAAGTGCCAAAGGACACAAACTTTGTTGCTAGTTAGACACTTTCCTTCTCTATCAGATTAGAAATGCTCATTGTAGAAAACAGAATTATTTAAACTTTAGAGCAAAATGGATCATATTATCTCTTTTAATTTCCTACTCTAATCTACCTGAACAGGATTTAAAAGAGCAGTGATGACTAAATGTCAGACCTACACAATATGTAGAATGAGGAGCAAAAGTGATAAGATCACAGCAATTTCTGCAACTCACTGAACTGCCTGAAAAACCCCAAGTTTTGGTGCTCACACACTGCGCCCATCAGATAGACCAAATGCTACATTTAAATAGTCCAGAAAATCCTTGTGTAATTCAACTCTCTCCACTTCCAGTAAAAGAAGGGTAAAAAAGAACCCAGGAATAGGAACTGGGAGGGTTGCACAAGCCTGGCCTTCAGCAGCAGTGGTCAGAGCTGCTTGTCTGAGCCTCTCACACCCTCCCGAGTCACCACAAATCTCTGCAGTGGTGCTACAACAGCTGGAAATCTGCTCTGTGGGAAATCTGTGGGGCAAAGGAGAGTTTGCACAGGGAAACTCCCCAGATCAGCTGCTCAGCAGGGACCTGCCATTCCATAGCTGCCTCTCAGCAGCCTCAGGAGAAAGGGAGGACAGGTTTGGGGAGGCAGAAGGAGGTGAGAGCAAGCAAGAGGCATGGATTTGTGACCTCTGATGTTCCTTATTTAATGATCCAGACATGCATGTGCTTAACTCTTCATCACACCCAGCATGGGAAGGAAAGACAATATGGAACTGCACACCAAAGTATGGAATCCTCATTTGGTTTCCCCTCCATGGCTATCTGCAGTGGCTGAATCAAATTCCTACAGCCACACAGAGAGTACCCTCAAACATAATAAACCAAAATTTTCTGATCTGTTCTGCTGAGAATCCCAGTGAAATAATTTATCATCACAAATAATCCTCCAAAAAAAGGTACCATGTTTGAAGGGAGCCTACAAGAAAGATGAAGAGAGACAATTACAAGGGCCAGGAGTGACAGCACAAGGGGGAATGGTTTCACAGTGCCAGAGGGCAGGGATGGGTGGGATATTGGGAAGGAATTGTTCCCTGTAAGGGTGGGGAGGCCCTGGACAGGCTGCTCAGAGAAGCTGGGCCTGTCCCTGGATCCCTGGAAGTGTCCAGGGCCGGGATGGACAGGGCTTGGAGCAGCCTGGACTAGTGGGAGATGTCCCTGCCCATGGCAGGGGTGGGACTGGGTGGGCTCTAAGGTCCCTCCCAACTCACACCCTTCTGTGATTCTGGGATTATTTTTATTCTGCGTATATGACTTAATGTAGGTAAACACATAATCCAGAGTTTTAGCCAACAGCAGCTGCTACTTGTACCCAGGATAAGGCTGAATTTTGGGGAATCATGGAAAAATAAGAAAAAAACAAATAAGAAAAAAAAGAGTTCAAATTTCAAAGTTCCTGATTTTTGTTCATTCAAATGAAATTCTTTAAATTTAAGAAATATTTGAGAAGGACAGGGAGACAGAAGATGAGAGAATTAATACAAGACTTGCTTAGTAAATTTGTAGCAATACCAATGTTTCATTAGGAGAGTGATACCTGGAAAGCATTACAAAAATACCATTGAGCAAATTAACTTAGTAAAATATTATCACTCTTTTTATAAAGTATTACAACTCTTACTATGAGTGCTATTCTCCACCATGTTACTAACTGCAGGAGACTCAAATACAAAGTTATGGCACCATACCCTTGGATAATATGGGATTCTACTGCCAGTATTCTGAGTTTAGTGTCCTGTTCACATCACATTCTCAGTTTTTGCACTGTGGCATTGTTTGTGGTCAGTCAGTTTGGTATCAGACCCAGCAGACACAAGTAGGCTACTCCATAGGCATTCTTCCAGCACACACAAAAAAAAAAAGGTTTATCCTGGCATTACAGACTAAACTGTTTGTCTTATGCTCATGCTTCAAATGGGGGCACTGGAAAAATGGCCTGGAAGCCAGAATTTTGAAAAAGACCCAGTTCAATCTTTATTCCAAACATACACAGATGCATTTATTTCCTGATTTCCTTTTCCAAAGAGCAACAAAGAGAATTCTAGGAAGCATGAATCTGTTTCATATTGAATGAAGTCCAATGCATTTCTGGGAATCCTGGTCAAGTTCTTAACAAACAAGTAAGGCAGTGGGCCCTGCAAGGCAAGGAAGGGTCATCCAGAGAAACCAGGTAGAGCTTTATCTCCCCAGGGAGGACTGAAAATATCTCTGTATCAGCATGTGCTTAATCCATCCATCAGGACTGGCCCTGCCTCTCAGACCAGAGGGAGAAACTGAAGGGAAAATGCCAAGTTTGCTGGGTTTTTTCTTTAATCTAAGGAGGAAAAAGACATTTAAGAGAATCACATGTTCATCCAACGTGCCCAGCTGTTCAGCTAAGACCTCTCTGGGACTGATGTGAACCATCTCAGAATGAATCCAAGCCAAAAAAGCTTGAGGAAGTCCAGGCCTGACAGAAGTGTCTGAACTGTCTTCATCCACTTCTAAAGCAGAACAAGCTCAAATTCCACATCACACACAGCCTCTTGTTCAAGGAATCCTGGAGCTACCTCCAAGTCCCCCCTCCATTTAAAGCTTTGTCTGAAAATTCATCCTGTGTTTCTCTGTTCTATTTGTGCTGCCAAGCAGGAGTTTCTCATACAGTGGCTACACCTTCCTTTAGATGACTGTTTCAAAAATACTGAATAATATATTCCTAATTAAGCTATGTCCCATTCTTGGAGCTTAATTATTTCTCCTACAAATTTAGATCTATTGCTAGCCCAAGGCATGGAGATCTGCTGAACAGACTCTGGGTTGGTGCTATAGAATCAAGAAATACCTTGGGCTCGATAGAAAAGCAAAAAGTTAACAAGATTACTTAGATGTGCCACAGGTATCTGAGGGGAGTTTAAACCTTACATTTGTGAGCAATCACCTGGAAAGTCTTTGTAAATAGTTCCAGCCTGCTATCAGACTGTTATTCCCCTGAGTGAGAGTGAGGACACTGCTGGGAATACAGTGTGCATCAGTCTGTGAGGCAGGTATGTGATAAAGGAATAAAACACTGACCTGGCTTCAGCCTTGGCCTCCAATTCTGGGAAGGCGACGTGGCCTCGCACCACATGATCGATCTGAAAAAGACAAAAGCAACATTTTGAGGATGATTACATCTTGAAAATTCAATCCTGGAAAAGGAAAGATTTAAATAAGACAAGAGAGCTTCTCAATTACTCATGAAGTGTTAAATCCTAGTCCTAGCAAAGCCAATGGCAAAACTCCCACTGAAATTCAGGATTTGGCATATAAACAGTAAGAAAAACAACCAACTTTGCACCAAACCCAGGCCAAATGCTAAGCATGCAGCTCCTCAGTCAGGAGATTAAGGTGAAAGAATGGCTTTTTTCCTGTCCAACACCCCCTGCATGTCCTCTAGTCTGTCCCATTCTGCATGGATATCCTCATTGGAATTCTACCAGAAGCATCTTCTTGGCCCAAATCCCTGCATCATCTTTCTCTATCACACTGTTATGATAAAACAAAAGGTGTGTTGTCATCCTGATAGATGCCTCATGCATTCATTGCAGGAAACAAAATGTATGCCCTGAGAAGCAATTATTGCTATAAAAGAAGATCAATATAAGCTCCGTCTTATGCTGAATTTATAAATCAGATTGTCCTTTCCCTCCAGAGTGGTTACCATTACTCACAAAACAAAGTATCAGGTAGAATAATATGGGCTTTTAAGGCAATATTTCAGCAGGTTTTGTGGCCTCTTGGTAATATCCCATCAGAGGTGACAGTAAAAGCTAAGGAGGCAAAACTACAGCTACTCAAGAGCACTGAGTATATTTGGCAGTACTTATTGACAGCAAATCACACTGGTATTTTATCTTGACAGCATGAGTCTAGTCCTGAACCACATAATGAAGCATAGACATGTGAACACAGCAAAGAAAATAATGCATGTCTGTTCTCCCTGAGATCAGCATCAAAGACAGAGGCCAAATGTGTGCATGCACCAGAAACACAGCTCAGGCCTGAATTCTGCAATCCTGCAGAATCTCTTCAGAACACAGGGGCAGCTCATAAATTCAGAAATAAATCTATAAATAAACATCATATATAGGTGTCTGCTCTGAAAACACTGTTACACAGAACTGCTACAGGAGTTACAAAGTTTGCCCTTAATTCAAGCCATGGCCACATGAGGGATGCATCTAGAAACCCTTTTCTGTTATTTTTATTTCACATTTTGCAATGATGTCATGCCATCCTTTGTCTCCATTTTGCAATATATTTCTTCTTATAAATTTTGAAAATGTAGTGTAAAACCCCACTGAATATACAAATAAAGAACTTGCAGAATAAGGGACTTCTTAATTCTTCATTTGGACTCTATCTAAAACAGGTTTCAAAATCCAGCTGATTCCTTTTGCAGCTGTATCCCAAAAAATTGAGCTTTTTAAAGGGATCAACTTTACTTTTAAGAAGTTTGATCAGACTGTTCAAATTTTATGGAAATAATTCACTTTGGGGTGTTGATCAAGGAATGGAAAGAATCCTAAACAGGTCCTTTTTTTGTTTGTTTGTTTTCAGAAAACTTTAGGCGTGAGAAAGCAGGAGCTTTGAAATGACAGAGATAATAAATGCAATGTACCCTGCACAGTGCACATGGCTGTGTCTCCTCCCATGGCTCCCTGTGTGTCTTCTGTTCACACCACCTCAAGAAAACCACAGGGGATATTCCAAGAGTGTTTTAATGAGACATTTTCCCTAATATTCCTAACAGTACTTCAAGCTCACTTTTGTTGTGGGTCCTAACAAGACTGTTCATTTTCCCCAGCAATTTCTTTAATGATTCAGGAACACCTTGTTCTCTGGTACAAGAAAGGAAAGGAATTTTAAAATCATCTTTTTCAAATGCCTTAACTCTCATTGTACATTTTAAGTGTGGAACCACTGTGAGCCAGCCAAGAACAACTACTGACTGCCTGTATCCTGTCTGGAACTTAGATAAGTGTATTTACCTGTTCAGAATTAAGCATACAGAAACTTCCTTCTCAAAAGTGTTCTTGCAAAGCAGCACACAAGATTTGCTATTTTCCTTGAAAAGTGGTAATGTTATGAGCATTCATTTATTATTTTATATGGACATTATTTAATTTTATGTCTGGTTGTAGCAGTTATTTGTAAAATGGGACACTTTTTGGTCCTAGCCCAATCTTTGCCTGAAAAAATTAAAGCACACATATCCCACTTGCTGCAAAAGCAATTATTAAAAATTATTATTAATTATTAATTTAAAAGTTTTTAGCCACAAGGCTAAGGATGGGCTGGAGGTGGGGTGGGAAGCCAGGCTGCAGGAGGAGGAATGACTGCAGCTGTGACACAGAGGAACGTCAGGAGAGAGCACAGGAGGGATCCCAGTCACAGCTCAGCCTGGGGTGTGTCTGGGCTTCCTGATCCAGGAGGATTTCTGCTTCTCATTCAGTGACTGTTCCATATGGAATGTTTAAATGCAGCAATGCCCCAGTGCATTTCCTGGCCGTGTACTCCCATCTCCAGGCTTGTAAAGAGATGGGTGGTGCTGAGTCAGGAGTGATCACAGCTGCAGTTTGTGACAGACCAAACCCACCTGCACTTGGGGCTTTGCAGGGACACCCACAGGCCTGGAGCTCTCTCCTGCAGCCTCTCCAGAGGCCCCTGCAGCTCAGCCCTGAGGGCAGCCAGAGTGTCCTAAGGTTGGGCAAGGTGACACTGATGCCTCAGGTTTTAGCTTTTATATTTTTCAGATTCTGTACTACTTTAGTGTGCAGTTCTGAGCTTCATGTTAAGGGATGGTGAACTCTCTGCACAGAGCAGGGAGAGAAAACAATTCCTGCTCTAGCTGGGGACCAAGGACAAATGATCCAAATCTCAGCCCCAAGAGCACAAACACCGTGGGCTGGAGAGAGAAAAACAAGCAGGGTGGGACTGCATGGGCTAAAGCTGGAATGGGACAATGAACTGCAAGATGCAAATGGAGCAGAACTTATAAAAATGTACCCCATGACAGGCCATCCATTTTGTGACCATTTTGGTTCATCTTGGGTGTAGCCCTGGCTGGGCTCTTGTGCTGCCCAAGGTGGATCCATTGAGGCCTTTTAATAAATCCCTGCTTTAGTCTTTAATTCTGTCTATTCTCTGTTCTAGGGCAGCTTTCACAAAGCATCAACACAAGGAGATCCAGAAACCCCAGGGTTAAGCAGTCACCAAGGACTTGCTGACACTTTTGGACTCAAGCCTAAATACTGATGTGTACAAGCAGCCTTTCTTTAAATTTGATATGTTTTACTTCTGACCGTCTTCCTGTAAATACAAAAATTCATTTTTTAGTGAACTCTGCTTAGCTTTAATTTTTATTGGTAAATTAAATTAACCTAGTGCTGTTAGATTCTTTGTATTCAGGGAAACAACTGAGGTGATGGAATAATATGTTATCATGTTACTGTTCTGTCCCTATATCTTTCATTTATGCTCATCAATGAACACAACTGATCTATATAATACAATATGTATCATTTGCTTCACCTCAAAGTCTGTGTCAGCCTCCTGCTAAAGCAAAGAATGAAGCCAATTTGCCTGTAAGGTAGTTACAGTAATCATCACCACCACCATAAAAGGAAAACATACCCTGTACATAATCCCCTATCTCTATGCAAATTAGTATTACATAACAGACATAACGCTCATCTAATTGTTAACTGCTTTCAGCAGCCTGGTACATCCCATGATCTTATGGAGGTGTTTCAGGTCTGAATTGCCAGTCTCCAAACACTCACCAGTTTTCCTGTTGCACTCTGGCCTCCCTCATTCAACCACAGTCCAGGTACCATGGCAGAGAAATATGGTCCCCAAACACCAGGCACAAAAATGGGGGTTTCACTGACCTGGGAAAGCAATAGAAAGCTTTAGTGAATCCAAGTGCTTGTCAAAGTAGGAACTTCACAATTAAAGCTTGGCAGATATCAGAGTCCAATACTGAGACAATTCCTGCTTCTCCACTGGAATTACCAATAGAAGTGGAGGTGTACAGGTAGAAATTTACTCCAAAAAAACATGGAAAAATGTTTCCCCCTGTTTACATAATTTTTAGATGACACGACACAGCCCACAACCCACTCATCTCCACTGAGAGAACAGCAGGGCCTGGCCAAACAGCAAGTAAGAAATTTCAGGAATAGGAGCTGTATTTTACAGAGAGAGGGAAACTGCCTCATTTCTCCAGAAAAAAAGGCCTTATTTAGAGTGACAAGTGGGATACAACACTCTGCTCGATTGGCATGAGCAAACACAGGCACTGTAATCAGCCACAGGAGTTTCCAGAGCATCCATCCTGTACATTTGGAGAGCCCAGAATGAGGAGGGAATCCTGCTGGCAGAGGACAGTGATGTCCCTTGAGAGCCGCCATCAGCTCCATGCTGGCAGTGGAAGCCCAAACTCCACTTGGGCTCTCACAACAGTGCCAGGAGAGCTGGGTGCCTCAGGTGCAGGCTGCACACCTGGGCTGGGATCTGCTTGGCTTCAGCAGCAAACATGTCTGAGTAAAAACCAGATTCTGCCCCTCACTTAGGCTTAGCTTTACACAAACCACTCCTAGCTGTGAGGGCAGATCAGGCAGGTATCTGAGCAGTGCTCCACCACTCACACACCAATATCCCCAGCACAGTGACAGCCTGGCCCCTGCACTCCCTGCTTTTGTGGTTAGACCACTCAGGATGTGGGAGACACTGGTTCATTTCCTTTCTCTCCTTCAGAAGATGCAAATTACCAGTTTATAAGGGTGGAGGGCATTTATCTTCCTCTTGCAAAGTGGTTTCACTTTCAGTAGACCAGACAGACTTTCTAGACTTCCCTCCTGGTTCAGCAGATCACTGTCCAGTCTAGCAAGCAAAGCCAGCACACACCAGGAACTGGGATGGTGGGATTTGGGTCCCAGGACTTGCTCCAAAGACTAATTGTGAATTCCCCACTGGTTGAACATGGAATTCTTGCAGCAGGGGCTGGAGGACACAGGCCATCCATGCCTTGCCAGGCTTCTCTTGGAAGCAGGATCCATGTTTTCTCTTCCACACTCAAGTGAGACACAGCTGTGACTTCACTGGGAAAAGAGAACAGCACTGCAGTCCTACACCATCCCATGATTTATGCTGCACTTCCCACTGATGATGGCTAAATCTGCAACTGTTGTTTTCTAGAAGGTGGGAACTACTAGCAGAGAAGGATATAAGAGAATTAGTTCCCTAACAAAATCAGTCTGTGTGTTTCCAACGCTGAAGAGCAAAAAGAGAGGTCTTAGTCAATGGGACAGTGGGGTGTTTTGTATTTAGACCTTGCTCTTCAATAGCAAAATTCTAGACCCATTGAAGGATGCTCAAGGTTTGCTGTTGAATTCAAGAAAGCCTGGACTTCACATCAAAACAGTTTTGAGAATAATTAAAAATTCAGGCCTGTTCCTGTTAAACTTGATGCACATTCTCTCTATATTTAAACAGGCTGAACTTTAAAGGCAGTTTTTACTAGCCAGTAGGGAATATGCTCCAAGATGCAGTTTACTGGCATTTGTGCATCACACATGTTTAGTAAATACAGCAGCAGGGAGGTTTCTGCACAAACAATAGTCTGCTCAAGCCATAAACTTACAGTACAGCTGATTCTTGTCAGGAAGTTAAGTAGGAAAACAAAACAACAAAAAATTGTTTTTCAAAATACATCACCCCAGTGTCAAGAAATGTTGATTTCTCTCAGGAAAGCATCTAACAAATTTGGGAATTCCGCTTGGTTCTCCCTTATCAGCTCTGATGCCCTGACTTACTTTCCCTACAGATGTATGTGTACACATGTGTCTGTGTGTCTGTGCAAGATTTTGGCTGACTAAACACATTAAAGAGCAAGAATAGCTGCACTGAATTTACAAAGGCATTTATGACTCCAAGTGGACGAAGCTACGTCAAAAACATTGCAAAGACATTTGGTTTTGTTTTGTTTTCTCTTAAAACTACAAATTAATACAGCTTTGAGTTTTCATCACCTCAATGGGGCAAGCCTTCTTTTATGATTTCAATAACAAAATGAAGCACAACAAAAAGCAAATCCTAAAACAAGCTGATTTTTAGACCAATTCCACTTCACTGACCTTACTGAGAACACAGCATGTGGTGAAAGTTCCCAGTCAGTATCTGCTCTGAGCTGGTGATGGAAGCATGGGGAGAACCCAAACATCCCAACTCACTCCCACCCTACAGCCACGGACACAGCAGTGTCCCAGGAGGTGACAAGGTACATTTAGGGCAGAAGGGGCCTGGGGTTTTGAAGGCTTATCTCAAAATATTTGTGATGCAGAGATCTTTGCAGGGTTCTGCAGTCTGCTGAAGGAAAAATCTGGTTATGGCAAAGGGATCAAGCTTCAAATCCAACTGCTGTATCACCTGAAAAAAACAAGTAGCCAAAGGACATTAAAGGCATCAAGATGCTTTATGAAATCAGGGGAAAGTCTCAACAGCCAGAAGGACAATAGAGTTTATAAAATAAAATACAAACCCCACACCTTTTTCCTGTAATTAGTCTACCATTTACCAAATTCTCCTGTAAAAATGTTTAGATTCATTAAAAGACCAAATTCTCCCTGCAGCCAGTACTTCTGGCTTTGTGTTTTGGACACTCACAGGAATTTAGGACAGGATATTTCCATGCTGGCTCTTCTCACATTACACTAAGACCTTCCTATCCTCTTACTACCAAAGTACCATTTGTACACATTCCAGCAAACTTTCAACACATGAACAGAGCAAACGAGGGCGTTGGGAATTGCCACACTGATGAATAAAGCCAGCAGGGCACTTGGTTATCAGTTTTGTTGCTGTGGGAACTTTTAACTGGAATAAAGAACACTGGCTTGTCATGCTGGGCTTTACTGATGATAGGGCATAATCAGATTTCCCATTTCCCCCTTTCATTTAAGGACTTTAATTCACGTTTTGCAGACTCTAGGCTTTGATGCACACGGAAAGAAAGAAAATTGGGAATAACAAATTCCCCAAAACAGACACACAATCTTTGAGAAGCAACAGGGTGAGCATCCTCCTGTAGCTATATGCATCAGAAACAGCAAATGGTTTCCATTTCCCCTCCTTGAAATATTTGGACGGTGATTAAATCTTTCAAGCCACGCAGCAGCTGGCATTTGTATTTTCATAACAAAAGGTCCTAATTCTGTTTGAGTATACATCCCACTCAATCCCACTAAAACACATGACTAGACACAGGCATAAGGTTGGAGAAACAGTGATAAGTTTGTTGCAGAACCCAGAAGAAAAGAAAAGCACAATTTTCCAGATTCAGGGCTATTTTGGTTACAATAACACCATGTCTCTTTTACAGCTCTCAATTGCCTTCAGACATTCTTATGGTGATATAGGAGGATCAATGTCATTATTTTTTTTTCCTTTAATGAGCTTAAGAAAATCCTTAATCTTTTTAGTAGAAAAACAACATGTGTTTCAGATTTATGGGCAATTGATTTTTATTTTTAAAGCAAATAAGAGATGTCATCCTTCTCTGGAAGTTAAAATACAAATTCAAAGGGAGCCTAAGATTTTCTGCCTTCCATTGAACTGAAATTCCTCCTGTGACACACTCCCACTGTGAGACATAGTAACAGTTATTATCTTTTATATAGAGTGAAACTGAAACACAGGATATCCTCTGCTAGAGGTGAGAGTGATCTCTGCACAATTAATGCAGCAGGAATTTGAAGACAGAAGACAAGAGGAATCTGAACCTGTTCAGACTTTGAGTCATAAGCTGCATCTATAAATATTTCAGCTGAACGTGTTCACACAGGGACTGCTGCCCTCATGGGTGATGATGCCAGCTCAGACAAGGATTACACCCAGACAGGCAATTCCACCTCACACTTACTCTGTCTGGGGATGGGGGACAATCCTTCTGTGCAAGGAAATGTCACCTTTCCCTGCCTCCCCACCACACACATTCCTGCCTGCTCAGCCCTATGGCTTCGGATGAAACGAGCACTGAGCAGTCCCAAGATTCCTGCTCACTTGACAGGAAAAAAAAAAAAAAAAAAAAAAGAGTTCCACACCTTCTGAAAGGGAGAAGAAGGGAAATAAAGTTCTCTCTGGGTGGGTTTAACCTCAGCGTGTGCTTTATAAAAGATCATACTAATATGTAAGATATGTAAACATTATAGAGCAATCAGAAACAAATGAAAGGATGAATTCAGTTTAACAATATTCAGCTGTGGTGCAACTGCCAGAAGGCACTTTTTGTTATGAATAGATCATTTGGATGAGTTACAGGCCAGACTTGAACCCTGGCGTACGCTGGGAAAATCAGTGTCAAACTACCTAAGATCAGAAGGTATCAGCAGCACATCTGGCAGCCCACAGAAATGAAAAATGTTTTTAAAATATAAAAGGCTATATAGAACTAAGGTAAATTAAGAAAGGACCTGCTTAAATGGCATTAATATGAGATCTGTAATGTATTTAATTTAGATTAGTCCTTCCCACTTGCCTCTCCCTTTAAAACAAAGGCAGGCAAAAAAAAATCCATTTCAGTTATAAAAGTCTACCTGGAAAAAAAAGCAGGAGAGGCTAATTCACAGCTCATGTGAGTGAATCAGAGGAGTCAGTGCCTTTAACCCAAGTTCAGCTCTCAGAACTGTCCCTGGCTTCAAGGACAGGACAGAATAGAGACCTTCACAGACAAGCCTCACCTGGGCACCCAGCCATGCCATCAAATGAGCAAGTGGCACTGTGAGATTTGTTTCACTTAGCTCTGTTTTCCTGGAGCAGCCATGATGATCAGGCACATGCTTGTGTTTCCTCCTCAGCTTTATGTAAATGTTAGGGCAATCAGAGATGATAAAATAAAACACACCACGCTGGAGAGAGCAGTTTTGTGAAGTATGAATTTCAGCAATTTTCTTCCCTAGTTGACACCATCTGTTGGTGTTAGCTTACACAAACTCCTTCAATAAAACTGACAGAGAATTTGGAGAATTTGACTATTACCTGAAAACCCAATCTTTATATTAACAAGGCATATTGTTATATCCATCTTCTGCCATTTTAATTTCTGCTTTTTAATATTGAGCTTCTGATATGGGGCAGCATTCTACTATTGCTATCAGCTTCTCTATTTACTTCCAATATCCATAGAGAGAGGAAATAATTTCTGTGGGACTATTCTTGACTTACACTCACTTCCTTGAAAGCAAGTTTAATCCTTTATACTTTTAGAGTACAGTCACATTAGAGTCAAAAATTTTTAAGGTAATTATTTGCTAAGGAGTAGCTAGGTCAGAAAATTTGTTTGAAAATCACCTCACTTACCAGCTTCTATAGCCAGAAATTCAGAATAACAGCTGCTTTTGTTTGGCTAAGACAGGTATGAAGAAAAGATCTAAGATATTAATGGAGAGAGCAGAGAAAGAAAAAAGGAAAAGCACCGTATCAGTCACTAACTAATAAATGCTCTTTACAGTTCTGGACTTTGATCACTGACAAGTCAAATACTTTCATTAACTTTTTTGCTGACTTTTAACTTTCAAAGTTTCTGACTGACTGTGGATTGAGAATACTGACAGCCATTCAGTTCAGAGGCTTTACATGGATGCATAAAATCCTGCATTAAGAAAACTGTATCATTTTGCTTCTGCTGACAGATGGGTCTTATAGAGCTACTCGACCCCAACTCTCTGACAAAGAATGAAAGAGATTCATAAAAAAAAGGAAAAAACTCAAAGGGAAACTCAAGAATGTTTCATTTCTAGGTTTCTGGTTCAAACTTAGGTCACAGTAATAGCTACTGAATGTGTGATTTAATAACAGCATTTGCTGGTGGCATATAGATATATATACACACACATATATAAACTGGGCAGAGCTAGGGCATGAAATTGTATTTTCAGTGAACTGATCCTACTCTAAAATTGCCATCCTGGCATTATTTCTCAAGCTTTAAATGGGTTTAAAACTAAACTTTCCCATAGCTCTAGAGGCTTTTCTAAGTTAAATGTATGGTGCACCAAGTCAACTTCTTAAAATATGTCTATTAGTAGTAGTAATTACATACTAAACACAAAACAGTATACTAGCTTCAGCCTGATGCAAGATTTATTCAAGAAAATAAGGTTTTGGGACACAAGAAATGCACTTCAGGACACAAAGGAAATTAAAATTTATTAATATTCCGATTCCTACAGGTCATACACTGCCAGCAATTTATTTGCTTATATTTTAAGCTCAGGTCCTCTGGCCATCATGGGTTTGCTATGCAGCTGCATAGCTCGTGGTGGGCAGGTCACCAGCTCTGCGCCACGTGACAGGCTGGCATCCCCTGAGCCATCCTCAGTGACAGATTTACTCTGCCATGATATTAAGACCAGACCACAAAAATTCTTGCACAGAGCTCACTTTATCCCACTGGAAGGATGGAAGTCACACAAGTGACAACAACAGAGAGAGGACGAGGACTTTGGGGCTCTGCCTGAGCTCACCCACCCACGGATGGTTCTGGTAACCTGTTTACAGGCAGCTGAAGAATTCTGGCTTAGGGGATACAAAACACTTCCATGAATGCCTCACTGAACATGCACCTCATCACTTATTGCCAAGGCTATGCCACAGAGACCTGGAAAATTCAATCCCTGTATTAATTAACTCCCAGACAAAACTCTCAGTGCAATCTAAAACTAGGAGACACAAATGAATTCTTGGGGACTACTGTTACTTCTTACTCCAAGTAGTAACCTGTGTGAGAAGGGCAGCAAAATGTGAATGACACACATGCAGAACTATTTCTAATTTTCTAAATTCTCCATAAAACATTAACTGGTCTACAAACTAGAGGCCAAACCAGGTATGTGATTAATGTGCAATAAAGAAACCACACTCCAAGGGCAACTTGATTGCTTCATCTCTGAAAATATTTCAGGTGAGTTATACACTGGGACTATATACTGCACAACCCAGCTCTATATCTAACAAGAATCAATCTGAGTAAAACTTCACAGAGTTTATTAAACATTTGCACAGTTAGATTTTTTTAAAGGCTAAATAAGGAATGGTATTTTAAAAAAAGTAAAACTTCTGATTTTTAATAAAAGAATAGATTGACTTATGATCATTTTAGTTACTCAGTTTTTACTGAGCTTCTACTTAGTGGTATAAAGAGGAATTAATCTAGACCAGCAGAAGTTTATATTTACTGTAAATATATTAATATTATATACTGTAAATATATTTTAAATATAAACCAGTAGTTTATATTTACTGGTATAAAGAGAAATTCATCTAGAGAAGGAAAAGACAAGGAAGATACTGGCTCTTAAAAGAGAACACATCCATTAAAATGTTGTTTAAAACTGACAACAACAAGAAAATCGTATTTACCAAAAAACCACCCCTCTTTTACTCTGCTGTATGTTAGAAATGTGCAACAGATCAGGCAGGGAATAAAGAGGTCAGAGACTGCACTTGTATGAGCAGCTTTTCTGGATATCTGCCATTGAAACCAGTTTGAAGCTGCATTTCTGAGAAAAGCTTCTGACAGGGGATGCTCTGGGGCTGAACTAACTCACTGCTGTGACCCCCTGCACCTCCTGAGGCCCCATTTTCAGGCAGCAGCCAGGTCCAGCTTTTTGTCTGAGCTGGCTGTGGGTATTTTTTCCAATAGGCTGCATCAATTTTCAGCCCAAGGTATGTTTGGTATTAGAATGTCTTAGGGTACAGCCACATGAATAAATTATTATGGGCAAAACTTGGAGGTCAGTTGCCCAGCAAAACCACCTCTACTCATCATCTCTCTGTGGTGTATGGTATGACAGATCCCAGGGACCTGGCACATTGCACAGGAAACCAGGGCCAGGAGTGCTGCTGGGAGTTGCTGACATGGTACAAATACACACTATAGATTACTCAGTTCATTTCTTCATCTGCCCCTACTCTTATTTCACGATCGCACAAAAGGATTTTTTAAATCTTATTTTTGCTTTTTTTTAATACCAGTCTTATGAAAGAAGCTGGCAATGATATTAGCTCTAAACATTAACCAGCCAAGCTGGACAACTGGTATTTGTTTTAAGTAGAACAATACTTTTCACATTATAAAATCCTGCATTTTCCCAGGGGAAAATAGAGAGTAAGACTGGTACCTACCTCTCCTACTGTAAACTTTTGACTTTCACTTTTTGCACTCAAACCTTTAAATTCAAGAGCAGAATAAAAAAAAACAGGAAAAAATGAGAAAATTATACTGGAAGTAAAAAATGCTCTTCATTTTGTTTGCCTTACTATTATCTTAGTAAAAATGGAGAGATGGTATAAAAGAGAAGCTGAGAGGGCCATGTCTGAATGTGTTCCTCAAGTCCTGTTCCAGTTCTTTGCTGAATTTTACCTGCTGTTTGCAGAAGACAGGAGCTGTAATGGGACATGAGCATTTGGAAGTTGGCCACTGAAGCACAAGCTAGAAGAGGAGCATGGCTTAATTACAGCTCTATCAGGAGCACTAATTAACCACCCCACCAGACCACCTGTTTTGAGAGAAACAATTAGAGAATGGAAATATAAAAATCAATACTGTAGAACAGACACAAAGTTCTCAACCTTCTACGAGATCTTCTCAACCTTCTATGAGACCTTCTCCCAGCCATCTCCTGACCATGACTTTTCCCCAGGCATTGAGAGCAGCAGACTCAGCTTTCACCCAAGAAGCATCAAAAACCTCTGAGCCCTCTCTGTGAATCAGGGTCAGGATCCCCACAGGTGATGGAAGGGAGCAGCAGCTTGGGCTTAGGGAGCTCTGCCACCCTGGGAATTTGGATCCTGAGACTGCTGTCAGAAAGAGGCAAGCCCTAGATCAGTCTGGGATCCAACAAATGATTGTGTAAAACTGTCATACCCTAAAAGGGCTCAGAGGCATTGGTGTGCATGTTTTCTTTTAGAGTAATGGTGCTATCTGCTGTAGAGAATGAAGGGTTTCACCAGGCACTGTCAGAAGGTTGAGAGACTGGATTCAAGAATAGGGAACCACTCCCAGAGAGCAGCTGGAGCAGGGGGATCAAACAAGTTCTGCATCAGCACAGGAAGAGCCCAGGAGGGCTTAGGGAGCAGTGCCAGATTATCAGGTCACTCAGAGTTACTGATGAGAGGGGTCTTCAGAAGAACAGACAAGTCTAAGCACAGCATCTGCCTCTGGAACTGTCCCTGGACACAAAAAAAAACCAATGCTGGTGTCCTGCACAGAAAGTCTGCACCCCAGTGAAGTTTTTGCTCCTTGTATGTGAGGTTAAACTCCTTTTTATTCCAGGAAGCAGACCTGGAATTAAGCCTGGGACAACTTGAAAGTTTCAGCTCTGGAAGAAGTTAAATGGGATTGAATGCATGGGTAATCATTCCAGACTCCGTCAACATCCACCATTTCCTTCTGCCTGAATCAGAGATGCAAGAACTTCAGAAGAACTGTCAGGGACCCTGACTGAATGCTCAGCTTTGCAGCAAACCCTTTAAATTAGATGAATTTTGACTGTTCCAAGCTTAAATGTTCACATCCACTTACTTCTGCTTTTTATCAGTATCCATTAACACTAAGCTTATTTATGTTTCAGCTTGGGAAAGTACACGATGGACACACAGTAGCCTATGATCCTTTTCTTTGTATTCCCAAAGGTCAAAGTTTCCTTCAGAAATTGGTAAAAAAAGACCTTTAATCTGCTAAATTGTTTTCAAAATCCAAAACAGAAAAAAAAGCACCCCCATTTGTGATGGATTCAGATGCTTTTTGCTAAGCACTTAAGCACTAACAGTTCTGCATTGATTTATTTTGTTGTTTTATTTAGTGAAATGTCTGGATACAGATATACACATTAACCTTTTTTTTTTTTTTTTTTTTTTGCTCATATTTACTGTGTCGCCTTCCTTGAAATGGGAACTGCAAGTGCTGTGATAAATGGGCTGAAAGGTTGTCTGGTTACCCCATGGCTTCTGCTTGTGTCCTTGCTGAAATGCTGTTCTGGACCCTTCTGCAGCAGTGCTGCTCCATGACTCACTGCAGTTACTTCTGTGCCTCTCAAAACAATAGTTCACTGGGGATCCAGGGCCTCAAATGAGCTACAACCATTTATTCCACCCATTTATTTTTACTTCTCCTGCAGTGATAGATATTCACTGTCACAAAATGCCAGTTTGTGTGATGATTATATATCTTCCAGCACAGCCATTTTAACTTTCCACTTGATAATACTACAGTTTGCTGCTATGGAAAGTTAAATCCCTTAAAGCTCATCACAGTATGAACTGACTCTTCTTGTGTTTAAAACAATAAAATCAAACCCCAAAAGCCATACAGTACCTTCTAACCTGTTGTTAACAGTGGACAGTAACAGGTGTCTTAGGGAAGATCATAGAAATACAGGAAATATGCAATAATTTACACAAAAATGTCCCTCCCAGCCTCCAGTGAGATGAAGTTCAAGCAAATTTCTGTTCTTACCTTCAACCAACACAAGAAACCAAGTCTTCAGAAGTGTTTGATACTGCAAACAACCCCCAGTTTTCATGAAGAAAACCTCCATTAGAAAATAAATTAGAAAATAATTCTAATGTGCATTAGAAAATAAATCTACTATAATGACAAGTTACAGACCAGTGCAAGTCTCTTACAAGAACATTGGAGTTTTTAAATCTCAGAATTATTCCTTTAGCTCATAGCCCTTCAATCTTCAGTTCTGGTTCCTAAACAAACATGTCTCAGGTATTATTTGCAGCAGAATCTTATTTTAGGAGACTACTGAGACCTCATCCCAAACTGAAAGGTTGGGAATTGTGCACATGGAACAGCCATGCCACAAATAGCAAAACAAACTCTACCCCTACATGGCACTTGAAAAAAGCCCTCCAGGACCCCCAGCCAAGCTCTGAGGACTCCCAGGCAGACCCAGTCCTTGTCACTGTGGTTGGATGCCCTTCCCACACACCTTAAGGATTTTCTTATTTATTTTTTGCATAATATAGTTCATTTTAGAGATTTTCCTTTTTCCCCATTATCTAAGTGTTCCTTCTACATCAGTGAAGGCCACTACCAACAACAGTATCATGGCTGCAGTTCAATAAATCCTCTGCAGTACCCCTGAAGCTGGAAGCAGATTCACATTATATGAGATATGCATTCACACACTATTTAAAACATATTTTTAAACATTTGAATAACTAAATGGGTAAATCCTGAGGATCTTGCCCAGTGTTTATTCAGCCCTTACATACTGAGACAAACTCCCAAGGACAGAGTAAACAGTGAGAGAGGACCTCAGGCCCTCACCCACAGCTATAAACAATGAACTCAGCATAAACTGTGATTCCCAGCTGACACTGGGAGAAAAGCAGCAGCTAATGCTTCTCCACACTTTGCTCCCAGAGGGATTACATGACAAGAGATTTACTTTCTCCTTAAAAGAGCTTGCCCCATCCAAGATGTTGCCCCATTCACAGCTGGAACAGCAACAAGGAACTTAGATGAAGAACTTACTGATTCATGAGATGATGAACAGAATTGGAAATGGAGGGGAAAAGCCAGAATAAGAGACCTAATGCCCAAAGACTGATGGAATTTTCCTGACTGGGGGAACTGTTGCTGTTAAGAAGAATAAACAGCACTCCATCTATAGCCCCTTGTTCGTGGAGCCCTTGATACTCAGCACTCCCATATCACACCTTGCATTGGAGAGATCTTTGTCTGCACAGCTTCACTTTGTGCTCATCATGCAAGTGAGGGAACCAGGAAAGGCAACAATCTGACAGAATCACAGAGCAAACCAACTCACTGAACAAAATAGGGGATTTGACCCCAAACTTTCACAACCCTCACTGCAAATAAGGCTAATTCCAAAACTTTAAAACTAACAGAAAACTCTTAATTTTTCATACAAATATTGTATTCCCTCAAAAATTCTATTTCTTTGTTCCACCATCCAGAAAAAAACTAGGAGATTACCAAGATTATGCCTTATCATATCTCATTTAATTTATATTTTAGTTATTCTTTTACAGTTATTGGAAGAAAAAGAGCAGAAAATTGTTCTCCCTGAGATCTAGACACACAGACCAAGCAGGCTGTTCAGTAAGTTCATGCCTACTCACAAAAACAAGAGAGACAAGGGATCTGGAAAGGTCATTCATTATACATTTGTATGCTTGTGATCTGAGAAAACTCCCCTATGCAGCTCTCCTTGGAGCAGAGCACTCCAGGAAGACACTTGGGGTTGCTCAAGACTTTGGGCTTCAGGCCAATCCATCCTTCTGGGTCTAGAGAGGAGTGATCAGATTTGGTTACCCTGCAGCCTTGATGGGAGTGTTGCACCTGTCAGATCTGATTGCATCACTTCGAAGAACACAGGAAAGAAAAAAACAAAAATCTTCTGTTACAATGAAAGGCTGCTGCTGCTGGACACAAATTAGAATATTGCTACTTAAACAACAAATCAAAAGTAAATTGCTTTATCCTGTCCCCCACAATGGAGTGATGCTGTCATGTGAACATCAGTGAAGGAAGACAAACATTTAACTCTCCCAGAATCACACAGTACAGAATACAATCTCCTTCCTACAACAGAAGCAGCAAAATCCCCCACATCCTATTAAAATACACAGCTGTTACAGTTAAGAAATGAAGGTCCAAGGTGAATTGAGGGCTTGATCTAATAACAGGTAATTTTCAATCCCACACTGCTTTAAGTAGAGAGACCCAAACTAGGCAACCCAATATTTCCAGCACTAGACCAGCTAAATCTTTGTAGGGCCAATATAATAATGGAAGAAGCTCAGTCTCTCTTGCTCATTCTTCCTAAGGCAAAACATGGGGAAAGGAGTGAAGAACAGAGAGGAGCCCTATCAGCAGTCAGACCTGGAAAGCCCAGCACCCAGACACTGCAGAAAGAATCACGGAATCATAGAATGGTTTGGGTTGGAAAGGATTTTAAAGCCCACCCAGTTCCACCCCCTGCCATGGGCAAGGACACCCTGCACTATCCCAGGCTGCTCCAAGCCCTGTCTGACCTGGCTTTGGGCACTTCAGGGATGGGGCAGCCACAGCTACTCTGGCAAGTACTCTGAAGGCTCAGTACCCCAAATCCAGCACCCTGATCCTCTGTCAGACAGGGCAGCTTGCAGTGAAGCACAGCATGGAAAGCACTGCGTGAGTTGGAATTTTCAAAGATTCTACTGATGCCAGCGAGTTGCCTCTTGAGTATCAGCCTTCATGGTTCTCCAAGCAGAGCATTTTTCAAAGCCTTCTCTCTGTCCACATCTATTATTTGAGTCTTTGAACTCAACTGATCTGTTTCACAAAAGGCAAGGAGAGTTGAATGTACAGTTTTGTGGGAATATTACTGAGCATTATCTACTTTATGTACAATAGAGATTAAATTGCTTTCAGATACGTTCCCCTGCACAGGTTGATTACCAGCAAGGCACTGGGGTGCAAAACTTTGATGTCTCTGGACTGGCATAGGCTAAATAGGAACGTCCCATTCTCCCCATCACCAAGGCATACCTGAGCTTTGAATTATGCCAGGCCAGGAACAAAGGCATCTTGCTCATAACAAAAACTTTTAATAACTCGCTGAGAAAGCCTCCCTTTCATCTCTGCCAAGCTTTAGGAAAGGCTGGAAGGCAAGCAGAAATAAACATTGTACAGACTCACCACTGCTGGCTCTAAAGTAAACTCTCCAACTTCCTATTTACATTTCAAGATCTTAAGCTTTGTGGTTTACTAGTTCTGCAAGTAAGTGCTTTGGGTTTTGGAGGCTGCCTGCACATGATCTCCCACCACTACTGAAGTCTTCCTAGCTTTTATTAATATAATAGGGAGGTCAGAAAAGCAACAATCTTTTATATGCCCTTCTAGCAGAAATATTTTACTTCTTGCTTTTTAAAAACAAAACAAAGCAAGCAAAGCATACAACGGCAAATTAATGCCAGCAAAGGGGATATTACAGTTGTGTTTGTTTCTTTTTGAAACTGAGGATGCTGGAACATGGAACAAGAGAGTTTCATTAAAAAGGGTGTGGAGGAGTTCTTTGAGGGACAAGTAAAAGAAGGTGGCAATTTTATGGATTTATAACCCTTTTAAGACCGTTGGCTGAAAAGGCACCTAAAGAGGCTCTGTGACCTTTTCTACATGAGCCTAAATCTGTGTACACCAAGGACGGTGCAACAACAGTTGTGAAGTAAATGTGGTTTTCATTTCATGCAGCCTTCCCTAAATGTAAAACATCTTCATTAGCTGGGAAGTCAGCACTGTGACTGCTGCCAAATGCAATATAGAAGAACTGTGCCGAATGAGGACAGAGCGAGGGAGAGGCTCCTGTGACACTCAGCTCTTTCTCCCACCCCCTAAGACTTTGTGGCTCATAGGCACAACAGGCTTTACAGGGGAGAGGAATATTTAAAAAAGCAAGACAGCAGGTGCTTATCAATTCCATAAAGCCCACACAGATCATCTCCCAGACTTGCCCAGGCTGCCCCAGCCTCACTAGGTTTGCTTTTGGTTTTATTTTTTCCCTCCTGCATTCCTGCCCCTTCTCCCGCTAGCCTGACCCTCCCGGAGGCAGCGCCTTTCCCCTGGTCAGGAGAGGGACAGATCGCTGTCCCTGCTGCCGGCTGGGTGGCAGCCAGCTGGCAGCAGGGCTGTGCTGCCCCGGGCTGTGCCCGGTCTCCCCGGAGAGCGCACGTTCCGAGGCGGGGATGCCGGAGGGAGGGAGGGATCGGGGCTCCAGCGCTGCTCTGCGGGCGCAGCCCCCGGGATGACACCGAGCTGCCAAAGCAGCGCCAGCCTGATCAGCCCTGCCCGCATCGCACTGCTCGGAGCCCCTGCGCAGCGATTACCCCGAGGGCTGCTGCTTTAACAACGTGGCATGTTCTGAAGAGGAGACTCCGGTATCAGAGCCAAAATACACTGAATCCACTTGCTGGTCTGGCTCCCACTGAGATTAGAGATCAGGCTCTGAGAACACTTTGAGCCAGCATGTCTCTGCTGTCTCCTCTCCAGGATGTACTGCAAAGGACACGTACTGTGCATGCTCTGGGGGTGGAAACGTGCTTAACACTCTATTTGCGTGAACAAAGCTGGCAGCTCGGGCGGATATTGTGGAGCAAAGAAGCTCTATTGTGTTTGCCAGTCATCACGAGAATCAAATGAACAAATTTAGAATAAGAAAATTGGGCTGGAGTTCCTTTAGCAGAAAGCACTCAAAGGCTAGTCAAGCTTAGTGAGAGAGAGAATATGGGATATTCTTCGTGAAATAATCCATAGTAAACATTGGGACAGCAAAATGATCTGCTCATTTTATGCTCATGTAGTTGCTCTGTGTTTTAGATCATGTATTGAATCTGAAAAGGTAGAAGATAAATTACTTGTGCCTCTCCAATTGAAAAAAATTACTAAATTATACAGTTCAAACCACATGAACATTATCACCCAGGGAAAAAAGAATTGTGCACCAAGCCTGGTGAGTCCGTTCCCAATGCCGAGAGTCACATAAGTAACAAAAACAGATGGAAAAGAAGAGGTCACATCTAAACTTGAAGAGATTCCCTGACAATCCTCAAAAAGAGGTGTTGAGTACAGAGAACTGATAAAGAAGGGATGACTGAAGAAGAACACAGACCATATCATGAAATGAAGACAGAAAAAATATATCAGAGACCCTGGAGATAACAGAACACAAACCTTGTACATTTGGGACTCAAAATACCAGCAAATTCACACTCCCCCCATTAAAAAGCTAAAATTAGGGCAGATCATGTTCCCATTGAAAGCTACTCTGCCTACTTTCTTCAGCTGGGTATCACAAAAGGTGTTTGAGTAAGAACAACAAATATTTTCATGATGGTACAACTTTGCCCTGCAAAAGCACACTTCTGTCCAGGACTGGAACATGGGAATACAAAAAATCTGTGCCTGAAAAACTCCCGATCACATAAAGGTTTCAGAAAAAAAAGGAAAAAAAAAAAAAGAATTTTTAAAACCATTAAAATACCCCATAATACCCTAAGACACTGGGAGGAAGACAGGCTTTTAGGGAAACCAACTACCTTATTCCCAGAAGTTAGGGCATGTCTGTTAGACCCACACAAACTTCAAGTTAGGAATAACAGGGAAGCTCCTGTTTCAGTGCCTCAAACCTGCTGTGATTTTGCTGGGAAAAACTACTCACACATTTGGTGTAGTCACCATGGCTACACAGGGAAAGGCTCCTAAAAGTTCCAAAGCCAAGTGTGGGTGCTGGAGCTCAGTGCCCCTGCCTGCAAAGCACCATGGCAGTGGCAGCCCACCCAGGAATATCCCTGGGCACAGAGACCAAACCTGCAGGGATGAATCCCAGCCCCAAAACAAGGGACAATCCTTCACAAGTGAAAGAGCAGCTTATTTGCCATTCCAAATGCAAATTCTACCCATGTCTTTTGCTAGGGCAAAGGAGGCAGCAGAGAATCATGTAAAATGCATAACTGTCCAAAAATATTCAGAAAACCATCTTTTCTTTTCTTTTTCCTCATGGATAATGAATGAGCCCTGAGGTGGCAGTAACTTTCAGCAACCAACAGCTCAGACCTGGGCTGGGGGTCAATAACCTAATTACAACAAGCATTCTGCTGCTTTCATGAGCTATTCAACAGCAACATGAAATTCTTTGTGTACCTCTGTTTACCCCAAACTGTCAGTGGTTAATTCCAAAAGCATATCCTCACTTAAAAATGGTAGTTCCACCACAAATTAAGTTATTATAGCCATGAGTAAAATTAGGTTCCACATTTGTACTTTCTAAAATATCAAAGGCATGATTAGCAAAGTCTTTTGTTTAAGATCTCTAGAGTCCTGGAGGTAATGAAAACTGGGTCGAGGAGCAGTTTCTCTGAAAGTTTGAAGTAAATGCTGTGTTCAAGTCCCATGACTCATGGAGTACTTGGTCTAGAGAATGGAACTACTGTACCAGCACACAGATACCAAGAGCAGTCCCCCTGCCCTGAGCAGAGGAGGAGGAAGGGTTGGAAAAGAAAGGCATTGCAGATGATTTTGAACAGTTTCCTGTTACGGCCCCTTGAAAGAAACCCAGCCGTACTTTCCCCCTGCTTTCTGTTTGCTGAATTTCTCCTGACAGTTGGCTCCTTCGTTTGCCAGAACCACAACAAAGGACGGCCTTGAGTTTCCACACAGGCCATTTTCTCCCTCTCTCGTCTCTGATCATCTCACAAAGGTATTATTGTTGCTGGCTCACTGGGGCTCAGTGCACCTGAGGCACATCAAAGGCACTTTTTAATGCCCGCCTGACCACACAGGTCTCTCTCCCACTGCACTAAATTAAACTCGATGATTAATCTCTGCAGCCCTCAGGGTCCCTTGGTGCACACGGAGAGAGAAAATATATATTTCTATCAAAACACAAGTATAATATACTTTCATTTTATAGCCCTAATTAAAAAAAGGAACAGCTAATTTTGGCCAAATGCAGCTGCATATAGGTCTCATTAAAACACAAATACAACTGCTCTGTGTGCTCCACGCTCACTTCATGCAGCCTGTTCAGGTAATAGATAAAAGAACAGAAAACTAAAATCCTTTCACAGATTAGATCCAGAGAAGTTTAGAATTTACTTATTGTCTGCTGGCTAGAGATTGTTATACCCCTCCCTGTGCAGATGGGCGAAGGCAGGCAGTTAAGGAAATGATTATAAAATGCTGAGTAGGTAGATTTAAGTAAAAATCTAGCAAAAACTGCACAAGCATCTATTCCTGAGTTTGAACTGAAGTGATTAAAGGCCTTAAAAGGTTCTGCCTCATGCAGAACTTTGGGTTTGCTTTGATGACAGAGCATCAACATAGATTTTAACACATCCCTTTTGCTACATTAGCATATTTAATGAAGCCACAACTCTCATGGTTGTGGAGAGTGAAGACAAAACATGTTAATATTGATGTGCCATGCTTGAGTTTGGGAAGTCAAACAATCTACTGTCGTGAACTGGGTGTATGTTAGAACTTACCAATGTACAAATATCAACCATTAATAAAAAACCACACACAGGTCCTCCTCCAGGGCTGGTTGTGCTAAAGGAATGAGCCAGAGCCAGCTGGCCCATGGCCAGCTACCCAACACTGCCCTTGGACCTCTGGGGGAAGCTGCCTGCGAGCTCCTCAGCTCACTGCAGTCCAGTACTATGTCTCCATTAACTCATTTTAACAATTCAAACTAACTCAGCTAAATGAAACAGGTTAGCAAGAGTTCACCCAAACAGCTTCTACTTAAGGGACAAGAAACTTCCATCAAAAAACCAGGAAATAATGGAAACAGTGGCAGGGCTTAAAGGGTGACTCCTTCCCCCAGGGTGCCCCACCTGCCCTATGACAGACAGACAGGTACCAGTGGAATTTTTCAAAGACAGAGCAAGCCAAGAATAATGGAGTTTGAAGCTTGAAACTTTTGTTTAGGAAGGAACCAAAATATATTCCAATTGGTCTATGGGATTTAGCTCAATGCTCTGCTTCACAATAGTAGGATTATTCATGTCTTTAAATTCAATCACGTGCTAAAATGCTTTGCTGAAGACAATCCACGTGATATGATCACCATTTATTCATGCTCAAGATCACCATGGATTCATGCTGTTACTACAGAGACAACTTATTGTTAAGCCTGATGTTTTATTATCAGCCTCCTTCTTATTCTCTCCTGGAGCTTTCTCCATGAAGCATGTCATTCCTCTCAACACCTCTAGCACTCCCAGTGCCATTTGCTCCTTTTTGGAAAAATCCAAGTTCTAATCATTCTAAATTTAAGACCAAAATGAGTTTTAAATAAAAAATGTGGCAGAAAAGGGTACTTATCTAAATGGAATGCTCTCAGACTCATACATTTTAAAACAGTATAAATTTCAAAAGCAGACACTAAATTTTAATTGCAATCTCAGAGAAAGCTTTTGTATTAATTCACTGAGAAAAATTAGCAAAGTGAAAACTGCTTATTGGGGGGTTTTCTTTCTTTTTAGTCATGATACATCTCATAATTCTATACACCATGGCAATTTTCAGAGGGAGAAGGATTTATATTGATTAAGGGAGGAGGTGGGGGAGCAGGGCTGTGACTGAGATGGGCACTCCTTCTCCGAAGACACTCTTCTGTAACACATTAGTGATAGGCTTGTCACAGATAACTCAGGCTCAGGCTTTGGCTCAGATTTCAGGCTGCTCTTTAAGCCACTCTGGCATCGTGGTTTTTACTTTCCATGTCATTTTTCAGTATTGATTTCTACTACTATTAAAGTTCTTGCTTAATAGCAAATGCATGGTAATTTATAATTAATATCCAAAGGTAAAGATAGAATTACCAGAAAAAAATTCAAGGAAAAAAGAATGGGGTGAGAAGGACAAAGGTCAATTTTCCCTTCAAAAACATAAGTTAGTAAATTCTGCACCAATGAGGATGACACATACAACCTACCCCCATGTGGCACGAAGATGTTCCACAGATCATAGCGACTCGGGATGTAATGGGTTGGTTCTCACATGGAAGGTTGTGTCCTTTCACATCTGCTCCAATTACTCCTATTAAAGTAAAATTAAAATTCTCTGTTAAAGAAGAACAAGGCACCCTGCACCAAACAGACCTTTTCTGCACTCAAATAATTGCTGAGTGTCTCACACCACTGCCACAAATTAAGAAAGTCTGCTTCGCCAACCAAGGAAATAATTTGATGCATCAGATTAAAGTATTTATTCCAGATAGAAGGACTCAAGATGATTTCTTCTAAATGCATGTCTATCATCATGATTTTTAAATGTTATTTTACCTAGAAAGTGTTATTTTACCTGGCATTTATTCTCTTAGGTAGCTCACTCACATGCAGAATAAAAGTGCCCTGCTGTACTGGCAGGCTGCAGATGTGTTTATTTGTTCACAGTTTATCACGAACATCCTGGATGATGTGTTTTGTCAGGGGATGAGTTGGAGAAAGGGGTAACTTGGCAGGAGACTGGAAGGCTGCCAGCTTTGTTGTCTTCGCTCCTGCTGCTGCTCTGTCCATGTCAGAACCATCTAAAAGCAGATTTTTCCTCCCCTTCAAGGAACTGAGCTTGGCTCTGAGGAGCACCAAGTCAGCACCACTCAGCCTGCAGCAGAAAATACACCCAGGAGATGCCAGGCAGACCTAGAGCTGAGACTCAAACACATCCCATCCTGCTTGAGTCACTTCAGGGGAGGCTACAGAGGCAATCTGCCCTCTCCTCCTCCTCCTCCTCCTCCTCTCCCAGGCTGCATCCTGGCACCACATTGTGCTGCACTCAGCAAAATGCAGCAGCCAGCAAGTAACATTTTTACATTGCACTTTTCTTTTATTAAACATTGCTTTTCAGCTGCCAAGCTGGTCACCAGACTGCATTTTCATCTGCAAAACTCAATTTGGAGACCAGTATGTCAATACTGATAAAAAAATCTCCTTCATCTCCCTGTACAAGGATGAGGAAAACATTTGCTGGACGTTGTGAAAGATGCCAAGTGCTAGGGCTGGTTCATATCCTACATTTCATTAACACCCTCTTGTTTAGATCACCACTGCAATGCTCTGTTATAAAATCAGTCTGGTGGGGTTTCTCTTACATGGCTATCCTGGTATTACCATGGTTGGAAGTCATCTAAATCATCAGAAAATTAAGGGCTACAGTTTTAAAGTCTTAAAAAATCCATCCTCATGTCCCTTTAACTAAACTGACTTGTAACTATGAATTCCTAAAGAGACTTAGGAACAACAAAAGGCTTAAAGTAAGGCTTCTACTTCATGTTTTATTTTTTCACTGCTTCAACATAATGAATGCATATTAGGAATTTTGGATAGGGTTGTCTACAAGGCAAATTCCTGTACTAGAATTAGAATTCCTGTCCCGTATTAGAATTTCTTGAGTTAAAAATACTGTTCACACTTGAGAGGGAAGAAATCTATTAAACTAAATAGTCAGCATATGCTGCAAATGTATTTTCATAAACAATATAAAACTGAAAAAATCTTTTTAATTGCTAAGAAAATATGCCTTCTGCAAAACTGGAATTATGGCTCTTTTTGGAATTTTAGTCAGTGGCTTCACCAGTGTTTAGAATTGTTAGAATCCTCCTATTTGTGAGTAATTAAAGTCAGACAGCAAATAAATCTGAATATAGGCTAAAAGTTATGTAATTGCAGTTATAAGTCACGTTCACCTTTAGCTTAGGTGGAACTTTTCATAGTCTGAGGCAGATTCAGAAGCAGAGGCTGAGAACAAGAAGTCTGTGCACCACACAAAACAGAGGAGAGCTTTTTAGGAAGGCAAGCAGTGCTTAGCAATGTGTACTTCTGGATCTCTTCCACAGTGACATGGTATTTTAGACACTGCACCATAAATCATCTACTTTTGTTGAAACAATGCTGATGCCTTTTGAAAAGGCGCAATGTAAACAGCATTTTTATGAGGCCAGCCCCACAAGCCTGGCCTGCCATCCTCACAGTTTTATCTGTACATTCTCTGAAATTAGTACAGTAGGTCAAAATGCAAGATATAACTGCTTGGCTCTTAGATCCTCACTTTTCCATAAGAGGTATCAGATGGACTGACCCAGCAGACACACATGACCTCCTCAAACATACACACTAAAATATTCTTTACTTTATTGTACTCAAAGCTTTGAAGCCTTCATAAACTTCAGGAATCTGCTCAGCCAAACCACACTTCACATCCAGCCAAGAGCAGATCTGAACTGCATCAAAAGTTATTAACACTGCAAACAAGATGTCCATCACATCATCCTGGCTTAGCCTGCAGGATATTTTCTTTACAGATATCTGCACTCTTCGACTCTCCTTTTGTTCCTGCTGTCATTTTTGCTATCAAATCTTTTAATTTTTGCTGTCCTTTCTCCTAAGTTTCCACACCATTTCCAATACATTTATTACCCTTCCCACATTCAAGAATTGTGAGTTCCACTGTAAATGCTCCTCTTGTCCCAGACTACACTGAGCTATGGTGTGATTATCATGCAGGATCTCCCACTATCTTCCCTCTGTAATGCCCCCCTCTCCCAAACAACAACCTGTGTGCTGGTTTTCTCCTCCTGGAAATCCTTCCAGGAGTCTGCTGATGTTTGTGGTGCCATCTGGGAAAACATATTCAGATTAGCAGACTGTCTTTATCCACTGCAGCCCTTTCCTGAGGGATGCCAGTAGCTGAGTGTTTCTAGTGTCAGAGTTTCTTTTCACAAGTCTGTATCAAGGAACAGACAGTTGCTCTCTATTCTTTTTAAAATTCAATTGATTGAATTCAGCACATGAAAAAATGGGCAAACTTTTTGTGCTCTGGATCCATAATGATGCCAATTAAATAAGGACCTTCCACTGCCACTTCCTGTGAAAGTGCACATGCTTTTGCCCAGTTTTGCAGCAAGTTCATTCTTTCAGGTCAGATTATTACGCTGTTCTTTTCCAAGAACACAGAATTGCCAAGGCACACAGTTCTAAACATGTTTTTATGCAATTAGGATAGTGACAGATATTTTTAAGCCAGTCACAACATACCTACAAATATGACACTGAAGCTCAGTCATCCTTTTTGCAGACAGATCTACATCTAATCCTTTCCAGGTAGCAAGAAAAGCAATCTCCATGACTGCTTTTCCTCACCAAAAGCAAAGTAAAGGGATTTAAACACTAAAAAAGTTCCAGGCCACAGTTTCTAGAAGGACAAATGAGATTTTTAAACAGCACAAAACATTTGAAACAAAACTGGTAGTTTAGCACCTAATCATATTTCAGTTAGATCTAGTAAAAAATCCTCTGATGAGCAATAGATTTCCATTAAAGAATACTGTTTCAATAACACTGAAACTTCCTGAGGTAAGACTGTTTTCTAAACCAGCAGACTAAAAACCCCTCAATTTCCTGCTGAGAAAGTTACACTGAATCTCTTATTGACAGTATTTGGACAAGACCAAACAGCATAGTAGGAAAATGAACTTGTTTGGCCTCATCAAATGTATTTCAGAAAAGATGAACCAGGGCTGAACATAAGAATATTGTGCTGGAAATGAAAAAAGTCAAAGCACCAGACCTTAAAGATTTGAATCATGAATCACTTCTAAAGCTAATAAGAATCCTAACTATGAACAAGCCTCAAACATGAGGCTTCTCCCTCAGAATGGTTGTTTGTGTTTTATTCTTGCCTATCCCCAAAGTTTTGAGTAACAGAAGATGCAAACTCTCAGCATGTTGGCATTCCAACACCAGGTGTTTCAGTCAAAAGTGAAACTAGCAGAAATTAACAAATAATTTGCAAATCCAGCTGAAAAGACATATAGCAGTGATATATCCTCTTTCTAGAAACAGATTTGCAGCGCTGGTAGTTATTGTGACGATTTGGGGTTGTTTTTAAGAATACCATCAGAGCAAATGGCTGGATAAAAACAGTCCGTGACAAAAATGTCTTTCTGAAATGAATTCAACAATTCCTGTCTCCAAGAGCAGTGAATCCATGAGTGAGTACCTAGTCCTCCAGCATGTGCATCAATGAGAGAAGCTGCCACTGCAATCCCTTCGGGGAGCCCGAGATCTTCCGCAGCGCCCGCTGTCAGACCTTTCCCAACAGCCTCTCCAGGAGACAGGACGTGGTTTCCTGGGCAGACACAAGACAAACCAAACACCTGTCAATTTATTAAACAGAAAAACAAACGTGTGTGTTATTGCAGGGGCTCCCTTCGCCCCGCTCCAGTGAAGCCTCATATCTATAAAACAAAGAAGTGCATCACAGAGCTCTGTGTGATGGAGTATCTTTCATTATCTGGCTGCAGATTAAACACAACTGTGCCAGATCAGGCCATCCCATGGCAATTTAGGAGTTCAAAAGCATTCAATATCCTATCTAGCCACAGAGAAAGATTGCACCACAAGCAATTAAATTCTGCTTGGCATCTCTCCAGGAGATATGAAATGCAGAAATCCCGGGTTCTTGTGGAAGGTGCTGCCTGCAGGCATTCTCTGGGCATGGAAGGAGATTCAGCTCAGTCTGTGCTCACAAATGAACACTGCACCTGTTGCACAAGGAATGCACAAGGAACTGGCCAATTTTTTCTTTCCATTTCCACCCTTTCCAGCAGTTCTGCTAGGAATAAGATGGCCATAGCAACAGAAACTCTGAAAAAGAAACTGGCTTAAACAGCAAATTCCTCCAGTTGCAGCTGTATTCCTCACAGACTTAAATAATCCCTTTCTGAGCCTTCTCTGGCCTGAGCAGTATGAAGAAGAGAAGAATACAACTCTGGCCTCCCCGCCCTGTCACAGGGAGCCCAGGGGCAGGTCTTGCCATAACACACACCTGATGTTGTCTGAGCTTAGAAGAACAAATCTAGATTATTTCAAGTACCAGAATGTAGGGACACACCCAAGAGCCTCCTCTCAGCCTCCCACAGCTGGAGCAGTGAGACCAAGCTCCTGGGACTGCACACACTTCCATATTTATCCAAAGGTTTGGGGGTGAGAGGCAGAAAGCTCAGTGGGAGTTCCCACAGACCTCCTTGCCAATGCCAGGGCTTTTAGTACCTACTTGGAGTGTTTACTAAATTCAAAAAATCCGGGCAGAGTTGGCAAAATTCCTCTTTAAAATAAAACAAGACTATCTTCACAGTCAATTTTATTGAGCATGTTACACCTGAAGCATGTTCTGATATGTAGAAAGGACATAAAACATTCTCCACAATAGACATTAATTAAGAGGAATAGCATATCATAAAATATCAGGAACACGCTAACTCCCACGAGCATAAACTTCTAGAAATGCAGCGATACAACCTTAATTTTTGATGAAAAGGTTATGATATTAAATTCACAGGTCTTCAGTTTTAGATATCAATTAGATCTTTGCTGTAAATTACGTTGGTTCTTCATTTTTAGAAGCTATATTCTCCTTCTGCCCACTTCCTGATGGGTGCAGTGTATGGAGCATTTTGGGACCAGCACACACAACTTCACAGTTGCTCATTTCTCCAAGAGTTTCTGCTCTATTGACAGCCACACATTGCTGCCCCTGAAATTCCAGGCTGAACCTCACACTGGAAGTTTAAAACAAGTCTGTGCAGCCAAAACTGTTGCACTTGACACCGGGTTTATATTCAATATTGGGGGCAGTAAGCAAACCTCATCATTAAGCTTCATACAGAAGGACATGAGGATATTAAGTCACCTCCTCATAGGAAAAAAAAAAAAATCTGTGTCTTATTACTTCTGCATTTTACTAATTACTTACTGTAAAGTCAAAACACTGTCCTGGCCTTTCCAAGAGATGTATCTTTTGCATTTTCCCCCAGTAAACAGGAGTGCAGGATGTTCCTCTTTAAGAGATTTTTCTAGTAACATTTCAGGCTTTTTAAAGACATTGGAGCAAAATACCAAAGCTGTCTGCTTCTCCTGACATTCAAAGACCCTGCAGGTGGAAGGAAATTCAAAAGAGTTCATGCAGCTAAACCCACATCTTCTTCAGAATCGATTGCCTGACCTGAAAGCACAACCATGGTGTATATACAGCATGAGATTAAATTAATCTGAAATAAAGCCTCTTTCCAGGCATGCCATTCCATGGTTGGCTAGTTTATATCAGTCATACCAGTCAAACACTTGAGTGTGTAATTATTATGTAGTTATACTCCATTTTAGAGATCAGGGCTATTATCAGACAAAATCTTTTCCTACCAGGTTCTCAATTACTGTATTTCTAGTTAATAAGCACTAAGGGAACAATTTTAGAGATAAAGATAATCCTCTCCTCTACAGCAGCACAAGAAAATGACCTTTTAATTCCTTTGGTACTGGTTATTTATCAGAATGACCAGCAGCAATGGGCATAAAACGTGTGTGAGGACGTGCAGGGATGGAGCTCTTGTCATTTGGAGAGGCAGCATAATCATCTTGTATTTGAAATAAAATAATTAACAGTAGTCTGCCCCATATGTTTCAGAAGTCAGAGTCTGCCTGAACAAATATTCAGTGGCTGAAAGCACTTCCCCACAGCTGGGAAGGGAGAGCAGTCAGAAGTCACCCATGGCGGGCATTGCAAAGGGGAGTTCTGGGTCACCCAGCAGCCAGGGAGTGCAGGACAGAGAAACTGGGTGCACAAGGAGAAGATTCTCACTCTGTCCCTCTCCTTCACCCTCCCAGCTCTACAGAGCAAGGAAAGCTCTGCCAGGCCCATAGGAAACATTTCCAAGGAACTCTGTGGAAGGAGCAGGCTCTGCTGAGGCACTCTCTGTCATCAGGAATTTGCCTTCCCACCTATACAAGTGTAAGTCAGTGTGGAATGGATGCTCTGAGCCTTCACTCAACCACACAGGCACAGACCTGGGAAGGGAATTCTCATTCTCACAGTTCAATCTTCACCAAAAAGCTAGAAAATTCAGCTAGGCATTGGCATGCTTAGCATCTATAAGTGTAAAGCTATTAAATGATAAAATAAGGAAACACAAATACCAACCAATAAGGAGACACAATTAAAAGTGAAGTTTTTGATACAGACTGTATTCCAGTACTAGACTGGGAGGGAGCAGATACTCACTTGAGCAAAACACAGCAGCTTTAGAAGCCCAGGGGCAGCTACTCTGAACATAAAGGTATTCTACAGCTACACCCCAGCAATTCAGCAGCAGGTGCTGCCACCCTTCAATCCGACCTGTCAGGGGCAAAGAACTAGTGGAAGGGGAGGCAGGGAGGGAGGCAGGGAGAGCTGCCTGCACACAGGCACACAGTGAGAGCAGGACAGGAGCTGCATAAAGGAGGCACTGAAAGGCCTGAGACTCCTCAAGGCTCCTGCCAAAGTAAATGTATTGAGTCTTTTGTTGACAGCAGTCTCCTGTGCAAGTCATTTACCTTTGCTATAATGACTTCCAAAATTAGAGCTAACCAAACAAACCCATAATGGCTGAAGCTGGAGGACTTTCTGTTTCACATTGGTGCAGCTGTTTCACTAATGCAGTGCCTTAATCCACAACCTTTCATTTGGGACGAGACAGGCTATTTCCAGCTATTTTTTCCCCTATAAAGCAGCCAGTTTACAAAAGGAAAAAACTGTCTGAATCTCTTCCTTCTCTTTTATCCTTCTTCGAAGACTGATGTTAGAGTTTGCTGTGATCAAGCTTTGTTTAAAGAATTTATGTGCTACCAAAGACCCTCAACCTTTTTAGGTGCTTCCCACAGGAACCAGCTATTTACCAGCCACAACACACGAGGCAGATAATGCATCTTCAGTCAACTTGATCCAAATTAACTGTATTGGCTCACTAATATTTAACAGAATGAGGTACTTCAGGATGTAGCCCCTTTTCAAACAAAAGCTGAGAGCAGCCGGGGTGCAGCTGACTCCAGCACAGCTTTTCATCTATCTTGCAGAACAGGGCTGCACTTCGTATATTTAACTGCATAAATGCATAAAAATATGAAAGGAAGAAAATTCAAAGGAGATGTCCCTTCACTGAGACCCAAACAAACCTGAATTTGGACATAACAATCCCTTGCTGAAATCCCAGCAGCCTGAGAAAGAAACACAACCCAAGGGTACATCCCGTCCCCATTTCACAGCCCCACCCATACTGAACAATTAAACTGCTTTCTGATTTAAAGGACAACACAGAAAACAGATATCCTGTTAAATAAGTGATAGAGAACATGCACTGAAGAAGTTATCTCGTTAAACAAAACAGGGCTGAATAGGCATCAAAGGAAACAGGACCTTAGTAAAAAAAAAGCACTGCCCATCCAAATGTAATAAGAAACATAAGGGATTTTCCCCCTTCATGTTCATTACAGAGCATGCAGATAATCTTCACTTTTTGTGTTTCATAATAATTCTCACAATGCCAAAATCTGGGATATACAAGGAATCCCAGTAAATAATATACATTGTCCCAACCCTATCTAACACACAATACGTCATCAAATATCCCTCTCAATTACAGACAATACTCACATTTAATGGAGATGTGTATGGCTGATTTTTTTTACAATTTTTACCCCAGCTGAGTAGCAAAAATAGGACTAAGATCAGAAGGAAGCAGAATAATGATGCTGACTGTGAAGTTATAGTACTATTTTTTTCTTAGGACTGAATGCATGGTGGTTAAAAGATATTAAGAACAGTGAGATTTGGGGCTTTTTTAACCTCCAAATAACCTCCATAAAACTTCCTTGTCAGCTGTTAAAGACTTCAGAATTTTCATTCAGGAAAACCAAAACAAATTGGGATATTATACGCCAGCTTATTTAAAAGTGAGGAAAACGGTTAAACAAAATCACTTTGGCTTCCTTTGGTTCAAAATTCATCTCTGTCTACACGAGCTGCCACAGTAGCTTGAGGCAAATCTAATTTGGGGCCTTTTCATCCCACTCTCCCAGAGAGCCTTTGGCTGAACTACATCTCCACTGCCTAATGTGTAAATACTTCAGGCAGATGTATTAGGCTGCTAAACTCTGGCAAAATCAAATCAGGCACATCCTGGTTCATTAAGCTAAGCAGCAAATTGGTCAGCAAACCAGAGGTGCCTACTTCAACAGAGACTGCTTGGCTTTTTTGGCCCAAGGAATGAGAGCTACTCCATGCATAAATTAGAAGCTTTCCTGGTGGAAGGTCAAAAGGAAAAAGAAATTCTGAACCATTGGATCAACAAGCACGTTATGATGGCTGTGACTGAGTTTTCTCTGCTAGACTGCAGTGAGACAGTGCAGAATCAATGTGTCCTGCCATGTGTGGTTCACTGCTCACTCCTGAACTGCATCTGGCTATTAAACACAGAGATTTGATGTCTTAATAAAGGTATAGAATGCAGTAACTTGATGTCTTACTAAGTAATAAGAGGGAATGCATTTACATCCAAATTCAGCTACCTAAGCTCAAGTTTTCGCTTGCAAACAATAACTTCATTAGGCTGGTAATTGACATTTCTGTTTGTCTTCAAGCACAATATTCCTCAGAGTCTCTCTAGATACAAAAATCCATGCAGATGACAGGACTATTGCTCTACTTTCAGAGTTGCTCTGCTCTGGTATAGTACATTGCTGACTGTAAAGGCAATTTAGCTTGTACTAATCACAGATTATTACTTAACAGATTTTTTTTGTTTTACTGGCTGTTTTCTGACAACTCACATGATAGCAACTCCTCTTAGAATAAATAATTATCCCTTTTTCTGAAATAAATGCCAGAGCAAAAATAATCTCATCAGTTACTGAAAAGAGACTTTTAAATCTTTCAGCCAAGCTTATTCCCCACGACATTCACACAGTATCCAGTTTTAATATCCATACTGAGAAGATACTGATGCACTGCAAACTAAAGGAGTTCAGAAATGAGCCAGGAGAACAGTTGCTAGGATTGAGAAGTATGACAGCTCACCCAAGAGTTTTGGGGGGAAATCTCAGTGTTTTCCTTGATCATAGGAAATTTGAGTCTGTGCAGGTCAAGCGTGGCCCTACGGTCTGCCAGGCAGGAGTAGGAAGTTAAATCAGATAAATATCAAGTGTTCTTTAATTAATTCATTAATTTTGAGACATGACAGCAACTAACAATCAACAACCTTTCAGTCTGAAGTGGGCTCTCCATCACAGGAAATTATAAAATCAAGATTGGTTCTAAGATACACTTTAAACTACTTAAACATTAATTTTAAGGAGTCCAACAGCCTCTGACTTGGAGGAAGTTAGCAAATTGTTTGAAATAGTCCTTCTGATTTTGTGAATCCTGACTCATAAAGCAGACAGCACTGTTTTAAAAGTTATCTCAGCAGGAGGATGAAGCCTAAAAAAAAAAAAAGATGAATAACAAATCGAGACCAGGGAGAGGAAGAGTCAGGTAAAAAGAAGGAATGACCCAGAACTATTCTGAGATCTACTTTTCCTTTTCTTTTTTTAGAACAGTATGAAAAATAAGGAAGGAGGATAATATCTCAGAAATTTTAATATTGAACAATTACAATAGGCTCAAGTCTACTCAAACTTTCCATGAAATTTAAAACCAGAAATTCAATGAAAAAGCTCCTAGTTTTCATACTCCAAAGTTCCCAAGTCCCCAGTGTTGCCAGAGTAGAAGCAAATATGAGTCCCCAGGCAGGCAGAGTCTGGGACCAGAACTCTATGAGTAGACAGTGGAATATTGCTTAGTTACTATTTTTTAAAAGACCTAAACTTTTACGAAGTTTTAGCTATGAGGGATGGAGGGACAGCACACAGCACTCCTCACTTCTTAGAGCAGAGAGAAGGAATGGAAAGGAACCACCTGCCAGCAGGACTCAAGCTGATGATAAGCAGGATGAATGATGGGCCCTCTCCTGGTGGAAAAGGAATGGAAAATGTCACCCAGGAAAGATCCTGGAGAAACTTGAGCCACCTGAGCTCAGCTCAGCCTGTTCAAGAACAGTTATTGGAAAGAGGAAGAGTATCCCAGACTGGAAAGCAAGGAGAAGGCTTGAGGGTGGAGGGGGCAGATTTTATCCATGAGTTTATCAATATCTGATGGGAGGGAAGGAGTAGAGATCAGAGAAAAAGACCCTTCTCTGTGGCCCCCAGTGACACTAGAAGTATGACAAGCACAAACTGAAATACAGCAAATTACATTTAAACCAAACAAAAAAAAGTTTTTACTGGGGAGAAGTGGTCAGGACAATGGAACAGGTTACAGATTTCAGAATCTCCACCTTTGGAAATACTTAAAACTCAACAGCCCTGAACAACCTTCTGCAGGTGACCCTGCTCTGATCGTTTCAAGATGACCCTTCTAATCCCAATGATTTGTGTGATTCAGTGATCTCAGGATGGAAAAAGTATAAAATAAAACAGAAATCACAGGAGTGTGGAGCTTTTCTAAGGAAAAGCCCAACTTCTTCCTGCTGAATCATGTATTATGAAATAATGCCTCGAGCTCTCAGGAAGGAGACACCCAAAAACCTCTTTGCACTGTGCCAGTTTCAGCTCCTTTGGAGTTGCTACAGCTCTTGGATAGACTGAAATGACAGGAAGCCAGAAAAATGTTAGCATATTTGGAACACTATTCACTTGTAAATTCCATGGATTTTGACAGCATGTAAGTGTAAATATCCTCTGATTCATCATTTTAATTTTGTTTGAAATTGCAGCGTGTTGTAATTTATTGGGGATAGCAAAAGACCACAGAAAGAAAGATACAGGCATCCCATACCAGAGAATCCCTTTACTTACTACTCTCTACCATTTGCAAAGTACAGTGTTTAAAGCTTGTTGCTGCAATCCAGCTTTATGAGGAACTGGCAGCTACAATCTGACCTGAAAAAAAAATAAAAATCATCATCCCTTTCTCTCAGCTTTCAAGGAAATCCCTCATATGCTCCAGAGCATCTGGCATCAAAGGCCTTGGAAGAGAAAGGGAAAACTGGCAGAACAAATGGATTGACCATTCCCTCCACAGCTGCTGTGGCACTGAGTTCAGATTGACCAAATTCTCCCACCCTGCACTGAATCTCCCATTTTCAGCCTAAATGTAAATAAATTAAGAGAACACCCAAGTATTAGAGCTAACTACTGACAAAACAGAGAACCTAAGCACACCCTATTTCAAGTGTAAAAAATGAGATATTCAATGCCATTATTAGCCTTGTATATGGAAGGATTCAGTGGCACATGCAGGAATGTAACTATTGATATAAAAACAAATTTTCTGTACTATCAAGTTATTAATAAGTACTTCAAATGAAACAGCATTAGAAAAGAACATCCATTCTTCCAATTATACAGATCCATCTTTTCAGGATGCACATGCAAGTGCAGAGGCACATGCAAGTGCAGAGGCCCATAAAAACATCAAGCCTGCAGTCCCCAAAGTCCAGGAATTAAGGAGAGAGCTAAAAATGGGGTTCTAAAGTGTTGGGGCTGTACATTAAAGCACAGGCAGAGTGTTGGAATAAGAAGGGTGCTGAAGTGGTAAACTGATGGAGGGGAGTAAAGGCCACTAACCAGAAATGCACCTTAGAGACAAGTCAAACCCTTCTTAATTGAAAACATAGTGCCAAAATTAAAACAAAAACAACAACAACAAAAACAAAACAAAAACCAAACAAAACAAAAATAAATCGAAACAAACAAACAAAAAGCAGAAATCCTACTGTAGGAAGAAAGGGACAATTTGTGGAAAATGGAAAACATTCTTTTTGAAGGTGGGAAATGAGTGGGAAAAAGACCCAGAATGGGATTTAAGTAAAGAGATGTCTAAGGAGCACAGGCCGTTCTTCCTTATGCCACCATCACCACCAAAATAAAAAATGAAAAATTCTTCCAGTTGTATGCTAAAGCAAATTAAGCAAAACTTCAGCTACTTAATTGGCATCAGTTTGCTGCTTCTGCACAGATGAAAGAAGGTGACAAACTGCCCTTTACAAAAGCTACAAAACCTATAAGATCAGTAGAACCTATCCTGCGGTACCCACAATGCTCTCTCACACAAAGCCACCATCTTCAACCCAAAAAAGACCTGGTATGAAATATTACCATTCAATAAAAAAATCATTATTTGGTCCCTTAAGTAGGCCCTGAAGTAGAAGGCTGTGGTGAAAATTTATCAGGCATTTTTCTCCAAATGGAATGTATGCTTCAGTATCCTAGGAGCTCTATAGTACATGAAATTTTAACAGAATTGTTAATGTCTTTCTAGGTTTTATAATACCACAAAGAGATACTCATCATGTGCTTTTACCACAGCAGATAAATGCTAATGCCTCTAGTACACAACACTTTCACAGTGGTTTGAATACAAGTCATCTTCCACTCTCTTGGTGAGCAAATTAATGGCATCAATAAATTTTTCAGTATCTCCAGATAAAGACTCTTTACCTTCACAAGCCTGATCAGTAAATTCCTGATGTACAGAAGGGATCACAAACAACTTGTTATGTGGATTCCCTGAAAGGTTAGTCTGCTCTGAGAAACAGAAAATGTCAAAGGCCTGGGAGTTTTCAGATGTGAACCCACGCCCTGATATGGGAAAGGTTTGTGGAAGATCCTAAAGGTCAGATGTGAGGGTCACCCTTATCAACAAGGTCATATGTTAAGTTAAACTGAAACCAAGAGGAGTGTACTCCCTGGAACCACAGCACTCTGATTACAGTAAATGTATTTTTAAAGGGCAAGGAGCTTTAAAAGTGATGCTTAAAAGCGTATTTACCAGAATAAAGAAATATGTACCCTAAAGAAGTTGTTCTTGGGTAATTTCTATAAGAATTTCCAGTGGCATGAAATTTAAAGACACTTACAAATGAAAAAAAAAATCTATTTGTAGTTATTCATCTTTGGTTCCCTCTGATTGGAAATAATAATGATTTCAGTAGAGATTGGGGAAAAAAACCCCAACAAGACAAACATAGCTTTTCTACATATTTGAAACTGGTAAACTTTGTACTTGCTTTTGTTACAGTCAGAAAATTTTTCTAATTTTATCTTGTGACATTTTGCTTTGCTTAAAAGAAATGATAATTCAGAGCCATGCTGTCTTTTAGAAGAGATACATGAGAAAAAGGCCATTATCTCTCTTTACAAGGGGAACGTGCAAGCGCTAAAATACATCCTTGCCTTTGAGCTAAACAAGCCTTGAGCAGACAGACACGGGCTTAGAGCAGCTTGAGAACAGAAGAGGAAATTCCACCAGAATTAGTTCAGCCCTGTCAGGTTTTTGGTTTTGTTTTCATTTTAGGAGGAGGTTTTGAGCATGTACAACCTCCCTTCACCCTCCTCCTACCTGGGTTATCTGACAAGTTTGAGCTCCTTTATCTGCAGGGCAGCTCAGTGCCCTGCTTCCCATCCTTCCCTGTCAGTCGTGGCAGGCTCTGATGCTCCTCCTGGAGGCACACACTGTCCAGAGAGGCCTTCCCTTGGGATAAGGGGATGAACTTCCAGCAGCTGAGACTGTTCCCCTGTGAGCAGCACTGCTGCAAACACAGCTTGTTGTGTTTGAGCTGAGTTGGTGAAAGGTGGGATGCTGTGGCTGCAAGGATGGTGTCTCACCATCAGTCCTGACACTGTGGGATGTGTGGGAAGGAATCTCCCACTCCCCAGGACCATTCCAGCTACAATTTGCTCAGGGGCTGAGTATCACCTTCCTGGTAGGTGCATCTACCTGGATTAATCTGTCCTGATTAATTTGAGGAAAGCTGAGCTGATTCAGAGTGCTCTTCTCAAGTCCAACACCACTGAAGACATTAAAACAAGCAAAGCCCCCAGCTCTCATTGGAACACCATTCCCATTCCCCACACCCAGAGACACTGGTAAGATCTCAGGGTGGCAGAAAGCAAAGCACTTCCCTGGGACACACCACCATGGAGCAGCTCCTGGGCAGGGTGAAGTGCTTTGCTTTGACTCCTGCTACACCCTTCCTAGAGACTCCAAGAAGGACAGGGCAGGAGAGAAACCCAAAGGAATGGAGTGGTGCCTGTCTGGGTTTCACGCTGGGGCAGTGAGCTCCTCATTCCCTCTGCACAGACACAGGGATGAAGGACACTCTGCTGCTTTCTGTGACGTTATCACACTGCTAATGATAACAAAAGCAACACCTTGCCTTTTGAAAAAGGCAGGATTAGACAAATGGTCAGGGAAATAAGCTCATACTCTCCCTAGGGCTAGGTTTCAGCATTATTATGCAAATAGAAATTGTCTTATGCTGTGGATTCACCTGAGGGAATCGGCCCCAGAATCTGAAAACCAAAAGGATTTCTCAAGGTGAGCAAAAGCTACAAGTTCTGCCCTAAGGTTTGGTGCAGTTTTGGAGGTCAGGCTGTGCTTCTCCAACTCCAGCCAAGAGCCTCTCAGGGATTCTATGGTTCCTTTCTTTAAAAACTCCCACAGTCTTTCATGGAACTAGACTCTTCCACCAGTAACTCACAAGAAACACTTCTGTCTTGCAAGAAGCATGTCACCAGAAGATAACTTAGTGATTTATTTTGTAAACGTTGTGTTTTAACTAACATGGAAGCCTGATACTGGGAATTGATGGTTTCTCTCTTAATGAATGTTGAGCCATATATAGGCCAGTGTTATGAGGCTCCCATCACAACAAAAGGCCCCTTTTATTAATGGCTACTTTATCATTTAAAACATGCATGTTGTTACTTAAAATGGCAAATTGCTTTGCACTGTCCTTGAAGTGCATTGCATAAATATTGTATTCAAGCCTTAGCTTGCACTTCATAAATAATTTATTTTTAAAATACCCTTCCATGATACCACCAGCTGGCAAGATGTTCAATTTTCTGGTAAAAACATGTATTTATTGCAAGTCTTATTTTAACTTGTTGAAGATTTGCTAAAAGCCACAAGTGACAGATGTTGTAAGAAGTGTATTCAACCCAAAACCTCAGGAAGTTGAAAGCCTCATTCTCCTGGTAGGTTTTGTACCTCTGCATAAGCAGTTTCCTTTGCAGGAGAAAAGCTGAAATCTATTCAAGGAAGCTTTCAAGTACCATTTTCTGATAACCCAGAAATGACTGATAGCAGATAATGTGATGATCAGAAAAGTTTATAGATTTCATTACATTTCTTTTCACTACAATCCTTCCTCCACCATTTCCATTTCATGTTGCTGCATTTAAACTGCTGTACAAACTTGTTCAAAGTGCTCGACATTAAAAAAAAAAAATCAAAGGAAATTTCAGATAATTAACTTTGATGAATGAGCATATTTTAATTCATGTCTGGTAATATTCTCGTTAATGACATGTCTGCTTAGGACATCCATTAAAAGTCCATTAAGTTAACAGGGAAAGTCTAATAAAGTTATCCTGGAAATTTTCTGGTATATTAACGTTATGGACTTTTAATGAATATCTGCTGTAGGAACTGCTATTAGCAAGGCTACTATTCTAATTAAACATGGGCTCTGAGAGTGAAAAAAAATGTATAAAGATAACAACAAGCAGAAGTAGCACTTTTTTTTGAAAATGACTATAAGGGAGATGGGTACAGGTCACAAATCAGACTACCAGTAAGAGCTAAAAAATTACTATATTGTAGCTTTTTTTGTTGCCTGCTATCCAATATACCCATATAGAGTGTGCCCTTCATGTCATCAGTTGCTGGGGCTCCTTTTTACTCCTCTATTGTTGAGACTGAGCAGTACAAAAAGGCCTTCCAGGGTAGGAGATAAAAAATTTAAACAGTTTCTCAAAACAAAGCAAAGTAAAAAATGCACTTAGGAAATCTGTTCTCTATGGGCATCTCAGCAACCTATTTGAAGCTGCTGATATTCACAATAATACAGCAAAATATCTTTTCATATGTATATATCTTTTATTCATAGAATCAGAGAATGGGTTGGGTTGGGAGGGACCTTAAAGTTCATCTCATTCCACCCCCTTGCCATGGGCAGGGACACCTTCCACTAGACCAGGTTGCTCAAAGCCCTATCTCATATATTTCTGTCTTTTATATATATATTATAATATTAATAAATATTTATATTATTAATATTAATATATGTGAATATTAATTAATACTGACATATATTTATTAATATGGATATATATGTATATTTATTAATATGAATATAGGTGTATATTAAACCCCAGCCCTGATATACCTATTTTTTCATACTTATCCTTCACCAGATCTTCCAAACCAATCATTTTCCAGAAACTGTCATCCCAACCTCTATCTGACGTGTATGTCCACTTGCACACTACTGTACAGAGAGACCTAAAAAAGACAATATAAGCACAGAGTCAGGCAAATGAACGTGTTTGGGTTTAAACTTGTGACTAGAAACAAGTCCCTGCAAAAAGATCTCTTCTCCACTGGTCAGAAACTCCAGCAGAATGCTCACATTAAAAAAAAAAAAACTGGTTACTGTTTGGAGTGCACGTCTTGAGGACCTTAAAAGGACCTTGTGTTTAAGATTCTTCTCTGCTGAAACAACTCCTGGTCTGGCCACTTCAGTGCATAAATCAGTCAAATAACAGGCTGTGCATGTGCCTGGGGGAGAGCAGGGCAGGAGCACAGCAGCTCTGGAGCAGGCAGCTCAGAGTGCTGCTCCTCCAGCCTACATGGCTGCTTTGCACAGTCTGTCCTTAGGAAAACTTTGTGTTACTTCCCTAACAACTGAATTGCAGTTCCCAGGAAATCTGGATGATGGGGACAGATGCACAAGTCTGATTTCTGAGAAGCTGATGTTAAACTCTGCTGTGCCAGGACAGCAGCAAGGGGCACAGGCAGGAGCAGAAGGACACAGAGGACAAGAACTCTCACAGCAAAGTCTGTCCTAACACACAGAAGGGTTTTTATCAATATCCCCAAATATATTCCTCCCCAAAGCATGAACAATGCTCCTGATGATTTAGTATTACATGGGCTGTTTTCTATCTGAACACTAAGAATCATCTCCAAAGATCAGTACTAAACAGTGCTTGAAAAGTCAGTCAACTAAAAGGTATTAAAAATGCTAAATATCACTGAAAACTGCAGCTCTGTGCAGTCCTGGGAATACCACAGTACTAGCAAGTGCAACACAGCTCAAATGCATCTCAGGGAAGAACATCATCATAACTGTTCTCAAAGAGAAATCCTACTCAGAGGTGGATTTTCTTTGATGTTTTACAAGACAGCTTATTTGTGACTCATGTTTAGCCAAGGTGAGCTTACACAGACATATTCTCTTCATTAGGGTGGTACAATTTGAACATGTATCTTCAAAGCAAACTCACTTTTACTGAAGCACTTGAGTTTTTCTTGCAGTTTTGCCTAAGTAAAAACCAAATAAAATTTCTCTCTTCAAAATTATTTTCTGGAGTAGAAGGAAATCTTCCCTTTCATCCAAGAATACTATCCAGGGACTGAAATATGAATCACAGAATGGGCTGGCCTGGCAGGGACCTTAAAACTCATCTTGTTCCAACCCCCTGCCATGGGCAGGGACACCTTCCACTAGCCCAGGTTGCTCCAAGCCCCATCCAACCTTGCCTTGAGCAGAAAAAGAGAAGCTATTTTTATTTCCTATCTGCAAACCAAAGTTAAGAGCTTATAGCTACTGATACTGTAGACAGAGAAAAGCCAAAGAACAACAGGAAGAGTCTTTCCACACAGCTGGAAAACTATCTGGGATATCTATTTTATGTTTTGGAGGGGTTACAACAAGAAGCAACATCCTCTTATGTGCCACTGAGCAGAAGATGGGATGGTTTCATAGACTCTCTAAACTCCCACTTTCTTATCTGGGACAGAAATGTGTATTTTAAATGCCTTATGTTTCTCTCCATCCTGTTGTACTGGAGTTTTTGCAACCAGAGGACAAGTGATGGTCATTCACATCCCATTGGTTGTAAAGGTGTGCTGGTTGCTCTTTGCTGCAAGAGAATAATTAACATGACATATTTTGGGGGGTAAAAAAAGACATTTGTTAACTATTTATATCCCTATAAATAAATAGGGAAATAAATAAATAAATAATCTCTGCAGTCAATAAATGCAAAGATTATTTCAGGACTACTCTTAAAACATCTCTGACACCCCCACCCCCTTTTTTTTCCTTCCTAAAAGTTTAAGAATAGACCACACAATTTCAACTCAGTGTCTGGTTTGAAAACAGAAAAAGCACATGACCTGTAACTACAGCAATGACAATGTTGATATAAGGAATTCCAATTTCCAAGGACTTAAAAGCCAGACACAGAAATCTAATTAGGACCTTTGACAAAAATTGGGTGAATAAATAAATTCTAGGCTGAAGAAAATACTGGGAAAAAATAAACATTTTCCCCAAATTGGTTCAAACCTCTCATTAAAAGGAAAAATAAAGACAGGGTATTTGAAATAAAAAGCACTTCATCGGTTTAGGAAAAATTTAGACATAAAGAGCGAAAAACAATGCATCAAGTTTTCCCAAATATGGGAAATACCAAATCATAACAAATTATCATCAAAACTGAATATGTCTTTTTCTAATTAGATTGAAGCTCTGAACTAATGCCACACCCTGAGAAAGGCTCCAAGGAACACGCTTTAACCAGGGGCCTGCTGTCCCACACAGCTCCCTCTGTGGAGGGAGCACAGCACACACACAGGCCCATGGAATCACTGGGGATGGGGAGAGATCCTCCCCTGCCAATCCACAGAATTCCAGCAGATCCCAGCTCTCTGGCAGGATATGGCTGCACTGAACACATCCTGGAGATGCAAAAACGGAAAGTGCTCACAGAACAAGGATAAACAGAGGAGTTCTGGTTGAATTTTTAACACAGTATGGAAAATGAAGTGGGAAAGACAACTCTTCCCAAATGAATTGGCTGGCAGATCCTTAAGTGGAAGGTTCCGTTATGAAAACCGATCTCAGATCTGAGCTAAAACACTAACACATTATGTTGGCAGGTTTTTATTTTCATGGCCACAGCAAGAAACTCAAAATGCTTGTTTTAAATACAGTCTGAGCATTTACACTTCTCTGGGATTCAATCTCTTTCTTCCGCTCTTGCTGCCTCTCAAAAAGTAGGTGTTTAATGGAACGATATGGCTTCATACAAATTCCTAATATCACAGAAAAAGCGTCATACTGCAGAAAGGCATTCTGCTCTCTGAGATAACAGTCCAAAGGAAAGGATTTCTTTGTGATGGCCATGATGGATTAACACCACCACGCGCCTCGAAAGCACCTGGATGGGTTGAACTCAAAGCCTTGCCCCTCACCTGATGAGGTGCTCAGTCTGTATGTCCTAGAGAGCTCTGTGCACATGCAGAGAGAACAGCTCATTCATGGCTTATCACTGCTGAAGCCAATGGTTTACATGCAAATTATACATATTTATTTATATATTTATATATATTGACTTCATAGGAAATCACTCAGAAATTCTCCCCCAGAGAATCACCCTGTAAAGGGGATAGCACAACTCCTAACTTGGGAAAGCTCTAACCAGAAAGACACTGTGGGAAAGAACCACCTGAGGAACCAAATCAGTACACCTACAAAGAAAGTCTCCACTATGAGAAAATTTTGTATTTCATAGAACTCCTAACTTTGATGAGATGAAGGGCAGACATGAAACAGAAACAGTACTGATATCTGCTGTGGTATATTCAATTTTTCCTATTTGGAAGCATTGCCTCAATTATTTGGTCATAAACACCAGACTTGTGCTGGCTGAAGCTGGATGAACCAGATGGGTTGAAGCAAAAGCTCCTCTTACTTTACTCCCAGGATCAGCTGGGTTCAAAGGGGCAGAAAAGAGGCAATCCCAGAGGGAAGAGCCCTCTCCTGACTGTGGATCCACTACAGGATTTGAGGAGCCATACATGGAACCCCTCAGTAGCACACGCCATATGTAGCCAGTCTGAAATACCATGAGTTTGGAGACACTTTTCCTCAAGCATATTCCCAGCACAATGAAATGAAGGATTTCCTTTCTCTGTTCAGAACAAAAAGTTTTGCTTAGAATATTCCTACTGAAAAAAAAAAACTCAACTGTTGTGCATGGAAACTTTTTATTTTATTTAAACCAGATTTTTAACAGGAAAATGATTGTGTTTAGAGTTTCATCTGAGTTTCTTGCTGAGGACTAACTGGATGTGCTGAAGTCCTGCATAACCAGAATCTCAGCAGTCTTAAAAACACACAGAGTCTGTGAACACACACTTGTAATTCCCAAAATGCTGTCTGGAAGCAACTAACCTACAAAAGGGTCCAGGCCAACTGGACTTGTGATCAAAATTTGTTTCTTTATGACTCTCCCCACATTATCTGCCCATTCTAAGTATTTTCTCTCACTCTGTTGTACTTCACGGAGAGAAGGAAATCAGATACATTCCTTGAAAATGGGAATTACTGCATGCTCTAAGTTATCAGCATAAAAATGTATCCAAAAGATAAAAGTCACAAAAAACTTCTCCACAACTACTTAGGAGTCACCAGAGCTTTACACTTTGGTCCTTTCTTTGTTGCCACATCTCCCACACTCCAAAAGGGATAAAGCCAGCACAGATTTGATTCCCAAACCTGCAGAGAGCCTGCCCTGCCTGGGACAGCACCTGCTATGAAAATAATCCTGGGTGCTACTCCTTAACTGCAGTTGTCTTGCAGAAGTCATCCCTATTTTAAGTATAGGTTGATAGGCAAGTCCTATCAACTAAAAGTAACTAAAAGAAACAGTTTTTTTGCCGGAAAAGAAATGCCCCATAAGGCATTTCTACATGACCTTCCATTCCAGAGGGCTGGTACAAGATTAGTTAGGCTGGAAAATGAGTCAGCCACCAGCTTGAAAGGCAGAGAACCCCTGTCTGGGGCATCCTGAGGTGAATGGCAGCTTTGTTCTCAATTCCAAAGCAAAAGGATCTGCTCCATTCATCCCAACTGCTCAGAAATGAACCTAAACTCATGAACTTAATTAATTTTGTAGGCATCATTAACAGCGCAGCAGTTCAATCACTGGATCACTGAACTAAAGCCAGCTGCACCTGCTGAGGGCTGTGCCAAAGCTAAATCCTCCAGAAGCAAGGATAGGGTACAGCTAGATCCCAAAAGGAATAGCATGCACTAGGATAAAGTAACTCTCTGTGGTCTGTGGGGCAGATTTATTTAAAGCTACAAAGAATCAAAAGCTAAGAAAGCTTTATGACGTTGTGAACGCAAGCAGGAGACCTGAAACAATGGAGTGTGACTGTCACAACATCAAATGATTTTTCTTTTGTTCTACAAAGTTTAAATTTAAAACAGATTTTGAATTCAAATCGTAAACCAGGGCGTACATTCTGCTCAAATGAACGTCTCCACATATTGACATCTGGGCCAGGCTGCCAATGTCCTCCCAAATTATGCACCCCACAGTCTCAAGGCTTTTCACAAAAGCAAGCAATTTACAGCTCTGACACAGTCACAGATCTGACTGTGGTTTGTGCAAAAATGTTCCAGGCAAAAAAATTTAATACCCAGCACACATACTCCCAGCATCCAAGAACAGAACTGGGCACTGGTGCTGCAAGAGCCTAAAATACAGTGGAGGTTATCACAGAGCAATAGGAAACCTATAATTATTCTCTGCTCTATTATGGTAATGCCATATCCATTAATCCACAGCCTTGGAAACAGAACCAGAATGTTGGATCCACATCTACCACTGGCATTTAGGAAACATGTCTCTGCCTGCTTGCTGTATTTGGCTGCTTGGGGGAAACAGGGACAATTTGTCCTAAAGGAATGCTTCTCAAGAAAGAGAAGAAGAAAAGTGACATCTGATCATTGAGTCTTGAAATGTATGAAGTGTACAAGATGCTGCCCCTGCTGAGCGTTTGCTAAAAGGAGTCAGGGCAGGGGTCTGAGCTCAGGCTGCTATGGAGGAGCTGCCCCTGCTGTCCCCCTCAGTCCATCTCTGGGCCAGGTGGGCTGCAAAGCTCAGGGTGAGAGAGTCTGGGGGTGTCCTGACTGCACTCCCCTCCTTTCACCTCTTCAACAGCTCTTTAATTGCAGGTACACACAGCAAAACCTGTCAGGAGCTGCTCCAGCCACCCAGCCATGCAAACCCCAAGTCCCTAACATTTACAACACATTACTTTTTATGATTATTGCCTTTGACCCAAAGCCTATGAAATTCCTGCCTGCCCAAACCCATTGTCTTAGCAAGCTGTGCAATTTGACTCTTGCCTGAAAAGGGTTTTCATCTTCCAACAAAACATTAAACAGGCCAAACAAAGAAGACAGGTGGGGAAGCCTGTTTGGGACAAGTAGCAGACACATTCCCAGTTGGGAACGGCCTTGACTTTCAGTCTTTGCATGTCTGAGGATTTAAACCTATTCAATAAAGGTAACAAGGAAATTACTGTAATCAGAGTTAGCAATACTACCAGCTTCAGCCTTCCTATGCTCTGGGTAACACTTCTATTTATCATAAATAATTAAAAGTAGTCTGGCTGCCATTTCGATTTTTTGAAGGAAGTTAAATACCACAGTTAAATACAAAGCAAAGCTTTCTCCCTACTTTGAAATCTTCACTAAAGCTGAGGAGAAAAAAATATGAGTACAAATAAGAATGATCCAATATCATGATGAAAGGCCAATATTTGTTCACACTAGGGCTAGTAGCAATTTTGTCATATTTCATAGGTGAAATAGGATTAAACTCCAGACCTCAAACTTTAAAAGTTACTGTTCAAAAAATTACTTGGATGTTTTCTTTTTCCTCAAGAAAAATTCAGTGTCAGAAAATAGCTCTTCCAAATAGTTTCCAACAAAAAGGATTTAGTAGAAAAGATTTCTCTTTCCAGCATGCGTGCAAGTTTGGTGGAAGACACCAATCCCCAAAGCCACCAACCAAAAAGACAGTGAACAGCTCAGGACCTACAAGCTGCATACTTGAAGGTAATGCAGATACTGATATTTGCCTATATAATACCTTTCCAAAGCCTTACAGCTTTTTTCGGTTTTTTGTCGCTGCAAAAAAATTATGTTGAAGTACTACATAAGATGTGAAGATTTCACAGCTTTTCCTTCAAAGCTGTGGTTAAAATATTGGTTTAATGATATACTATTCCCCCCAGTTTTTCCTGAACACTGCTGACTCAGGGAACTAGCAGGGTCCTACCAGACTCCTTCCCAGCCAACAAGACTAAATTTGGGGTTAAAAATCTCTGAACTTGTATTCAGCAGCTCTGTTGGCCTCACATCTGGAAAGTCAGAATTCTCACTGGACTGGTGGCACAGCTTTTATTTAAAAATATAAACCAGGTCTCCCTTTCCCTACCATAAATCTCACTGCCAAAGCAGAGCCCATGAAAGAGCAACACTCTCTTTTAGGTGAGAGAGAGGCCCTTAGGGAATGGCAGCTACATCAGAGCCCTTGGGGGACTGGGATCCGTCAACACTCTCACCAACAGGCGTAGGCATTTCACCAGCACTGCCAAACTCATCCAGACTGGGATTTTAGGGCTTTTGCTGGGATACAGGGTGGAGGAGTCATGATTCTCCAGAGCTCACACCACGCTGTGTGTGTGTGGAAGGCACTCAGCTCTCAGCAACAAGCACCGAGCAGGAAACAAAGTCTTTCAATCAGCAAATCAAAAAGTTAAAGCTATTTTTGTAAAGGGGAAGAAGTATTATTTAACTCAAACCTCGCTTTAATATTTTGTGTTCATGTTGTAACACTTAAGAGGTTTTTGGCTGGCTTTTTAAATCACAGGATTTTCTAAGCAAGTCTGTTGCTTACTTAAAGGGACAGTTTTTATTGTATGAAAAACACAATTCACATTTGCAATTTTCTACACCCACATCTATAATTAATCTCCTCTGAATACAGCCACTCCCTGACGAGATTCCATGTTATATTTAAACTCTGGGTGCCACTTTGAAAGGAAAAAAAGAAGAACAATAGGATCATTTTCAAAGCCTACATAGCAGCACAAGGTTTCAAAGCAATGAAGTGCTTTAAACTCTGGCATCAACCTTCTGGCCACCCAACCAGAGCGAAGATTGACCTCCAGTTACCGCCACAATAAGCACAGAACTCTCTTGAGAAATGCAGAGTGAAGATGTTTCCTGTGTTCCAAAGGAGGCATAAGATTGATGTTATATTACATAGATAAATCTCAAATTTACTGAGAGGTTGTTGAGAAAGCCCCTTTTGTGACACTCAGACTCTAAGGATTAATCCACTTAAAGAAAATTCTGTGTTGATGAGGTACCTTAAAATTTAAAATTTGTACATCTTGTTAGAAATGTGGAAATGTGCATTTGATATGTAACTACTGTGGGAAACTGGCTTGTTTTATTTTTCCATAAATACACACACACACGTGTTTGTAATGTGTACACATGCAGATATTTACTTTGGATTGGGAGAATGTGCCTGTTTGTGTTTGCTGTAATCTATTTAAACCTGTCCTTTAAAAATATAAATAAATGCATCAAACACTGCAAATGTCAAAAAAGCTCTCCAACAGAAGGTGAATCACACTGACCACAATGAGATGATGTTTCTTCTATGATGTGTAACAGAGTCCAATTCTTTCTAGAAGTGTGTTTCTGTTTAGAAACAAGTTATCAAAAGATGGGAAGACTGAAGAGTCTTTTCAGTTTTCCTAGAAGTTATGCCACCAAACCTGTAGGAAACCACCCATCTGCAGTTCAGCTTATCAAATCAGATTAATCCCTTGTGTGCATCTAATAATTTCAGAGGATACACTTAGCTAAACTCATTGAGTTGGATCAGAAAGTACAAAATAAGACCATTTTATCCACCCACATACGCCTCACCATGTCATGAGGCAAGGGCAAGCCAACAGTCAGCAGATTGCTGAGTTGTTTTATTAATTTCATTCTGTATTATGTTACAGACACCCAACCAAGATTCAAGCCCATTGTCTTCAGCATTGTTGGAGAACTCATAATGAGACACAGTCCTAGACAAAAAAATGTATTGTCTAGACAAATCAGACATAGCATGTGGGGCTGGAAACCTTAGTCCATTCCCTCAAAAGATGGCAAACAGAGGCAAAGAAAATTTGGCCAAGGGTCAAAGAGTAAACTTTAATCAGACCCCTGAACTGAATCCTGAACTCCAGAGGCTCAGTCTAGAGACTGACACCCAGGCAGAAAGACACCATTCAGACATTGTTGCTGAACATGTTAAAAAAAAAATTAATCTTTCTATGGACAACTGTAGTTTAAATCTTTAAATATGAGAGAAACAAAAAAGCCTCCACATACATAAAATTGAATCATTGTTTTAAGTAACCACTGGTTTAAAGTGTATAAGCTTAATAAGTGGAGGAGAGGTTATAAAGAAAACATCATCCAAAAACAGCAAGGGAAATGAAAAGCAAAACTAGAAGTAGAGCCCACATCTCCAGCCACTGCAGTCCAGCAGCCTTGGGACATTTCTCCTGCCTTCTGCAACATCAGCAATGTTTCAGTTCCATTTAATCACAAAAATATATTCTTTCAAGCTCAGTATTTCAACCAAACCACTCTGCAATAGGAAGTCAAATATTTATTTCAATTAAGAGCTTGTATTTAAAAAACACATTTTCTCCTGTTACCTTCTGGCAGTTGAAAATATGACACAATTAAAACTGGAAGTATTGGTACACAGAGCCAGTGAACAGCTTCCTCTGGAAGTCTGAGCTGGAGCAAATTTACCACAGCTCAAGGCTTCACCAAACACTCAAGGAAGCTGGTAAAGAGATTAAGCAAATGCTACAAGTCACTGAGAAAGAGGAAGTTGGGTCTGAGCTCCCTTCCCACCGTGTGGCTTTGGACAGAGTGAGATTATTCCTGTCAGCAACATCAGCTTCTCCCAGTACAAGAGCAGCAGCACATCCAGATGTGCATCACCCAGCACATCTGCCAGCACCAGGCACTGCCCCAGCCACGGACACACGGCCACTGCATCGTTCCAGATGTCCCTGTCCCACAGGGCATAACGTGGGCAGGCTGCAGGAAGACCACAGTTACTGCTCCATGCCCCTGTGTCGCTCCTCTGGGTGCAAAGGACACAACAGGACATGCACACAACAGACATGCACAACAGGACACAGCAGCCATGCTTAGGGAGCAGAAGGATTTAGGCTGTCCTTGACCTTCCAGCAGTTTGGGAAGTGTGGCAGATGCTGAGGGTGCTGCCTGGCCAGCACCATGTGCACCCTGACACCCCAGACACCAACCAGGAACACAAATCTCCACAGGATCAGGGCTACACTTCATTATGTGGTTTCTGCTGTCTTCATACAATTGAGCAGAATTAGAGTGGTGTGAAAAAACCCCACCCTTACAGCCTTACCAGTGGTGTTTTGAGAGAGAGAACTGTTAGTCCGGAAATCTCTTCACACAAAGACACATTTTACCAATTCATGAGTAAATAATGTATATACTCCTAACATCAAACTGCTGATAGTCTAATTTAGCACAGTACTTGCACACATGTGTGAGTATAAAGTCCTGAGTGCTGTCAGTGGGGTTAATGGGAGTTTTTACCAGCTTAGTCAGACTGTGCTGAACTGGAGCCTCGGCTGTCATGCACTTGTGGCTAGACAAAGCCTAAGTGAAACCAGAACAGAAGCAGGGAAATTGCCAAGAGTACTGCAATAAAAGAAAGTCTTAATAACTGCATTCTGATGGAGGCTGTTACCATTTCACATGCTAAACCTGAATATTGAGCCCTCCTTTACTCAGGGAAACCACCTTCAAGTCTTATTCAGGTCTGGATGACAGGAGAGAGCTGCCAGGGGCACCTGAATCAAAGATACACATTAGATATTCCTGCTCAGGGAGTGAGCTGTGTTGTTACCTCCCACCACAAAAATCAGTTCAGTTAGTGTAAACTCTTAAAATCATAAAGTGATTCCTAAATAGTAGATATATGTGGTCAAAATTTAGTCATTAGTATCAATTTTTGAAAACAGGTTTTGTTAGATTTTAAGGTAAATTATTTAAATCAAAGGAAAAGCAAGATGGTTCATTTTATATACATGTACTGTATGCTTGTATTTTAATATTTTAAATGACAGCAGCACTGCATCTATTTCTAGAGTATCTTTAATTAATAATAATGGTATGCATGTACAGCTCTTTGTAATTGTATTCATATAAAAAAGAGGGCACATTTCTGAGCAAATTGCAAAAAGCAAAGACACCAACACTGTTATTTGGACAGCTGTGGGATTTCATAAACCAGACAAAGAAAAACCCACCAAGGAGTTCTGAAACAGTTAATAGAAGTGAGTAAAAGAACACATAAATTTCCATAAAGTAAGAATGAAAAAACATTTCAGCTTATTTACATCAGCAGGGAGATAAATGGAGATCAATGCAGAAAATAAGGAAGGCTACAGAGTAGATAAATCAGGTGTCATTATTCCTCAGAAGGCAGAAATAAAGACATTCAAGGAAAACAAGCAATCATTCTGCAGTTGAAAGAGGATATTGCTGGGACCACGAGAAAATAAAAGAAAAACATAAAGGAGGCTACATTACATGGATACCTAGACTGCTTCCAGTCACAATAATAGAGAGAAATAACATAAGAGAATACAAATGCCCATTAACTGAGCGTGATTTCAAAGCACCGGTCCCAGAAGAATGCTAGCGTGTTGTCAGGTCTAGGATTCCTCTCTCCTTTCCTTTCCTCTGAAAGCATGTCTGCTGCCACTGCTAAAGAAAAGGGACTGCACTAAATAAACTCCACTCTGACTTTTTCTAACAACCAACCAGATCAACCCATGGGCTCTTGGCAGAGTGGCTGAAAGAAAGAAGTTGCTCTTCTTATTTCAGATGCTTTAGCCTGTTACACAAGGAAGGTGGACATGATTGGTTTTTCCATTCATTTAAATCCTGAAAACAACTTCAGCTGGGAATACACATCCCCAGCTCTCTCAGAGCCAGAGCTCAGCCTCCCAGGTACTGCCTGAGCTTGTCTCACACCCAGCACCAGGAAAGCTGAGGCTGAACCAGCAGGGTGGAGTTCACCACTGCTCTAATGAACCCTTTCAAGCAGCACGAACAACACTAAAATATTTGTCTGTCCCTTTCTTGGAACTTGAATTACACTGCAATACCTGCAGAAAATACACTCACAAATGCTGCAAGCACAGGGAAGAATGAACTAAAAGTCAATTCAAAATCCCTGTGTTAGATGCCTTAAAAAAGGACTGTTTTATTCCCTCTTTAATAGTTTATATGTTTCTAATGAAAAAAAAAAAACCCAAAATAATTTCCACATTTGTGTGTTTTACCAAATTAAATGATGGAATTAAAAAGATCACTGTTCATAGAGAGACTGTACATTTTTATTTGAGAGAAATTAAAAATGAAATTTCTAAAGGCAATTTTGTCCACTATTTATTTATGAGCTTGGTCCTAAAGAGACGTGGGTGTGAGTAACTTGACCTGAACAAAAAGTGTCTCTGACGTCAGCTGGGGCATTTCTGTAAGTCACGTGTCTGCAAAAGCAACTGCAGGATTGTGCTTGACTTATCCCATATGGATTTTCCTTGCTACCTCCACAGTTAGGTCAGCAATATCAGGCTGCACATTCTGCCATTTTCATTGCTGCAAAGTGGTTTGCACCCTTACAAAAAGGCACAAAGAAAATCAACTCCCTGGTGTCCTAAAATGGTTCTAGAGGTGAAAGGCCAACTTTCACTGCTGCCAGATCCAGAGAGAAATCCCAAGGTCTGAATTTAATTGAGTTCTCCTGCCCTGACTTGCCGTGGATGGTATGGGAATGATGAGGAGAAACAGCACAAGATTCGCTGGCCTGCAGGAATCAGAGATTGGCAACTCTGGACTGCAGCACTGAAAACCAGAAATAAATAAATAAGCAAATTTGCATACAGATCAAAAAATAAGTGCCTAAAAGACAGCAGTTACTTAAGGAGAATTTTCTGGATACTAAATCCATTGTACTTGAACAGTCTGAAGATACTTTTGGCATATGACAAATGCTGCCAGCAAGACATCAGATGAAAACTCCTCTGGCTGGACTGACCTTGATTTTTCCAAATGCACTGTTTCTTCACAATCAATGCCAATTAATCAATAACCTGCTACAGGTTTTCAAATACCATTTTCAAATCATTCTATGTGTCACACTGAAAGGACAAATGAATCTTCTGGGCCATAGGTGGCCATAAGGTTCAGAGAAGGAAAATGAGCAGTGTTAAGAACAGTTCCCCAAACATTGCTTGAGCCAAAGCCTGTTCATACCAACATGCTTGGACAGCAAATAAAGGACCCAGACCAGCAGAGCACTTAAGCACAGGCTTTAACTTTAAGCACGTGCCTAAGTGCTTTGCTGGAAAAGGGCCCAAAGAAAAGAATGAGCACTGTTAACTGAAAAGCCCTTCAGAACTGGCCTGACTGCTTTGTTTGTCCATTCCAGTTGCTAGTAAACACATGTTTGGGTTTAACCCATCTCACACGAACAGAGACCTGGTACAGCCAATCTCTCCACTCAGGGAGGCTCCAGGAACTGGAAAGGCACTGCAAGACACATTTGGGATTTAGGCTACTTAAAAGGCACAAGTAGACATAGCATCTCCACATCTCTCTGGCAGGAAACTCCACTTGAGGGCCCAAACCATTAAATAAGCTTTTACCACAAAAGCTTGCCTTGCTCTGACTCTTCCACCAGCTTCACAGAATGTATTTTGGAGACCTTATAAAGAGGGCACAAAACATTTGCGCAGGATTGGTGGCTCTTTGTCCTGTCTCCAACTTGTGAAGGAAACCCAAACTTGAGCAGACAATTTCTGACTCTGGGCCTTGGCAATGTGGCAGTCTTTTTTTACTACCTCCACCTTGGTCCATTAATAACATTTTTATATGTATCAAATTTACCTCCAAAACCAAAATCAAAACAAAGTTCCCTAGAATATCTTAAGCAATGTGCTTAAGTTAAAAAAGGAACTGGAGTCCAAAAATGGAAAGATGATTAGGGAGGTAGGTGAAGTTTGAATGAAACAATAATAAAAAGCCCTAAGAACACATCATATATTCATAGTTCTTGAATCATTAAGGCTCTGCATGACAGCTCTCACAAGCACCAGTATGGCAAATTCACTGACTTTTAAGCAGGAGTGAAAGTGGCTAAGCCCTAGGACAAATAATTTGAAAATCTCAGCACAAGTCTGATCTCAGAGAGTTTAAAGGAATGCAGACTGCCCAAAAACACAGCAGCTGTTTGTTTTTTCTGCCACCTTTCCAAGGTTCATGTCTGGAGTGAGGATAAACAGTTCTGAAAAAAAGTTATGTGGAGTTCAGACTTTAAGAAAATAAAACATCAGACTAGTATTTCTTGCAGAAAGAATTAAAAAAAAAAAAAAAACCCAAACCTTAAATTATTCAGCCCTGAAAGTTTTCAGGTAGAGCTCTCAGGAGCAGAGGTAGATGGCTTGAGGCTTCAATATATTAAAATACATTCTCTAAACAAGTCTGCATTTTCAAAACCTTGGCCTGATGTGGTTTTCTTGAGCAATATTCCTCCAAGCAGAGCTTCACATTTAATGAGGTAAACCTGTAGTCCCTACTTTATGCACATACACACAAATAGAGGCCCTTTCAGATAAACCAACAAGCAAATGAGATAGTGGATGAAACCATCATCAGCCTGAAGTGATTTCCATCAGCACAGCAGATATCACAGTCACAAGGTTAATTTCTGATATTTTGGACATCATTCTTTATATTCTACCTCCTCCTTTCTATGTTTGTGGCAAAGCAAATGAGCACTCACTTTAATTAATTAATATATCTCCTGATGGGTTGGGCAATCAGAAATCTCTTAACATTTTAGTAGGTATGAGTTTCCTTTGATCCACATTTAAAGAGACAGCCTGAAAAAGACAGAGGTATCAGGAAATGTTCTTGGGTAGATTACCAGTGGAGCTAACTGGTGTGAATAAGGATTGTCTGTGCTCCAGGCAGGTCAGAAATAGCAGGAAATAGCAGGCACCATGTTGAGATTCAACATCTGTTTATGAACTGTCCTTATATACAAATGAAGAGCTGCTACAGGACAAAATATACAAACCCAGAAAGTCTTAAACAAACTGCAACCCCTCTGGAGAGCCCCCCTGCTAGATTTGCACCTGGTGCTACTGGGGCAACAGCATGAGGAGTGGTGAGCACTGAAGAGCTTTACCTTGTCTTTGTGACACACATTCAAATTATATAAAATATATATATATATAAAAATATATATTTATATCTATCTCATGGCCAGCACGGCCCAAGATGGCACACGAAAGATGCCATCTGTGAAGGAGACTAAATCCAGACTGCACATGTGCCCACAGAGCTTCAGAGTGGCATTGAGGGCAAGAATGGCACGGGATGGGATGGACATGAAGAACAGGTGCCAGCAGTGTATCATGCTCTTACACATTCCCTGTTTTCTTTCTTTGTAGGGAGATGAAAGCTCTCTGGGCCTTACCCTCCTGTACAGATGCTGCGCACAAGGAATTAGGGATAACACCACACCAACTTTTTCCATAAAGACGGGAAGAACACTTAATTTCTTTCCTGAAAGTAAAATTATAGCATGGTATTTCCTTTTCTCCAAGGAGTCTGTTTGAGGTATTTTATATACAATGACAAACCAGCATCAGAAACCCCCAAACAGTTTCATGGAGGGAAGCTCAGAAGATGGAAACCACAGAAAAATAGCTTTCTTTGTATTTTGTGGCATGCTCTCCCCCTCCTATCAGTTTTAATTAAATATGAAAACACCTTATTGTGCAGATCCAGCTTCATTGCTCTGAAGAACGAGCTCACCTTGGAAAATGAGATTGGAAGGAGAGAGAGTATCTAAATAGTTTTGAAACTGTTTCAAACAACAGCAGAGTGAAGATGAAGTTATTTCCATCATCCTAACTCCATGCACTATGTAGGGATAAATGCAAGTGGGCTTTAGGGGTGGGGAGAGTTTTGGATTTAAGAGGCATATCTCTCTGCACATCTTCATATTTTTCCCAATCACCTACAGCATGAAGGGATTTCCTACTTTCTTTCCCACTTTGACAAAAAAAATCCTTGTGCATGGGTTCTAGAGGCAATAGCTGGGTCACCTTCCATAAATTCTCTTCTACTCCAACACTGGCCCATGGATGCTGGGAGTGACTCTGGGACAGCCCCAGCCTGCCAGGGAACACAGGGACAGCTCTCTGAAGAGCACAGCTGTGCTCCCCAATCCCCTCTGCAGAGAGTCCCAGAAGACATCAACATTGCAGAACAGCAGCAAGCTCAGAACTCAGGCTGACAAGTCTGAGACAGAGCACTTGAAATAAAATAAAGTGGACAAACACAAGTTTTAACTGAGATTCCCAGCTCCAGTTTAAAGCTGAGTGTCAGCAAGCTGAACCAGATATTTAACTCAAATATTATCTGAAGTTACATCATAGTAAAATATAAAACATAGAACTTTCAGAACCTCCCCTTCACTTTAAAATTAAACCAACAGCCATGGTGAAATCTGACATTCCAACTCTCCTATCCACAGAAGAATTGAGTTTCCTATGCATGCAGTGTCCAACAACCAAGAAGCACAACTCCAGTCATCCCTGCTGGATCATACTGCAAGCATTATTGCTTCATCTGTTTCTCTGAAGTCAGTCAGAATCCTACCATTGACATTTAATTAAAGAAGGTAGTAAGAAAATAAACAACCTTTCTTGGAATGTCTTTGATTCCATAAGTACATATACATTTCATCCACTGAAGGCTGAATTACAACCTTTCATCTAAAGAACAGCTTAATGGAATGGCACTGGAATAAAGAATGGGGGAAGGCAAAAACAAACCCTTGGTGATTTCATATAACACATTATATATTTATATAATATCAGGCTGGCTATCTGGCAGCATCAATTTGCAAGCTGCAGCAAAAGTGTTCATCACCTCCGTGCAAGCAAAAGGCTGAGCCAGGCACTTACACCGAATCAATAACCAGATCCTACTGAGAGTTAAAGCAGCAGATGGTCCATCACAATGAAGAAATGACAGAACACATCCATAGAAGTGCCTGCTTTCTTCAGACACGTTCTTGAAAGCACTGTATCATTGATCTAAGATTATTTTCATAGGCAGATGACAGGTCAAGCATAAAAGTGCTCTGTTTTAAAGGTTACGGAGTTGGCAAGCTTGGTATCACTGCCATGGACAAAGACTCATTTTCTTTTGAAGTCTTCCTTGTCAGGTTATTTACATTTCACAGTTAAAAGGCTCCTCTCTGGAGAACATGAATTCTAAAACAAATAAGAGAAAAAGTCCTAGGCAAGCTAATGCTACTTTAAAGAGATAATGTAAATCAACCCTGACACCATCAGTGTCATCCTAAAGCACGCAGAGAATTTCCAGTGAAAGTTACTGACATTAAGCAGATTGAGAGAGCCAGCCAAAAAAAATAAAGCAAACCTGTAGGTAAACTGCCCTCCAGGCCAAGACTGTTGTTACAGCCATGTATTACAGCGAGAGGCAGAGGAGGAACACTCCAGTGGTGAAAGGCATTTGTTTGGGAAGTCTGGAGGAAGAATTGGTCCAGAATAAATAATTTATAGTGTGATCTGTGAAAATGCCTATGGAATACGACACCTAATTCTCACTGCAAGTTAGACAGAAAGCTGGATGCCCAGCTAAACACTTAAAGAATGTTACCCTTCAAATTATACAGCTCTTTTCCCAGCTATAAAATAACAATGCCACTTTCTTGCTTAAGAGCACATTTAAGGGCTGAATTTATTAAGGTTCTTTCATATGCAAGGTATTACACAGGAGTAAAGGTTTGGGGGTTTAAAAAAAAAAGAAAAAGACAAAAGAGGCCCTTATGGGATAATAAATTTCTGTGAGTTTTAATACTTGTAAGCAGTGTGTGTACACATACAGTGCACAGACTTCATGCTACACAGCTTTTCTTCCCTTCTCTGGATGAGAACTCTCCTGGAATGTTATTGTTTTCAGGGGGGTGGTTTTTAAGAATTTACTGTGAATACATGCATTATATATGTGCACACCAAAACACTGCTGGGGCTGTAAATGACCCAGGAGTTCACAAACATGGCTATTTTCTTATCTGGTTCAAATTTATGCAAGGAAGCAATTGTTACACAGCTCTAGCTGAACAGAGAGCCAATTTCACAGGGGACAAGTGGGCTTTCCATAGGGTTTCACATAAGGAAGAGTTCAAAGGAGATGATAGATTGTTTATTAGATCCCTTGTACCATGAGGGTCTGATCCCTGATGGTGTTCACAGGAGCTAATGCAAAAGAAATACCCTGAACACCCAGCCTGGCTCTGAAGAGAACAGAAATTATTGTAAAAAAAAAAAAAAAAAAAAAAAAAAAAAGAGATCAAAAGAACTGAAAGACAACAAACTCCTCTGTGGTTTATGTCTCATTTTTCCTCAGAATTTAAGTCTGTAACACCACAGCCTCCTTCAATACTCCCCCAGGTCCAGAGAAGAACAGTTATCCAGTCCCAGCATTAGTGAGGATGTCAGCAAGAGGCATCTCAGACTCCCAGCCAACTCTTTATGAATATTATTAAGGGGAGATTGTCATCTCAACCTCACAGAAGTTAATAATTACAGTGTTCATTTATCTCCATTGCTTCTGCACAGGACCAACAATGAAATGGTTGTGCAAACAGAGTTTCTTGCTTTGATGGGAAACTGTGTGTGCACCACTCACCATTAACAAGTACATGTAAATGACTATTGTGGAAAAATAAAAGACATTTTCTGATACATACAGTACAGTTATTTAAGAGTCTTCTTAAGATGTTGGATGTTGCATTTTGAGACTGAAGAAATAAAACCTTTAACAACAATGCATATATGAACTCTGATTTGTTTTTATTATTTTGTTTTTTAAGTGCTGGAGAACATTTTAACCATCACACACACACTCACATACACACACACTCTCAAACTACCACACTAGGCAAGATCAGAGCTTAACAGCCAACAAAACACACATTCAATCCCTGAGATCATTTTCCTGAAATAGAAAACTACATATGTTTCTCAAATTTCACATCAAGCCACTGCACAGCCCGAGCTGCAGGGGAGAAGGGAGCCAAGCCTGCCTTTGGGCTTGGGGGAGGAAGGACCTGAAATCAAGATGATTCCTTTCATATCACCACATTTCTCGTCCACAATCTCCACTTAACAAACACCCCCATTTCACAGCATTTCTAGCTGGGCTTGCTTATCAAGCAGCCTTTGCTTTGTCAAATTAAGACACATTGCCTTGGATTAGTGAGACTCCCTGAGTTCACGATGACTTCATGGTTGGCTCAGTTCAGTGTCTCTGTGGCAAACGGCCAGGAATACATCCCCTGCCCCCAATCCTTTCTATACTGACCTAGCTGGCTTTTTTTTTTTTAGCAGCAAATGAACACAATAGAAAATGAAGGGCTAGATACTGTCACAGCTAATTAACAATCCTAACAACTTCAAAAAATTAAGTAGTAAATATTTGAAGATCTGAATGCAAGCCTCTGCAGTGCAACCTCCCAATGTATGTCTGAAGCTGTTGGAAGGGGACAGTGCAGTTTTTCTTCACTGGGCAGATACAGTGAGACACTCTGAAGGGCTCCTATTCTTGTGGAAAACACATTAAGCTTCTTTTGCTAATATTTTGTAAAGGGCACTTGTACAATAACAATAGCTAAAGCTTCCTGTTTGCCTGTGTGCTTCCTGGCTAACATTAACGAGACCTGCCAACAATTTTTTATTCCAGCACACAGAATTCTTTCAGATTACTCAGTAGACTCAAGGACATATCACTTTTAAATTAAAAAAAAAATATCTAACAGTAATGGCCCACATTGCACCTGCCCTTCACAGTCCTGAAAACTTTTCCAGCTACACATTTCCTATTTTCTGGATCAGTCTGTGTGTCACCAGTCTCCAAAGAACATGTTTTGAATTTATTAAAAGCCTGATAGCAGTAGAATTCTCTCATTTGGCAAACATACCATCACAGGGACACTTGCTTTTGGCTCCATGACAAGAAATTCATGGTACTTTGTCCAATCCACAAAAACACCATCCCTCCCCTCCCAAGCAGCCTTTCAAGATAATTCTCTCTCCTCCAGAGACTTCTCTAAACAAGTCTGCATGTCTGAACTCTTGGGTTTCATTTCATAAACAGGACACAACACCCGAGTGCAATTCAGGACACTGTCACTGCCCCATGGGCTCAGCACTAATCACAACAGCTTTCTGCAATATTCCCTAGGCCCCTTCTTTCCAGAGACAAGGCCTGATTTTTAGACTGGGCATCTTTTGAAGCAGGCACAAAATATCAACAAGAATCTAAGCACCAGATCCCAGCCAAAGGGCATCCATTAGTCATGGCAGAGCTAGGAAGGAAGGGAAGGGCAGCTGGCCCCAAACTGTGGTGTCTGTGCTGCTGCAGTTACCACATCTCTCTGAAAGGATTGCCCAATCCTTGAAAAGGACACAGACATCCTTCAGATAATGGTTTAACTCGCACTGGTTTGTTTTTTCAACAGCGCCTCTAAACATAAGCTCCTCTTCTAAAAGCACTCTCCCTCCTCAAAGTTTCCAGCCTATTCTGGATAAAATATTTGGTGAGGGCTCCACTGACACAGCCACAGGAGACCTCACAGTGGTAAAAAGTAAGCAACCTCCCAAGAATGTGTGGGTGCACCAGTTTAACAGATGAAGAACAAACACAGAGATGAACAAACACCAAATCATCACATGGATTCAGCTCCCTGAACACCTCCAAAGACACAGATTTTAATTCACTTCTCCAAATCCCAGAGCAGAGATCTGAATCCAGACTCCTGGATTCTAGAGCACCTCCCTAGCTTTATTGCTTTATTACAAGCTTCCCTCACTACAATTCAACAAGGGACTGGAGTCTACTCCTGCTCATCCCAGTGGACTCTGCATCAACTCTGACAAAGTCCAGGGAGTTCTCTGGAAGTCAATCAGAGCTATGGAGACATCTCCAGCCCTAATTATCAGCTACTTAAAGCAGGTTACAAATAAACTTTAAGGACTCAATCACTGCTTAACATAAAGAGCCAGCTACTTAAAGATGCACAAGCCAAGGAACTCATAAATGAAAGAAAACAATTTGTCAAGTATCCTCCTGTTGAAAATAGACTGTGAGCTAAAGAGAGATCCCCCTCTCTCACAGAGATACAAATATTAGTCATGTGCTTCCCAGAAATGCTTTTTATCTACTACTAGCATTTGCTTTTCACTTTGCAATCCATCACTACCATAAACAGTATGAATTTCTTCCTTATAAAACTGAGAAACTCACGATCCTGAGATCTGTTGGAAGGGGATCTTTTAGAAAACTGAAGTGTATGAAACATCTGTTCCACCCTTTCCCATGTCATGATGGCAAGCAGCTGAAGACTGATTGGACAAGTATTTTCACAAGAAAATTATTTGGGTCAAATTCATAGATGAGATGAAGTCTCTACTAGATAGCACATTACTTTCCCCACAAATATATCTGGAGTATAATAACATGACAAAAAATAATCTGCATAAATATTCAACTTGTTCCAACTATTTTTTGGTCATTTTGGGAGGTGGCTCCTCCAGCACAATCCTGGACACCCTCTATCTCAATAATGTCAGCCTGACATTATTCCCTACATTTCCCCATCCTCCTTCACAGGTCTAATCTCTCTTTTGTTAGAATTCATCTTAAATTCCAGTACACACTAGCTCATTTTGCAGTGAGTGAGTTGCCTATGATTGGAAATGGCCCTGAAGTAGAACTCTGGGTCTAAACACACATGACCTTTGAGAAATTTGTGTGTAGATTCCACCCAGTTTAACAGCTCAGCCCTATTCTTATCTGCAATGTAATCCCTCACAAGACTCCAGGAACACACTAGGATTGCAGATGTGCATCTCTGGTAAGAACTCCCCATCCATAACACAGTAGCCTGTAAACTAAACCAGAGAGGAGTTGAGATTTTATTAAGATAGCTGTACCCAAAGTACCATATAAAGGAAAGGTTACCAGAGGTCCTGCATGGGGGAGGGAGAGCAGTGAGTCACACTCAGCACGAGCAGAAGTGCTGAGCCTCTGAAAAGCACTGCTGAGAGTCTGTCACAGCTCTTCCTCTCCACCACAGCACTTCTGAGAGAAGACAACTGAGTATTCAAGTGGCAAAACCAACTCTCATTGTTGCAGCCTTGGGGGGCAAAGCTGAGAAGTTCTAGGTTTAAATTTTTAAACTAACATTTAAATTAAATGTTAATTTAATTGTTTAAATTAATTAATTTAAAATTTTTAAGCAAATTTTTTTTAAATGACACTTCTTTTAATGCAGAATAGTCAGCTGCCTGGATCATTCAGGACAAGTCAATGGTTGTTCATCAGCCCAAAGCAGAAACAATAAAGCATAACTACATTAAATATGGAGCATAACAGGCAACAGCTTTCCAAGAACAATAGGAATCAAAAATTTGGAACTCATCCTTTGCAACTGATGAGTGGATGCTGTTCAGCAAGATACAGAGCAATTTTAAAGCCAGAAGGTAAAAAATTCTAGATGTTTGAGCCTCTACCGCAGAGGTAAGAAACACTTATTGTTTATTATAGGTCCACTGGAAAAAACTTGGCAACAAGGCAGTTCAAGCCAGCAGAATGAAAGGTGAAGGACATAGGATTTCATACTTAGAAACACACGTCAAGAACTGCTTTTCAAATACATCAAACTCTGATCTCACACACTACTTAACTTTGTGCACAGTGACCTCACTGAAGGCAAAAAGACTTTACATAATTTCTAAATGTCAAATACATAGAAAATGTTTTAGAGAGCCCCTTAAGAATTTAAAGAACCAAGGTCTTTGCTATAAAAGTCGCTTCAGAATTGCATTTATTTTGGTAAAAACCCCATCACCAAAACAAATTTTTAAAAAATAAATCCTTCTTTTATCAGGGCCAAGTTCTGCATGATTCACAGTGACTAACACTGTGTCTTGCCCCGTGAATAGACTCCTTTGTGCTCAAAGGCAGAAAGCGTGGTAAGAGGTAATAATCTCATACATGATAAATTCACACTTCCCCTGTATTATGAGCATATGCAGGACAAATTACTTGACTTCACCAGGCTACAAGGAAATTCTCAGAAAACAGGTGTACATGGGGTAAAGCAGAGAATGGAAAAAAAAAATAAGGTTTGATTCCAGCAAAATGTTTATTGTCCTTATTTTCCTGTCTTTTTCTTCTTTCTTCGTTACCCTACAAGAAAATCCACTAGAGCCCAAACAATGGGCTTGATTTTGGGGAGCATATTAAATACACCAATGAAGGATTTACAAGGAGCTATTTTACTTAAAATAGAAGACTCTGAACCAAAGTGTGAGGGAAGACTTTATCCAGAGAGTCTTCTCAACATTCCTTTATCCCTTACAACATTCATCAATACAATCAAAAGATTTTGAATAATCACATTGTCCTTGCTAAGGAAATTAACTTGCCAGTCTAAATCAGGCTTCTCAACTTTTGAGCATAATCCTCTGCAACTCTTCTTTTTTTTTCAGAGAGATTCTCTGCTTCACCTGCAGGAAATTGCAGCCAAGGACACAAAGCCAAAGCCAGGCAGGACCATGGAGCTCTCAGGATCACTGTGCCCTCCCTTTTCAGAGCCTCCCCCTCCTCATGCCCTGAGCAGAGGGTGCTAATTCTAAAAGTCTTGAGTACTTTCACAAGATGTGGCCCCTGGAATATCATCTGGGAGCCAGGGATTTATCCTCTTGAAGGCAGAGTTGGGTCAGGTGACAGGACTGTTTAGATTACAAGATCTGTGGGGTGGGAGTTGTTCTTCTGTTACATAATTCAGAGTTAGACAGCAAAATCTGACTGAAAGTCCAAAGAAAGAAGATTTAAGATGCCATTTATCAATTATCACCTGGCAAGTCCTTGCACAACTCCTCTTTTTGCATTTTTTAAGTCAATCATAGCACTTCCCTGCTGTATAATGCAAGGAATATATAATGTATAATGCTCTAACAATAGCTGTCAATCAGGAAAACTAATTAGGGAGAAACAGAGCACTCAAATAAAAAGAACTGTATCTGATAAGAAAGTATCTTTATTTCCAGAGAAACTAAAACTATCCTGTGGCCAATTTTCATCTGAGACTACATTTTGCACAGATACCACTCCACAAACTGCAATGGAAATAACTGTGAGCTGCTCTGAACTGGGCATGATTTTAAATAAATAATACTGGCCCTCACTTCTCACAAGGAGCTGCAAACACCCTTCACCTGTGTGGTCACTTTAACCCAGATTTTTAAGGGTTCTCTCAGAGGGTTTTGTTCAACTACTCAGCAAGGATTCCAGGGTACTTTTGTGGAGCAGCACAGCTGCCATGTTTTATAGTGAAGTGACCATTTAAAATCAGATTTTACTAGAGCCCTCCCACATGGCAAAGAAGTGTATATTTCTAATTCTCAAAAAAGTCAATAAATTTGTCAACAAAATAGATTTCGAAGAATTATTGGAAGTGTATTTCACAGGAACTCCAGCAATCATATTTATGCTCCAAAATGACATTTTGCAGCAACACACTGTATCTGTGAATTCCACAGCTCCCAGGAACAACTGTGCTCAGGAATGCACAATGGAGGCAGGAGATAGGTTCAAGATGTTTTGGAGCTGGCTGAATTACAGACAGATGTACATAACAGCAGGTCCAGTCAGAATGAATTAAATCAGAAATGTACATAAGAAAATAGACAAAAACATATTGTTATAATTAACATACCTTGCAGTGACACCTGTGGCTTTCCAAGATAAGAAATCTGGAAGATCAAAGAAGTAGCCAACCTTCTCCCACGATTCTGGCAAGTTCTAATAAAAATATGTTTAGAAAGGCAGATATTAGAGGTCAGGCATGGTCATGCCCTTATTTTAATGCAATTAAAATCCTGATATTTAGGTTAAAATGACAATTTTTTCAAACTCGTTGCTCTGATCATCCAATCAGCTCTTCTCTCTGATTTACTGCCTGGAGAGCTGAGCCTTTCCCCCAGCACAGACTGATCGTAGACAAAGTTCCCCATGAAGAGTTCATCGAGGCACAAGTTTCAGATCCATAACCTGGAGTGTCTCTGTTCCTCATCAGCTGCTCAATGTCAGAGCAGGTTCAAAGTCAACAACTTTATCAAAAAACATTTGCCTGAAATATGCCTAAAATCAGCCATTTAAGACTTTAAAATGCTTAAAATTTAAGATTTAAAATTTAGTATTTGTTAATTATAAGCATAGGAAGATTATTATATGTTAATTTAAGCACAGGAAGAAAACAAAGAGCTCCGTGAGCACACAAACAAAGCTTGCAGATCTGAAAAGCCACATGACATTCCCAAACTCCTAAAAAACTCTTCTACTAAGATAGACCATTCACAAGGAGTTTCCATTGCTGTTTTCTGAAGAGAGATGATGGCCCAGAAAAGGCTGGTCACACCACCTGGGCTGGCTCTATTCCCTGTTTCCATCTCCAAAGCTCAGTCTGATTTCAGCTGATGTTAGTACTGCATAGTCTCAAAACTACTTTTCCACAAACACAATCTCCACACATCCACAGGTATCAGACCATGATGAGTGGGAAGAAAGTTTTCCCAGGAGTAATGTTATATTCCAGTGTGACAGACAGGGAGCATCATTGTCCTGCAAAGCAATCCCAATGGTCCCCTCTGACCCCACTACATTAAAATAAGTAGAAAATAACAAAACTACACAAAAGCCCACAAGGGTCACAAATTAAACTACCACGGGAAGATAAAATTGCTTGGAAAACCTACACCAGCTTCTTAAATAATTGAAAAGTTTTCTCCCTTAAGATCAGCTCTTGCACTAGAAACACAGTCCTTGCTGGGGTCTTTCTGGAACAGAAGTTAATTCCATGCAGTGTCAAGAATGTACAAGGAGGATATGATTTTTTAGAGAAATAATATTTGGCTCTTGAAATTCTTCCCTGTGAGGGTGGTGATGCCCTGGGACAGGTTGCCCAGAAAAGCTGTGGCTGCCCTTGGATCCCTGGCAGTGTCCAAGGCCAGGTTGGACAGGGCTTAGAGCAACCTGGGACAGTGGAAGGTGTCCCTGCCCTGGCAGGGGGTTGGAATGAGATGGGCTTTAAGGTCCCTTCCAACCCAAATCATCCTGTGATTCTATGATTCTGTAACATAATTATGACATTCTGTGATATCAAACCACAATCTTACAAGATTAAGAAGATTACCCCAGAATTTGCTGAAATGGAATCGATGAATTCAAGAAACTAAGGTGCAACTGGGTAAGTACAAAAAAAGCAAAACTTTGTTTAGTTTTGGGTCATGCCAAGAATCTGTCTTAAAACTTCTTGAGTTTAGATCTCGAAAAGGTCTAAAACTTACTGGGTTTCTATTAAGTTCAAAAAAAGAAATGCTCTGATTACAACTTTTTAACATAAAACACACAACCTTTGGATGTCTGCTCCTGACCACTCAGGTTTAGCTCACCTCTCAGACATATGTGCATGCTACTCACATCAAATTTAACTTCCTATATGAATTTAAGGTGCTCCACAGTTTAGCCCAAAGATCATTCAGCCTGATTATTTTGATAATAAAAGCCATTATGTGTTGTTAACACACCTGAGAACCTACAAGAAGCAAAAGGAGTAGTCTGGTTGTTACTTTAATCAGAAAATAAACTGGATTAAGAATAACTGTCCTCTTCAAATAAATCTGTTTCATCAAATACTCCTTGGATCCTTATTCTATTACTTCAAGAATTCCCAAAAGCCACATGTTAGTGACATTCAAAATACTTTGTTTCATGAACATCCAAATGATTCATTTTTTGCCATCTTGATGCTGTGTCATCACTAATTAGTACAGACAAAAAAAAAATCATAGCACGCCCTGATGCTTTTTCCAAACAAATTTAAAGTCTCCATGTTTTCAACACTCACTGAAGTTAATTCAAATTTATTTTCACCCAGTCAGGAGTCTGTGACCACATTAAAAGGATTGTGGAAAAGATCCAGGAACGTTCCCAATGCTGTATTCACATCCTGCAACTCACCCTCCAAACTTACTCGCAAAGGAACTCACAATCTTTCTGCTTTCCAGAGGCACTTATGGGGTGCCCTTTCTTCATCTCTCTCTGATTGCTTTGGGCTGCTTTAACAGCTACACCTCCACAGAATAACATTTTGACATTGTTATAGGTAATCCCAAATACTTGGGCTCAAAGAGTTTAAGAATTATGTAGTGCAATGTATTTTAGTCTTCCTAGGTAAGAAGGGAAAATGAGGGGTTTCTTAACTGGACTGAAGATCCATACATCTTTATCTAAATTACAGAAAACAAATGCACATTGTGTGAAAGGAAGAAAGGGAATTATGCACACACTCACAGGGATCTAAAAACTCATGTCCCATGCCCTGCTCCAACTCAAAGCAAGGATTTACAACTTGGATCTCCCACACTTCACACTGGATGCCAAGCCATGTGATAGAGCTATTCCAGACACCCAAGATAGGCCATGAGCACAAATTCCATCCTTGCCAGAGCCATGGCTGCAAACTGATCAATTCTGACACAACATGCACTCCAACTAGTAAAAGATTAACTGGCTGAATTATCAGAGTCAGGAACTAGGGCAGGGAGAGAGGAGGGGCTTGGAAAATAAACTCTTGGAGTAAGGCTGCTGCTGAAGGGGGAGAAAACTGCCTGCAGCACCTAGACACTGGTGCAGACATCCTTAAATCCCTGAGGCATCCTGGGCATGGCACCACAGGCAGGCAAGGACCAGAGCCCAGGCCAGAAAGGGCTACAGAGCAGACATGTGGAATCACAGCTGGAGAAGCTGGAAGAAGGGAAGGAGGACAGTGTGTGCCTGCTGGGAGCCTTGTCCCATTGCAGAAGAGAGGAGACACAGAGGGTACAGCCTAAGCAGGACATGCTCTGTGGTGCAGGTGCTTCAAATGTGCCATCTGTGAGTGCTGTTTCTAAATGGCACTTCTGCCTGATCAGCAACTGCAGCTAAAAACCAGATTGAGTCTGAAGTACAACTTATGCATGTGTGCCTGCACTGTGTATGGATTGTGATAACACAGAGTGTTGAAACATTTATAAACAATTCTAAACAAGAGTTCAGTTCCAAACTCAACAGCCTGCAGTCATTCTCATTTAACACAGAATTTATTATTCATTTTAATGGAAAAATATTCAGTCACATTCAACAAGACAAAAAGCCAGCTGCAAGGGCAGCAAGCAGTGAAGAAGACATGCACCAGCAAAGGAGCTGCTGCCAAGCTAACGCCACTACAGGCACTATCCTTCCCCCCCCTGCCAGAGAAAGAGAGGTTTTAATTGTTTCTGCAAATGATCCCACCTGCTAGCTGCAAGTCATGGGTGTGCAGAAGGAAGAAGGGTGATGGATCAAACAGCAGCTCTTACTGAGGATGTGAACTGTAACATACAGCAAGATCACTGTCAGAAAAAAAACCTACTCACCAACTATTGATTTTAGCTATTAATGGCAGAGCAATGATATGCTAAACAGTCACTCCATGGTTTGGGATTTTTTTTCCTAAAGGGAGGCTCTTCTTCACTCTTAAACATGAAATTAAGAGCAGAGTTGTGAAAACAGAATATAGAAGACTGCACTTCATTTGGAGGCAGTTAGTAAGCAAATACCTGCCTCCAGTCCAACATCTCCCACCCACTTCAAATAAACAATGAAGTTCAGCATCTCTGATTTAGCAGGACTAGTAGTTTTTAGAAATAGCTGGTATATAATGTCATTAGTATGAGGAAAACATAACATGCATCCTTTCATTTTGGCACAAGCTACAATAACATTTTCAGCCAGAAATTAGTAAACAACATTTTTTTCTTCTGCTATCTCTAGGGAAAAAAAATACTAACAGGCTAATTCTGTAGCTGGGCAACCCTTCCCTGCAGTTCTTGCATTACTGTGTTTGAGATGTTTTCTCATTGCTCTAACACTGGTTTGCCACAGCATCAATATATGTACAGTTGTCTTGTACTGACAAAATCCTGCAGCAAAATAATTCCCAAGTGAAGGAGTTGTGTACTCACATTTTCAGCTCATACGCTGGCATCTGCCTCCCAGAACTACCTACACACTCAGTCAGGCAGTGAACATCCAATTTTTTTAGCAAAGTAACCAAAATTACAGAACCCACTTAATAAACTGCACAAAAACATACTGGCAACTACAGAAGTAAAAAACTATTGCAAAAATGTTTTGTAAGAAAATTGTAAAAAAAAAATCTAAGGAAATAACAGCAAAAGGAGTGCATTTAATTGGCTATTTAAAAAGAACCAGTAACCAGGAATTGCTTTCCTTTTTAGTGAAGGTTATATTCAAATTTACCTTGGTGGCTTCAGGAAAACTTTGTCAGAACCACCTTTCAGCTAGTTGCTAAATATTTGCCAAAGGATTCTTTGTTCCACCTTCATTTACAGTTGATGTTCTCAATTCATGTGACCACATGTCAAAAGTCAAACATGGCTGCATCCACAGAAGCCAGCTTTATAAAAAACCATGTATTTGTTTGGTTTTGCATTTAACACTGGACTCTATCACCACACATGACCCACACAGGCAAAAAAATACAATGCTGCTCCTACATGAGCCACAGATGTGCACACATTAACCAGAGTGCCCCACAGGCCTCACAGTAGCTGCATTCAGCTGATCATTTACTGCCAACAGCTGTGCCCAGCACACAAACTCCACTTGCAGGGATGGCTTTGCCATAGGAACACCTATCTGCAATCACAAGCATCAAGACCAACCAATTAATTTCATGGATGATAACTAAGAGGTGCCAGAGGGTAGAATAATTCAGCCCAAATCAAATTGGAGTGAATGTAAGCAAATACAAATCAAAGAGAAGACCTCAAAAAGCCTATTATGGCCTTAAAAATTTAGGATTTTAATTCAAACTCAAAATGGAATGGAGATGAAGAGCTGGAAGAAGAGAATACACCCTGAAGCCTCCAGTCACATCTCTATGCTCTGTAGGGAAATGAAATGTTAAAGAGAAAACATTATATGGAGAAGAAAGTCAAAAAGAAGCAGATCAGAGTAACTTGTGACTTGAAAGAAAACCTGCAGCAATCCTCCACAAATAAATACAAGGGGAGAGGAAGAAGAAAGCCACAAGAGATAAGGACCAGTATCTACTTCTTGTACAGTGGTGTCAGCTCATTCCTCTCACTGAGTGAGGTCATCTGCAACTTCAGTTCCAGGAACAAGGTGATGGAAATGGAAAAGTACAGTTAGGTCATTATTGAATCCCAAACTGGTTTGGGTTGGAAGGGATCTTAAAGCTCATCCAGTTCCACTCCCTACCATGGGCAGGGGCACCTTCCACTGTCCCAGGCTGCTCCAAGCCCCTCCTGGCCTTGGACATTTCCAGGGATGGGGCAGCCACAGCTTCTCTAGGCAACCTGTGCCACAGCCTCACCACCTTCACAGGGAAGAATTCCTTCCCATCTAACCCTGCCCTCTGTGAGTGTGAAACCATTCCCCCTTGTCCTGTCACTCCAGACCTTTGTCCAAAGTCCCTCTCCAACTGCCTTGTAAGTCACCCTCGTCCTTTCCCCCTTCTCCTTCCTCTTCATTACTTCCAACCAATTCACAGTAAATTTGCAAAGTCATATTCTTTAGAAATACTTTTGATTGCTTAGATGAAAATTCTTCAAGCCACAGAAATTCCACTTCTTTCTTTGAGAGACACCCTAATCACTCACAACTTATCAGCACTGCTGTCAGACCCATGTGAGACCCTTCCTCACAGACATCAGGTTTGCAAACACAGTTGTTAGGAGAACCCAGGACAAAACATGGGACAAGAGTTTCTCCTAAAGTGGCCTTCCAGACCCAGGTCAGCACCATGGAAAGGGAGAGGGAGGATTTGGTAACAAGGTACACACAATTAACTTCTCAGTGTAACAGCACACCAACCATCATTTAGTATCAGCACTTCAAATAACTTCCTTCCAAAAGTGCACCTAGTAGTCTCCTAAATTTATCTTTTATTTATTTTATCTTTATTATTTAACTTCTATTTTATTATTTCACTTCAGACATAAAGCAGTACTTTTCCCCACTGCACTCTGTCTGCAAAACCCATATGAATGCAAGCAGCTGTGGAAAGTGCACAGCTCCAATCCCAGGCAAAGATGTACAGAGGGAAAACAGCAAAAACATTTATTAGCAGAAACATTAAATTCCTGGGGAGTTCAAAATAAGGTCCAGAGAATTCAAAGCAAAAGTCAACACTGATTCTTCATATATTAGGGTGTACAAGCTGACCTGGAGCATGACTGTGCAACATGTCTGGCTGTGGGTTTTGCTCTGCTTTGTTTTCTTTACAAATATCCCTGTATTGAATGTGTTGCAGCCATGTCAAGCCTTCTGATCAAGAACTTTCCAGAAACATGATGCCAACCAAAGGCTCAAAGTAGCTTCTGGATACACCTTGGTTTAGCCAGTTTTGATTATGGTCAGACACAGGAAAATGTGCCCCATCCACTGTTTTTGTCTTAACTTCCTGGGACACTGTCAGGTATATGACAACATTAGGGAGGAAGATTGAGAAAGGAATAAGGAAGGAAAGGGAAAAGAAAAACCCATCTCACTGCACTCAATAGTCAAGAAAGCTGGAGGGACCAAAGCCATGATTACAGCCAGGCACAGTGTGGGGAACACTGTAAAACTTTCCCAGGCAGTAATCAGATCAAACCAGGTACAGTGCACTCATTTTCTGAACACCAGTTAGCATAATTAAGTAGAAGCATAATGGGAATTTCAGTTTCAACTTTGCAAAGCCCTCAGATAGTTGAAAAAGATAGAATAAAATGAAAATGTGTCTTTCTACCTGCTAATCTTGCAATTCACCCATGTGATTTGAAAATTAAGCTTCCTTTTTACCAGCTTGTGCATTATCACTAGCTTAAGAGATAATCCTACAGTCAGAATATAAAGTATATTTTCCCTGTGGTGTATGAGCTAGACCAAAATCTCACTCTGCCACTGGGAAATTAACTAAACACAGAAAATAAAGATGATACAGGGAGAACACATTAAATACCATTCTATAAGTATTTTTCCTGACCATATCTGTAGTACCCAGTGTCATAGTTTATTGATATATAAAATATTGATAGCAAAGAATCTGAAGACACTTAAATAATTTATATTTGTAGCCCAGTTCCAGACAGCCCACTGAGAAACATCAGATGTGCAAACTGCTGTTGTAGGTTTCATCTGAACAACCTGACATTCAAAGTTATTGTAAGGTTTGTCTTTCTTGGCAAAAAGTGAGGACACTTGCATTACATGAGGCTGAGTTTGAGCTGTCAGAGGCCAAAGTGACCCTTTGCTGACAGCCCTGATGTCAGGTAAGCCATGGATGCATTACTGTGCCTGGCACTGAAAATAAACTCTCCCACTGCATCTCATTCCTTTCCATCTCCTACTTTACAAGGAGTACAGAAGCAGTAAAAGCACTCAATCCCTCAGCCCTCTAGAGCTGAAAGGTTTAGCCAAATCTCAGCAGATTACAGCCCACTGCAGGATAACTGTTCCTGCTGCTGAGCAGCTGAGGAGCTGCTGTGGGCACTGAGGTGCCCGAGCTAAGCAGGACAAGCTTAAGCAGTTTAATGGTGAGTCATGGCCAGAGCACTCAGGAATTGTGAGTGGGCAGCTCAGCAGGCAGACACTGAGGTGAAAAACCCTCTCTTAAGGACAATAATCTCCTTAGCTGGTGTGTCAGGAGCTGAAAAGGGACATGTGAACAAGCCCTGCTCTGTACCACCCTTCTGCCAGGAAATCCCTGCTGCTGGCTGGCACCTGGGGTCAGGAGAATCCTGTGTCCCACCCACGGCTCATGGAGGGAACAAGGCCTGCAATGCTCTCCCCTTTACATCACAGCAATCATGCACAGGGCTTTGAGGTCACAGCAGGCTCACACCTCCACGTGACCACATTTGGTCACCCCATAATTCTGGATTTCCTGAGCAGTCAGGTGCTGATATCCCAGACCCTGCAATATAAAAATGCTTTAAATGCAAAGGATTCATTTAATGTTTTTACAGCTTACATTTTTTTATTTATAAAATGACTGATGTATGATACTCATAGCTTGAGAAGGGAAGAACTAGTAGATGGATATTCATATTTCATTATCAACATTCATTACCCTCTATTATCATTAATCTGTCAGTACCTGCTTCTACCAGTTAATTCCTTTGACTTTCCCCAATCTGCACCTTGTTACAATCTAATGTCTCATGTCTGTAAGGACAGGAGAATTTGGCTGCTTGAAACTGGCAGCAAGTAATTTACATTTGGGCTTTGTTAAAATGACAGTGAGCATCATTGAGGCAAAATGTAAAAAGCCAGGCTGAAGGAGGTTATAAAAATTTCAAGTGGCAAGTGTCTCTCCTTTTATCTGACAGTTGTTATTAGGAGGCCATACTTGATTGTAACACACCAAATTTAAACCCAGGAGACAGAGGCAGAGGTACACATTACACACAGGGCACCTTCCCTCTACACATGCTTTATTCCTACTGATGGGACAGAACTGAACTGAAGCTGGAAGTGGAGAGTTCCTCTACCAGCAGCCAAGGCCATCATACCCTGCACTACTGGATGCCTCAAAGGCACTCCTCTGGCACTCCAGGCTCCAGCTGGAGTAGGAAACACACCTCCACAACTAAATCCTAGGATACTTCATTTATTATCTGTACCTATATTTGTATGTATATGTAATCTTAGATAAGGAAGGCATATGGAATGTTTCTCTCAGGGAACACTACACTTCAATAAAATCAAACATATTTCTACAAAACTGAGAGGAAGAACGAACCTTAAAAGGTTTAAATCACAACTTTAGCTGACCTTACTCTGCACACACCTTGGCGTTCACCACTAAGACTGAAGGCTTTTGTTTTAGAATCTCATTCTCGGGAATTAACAAGGGCACTAATCACTAGTAAAACTGCACCAGAGTGTTAAATGTACTCACTTCCTTTATCCAGAGCAATTTAGGAGGCTGCATTTCCACAGACATGGCTCCCCCTACGTAGCTCAGAACCCTGTGCTGGGTGGCATTGATGCGCTTGACTTGGCTGGCTGCACGATGGTCCATCCACATGATCACATTCCTATGGCTCTGTCCTTGGGGAGAAACAGGAAAAGAGTTCTCTTAGCTCAGTTTAAACCCCAGCTCAGCACTGTGAGTGATTCGACTCTAAACTGCTTCACACTTTCACTTCTACACTGAAAACTCAAATTCAACTTATGTTAATAATTCACAGTGGATATCTAAATATAAAATTTTAGCCCTCTGACCCAACTTCAGCACATGTTGAGCACTGAGAATGCTGACTGAAACCAATCAGGCTTGTGAGCATCCAAGAACTGTGAAACACCGTGTTCTCTTGTATTTCATTCAAAGAACCCAAACTTCCTGACAAAGTTCACATATTTAGTTAAAAATATAAAGGAACATTCTGGTGACCAAAAACCAAAAATGTGACAAAATCTGAACAATTATGTTGTAAATTGAAATTAACTCAATCAGCTACAGGAATTCTCTCTCCTCTTCTATGGTTATGAGAAGAACCACCCTAATTCCTTTCCAAAATACTGTTTCAAAGGGGATAATTTGCTGAAATGCTTTTATTTTGGATGTGCAAGGAAAAAGCATTTGGCAAGTCTGCAGCACACACAAATGAGAACAAGAAGCAAAGAACATTTTATCCAAATTAACCTCCAGAGGACCTGCCAGAGAGAGGGAACAGTAATCCAGGTGACAATGCAGATTCCTCTCTGGCTAAGTACACTGCACACTCCACAGCACAGCCACTCAAGCATCATCTTCAAAACATAGTGCACCACAAGGCAGAAGTGTGAGGCACATCAATATTTCTAAAATGGATTGAAATACAGCTCAGAACTGTGAAACTGCCTGAAACACCACCACTGCAAGGCTCTTCACAGCATTACAGTATTGAGAGAATTCTTGTCTTGTTGTTTAGCACCACCACTGTGTAAACTCAAAGTTCTTGGGAATATCAGAGCACAGAAAATGAGAATGAATTTGACTCATTAGACCCAAAATAGCCTCAGACATCATTAGGCATTGAATAGATTGTAAGAGACTCTCAAACTGAAAAATAAATAATCTGATCTAAATTTAGAAAAGGACATTTTGGGGGCAAAGCTGGGTTTTGAGAAGGATAGAAGGAGATGACAAACACATCTGAGAACAGAAAGGGAACATATACAGAATTATGATTATGTCTCAGTAACTACTGATATAGCACACACCTAATCTTCCATGGGATTCACTGGGTAAAAGAAGTGCAGCACAGACTTCTTGGGAGTCTTCTGAATCATCTACCCAAAAACTAGTAAGACCCCCCAGAGTTTTAGAAAAAGGTCACAGACTGTTTCTGAAGTTTAGTGCTGTCCTAGACGAAGACAGAACACCAATGTAATAAAATACACAAACTGAACTTCTTGCCTGCAGCTCCATGACAGAGCAAGCAGCTACACTACACTAACACTAACATTTTAACATTCCTTTAGCCAGTGTGGATGGGCATTTATACACACTATAAAAACCATGATCAGTACAGTCTGAAGGAGAAGAAAACATGCTGAAAAGAAAAATGAGTGTAGATTTCCCTAAGAAGCAATTTCTCAGAGCCAAGAGGAATGAATGTGATCTTAGGATGCCAAATATTTAAGCAAACAGCAAGTAACTCTCATCTCAGATTTAATTTTGCAGTAAAATTAAAACAGAAAAACCAGGGGGGAAAATCCTCTTATAAAAAAGAGTTGGTGTCATCTGCATCTCCAAGAGTCAGCCCCACCACTTGGCATTTGGAGGACATGGGAACTTCCCTCCCACCAGTGGTAAAACTCACACAGTAACACCACGTTTTGTGTGCAGCCCCACCTTCAGAGTTGACTGCCAAAGGCTGGAACTGTTTATCCACCACAACAAGGGAACAGGTAGCATCAAACCCAAGCCCTCGGATCTGGCTGGCATCCACTCCACGGACAACTTCCTGAAAATACACAGAACACACAGAAACACAAATATACCCATGCATGTGCAAGTGCCATGTGAACTAGGGAGTACACAAAATGAGTTACAAGTTAGCTCAAACGCTGAAATTTCCTAAATTCAGTGTTCTTTAAAACTTCCAATCAAATTACATCAAATTACCAGAAATTCTTTGTGTCTCAAATCCTAATTCAGAGGCCTTTATCCACAGTCCTGGACAAAAGCAGGGAGCACAATAATATCAGTAAATAAATAAACATAGCAGAAAAGCTGCAATGTTTATTTTCTCTTTTCTAAAGCTTGGAGCTGAGCTGGGTGTGAAACATAGACCAGGATTAGGACCAAGTGTTTCCATCAGTTACTTCACTGACTTCCTGCCTGTGGAAGGAACAATCTTCCAGAATTGCTTTGGTAATATTGTGTTTGTCTTGCAATACTGAAGGGTCCCAAAACTAAAGTTGGTCAAAACCTGTAGCCATGATAATACCTCTGCAATGCACACCTTTACTCAGCTACCAAGAGTGTGAATAGCACACTTTTTGGAAGGTTTTCAAAAAAAAGAAAAAAACCAAACCATTGCCCCAAAATGCCTGAACTTCATGGCTTCCAGCAGCACTGGAAAAAAAAAAAAACACAACACCCACAAGGATTAAGTGCCAAATGAGGTTGCAAGACACCTAAAATGTAGTATGGTAATAAATTGCCACTTCTCAGCAACAATAAAAATATCATTATTTTAATTAGTACTATAAGGAAAGACTTCCAGTAGACTTGCACAGTGCCAGTCTCTTATTGGCTCTGTAAAACTGCAGTTTCTGAGACCATTTTGTTGCTTAAATATAAGAGATTGCATTTAAAGAGGTCAAGAGCAAGAACAAAGCCACTCAGACAGAGAAAAATCAAATAAACAGAGGAAGACTTGCTCTGCTTTAATGTCAAGCTGTTCTTCCCTATCATTCCTGTCACTCCCTTCTTTTCCTTCTATCCACTCACCTCCCCTTCTCCATCTCAGGGCATTTCTGCAGAGCCAAGCTCATTAATGTTTGAAAAGGCTGATCAATAACAAGACAATGGGTGAACAGTCCATCTGCAAATTACCAAGCTTATCATGAATATTTAAAAAGCCAACCTTAGAACATGCAGCAGGCAGGGACTGTAGTGAGGAGGATGAAATGGCCTCTGTGTGCATTGCAAGCAAGGTCTCTAATTTACCTTTATCTCCAGCATGTACAGGCAGAGCCCTGGATCAGAGGGTACAAATTTTCCCCTATTGTAAAGTCTATTTCAATCTGGTTTTATGCCCGATACTATCCACTGACATTGATTATTTATTTTGGTCTTATAATACTGGATCCTCTTATAATGGGGATAACAAGTGTTACTTTAGGGACCATCCACAAACCAGATTACAATCTCTCTACAATAAATTCTCCTTTATGATTCCAGAGCAGCCCAATGCACATCTCTAGATATATGCACTGCCAGGTTCTGAGCAACCTTGACTCCTCCAAGAACTGTCTCGTGGGTAGAGCACACATCAGCTAAACAAAGCTCACAGATGTGAGACCTGGAGGCAGTGGCTAAATCCTCCCTCTGCAGTAACAGCACAAAGAAAGGTCTTTCATCCTATTTGCAGCTGTAGCATGAGGCTTTTTTCACTCTGGCCTTCAACTCCTCACCAGTAAAACAGACATTTGTGAGGCTGCATCAGCCTCAAGGTGCTTTCAATGCAAAGGGTGGACACAAGTCACACAGCATGAACAGACATGAGTGGAAGTGACAGGCATGGGGACTGCAGGACTGTGAACATTCAGAATTTCCAGAGCCACCTGCAACACAAATCCTTCATTTTGCCCTTGCCCACCTTGGTGACAGAGCAGCAGGCAGCCCAGATGTCTGCAGAGGATTGCTCATAGTGGTCTGGCTGGGGCTCCCAAACCTGGATGGGTTGTTCTGCGTGTGCCACCACCATCCCAAAGCCATCCACCAGCGCCGCACGAACGCTGGCTGAGCCCACGTCAACTCCAACGTAGTATTTCACTGCAGTCTGCTTCTCACTGGGCATTTTTAATAAATCCTGTTGAAGGAAAAGGAAAAAAAGGGGTTAAAAGCAGATAAAATGACTGATGGAAAAAGTGCCAAGAGCTGCTGCCTCCCATCAAGCCGAACATCCCACCTGTGGTGTGATGCAGATAATTATAAAGTAACTACATGACAACTGGTTACATGTTACCCAGAGGAAAAAAAAGAATAACTAAAGTTAAGTTTCCAAGAGTTCTCCACCATCAATTCACACCACTTTTAAGACTCAGAAAATAATTTTCTGAAAATGTGTTGAGCCATGAAAGCATGGTGTGAAAACTCTGCCTACTCTGACATCCTACAAGTACAAAGTGAGGTTAACTTAATTGATTTAATTATTCACAATGAGTTGCTTATTTCACTATATTAAGTTTAACTATTTGACATTTAATACAGTGACAAATTCACTGTTCTTAATTTCTCACGGTTTGTTCTTAATTAATAGTTAACATTTACATTTTAATCAAGCTGTGAGAATGCTAAGTAAGAGCTGATAGAAATATTTGAAACGTCAGACAAGTACCCTGTTTAGTGCTTGTATGAACCTTTTACATCTCTGAAACACATGAAACTCAGCTGACACACAGCTTCTGATATTCAGAAAATAAATAAATTGGCATTTAAAACATGTGGTATTTACAGAGCATCAAAATGGCTCTACTTAAAAACAGCCCACTTCTCCTAAAGAAGTGACCTGAAAATATCTGGATATGGCAGATGGGGTGGTTAGAGGGAGGAATATAAGCAAAGGGGAAAGATTTGGAAAGTCCTGATTAATAGAATATGATTAATCACATTCCAAATTAATATTTTTTTCTTTTTTTTTAATAATAACATTGAGTACAGGTCAAGATCTACTGGCATAATGTAGGTGTCTTTCACATCTATGTCTGTCTTGTAACCACTGCTGCTGATAGGTATCACAAATCTACAGTCATTGAGGGTTAGAGGCAGCCGGTGAAACAGAGAAGAAAACAAGGAGCCCTCAGTCTCAGAAAATTCCAACTTTGGATAATAATTAATTAGGACAAAGTTTCATTTGCACTTAAAATGGCATAACACCTCAGCTGAAGAAATCAACTGAGGCTTCCCTTCCTCCCACCCTTTCAACAGCTCATGGAAATGTGGTCAGTCAGTGGAGATCTGCTATCACACAATCATTCTTCCCTTTTCAATCTGGCACTTCATGGCCAGACCCCACTGCTGGGTCCAGGGCCCATGGTTTTGTTCTTTGCTTGGCCAGTACAAGGGAGTTCTGTCCCTGGTACAGACCAAAGCTGTCACCACACCACATTCTGCTCACACCCTGCAGGGTCACCGGAGTAGCTGCACAGATCACCAGCTTGTAATAATGTCAGAAAGTAGAAAAACCTCCAAGCTATAGAGCATATTGTGGTCCTGCTGGAAATCCTGGCTGCTGCCTCCCAGCATGCTGGTTCTGCCCAGCAGATTAGGTGCAACTCACACTAATCTCCTTAAGCAAGGTCATGTGTCCAAGTGATGAGCAATCAGCTAAAAATAATGGTGTGCCATGAGTCTAACACCTAGGAATATTGGCAAGAAGGCCTGCTTTATTTTCTTGGCCCTGGCTCTGTGACCTGGTCAGAGGAACAAAAGCCAATCCCTCTGCCAGAGAAGACAACTCTGCTGCTAGGGGTGATTAATATGCATCTGTCACCTGGGGGGTGACAGCACTCAGCTTCTCCCTCTTAGCCCTCAGCTGGAAAAGCAGTTTTAAGACATTCTTTTCAACATGGTATTTACTTCTTAATTTTGTACTTCACCTCCCCAAAGCTCTAAAGGCTGGCTGCAGGTGCTGCAATTTCCTTGTGAGAAATTTTACTACAAAGGCATTGCATAACACTGTTCCTGACACTATCTCACAAATTTCCCTATTTTTCCCCTATTTCGGCTCTGCCTTTAGCTGCTGACTCATAAAAAGTTGAGAATAAACCACAAGCTGCAAAACAGATTTTTTTTTTAAACATAGGCAAATCCTTCTTACTTGCTCTTCACTAAATACAAATAGCAAAAGGAGTATTTTATATCCTGCCTCCTGCTCACACACACAATATTACTCCAAATTTCTCTTCCTTGTATGGCAGCCTTGATTTTAGCTCATTAATGTGTTTTTGCTACTTAGAGAACAAGCTTAGCAGATGTTAGAGAATTAAGCTCACAGTACCTCCTACTCAGCACTTGAAATTATGGCTTTGCATTGGATTCTTCCCACAAACATTTGAAACCTGGAACCCAATCTGCCCATGTAATGTTTACTTTCCTTTTTTTTCCTTACTAAGCAACCAGGATGTGCCTGTGTGAGTGACTGGGCAGGAAGCAGAGTTTGTTTATGTGCTTGAGCAGCTCATATCAGCCTTTGCACATCCACTAGTTTATTGCTGTCAATCAGTGGGAACAGGAAAAAGTGAGTACAAAACCAAGAACCCCAAACTTACTTTAACTTGTCTCTTTCTAAATAAAGCTCACCTAGATTCACAAAGCAGCAAGATCCACTCAGTATCTCATTAAAAAAAGGCTAAAAGTAAATATGAATCTTTTCCAAGAACAGCAAGCACTAAGTTACAGAGGCTTTTCAAAGTAAAGTGTCTCTGCAACAGGATCTGATCTGCTTGCAAAAACATAATTTGATGCCAAGGGTTTTTTTGGAATACCAAACACTTGGTATGCCACCTACTTATCAACCCCATCCACAAAAAGCACTGTCATCTCTAGGTCATAAATGTCAGCAATTATGGACTCTGCCCAAGGGTATTTCTTGAGAACCTAAGAACTCAGCAGAGAAGTTGGTGGAAAATATTTAGCCAAAGTACAGTGATAAGAATTTTAAAAAGGAATGTTGTCATTCTGTTTTGTTTCCAGAAGATTTCTTTGGTACAAAAGGAAGCTCCAAATCAAAGCTGAAGGAACTCTTTAATGGATTTCAGGGGTAACAGAAGGTCCCTGCACAAGCTTGCTTTGGAATTTGAACACCAACATTCATTGCCATGTGAAAAGAAAATTGTTGTGCAAATAAAACGTTGGTTTGGAGTGTTTTATCTGCTGGATTCTTTGCTTCTGCAGGCAATAAAATCATGAGGAAAACTGAACCAGAAAAATGACTGAAATATAATGTCCTTCAAGTCCAGTCAGACAGGTCAGTCAATCAAGCACAATATTCCTAACATGACACCAAAATATTTTATGCATGGATGATGCATGTTCATGGACTCCCAAGGGATGGAAGGCAGTGGAGATAGAACCTTCTAAATCCCTGAAGTATCTAAACTCAGGAAGCCTGGCTCCTTGCAGCCAGGAAAAAAGGCCTCCTTCAATACAGCCTTGTCTGTCCACTGCAAAAGTCAAGCCTCATAATTTCATCTTATTATTTGAATTTGAAAACAGAAGGAGAGGGGCAGAGGAAAAAAGTAAACTTAGAAGACATGTCCAGCTTGACCGTGTTAATCCCTGACTGTAACTGCTAAGTCAGGACAAGAAGCCAAAATTCCCTCCAAACCAGCAATGGCCTCTTTCTCTGCAAATCACAGCAGGGACAGAATGGCTTTTCAAACAAGCATTTATGATCAAAAGGCTACAGCATATTATAAATATTTATATGGCCCATTAAATAATAGTCTGTATAAATATTATTCAAAATGTGCATGCTGGAAACCACAGACTTCCCAGTTTATCCTTGTACAAATGTGTTAGTTTTCCCACATAAGCAATGAAGAAAGAAAAAGGAGGGGTGAAACTAAGTTGCAAAAATATTAAATTTAAAAAAAATCCTTAACATTATTTACTTTAATTTAAAAGGAATGAGTAAGTAACCAGATGAGTTTTTCATGAGCACTGTTAGACTTGTCTGTCCCACTTTACCTCACAGTTATCGAGCTGCCAGGACGTACCTTTCTGTTAAAGCCAGGGTGCAGGAGGGGCTGCACTCACATCAACATAGGGCCAAGCTCAGCACAAGCTTTCAGCAGCAGCAATTTAGACTTCGTGGTGCTGTGTGCTTAAACACAAAGAGTTAGGAAGGACTGGCATGTCTGTTTTAAACTTTGATCTCTGGAACACTGCGGGCTGCCCAGACCCGGTGATTGTGGATAAACAGAGTGTTTTTAGTAGTGCAGCTGTGCTTTTCTTTGGGTTACCAAGAAAAAGATTAACAGGCTCAAATTAGGCTTCATAAGCCTCGTGTGAAAAGATCTAAATATGCTAAAGAAAAGCTGCTTTTCAACTGTAGAAAGGACATTAACCAAAACAAGCCCTTTTGACATTATACTGGAAATCCAGCACTTTGTTGGCTTGCTAGAGGTAAGTTACCAATACAAGTGGTGGTGGTAGAGTGGCAGGATCTGCTTGAAGACAGTGAACTCCCTTTGCTCCTCCAGCTTCTGTAATTCCTGTTTGGATGTGGAAAGAAGGCACATGTCTGTGTGGGAGAGCAGGAGCAGATGGGGAATTCTAACACTGTGGTGAAGGGCAGTACTAATATAGAAAATATCCTTAAATGCCCAAGGGAGTGTGCTATAACTATCAACAAGCATTTATTTGTCAGCTACCCCACAGCAAACAAAACAAACACAAGGAACAAAAGCACACCTCACCTCCCCTTTTCCCTTCCCCAAACAGAAACACGTACATGCAGGATCTCTGTCTTAGGAATGTGAGGACTGTGCTAACAGTAACAAAACTGGAACAAATAAAAATGGAGCTGGGGAAAATACACTTTTAATTGAAAACCAAACACCTCTAGATTCTTTCATCAGTTCTCTGGTACATTCAGGGAAGTTTTCTTACATCTTACACAGAAAAACAGCTTAAAATAATGAAAGATTTCAGTAGTAGGATAAAACCCTTATTCCAGTCCTATAATATTTAGATTGTTCCATCAAAACCTTCCTAACTGTCCCCCTAACATTGTAATGCAATGTCAATAAATCTCAGCATAGGCAAGACTGATAATATTCTACTATTTTCTAGTATCTCCTTTTCTCTCTATAAATAATTCACTATGTACTAATTTGCTGTAATGTCTCTCCAGATCTTTTTTCTTCCCCTTGCTTTCAGTGTCCAAGACAAAGTCATTACTTCATTGCTGCCCTCTGCCCTCTAATTCTATCTTTTGGATTTTAAATACTTTCAGGCCAAACTACTTCCACCTGCTCTGATTTAAAAAAGGGCACATTCGGGTTTATCCTGGTGTCACCAGGAAGGGGAGAAATGAAAATTACTAAATTATTCTAAGAAATTAGATCCAAAAATTATTTTTTTAAGCTTTTTTAAGCTTCGACTGCCTACATAGTTATCTCACTCAGGAACAGCAGAAGGATGTCAGCATGACCAGTGTCAGTAAATACCAACAGCAGAGCTGGTTTTCTCTATATTCTGCTTGAGAAGAGTTTGTACTAAACAGAAGAATTATTTGCTCTCCTTCCAGTTCCTGTCTTCAGCTTACACAAGCAGACACAGCCTGTGGTACTGATGATCAAATAGGAGCAATGGCATTCTGGCCCCTGATTAAAGAGCGTGGCTGTGCTGGGTCAGATGAAAGGTCCAATTAGCCCAGGATCCTCCACAAACAGCAGAAGCTGTAGGAAAAGCATATGCCTGCCCTTTTCATCCAGCAGTACTTCCCCAGGACACCTTTCCTCCTGCTATCTATAGTAAAGGCACTTCCTGAGCCAGAAATTTTATCTTTAGGATTAGCAGACCTTGAAGGCTTTTTCCTCTCTAAATTTGTTTGTGCTCTTTCTGAATCCAGGGAAACTTTTCTAACTGCAAACTACTGTGGTAACGAGTTATAAAGTTCTGTGTAAACAATGCAGGAAAAAGCCCTTTGGTTTGTTCTGAGCATGCCACCTGCTAGTTTTGTTTGATGTGTCTGAGTTCCTGAGCTAGAGGAGACATTAAGCAATTGCTGTGTATTTACTTTCTCCATGCAGTCATGATTCCATTGCATTCTGAATCACCCCCAAAGGCCTCACTGCAGCTATCCACACATCATGGGTATTGAGCTGAACTCACAATCTCTATATGGTCAGGTAAGACAAAAAGCATTTTCCTGCTCTGAGTGCTCATGGATGTGGCAGTAACACAAGTACCATAACACACTGCAGCAGTCAGTACTAATAAACAGCAAGAAATAATGCCAAGGCCACTGTGGGCAGGTGGAGATACTGCTCAGAGATGCTGCAGTAGGAAAACCACGTGTTGGTGTGAGCTCAGAGGTGCTGCTCAGGAGCACAGAACTGGCCAGGGATTTCCAGCTTCAGGCAGGTCCCAAAACACTGAGCTCACAGCAGAGGGATCCAGGAGCTCTTCCAACTACATGCTTGGGGAAGACTCAGGGCTACTGCTCCCCCTGGTTTTCCCTGGCCCCGCTGAGGCTGCTGCATGCCCTGACAGGCTCTGCACGGCAGCAGCAGCACGAGGCCCATGCCGAGCACACCCGGCTGCCCCGCTGCTCCCTGGCCTGTAACTCTGGCACACAAAGGAAACAAGTGCAGCCGCCCCTGCTCCAGAGCCCACCTAACCCCGGGAACAGCAGGAAGCACCTGCAGAGAGGAGCTCTCAGGAAAAAGGAAGGCTGAGAAGAGCGCTGTGAGAACACACAATGTGAGGTGACAAGACACAGCCTTTGGGGAAAAACAACAGCTCCAATTCTCTCCAGAGCACTCTGGGCCCTGCTGGGACTGGGCCATCACTTCAAAAGCAGGCTCTGATCCTACATCCATCGGTGGCAACCTCCCAGCCACTATCAGGAGTTCAGGACTAAACCCCTGACGCTCACTAACATCACAGGTGCAACTCACACGATGGCAGGACTTTGAACACTTGCCATAACCTCCAGTTTGTCCAGCAGAGGAAATGTTGATCAGTAAATGCCAGGACACAATTCCCAGGCAGGAAAAGCTAAGGAATAAGGGGGGTGTCTAGCAGCACCCTTTCTTTTCCCCAGCCTGGCAACAGCAGTGGATACAAGCCATGCACACCACGCTCCTGAGAGCCATTCCCTGCTCTGACGCTGCAGCTGCACACATCCCCAAAGGCTGTGCTAATGACCTGGCAGACAGACGTGTCCCAAATGACTCTGCAGAATGCCTGGAGCCCTGAAAGAAGACACTATCTTGTTTACATTGACTGAGGGGGGAAAAAATGCCATCTAATTATTACATAAATTCTGGCTGTAGCAGCTTCATGACTAGTTGAAAAGAGGTAACAGGCTCCAAAATGACTGATGGACCCAAGTGTTTGGATCCACAGCTTATCAATCTAATGCTAAGGAAGATCTTTCATATCCCTGTGTCTCTATCACTTTAACCTACTCATGATGGACAGAGAGAATAATCTCTGCTCTTTGCCTGTAAAATTGATTCATGTACTGTGACTTTTTTTTTTTCACTCTATGCTATAATGAAAGTGGAGAAACAAATAAAAAACCAACAAAACACACACCACAAAAAAAGCACTATACTATAAACACAGCCTAGCACAATAATGTGAATTTGCAAAATATCTGTTTAAGTCATAAAACATAATTTGGAGGAGAATGCAATACAAAAGGCACAATTACAATTCACACAACAGTTTTAAACTGCATTCCTGCAGCAAACCAGCCTTGGCACCAGGAGTTCTGTGCAGGTTCCGTGGGTAAATACAGCCATTGTGCCACTGTGGATACAAATTAGCCAACCTAGGCTAATGCTGATACTCTAACTTTAATCCCATCTTTAGATTCCGGCGCTACATCACGGTTGAATCTGGCACTAACCCTGTGATTACATATCAGCAGATCAGTATAAAAATAATTTGTTCTGAGTTCACAGTTTTATGAAATGATAAAACATCAAAATTAGCATTCTGGCTGAAATCCACTGCATTTCCCATCAAGGCTTACACATTTAAGCAACATCTGAACCAACTGCCTATAATTACTCCTGGCAGATACTGGAGCACTTAGGCCAGCAGTAGATGCAACAGTGAAATAAATTTTTAAAGACATGCTGCAAACCACTTCAAGATGCTCGGCCCAGAAGCAAACATGTGTCCATAAGCCCAATCCACGGTTTATTTTACAGGATTTGTTCACTCTTGCATAGTAAAAGCCTGAGAAGAATGACAGCCCCAAGTAATCTGTCAGTTTAAAATTAAACATTTATTTGGGCTGCAATTTCAAAAACACTCTCCCCAAAGTTCCTGTCACAGCTACTTAAGGGGAAGTGGGGTTGCATATTAGCTTAGGTTAAAAGAAACACTAATTCTGCACAAAACCAGTTATTTATTTATTCAAAAGAACCAGCATTTTAAAATGATAATTTAACTGAGAAACACAGAATGGAGTAACAGAAGTGGCTAAGAATACACATAAAAACTTCCTAACATAGAACTAGTTTATTTAGTCTCTATTTACACTATAAATTTATTTCTGCCATGATTCTTATAGCTGGGAACAGCTGTCCCTACAAGCAACCAATTCTCTCTGCATTCATCCTCCTATCCCAGACACTCTTCCCAGGAAAAAGAAGTGTCTCTTTTTTTTTTTTTTTTCCATATACTCATGCACATTCCTGAAGGAAAGGGACCACTAACATTACAGAGCCTTTAAAATTTCCTTGGTTTTGTATTATATCTAAATACACTTAAAAAAAAGTTAACCCCATCTATTTAAGCAAATGGTCTTCCAGGATAAGAAAATAGAATGAAATGCATGAGAAGGAAATACACAAGAATGAAATACACGAGAATGAAATACATGAGAGTGCAATACAAGGGCATGAAATATACGAGAATGAAATACAAGACCACCTTCCCAACAATGTGTCTGCTTATTACTTTTTAAAAACCTCCGAGATGACCGAGCCCTTTCCTCTACTTCCCTGGAATTCGTTTCGTAAGTGCTCTCCAGAGAAGAGCACTGGTGCTAAGTTTATTAAACTTCCTAACAAATCCCAGGCACCTCAGCAAGGAAGGAATCTGCCAAGTTACCAGTTCCTCACCGGGGCAGAGCCTGGCAGCAGTGAGGAACACGGCCGTGCTGGCAGCCCCGAGCCAAGCACGAGTAAATTCCAGCAGGTTCCTGGGGTGTGCTCTGTGCCAGGCCAGGAGCTGCTTGGGATCACAGGGGCATGACAAGGAGACAAGGCTGTGAAGGTGCCAGAAAGGGGAGCTGCATGAGGACAAGGGAGGCAGTGGTGGCAGCGGGACACCAGGGCCAGAGAGACGAGACTGGAGACTGCATTTATGGAAATCTCCTAGGGATATGGAGGATTAGGCAAGTGTGTGAGTGATGTGCATGTCCTACCTGCCCAGGTCAGATCACCTGAGCGCTGCCCTTTCACAGAACCACAGAAAAAGCTGAGCGGGGAAAGGACACTCAAGGATCATTGAGCCCAAGTCCTGGACGTGCACAGAACCCCAAGGATCACACCATGTGCCCAAGAGCATTGTCCAAATGTTCCCTTGAGCTCTGGAAGGTTTGGTTCTGTGACCCTTCCAGGGGAGCCTGTTCCAGCACCCGACCACCCTCCAGGGAAAAATATTTTTCTACTATCCAACCTCAACCTCTCCTGACACAGGTTCAGGCCATTCCCTCACGTCCTGTCACTCGGCATCATGAAGCAATCAGCGTGTGCCTCTCATTTTCCCTCACCAGGAAGCTGTATTTGAAGCACATGGGAAGGCAGCTGGGATAAAGGTGATCCAACAGCACAGGAGGCACTGGGAGGATCCGTGTGCCCACCCTGGACAGCACCAAACGCCTCTCCTGGCACTGGGCACCCCAGCGGGGGCTGTGAGGGGCAGCCCCGCTCCCGCTGAATTACAGTGGGAGTCACATATGGCCGTGCTGTACAGAAACGTCAGGAGGAGAGAACTCGGGACAGCCAGCAGGCCGTAAATCCCCCGGGCTGCACGAAAAGCAGGCTCTGAGCTGATCTGGGGCGATGTGAGCGCTCAGCCCACGCACGGCCGGGGCCCGCTGCGGCCAGGGGCTCCCTGGAGAAGGAGGCGGCGCTGGTGATTAAACAACAACACGAACGCCAGAGCTCCCTTCAGAGCAGCAGGATCCGAGCCCTACCGGAGGGGGACGGAACCCTCCGGGCGTCACGGCGGAGAAGGGGCAGGATCGGGGGCAGGGACGGGGGCAAGGAGAGGGGCGGGAGCCGCGCTGAGGCGGCGCGCGCTGCGCTCCCCTCACGGGCGGCCGCGCTGAGGGCGCGGGGCCGCCGCGGCCCGGCCAGCGCCGTCACTTACTCTGCAGCCATCACTTACTTGTGCCCCCGGCACTGCCCGGGCCTGCACACCCCGGCGGGGACGTCCCCTGAACCCGCCGCTGCCGGGAAAGCCGCCGGGCTGCCCCGGGCCGGGCCGGGCCGCGCCTGCGCCGGGAAGCGGCGGGCGGGGGAAGCGGCGGCGCCGCCGGGCGCTGAGGGCAGCGGCGGCTCGGGCCGGGAGTCGTCCTGCGCCCGGGCCTGGAACGGGAACAAGGCGGGGGCTTGGCGCGGTTTGTAAACGGATGATAAATCTGATTTTCCAGCCCCGCTGCCGCGTACACGGCTGCGAAATATCGGGGGTCGTAGAAGCGGTGCAAGAAGCCACGTGGAGAAGCCACTGAGAAGAACCTGTACAGTATAGGAGAATAAATAAATATATAAAACCAGGCAAATAACTATATAGAAACATATAGAAGAATAAATAAACAGGAGGGAATGTCAGGGCTCAGGACATCTCGCTCTGAGCCTCCTTAAATGTAATGTAAATGCTTCTTAAAAGTAAAACGGCTGCAAGCCATGAGATTGGTTTTCTGCATGGGGACACTCTGAGAGTTTTACCTGAAAAGCTGGAGAGTTACTGATGTGAGGAAGAAAACCCTGGGTTTAGTTAAGGTTTACTTAAAACGGATAGAGGATGCCCTCAAATGCATCCCTGAAAAACAGAGAAATCACAGAATCAATGAGGTTGGAAAAGACCTCTCGGATCATCGAGTCCAGCCGTGGCTGAGCACTCCATGGTTTGGGACAGATCCCACCACACCCCTGCGTGACCCTCCTCAACCCACGCAGGGAGGAGCAGATGGCAGCCCTCACATTCCCATCATGTCCAAACACTTCTGGCCCCAGGGAGCCACCAGGGATTTTTCCCGTTACCCCCCAAATATTCTACAACAGGAAATCATGCAGCAAAAAAAGTTGTCTTGCAACATTTCCAGAGTATTCCCACTTCGGCCCGAGCAGAAATGCTGCAGGAACAACCTTGCTCAGGGAAAGATGAGTGTTTGTCTCGTGGTTAGAGCACAGGGTTCGTGGTCAGGAGCTGTGGGTTCTCATTCCAGCCTTGCCACTGAATCATTTTGAGAGCTTTGCTAGTCACTTTGTACTAGAACCAGTTAGGAATTTTCCGTTGGGATGATTTTCTGATGGAAAACACTGCTTATACCAAACTGAAATCTGGGTGAAAATTGATTTTTCTGTTGGGAATAGCTTGTGTCTGGGCTGGCTTAGAAAGGACATTAGACCCAAACTGCAGTGTTTGGGGGTTTCTTCATTAGTCCAAATGTTTTGCTTTGAATAGATAGGTTAAAAAATAAAATACCCCCTCCTGACTGTAATTCCAAGTCATTTTACAGCATGGTGTGAATGTGTGCCCTCATGCTCTGCTTTGCTCCCCAGGAGGTCTGCGGTGTAGTGAGATTTAAATTTCTGTTTTCTGAGATGTGCACATCCCAATCTGAGTCAGACCTGGCCTGTGGGGACAAATCCCAGAGCAGGGCCACCACTCTGGCCAGGGAAGCGCTCCATGCAGGGAAAGTGTAAAGTTCAGAGACACAAATGAGCTGTTTCACATTAGCTCAGTGGTCTAAAACAAGGCACCGTGACTGGGGAGATACCCAAATGTTTTGTTCAACTGAAAAGCAATAAAATGAAGCCCAGAGAAATGGACCTGATTCTGTTCCAGAATCCCATTCCTCTGTTCATTAAAAACAAATTTATTTCTACCCTCTCTGTAGTCATACACTGACAGTTTCTTTTAGTATAATACTTGTTCTCCTCCCACAATGTATTTGTAGACACCACTGAAGTCCCTTATTTGTTTTGCCAACTTAAATATTAATCATTTATTTTCTCTCATAACAGCAAGTTGTGGATCATCTAATAGTTTTTCCTTCACTTCTGTCAGTCAGAATTCATCTTTTCTGAGCGTGAGTGATCAGAGTCTGACATACTGTGTAATGTTTAAATGATGGCTTGCAAGAGACTTGTACAGTGGCAATAATAATTCCCCCTGCACTCTTTTAGTTACAGACAGGCATCAAATTTGCCTTTTTTAAACCTATATCACATTAGCACCTCAATTTACCCAGGTCTTTTTGTTCCAATAAATAACAAAAATAAGTATAGGCAAATTGATTAACTTAATACATTTTTCCATTTCATCACACTTCTCTAGTACTCACATGATTTCTTTCCAAGCGAGTGACAAAGGAAGATATTTTCAAGAACAATTATAAGTTTACAACTTCCAAAATCAAAGTCCTGAAAATGCTTTTTATTAAAGAATCCAAGTTTAGATTATCACATATTCCCAAGCCCACATGAGGCTTAATTCATTGCTCCTTTGAAATATTCTGAAAGCTGAAGGTTAAGAGGTGTTATATTATTGCAGAATAATGATGATTAATTTGTGCTTTGTATCAAATGCAGGAGGAGCAGAAACCTGTGCAGTGAATCCTCTATAATTCCAAAATCTTTCTATAAACTTGAAAATATTCTGTGGATGTGTGTGTCTTAAATGAACTCAAGACCAATTTTTCCTGTTTAGTGTGTGGCTGCTGTAGTTTTCCATCAAATAACACCCCCCCTTCTTCCAAGATTCTGGACAGATTCACTTAAAATACACCCTTTTGCCTTTTCATTACAGAGTAACTAATGAAAATTCCATTTTAAATGTGCTTTCTGGGAGACAGGGATGTTCTTTTTTTTAGTGATTAACCAGAGCCTGTATTTCAAGCAGCGGGGAAACAGCTCCAGGTAGTGTAAATCAGCATTGCCCGAGATGGCCCTCAGTCCTCTCAACCCCACAGAACAATTTAGTGGGTTTAGATGACAGTTGGCATCTTTGAAATATTCTCTTTTGCAGAACTAGACTAGATGTGACACTTGCTGGAGAAGAAATCTTGCATAAATCTGTCGAAAAAGTCTCAATCATATTACTTCACTAGCTGTGGTAACCTTTGGAGGCCAAAGTCCAGACAGGTTGAGAAATGGAGCATGAGTCCATAAAGGTGACAATTCCATTAACTGCAATCAGAGAGAGAGGTGAATGGTGAGATAAAGACAAATGACTCCTTCTGTAAAGAAAAGAAAATATGTGTGTGCAGGGGAAAGAGGCAGAATGAACATTTTCCAGCCTTGTTGAGGAAATAAATACCCAGCCCTGCTCTGTTGAGATCAACACAAAAACGTCTCTTGAGCTCAGTGGGTGCAAGTTTTGCCCCAACATCCCAACTTCTGGTGAATGTCAGGCAGCAATGGACCTCTGAACACCCCAAAATTACATTTAGATGTTTCTTAGCATAAAATAGAAGGGAAAAAATATTTAATAAAGTTCTTGCTTGTGTGTGTGCTTTGGCAGTTCATACAAGCACCTGAGGGTGGGTTTTAATCTCATTTGATGAAGTATAGCACTTCTTCAAGTGTTATGGGAAGTATAAGCTGGGGAATACTCTGGATGAAGTGCTTACTGGGCCATTAGACCAGGACTATTCATCTAAACAGGGAAATGGGGAAGTAAAAACTAAATTAATTCTCTGCAACAAGAAGGGATTTTTGAGTGTACAATAGGAAAAAAAGGAAATTTCCTTTGGGGGATTTTTTCTGGTTTTAACAGAAATATTAGGTTACTCTTGGATACTGGAGTGGCCAAAAAGGGAAATCCCTGTTTTAAGTTCCTCTAAATATAGCCAGAAAAATAATTCCAATTTTATCAAGTTGTGGTCCATTTCCTCACGTTTTGGGCAGCTCACCTTTTAATACCAAAGTCAGAAGCTGATACAAACAAGCAGACAATATTTCAGGCTCCACCAAAATTCCAGTGTCTTGCCCAGGGCCTGTTCCTGCCTGCCCACTTGGCTGGACACCAATATCCTTTATTCTCAGGGGAGTCAGCCTTCCAAAAAACCACTTGGCACTGGAGTCAGGGCTGCTCTGTTTTCCTAACGTTCGTGGCAGGCAGGATGTTTTCCGACTCTGGTACCCAACAGTTGAGCATTCCAGACAGCACAGGGATTTTTCTTTTGAAACCACACTTCCAATGCCATAAGAATAAGGGAGGTTCTGTGATCCCATGTGCTCCTGGTGGGAAAATAGGATGACTTTGCTGTCACACAGCGATGCACAAAGGGAAAATGCACATGGCTCTTGCCACCTTTGTAAACTCTCCTTACATGGTGTGAATACTGAAAAAATCCTGGCTTAAAGTCCTGTTTCATCAACTGGTTCCCCTCTGGGAAGATTGCCAGAAGGAGAAGACCCCCTCCCAAAGTGCTTGGCCTAAAAAGCAGCCCACTGGTGCAGTGTGGCAGAGAGATGCTCAGTAGTCTGTGCACACTGTTTTCAGCAAGGGAAAATGTTGTTGCTCCCCAAAACACACAGTACAGATACCCCTACAACTTTTTTTGCCTATCCTTTACACTCCTTGAATTTTAAAAACATGACTTTATCTTTAACATTTTTATTCAAGCAATTCCTGAGCTCACTGATGTCAGGGCCAGCTCCAGCTGTGCAGCCTTTCCCTTGTGGAACAGACAGTGCCCAGGGCAGGGCAGGCAGGGGACAGCTCAGCCAGGTCTGGACTCTTCACTGCCCAGGAGCAAACACACTGTCCTGGGAGGCAAACTGCCAGAGACATCCCCCCCACAGCCCTGTGCCAAAATCCAGATGTGCAAAATCGTGAAATCACAATCTGTCGAGCTGGAAATGAATTTCACAAGCCAAGCTGTGAAAATCTCCTCAAATTTCACAATACCTTACATCTCCAGAAAAACTGCGAACAGAGGTTAAATTTTTTTTTCTGCAACATCCTTCCAAGACTTTTTCCATAGGATATGACCAGCTTGCATGAAGTGCTTTGTTAGAGTGGTGATATATCACACAGTGGTGCCAAATCCAGTCAGTGTGGGGAGGATTGAAAAGGCTCAGCCACCCTCCAGGCAGTGTGTCCTGATGCCATTCCTGGCACCTTCTACAAAAGGCAGATCCTATTTTGCCCTTTGAATTCCAAAACTGGTGAACACAGTCATGGGAGGCAATCAGTCAGGATCTGTTAATTTGTAAAAAAATATAACTGTCTGTTCTCCAAGGATAAGATTAACTGGGATCTGTACTTCCCAGATTATAAACAACACGCAGCCTTTCTCCTTAACTCATTGCAAAATGTACAAATGTTCCAACGCCAGCTCTGTAATCTTTTAAAATCTTAAACGGAACAGGGGCTCATTCCATTACATAAAAAGAAGTTTGTAGGATCATGTAGCTACCTGCAAATCACACACAGATAAACCAAACAGCACAAGAAACGGGGATACAGTCACCTTTTATGTAGCTGATTCCTATAGCAGTGAGATTGTCATGCTCTGTATACAACCCAAAACAAATTGTCTGTTTAGAATTAAAATGATACTATTTCCAAAAGTCTTGCCTCCAGGGAGATCATTTTATACCACAGGGCAGATTCAGCTCTGGTGTAGGATTTCTGATTTTCATGGAATTGCACCATTAAGGAATTTGGCCCAACATCTTGCCCACACTGATGCAATTCAACTTTTAAGGGACAGCTATGGGGTTTCCTCCTAAGTCAGGCCAAGTTTCTGGAACAAGGGAAGTCTGTAAAAGAAACCGTTGGAGGGATGTTTTAGTCTGGCATTTAGGAACATTCCCATATTAGAAAACGTCACAGGATTTATTTTGTATGTCTTGCATGTTAGAATGTCGTGCTTTTTCTTCTTTCCTTTCAGAGACATTGTCAGTAGGTGGTCAGAGTAAAACGGGATAAACCCCAAAGAAATGTAATGAAATGATTACAGACAGAGTGAGTAGAAAGACATTTGTGGATCCAGTTCGTTCTGCCTTATCTTTGTTATATAAACCTATTTTCCATACTTAATGTATTGCCTCAGCTTGCAATATATGATTAACAGAAAGTCTGCACCACTCAGGACTCTGGAGAAAAATGTGAGATGTTAATTCACCAACATTTTAGGTAACTTCAGATATTCTGGGCATGACTGATCTCACAGAGTGCTTTGGATTTATGCTTGCATGACAGATGGAAATCTGAATACACACACTGATGCTCTCACTGATATTGAAAACTTCTGTGCAAGAACAAAGAGCTGTAACACTTCCCTGCTCCTGGAGCTAACCTGGTATTTCCTACAATGATGCAGCTCCACAGGTCATGGCCCAGCAAACAGGAGTTTCCCCAGCTCTTCCTGCCAGCGCCGCACGTACCGGGCACCGTGACGGGGTGGAAATGTGATGCTGTCAAGGGTCTAGGGGAGATTATTCCCTTCCCTCTGCAGTTGTTTGAGCTGCCCAGACAGCATGAAGCAGATGCTCAGGTTCTTAAGGCTTCCTGGGAAAAACAGCACTGTTTCAAAACCATACCAGAACCAAAACTATGGAAAGATTAATCGAGCTTGGGTCAAGAGGGAAGAAGGATGCAATAGCTTGTGACAGCAGTGAGCTGGTAAATGATGTGCCCAATGCTGAGCTCTCCTATGAATAAGTCAGAATATTCAGTGCATCACATCAAAAGTCCCTTTGGACTATCGACATAATATCTGAAAGAACATGGAAAAATGATAGGACAATCAAAGGTACATTTTAATTTTCCTACTTGCATTCTTACACTAATCTGACAATCATAAAGCCTTAGTATAAATCAAATGGAGCAAATGCTCTCAGTAAATTAAAATATAGACAGAAATATGTATAGAATATGCTTTTATGTGTGTACAAGAGTTACAAAAAACTTTGGCACAGATCAAGTTCACACAAGAAGCAGAATGAACCTGCTTCAAGCATTCTTAAAAATCCCATTCTGCTTTGGTAACCTCTGGGATTTTGCAGCTTGTCTTCCCAAAGCTATGATAAAGCCATCATGGCTTTAATTAATTTCTGAGTCATTGGCCAGTCAAAAAAGCTGAAAGTGAAATAAAAAGCAAGACATGACAAATCAGAAATACTGGATGTCTTTGCCATTTCTGTCAGCCACAGCTACGAATGTTGTGATAAAGTGAGATAAGAAATTGAGGAAGGAAATAAGTGGTAACTGCATTCTTATTTTAGAGTATTTTATATCTGATTGTTCCAAAATGAGGAGGAATATGTGACTGGGTACGTAACTCCACCCTCTCCAAGGCTTGCTGGGATCATTGTTTGTGAGTGTATCCAAACACCAGAACCGTTTCCTTACCTCCAGTCTGTTGCAGTCATGGAAATGCCATGGGACGTTCTGGTGGACACCTCATCCCCGTGGCCACAGCGTCCTCTGGGAAGTGTTCATCTTGGGACATATGGGACTGGAAAATTAGAATTGCAGATAATTATCCCATGTTTCCTACCATGGAATCCTGGCCACTGAGGGTCAGCAGCTAGGAAGCAAATCTATGTGCAGGGCACAACTCTGCCATAGTGGGCACAGGACCTGACATGTGGTTGCTGAGAGAGCAACCTTTCTTCGTGACCACCTCTCACAGTCACCTTGAATGCCAAGTGCCCTGCTTCAAGTTAACTCTGGGTTTTTTTCCTTACTTTATTGCTTTTAAATGAACTGGCAGCTCAAAGTTTCATCCAAAGCTGTTTCATATGCTTTTCTGCTTTAAAAAAGCCCATCTGAGGATTATCTAGTCAACATGAAGCTTTAAGAAATCACATTGATCTGGAATAAAAAGCTATCTGTCTGAGTTATTTTGTTTAAATGCTAGCAAAGGAAAGAAATCCCAGATAGAGCGGTGGATGTGACTGTTTCCCATCCTTTGAGAAAATAAATGTTCTAAGTCAGCTCAGTGGTCCTTGTGCAACTGAGTTTCCAAATGTTGAAAATTGACACCAATACCATGACCTGAATATCTTAAAATTTTGAACGAAGAGTAATGTCCCCCTGTAAAAGAAAGACCTCCCAAATTAAAACTCCAACTGCTCCATTTCGAACTATAAAGAAATTTTCCAAGCTGCTGCCTGTATTGGGCTTCAAACCAAAACTGAGTGAATGCAGAGGAGGAAGTCTGATGTACAGCAGTTAAAATATAGGAAGGATTTGGGGGGTTTTGGTACATCAAACCCTTCAAAGCATACAACATACTTGCAGTTTGGTATTGCAGGCATTTCCCTACCCGCTGGAAGGTGAATCTGACATGGAGGAATACATGGAGGAATATGTTGCTCTCAGATGATATCGCAGGCTGGTCATGTCCTTGCTACATTAACTTTTTCTCCAGCAGAAGAAACTTAGTGTCACCTCTGGTGGGGGGGGGTGTGCTCTCTTTCATTTTACATCCTCCTATTGGAGAGAACCAATTCAGAGGCTGAGAGTGGCCTTTTAATCACAGCCTGTTCAAGGTAATCCATATTTTGGCAATGGCCCACAATGTTATCTTCATCTGTTACCTATTACCAGATTTATTCAATAGAATTTTGCACAGATCCCAGGACCAGGGGGGCTTCTGGCTGAAATTCCTCCCAGCCCAGCTCCCAGCAGTCCATCCCAGCCCTTTTCAGTGTGTTTAGCCTGCAAAACCCCACGTTGGGACTCTGGGTTGAGCAGCAATGTTTGGGACACCCACTCGATGTCCTTCATGTTGGGAGGCAGGAAAGCAGGGGAGGGAACGAGCCACTGCTTTTGGTTTGCAAGGTCCTGAAGCCCTGAGCTGTGGTTCTAGGGGATCTCTGCTCTTTGACAACACTTCCCACCACGTGTTCCAGCCAGGAAGATGGATGTACCTCAGTTAAAGTGAGTCATTCACTGAGCCTGGGCCAAACTTTGAAGCAAATCTGGGCCAGTTTACTGCCTCAGGAGGAAACCTGGTTTTTGCATGAATTAGATGTGAAAATAAGCAGAGCCTGACTGACATCTCCTCCAAATTCCAACTGTAAGGGTAAAACCCAGAGGGCATGAGCCTCAGGCATGACAAAAATGAGGAGGGGAAAATGAGGCTTCCTGTCTCCCCTGCAAGAGCCAGAGAGACACACTTTACTCAGGACTTAGGCTAAATTGTTAATGATTTATACACTAATTAAGTAATGTTTATAGAATGGCTTACATATGTAAATGGCTGTAAAGATGCTTACATTTTTCCTGCACTCTCCAATTAAACCAACTTTCATTACAGAGCAAAACAATTCCATCCCAACTTGTTACACCAGTTCTTTAGCCAGCCAGCTTTGCAGCCACTGCTCCCAGCTCAAACTGGGCTATTGTGTTTCTCTGAGGAAACTTCTGTGCTGGTTTGTAGTTGCTTTAATTCCATCACAGATCACATTCTGTTTAATGATAATTTGATTTTGCATTGCAAGACCCAGATGTACATTAGGAGGTCACAACCTTTCCATTTATCTCGTAAAGTAACTATTTTTTCCCCGAGTTCCATCAGGTTAAAACAGTTAGCAATTTTTCTCCTTGAAGTGTCCCTTCAGCTTGGCCAAGATATATAATAGATCAGTGTAGCTACAAATGCATTACAACATTAGTCATCAATTAGTTTTAAACCATCCCTGTAATATATCATTTATCCAGCTTGCTGTAGCACTATTGTGAACATTTAATTTTTTAAAGGCATCTTGATTTTTTAACCTGACGGCTGCATCCCCCTTTGTCTCCTGTACAGACATCTCCTTAAGGAACAATAAAAATTAGATTTGTTTGACCTGCACTCAGGGTTCGTTTAAGCGAGATGGATTTTAATTGCTCTGCCCAGTCTACCAGACAGCTTTTATGTAATATTCCAGACATTTACGCACTGTCTTTCCCCTGCTGTAAGCAGGTGTGTGTGCCCACAAATGCCTGTAAAGCAGCTCTTACAATTCATTTCACATCTCTGACAATCCTCTGGGAAATTGCTTTCTCTGAGATACCGGTTGGCATCAAATTAAGGCCTCCGGTCATGGCCACTTCTTCCCTCCTAACACCATTTCCTTTTGTCTTTAAGATTCACCTTCTTGTGTGGCTAATTCTAAAAGGACCTCGCTGAGGATCGTGTTCCCTGGGCTTGTGTTGTCATTATATGGCACGAGTGACTCACCCCTGCATCTCTCAGAGTGAAAATGGCTACAGGGCCTTACCTGTCTCTCCCCAAATCCATGATGTCCTTGCAATAAGATCTAGAACTGGGAGAGGCTTGGAATATGAGAGAGCTCAGTCTGGGAGCAGCAGGTCTGTGCCACAGTCGCTTGGTATCCTTTAGGATCTCTAACTTCAATTAGGAAGTCATGTGAGGAAGTTATCACTGACTCAGAGCCCGGAACACCCCGGCTGCTCTGCCAGCTCCGAGTGGAGGCACAATGAGCTCACATTTGCCCATGATGAACCTTATTTGCTCCAGCTGCCCCATCAGGGAGAGGAGAGCCTCATGTGGAGAGTTCTCTCCCTGATATCTCGTCCCTTCCATGGGTGATACAATCTGAAGATGATGTCCTCTGCTTTTCCTCTTCTCCCCATTCCTAAAAAGGAAGATTTGGCTGTCCCCTGAGTTACCAAATCAGCACAAAAAAATGGGCCTCCTAAGCAGTTCTTTGTGCCTACAGCTGGTTCTGGTCTCCTCTCTGTTGGACACACACATGTACTTAATTCCCAGTTGTGCTGGATGTCTATTAAAAGAACAAATCTCCAAGTGAGGAGGGTCCCTTCTGCCGTGTCAATGGAAGTGAGACACGTAAATCTCCCGCGCGCTGAGGCGAGTGAATGCTCAGAGTGCTTGGAGAACAGCTGGGAAAGGGAATAAGCAGTTTTTATTCTGCTGCAAAGTGTCACTGATCCAACTCGCTAAGCTGATCCTCATGTGGCACATTGTGCCTGCTCCATGATTCTGCCTACTGCTTCCAGGGGGGTAATCCAGAGTGCTCAGCACTTCAGTCAGCACACAAAAAGGCACAGACCTGCTTCTCCCACAGTGCTACAGCCAGCGTGGTGCAGAGCAGCAAGGCAGCACTGCAGGGGAAAGGACAATTCCAGAATTAGTTAGGGGCCCTGTGAGGGACTGGAGGTACAGATCATGGCAAGCCACAGGGAAAGAGTGGAGGAGCTGGGAGATCCACCTGTCTTGCCAGCCTAGGAAGCCAGAAGAGGGTTTGGAATAGTCTTCCTCTGCGCCACTGCCTTTCTCTCTTTTCATCTGCCAGTGGTAAATCCCAGTCCCTCAGGAAACATCCCAGAGTGAGACTGGTACATGACGATGGGGCAGTCACAAAACATTTAAAGAAAATGAAGGGTGCTGTAGGAAACTGTGGAAGGAAATAATGTTTTCTCTTCTTGAAACTGAGCAGAATTGCTCACTTGACAAAACAACTGCACAGCTCAAGGAATTTGCCTTCCACCTGCCCTGCCTGGGCCAGCACTCCAGTGCCACCATAAACACATGGATGGCTTCCCTCTGGACGAGAGAGAGGAGCAGCAGAACGTGGTCAGTGTTAATTGTGGCATCAGTGGAAGAAATTCAGATGAGGCATTCACTGAGAAGAGCCTTAGAAGACACCTACTTGATGGAGAACTTGTGAACAGAGCAGTGGCATCAGGAAAAGGGATGGGAGGTCCAGCACACTTACTTTGCATGTGGATACATAATTCTTAATTTCATATTCTGTATTTTTTTCTCTGGGGCTTTTATATCCATCAGTAAGCCACACCAATATTTTTTACTTCCCTGACAGAAGCACTGAAAATCAGAATCCATTTATTTAGTACAAACCAAATGCAGAAATAAGAGCAGGCTGTAGCACTAGAATACACATTTGTAACCCTCTGAGGACCAGATGCAGCAGAGCTGGAACATTCAGCAGCTGTAATGTGCACTGAGAAGTCACATTTGTTCAAGAAAAGCCACATTACTTATATTAATTGGATGTGTCCAGCTCATCCTGAGTCCACTTAAGCCTTGGCAAACCTCTAGCTCTGAGTATAACAAAGGTATTAATACTGATATTCCTTTATATTATCCCATTTACATAACGACTCCCACCTTTGCAGCCTAATACTTATTCTTTGGAACAGAAGAACTATTGACTCATATCTGGACTGGGTTGCCAAAACCTCCTAAATTTAGAGTTGTTTGGAACAAGAAAAGGAGTTTGGTTCAGGCCCATCCACAACAGCAAATTAAACACAAGTCATCATCTGTGCGAGAGACATTTTCGGCATGTCCAGAGCCTGGCGGGAGCTGACATTCCTTCTCCCAGAAAGATTTACAGAATTTGTGCATTGAAAAGCATTGAGGTAAGCCCTGGTCTGAGGGCCAAGTGCATAAATTAGACCTGTCCCCTCCCTTCAGTAAATTACAGACGTACAGGCCGTAGGTTGGCTCGCTGTGCTCTTGGCAACTCCAGCAACTCTGCGAGTGTGTGCTCACAGAAAGGGAGTTTGTGTCGTACTCACACATCTACATTTCATTTTCTGAGATTTTGGTGCAAGGGATATGTTGTACATCATTTCTTCCCTCCATTCACATCAGATAGTGGATTAAACAGACTGAGAAAAAAGAGTAATATTAAAATGTTGGCACGTGCTGCACTTTCTCAGCAGAAACTGTGTCGCCTGCACATCACTTTGGTTTAAATGATGTGGGTCAATGTTAGGTCAGCAAGAAGTGCTGGATTAGCATCTGCAGAGACTGAGGTCCTCTCCTCATTCACAGGACAAGCCCAGATCAAGAAACTGCATTAAAGCTTCATGCACAAAGCTGCCTTAGAAGACAGGACATTTCCTCAGGCCAACCAAGTGCTCACCTGTTCATCCAGCCCATGGTTTATATGGAAACCAAACTGGCCAGCTGGCAGAGTGACGAGGGTCTGACACTACCAAACTGCTTCTTCAAACACTGTCAAGGTTTTTATGAGCTGCATATTTGCAGAAGTCCATGTACCTGTGAAATAACTGAATCACTGTCTTCCATGTGTCAAAATGATGCCATTTCTGGGCTGTTCCATCTTCCTCCCACAGACCTACCACGTTTTGGGTGGAATGCATGGCCTGAAAACCCAAATACGTGTGGCAGCTCAGACTGGCTCTAGAGAAGGGACACAGTGAATGGCACTGGGAACCCCACACAACATCCCAAAGGGAATGCAGCTCACTCCAGGCTTTCAGCCTCCCAAACTGGATTATCTTTGTGAAGGTTTTCTCAATGACCTGAAGAACCAGTGGAACCTTTCATTGAAGGCTGGAAGCCTCATGTAATCAGACAACATAAGAATTCAGGTTTCTAAAAAAAACCCAGTATTTTGAGCATACTGCAGGAACTGCTGCTACAAAGTTATGCAAATTCCAGTTCTTCTGTTTCTGTAAATAAGACTTTTCCAGGGGAGAACATACACAGGAGACAGTCATGCTCTAGCCTGAATAAGGATTGGGAAATTCAGGCTCTAGTCCAGCTCGACTCAGACTCTTCATCTCACTGGCTTCCATTTTCCATGGTGAGACCAAAACAATGGTAATAAAAATCACAATGAAAGCAATTGAAAAATATTTGCATAATTATTTAGCATGTGTTTGCATGCTTTACATGTTAAACAAGGGATTGTTCCTCATCCCACACTCTCAGGACAGATAGGGAAGTAGAAAGTGTGGAGTTGAGTGGGAACAAAACCTGATGTGTGTAGAAGTAAATTCAGTTCTGTAGGAAAACAAGCTGAAATGTGTATTTAAGAGAGACTAAATATTGAAAGATTCACAGCCTGGTGGAAAAAAATCAGTGAGTTCACATAGGGAACAAAGGTTGTGACACAGAAGGAAGGATGCAAATAATTGTGGAAGAAGCTGATGAATGGTGGGCCAGGCTGGAAATACTGGTAGAGCTGAAATTGTGACTGGTGAACAAAGAATGATGATGACGATGATTGATGATGATGATGATGATGATGATGATGATGATGATGATGAAGAATCCTTTTTCAGTTTGCACAGTGATGGAACATTAGTCCTGCTGACTCAGGGTGAAACCCAGACTGGGAGATTCTGCTGCTGCAGGGCAAGGGCCACCTCGGATATCTGGGATCTCAGCCACTTCCAAAGCACTGCTGAAGCCAAGCACCTGCCTGGGGAAGATATTGCTCCACAGCCTTTGATATGGCACATTTAGCAGCAGGTTCAACCAGTAATTAATTGAACAAAGCATTCAAGGCAATGGGACAAGCCCATGTGGGAGTAAGGCTGAGTCACACTGTGCAGGAGTGGCACCCCTAAGCCAAGCCCATCCCAGGGCCATTCCCTCTTCATCCATTCAGGCTCTGCCACAGACTGAGTTCTCCGTCTGAAATACCAAGCTCTCCCTCATCTGGGATAAATTCACCTTGCTTTTCAGATGTCACTTTATGTGGACAGGCCAGATGAGGTTTTCTGAACACTCACCCAGGGAGATGGAAATATCAGCGGGAATTAACAGAGAGATGTCACCTTGGCAGATTTAACTTACAGTGTCCCTTCAGTGCTTTGCCAACTTTCAGCTGAGGATGGTTGTATGATTTGGTGAACTAAACTGGCGAAAGGCTGATTTGAGAACAAAAAATGGAGCTGGGGGTTCCATACTAAAGGAAGTAAAATGATAATCCCCTATCAAAAGACAAGTATGTGATACTCTGGCAGTAAAATTCATAAGAGCATCATGAGCTATAAATTAAAAAAAAAAAAAAAAAAGACAAAGACATAAAGAAAACAGAGTAATCCAACCATGGGAGAACAGCAAGAAAAGCAGCTGGTTCAGATATTCATATTGACAAAACTCTGGCTGGATATCAAATATATCCTTTCCCACCCCGAAATCTTGTGAGCTTCAAGGGAGCACAAACATCCCTTATCATTGTTCATCATTAATTGCCAGTCCTACTCTGTCCAGCTACCAGAGCATTGACCTCTGAATGCAGATACAAGTGGTCCTTATCACCCTTTACCCCACAGGACTGTCCTGTGGGTTCATGTGGGGAGAGCATGAGTTGCCATATGGAACATATCAGTCAAAAGAAAGTATTTTTATCTTACATAGAAGGCCATTCACGATCTCCCACTGGTGTTTGCCATAAAACCAAGACAAGAGGTTGTGTCAGCACTGTCTGGTCTCAGAGAACGTGGATGGATGTCCATCCAGTTTTACTGCAGTCTGGAATAGGGTTTCTTCATGCAAGGAGCACATTTAGCTGTCTGCAAATTCCAGAGATGTTTTCAGTAGAAGTGCAAGGTTGTGCTACTAAAGGAGAACATGAGCCAAAGATGTTCTATTATCCATATCCTATTAAAGGTCAGCCAGAGCTCTTACCTCAGTGCTATAATGTGACCAGAAACTTAATTGAAAATATACGAAAAGGTTATTAACGAAGAGCTGAAACCATAGTAAATTTAATATAGTCCACAGAAGGACTCTTGCTAGAAAGAGAAGGTTACATAGATAGATAGATAAGCCTTTAATTAAGGTATATTGCTGGGTTAAGTGTAAATTTTCCAAGTAAAAATGAAGATAGAAAACTGGTAATTGCTTCCAATTTATATTATAAAAATCACTCATATTCATTTTAGTTCCTATGACAGCCTTACTTAATTCCAAGCTTCATTCACTTAATTGGAAGGGAGAATTCTTTGAGTAAAACATAAGGAATTGAGGAAAGAGACAGGCAGATTGCAAGAACTGAATGAACAGCACTTTAAATGAAATCATTAAAACCCCTCGTCCAAGATTCTCAGTAGATTCATGTTTGCTGTCCTCAAGGGATATTTATTATCAAAGCTGAGTAGGAAAAGATTAGGAATTATATCAGAAAAAAAAAACTCTGATGGTTTCTTGAAAATTGAATCTGAAGAACTTCCTCTTTCTATTACTGTCATAATTTTTCCGTGTCTCAAAGTTAGTATAGAGTAGAAACTCAAATATTTCTCTCACTGACACCTCTCGCAACTCTTGTGTCACGTGTAACACAAAGGTTCACAAAGGTGCACAGGAGCTACATTTGCCTCAACCAAATTCTCACTTTGTTCACAACAGACCTGCAGGAGGGAGTACCTTCAAGGAGGGCTTTGTTCTGAGTGTTCAGACAACTCTTCTTGCATAAATCAGTCTCAGGAAAAAAAAAGCCTTCCTGAAGCGGTGAGACTTTGTGGGTTTGGGAGTCAACCGATGGTGATTAGGAAACAATCCGTGGTGGCTGAGGTGGCAGATAAGAAGCAGAGATGTGAAGAGCTGACATTTAAAAGTAATAATCCTGGAGAATACTGGTGATTCACAAGAGCAAATATCAGAATCTCTTGATGACTACCATTGAATAATAAGTCTACATCCCTTTCAAAAATAAAAAAATCGTTGTCCTAATGAAGATGGACTTATGAGAGTGGTTTAGTTCTTCAGGGTGAATATTCCCAGAGCTTCATGGTGCGTAACTGCCTGCTCTCCTTCCCCTGACAAAGCCCAGCTCACAATGGGCTATGGATGTAAATTCTCCACATTCTCTGTTCCTGGGCAGGAGATAGAATTATGTAATTAGGATCAGCCAAAGTGCACGGACTTTTAGTCCCTCCATGCATAAATGAAAACCAGTGCATCATGAATGCATTTGTGGTGAGGGCAGTGGGTTCTGCCACAGGCAAATGCATCAGCAGCACCATTCCCAAGTCTTTTTGGGATCCATTTAAGCAATCACTTGAAAAGGATCTATAGCAGAAAGTGGGGAAAGCTGAGGCAAAGGTACTAAATCTCTCCCTGTCAGAAGTCAAATGATGTTAGAGAAGTTACTCAATGGATGGTTTGGGTCTACATCTCTGGTTTCTGGAGGGAAGTGACAAGGGACACTGCTCCATCAATTAAAATAAGAGAAGGTTAAAACATCCCAATGCCAATCGTTCAGAAATATAAAATAATCATGCTGCAAAAGTAATTAACACTTTCAGTTTTCAAAGGGCTGAGGAAGCTTTAACTAATTAAACAGTAAGGTCAGAGTAATTGAAACTCAGATGTTAGGTTGCTAAGGGGAACAGAATAATAGACTGAATTAATTATCTTAGAGAATTCAAGAGTAAAACACCAAAACATTCCTCTGTTTATGCGAAAGGAACGAGCTCTCAGCATGTCAAGAACATTGAAGGTAGCAACAATAAATTTTTATCTGTCAGTGGGAAGGGAAGATAGAGCTCCAGAACGCCCAGGGAGGATTAGGGAGAACAGTAGACAATTGACAGTGAAACACAGACAAAGCTGGGAACATAACCATAAAGTGCTTGAGGAAATCCCTAAATCCACTGGTATTAAAGCATTTACAGGGACTTTTCAATTTCATGGCAGCCTCACTATCAGAGAGTTCTGTCATTTCTGACAGTGGAAGCAGGCTCAGGTCTTCAAGTCAAAAAAGCTTTAGTGATGTTTGAAGTTATTCCATGAAACAATTTCAGATGATTTCCCAAGATACAGCCAATAGCTACCAGTGAGCCTTAGCTGGGAATACAGAAAAAAATTTTAAAAAGGTAAGATAGAGGATGAAACTGATGCTTTTCAGCTGCTGGGTAGGGAGCACATACTGTCAGGGTTCAGTGATACCTTATCACAACAGCCAGGCATTCCCCAACCTTTGCTTCTGCCTCTGAGATATTTTTGCCTAAATTTATAATTACACTTAGAACTGGATCATTGAAATAACCCAAGTTTAAAAAAAAATTAAAAAAAAAAATAAATAAAAAAGAAGGAGGTTGTCTATTTTCCTTAGCCCAGGTTATGTCCATGATCTAATTGAAAGCTCCACACACAGCTGGACTGGCACTAAGAGGAGCCAGGAACCTGCAGCATGAGGGCAGAAATGAACTTCCAAGAGTAGAAGAATTCTGTTATAATGGCCTCAGTGCTTTGCTTTTGTTTTCAGTAGACATAAAATAATCTGTCTTCAGGAAAGGAGAAGTGAGATAACTTCCATTTTCCAAGGGGAAAATGAGCATCCAGGCAGTCACCACAAACCTGCTGAAATGTTGGGAGTTCACAGCCCCCCTTCCCCTTCTCACTGAGACACACAGAGCAAGCACATTACTTTGGCACTAAAAATCAGTTCTGATAAACATTTGTTAAGAAACAAGCCTTAAAAAGAACTTTTCTGATATCTGAACAGACTAAAATGTGAAAACCCAGCAAAAACTGAAGAAATATAATGGAAACTCCCTTTGCTGCCAGTAAGAACAGGGCTTAGATAAGCATAAGAAGAAGGGAAAGGGGTTATTTCAGGGAACAAATATCCATGGATCTTACCCAGAGGAGAAGACCCAGCCACTCTTAACTGGAAGTACTCCCAGTCCCACCCTGTACCAGTTCCTCCAGCAAACTCAGAATTGTTACACCACAGCTCTGTTGTGCAGTGGTTGTGACAGGACACAGAACATGTAGAGAAATGCAGCTGTTAAGATGAACCCCTCACTGCATTTCCTGCACATGAGACCTCCCTAACTTGATCCTTTTGCCTGTTTGTCTGCTCTGACACAAGCACGAAGCTCTGGATCCCAAAGCTCAGCCAGGCCCAGGAGTTACTGCCCACCCAGCTGGTCCAGGCACCATTTCTCAGCATCCCTGTCTCATCCCCTCTCCTGCCACCTCTGCATCTATGTGCCCTTTCATTTGGATCTTTCTCTTTCATTCTTTAACCTCGACTTCTTCCCATGTGCAGAGTCTTTACCAGCACAGTGGCACCTTCCCTGTCAGTGTTATAATAGGCTGGAAGGCAGGAGTGATTTACACAATCACCCCTGGGCTAAGAGATAACACCTTGCAAGTGGTCTGAGCTCCCATGGACAGTGCACAGAGCAGGAGAGCAGAAACCTGAGTTCATCCTGCCCCTGACACCCAGCTCAGCCTCAGGCCAGTTCCACAGCCTGATCCCAGCCCTGCTGAAGGGCTGCTGGATGTAACAGCACACGATGAGCTCCTGCATCTCTCCTCTGCTATTGTCTCAAGGTGTCTCTAGGGTGAAAGCTTGTGAAGTGTTTTCAAAGATTCAAAGTACTACAGTTGTCATCCCACAATTCTTATTCATCCCTGATAATTTCTGCCTGTGGGAGTAGGCCCGTGGCTCCATAGTCGTCATTATTTGTAACATTTCTTGTATTATTCACAACACATCTCCTTCTCTGACATACTTTTATTAATTTTAGAAGTGGAACATTTTTAGCAGTAAGCTTTACATATTCAACAGATGCATGATATAATTAACCAAGAAATGTCGTAAGAAACACAAAGAAAATATTCTTCTCATTATATTCAATATTTAATTGCTCACAGTTATTCTCAAGTCAAACCTTCTGCTGCTCAGAGAGAGTTGTCACAGATCACTTACATTGTTTCATGGAGGTTGTTTTTAGTGAGCCTAAGAGCTCCTTTTCTTAGTTTTAGACTTTTAATCTATAATAATGAAAAAGGCAAATCACACCCTAGGTAGGGCTGTGGCATTAGTACTTTACACCCAATTTTGCAAACACCCTGTAGGGATTTTTTTTACTGCATCAAACAAAGGTTTGCAAGTCTTGTTCCATATTGAATCTACCTGATGGAAATTTCAGCAGCCCCATAATGATGCCAGGGTTTGCATCCTCAAAGAAAAGTAAAGTAGGTCTAGAACAGATAAGGGTTTGGCCAAGTTTGCCAAAGTTTAATTTTCTGACTGAGTGGCCCAATTGTTTTCCCTCATTATCCTAAAAGTTGGAATTGAACAGAACAAGACGATTGGGGATTAAAGCATCTTATAGTCAACCTAGGACATTTGCTCTCTCCTCTGCCATCCATTCTGTGCTGTTGTTACTACAGAATCAAGCAAACATTTTTTCCCCTAGGAAAGAGACTTACAGGATAGAGATTCCCAAGGTGATCTGTAGAGTAATTGTCTCCCCTTTTTCTATTCCAAAATGAGTAGTAATGAGCCAAAAATCTGCTACAAAGGCCACCTATAAAGACACAAAAACGTTGCTAAGACACTCTGAGTATATGGGCAGACTGGAACAAGATTAAGTGAACCATTGCTGGCACCCATGGAATCATGGAATCTGTGATCCTATGGACCTGTGCTCCTTGGCACATGGCAGTGAATCAGTGCTAGCTTTATCTTACCTAACTTCAGCTGTCTAACATCAGTAAACTGCCCTCTCCAGATTCTCTACATGTTTTGCTGAGTATTAGGAAGTGGTATTAGGAAGCAACTTCAAAGGACAACTCATTTCAGTGCAGCAGAACAAAGCAAGGGGGATGAGTCAGCTCTCGGTGCTGGTCCCCTCTGCCAGCAGCTCAGGACTTGGGTGCCTTGTTCAATGCTTAACTTCACATGGCTGGAGCTGGGTGAAGTGAACCACACTCAGATTTGTATTCAACATCAAATCCTGCTGCTTCCCACAACTTGAATTATTTTAGTCATCAGGTGCCTTACTCACTGCCTTTTGCTGTTTTGTTCAAGGAGCATTTACGGAGTAAAAAGCCTTTCCTAGAAATGAAAAGGAGAATGCTCCTTGCATTTCTAACTTTGCTTCTGGTAGTGCTCCCTGCAGGAGGGGGAGGTGTGGGTGTGGTGGGCTCTGTGTGTGTAAGAGATGCCAGTGATGCTTCAGCCAGGGAGGGAGAGGTGTTCCCAAGAGCTTCCTGGCAAGCAGTTGGTGATCCAGGCATCAGGAGAACACAGAAAAGGGATGACTTGGCAGCCAGAGCTGTGCTGGTTGATGCACCAGAATCAGCACTTTCTACAATGGAAGCAGATTTCCCAATCCTAGGGAATCTCAGCAGCTGCTGGGGGTGTCTGATTCCCTCACAGACCACTGAAAATCTCCATGTTGGATTTTAAAGATGCGGCTAATGGATATCCTGGTGACTCAACATGAGTCAGTCCAATTAAGAACTGAATCAGGCTCTCCAAATATTCCCATGAAGCTCTTCCTCTGAAGACTTCAAAGTGCATTACAGAGATTCAAAGTGCTAACAAGGATAATCCAATGATGATATCAATGCTGGCATGACACAGTGCCCATGTGACCAGGGACAGGTCCATTTAGAGACACACTTACTGCACATATTTAGCAGCCACACAGAGATTTGGACTGGAATATAATGAAGATTGCATCTTGACAATCTTCTCTGTGGAATTCTGTAAACTGGTTGTAAAATTTTATAGAAAAAACATTCCACTAACTATGGTACTCTGGGGGCTTTCCTACAATAAATACCTGTCCTGCCCCATTCTGGAACATAAACTGAGCTTTACTGCTCAGCCAGATCTGTTGTGTGAACCATAAGGCCCCTGTTCACAGTTTTCACAGGGGTTGTCTCTATGCTGCAAATCCAGAAGGAGAATGACACCGTTTGATCCATGATCTCCCAGGCTGTGTTAGAACTGTGTGTCACTGTTAGAACCCTTCCTGACATGGCACTGGACTGTCCCAGCTCTGCCAGATGATGCCTTGGAATACATCAAAGTCCAAGGACTGTTCCCTGTGGATGGGAACATCCCTGTAGATGGATGAGACCACCTGTTTGGGATGCAGGAATGGGGGGAAAGAGCTGAATCATGTGGATGTGAGTCACGATACACTACTGTGTGTTTGGGTTATTTTATTTTCTGGCCCTAGCCAGAGGGACCAGGGAATAAACGGCCACCCTTCCTGAGGCACTGAACTACTCTTCCTGAACAAGCTGCTGCCTGAAAAAAGTCCTTTGGAGAGAGTGTGCAAAGAGAAAGCTGCTGGCTTTGGGCAGGCTTTGTCCCTTGCCGTGGCTGAGCTGGGGACGGCCGTCTCCCGGGCTGCCTTCCAGCTGGATTCGGCACAGACTCATTCACTGCAAAAAGCAAAAAAGAAACAGGAAAAAACGATAGGAGGTTTCCATGGCTACTGGACTGTTTACTTTCTTCTGACTGTTATCACAAATTTTGCCATCCAAACAAGCAACAGATGTCGGAAATAACATTTGGGTTTGGTGAGGGTTCATTTCGGATACGCCACGGGGAAAGGTACTGACCTGGAGCCCAAGGAAGTGGCAGAAGCTCATCAGTGGGCAAAACATAAAGAAAGTTCAGACATCCAGATTCTAAACACTGGGCTTGGAGCTCTTCTTCAGTGCTGTTTCCTAATTGCATTGAATTTCTAGATTTCATGTTTGTTTTTTTTTTTTTGTGATGGTTGTTGAAAGTTAAAGGTCAGGACTAACCTCACATCAGGTTTTCTGGAGAAATGGCAAAAACTTTGATTTTAATATTCTAGAACAATGAAGAAAGAGCAGAAATCAAAGCCATGTGATCAGTTCCTGTTATCATTGATGCTGGAGTGCAGAACAGGTTATCCTGTATTCATTTATGATGTACTCCAGAGCAACAGGTGGAAGTACAAGTAATGCCTCTTCTGTGTGCCTGGTCAGCTTATCATTATTATTCAGATAACAAAATTCAGCTTAAGTGGAAAAAATCTCAACAATTTTCATTAACCACTAACCAGCCTTCTCCTTGCTTTCCTGTAATTCTATCATCCTGTTTCTCTATTTCAGCTCCCCACCCTGGTCCACTTTTTGGAGCAATACCTGGATCCCACCTTTGCTACAGAGCTTTTTTCCTTCACTCCCTTCTTTCAGACGAGTTCATTTCTTTAACATGCTGGCAGCATTTACTGAAAGGTTCTATAGATAATTTCATAGCCCTGCCCAAATTTCCACCACGCAGTAGAAGGACTTTGCTAAACCACAGTCTCAGTGCTGTTGATTCATTTTTCTTGTAAATCAGACTTTTTATTCACAGTATAATAGATCAAAACCCCCAGAGAGTTTCCATAGATGTCTTTGCTGGATAAACAGGCTGCAGAAACCATGAGCTACTCAACAGTTAATAATAATAAGGAGCTTCTTCCCCCAGCACTTTGTTTGAAAGGACTACAAGCTCTGAGTCATTGCACAGTTGATTTGAGCTTAACCCTAATAGCTCTGTTATGTCCTGGCTTATTCCTAAATCTTCTGGGAAGCAGGAGAGTGTCATCAATACACTTGTAAGGTTTAACACTCTTAACACCAGGTAAACTGCTTTATCTCAATTAAAAATATCAGTAGTGTCCTTTCCACTGCATCAGGGAGCTGTAAAGTAACTCCGGAGCAAAAGCATGTGCCTGCTGGTATATGCCTGAAGAGGTTCTGGGAATTAATTCTGCTTTGCAGAACTATTCCAGTTATTCATGTGACTCAGCGGCGGAGACCGGGATCTTCCTGCACTCCAGGGTGACGTGCTGATTCAGGCTGGTTCAGCAGCCCGGCAGAGGAGGCACCTTATCAAAAGAAAAGCCCTCTTTGGGGACAGGCTCTCCCAGCAGCTGGGAAGGAAATTTCCGTTGCGCTCCCTGCGCTGCTCCGGTGGGGTGAGATTAGCGAGTTATTATTAGAGCTGGATGATTTTCTTTACTCTGGCTAAAAAGGGAATCATTCTTTTCAACCAATAAATGATTTCTGGGTAGTTCTGCTGTGATGTGTGTCCAGATGTGATCCAAGGCTGAGGGCAGTGTCACCCGAGAGCAGTGCTCTGCACCTCTGCTTTCAGTCATACCTGAGGGAATTTCAGCCACACACAGTATTCAAGTTTTATTTATAAATGTTTTAGAAAGGATTAATACCTGGCTGACTCTTGGTATACACATTGCAGAGGGAACAGCAAATGGCAAGTCATTTATCAGTACCCCCTAAACTTATTTAACTTGGTATGGAATGACTGATCAAATAGATTAACCCTTTATAAACCAATTGCAAATAGTCCCTGGGCCAACAGGCACTCATCAGCCCCATTATCTGGTTGAATGCAGGCATCTGGGATGGGAGCCTGAGCATCTCAGCCAGCCAGTCCACACTATCTGCGGGCAATACAGTCAAGGCAGTGAGCTGAGTCCTCCAAAAAAAGTAAACATCCAAAGTAGGTCTGCCAAGAAGTAGCCAAAATATTTTAAGTGACCAGCCCAGTATCTCACAAAACAGACTGTGGCACATCAAGACAATTCATATTTCCTAATTTCTGAGTTCTGAGTCCACCAGACCACAGTTGCCCTATAATCACATCATGATAGCTCTGCAGTTCTGCAGAGAAGCTGTGAATGCATTTAATCAAAGGTCTTAAATCTGCCAGCTCCAGAAAACAGACTTCCTTCAATATTGTCCACAATCCAGTATTTTTGTAGGAGCAGCCAGTGTAGCCAGGTCAGCAACAACCCAAACATTACAGTACCCAGAAGTACCTGGAGAGGAGCAGGGGTTACATCCCACACCTGTACTGTGGTTTCACAGTTCATCCTGACACAAATAACAATTACAAAGTGTTTTTGAAACGTGTTGTACCAATTGGAATACCAAAGTATTGCTTCCTGTACTCACTGTTCCCCCTCAGCCTCCCTCCCCTGACCTTACATCGGATTTTCTCTTGCAGGAGACATTACTTTCTGTCTGTTCTGCTGCTCACCTCTCCCACAACAAATAGTATATGAAAAATATAGGGGAAACAGTAGATTTAACCCCTCCAATGGATAAAGGAGTAAGTACAGCAGCATGTGATACATAAAGGAATTTTTAAAAATCCATGTGCTGACACAGGCTCTAGATGTATCAATGGATTGGAGCAGAAGAGATACTGTCAATAAAAGTGCAAACAGTGCTGTCCAAAATAGAAAGGAAAGGGAAAAAAATTCTAAAACTATCTCAGGATGATTTTCTTTTTCACCTTGAAGACCTGGAAGGTTTCTTCAGGACTAGCCAGACTGTAGCTGCTAATGTAGGTACAGCCTCTTTTAATTGCCCTCAGTCCATAAAGCTGTAAATTCTTTCCAAAAACAGGACTTCAGCATTTTTATCTACATGAGAAACCTACCCAGCAGGTACTCAGAGGCATAAATCCATGTGGTATTTGAAGGTTAAAAAACAGAGGAAATGTGCAGCCTGGGAAAACTAGGGACTTTCCATTCCCGGTGTAATGAAACGACAGATTTAAAGTGCAGAGTGAGAAAAGTCACTGAAAGGAATTAGGCTTCAAGCTTCCTGAGACATACAGGCTTTGTTTGTCAAGGCTATTGATAAATCTATCAGTCTCCTGATTACTGTCCCCTCGCCCCTTGAAAAACCCTGAAAAAGAGGAATTTGCTGCCTTAATTGGAAGGGAAAGGGTTCAGAGAATATCCACTGTAAGGTCCCTCTGAAGAAGGAAAGTCCCTGGAGGCAGAACAATAATTGGTTTTGACCTTCCGCAGTTTAAGAGGCGTCGGCAAAGCCGAGACTTAAACACGGCCTGACAACTGCGAGTTCCAATCAAACTCAGAAAGAGACGGAAATTGGATAAGCAAATTCCTTTTTTGTCCATGACCCCGGTGCTGCTCTCCTTTCTCCCTGCAGCATGACACATCAGAATCTGTGCCATAAACCAGCGGCGGGCCAGCCGGGCCGGTCCGTGGTCCATGGCCATGCCGTGTGTGGTTCCACAGCCGGTTCTGCGGGCCCGGGCTGGGCTGGCTGGGCCGGCACAAAGCCCAGCTCGGAGGAAGGAAGCCGGGTGATTTCATTGCTGTTTTCAGCACGGTGTCAATTCCCTTGCTCCGGCTTTGGAAGGACTCTCCACAGCAGCGCTAGGAGCCGCTTGCCAATTTAAGGAAATTTGGTTTTGAATGCAGAAGCCCACAATCCTCATTCTGTCAGAAGCTGCAGCTGACAAAATGCTTTCCTTTTTGTACATCTGAGCTCATAGAGGACACTCTTTGTCATTCCCTGCCACCGCTCCGGGAAACGTAATGTTTCCTGTGTCACCTTCCGCATGGCAAGTGCATCTTGTCTGGGTGTCCCTGCGAGCTCCTGGCAGAGCTGCAGGCATCTCTGTGCTTCCCACAGCTTGTCCCTGCCTGTGTCTGTCACCCCTGCTCTGCCTGCCACACTCCTCAAGTTATTTGTTACCTGAAAACCCCACACAGAACTTAAAACTCCTCTTTCTGCTTCAAGGACAACTTAAGTTAATAAAGTCTCCAAGGCCGGCAGAGAAAAGTTTTCCTTACAATGGACCTGAATGCCAACATACAATTAAATGTCTTTAAAAACTAAAAGAGAAATGGCAAAAGCTCACCAAATAAAGCTCCATGAACTAATGGTGAGTTTTTCCACCAGCCACTTTGAGATGGTCACCACTGAAACCCGAGCCATGCAATTTGCAGATATGACTCACAAGAGCTGGAGGTCCAAAAGCAATAAGAGCAAAGATTGGAGAGATATCAAGGCTGTAGAGACAAAAATCAGTTATTTTTAGGGTCTGATGAGACAGAGGTGAAAGTGTCAGTGGTGTACAGTAAGGTAAGTGTGATGTTCAGACATTTTCACAAAGCTGAAGTAGTTTCAGTTTCTTCTGGAAAGGAGGTGAAAGCTGGGAATGGCTTTGTACAGATAGGGTTACATGAGTTACGAGCAGTAGGACTGTCCCAGAGTGCCAGCTCCACGTGCTTTGACCTTTCCTCAAGTTTTGGGAAAAGTTGCTCCTCAGACATGCCTCCTTTCAGCTGAACCTAAGCCCTGTTTCCATGAGCCATGGCTCTCCCAGCCTTTTTGGTGTCATGACAGCTGGTTCCTGCTGAGTATGTGGAAAGGACTCTGTCCCAGGAGGGCTGCCTGGCTCTTTTAGGCCAGGAGTGCCCAAAGATCCCGTGTGACATTCCGAGCCTGACGGCCAAGTGGAATATCCCGACAGCCTCCAAAGCCACAGAGCAGCTGCTCAGCCACGCTGGGACTGTGAGCTGGCACCTCCCAGTGACCAGGGACACTGGGCCCCAGCCGAGTCCCACCACTGGTGTTTGGAAAGGCCAGATTTGGAACACGCTTCAGAATTCCAGATCTCTGCTGTTTGCATCCTCCAAGCCTTTGCTAGCAAGATGCTTCCTCACCATGAGTCCTCATTCTTATTTTAAAAGTTTTGGTCAATTCACTTTGATTTGAGGAATTCTAGCAACAGATAGCTCCCCTTTTTGCCCCAAATTTCAATCCACAGACTTAGATTTCTATGGCTCCCTGCTCCCAGTTTTTCCTTCCTGTCCTTAGGAAGTATTACAGACTGTGAGCAGGAGAATGAATCCTTGTCTATAATGTTCAAGCTGTATGTAGACAAGGGGAATTACTAAAACTGGAACAGGCTCAGCACCAGCACTTTATGTAGGACAATGTGTACCTCCTGAGCTGGGTGTCCTTGCTGAAGTGACACCTCTGCAGAGGAATGCTGACATTCCCAGGAATGTGTTGTGGTAGTGCAGAGGCTCCTGCAAAGACCCAGCAGGGCAGGTTAACTGGGAGCATATAAAAAAATCTATAAATAATGTTCTATAAACAAGGTTCCATAAAAAGACCTAAAAATACCAAAAGGGCATGTTTTTCAGTTGTTGGGATTTGTAAAGTGATTTTATTTATTTTTGTTCTGAATGGGAATGAAGCTTTAGAACCAGATAAGAAAAGAGAAAAACCTAACATTCGAACTGCAAGATGCTGTGTGCCTTTAATGCCCCAAGAAATCAAACTGTGCTGAGTTCCCATCACAGTGGTATAACTTATCCCAAATTTTTGGTCTAACCTATTATTAACTCTTTACAGTCATCATCTGATACTTGCTCAGAGCTCAGAAAGGATGATCCTTGATTCCAAGAAGTCTCAACTTAAGTAGTAAGGAATACTTGCAACTTTTGTTTCTGCATTTTGTTTTTCATTTTCGTGTTTTAACTTCCTCTATTTAACATATCCACTTTAACTTCCTCTGCACTTCATAGTGAACCACAGGCTTCAGCCATTCATCTCAAAATGGTTCAAAAACATTCTCCCTGATTTCAGAAGACAAAGCAGAGTGGTAGCACACTTAAGGAATTTATTTGAGCTCCCTAGGCAGGTCAGGAGCAGAAAGAGCCCAGTCTCTGCAAAGTCACAGTGACTCCTCCATGTGCTCCTATTTTCAATGCTGTGAGTCTCAAGAAGGAAAGCCCACAATGGCAGGGGTGACATTAGGGCAGGGAATGAGCCAAAACAAGTGTCCTGAAGTTACTTCCTAACACAGGAGCAGGGGAGCGTTTTCTGTCAGAATCCTTTGGCTCTCCCCACTGAGGCTACAGAGGTTCTGTTAAGAAGAGGCCAGACGAGGACCCGAGGCAGACAATTTTCACATTCTGTTCAGTGCAAGGCTGCAGGAGGGGGCCCAGCAGAGCCTCCTGCATGGCACCTCCTGTCTGAGCCCTGAGCTCTCCGTGCTCAGCTGTTGTGGGAGACACGGGATCCCCTGGGCTGCAGCGCGTCCGTGGGGTCACGCTGGAGACACGGCCCCTCTCCTGTCTGGGGGGGCACTTCGCCCCACAGATCATTTTGGGTCACCAGCTTTGTTTTCAAGGTCTGTTGAACCCCTCAAATGTACATTTTAAAGATCACCAAGGCAGAGGCTGCCGTGCTTTTGGTGGCATCTCTGTTGAATCACACTCTCCTTCGAGAGGGGCACCCGGCGCTCCCAGCCATCCGTGCTATGGGAATGACACACCAGTCACACTGCTCACACCAACTGTGGCAGTAAACTCCAGCTCAACTTTGACATTTAGTTCCTGCACAGTGACTCATGGCTGCCCATGGTGCTCTGTTTAGGGATGCAAGACTCCAAAGCCAATACAGGAAAAAAATCAGCAAGCTACAGAAATCAGAAAGAGGCATTTGCTGAAATGAGGCACCTCATAATTTTTATATATTGCAGGGAAGAAACAATAGATGAGCCCAAGTGCTAGTTGCTGTCTCTTTTTGCAGTGAGAACTGGCCATTTATATTTAAAGTGCTTTTCACTAAGTGTTCTTTTACCTGGTGTTCTTTTGATAAAGAGCCTACCAGTCAATGGTGTCACCAAAACTGCTCAGTTTAATGAAACCATCAGCTCTGCCAGTTTCCAGAGTTTTAGAGAAAAATGGGACCACAAAGTTTGGAGTGCATTGAATAAAACTGTAAAGAACACCACATGCATTGCTTATCATGTTGATCCTGTTTATAATCCTTGACTGACTTACAGCTCCCGAGAGCCTGAGGTCTCCCCGGGCAGGCGGAAGGTGACAGCAATGAGCACATTCTGTTTCTGAAGGAACACTGAAGATTGTGGGAGCAGGGCTCCATTGTCATCCCAAGGAACCCACCATGGACATCAACCACAGCTGATCCAGACACAACTAAGTCTCCTCTGCCTGTCCCTTCTAATTTTACTAGCAATGTTCTGCATCTATTTATGCAGCTGATGCAGAGAGAGCACTAGGAAAAACAGTAATTTTTAAATCCTAAATAACTTTCTATATATGGGTGTCTAGAATTACTTCACAAATACTAATTATGAAAAACGTGGTTGTATGTAAGTTAACAGCTAGAGATTGTTTTCTTAGGCTGAGTGAAGGCATTCTGGAGATGAAGTTACACAATTCAGCATTTCCTTAAAATCTATACAAACACGTCTTAAAGGATGTGCTCTCTTTTTCAGAGGCTGAAAACATGCTCCTTTGAAATGTTTCATTTCCCAAGGTTCAATTTCCTTGTACCTCCAAGATCTCTGTGAAACCATGAACCCTACACTAGAGATGGAGCTGAACTCTGAGGTCTGTGATGACTTCATGAGCTGAAAAACAGCCCAGAGAGCCCAGATTTTCCATACATTTCCACCTATAGGTATAAGATGCATTACCAAACTCCTGCAGCAGAAAATCTGTAAACAGCTAAATGAGGGCATACACACATCTGCTGCCTGGCAAATATCCAAGGGAACGTGCTCAGAAAGCCAGCTCCTTTCCCTCACCTGCATCACAGAATTATTTATTTGCCTAACAGCAGTTTGAGGCAAGTAGTACATTCAAAGGTTGGTTTAAGACTTATTGACAGTGATGGGGGGAAGAAAATTGCAGTGGACGTCAGTAATCTGAACATTTTTGGACCTGAGCAGTGCTCAGATTTAGGAACAGTGATGCTATTTCAAGGTTATGTTTGATAATATTAGTAAGTAGTCAGACATACCAGAGTGCTGCTTTTATTTTTGTGTTGCTATTTTTCCTTAAAGTCAAAGTTTTGATTTAAGACAAAATAAGGCCATGGCAGCAGGAGTGGCAGAAGTGATAGCACATCATTCAGCCAAGTCATTTGGATTAGTGGGTTTTGGAACAAAGAAGTTTCAGTATATTTAATTTCCTTGTCTTAGATTTCTTGAGCTTGTTTCAAACCACTCAACCCTTAAATCTCTCATGAGTCAATGTTTCTAACCCAAGACTCAGAGGAGATATTCTGAATGTGCCTAAGTGGTTTAGGATCCCGTTAGGCTAGGGATGAATTTGTACTCCCTGAAAAGTGCAAAATAAAGAAATAACTATTCTGAGTGCTTATCAATGGCTATAAATAATCATACACAGAATCCCAGACTGGTTTGGGTGGGAAGAGACCTCAAAACTCATCACATTCCATGGGCATGGGCTCCTTCCACTGTCCCAGGTAGCTCCAAGTGATGCCTCGGGTTTTAGTTTGTATATTTTCAGATTCTGTGCTGCTTTAGTGTGCAGTTCTGAGCTTCATATTATGGGATGGTGAGCTCTGTGCACAGAGCAGGGAGACAAAACAATTCCTGCTCCAGCTGGGCACCAAGGACAAATGATCCAAATCTCAGCCCCAGAGCACAAACCCCGTGGGCTGGAGAGAGAAAAACAAGCAGGGTGGGACTGCAGGGGCTAAAGCTGGAATGGGACAATGAACTGCAAGATGCAAATGGAGCAGAACTGATCCCAGGGACAGAGCCCGTGCCCGGCCGTGCATTTTGGGGCCATTTTGGTTCATCTTGGGTGCTGCCCAAGGTGGATCCATGGAGGAGATCCTTTGAATAAATCCCTGCTTTTCTCTGGAACTCTGTCCAGCCTCTGCTCTAGAGCAGCCTGCACAAGGCATCACAGGCCCTGTCCAACCTCTCCTTGAACACTTCCAGAGATCCAGGGGCAGCCACAGCTTCTCTGGGCAACCTTTGTGTGGTATCTGCAGTCAGGGATGACCTGCTGGTGACCAGCACACTCAGTTAACACACACTGCTGCTCACACAGATTACATCACACAATCTGCATGTTGCTCATTTGCTACCCAGCACTGGTGATTAAATAAACATTAATGTGACAGGCAGGCATCTTAACCAGGCACGCAAAAATAACACCAGGTGTAAAGAAACAACTTATTATACACATACAAGTAGGTAATACAGTCCAGGAAAGCAGCAGGTAATACTGTCCAGGTGCCCTCTGGTAATCCCTTAAAAATAACCTCTTACATCTTTCACATAAGATCCTTTCCCCACTTAATTCCATCTTATTGCATTTTATAGAAAATTCAAATGATGAACCTTCAGTTTCTTCAACAACGCGTTAGTGTGGTACAGATGCTCTGATTTGGGATCAATTTCAGTTCTTAAAAAACAAATTACTCATAGCATGTGGGAATGAGAAGTATTACTGTTTACCTACCTAGCTGCTCTGAAACCAGCAGACTCTCCTCACTGCTGTGCTACCTTTTTGCCATCATGATTGCAAGAAGATAAGTGGCAAATAATAATCTCTAAGCAACTCTGCCAAGAGGTAAAATTCACAGCTGAATTTACCAGGGGCATTTATGTATGTGTGTATGTATGTATGAAAAGGCATGGGGATGTATGCAAGGCTAAACCTTGAATTTGGAATTCTAAACCTGCACTGGTTTGTGTGAAATTCTCACTTCACTGACCTCAAATTCAGTTTTTTTCCCTGAAAAAGGCAGTCTGTAAGGTGCTCAGCAGAGTATTCAGAGGACCCAGGTCATCTCTTTAACACTGGCATATTCACCATCTAAAATCCCATGGCCATTCTGGAGGGCTCATCCTCCAGAATTTGCTGTTCATGGCATTAAACCTCCCAAATACTGGCCCTATTTTAGATCCCCAAATTAACTCAAATATAAAATTTTCCTTCAACCTACTGCCATTACTTCCAAATTTCCACGAACAGCTCTGTGGTGAGCATGTCTGGCAGCATCCAGAGGGGCTCTGTAGGGCAGGAGGAGATGTCCTGCTGTGGGTGCTGCACCCCCTGCTCCAGCTCTGCCTTCCGGAGGGGGAGCAGCAGCATTTCCCTCTTGGTGTTTGATGCCATTCCCCTTTCCACTCAGGGAATGTGTGTCTGTGGAGGGAGGTGAACACTGATCCCAGGGCAGCATCTCAGATTTCACTGCCTTTTAAAGCCCAGACCAACACTGTGCTGTCACTGTTCTGCCTTTAAACAAGCCCTTTCATTTTGGTGCCTTGTGCAGGGCTTTTTGTTTTGCCTTTGGGTTAAAATCCTTTTAACTTGGGATGCTTTTGTGAGAGTTTTCATCCCCCTCCTGGATGTCCCACCCACTCAGCATCAGCATCACTTGAAATGAAAAGATTAGATGCCAACTGGTCTCCAAGTGCAGAATGAAAGAGAACAACAAATTCTACTAAAGATCTCTCTCAGACTGCAAAAATAAAAGATGAGTTTTTATTGGCAAAGGCCTCTCTTGATCTGTTAATATCAAGGAAGACAAAATTATCTGTGTTCTTTGTGAAGCAGCAGTTGTTTTAGTGGGGAAGGAAGCCAAGACAGCTGTTAGATAGTTCAGTACAAAATACTGACAGCGACACACCAACAACAACACCAGCAGTGAGGGACTGGGCCAAACCGCCAAAACACCAAATATTATTGATGTTTCTGCTTTTCAAAGGTTTGACAAGCCATGATAATTGAAAATTTTCAGACTGAAGGATGACTTTTGAGTTCATCTTGGCCTGTTCTGCTTAAAGGATGCTGTGGAAAAAGCAGCAAAATTTCTCAGCTACAAAAGACCCCATTGAGAAGAGGGAGGCAGGTCTTGGTCAGCACTCAAGATTCAGTGGGGAAGGAGCCATCCCTGTTTAGTTTGGATGCAGGACTTTACTCCTTTGAGGAATGAGAGGCCGTGAGATTTCAGCAGCTTTTGAGGAGTCCTCAGTTCAAGCTACTTGAACAAATGGCTTTGTCCACATGACCTGCAGTGTGCCCAACCCCATGACAAGGGATTATGAAATCATTTCTTCCACTTCCCCGGGGCAGGATGAAAAATGGGGTGCACTGAGGCTGGGAGCAGACTGGAGTTTCCTGGCTGGGACCTTGCGCTCACCCTGTCAGCTCGCTCTGGTGGCCTGACCTCTCCTACACATCATTTCCTCTGTTTCTAACATCCCAGGAAGAATTTATTTGCAGATCTCCAAGAGTTTCAGGTGGATCTAATATCTAAATACCAGGAATTTAACTCTACTTTCAGTTGTCCCCTTATACACCCCAGCAGGTCACACCTGCACAGCTACAGGTAAGTTGCATATTAGGATCAGCAACAGAGATAGGACATAGAGAGCAAAATTTGGCCCATCAGCAGGAGCTCCAGCCACCAATGCAATACAGGCTGCTAAAGACTGCAATAAACATGCCCTCTGGCCTTTTCTGGAAGGTTTCACATCCAATTTCTCCCCTTTCAGGCCCCTGTGTTCTCTGGAGAAACTTTTTTTTACTCCACTACACCCTTCTACAGGGCACTCTGCTTCCCTCTCCAGCTGCACCTTCTAAGCTTTGCTAACTCAAATTACTGTCTAAATTGCATTTAAGGGGAAAAAGAAGTCATTTTCTATAAGTGTAGAATTACACACTGGCTGTTTTCTTATAAATTTGGATCATAGAAGAACTTAGAGAAAAAAAACTACATAAACTTACAGCCCAGCTTGGCTGGAAGAGCCTTTGTCCTCCATCAGTGGATGTAGTAGAGAACAGATTGTGATACATTTTTATAATAAGGAACAAGAAAGACCCCACAGCTCTGATGGAAATCCAAGTACACTCCACCAACAGAAAACTCCCACTGATGAACCTATTCCAAAATGGAGCTCAGCCTTAGATCTCCCCAAACACTCATTGTGAAATTATAATGAACACCCTTTTCACAGCATCAGTGACTCCTGCAACCTCTTCCCCCTTCTCCCGTTTTATAAGGGATGCCTCACATCCTAAATTCCACAACAGATGTTCTTTACAAGGCTAGAATAATTTACAATGAGTGTTGTGTGGGTAGGGAACTCAGGCTTTTCAAAATCCCTGTGTTTGCAGTGGCCACATCTCGCCTGCAGCACTCACGGTCAAACTCAGTGAAAATTCCTGAGATCCTCTAACCTACATTTGGGAACTTTCCCAAACAGAAGTGGATTTGACAAGCCAGCAAGTACAGAGAGATAATTCTTACAATTCTAAAGTCAGTAGAAATATTTAAATCTCCACAGCAAAATTCACTTTTGGTGTCTGTTATTTCCTATCTCGGTTTTGTGCTGTGGCTCAGCATGGTTTTCACTTGGGGAGCAGATCCTTTTGACTCACCAGATTGAAGATAACCTTGCCAAAGCTTCTTCTTTCAAGAAGCTGCCCACTGAATTCACAGGGGGATGAAAGGAAAGTTGCAGTTCTAACAGCAACATCACCTGACAAAGTCTTTGGCATTTTATACCTAAAAAAAAAAATCTTGCCTGCAACTTCTCTTAGTGTTTTCAACAGCTGGATGTTTTACTGTATTCATAGGCAGGTCCAAATATAAATAGTAGTTTCTCTACTGACCCACATACTTGGCCTATATTCAGAGTCTTGTAAGATGTTTCCATTAGCTGCAGAAGAGTGTCAGGTCTTTCTCCAGTGAAATTTTATTTATGAGGTCTTCTTCTCCAGCACAAAACAGGACTAGATCAGCTGGAGTCAGGTTCCTTGCTCACAGCTGGAAGCCTGTTTTCCTCCTATGCTCCACGGACATGTACCTTTATCCTCAGAATCTTTCATGGCTGCATTTTTAGATGTAATTTCCAGTGCTATGTGAGGAAAGGAGACTGAAAGAGAGGATAAGCCATATCTGGGAGGAAGACTGAGAAAATAAAAGTCAAGGAAGGAAGCTAGTGGAAGCTGAGGCACATGGCCCCACAATTACTATTTTTAAAATATTTTATAACTACATTTATAGTACTCTTAACTCATCTGGCCTGTGAAATCTCCACTCCAGAGAATCCAGAGTAACTGAATTAACCTAACTACAAAACCCATGGCTCAAATCCTCTGGCCTTTGTCTGGGGAAGTCTTTCATTGGAGCTTTCAGCTGGAAAGAGACTGCAGGAATTAGTGGCTGTGGAGCATGCAGTTACAATAAATATATAATTCATCATGGAGGGGTTTGTTAAAACCGTTAGGAATAAAATAAATGTTCTTCTTTCCCATTGAAAAGAGATGTCAGTTTTTCTCTTACCATTACTAAAAGGGCCAGCCAGGGAGAATAAAGGCTTATTGCAAGGGACAGCATATAGAGCCCTTTTATGAACTCTGGCTGCAGCCCTCCTCTTTGTGAGACTCTTTGTTTCAGTTTGTTTTTCAGCAGCTGTATCTGATCTGTATCTCGCACACTTTCATCCTGTGACAAAACACAGCTGCAAAGTGACTGCAAGTTTCTCATCTGTCCATCTCTGTGCATTCTCACAGATGGGACAGGTATGAGAAGCACCAAACCCGGCTCTGGGGTGTTTAATCTGATAAATAATGGTGCAGTGAGTCACGAGGGCTGGCTATCTCTTGGCTCATCTTTCTTGGAAGGATCAGTGATAGCACTGTATCATCAAAGATGCTGAAGTTCTCCAGAATGAAGTGCAGGCAGTTACTGGCATCACAGAGTGCCTGGAGTTGCCATCCCTTGAACAGGATTTTTAAGGACAGAAATACTTTGTTTTCTAATGTAGGATAAGAAAACCAATCACCACATGCTTAAGCCTTCCACTCAAATAGGAGTGGCAAGAGCACAACCAATGCACAACAGCCTTGAGCATCTCCTTGCCTGATTTTTGATGACTTAGTTACAATTGTTACAGGGTCCCATTGTATAAAATGTGCATGTTTATGTTTTGTTTAGACAAAACTGCCTTGAGAGAAAATTGTTGATTTTACACGGTGGGGTTGCAGTGAATTCAGTGCATTTTGGACACCAAAGAAGAGCCATGGATATCCCATAACTTCTAGATTTGCCATCTCCCCCCAAGTATTCCTCTCCTGAAGTTTCCTAGTTCCTCAAAGCACATTCTTTGTAGTGGGCTGCTCACCACAGATGGGTTCTTCTATTCCAACCCTGCAAAAAGACCTCCAGGAAGAGCCACTTCCCAAACCTTCCCATGGAACCCTGTCCCTCCTGCCCCATGTGCTGCTGAAGAATCCCACAGCTGCCAATTGTGATTTACAGAGAGGGGTAAGACACACTAATGACTGCAACTCCTACCACTAATTACCACTTACTCAGGCACTAATGGACTCTGTTGGCCAATGCAAGTCAATGTAAAAGCCTTTGCCATTTGAAAAGAACGGTTTTAAGTTATTAAACACTGTGCATCTCAAGCACTGGTAATGGTTCACATGCCCACATTTCTCTGCACAGTTAGAAAAAGGAATGTACAGCAGCAGCACCTGCACTGCCTGAGTGGCCACGTTTGACCTGGGCTGCACTTACAGCTTTTACTGCTCTCCTTCCTTCGAGTTTGGATGCAATCAGCAAAACAAGTAGTGTGGCAAACATGGTGTCAGAAAACCTCCAAAATCATAAGGGGACACCTTCCACTTGAAAGTTGGACTTCCTATCCAACCTAGCCTTGGACACTTTCAGGGATGGGGTAGCCACAGCTTCCCTGGGCACCCTGGGCCAGGGCCTCCCCACCCTCACAGGGATGAATTTTTTTCCCCAATATCCCATTCAACCCTGTCAGTGGGAAGCCATTCCCCCTTGTCCTGCCACTACAAAGCTCTTGCAAATACACTGTCTCCATCTTTCTTGTAGGCTTTTCTTGTAACGAGAGAAAAGAGAAATAATCAAGTATTTTGCAGGATGGAAACTCTGAGTTATTTTTAGTGAAAGGATCAAAATTAGTTCATTAAGAAGTTCTGTCTGATAATGTCAAACCATTCATATCTATAATTAATCTTTAATATCGTAGTAAATTTAGAAGCTGAAAAGAGTTGAATTCTGAAACATGGAGTCAAAATGAAAGTTGCTTTCTCAATCTCAAGTAGTATCAGTGTTTCCGTTGAAAACTTCATCAAGATCAACTTCCCCCAGAGTTCTGATTTTGGTGCTAAAACAGCATTTTCTAGAAGAAATTTATTCTGTTAAAATTAAAAATAAATTTAAAAACCCCAACAAACCAAACCAAACAAAACCCTCAAAACATGAAACCTGGCTGCCTGGCAGCCTCCACCTCTCTAAAAATAACTGAGCCAAGTCAAATCCGCCCACCTTCCCTCTCCATCACAAAGACAACCTCTCACAGTTTGATTACAAACCTCAGGGCACGCTGTGGTTTCGCTTCCAGCCGTAGGTCCCGGAGTCGGGCTGGTTACAGGAACACCCCATGACTTCCTACATGAGACAGGATTTTCTCAGAAAGAATTGGCCCAGGCTGCAATGCCAGTAGATCTGTCCTGGCAAGTGGCTGTGATGGACATTGTAGCGCAGAATAAGCTCGTTCCCCACACGGACAGGTTCAAGGTGGGAGACCAATCCCATTACACATCTGGCAGCCCAGCTGCTGCTTGGACAATTGAATTTCCCACTCTCTGGATGGAGGCAGCTGTGCCAGTAGGGCTCTGCAGTGAACATCATCACAGCCATTCAAGTGAGCAAAGGCTTCTCTCACTTTCTGTAGCTAAGAACATTTTGGGATCTGAGCTCTGAATTTTTCATTTGTGGGGCTGAGAGAATGCACTAGTTTAATTAAGAACTGAATGGACTCAAAGTAAAACAGGAGCACCATTTCCAGAAACTGATTTAAATACTCTTTTAGAAATCGTTAATGATGTATTTAACGTTTTACTTACTGAACACTTCTTTCCACTCCTACACACCAATCCCATATTCCTCCACATTTGGGCAACCTGGTGGAGTGGAAGGCTGCCCAAAAGGCAACTATCCCACTATCCCTGCCCATGGCATGGGTTTGGAACTGGATGAGCTTTAAGGCCCCTTCCAACCCAAACCATTCAGGGATTCCATGATTTAGAGCTGTGCAAAACCTTCAAAATTCTGATTTGGTAGCTGTTACTTCCATTTTGCACCCGCTTTCCATGGGTGTGATTGACTTTAGAAAGAGGGAAAGCAGGGAGGAAGAGGAAACCCATGATCCACAGCAGGACAGGAAGACAAGAAGAGCTGACCCACATTTTTCAGCTGCTGTGCATTTACAGGCAGGAGGTCCAGGGAAGGAGAGAAATCAGGTACCCACTCTGGTGAAAACAGAGGTGTTTCCGGGTCACTAAAAATTCCAGAATTATTCCACATTTTCTCCAGTCTTCTTTTCCACAGCAAAGACCAAAACCTGCCCCGTCAGATGCCAACCAAGCTGTTACTTGTTTTGTTTTGCAGGTTGCTAAGGAACAGGGCTGTTTTTGCTTACTTGCCTCCCTTGGGCTATTTCACAACACTTTGTAATATACGCTGCTCTTTTTTGCTGCACATCTGGTTTTGATTTCAGGTTTCAGAACCCCCTCTGAAAACTGAGATATTAGTTTTTCATATCTATCATCTAGACAAAGTGCATCAGCCTGTCAAACTGAGTGCACTGGTGAGACACATTTAACCCTCTCAAGTTACCCTCCCAAAGCTGTTTCCATTTGTTGTTGAGTTCAGACAGTGGAAGTAACTCAAGTATTTTGTCTAATTTGCTGTGTGAAATTAGCTACAACCACCATTAAATTTTAGGTATGAAATAAAAACTACCCATTCCTTCAAAACGTGCCATTGGATAGGAAAGCCTCCTGCCTCACAAATGCTAACAAAGGGAGAGCCATGCTGTGGATTAATTGCTCGCCACCCGTTAGATGGTCAACAACTTCTCCCAAAGCTCCTAATCTTTCATTTTCCTTGGAAGCAGCTACTCCCAGAAAGCACCTAACCAGCACGGAGAGGGCTTCTCCTATGTCTCTGGAAAATGGCGTTGTGGCATGGCAGAACAGCCCAGTTTGTCCTTTGGGGCAACAGCAAACACGTCCCTCAGCCCCAGCATTGGAGCTGGCCACAGGATCACGGAGCCACTGAGGTTGGGAAAGCTCTCTAAGATCATCAAGTCCAACCATTAACCCAGCACCACTAAACCATGTCCCCAAGTGCCACATCCCCATGTTTTTTGAACATTTCCAGGGATGCTGATTCCACCACGGCCCTGGGCAGCCTGTTCCAATGCCTGACCACACTAAAAGTGAAGAAACTTTTCCTAATATCCAATCTAAACCTCCCCTGATGCAACTTGAGGCCATTTTCTCAACCACGTACAAACAAAGTAATGTGAGTAACATGTATTCCTGCTCTGCTGCTACCCCTAAACCAAGTGCTCCTGACCTAAGGCCTCTCCCAAAGCCTTTCTCCACACTCTCCAAGCAAAGCTCGGACAGAGAGGGGGTGGGCAGAGCTAACAGTGTTCCTTTAGTCTTCGCCCATCTGGTCCCAGCGTCATTTAAAGTTGCAATTAAAATTTATATCACTAGGCTAAGGTCACTGGGAAAACTTCTGCCAAGAACTACATATATTTGACACCCTGCAGAGAAAAGAAACTGCCTCTGCTTTATCCTGATAGTTTGCTTTTCCCAAGCACGGGGTCCAGCAGGTCCCACAGCCCCGGAGCAGGACCCGGGTGATTCACTCTCTGGCCCTGCAGGCTCTGGCCCCTGGTCCTGCCCAGCACTGCCAGAGAAGTCCTGTAGTGCAGCATGTTTGAACGACACAAGTTTTTCTAAGAATCACCAAAACTATCTGGGATTATTTATTAAAAATTGCACCTGCACTTTTGCTGGATGAGCACAAAAACCCAGGCTGCTGGGGCTACAAGGGCAGGATTTCCAGGTGGGAAGAGTGAGGTCTTCCACAGGGCATCCACGATCTTCAGTACCAGACCAACCCTAAATCCACAACCTTCATCTTCAAAACTTTAAGTGAATATAAAACTTGAAGTCTGATTTTCACTTTTCTCCTGAGACACATTCCAGCAGTGTTAAACATTCCCTCTGAAAAAGTAATTGATGCCACAGAGGTTCATACCAGTAAAAAATAAACTTGGAGACTCCCGAATTTTTGTCTCACAGACAGGCTGCCCTTTCCTAAACAGGAGGACGATACCAGAGGACCACTCCACCATGGAGGGGATGTAGGCTTATAAGACTGCACAGATGCCAAATGTTGTAAATTTTAGAGACCTGCTGAGCTCTAGACATGATGCCAATTGCTGCACCTGAAGGTACTGTCCCAGTGCTGCCCAGCTTCCTTCCTGAAGGGTGCTGAATGCAGCTCAGCAGCCAAAGGGAGATGCCTGAAGGACAGCTGGGCAGGATGCTGGATTTTCCCTTCCCCACCTTCTCCTGGACACAGCAGAACTCAGCCAAGCATGAAGCTCCATGTGGCAAACCCAGGGCCTGGCAGGCAGTCCCCCTCCTGTTTGGGACTCTCAGGAGTGGGCCAGGGCTAATTGCTACAGGGTCTCTGTGATCCACACAACCACAGACACTGGGATCCTGCAGTGCAGCAGAGGCTGAGAGTGCATGGGACAAAAAGCCCCTAAAGGATAAAGCACAGTTGGTGTCGTCATTATCCCGTCACAGCTTCTCAGCTGCTCTGGGGGCACAAATTGAAACAAAGGTATTACATGTGGTAAACCACATCTTTCCATCTCTTTTCATCAAATCTAAACCAACCCAACGCTTGGAGCCCTCATATCCAATTTCTCCCCACACCCCTCATCCCTTTGGTGTGGTCAGGCTTTCCCCTCCCGCCAGGCCAGCCTGGAACACTCAGGCAGCTCCCTCCACCCAGTGAGGGTCCTGCCCAAAAGCCGTTCTGTGGTGTGAGCTCACCGTGACCTTTAGCAGAGCACAGCCCTGTGTCCCTCCCGTGTTTCGAGAGGCTGCTGGAGCCTCCTCTGCAGCCCGGGTGCTTCACACATAACAATTAATCCTTCCCACCAGGCACAGGCTGTGCTCGGGGCTCGTCCTGATGGATGGGTGGCAGGGCAGGAGAGGGTTAAGAATGTCATGGAGCAGTGGGGGCATAGGAGAGCTTAATCTGGAAGCAGTTTAAGCAACCTAAGGAGAATGTGATACAGACCAAATACACACAAGTACAGATGCATTTAATAGAAGCCTCTCTCTGCTCAAGATCTACAGCTGAGGCTCCTGCAGCAAAATGTGCTCTCTGGAACATCCCGTGCTCCAACCACCATGGCTATGGGAGGGATTGGAGCCAGTATTATGTGCTGGTGCTCTGAAGGACTCAATGTTCACTTCAGACACACGTTTGGGGGATGTATATTTATGGATAGATTTTGGGATGCAGCACATCCCACTGCGAACTTGGACAGCAGCTCGCTCTTCCATCTAAGAATTCCTCTCTTAAGAAATCCCAGTGTTGTGTAAATAAGGGCACAGCCAGGGCTGTTCCAGCAGCAGCTGAGCCAGGTTAAGACGTTTTCACCTCCAGCCTGCCCACAGCTGTGTATCCACTGCCCCCCATTAGGGGTTACCACCCTTTTCCATGAGCCTCATAACCACATCTGCGGACACTCCCAAATCTGGCTCTGACAGAGGGATCCAGCTTAGCTTAAGTACTTTTTACTTGGTTATTTGTTTGGGCTTTTTTTTTTTTCTTCTTTTTTTTTTTTTTTTTTGAGCTAGCTCATCTTGAGATTGATAGCTTCTTGACTCAGTTCAGCTGCAACTGGAACAGCATCTCTGACCACAGTCCAATAAAACTCTTGCAAAATTGCATCTGTCAGTCTCTCAAAGCCTGTAAGAGTATGCTAAAGATAATATACTTAATATTGTTTTGTGTGCTGCCTCAGTGTTTCCTAGCTAGTACTGGGGATTTAAATGCCTCATGGTGGACTGATAACTTTTGTATGCAGCAGTCTTTATTCTCCACCACTTTATTTAAGATAATGAACACTCTAAAGAAACCATCACCAAAAAGCAGCAAACCCAAAACCTCCAGTGTGTGTCCCTCTTCCACGGAATTTATGTTTTCCCTTAGGTGCAAGAATCCAGTAAGTCACTGGGGAACTTGATCAGAGACTGTTGATGCATTTACACTCTTTGTATTATTAGTCTATTTCATTTTCAGCTCTTGGCACATGGGACTGAGGAGGGCTGTGTGGCCAGGGCCTCGCTGGCTGTGCCAGGAAGCAGGAAAGGTAGTTTGGGGAGACACAAATATTTGCTTCGCTGACCTCTGTGTTTGGCTCCCAAGTAGGTTTGATTTGTATTCTGGGCCGTGCTTGTGCTCTCAGGGAACACACATAACTCGGGCCAGTTGTATGAGATGGGAGTACAAAGAGGAGCCCAGCTCAGGCTCTGACATTTAGCAAGCCAAGAGGTTTGAAAATGGAGCCAAGTCCATTGCCTGGCTTGGCTGTACGAACCAAAACACAGGCCTCGCCACTGGAATTGATTAGAGACACATGAAAAGAAAATACATAAAATGATACATAAGGTTCTTGTAACCTCCAGCAGCTGATGCCAGAATACTCTCATTGGTTTGGTCCTGCCCTGGCTCAACAGCACAGTGAGTGCAGAGCTCAGCTGAGGCCATGCTCAAGTTTTCATCAGATTAACTCTTCAGCCCGGGTCACAGCAGCCCTTGTGCTGCTCCCAGATCTGAGCCCTCTCCAGCCCCAGGAAAGGAGGAGCTGAGTGTGTGAGTGCAGGATTTACAGCCCTTCAGCTGCTGCAAAAGGTGCTATAGCTGCCCACAGGAGGAAAGGAAATTGAATTAAAGGAGATTAGGAATCTATACACCAAAGTAGCCAGAAGGCTGTTTATGCTAAATGTAAAATACTCTATGAGCCAGCCCCACATAAAGTGTATTCTTCCTCTGCTGCAGATCCCAGGTATCCCTCAACACAAACTGGGGGCTTTGGCTGGCATTTCTTAGCTTAATTACAGCTCATAATTTAGCTGGGAAGCTTAACCCATACAGACCACTCCACTGATTAAACAACAAAATCCAGCAGGCACTAAAGTGTTTTGTTTCTTGGAAGAGCATGAGTTATTAACAGCATTCTTTCAAATGCAAAGATTTGTGCCTTTCTGTAGACTCACTGTTCTCCAGAAAGACACTTTTTTCTCAGTTTGAAGTATTTGATATGATAGCTTGATATGATTAATGCGACACTTTCAGGAAGGGCTCGAAAGCAGACATAATTTCACTGCAATACCAGTGAGACTCAACACTTCCCTGGAAATGGGCAGAACTAAGATGATGTTAAGCATTTTCCAGTAACCCTTGTGCATGGTGTTGGGACCTTTCTGAACTGACCACTGAAGGGATTGTCTGAAAAATGAATTAAGCCTTTATCCAAAAACCTCAAAAACTGAGTGACCACAACTAATTTGCTTGTGGACAAGAACCTTTCCCTTCTGAAACACCAAACCCAAGGGCTTGAAGCAAATAAAATATTCCTGGAAAAGAGCAATGAGATGATATTTAAGGTTCCTTCCAACCAAATCATTCTGTGATCCTTTGAATACTGGAGTCCAATATTCAGGAATATCGTATCTCCTAAGGAATGAGTAATTTACTACTAATACAGTTGCTCCTATAGCAATTTCCCTTCAGATTTCAGGAATTCCTGTGTTCTGCTAACAGAAGGCAGGAGTTCAACAGTGCACTCAAATTCTCCCAATTTAACTTGAGGTTCAGTATTTTCTAATTCAAAGACGTTTCATTTGAAAGTGTTTTTGCTTTATAATAAACAGATAATAAACAGATTCTTGGTTTCCTACAATAAAAAGAGAAAAATACTGTAAACTTCAAACTTCTAAAAGGGCACATGGGACTATTCTCTAATTTTACTCTTTGGCTGTGGAATCTATGCTCATTAAAAGTGAAAAGTTGAGCTCTGATTACTATTTGTGCTTTAAAAGCTTGCATTTCTACCCCAAATTAAAGGCAAAATGGGCTGATGTGCTTTTACTTTTTGGTTTTAGACTTTTTTTTCCCCTTCTTTTTGCAATATGGCACCAAAATGCAAAGTTTGGATTTCCTAGAGTGCAAAGAAACAAACAACTAATGTAACACTCTTTTAAAAAATCTTTCTGAAAGGAAATACTTGTATTTAAAGATGTAAGATATTGAAAAGATTTTACAGACTGTGAATTTTAGCTACTAAGTGATAGAAAGGGTCATGAAATGGCCCAACTCTCTCCTTGCTATGAATCATCCCAATGTGCTGATGATCCAAATATGTAATTCTTGCCTCTTCTGCTATATTTTTCTAAAGAAGCATAATAGATAAAGACTAAAAATAATATAATTGAGTTGCAGACATAGATGGAGATTGAATTCCTGACAGCTAGCATGAGATAGACAATAATCTAACCTGATGGGAGAGGGCAAGGAACAAGAAAATGTTTCCATCTCCTCATTTTACTATTGGAAATGGAAATATGACATCGCATGAAGGTCATCTTTTGGAAGATGCTGAGCTTCTGTACATTCTGTTGTTGTGCTATAGTAACAAGCATTCTGAGAGCCTGAAAAATAGGATTTTATTTGAGGCTAGGGAAGGGGTGGCAGAGGCAGGACCCACATCCCGGGCTGATCCTGCTGGGGATGTGCAGCATCTCCCTGATGCAGCTGCAGCCCTGCCCAGGCTGGGCACACCCTGCTCCCCATGGGCTGTGCCAAATCCTAAATGTTGAGCTGGCTGCTCTCAGCAGAGCCCAACCAAGCCTTGTGCAAATCAACAGCACATGGAGGAGTTTTCCCCACGTTCCCCATGGCTTTGGCTGCAGAGTTCAGAACATCTCACACTTTAAAGGGTGTTTGGGAGCTCTGCTTTCTGCTACAGCTCGGAAAAAAACCCCCTTAATTATAATTTCATTAAAACTGTTATTTCAAAACTTGTTTTCATTCCTAAAGCAGAGCCATAATGATCCAGCCAACACTCTGAATGCAAACATACTTAACATAAAATGGTTTTTAGAACAAACCATTAATTTCAAGGCTTCCTGTTAATATATATTGCTGTTAAAGCAAATATTTTTCCATAGGTTTTAAGTCTGTTATCAGGGTTGCAATAAATTCTGCTATTCCCACATAAAGTCATTAAAAATAGAAAGGAATTATGTGTCAACTAAATTATTTCCGTTGGATCAAATGAATGAATCTTATCCTTATTTTCTAATCTTAATTCTAAACATTTCTGGAAGGAACTGAAAAATATGCAAATAGGAACAATCACTTGAAATAAAAATATGCAGGGCACGTTCTGAAAATATTGACATGAAGTGATTGACATTATCAGAGGATCTCTTTGCCTCAAGAGCTCTCAAAGAAATTAAATTGTTTCTGACAAGTTCCTGAAGAAATGTTTAGTTCAAATGAAACCATATTTTCAAAGAAAAACATTTTGGAGACAAATTATGTTTCCCCCCTTTAGTGCAGGATCCCTCACGACTCAGGAACAGAGGGGAGCTGTTTGCCCTGATGGGACTTTCAGTCTGAATTTGCCTATTTTTAGTGTCAGTAGCAACCTGGGGATTTTGCTTGCTTTTTTTTTTTTTTTTTTGTTTGTTTTTTCTCACTATGAGTAATTTGTGCTGTAGATTGATGTTGCTGCTGTTTGTAAACAGTGGGTAATGAGCTGTTCCTAAAAGCTAGAACGGGTTTTACCTAGAAGGGAGCTGGGCCTTTCCTTTAGTTTTTCTTTCTCCTGTTCCCTGCGTGTTCAGCTACACACTCGATTCCACGTATTCCTGTAAATGCAAGAGCAAAATAAATGTGGGAACCACAACACTTTCAGCTGCCCCACCTCATTCTCATCCCAGAGGTTTCTAAACTGCTCCTCAGCCAACTTCTGCAGATATGCACGAGCAGCAAACCACGGCTGCCTCCAGGCCATGTCTTGTCTCCACGCTCATTTGCAGCATTTTTCTTGGGACAAGTCCCATGGGATGGATTTGGAAGCTGTTATTTATTTTTGCAACATGGCTGTGCTGAAATGGGGAAAATTCAAAATAGGACACGAGCAATGGAAACAGAAATGAAAGACAAATGAGTTTCACACACAGACACCTTCTAAGTTGGGGTGTCCAACCCCCTCAGCCTGAGGCTCGGGGGTAATTTTGGGTGCCCTTGTGGGTCCTGTGGATTAAGTTGTCCATGTGAATAAAACATCTGGCTGGATGCAGCTGGATTGCAACTTACAGACTTTTAAAGCTCTACTTTAAATATTTCCCCTCTTCTCCAAGACAAAAGGATGGGAGAGGCTTTGTACTACTTCCAGCAGATCAGCTGTGCTGTGTGTTGAGGCTCTCTCCTGCTGTTTCAGCAGTTCAGGCCAGAAACTGGAAGTGAAAAGGCATCTTGCTGGAAGAACCCACAATCAAGAAGTGTGGGGCCAGGCTGCAAAACCAGGAAAACAATTAGAGGGAAGTAGGTGACCAAAAAGGAGGAAGAAGATGTTTCTAAATAATGCCTGTATTTGTCTAGCTGGGCAGCAGAGTTACCAACTGGCCAATGCAATGACAGGAAATCTGCATTTTAACCCTGTTTCTCACAGCAGTGTATGGAAGCATCTTCTGTTGGAGTCATTGGTCACTTCCTCTCTCCCCAAAGGTACCCATAAGAATGCTGTGGATTTCAGCTGGTAAATTTTTGGCCTATAAAGGAGAGGCTGGAGAAATGCAATATTATTTCATAAGAGTTTCTCAATAACAAGATTTTTGATCTTCCTAACATTATCCAGAAATAAAACACATATTTTCTGCTCAGCTGAACCCAGCTGGCTGTGTGGAAAACATTTCAAAATCTGCCACAAATCTTTGGGTTTTTTTTCCTGATGTCTGTTAATTTCGTTAAAACAAATCAATTAAATGTCCTAATTACAACTGAAATATATAATTACATTGTGCACTCAGTTCAGTGCATGCTAATGAAGCAGTCACCACCTTCTTATTAGTCACTCTGGAAAACTAAACCCAAGTGAGAGCTGAGAAATGTTTCTTGTATCTTCAAACTAGGCACTTGGTCCATTGTTTGTTTGTTTCTAAACTTGAAACTTGAGTAAAACAGGCAGAAGAAGATACAGAATCATTCTTTTTAATTTGTTTTTTCCTTATAGCAAGAATTCAGAGGAATTATCATCCCCTATTGTGGATCAGCTCAGAAATTAGAGACTATTTTTTAACATATATCTTAATATCTTGTTTAAAAGTTTTAGTAAATGAGTATAAATTTTTAAAGGCAGTACACAGCTCTTTTAAAATTATTTTTCTATAATGATTGACTCTGGATAAGCTCCTCAACAGGCAGGGCATGATTTTAAAATATTGGGAAAACAATCTGCTTAATATTGACATCTGTTGGAGGTGGGAGAGCTCAAACTGCTGATCCCTGTCCCTGTCAATGCTGTTTCCTATCAAGAACAAGCAGCTCTGAACTCTTTTTACCTTGGATACATCCTCTGTTTCCCTTCATCCCAAATCTAATTCAGATGAGAAGCATTTTAGTGAATGTGCTTTGCCTGCCTAAACAGAAATATTAGAGCAGCTACTTAAATGGTAATTGATAAATGCATAAAATTGCTACCATTCAAACTGCAAATCAGTTAGCAAAATTCAATGAGGGTTTAAACATTTCATTGCATTAATGATATAAATGCATAAATTTACAGAGAGCAGCATCCAGCCACTTGGCAGCCTTCCACTGTATTTACTTAAAGGTGATAATGCATTTAAAAAGCACTTGAAGCAGAATATGTATTAAACACTACTAAACTTGCAGAGATTTATTAGCACAGGCTTTTAGACTGTCTCTGCCCTGAGGGAAACGCGTATTTATTTCTGAAAATTAAAAAAAAAATAGAGCAATACATCATTTTAAGAAACATCAGCAGGGTCAGTATGGGAGTTATCTTAAAATCCAGTATTTCTTCATGAGAAATGCAGGTCTGTAGCCTTTAGCTGGTGTGGGACTGACTGATAACACTGCCCCAGAAATGCTGATAATATCCACAGGATGTTCATTTACACATTAGTGAAAGAATGGAAGTTTGGAAAATTCTCTAGGATCTCCAGAGATTAATGATCTGGCACTTCCAGCACCTTAAAGTGCTCTGATTTCTCAGGCAGCACTGAAATCCTGTCCTGTCCAAACAAAAATCAGGCACTGCCAATTCTTAGGAGAACTTCAGCTGATGAACATTATTAATTCTCACAGCAGATGTGAGCAAAGGGAGCAGGAAAATATTTGCAGGTATTTAAATGTATTTGCGAAAGATCTCTATGAGCATTTTTAGGGTAGAGTGGATGCAAAAGGAAATATCCTAAATATTAAATATGGATCTCAGTATGGACCAGCTGGATATGTGCCTGCACCACTGTCTTCACTGAACAGAAATCCACAGAGCTTGGAAAGCAAGTGGGAAGCAGGGTTTGGGAGTCCTCTTTGAGCTGGAATAAAACAATGTGATTGAGGTGTTTGGTCAAGCAAATGTGGGAACAGTGTCTGCTGTGTGTCCTGGCAGCTTGGGATGGAACCCACGGCTTCATTTCAGCAACAGAACAGCAAACACTGTTTGTGGCTGGAGAATCAAATCAGAGTAAACTCACCACTGTGGAGAGTTCACCTACTCCATCCCCACCTGTCAAAGCTCCTAAATGCACCCAGACCTTAAACCCAAAGGGCAGCACCTTCACTTCCACGTGGAGGACATGGAGGACACGGATGAAAGGTGGCACTCCTTGTCACCCAGCAATAGCACAAGGCACAGCATTCATGTCCCAAAAACTGTGTCAGGGCTCTCTCTGAAGTCCACCACACCATCCTAATTAGTGCTTTTAGTAAGGAACAACATAAATTAGTGAAAATTTGCAGCACGAACTTTCCCGCTTTCCCACCAAGGTAAGAAAGCACAACCCCTGCAGGCTGCCATGGTGAAATTCTGTCTCATGCCTGGTAGGGTCAGGAACATGAAATGCATGTGTAAACACAGCCTGGCTGATGTGCTCCACAGACACACATCCTGACCTTGAGTTTTTGGGTCTACACTGGCAGGGCAGGCACCCTTCTCCTGGCTGGGGCATGTTCTGAATGGCTGAGCTGCAATGAGCAGATGACAGAGATTTGTCTCTATTTTAATGGTTTTCTGGCCAAAATCCTCTCTAGAATTTAACTCAGTGAGACCTTTAAATACAACTGAGAGCAGAATTTGGCTCAGGGAGTGTTTCCCCATTTTATTCCCTACAGCTTTTCATTACCACCTTCTAAATCTGTAACGAAACCAGGAGTGTTTTTATGGTTCTCTGTATGAGAGCGTTGCTAATAAGTAGCTCCATTAAAAATAGTAAACATAAATCATTTATTCATTTTATGCATTTCTAAGTCCACTTGAGAATATTTTTGGCTGAGCCAAGGCACAAGTAAGGGTGTTAATTATTATCTTACTAGAGCAATCAGTTAATAAGGCAGTTAGGAGAGATGTTTGTTAGGAGATTCTGGGGTGCCCCGAGGCTACTGAAGTCATTGTCTGGGAAAGAACACGACCGCTGGAGCTGCAGGAGTCTGGTGGCACCCACCCAAAGCCCTCGAGGCCTCCGTCTGCAAATTAGCTGAGAGGAGAAAGCAGACACCAGGTCTGAGCAGGGAGCTGTAAACAAGAGGTAGGAACTCCCTGCACAGCTCCCACGGAGCAGAGCCGTGGCTGGGGCCCCTGCGAGGAGGCTGGAGGGGCTCAGTCCATAGGGTGGAGATGGGGGAGGAAATCGGGTTCCATTTCCTTCTCCCCACAAACAGCAGCAGCCTTTTCTGGGCTCTGCTGTCTCCTCAGGCCAAGGAACGGGGCTCTGCACCACTTACAAAGCTGAGCACCTTGAAGCAGCTCTGCTCTCCCTGGCCCGTTCATCCCTTGTGAGGATGCAAATGCTTTCAGCCTCCTCCAGGAGAGAGGAGCTCCTTTATTCACTGTCCTGGCCCACCAGAACTGGATGGACATCCAGACACTCCAGTGTTACTGACCAAAGCCATCAACTGACTGACCATGGCCACAGGGCCTTTGCTCCCATTGTGCTTCCAGAGAGGTTGATCTCACTAAACCCACTCTGGTAAGTGGTGCTTCAAACCAGAGGCCAAGGACAGAGTGAATTGTCAGATTAAATGCTAAAGATTCAAGGAGAGCAGCACACTGAGGCATCCTGCTTTTCTTCTGCCTGTTCACTGCTCAGTAACACTCACTGCAGCAGTGAGTGCCAGGAGCCAAACATGTCCATTAGTGACTTGCAGGAGGGAGGTTATCCCAGTTTCCCGAAACCCAAGGAAAACCACAGCTGTCTGCCCTCAGCCTAGGGTGTGTCAAGGAACCTGTCCACAAGGGAAGTGTTTCTGGTTATGAATTACATGCTACAACATCCCCGTGACTCTGTTAGGGATGCACTCCGAGGTGCTCCAGGGGAAGCCTGTTCTAGGAGCTGAATTCTCCCTGGGGGATGGAAGAAATATTAGAGGAGTTGCTGGGGAAGGGAGGGGAAGAAGCCACTTTCTGATGTACTTCAAAGCCAAATAATCTGGCTCCTTCTGTCTGACATCCACCGGGGATGATCTTATGAAACTTCAAAACACTTAAACTGATTTGCAGCACAGAAATCATTTTAAAATGCTGCTCCTCTTACTTGTCCTCCCTAATCCAGTTAGCCTTCAAAAATTCGGCTGTAGGAGAGAGATCCCATTTCACTTGCATGTGGGAAACCCTCTTTACTTGAGACAAAACAACAAGTCCAAGAACATATCCCAGATCTATCCTACAGTTTGGGATAGTACCTAAGCAGAGGCCTGTTCCTTGTCAGTGAGGGAAATACTGTCAGTCCCATTTTGCAGATGGGAAATTGAGAAAGAACGGGTTGAATTGCTAATCCAAGGACACAGGAAAATCCATAATCTGAAAATCTGAAAGTGACCCAGCATCTCCTAACTTCATCCAATGGATTGCTGTTGGGCAGATCCTTGTTTCTCTCGGGAGATTCAGTAAAACTTTCAACAAATCCAGCATGAACAGCCCAGAGCTGACACTGTCCCTGGGAGCTCCCCCTCCAATGGGAGAACATAAATGGAAAATAAATATTAGATACATTTAATTCATTATTTAATATTCCATCAGGGTTTTTGCTGGAATGGCTGGCTCAGGAGTACAACTTTGGCCAACCATTGCCCTGACAGAACTCCAGCATCTCTCTGCCAGAGAAACCCCTCCTTCCCACAGACAGGGAGATATTTCAGAACTATTATTCTGTACAGTTCAATTGACACTCCAGAAGACAACTTTGCTTTTAAAGAGATTAAGTTGATTCCTTCCCATAAATTCAGTAGCTACCCCAACTATGCCTCATTGAGAAAACTTACTCTGACAAGAGTCATGAATTATAATCAGGATAAAATGTTTCATTAAAATACAGATAAGGGAATTTAAGAAGCAAGGGGTTTGTATGGGCAAAACCAATTTTGCTGCAAAAGCAAATCCACAGCCATTTTTCAGGTCACTAAGTTGAAGTCTGAGTGTTATAAATCCATCACCAATGTTTTCCTACAGCTATAGTAGCTGACACATCTGAATCCCTGGGAGCTAAAAGCATGCCAGGAGAAATGAGCGCCATCAAAACACATCAGGAGGAGATGTACAGCAAGGGCTATAATGTACCTGACTGCTGACAGCACAATATTGGCTTCCCTTCCCCAAGAGTTCATCATCAACCACTGCCCGTCCATGAAGGAATTGATTTAAGGGTATCAATTAAAAATTAGCCCCATTATCACTAGAGAGATGGGTTTAAGCATAATTAATGCAAAAAGCTTAACAGCATTCTTTTTGAGGTTCAGCTGAGTATCCCTGATGATGGTGCATATGCAGCATTCCCTCTTCCAGGGGAGTGTAAATTATTCCCTCCTGCACTGATCCATTGGAGTAGTTGTAATATCTTGATTATATCCATGTCAGATGGGTTCAGTTCAGAATAGAACTGCCCAGAAAATTATCCTCTCCCTCCCCCACAAAACATTACCATTGCATTAAAAAATATGTTAATAATTAAGCAAACAATTGTGGATAAAATCATCTCCAAGTTTTTGTTTTTCTGGTGAAAAATGCGTGTGAAAAAAGAGCTTCTTCCTCTCAGTGTTCAAAGGTCATGTTTATGTCTAGATTCAAGTAAACAACAAATTTGTCAGTAATTTTTTGATCAAGAGCATTATTTGTCCTAGGTGATAATCCAAGTTAATTTACAAGCAAAATGGGTTCATAACTTCAGTCTGTGAAGGAAGAAAGTCCTAGGAATCACTGCTGTGCCTTCATTAAGTGTCAGGCACTTCTGCAAAAATCCATGTCAGGGACAAGAGCTTCATATGGGTCTTGTTAGCTGAAATACCCTTAAATGGAGGTACCAAGGTTTTGAAACTGGGTTTGTCTCACACCCCCAGAGTGCTGGGTGATTTTGTCCCTTTCTGCCCTGTCCCAACATGCTGCCATCCACAGTGTGTGACTCAGGACAGCTTGGGGTCAGCTGTGGGGCATCAGGATCCATCAGGACAACTCCCTGCCTAAGCCACAGAAGTTCCCAGGAAAAAGCACAGCAAAGCTGGGGGTGAGGAGAATCACTCTGGAACTGGTATTTCAGGTATCTCTTACCTCTGTCCTGAAGAGCCTCTTCTAATTTTTTCCAGAATTTTGTGATGCTGGCATGTAAATAACGAAGTCAGAAAAAGTTGTCTCAGTGACATCTGTAAGGACTCAAATTCAGTATTATTTTTCTTTTCTTTTTTTTTTTTAATCTAATCTGGACATTACTGTAGGACCTTGGTGCTTCAAAATCTAAATTTTGCAATATGCTTTGGGAAGCCTTTATATTTTAGAAGCCTGTGTATAACATATTCTATTATGAGGACATTCCACCACTCTAAATGCATTCATATTTTAGGTATGCAATACTACCACAGTTTCAAAAATAAACATCTGAGGAAAATTCTGGGGTTTTAAAAATAAGACATTTGTAGCTTAATGTTGTTTGAAGAAATCTGGAATGGTATTAATCATTTCAGTTACTCAGTGATTTCAATGCGAATGTACTGAGACATGAATACGCATCTACTGGTCATGTTAACCTGCCTTCACCAAAAAATATTCCATGTGATACAATGAAAGGCTACAAATATGAATCATTACCTTCTAAATCTAAGCTAAGACCTTTAAAAATTGATATGGGTAATTTTTAAAAGTAACTTTTCCATCTTTTTGCAATAATTTTGCCTCTATTTTTAATGCTTGATTTATCTACGCATTTAGAAATCTCTTTCTACAGCCATTCCAAATAATACTGAAATGTCAATGCCTGGTTACTCAGTTCTTCATGACCTGGGAGCTCAAAGGCCTGTGCAGTGTCAGGGGCTCTCACAGCAGGGAGTAGGAGGGTGAATTTGCAAGGCTTCTGCTCAGTGCTCTGGAACTAAACCAGTTTCAGAGGGAAAGGACGAGGCATGGGGTTCCTCCCTTCTACAGACCTGGATCAGGAGCACCAGGAGGGAAGCAATGGTTCCTCCAGGTTTTCAATACCCCCCCTGGCTGCTGCATCAGTCTGAAGAGCAATGTTTTTAGGAGGAATGGGAAGCACCAATCTGCTTTGTAGCCACATCTCCTAATTCTCGTGTTCCACCCAATGCCATTATTTGGAGATTGGCTTGTGCAATATTCCCTATTTATTGCTGCTTTGGTTTTCCTTTTGTTGCAAGAATGGAGCTGACAGCTGAACACGTGTACCTACATTATGAAATCCTGCTTAACAAGGAAGAGCTAATTAAGCTGTTACAGTGTTGGCCCATGCCCTGGACGCTGCCAGCAACGCCCCACGACTGCGCTGCCCTGGGAGGGACAGGGACGTGACGCAGCACCTGGGGACTCGGCCATGGCAACGTGCCAGGAGAGACAAGTGCCCTTCCAGCCAGACATTGCAAGAGTCTTCCTGCCATGGCCAGAGCCACCACCACCTCCTCTCTTCCCAAAAGCAGTGTGCACACAATAGGGAGAGCAGAAACTTCTCACACAGCTTTTTTTAACAAAGCGACCCTGAGGGCACAGCGTCAGAACTTCTGTGTGAAACTGCTCCAATCCAGCTGGTCACAGCTAAACCTTTCCTTGGAATTCTTGGCCTCAAAGTTTATGGTTTGGTACCCCAAGCCAGTCTCCTGCACAGCCTGGCTGGGATGACCACAGTCAGCAGCACTTTTGCACATTCCCAGCGCTCTCAGGAAGGTGTCTCAACTGAAGGACTCAGAACTCTCCATGTTATTCCAAGAGGATTACATTATTCCTGATGTAGTAGGAATAAAAAACATTCTGTATTGTAAAATGAACACAGGGTAGCTTTTTCTGCACAACAAAAGCCTCCAGCCACAACACCAGCAAGAATTAAAACCACACTTCCAAGATGTCCAGTATATATTTTATCATTATTCTGCAGACATATGTTTTGTGTGACTTGGTTCATTTATTTCCTTTCTGTTTTCAAAAGCTAACACATGGCCCTGAACAAAAATTACGCTTAATTTTTTATTTGTTCAACTCAGTTAAAATCACAGCACTTGCTTTGTAGAGTTTTACATAACAATGTGCTGCTTTGTATGACTTTTATGTAATTTAATTTCAGTAAACTAGCCTGAAATAATTTAGACAGTCTACAGAGAGTTTGTGTATTCAGTGTTAGGGACTTGCATTTTACACATTTATTCATGTCAGACTTAAAATTTGATTTGAGTGTGGGAGTTAGCAGCTTCCCTGTCCCTACATAGAGATAAAATCCACAACAGGTGACAGAATAAATTCTTCCATCCTATCCAGGACTACAAGGGAGGGCTGCTAAACTCTGGTGCTCATCTATTCAAATGGAGGACAACTGGAAAAAAAAAAAAAAAAGATGGCTCAGGAAAACCATTTTACAAGTTAAAAGGGCTGGGAATTGTCTTGTGGAAGGCTGGGATTGCCTGATAATGATGGTTGCCTGATGGACAGACTGGATGAAGGAGATAGTTGACAAATGAGATGATGACAGTCCCTCACTGAGCTGTCTGGACAAAGAACAACAAAATGTCAGCAGGAATAAGACAGACTGTATAAATCCCGGGAGAAGGCATGAGCTGGAGCAAACCTGGACATCTCAAAGCTGCTGACCAAGACACACAATACACTGTGCAGCAGTCAGGAAATCAATGCAGGTTTCCTCAATTATTGTTTTAATAGTTAATAGTGGTTAATAGTTTTGGACAGACCCAAAGGATCTGTCCAAAGAAGAGCAACCCTTGTGCTGAACAAGGCTGGACTTTTGGGAGTGTGGCTGAAGAGGGGGAAATGAAGGCATTAAGACATTCTGAGGGTGAGATCCTGGTTTTGTGGAAGGGGAGCAGTGTGGCTGGTGTCCTGAAAGCCAGGGAAAATATCAGTGTGACCACATAGTGAGGGGAGTCTGAGAGGGAGATGACCCTGAGAAAGGGGGACAAACACCTTGGTCAAGTTGAGGTTGCACTAAGGGAGCTTTTCCTGACTCTGCCGTAGCAGGGGATCAGAAATGAGACAGAAGTGACTCACAAAGAATGAAAACATTCAGCACAGGCACCCAAGGTGTCAGCAGGAGAACCCCAGTGTGGGTCTGACTGCAGCAGGACATGCCCACACGGCATTAAGCAGTCGGTGCCAGATCACTTCTGAAAACTGCAGCTGATTCTTTCTGAAATTGCTTCCCCAGAACTGAACTGTTTCTTGCGAGGAAGCCCCTGGAAATCAAACGAGCCGTCAGACTTGTGCCACTCGAGTCTGCATTTCTTGTCCTTCGTCTGCTTTCCTTCCTCTTTTTGTGCCTCTTCTGCTTTCGAAGGGACGGCGTGGGGAGCGGCGGGGCTCTGACATCAGAGCTGGAGGCGGTTGCGACACAGCCAAGGCTGCCGGGCAGAGGAGGAGGAGGAGGAGGGGCAGGAGAGAGGAGGAGGAAGGAGAGCAGCACAGGGGAGGAAGGAGAGCTGGAGAGGAGGAGGAAGGAGGGCAGCAGCAGGCGTGAGCAGCTGTCCCGGCCCCGGCCCCGCTGTCAGCTGGGGCCGCTCTGCGCTCCCCATCCCGACACAGCTCCCACCAAGGACTGAGCTCCCTCCTCTCCCTTCAGCTGCAGCGACGCCGCAGTTCCAAAGGCTCCAAAACGCCTGTTTTAAATTACAGATAATTCATTTTGATATGCCTTTTCCTTGGATCCATAGACAAAATCAAAGGCAGGTTTCCCTGGGAGATACACATCAAGCTCTGCCTGCAGCTCCGGAGTGCTGCAACACAGCTCGTAGCAACCAAGGGAGAAGTCGGTTCTCCTTTCTACGGCAAGGGGTTGAAAAACAAAATAATTTCATTGTACCATAGGAAAACCAGCTTTAGCAGATTGGTGAAGGCGAATTCCTCTGTAATTTTGAGGCCTGACCAACATCAGGACCACAACTCCAACACAGTCAAGATTAAGCCCGTTGTCTACAGAGATCATTATTACACTTAAATTCCTATTAAGGTTTCATGGTCTGAAGAGGAGGGGGTTGGGAGGAAATGAAGTTACAGGCCTTTATTGTACAAAGGCAACTGGAGACTTTTTTTAGGATGCTATCTATCAGCCTGTCTGGCAAATGTCTGCCTAGTAATAATGTATCTGTCTGCTGAAACAAGCCTAAATAATGCATCATTATATCAATAATTAATAGGCACATGGGTCAACAAGTTCAAGATTGTTACAGGCAAAGGAGATGTGAAGGAAATGGCTCATTCCAGGCCCTGCCAGGCCCGACATGGCAAGCACAGCTTTGCAGAAAAGCCATGCAGGAGTGTTGGCAGCCAAATGCCAGAGCAGCACGTGCAGGGGACGTGGCTCGTGTCTGCTCAGTCCCCACTGCTCACCCAAAACAGGAACCCACCGGGATGGAACTTCCCACAGAACAGAGGAAGAGAGGCAGGGAGAGTATCCCATGCTCCTGGTTTGGGAACCCGACTTCTCTGACCACGTTCAACAGTCCAGATGAAATGTGAGCCAAGTAGATATTGCTGATTTGAGTACCAGCTGATGATAGCAACAGCTGAGGTCACCCACTGACCAAAACATCTGTGCCTGAAGTAACCTGAGGTATTTTAAAATGGAATGAGAAAAGAATCAAAGTTACCATATGAAAATGAAAACAAGATCACAGAGGATGTCAAATTAGAAATACAGAAAATAAATTATAATATAAATTATTATATTAATGATGACATCTTTTTTTCCTAAGAGGAGTGCTGAAAATCAGGGTATTTTGGTAATTGTAATTCCTCACTCTCAAACCATGAGGGTGAGCTTCCATCTGATGCAGAAGTATCCTGACATTATTTGGGATCCAGGGACAGAAATGCAAAATTGAGGTTGCTGTTTGTAAAACAAAGAAAGAAAGGAGGCAAACCACAAGTGTGAGAACTTCATCCCCTGCAGGTCAGGTCAAGTATCCACATATCACATGTTCAAGCTGATCTATGTACACACTCCTTGCACAACAGGACCCCTTAACAATGCAAATATTATTAAAAATATCAAATTAGATGTGAATTCAGTATCTTGGTGAAGCAATTATAGTGCTTGTGTTAAATTTGTCTTAATAGTAGTAACTTAAATGCTTGGGGGAAAGAATTAAGATTTTGGCTAGGTTGGGTTTTATGGTGCTCACTTGGTTTTTGGGTTTTTTGGGTTTGGTTTCTTGTTGGGTTTTTTGTTTGGGTTTTTTTTTTTTTTTAACACGTCTTCTATAAGAAAACATCACAGTTCCATTTTCAGAAAACCACAGCCTACTTACAACCAAGTCAGTACAGAGGGAAACTGAAAGTACAAAAGAGAGTAACAAGTTGCAAAGGCAGTTCTAGTAACCAGTCATTTTAAAAAGCAGATGACCAAAATAGAAAAATCCCAAATTAATAGTTACAGTAAACTGTGCTTTTAAAGTTGTGTGATAAGTTAGTTACTGAAGATTCTGTCAGAGGGATTTTCTTCAGAGTGAAGTCCTAGAGTTTATGCAGGCTGATTTGTCCTCTGGCCTGTTTCTAACCAGCAAACACTGATCCTGCTCACTCAAGGAATTGCACCAAGCTCAGAGGAGTGACACCAGCAACAAGTGACGACAATACACAATCCATTTCTGAACTAAGATGAATTAATAACAGAAATCTGGGCAGTCCCAGTTCATACAGTCAAGGCTCCCAAGAATGCATTGTGAAGCTTTCTTATTTTCTTCTTACAGAGCCCCTGGCTTTGGGGTTCAAGTGTGCAAAAGCACCAGGAGACTTGTGCATCACCTCATATTCCAGAGACCCAAGAACTTGGGGGTTCTAAAGAAATTCATCTCTAAATGCTGAAGGTACTTATTCTCTGCAACTTTTTCCCAGAAAACACTGTGCTGGTTCCTAGGGAGTTCCTGATCCACCGAGGAATGCAGCCATGGAGGTGGCTGTGTGGGGCTGTACTCAGTCAGCACACCCCCACTGGGTTATGAAAATCTGCATTTAACCATACAGCTGTAAACTTTGACAGTAAATTCCAATGCCATTTAATGCCCTTGCCTCAGGACAGAGGTTCACATTCCCTAAGGAGGATGGGCCCTGGGAATTCCAAGGGGCTCTGCAATGCTGGGCAGTAACTCAGGAGCAGGAACAGAACACCCTGTTCCTGGTAAGGGCCATGTGTCCTTCCCCTCTTCATCCATGGAAGGAAAAGCAGCTGCTTCTAGGCCCCATCTACACATCTGAAATCCTATGGACATGGCTAAAGAGTGGAATGTACCTCTGAGGGCATCTGCAAATGATTCCAAGATGCAAGACACTGAATAGGGAAAGGAAGTATGGCACCAAGACTTAGGTGGAGTGTAAATTTTCCTAATTAAAGACAATACAGTTTGACACAGATGAGAGGGCTCCTGACAAGAGATGTAGAACAGCATTTTATAAAGAGCCTTAGGGATGTAGATACCCAATTCATTCCTAGTGGCTCATTCCTTTCTCCTTTGAACATCCATGTGGAATGGTGTTAGGTTCCCTACTTCTCTCCTCAGGATAAAACAATGAAGGCCTTTTTTTTTCAATGTATAGAATTGAATTTTCAAGATTCATTTCTGGAGTAAGAGCAACCACCTCACATTTCAAAAGTAATTTGTCATAAAGACACATTTCCCTCACCTTAGTTGTCTGAAATCAGAAGGCACCTTCAATACACATAATCCTCACCATCTTCTGACTCTCTGAATTGTTGTTTCCCTGACCTTTCTTTATACCAGCTTCATTTTTATTGTGCAAAGTTCCTCAGTTCTATTATGCAAAACACTTTTCATCCATTTAGAAAAAAGAGCTGGACTTCAAGAGATCCTATGTTCCCATAGCAGAAGTCTGGTAGTCAGCAAATTCACATGGCTCATTTTATATGTCCAGTTACTCGATCCCAACTCCTTTCTCACCCACATGATAGGAAGGATTATTCTTCTATTCATGCCTCAGTCTTTTAATGGATTTAGGGCACAGCTCTTAAAAATGTATAAGAGAGACAGGCATCGCCTGATTTTGCTATGGATATTTTATGAGCAAGTCTGGGTGCATGCTGTGTGCTTGAAACAAAAGACTGCACAGTGTGCTACCAGGGCAGGAGCTGTGTCATTATGTCTTGCATTCAAGGCTTCTGGGAATCTTGGGCAAGAAAAACAACAAAACAAAGGCATGGGAGAGACACCAGGATTGAGTAAATGGGTCAAGACCGATACAATTTGTTGTTATAAGACCTGTAATTCAGTCATTTGTCAGTGATTTAGGAAGTAGCATCCTGGCCCCTCCTTTTTTTTATTGGCTGTTATTTGGGGCTTGCATTTGTTAGTTAATTGACTTAAACTATTACCTTGAAAAGATAATACTCATTCCTATGTGCTTCTTACTTCTGCACCTGCAGCAGCCACTGTGAGATGTTTTGGTACCAAGAACAACTTCAGCCATTATTTATCACTGGAGTGATTAATTGACATCTGGAGCATAAACTTCCACTGCTACTGGCCTGATTAAAGGTGTTGGCTGACATTTTTCAGAGCATTCAACCACCAAAGAAGACATCAATGTTGTTCAGGCACTTGAATATTTCAGATGTGTCTTCAAAGAATGCTCTTGCAATGATCTACCGCTTGAAAAAGATGGACACAGGATGGTAATAGGGATACAGCTCACAATCCATTGCTCACCAACCTTTCCAAATCTACTTCTCTTACCACCGCTGCAAATACAAAAAAAATGCTATTTATATTTTCTTCATTCTCTTTGCATCATTTTCACTATTAGGTAACTACAGACAGGCACACTCCTGTGGTTCTTTACAACTGCAGAGCTGGAGGAAACTGCCCAGCTCAGTACCAGTAACAAATACCCAAGTTCTAACTGCAAGGACATGCATATAAGGGCACCTTCAGCTAAAAATGTGGGTGTTTTTCTTGCAATCTTACTCAGAAATGAACTTTTAAAGGATCAGCTTTGCCAGAGATATTAGCTTCAATCTTTAGTTTCACTGCAGCTTTATCACCGGGGAGGGCACAAAGGAATTTTTATGCGTTGCTTTTACACGTCACCGTTTTTCCTGTTGGGAAATTTGAGTCTCCTAACAATATATTCCATGGATCCACAGCAACCCCATAATAATACTTAGAACATACCCTGTCTTTTGTAAATATTACCTTATTATACTAAATGCAACAACTTCAGTTCGCTATTTATGGGAATGCTCTTTCTCAAGATGTTTCATAGTAGTGAAATGTAAATACCATTGAAGTGGTAGTTTCTATAGAGACTTATTTTTCCACTGAATTGTAGAATAAACAGCCCAATTTTCTACAAATCTGGAGCATCTCTCTAAAGTGGCAGATAATGATACTTTACCACTCTGTAGCCATTTATGTCTTTGAAGTTTGCTGTAAATATGAACCACTTATGCCTTTGGGAGTATCCTTAGGTAGTATCATTAGCCTCACTAAGAAAGGGAGGTAGAAGAGCAGGTAAAAGATTTTACACAGAGTAGGGTGGCACTGCTCAGCATCTTGATGTGCATCACACTTTTATTGCTGGCTCTGTGACAATCCATTCTGTCCCAGCCTCAGAAAGCACCAGATTCACCCTCAGCAAGAACAGGTCTCTCTCAGCAGTAGCTCTGGAGTGAGGGCTAAACAGGACCCCAAAACAGGTAGTAGGAATTTTTGGAAGCTCAGTCAGTTTTGCCCAGTGGATGTGTGAGGAGTTAGGATGCAAGTTCATCTCAGGTTTGGCAGTGCTGTTCCATGCAACAGCCCCGGTCTGGGGCTGGTTTGTTTACAAAACTTCCAGCTTGCAAGACAACAAATACAGGGAATCCAATTTTCCTTGTATCAACACAGCCTGAAGAAACTTCCATGAGAGTAACCGTGAGGAATTTCTGTCCTCCCTCAGCCCCTTAGGGAATGCTGTGCTCATCATTAAAGTTGAGGAAAGAAGCTGAAACTCTCCTGGGCTGAACAACGATTCCTGATTTTTTTGTTGCCCTCTTTTCCAGGGAACAAACACAGCAACACTTAAAGCACAGTGAGAGAGCAAAGCCCCACTTGCCCATGTGTGTCTCCTGACCCCTTCCCTCTGCACTGGGGCTGTTCCTGCTCCCTAGGCTGCTGTGGAAAGGTGCCTGGGCACCACCATTCACCCCCCAAGGTGTTTAGGTGCCAGATCTTGCCGTGGCTGATGGTGCTGCACATCCCCATCCCCGCAGATGCCGCGCGTTAGTGCTGAGCTGGCCGTGGGAGTCGTCCCTCCTCCACACACCAGATGGTTCTGCGTTTGTTTTTAGTGCTCACCTATCTTCTCCTCGACTCCTGAGAGTCATGTGAATCTGGGAAGGGAAAAAAGAAAAGACTTCCCCCAGCAGCTAACAGAAAAACATAATTATCAAGAAGTTTCCTTCTCACGTGTTATCTCAAAACACAGAGAATGTACTCAAGAAGCATTCAGAACTTTCTGGGAAAGGAGGGAAATCAGGAGAGGGGCAGATGTGGAAAGTTGCTCGGTATCCAAACGATGTGGACAGCTCAGGCAGTGCTCCCTCTGCTCCAGGGACAAACGAGACACCCTTCAGACCAGTCTAGATTTGATTAGACTGTCCAGCAACCAGTGCTGGACTAGATTGTCACTCTGGCTGCCTTCCAGCTCCACTGCATAATGAAGGGCAGGTATTTTCCATTTCAACCTTGTCCTTCCTAAACCAGCAGTGAATCTGCCTAATTTAGCAATGACAATCTATCTAATTTCCCTTTTTCACTTATAGGAATGAATATGTTTTGATTTTATCTAAACAAAATAGGTCATACTTCTGCACTACCTGTGCAGTAAATGAACCTGTAAATATATAAATAAATAGAAACTAGTGCAACTGAGGCATTTTATGTTTGATATTTCTTCTCTGGACTTTTTCAGCCCAGTCCTACTAACTGTTGTGATTTATTCTGCAAGTTGAATGAGATCCAGTTCCTGGGGGTATATAATTATGTCTAAACATTTTTTCTCCAACTTGATTGTGTGAAGAAGCCTTAAAGTGCAACCAACCCATCTGCATTCTGTTAAAAACAGGAAGGCAAACAGGGAAATCTCCAAATGAATTTGTAGAAAAGCACCTGAGGAACACCTTGTAAAAGCCTGTCTCAGGTCTCTGGGTTCCTGACACAGACAAGAGTGGCAATGCTGACATGCTAAGATAGAAGTTAGGTCATTTTATCCCTGGAGCCTTGGATCCTGTCAGGATTGGTGTTCCTTCCCTAGGAACCCTCACTTAGCATGATAAGCAGGCCAGGAGCAAATCCAAAACATGATGAGGTCAAAACTGCATCTTTTATAATCACACTGTAGTGAAGGGAAGCAATAAGAGGCAGCAGCTCAGCTCACAGTAAAGGACACAATGGTAAAGTATAAAACCTAAAAATAGGGAGCTCTATAACAAAAACACCCTCAGCCAAGTATGCAAGGAGAGCCACTCTTCCCTGAGCCTTCCTTTCCTTCTGCAGATCTCTCCCACCTCGTGCTTGGGCTTCTCAGCTTTCCAGGCAGAGCAATCACAGGACACACAGAGGGGTGACGTGTGCCAGGCACCAGAACTGGCTCCTGCCTCCTGCAGGGAACTGAAAGGGTGTTCAGCAACTCCCAGAGGGGATGGCACTGCTGAAACCACTGCTGGGGCTGCAGGGATTTGGCCAGAAGTGCAGCATCTCTTCCAACCAGGGAGAACAGTTTTGGAAAGACAAGGGTCACCTCAAATCATCAGGCTGGGTATCCTCATGGAAAAAACCCCAAGCCTTAGGGTTTTTTCCATCACTGTATTATCCTTCATTTTCCTCCTATGGTTAGGGCTTGATGAACACCCATTTTCCTTTCTCCTCTGCCAATGTCTGGTGCTCTCACATCCTGTCCTACTTCATCCATATCCTCCCATACTGCAGAATCCACTTCTCCCCAAAAGTGGTTTCATTTCCTCCCCCACTTCTCCCACCACCAGGAGCCCTCTTTCCTCCTATTCCCAGCGGAGAGTGCTTTGCTCCCCAGCTGATTTGAATTCCTCCCTCCCTCTGTGGGCGAAGAATCATTCAGAGCAGTGGCATTTCAAACTCTGCAGAGAAGGTAGGTAGACTCAATCCAGAGTGGGAGTGCATATCAAGTACAGTGCTAGTGGGTGCATCCAACCCCAAGACCAGAAGTTTCCAAACTTTCCTGCTGTATAAACAGTGCCTAAGGGTTGGATGCTTCCTCCTGGACATTTGTGTTGATGGCAACTACCACAGCCAAAACCAGTGCCAGGCTATATATATAAATATATCATATTTAATAAGTTATCTTTGTATTGTGTATCATTATTATATGATATAATTATATGCTACCATTACCACGGATCACAGAAGATTCAGAAAAAAGTTAGAAATATTATCTAGAAGAAAAGTCTGTAAAAAATGGGGAAAATGTTTCCGTTCCATTTTAACTTCTTACCATGAAATGTTTCTCTTTCATCAATAGTGCCCTTTCTATGAAGAACCACTGAATGTAACATTTTTAAACTCATGGCTTATCAACTTTCAGCCTTTTCTGCTGCAAGTGGAGTTTAATTCTTGCCTTATCCCTGCAGAGGTGGCCTGGGCTCCTGCATCAGCAACAGAGCCCCTTCTAGTTACAGGGTGGTTGGAACCAGCAGCCACAGTCTCACCACAGCCCATGTCTCAGTGACATTTTCATTCTGAGTCACCATTTGATTCAAGGCAAGAAATAAAATTGCCACTGATGGAAGTTCTGCATAATTCTTTATCACCTGAGCACATGAAACAGAAGAGCTACAGAATGAATTAGTCCAGAACTTGGTGTGCTTAACAAATGTTGTTTAATGACTCTGTTCAGAACACCTACATGTTTTGTTCCTGTTACTTGTGCAGCTCTTACATGTGACAAAGACACTAATTTTTTAACAGAGGAGGGAGGAGAGAGAGGAGTTTATGGATTCTTTTTTTTACTGAGTATAATAATAGTAATATGGGGCTCCATACCATCTATGTCTCAGTGACTTATTTTAAACATATTCAGCCTATAATTGAAGGATAATTTTTCTTATTGCCAACTCCATCAGCTCACACTGACATCAGAAAACCCAACAGTGTTCTGGCTTATGTTTCATCAACAGTAAAGAATTTTGAAAACTGAATTTTCCTCTGTGTGCATGAGGATAATCCTTAAAATTATGGCTTTGGTTGTACCCAGCAAAGAGGCTGCAGCACATACGTGCCCCACCAGTCCCTGTATGCACTGGTGTGTCCTGGACATAAATCACAGAATCCCAGAATGGTTTGGAGTGGAAAAGAACTTAAAGTTCATCCAGTTCCACCCCTGCCATGGGCAGGGACACCTTCCACAATCCCAGGCTGCTCCAAATCCTGTCTAGCCTGGCCTTGGACACTTCCAGGGATGGGGCAGCTGCTCTGGGCTGCAAATGAGCCTTTGTAAACAGAGGGATGTCATGTTGCCTTTCCAGGAAAGTCACCTCTTAGATTGAAAAATCTACTTAAAACCAATAAATCTTCTGTTTTCCTTTGGTCATGCTTTTGCTGTGTCTGATCCTGCCACAGTTCAGATTCTCGTGGTGAAATTAAAGAGACCACAAGTGACAGAGAAAACAAAATATGTGCAAGTGTTACATATAAAAGTATTGAGGACAAAGGTTCTTTTAAAAGCTCATTTCTGAGCGAACTGACATTGCAGTTTTTCTCACTTGGATTTCAGACAGAGGCTAGCAAAATTTACAGTAACAAACCCTTTAATTCTCTCTCCATTCAGAGAATGACTCAGCACTGCAAGGAAAAGCAGCCTAAATGTTGTGAAGTTTTGACAAACCAGCCGAGGAATGAGCAAGCAGGATTTCAATGTGGAAGCAGTCACGAAGTTTGTACCTGAGGAAAACTTTGCTGTTTACATTTTGGAGGTGGTTTGTCTCAGGGCAGCCTCCCTGCAAAGTGAAATCCCATGTGTGCATTAAATCCAGTGCCAAAGAATTCCCTTCTGGGTATAAAACTGGTCAAAGAATTACAGGAAGCCCTTCCTTGCAGAGGAAGCCAATTCCAAGTCCCCAAATGCATACCAAAAAAATAACTTTCCTTCCACATTTCTCAATCTCAGGCACCTCTCTCTGCCTCCAGGGCACCTCCACCACTATTTTCAGAGCTCATCTTTCCCCCATAGCCACAAGACAGTTGGTCCTGAGGAACTCACCAGCCCAGCCTCCACTTGTCTCCAGCCTGGGATGACTTGGACTGCTCCCAGATCCATTTCTTGAGAGCAACCCTTGGATAACCTGCACACTGAGATAACCCCAGGGTCCCTTCCTGCATCTCCTGACAGACCTGTCGATTTGTCCAGCTTCTGGAGGAGACACTGGCAGACCAGCAATGGAGGGGTCAGATGAGGGGTATCAGAGATAAGGAAGATGCCAGGATCTGGGGGAGGGCAGGGAGAAAGGGAAGAGGTCACACAGGACCAGAGGCTGGAGATGATCACTGTGGAAGATGCTCTGGGGTGAACTTGCAGTGTGGGCTGCCAACCTCAGTGACAGCACAGCTGGGAAATCTCAGTGCGAATCCCTTCAGTTTCTACACTTCACATCCAAGAAGAGCATAAATATTTTTCTTCCTCTGGCTAATTCTTATGCAAATAGAGAGAAGTTACAAGTTATGAGAAGCTGCTGCTCCCCTTCCAGTTTCACATCAAGTCTTTGCTTCACAGACACCAAAACATGAACACATCATGTCTGGGAAGAAACACTTCATTCCAGATCCAGGCTGGATCACAGACAAAAGCTGGCATAGCCTCAAATCACCAGGAGAAGCCATCAGGGGACACTAAGACTGATCTCTTCCTGTGCCTGTTGCAACACATCTGCTTGGGCTGGGATTCCGGGCCACCCCTTTCTGACAAACGTCAGCAAGCAGCGTGTGCTCCTGAAGGCTTTTACATCTGCGTCCGGCTCACGCTCCCTCCAGAGGTTCCTGTTTCATATCCTGTTCTATGGCTCTCTGTGCATCATGAACATTCATTTCAAGTACACACAGGGGGCACAAACAATTGCATAGAGATTATAAAGTCTGAGAATTTGTTAGAGGCCAGCTTGGTGTTAATACCACACTCCCACTCCACAAATATGCACATGGACACCACAGCTTGTATTTCAGAGGAAAGTTAAGGCACAAAAATAAGAAATTTGGTTCCCAGCAAGCTTCTAACATGCATCTTCAGAGACTTCCTAATTTTCAGAATCCTTATCAATGTGCCAAACTGGCTGCTAGAGCCAGCAGTTCTTCCCTATCCCAGTGAAGTGGATTGCTGTAAGTCCTTCCAAGGCAGTGATCTCTGTGACATGGGAACAGTGAGCAGTAACAGAGACAAGTGCTGAGCTTGAAGGAAAACAGTTCTCCCAAACAGTTGAAGTGTGTTGCAGAACTTTTAAAACCTTGTGTTTCTTACCTTTGGGAAAGAAATCTTTTGATTTCTAACAAACAGATCTCTTTGCATCCAGGCAAGAGGCCTGGATGGACACTGTTCTGACAGGGAACACAGCCCCTTTAGCCATCAGAGCTCCTGTGCTGCCTATTCCTGCAATTCCAGACAGCAGAGATGGGATTCCAGGCTGCTGTGGGGCGTCCTCAGCTCACACCCACAGACTCTCGACACGCAATTCTCTGCCGACGTGATTTTTCCTACATCTACCCCTGTGCTGGGCACTAATCCAGGGAAGTTAAAATCCCTCCTCCATGACACCCACTCAGCACCAGAGTATCTGTTTCCCAATCCTTCTGATAAGTGTTCCTGTTATTCTGTTCTAATCTTGTCCCAAACACACCAGCATGCCCTGAAATCAAACAGCAAAGGAGAACTCAAATAAAGCCTTTACCTGCAAGCAATTTTCCAATAAAAAGCAGATAAATGCATCCCAGTCCAAACCCAGCAGAGCATCACAGCTCCTCTCTGCTCCTCAATAGCAGTGAGCATGCCAGGATATTCATTGAGTGCTACACTCAGCAATCTGAAATGAAATGATTCCTGCAATAAAACACCAAGGGCAGGTTGTTTGGTTCTGCTTTTCATTCTGTAGGTTACAAATGTTTTGACAAATTTATCTGACTTGCAATCAGTAAATAGACAAGTCCTAAGACACTTGATGAAGGAACTGTATTTCCCTGATAGAAATACTTTCCCATGTCATTTCCAAAGGGAATGTAAGTCTTCATTGGGTCATACACCAGTCCTACTCCCATGGCCTACTCAGTCAGACCCAGATTATCTACATCCCATGAGCAAGAACTGCAACACAGTTGCTGCTGCTTTTCAGTAAAATCTGAGCACAGTCCAGACTCTCTGAGTTACCTGGTTAGTGCTGTCATTCTCTGTGCTACAGATGTGCTCCTGTGAGCAGTGCTTATACCTCCTGTCAGCTCTAAAGGTGTAAAAGTATATCCATGAAAAAGACTCATTACAAATTCCTATTTTAAGTTAATCTTCATAGATACAGCATTTTGGGCTTTAGGATTCACATGCATTTCCTGTCCAAGACAATAGGAAGATCTTCTTTCTTCCAACTCCTAATATCAGATGTGCCCTAAAAAAAATCTCCTGAATTGTTTCATTACCAAAGCAAGGATTTTTCAGATTGAGGAAGAGAAAAAGAGAGTTGTATGCCACATGAGAAAAAGGATTGCCCCTGAATCATTGGTTCTCCTTAGAAACTTAGAGGAGCCTGCTTTGTGGACAGAACAGTGAGCTCTGGCATCATGAAACCCCTCTCAGTTCACTACAGGCACAGCAGATCCAAACAGATCACGGAGCTGATTATTTGTGTATATTTATAGCATCTCACAACTCAGAACAGGTTGAAGACTGAGCATGTAAATAAGTGCATCTGAGGAATCAGAGAGTACATTTTTCTCAGTCACCAAAACTGCTCTGCAATTTTTGATCTTCATTTATATCTGCTTTTCTGTCTCCTAAAAGTGATTGTATATGTGTAACTGTTTCTAATGCACTACAAAAGAACTGTGAAGAGTTTACACTTCCCTGAATATGACCTGAAGGCTTCAGATTTATTCAGACAGAAATCACATACTTTATTAAGATAAATTATGGGACTATAGAATCAGATATAATTAATATAATGTGTCCTCACTCTCCAAGGAGGAAAAAAAAGAGAGTGATTATCACTGTGAAATATCAGCCATGGATTAGACAGAGTAAGAAAGAAAAGGATTAAAAGGTGGAATGTGGCTCTTGGTCAGATACTCATCTTTAGTGGAGCAAATTTCACCTAATAAGTCATTTTTCCTCCATTCACCAACCACTAATCTCTTGTAAGTGTGTTCCAGGCTGCAGAGCAGAGTGGAAATCCATGGAAAATGCAGGCAGGGTGCAGATCCTGGATACCTGTATTTGTGATGCTGTTGACACAGCAGTGGCTCGGGGTGCTCCTGCTCCAGCCACGTTTCCTGTTTCTATAAACATGCTCTGTTTGAAAAGGGGCTACTCTGGGCACACATGTGCACTTTATGGCCACTCCTGTGCCAACATAAATCAGCCCCAAATGCCATCCCAGTGACATCATGTAAGGCTTATGCTTAAGGGAGTCCACATCCAGAAGTGAGTGGGTTCCAAAGTAATTAATTAGAGGAGTCCACTTACATTTCAATCTCTCAAACAGACAGGCTGTACCGTGGTTCCTTTGGCTTTTTTGCCTCAGACTCCCCAAATTTCACTCTTCTATTTCCTTCACTTCCTCACCTTTCAGGGTCAGAGTTTAACACCACAAAGGGAAATGAAACAGAGAAAAACAAAACAAAACAAGCTGTGAAGCAGATTAAAGCCACATTTGACATACAGAGGTACATGGTTCCTTTTTCAGCTGCAGGTATGATGTAGTACTAATTTTGTGCCCACAACTCACAGTGTAAGCTTGTGTTTTTAAAAAAAGGAGGTTTTCCAAGTGCATCTTTACTAAAAAAAATTTCATGGCTTTTAAAATCTATTATATTTAATGGATAAGTCAGCTGAATTCTTAATTGTTCTTTTTTTACTGCTTAGAAATGGCCTGGGAAGGAAAGAGAAACCCTCTTACACTTCCCTCCACTCTTGGTGCTCTAAATGCACCATCTCTGAGGGGAAGGTGCTTGCAGAGCAAGCCACAGAAATTGTGCTTCTGCTTATTAGAGAGGATGGGTCTACCAAGGGCCTTCTCTTGAGCAGCACCAGGAGAACCAGCCCATGGCTCCTGCAGAGCTCCTGCTCTCACTGCACTGCTCAGCAACATCCATCTGCTCAGAGAAAGTCACTCACTGAGGACAGAGCTCAGTTCCTTTCCTGGAAAATCAGAAAATTAACTCCTACTGCCTTCTGTGGAGGCTGGATCAAATGTAAGTGAGAAGACATAAAATCAGTCATGGGATGAAATGGCCCACAGGATTCAAGAGGAGAGATGCTTTACAGGAGGTAATTAGCTTTTGATTATGCAATTTATACACAGTGCCCTGAGTCAGTGGGCATGAGGCCATTTCATAGGATCAACCCTAAGCCAAGGATTCCATGTTTCCCCAGCAGAGAAAGCTGGAACTGTTTCACACAGCCAACACAAAGGTCCTCAGCTTGGTCCCACATTTTCTCCTGTAAGGCACTCACAGCCCATGAGGAGGTCACAGGGATCACAGCCCCTTGCAGAACCTGTTTCTATCAGACAACCTGATTCAACCTTCATGATTTTTGAAGAAGAGGGTGGTGATGACATGGACATTTCTGAGAGAGATCTCCTCTGCTTAATTTTAAACATTCAGCCTCACTTTTAGAAGAGATTTCAGCTTTGTTTCTGGCTTAGTCTGATGAGTGTGTAGCCCATGCCAGGACAGACTCAATACTCAAATAAGAGATTTTCAGGACCTGCTCTAGAGGTTATCATTCCAGCATGATCAATATAGAATGGAACAATGAGAAGCCAATAAGAGAGGTCAGACTTCATGGACCTGGTGAAAAAGGCCCAGGAAAAGATCATAAAACCCTGTAGAAGATCATAGACATGGCAGGGATGAATCTTTCCTGGTAAATAAATATTTAAACTTTTACTAAACTACTAACCAGACAGAACTGAAAGACCCTCACTTCCAAGTGGATTATTGCATTTCTTTCTTATCTGGGACACAGAAAATCAAATTTCAAAAGCCATTGCCAAGGTTTTGAAAATCTAATATCATTTGCTGAACACCAGTGGCTTTCTCAACAACAGCTTAAATAAACGTGCAACACTTAGCCATGATTTTGGAGATCTGAGGGAGGAACAAGATTTTTCTTTTTTACACTTGTAGTTCTTCCTCTGTACTTGCCTTATGTCTGAAGAGATTTAAACAGAGGAGGAAAATGTGGCTAAGGGAGTTATTTAAAAAAAATTAAAAGTGCATGTATACAGTCACAGTAACAAAAAAAAAGCCATGCAGAGACTTGAATTTCTTATAAGAATCTCCTTTATTTCATAGGAGAAAGACTGCATGATTTTTACGTTAATGTAAAGATAAATGAACAAGTAGAATAATTGAACAGAGCCACTAAACAAGACTAAACTTCCCAGGTACAATTTAACTTAACTCATGGTCATATTGGACCCTCTTGCTCATGTTCAGAGATTTAAAAGGTGGTTCTGGAGCTCAGAGGTGACACAAAAGTAGCTTTTCAACACATCATCCCAAATTCAGAACTGAATACTTCCTCTGCCACAAGGCAAAATGATGATTCTTCCAAGCTGGAGATGGAAGAGCCCTAAAAGAGACCTCACTGCAGGGATCAGCCTCAGCTAACACAGGAACAAGAGAGATGAGAGTGGAGGAGATAAAATGAATGTGCAAGTAGGAAGGAAACACAGCACAGACTGGAGGCTTGTCTAGAATTCTTGAGCTTTTAGGAAAAGAAATGTCTTCCTTTACATCCTGTCTCTTGCTTTAGTGATCATTTTGTAACTTCCAAATTTTTATCAGCTGAAAAGGGAACAACACTGTACTTTGCACGTGATGGTACAACATGCTGAACTGATTGGATGATACCCTGTGCCAGATTAGGGATCTCTCTGGTCCTTCTTCTATCTGTGGTTGCAACCACACACAAAAATGTAACAAAAAAGTGAGAGGAAGTTTGCAATAGGTAGCTATGGGCAAATCTGCCCACAAGAAGTTTCTTTGTTCTCCCTAAAAGTCAAAGTCTCATTTGGACTCTGAAGTAATTCCTGTGCCTTGCACAACTCTTAATTATTTGCAATCCTTGCTGTAGTCATTGTCCTTGTAAACTGGATAAATACACCTTTTGGAGGGTTTGTGGCAGTTAATTTAAGATCCAGATAGCTTCCAAGATGCCTTAATCAACAGAATATCCTGTTCTCACCACAAAGCTCCCAAAATTTGTATGTGTTAAGTCCAGACTCCAAGAATGCAGACAGGTGCCCACAGGAGGGGGCAAAAATGCCAGAATTTCCCATGGTAAATGTAATAAACACGTGGCCCAGCTCCCTGGCCAGCTCCTGCCACACATTTGGGAAGAGGAGGTTTGAATCCAGCCACTCTTCCTTACCCTTCTCCAGGGAGCTGCACCACTAGACACCCACCTGGGAGATGTGCTGTGGGTGCCCATCCCACCCACCTGGGATGTCCTGGATGCCCTGCTGTGGGTGCCCATCTTCCAGCTGCCCTGGAAAGGATTCTGGCTGCAGGGAAGACCTTCAGGAAAGACCGAGGGATGAAGGAATATACAGGGACACTCCCTGCTTCTGCTACTCCCAAAAGTTGTGCTCTTGGGGAGAAGGGGCAAGGAGCCTGAACTGGGGTTTTTAACTCAGGGGAAGAGGTGGAACAAGTCTTAGGAGAATGTGGGAGGACCTGGGAAATAAAACCAGAGAATTGCTGCAGAGAACCAGAGATCCTTTGGTCAGCAAGAGATCGTGCAACAAGCCAGGAATGAAATCATGGCTTGAGCAATGACTTTGTGCCACCAATAGAATCCTGTGGGGAGCAAATGTGGAAAGGGGGGCTCAGCCTGGAGTTTTCACACTTAGCAGCACAGGCAGGGAGCCCAGCTAAAGAGCTGAGGGGGGAATGATTTATGAGGACACAGCTAAATGGTTAAACAACAAGTAAGGGCAGTCATAACAGTCTACAAATACCCACAGGAATAAATGCCAAGGAGTGTGAGGAATTTTTGGAACAGCAAGATAAATTTGCCAAGACTAAGGTGCAGTGGCTTGTGACACACTTGGCCAAGCAGCTGAAGTTTTGTTGGTTGTGACTGGCTTGGGCAAAGGACAAGCAAAGGAAAGGCAAGAGACAAACCTGGGATGTACAACAGGTGAAAGGGATTATTCAACTCTTCCATGTTCAGAGAGGATGTCTACATGGAGCTCCTGGTCTCCATCACCAGAGAAGCTACTGCCAATGTTCACCAAGGTACAGGAGTCAGAGACAGGATTTTGGAGCCCTCTTGTAGCTGCTTTTCCCTTTTTTCATGGTAGCAGCAATTACAAGGGTGATTTAATTGAGACAGTTTCAGGTTGATTGTACAGATGAAGAAGTCACACAGCTGCTGTTGCATAACACTCAGAGCTACAAAGACTGTCCACCCCAGCAGTGTCACTACAATTAACATCCAATTTGCCCTGGATAAAGGGTGAGTGTTAAAATTGTACCTTATCTCATGCCCACTTCACCCCCTGAAACAGCTCTTAACAAGACTTGAGGTTTGTTCTATGCTGAGCACCTGCATGAGGGGTGAGATCCAGCACAAGGTCATGTTTCAGGGAGGGAAAGATTTCAGCAGGAGGCCTGGGGGATGTGCCTGATGCTCCACATGAGGGAAAAGAGATGCTAGGGCTACACTGAGCAGGAATGCAAGGGAAAGGGAAGGAATGCAAAGCAAAAATCGACCAAACAAAAAGGACCTTTGAGCATGGCATTGCAGCTGTGGCAGGATCAGGAAAAAGAGACAGCAAGGTAGAAAGGGAGAATGGGATTGGCTCTGAATCCCTCAGATTGCAAAATTATTGCCTCAGTACAGGAAATAAATGAAGGTAAAGGGGAGAAAAGAGCTCATGCACAGCCCTGAACTGTGGTAAGGGAGAGAGGAAAGGGACAAAACAAACCAAAGGCACAGTCACAGGAAACAAATGTAGCCCTAAGATATCTTCTATCTCCCTCTTTTCTGACAGATGTCCCATTCCCAGTCCCTGGGGATTGCCTTGAGCACTCAGGAGGATAAAGCAGTTTCCTTACTTCTTCCTGCCTTGATTGAGACACTGGATCACTAACATGGAGTGTTGCTTAACTCAGGGCAGGAACCTACTTCTCACTTAGTCCTGAAAAACAATCCCAACACTGGCACTCAGTAAAGAGGAGCCACACAACTCCCATGGTGAGGAGGGGACTGAGAAAAACCCAGGGAAGCTGCAGGGGATTTATTTTGGCTGAGCATCTTTAGGTGGTCAGGGGATGGCTGTGAGGTTTCAATACAAGCACAAAGTGAAACATTGCTAAAGTGTCCCAAAGAGAAAGGATGGATTTCAGAACTGTCTAACAACAAACTGTACTTTATCTCCCATTTTAAGGCTTGGAAAGAGCTGACCATCCCAGGGGACATGCCACTCAATGTCACAACAACATCTCAAAGCATTTTGGAGATCTAGGTGTTGATTAATAAGACATTCAGGTTTACAAGCCAAAGAAGCTGGGGAATTCTTTTTGCCAAAGGTTTACAAGTGGCAGGCAAAAAATTACTGAGGAAGAAAGGCCTTGTAATTAAATGCTTAACTTGAGATTCAGGTTCTTCTTCTCACCTTAATGCCTAAAACACAACAAGGGGTGCCTTATATTTTTATAAACACTGGGTTCCTTACAGGGACGGGGTACAGTGTACAATTCCCAGTCCTTGGCAATTGTCAGGCACCTACAGTGGGAAGAGCTGCCTGACTATGCAGAAATGTCATTCCTGTGGTAAATATTTCTAAGAAAATTCAGGTAGTGGCATGGTACCCAGAATTGTGCCAGGGACCGATTTTGAGTCCATTGTGTTTGTTTCCTTGCTGAGGAAGAAAAGCATTTTTCACCTCCCAGACCTCTCTGGGGCTTTTTTTCTTCAAGGTTTTATAGAAAACTCCTGAGCAGGAAGCTAAAACAATTACCTGAACAGAGCCAAACAGTCTGTAAACTTTGACTCTCTCAAAGAAGCATTTTTTGATGTACAGCAGTTTCCAATGCAGGAGACACCTTCTGCCCTTTAGTTTTGTGCTGTGTTACAACACATCACACTGAAAACTCAGGTAGAACACAAAAAAAAGAAAACAATCCTTACAGTGAATCCTTTTCTGGATGTTTATGGCAACCCATAAAGTTGCTGAAACATGCCTGCTGTATTTTTAATTGTCATTTCAAATGCCAAAACCCAGAAGTCCTGCTCATATTGTACGTGAACACAGTGTCTGCTTATGTTCAAACCCTCAGGCCCTTTAAATAACTCTGCTGTACACAGAGAACGTTGTTCATGTTGTTTTTACAATTTTTGCCCGTGCAGAAGGAGCTCTGAGGTTCTGAGAACATAAATGTACGTTCATGAGCAAGGGGTGAGAGCCCAGCTGGAACCTGCCTGAGCCTTGGATCACGTTTCAGTGGTGGCACGGCTGAAAGCACCGCTCGTTTCTGGGTTCCAGTTACAAGAGCTGCACATAGCAGACTCACTGATGTAAGGCACAGGTGAGCACATGTTACAGGTCCAGCTCTGTGCCTGATCCACAGGGAATATCAGGCTGGTCCAGCCAGATTTAGAGCCATTACTGCTGTAGCCCTGGAGGAACCTGGGCTGAACCCTGGTGTGTTAGTAAAGGTGGCAGCTGCCATAACAGACTTCTGTGTGGGTTACAAATTTGGGGCATAAAATGAGAGTCTTTTTATTGATTCCAGTGAATTTCATACCAAGCCTCCATTGTTCTGGCCTAAAGAATAAACCATTAGAGAATTTATAAGCTAATTTGTTGGGTTTTTTTCTTTCAAAGATTAAACAGGAGCAGATCGTAATTTCCTTTAAATGCATCTATTATTCATGAGTATTCAGTAAGTTTTATTATGGGCTTAAAAACAACAGCATATGTATCTTTATACTCAATTCCAATCTCCTACATGGGCTGTGAAACTCACATTTTATGTTTAGTTGTGATTGACCATGAAAGTCAGAGGGTAATAAGTGTTCCCTGAGTAAAGACACAGACAGGTATCTGGCCAATGTTCATTTTTCACATTAGTTTTCTGTAAATAATCTTACATGCAATTTTGCCACTTCCTCTCTGCAGGAATCTCTGGGAGTAGGTTAGCAAACGGTGGCTTGCAGAGGGCTGACACACAGTATTTATGAACAGAGAGGAAGTAAATTAATTTCAGCATTTGATTCAACATTGGAGAAAAGCTTTTTGCAGTGTTTAATCACAGTAACAAGAGGAGGTACAGTCCTCCTCTAGCCTAGCCTTATTACCAGGAAAGGAAAATTGTGCCGAGTTAGGACTGAAAACAAGGGGTCAAAGAAAGAGACACTTCATTTCTCAGTGTCCATCCCATAATGCCAGCCTGTAACAGCTGCCACTATTTGTAAAATGTGCACAAGAGGGATAGGTGGAGAAATGAAGCCACACACACAAGGTAACACCCTTTTTAAGCAACCACCACTATTTGCAATGACCTGTACAAGGGTCATTTGGGGTTTTCCTTCCCTTGGACTCTGGGTTTCCTGAGAGGAAGGAGAGTTGAAATACAGGAACCAGTGGCTGCACACCATTTCCAGCAGCTTAGGAGACCTTCCTCATTGACAGAGGTTTAGGAACCACATCTGAATCTCCAAACTTCCTGGTGTTCTCCCTTTGAAAGGAGGGAAGACGGGGGAGGAGATGGGTGGAGAAGGTGAAGAGGTGGTTCTGTCCTTTGAAAGGCCCTGCAAACACAGCAAAACTGCTCCCAAACCCTCAAATCTACAGGGAAAATAGGTTGTGATACAACTAGGAAAGACAAGGAGATGTTTCAGCTAACAAAACATGCTGGACTAGCAGCACACTTCTGCTTAAAACGCTGTTTATAATGAACAACAATTACTTACAGTATCACTGCGAGATCATTAGGGGACTCAGACACTGAAGAGCATCTGGTTCATCTGGGTGAGGCCTGGAAAACAGTGTCACATATCAGCAAACACCAGCAGTGATGGATTTTTTGTGAGGGCTGTTGGAAGGGGAGGAAATGTTCAAACTCTGACTGCTGAGCCACTCTGTGATCTAATCTTGGCCAGGGAGAAGAAAATCTGTCCCTCACTAGATCTGATAAGAGAAAAGCTTCCACTGACTGGATAAGAACATCAGTTTGGCTGGGTTGTGCTGCAGATCACTTTTCCCCTTTCAAAGGGTTAATGGGACCCCAGAGATAATAAATGGATTAAGCAGCTGTGTAGGTGCTCAGGAGATGAATCTAGGTTGATTTTCCACAAACCTAACCTATGCAGAGTGAGTCATAATTTGCACCTTGCGTCACTCAATAAAAGGGTCTTTTAAAAGTCAACCCACTGTGAATGGGCTGTGAGCTCTCCAAAAGCAAGAATCCTGCTCTCTTGCCCACAGGAGGATCCAAAAAGCTTTTCTCCCTAGGTTACAGTGTGATGGCAATAATAGGGACCAAACAAACAACTCCATGTTTGTGAGTTTGCCACGTCACTCTTTAAAGGTCAAAAGGTTTTTACTGAAACAACAGTTTTTGTTTCATGAAAGATGAATTCTTAATCATAAATGTGTATTAATTTCATTGCTGCTCCTGCTGTGCCCTGCAATGCTGCTTCTTTATTCAATTATGCCTCACATCAACTTTTTAATTAATACCTATGTTAGGAAAACCTTGAAAATTTTGATGAATAACATCTGCTTTTGTGCATTTCAACCGTGCGCTTCTGTGAGAAGGAAATGTTTCTATTTTGTAGTCAGCCAGGGGAAAGAAAAGCAAGTAGAGAGGATGTCTACATGTTCACAGGGATCTCAGCACTGAGCAGACAGAATAATCATCTTTTGTTGAATACGAACCTAACGAAAAACAAATCCAACAATACCCTTTTGTTCTGAGCAAGAAAGGCAGGGCTTTAATAGTCTTTAAACGAGATAGAAAATTTCCATCCAAATGGAACCATGGAGTAGGTAGACACATTACAATGTTTTGGAGTTCAGTGATTAAATTTAATGCTGTGCCAGGCAGTGATTAGTTGATGAAGGGCGTTCAAAACTAGAATAGAAACAAGGGAATTGTGGCTCCAGTTTAGCTCTGGGCCTCTTGAGCAGTTTGGTGTTCAGCTTTCTACTTTAATAGCAGTGTCAAACCAAAAAAAAAATTTGGTTTGATTTATTTCAAAAACTCAGTCCAACTGTAAACACATGAAGCTTCAGCTTTCAGGGTCAGATCCCAGAAAGGACCTGAGGTACCCACACAAACACATCCTTTTCTTCAGTACTTTTCCAGCTCCCTACCTCAATGCTGCACTCAGGGTACTGGTACATGTGAATCCCATTATCAGGCACTGAACTTTCCCAAATCACTGTGCAAGAGACCCCTAATTAAGACTTCTGAATCCTAGGCTCAGAGCTGGGTGCCTATATTCCTCTGCTTTAGAGCATTAATCCCCCTGGTGAGCCCAATATGACACATTGTCCTTAACACTGCACAAAGATGACAAATCCCCCTGGAGAACAGGAGAATAAATCCTTTTTAACTTGGCTGGGATCTCTCCTAAGCCAGCCCAAGCCAGGCATGAGCACGTGGTGCTCTGAGAAGTCACAGCACAACCTGAGCCCAGTGGGTATAGGTAGATCAAGCTTTGCAGAGGAAGAGCAAGTTCATCTCCTGGGTTTCTCAAAAGGAGAATTACTCCCTAAATTCTGACCAGAGACCTTTAAAGGAATTAAATTTTTTACTTCAGTTTCTGTTCTGTCTGCATATGGACTGTTCCACCACGTCCCAGCATCTCAGTGCCTGAAGTCCTGGGTAAGACTCACATAAGTCTCACAAAATATAAGGAAGATTAAGCTGAGATCTTTGTGCTGCAGAAGACATGCCAGTTCTTTTCTTCTTCCTTTCCTGTCATAACCTGTTCCTACAGTGCAAGCAAAGGCCATCATCATTCTAATTTAAGCAAGTCCTCTTAAATTAATATCTATTTTGGCCCAGACCTGCTCTTTGCTGCATTAGTATAAATCTTTTGTCTTTTAATGGACTTTCTCCAACTATATTCTGGTCTAATCAAGATTAGAATCTTATTTTGGTGATAATTTGCAGGGTTATGCTAAAGGTCAGCATTGTGCAGGCCACAGATCTTGGTGAAATCTCATTGATTCAAAGGGGAAAGAATTTAAAGTTATGATTTACTATACTAGTAACATGATTTTTTTTTTTAATGATAACTTGTAGATAATGTTTCAAGCTTCTCCTAAAAATTTTAAAATCCATCCATCAATTAAAAATGATTAATCACCAAGCATATTAAGTATTCAAAAAAAGTGTGGATATGGCACTTGAGGACATGTTAGTGATGAACAGGGTGGTGGTTTGATGATCTCAGAGTCTATGCCAACCTTAACAACTCCATGATTCTATGTTATGTGTGCTAAGTTAGTTGCAGCTTTCACTACAAGAAAGTAAAACAAAAAAGTCTAGGAAAAACTGTGTTGGAGTCTATTTAACACTTCAAATGAATGCTTGTGTAAAGCTCCTCTCAGAATCTCCATCACAGGCAACTTCCCTGACTGCCAGAAGGCCTGGGAGCTTTTCCCATCAATGTGAGAAGCAAGAGATTTGCACCTTCAGAAAAATTTCCAACTTACTCTTCTCATATTATTTGTGCTCCAGGTGGTGGTAAGACATAAATCCTGGAAGCTCTCTCCACAATGGTCAAATGCCAGGAAATGGAGCAGTTTACTGGAACAGCAGCAGATTCTGATGCCTTTGCAATGCCAGTTTCAACTAGAAAGGTACAATATTTTATATTCTGAGGAGCTGAGCTAGACCATTTTGGCAAAGAGTCTGTCTGCCTAGCAGGGGTGGGGTAGGTATTTACTATCTCTATAATGACTTCCTACTGCAAGTGGGTCAGGTAATTCAAGTAACTCGCCAGGACTGCCCTTGGTGGAGTCCGGTGAAGTCTCGCCTGTGAGTAAATAGTCCCTGAGCTGCAGAGGGCACATCCCCTGTCATGTGATGTCTCAGCCGTTTCCTGGCACTGCCCCTCCAACAAATCCTTCACTTTATCTCCCTCCCATTGTAACAGTTTCGCTGCTGAGGCTGCTGCTGCTGCTGCACTTTCTGCTGTCAGTGGCCTGCTGTGAACTGCAAAAATACCTGCTGAAAAGACCAGTCAAGTACTTCAATGATACCAGAGGCTCCTCCTTTCTCTGCCTCCGTTATGGGCAACCATCCAGGTTGTCAGTTCTGCTTGTCCAGCTCCAAACCAAATGTTTCAGCATCCAGCCTGCACAAATAATCAGGTTTTAAACAAAATTTGCAGCAGAAGATTGGTTTGTTGCCTGCAATCAGTGCAGGGCTTGGCTTTCCCTCATGCTGAGCCTTGATGCCTGATATGCAAACACATGGATCATGTTCATTCTGGCATTTGGAGGGGGTAAAAGGCATGGTGTGTACGTGGGAAATCCCAAACTCAGCAAGATTGTCGATGTGCTGCCTTGCACTGTGGTTGAAATGCTAAAGGAAAGGTTTGAAGTAACTCAAATGATAAGAAATAACTACCAGCTCCTACATGGCTCCCTGAGGCACTGTGGGTGGGAAGGATGCCCTGTCCCCTGGCAAATTAGGGCCAGGAATTGGACTCTGATCCTTTGTCCAAGTCAGGATATTGTCTGATTTTATGGAATCTCCCTTTGCACAAACAGCCTCACCTGAGAGCTGCTGGGGAAGGACACACCAGTCATTAAAAGGAGCTGCAAGCATTCATTATATTCTTGTTTGCCAAAAACACAGTGGCATGGCTTGGTACACCATAAACATTTTGGGCAATGCTGTTCATATTGTGCCAATAACTAAAACCAAGCAGCAAAAAAAAAAAAAAAGATGTTCAAAGACTCTAGTGAGCTCTGAGTTAGACTGATGCCTTCTGGGGAACAGCTTCATGGATGTGAGCATTTTAGAGTAGCTTTTTAAACCAAAATTTCTGAAAATGAACAAGTTATTTCACAGATGAACTGTGTTATCATGAAAAGTTTTGCTTGTCTATCTTTCCAAACAAGCATGCTCCTGTAAAGAACAAATGAATGTCAATATTATTCCTAAATGTAGTTGAAAATTAATACTGTGCCCATGTGTCACTTCAAAGTACTCTGTTTTGATTTTCCCAAGGCTATCCTGATGCCTTGAGTTTTAGCTTTTATATTTTTCAGATTCTGTGCTGCTTCAGTGTGTAGCTCTGAGCTTCATATGAGGGGATGCTGAGCTCTGTGCACAGAGCAGGGAGACAAAACAATTCCTGCTCCAGCTGGGCACCAAGGACAAATGATCCAAATCTCAGCCCCAAGAGCACAAACCCCGTGGGCTGGAGAGAGAAAAACAAGCAGGGTGGGACTGCAGGGGCTAAAGCTGGAATGGGACAATGAACTGCAAGGTGCAAATGGAGCAGAACTGATCAAAGTGAGAGACCCCGTGCCCGCTCGTGCATTTTGGGGCCATTTTGGTTCATCTTGGGTGCAGCCCTGGCTGGGCTCTTGTGCTGCCCAAGGTGGATCCATTGAAGCCTCCTAATAAGTCCCTACTTTATTCTTTAGCTCTGTCTAGTCTCTGTTCTAGCTCTGTTCTAGGTCAGCCTTCACAAGGCATCAATCCCAGTGCCACAAACCCAGCAGAGAATAAGTCAGGACACAGAGCTGACTCTAAGAGCAGCTGCCAAGGGTGCAGCAGTGTGTGCTACCAGCTGAACGAACTGGGACTGGCAGAAGGAGAGAACACTTTGCTTGAAAACTTTTACTTCAAGCTCCTCCACCTCCCATCAAGGCAAAATGCTCTCTCAGGGCCTGGAACAGCCGACCTGACAGAGCCAGGTCTGCTCTGGGCAGACGTGAGGCACTCGATGCACGCCCTGAGCGGGAAGGTGGCCCACAGGCCCCGGCACTTCTGAGCAGGGCTTTGAAAAGAGTTTCCAAGGGCCCTACACAAAAAGTCCTTTCAAAAGTGCTCCATAAAACACACCTGAAGAAAGCCCGTTAGCTCTGTGCGCTCTGTTTAGCTCAGGTGTTGTTTTTTCACACACAGAAACACATGTACAGACTTAATGCACCATACAATGCCCCACTAAAGGCATCAAGTGCTGGTTATAACTCCATCCAAGATCAACAAGGTCTTTTTCCACAAGCAACCCTTTGTGTTTGGGAAGCCTTTGCCCTGAATTTTACTGTCTCCAAGTCAACCAACAGGTGCTCTGCAGTCAAACGTGAGCTATTTAAGTGCAACCTGCATAACAACTTCCCAGGCTGGCAGGCAACCTTAAATAGTAGTTAGGGATTGGAATGGGTAAGTTTTTATGCAGACAAACAGAAACACTCCCAACAGGAAAAGAAGGGGGGGGAGGAGGAAAGGAAAATGATATCTTTCTTGGTTTCCATTTAGTTTTCTCTTTCATATGTTGGCATAATAACCCTCAAAGAAGAGAGCAAGGCTCCCAAAACCAGACGCCGTGATAATCTGACATTATACAGTGGTTGTTCTTAAAATTTTCCAGTTTTGTTTTGGACAACAACATAATGTGCTGATTGTATATGGGATACTCTCTCCACTTGCACAGGGTACAGATAGCCTTTACTGCTAATACTGAAAGTGTGTTATTTCAGACAAGTTGACGTATATTTTTTTTCCCCTGGCGAAAACACTTTGGGGTAGGAAAAAGAAAAAGTGAAAAAGCCCTCTCAGCTAGATGCCAGATGTGTCATTTTGCATTGTAAAGCCACACCACAATTTATAAGCCATGCAACTGCTCATTTGTGTACCTTCCCAGATCAGATGTTTAAGTCTGTTTCTAGGATCAGTGCATTGTATGGCATAAAATGTGATGTTTATCAAACAAAAATCATACCCGTTTGAGATGCTACACAATTACTAGAGGGTCAAATGCATCCCTGCCTAAGTGTTAAGTTTCCAGGCAGTGAGGGAATTGTATTATTCAGGAGATTGTGATATTCCTGTAAGTGCCATCATTTCTGCTACTGGGATGTTTCAGTCTGCATAAAAACAAACTCTTACCTCTTCTCTGTCCTCTTGCTCCCCTGTACAAGTACTGGCACTGTGGTTTCTTCTATTTAATCCTAACTTTTGATATTTGTGGGGTATGGGCAGGAGAGACACAGAAGAGAGATGTTCCTGGGCACTGCTGGTTGTGAAACAAGAAAGAACAGGGAGCAAATCAACCCCCTAAACAGTACCTATGGTGTTATAATAACAAAAAATAGATTTGTGTGGTCTTAATATGGGTTATAACACACAGACATAGGAACAGCCACTCCAGTGAGAGCCAAGAGAGCTTCAAAAACCCACAGAGCATCATGGATGCAGCTGGAAGACAAACAGCACCTTTCCATGGGCAATGGGACATTTACTGGGATATGCAGATCTCTGCATGTGAACTGGCTCTGCTCGCACCAAAAAAAGGCATCTCTAGAGCACAACTGGCTGGAATTGGACAGCACAGGGAGGGCAGATGAGATCACTTCACCTGGCCTGGCCTGCCAGACAGACCCAGCTCAGCTGGGGCAGTTCTGCTCTTTGAAGACTTGCTCAGTATCAGTTGTGCAACAGTTTATCAGCGTGGGCTGCTTCCGTAGATACGGTCGTGACCTCTGAGAGTGGAAAAACTTGTTTTGTTGTAGTGGAGGGATTTTCCTGAACTAGGTTAAATAATATTTATTGAATTAAAGTCTGCAGTTGCTGGAGCTGCTCTGGATTGACAGGAGCATGGCTGAGATCTTTCATCTTTTCTTTCATCTGCTACAATGCAGAAAATCACTGTCTGTTCATTTTTGTATTCCTTCAACCTTCAAACCAGAAACTCAGAACTGGCTTTCTCTATCCCTTGATCCTTCAGACAGAGAAATTTGACAATTCCTCAAACCACAGGAAACTTAAAAATAGCACTTGTTCCAGCACAGCTACACATTGTTGTTCTTGAAATCTGGGTTAGAAAATACTTGCAGGGTCTGAAAGAGAGAAGCCTGAAGCAGAATGTCTCTATTACTGCATTCCTTTATTTAAACAACTAACCCTGTGAACAGAAGAGCTGCTGAAACTGGATTTGTTATTGATTTTGTCCCTTAAGACAAATTCCTACATGGATTCCCCAGTGTCTAGTAAGTGTTTTTTCTCTATTGCAATAGAAGGGGAGAGGGGGCACGACAAGAAAGGAAGACACAACTTGGGCCTCTGCACTGTATTCAACTTTTTTTTTTTCCACTAAACACCTGGGATTTTATTTTCAAGGCCTCTACCCTTAATTGGAAGAACAGGTTAGAAAGTTACTGGAGGAGAAATCCAGACATTTCTTTATCCTCTCTGCCCTGCAAGTTTTATCATGCAGGGAAACAGGTGCTGGTGACAGTTGTACAAGAACCCACTGGAGTATTCTACAAAAAACTTGTTAGGATTTCTTTTGGGAAAGCAGGACACAGGCCTGGCACTAATCAATAGCTCTACTGAATGCAGAAATTCTGTATTTATTTACCCTTCACCCTCACACTTCAGAGGGCAACCACACTGTTTTCCCTGGAGGAGAAGTCTCTCAGACTGATCTAAACTCAGTCAACAGCTCCAGATTTGAACTCAGATGGACGTGACTCTGAAGTGCTCCTCCCTGCTGAACATGCCCACTGAAGGGTTTATTAGCCCACACAGCAACTGCAGCTGCCTCCTTTGTCCTTACTGGAGCACACCTGGATTTAGGGATCTCCCTGGCCAGCAAAAAAGCCACTCCCTGTTGGTGCAGTCTAACAAAACAATGAAATTAGAGCAATAGTTGTGACACCTTAATCCAGTACAGGGACCTACAATTTCTTACTATGCATTTACCTATTTTAAGCAGTCCCTCAGTATGATACACTTTTCTCTTGCCCCTTTTCACACACTAGTTGCAATATTTGAATGACTTCCACAGCATTTTCAATTACAATCTGCTTGTGAAGAGCTTATGCTGTCTTTTTGATAATCCTTTTTAAGTACAGACTATCAACAAGGTCTGCAAGTGTCCAGACAGAAGCTATCCAGAGTGAAGAGGTTATGATTTGCAAAATGATGTTTCTTTTCCACTGGAGGTGGATCAGTATGTGTTTAGGAAAAAGTCTGCTATCTTTTGGGAATGTTTCCAGTTAACTCCATGCTAACCACATTTGATTTGCTTGGTTCTGCTTCAGGAACTGAAAGTAGCTTGGCTCCAGCATTAAATAACCGAGCAGGAAATAGCAGAAGGTTTACCATGTACAGGCTGGCCAGGGGTGGAGCGACAGATTGAACTAAAAATACAGCAAAGATTGGTTTGGGGAGATTCAGATTGGTTCCACTTTAATTAGGAGATATACAAGCTCCCAGTGCTGGTGATTAAGTTATCTTCATTGAAAACACATTGACATATTCAAATGTCACCATGCTTCAAAAAGGGAAGTGTTGAGACATAAAAGCTTAATGCCCTAAAATGAGGATCTGGTCAAAAAATGCTTTCTGCACTTTGTCAGCCTGTCCCCAGGCCCTGCAGCAGGCAGGGTGCTTCCTCTGCCCCATCCCACACACAAGTAAAAGCATTAGAGGAAACTCTTAGCTGCAGCAGAAAATTCACTAATAGTGCTAATCTTGTAAGTTTAATCATGGGTGGGGATGGTGTTGATTTTGCAGAGAAAGATAGGAATAGCTTCAAAACTCTGATGAAAAAGGGCAAGAAAAATACAGTGCTGCAAATTCAATATAAATATACAATATATTACAGATAGAAATTTTGATGAAATTTTGGCAAAGCAGTAGTTGCAGTCCTTAGCAGCAGAGACTTTAGCACCAAAATATCCTTACAATCAATATTTAAAATCCTTCGAACTACTGTCCAGTCTTTTAATTAACTTGTTAGAAAGATGAAATAAAGGAGTTTATGCCCTCTGATGAACACTGAGGCAGCATCAGTGCAATCAGTGAATCAAAGCAAAGCCAGCAGAAAGGAAACCCAGTTTCAGAGCTGGGTAGCAAAGTCTAGGTTTGTCCCTATATTATTCTTTCAACAGTAAATATTTCACTGTCTCCCAATTGCATTCTGAACAAATGAATTCCTCTCCAGATCTTAACTGGACTGCAAAAATAAAACCTCGACAGCTCATTTATTGATACAGTGAAATATCCAAACAAGTAATTTTATTGCTATGAAGGAAAATATAACAGCTGGAAAAATAAACCTCAAGCTGTCATTGAAAGTTTGGCTATAGAGACAAAAAAAAAAAAAAAGTGAAATGGTTGAAACAAACAGAAAAAGCCCTTCCTGAGGAATGCTGAGAATGGGGTGAGCCCCAGTTGCTCTGATTCCTGGCAGATCCACGAGGCTGTTCATTTTGATGGATGGAGAGATCGGAAGTCAGGTGGGAAAGTGCCCCCCGAAAGTAAATCCACATTGTATCTAATCCACTAGGGAGGGAAACTGTGGGAAAAAAATATTGTTGGCAGAGTCTGAGGCAGGAAAGCTGCCACGCTATTCTGCTGTACTTGGGAGAAAAACAGGAGCCCAGATGTTAACACAGGGTCTCCCTAGCCTGGAAAAAGGAAAGGCAAAGAATACCTATCCAAGAAAGCTACTCCTACCATTATCAGTCTTCCCAGTTCTATTTAAAGAAAGCAAAAGGGCCAAGAGAAGAAGCTGTTTTGCAGCTCTGCACAAACAGCCGCAGATAAGGGTGGTACCAGGTGTCAGCTTGCCCTGCAAAGTCACTGAAATGTCAAGGATTGTTTTTCCTCTACTCCCTTTCTCTTTCCTCCGACTGGGAACTGCCAATGTTTATTTAAAAGATATCCCTTGTATTTGGCAAGAATGCCAGCGGGGCAGACGTTAATGGATTATTCTTTGGGGCTGGCAGCCTGCCAAGGTGATAAGGATAGCCTGCCTGCCCCAAGGCCCAGAGCCGTGCCATTAACAGGGGCGGCAGCAACGCAATCACCCGGCCAGATGCTCTGCTCTACTGAGTGCAGCAGACTTTAAAAGCTGCTCCAACTTCTATTTGATCTGACCTATAAAAATAATTAAATAAGTAGAGAGGCAGACACGGGCTATAGAGGGGCACTAATCCATCCTTGAGACTCAGGTTTGGAGCTTCTCTTCGGCAGTGGGGTGGAGAATTTGCTCAAACCACCATGAAGTCCCTGAGTGTTTCTGTTCACTGCTCTGCCCTTGAACTAGATCTCAACCTGGGAGCCCTGAACTCTCCTGCTAAAAGCAGCACAAGTGAGGGACCTCATTGTACTGCTGCAGCTCAGCATGGAATGACAACAAAAGCAGACCTGGCTCGAGCTCTGCTGGGCAGAGGAGGAGCCTGGCTTTGAGCAGCGATCCCCGCAGTAACACGGTGAATGCCAGTACCCCCTGAGACGGCAAGCCTGAAAGAATGGGATATTTTGTGTCTTGAGATATATTTAGATTAACATTGTTTACTATTAATCTTCTTCTCTGCAAAGTCCTTTCTTTCCCAACGGACAAAAAAAGCCCAGGATCACTCCACCGCTGTTATAATGTATTTTTTGGAAGACGACCTTTTCCATGGTCCATCAGACAGCACAGACTGTAATTAAGGTGCTTATGATACAATTTAGTAAAAGCAGGAGCTGGGGCACAGTAGCATTTACTGCTGTGATTGAAAGCCTTAAAAGTTATGAGGAATTGACCAAGTAGTAATTTTTTCTGTTTGGAGCTGGCAAAAAAAAAGAAACTTTGTGCTCATTTGAGAAGCTGGGCTGCCACTAATGAAGTCAGAGCAAATAGAGCTGCTTTCCTGCTTCTCATGAATGCAAACAACGAAGGATTACCCCAGACAGGTGTTCCCTCCAAAAAGAAAGATGCATCCAGATTTAGCCACTTTTTTTTTTTCCCTCTGGATTTTTTTCTCTCACTTTTAACACGACAAAAGAAACCCACAGGGTCACATACTGTTACCTCAGGAAGGTACCACAGCCCACCTTGGCTGATGACCTCTCCTGGTTCTGATGTGGCCTACACTAAAATCAGGTTGAGGACATGCTAAAACCCTCATGTCAAGCTGTAAGTCATTCCATCCCAAGAGTGATGGCTGATACTTCCAAAGGAAATTCAGTGCTGAAATAAAAATACATTTCTTTTCTTCTGACATTTCATTGTTCCTTTGCACAGACTCTCCTGAGGTTTTTAAACAGGATTGTTCTTTGAAACAGGATTCCAGCAACAGCACAAAATTCAGACATCTGGAGCTGTAGAGCCATCCTCAGTCTCAAGGCAATCATAAGAGGAGTCAAGAGAGAACTACACAAGTCCAGACAGAACTAATCCAACAGCAACCTGAGGTCTGGAAGTTGGTCTGACTTCTCTGTTCTTTCCTTGCTCTGATGGTAAGGCAGAAATTTCAGTTCCTGCCCTGAAACGTTACTGGGTTGTCAACAGTGAAAGTTATTGAATTCTTGGATGTAGCTTTGTATTAGCATCAATTCCTGGGGTGGTTATTTAACGTGGAGGTTCTTTGGTATCAAACTGCCTTGGACTCACAGCCATGAATTACTGGAGCTTAAGAAAGGCAAGTCACCCATGGATGTAGTGCAAGGTAAATCACCCATGGATGCAGTGAAGCTGAAGTCATCCATGGATGTAGTTAGTGCACAGAGTTTCCAGGTTGTGATGGCACAGGCAAAGCAGGGTGGAGAAAAAAAGGAGCACTTCTGCAAAGTGGGACACACAACTCGGGCCTGTAAACACCATTTATTATTGTTTCTTTATCTCTCACTAGGAGACAAAGCTTGTGTTTCTCAGCAGCAGTTCTACCACGACAAATAGCAATCTGATTCCATGGCATGACAGCTTATTCCTAGCACTAGGAGTGGGTGCACCAAGGCAGGACAGATGGAAGCTGTGCCACAATCAACATTCAGTGGGGTGTCTGTCCTCACCCACTCATCTGCCTGCTCATTCCTCTCCGACTGCTCTGGGACTGCTCTGACCCCACCCGTGAGCTGTTTCTTTTCTGCTGCCTCCTTCGTTGTTTTCCAAGGGCTTTCTTGCTGCCCACATGTGTCCCCTCCTCCTCTTGGACGCTGTATTTTCTACAGGAGCAACAGATTGCTGTGGTGTTGTCCTTTCGATCTAATGAGAGAAACTCCTACAACAATGATGTGCATGCGCTTCTTTTTTCCTCATTATTTAGCAGGGGACTTGGATCTACACATCTCCCTCAGGATCCTGCTTTTTTTCTGGGTTCTACCCCTACTGCCCCTGCTCTCTCAACCTAACAAGCTTTTCTCTCCAGCCCTACACCTGCACCATTTCTGCTGCTTCTCCCGGTGCAGCCCTGAGAGCCCCCACACTTCCCCTGCCCTCCCTGCCTCCTGTGGCTGCTGTTCTCCAAGGGAAAAACCTTTTGCATACAGCGAGGGCAGCAACGATCTCAGTGTCACTTCACAGATGCTTACTAAGTTCTTAATCATCCTGTGTTTGTCCACGGCTGGGGTACAACACAGGGTTTCTGATTTCAGACACAAAAGCCTGGCTTTCAGTCAGGCAGGATGGACTCCAGGGTCACTGCTGAAACACCACTAGCACTGGTCCATTTTCTGTTTTCCAAGCTCTGATGAGCTCTCTGTGGTTGAGCTTTATTTTACAGGGAGATCAGGTTTCTTTCTCATTTTTGCTCATTATCATTTTATTTCTGAATCATGGATTCCAGGATGGATTTTAAAACTGGCAATGATCATTGTACTAACACTGTTCTAAGATCTCAAAAACCTATAATCTCACACAGATAAATGTAGCCTTTAAAATCATCTGGGGAAGAGAAGGAATGGTTATACTCATGTTACTACAGGCACTGAGGCTCTTACAAACCTGTGTGTTGGTAGTAAGAGAACCCAGAGCCAATATGTACTCCCCAAATAGTTTTCTAAATCCCCTGGAGCACCAGCTAACAAATCCATGTTTCTGTGCTCTGGTTAATCTCAGAAGAAAACAGCACAAAGCCAAACTCTCACTGACTGAGGGAAGTATAAAAGTGCATTTTCTTAGTGATTAGAGTTGTACCTATCCAAGGGAACTTACTGCAAAGGACAATTCTTTGCCTCTCCTTCCCTTCAAAACCATAACAAACCTCAGGACTATGAGGTTATTTAATTTAATTCTTCTTAGAAAATTTTCCTTTTCATGCCTCACCTTCTTTCTAAGCACTTTATTGGATTGTTTGTGTCTCTCTGTAGATTCCACCTGCATCCCCAAGTCTCCTGGCTGCCCCTGCCCTGGTGGGCTCCTCCAGCCACTGGTACTGAGTGGCACAAAGTGCTCCAGCTCCCAGGGCTGCAGTTTGAACCCCATAAAACAGCTCCTTCCCTTCTGGAGCCTTGAAGGACTGTGGAGGTCATTTAGAGACCAACCAGCAGCTGCTGCTGCTGTGGGGGAGGAGGTTGCTCAGGCTGAGGATCGTGGCTTTAAGGGAGCACCACACATGGGATTCTTATCTGAGGATAAAGTGTCTTTCCATCACTGCCAAATCTCTCCGAGGCTGTGGACACAGATTCTGACACAGAATTCTGTGACACCCTACACAAGCCTGTGCATGTACACACCTGTATTCTGTCCAAACTCCAAAATTCCTCCTGTTTTTTCTGGTGTTAAAGTGTCTCTTTGGTCAGAGCAAGGCAGGACTGTGAACACCCCTTCTGAACATCCTCCCTGGGAGCCCAACCATGCCCTGAAACTGCTCCCATGCTCTCCATTAAAGTGGGAATAAAAAAGAGCAAAGCTCCTGCAGCTCAGTTAGGTCAAATACGAGGTTTCATTTGCCTGTTTGCCTCATTTTGCTGTCATCCTGAAGGGAAAAATAGAGGGTGGGAAGGCACCAGGAGAGAAAAGCATCATAAATCATTCACTGTATTAGCAGGAGGCTGGGTCGGCAAGCCTTGCTCATTTAGCTACCTTAAATTTCATCCAACCTGCTTATCCCCCAGCTGCAGGAATAACAGACCACTTGAAAGGTAATATTTTTGCTATTAGTGAAGAAAAGAAAAAATGTGATCTTTGCTGTAGCATGGGAATAATTTTTCCAGAGCTACACAGAATGAGCCTGAGTGAATACTGCTATTTTTGGCAATAGCCCTCCTGTTTAGCTCACATCAATAATTTTAATGCTTTATTTGTGGTTTGGGCTATAAGAAATGGTGAAAGCCTGCAGAGAAAAAAAAAAAGAAAAGTGTCAAAATTAGCTAAATAATTTTGAGTTCATGACATTCATAAAAATACATGAATGTTTTCAGAATTCTTAGAGTCTATACATGCTCATAAAGCTGAGCTATGAAAGCATTTTATTTTACATATGCAAACTTCACCAAATTACTCTTTATGAGGTTTTAATTGGACCTCTAAGGTTTCAGTGGTTACAATGACAGACTGTCAAACATTCTTAGATTCCTGTGTCTTGCAACGTCAGGAACACAGAGAATCTCATGTTTTGTCCCAGTAGCATTTTTCACAGTATTTTTCACTTTTTATATCGCAGCAGCACTGAGTCAGAGGCTCTGGTGTTTGAGGTGCTGTCTAAACAAAGAACTAAACCAGACTTTCAAGGTCTCAAAGCTCTTTACATTTAATGGGGAGATATTTCAGAACAACAATTACAGCTGATGTTGCATCATCTTCCTTGCACTCCCACAGCAGTTCTGACCCCTCTGTAGGTGGCCAGAGACCCCAGTGCTCCCTCTGAACATCACTTTTCCTCCTACGTGCCACTGCTTGCTTCTTCTGTTCCAGAATCTGCTCTGGGAGAGAGCAGCACTACTGGACTCTCTGTGGGAAAAGATGGGCCATAGGTAGGAACGTGTTCAGCCAAGACATCTGTGGTCTCCCAGAACTTGTTGCAGACTGGTCACTGGGTTCAAAACACTTCATTTCAGAAGAAAAGGCTTGATTCTTAGCTTGCCCCTGAAAAGGGTTCCCTGTCTCTTTTACAGAACTTATCCAAGTCCTGATAATTTGTAAAAAATAGACACAAAAATAATGTAGTTAATTTACCCTTACAAAAACCACTTAAAGCATGAACCCACCCAAATATTCACAGTATCTTAAATACAAGAGGAATCACACCCTAGTTAGTCATATTGCTCAGGCTGCTGTAGTTGGGCATGTACTTCATTACTTAAGTGGATTAATCAAGAAAAGTTATTAACTGGGACAAATTTTGTTTTCAACCAAATCAAGAAATGAAGATACTACTGCAATTCATGAAAAAATAAAGATTTTCTCATGGTTTTTACAGGCAAACAGTTACACAGAAACATCTATTCAGGCTCAGCAGATCTAGTTTAGGACTGTTGCTAAGTGAGTAACTTGGGCTAGAGAAGGAATAATCATTTTTACTACTGCATAGCAACTCTGTTTTTTTCTAAAAATTACATGTTTAAGTTCTGCAAGTTCTGCAGCCAACATTAAATTCAAAATGATCACACTAACAGAAGAAAAAGTAAAAATGCAAGAAGGGAAACTGTAGTGCCTTTCCCCAGTCAACAAATGCCCTTTAATGATGTCAGGCTGAGACTTACAGAGAATTAAGTGACCAGTAAATTTTTTTTTTTTTTTTTTCCATTTGAAGCTAATAGGGTAGCAAGGCCATCTGCATGGTGTTTACACCATGCACTGGCTGCAATTAGAAGCTGTGAATTTGGTCATTAGTTGACTGGTTTGAACACAACTGCGTTGGCTGAAATGCCAGCTTCAAGAGCAGCTGTTGTGGAGTGTGTTATTGTAGTTAAGACCATTCCTGAAGATAGAGGTTCAAGGCCCTCTGGAGAAAAGAACTCAGGTTCCCCATGGCCTGGGCAACAATTCCCTTCATTAGACTTGAGTTTTTAAGTTCTGTTTATTCTAAATCTAATTATGAGAACTTGATAAAATAGCAATGGATTCACAACAAAGAAAATATTATGGTTATCAGATAAATTAAAGCTAAAACTAACTGGGAACAGTGATAACTGCATTTTCTAGCAAAATTACAAAAATAAGCTATCATCATAAGATATGAATGCACTGCCACCTTGATTTGAGTGCACAGAAGATAGGAGTTTTCACAATGTCCCAAAGATGATGGGTTACCTTTCACTGTATTCCAACATGCTCAAATTGTGTCGTCCATTCTCAGCCCAAGAACCTCTTCCCTTCTCATACATCTTTTAAAGACCAAAATTAGTCTTTTAAAGTAGCTTTGCTGCATAACCTCCTACCTCAAGCCACTGCCTGAGGCACAGCTGCTGTGAATCATTATGTAGAAAAATATCCCCCTGAATAAGGCAGTGAAAGTGCATTAGAAAGAATATCAGGATCTCCAGAGCTGGCACAGAGAATCCCTGCAGCACAAGTTGATGAGAATGAGCAGATTTCCAACAGCATAAAGCTTGAATAACAGTGGTTGAAAGGAACTAAATAGGAATCAGCCCCACACTGATTAGGGGCTGCAAGGGAACATGTGGCCTCAATCAGGAGAGCACTGGGTTTGAGAACAAAAGCTGCTTCTCCCTTTCCTGGGGACACTTCTTGAATTACATATTCCTTTACACAGGAGACATGCTGGGCCATGATACACAGATAATCACCAGCCCAGGCACAAGGCTTTCCTCTGCTCTACACCACTGTAATTATCTTAGGCAGGGTTTACAAATAAAAGCACTGCTCCCCAGCCCCTCATTTCAGTATATTCCACCTGTCATGATATATACAGGAACCACAAACCAAACATGGCCTCTGACTTCACCTCAAACAACACATGGCTCAGGGTATCCAAGTTATTATTTGATAATACTGGAAGGTATTGCAGTGTGTGGTCCATCAAAGGCATCTGAGCTGCTCACTTACCCCACACTGAAGGAAGGTTTCCCATGCTAGTATTTTTTAGCTGGCCTGTAATTTGAAAAGGATGATTTTTAGAGCTGGTTACAATTTAAACCTTCCAACATTGAGCAGGTTTTGGACTATAATGCCAACATTCCTTAGGGAGGGAAATATGAGAAAAAAATCCATTAAAATTTAGAAAATTTTAGACAACTATTTGTTTTATTTCACATTCAGAGCATTCCAGCATCCTTGTACACATGGTACTACACAAAGTAAATGTATCACAAGGAACTCTTAGTTCATGGAATCCCAGAATGGGTTGGGTTGGAAGGGACTTTAAAGCTCATCTTGTTCCACCCTCTGCCATGGGCAGGGACACCTTCCACTAGACCAGGTTGCTCAGAGCTCCATCCAACCTTCTGGTTCAGAAAGGAAGCTCAGTTTTTATAGAGCTGAATTCATTGTGATGTCTCCTCACACATCAGAAAAGTACATTTCAGCCTAATGTGCAAAAACTTAATGAAAATGTCCTTCCCCTCTTCCAGCTTTAATAGCTTTTGAACCAACTAGAAGATTTCAAAGACATTTAACAGTGCAGAAGAGATTTGTAAGATATGAAACTTCTCTGAACTGTGTGAAAATAGGTATGTGTGTAGGCAAGAAAAAGGTGATTAGTGCTTCCAGCAAGGGAAAGGTTGCAAAATAGGCTTGTCCTTAATGAGACATCATCGGCTATTTTCCATGCTGGAAATGAGAAATGTGATGCTTTTCCCAGTGCTGAGATATTTAATTACAGTTTTGACCTTATATTCACTAAAAAACCTCAACACAGAATACCAGAGTCAATGTATTTTACTTCTCCTTCTTTGGGTTAAACTTCTTGTTTGTAAAACAGGGTAACAAGAGAATTTTCTGGTTAAAATAGTTAAAATGTGATGGTTCATATGGAGGTGAAAGAAATGGGCAAAGAGAAAACAAAAGCAGGATTTAAATTAAAAAAAAATAAAAAAGGAGCACCTGCTAACTTTGATCAGATTTCCTCCACTCCCCCTGGCCTGCAAATACAAACAGATGGGGTGCCTCAGGTAAAAGATATCTGGCAGCATGGAAAGATCTCTTCCCACTGGTAATGAGGAGATGGATCATATTATCTCACTAAAGTAAATATTATTTTAAGCCAAAATCTCAGTTATATTTCATGGGGTTTTTTTCCTTCCATTTCTGAACAGATCCCACTGGGTTCAAGGTGAAATCATCTGGCATGTTAATGGGATTGATCCGTAGAAAATTATGGACTAAAAAAACCCCACCCAAACCAACAGCGAGCCGCTGTCACACATCTCATCTGGGTCACTGCTGCAGCCTCACACTCATCGTTGGTGCTGGGTACAGAGCTCCTGGGGCAATTCATTCCTTGTAGAGAGCTGTGAAGACAAGGAATATCCAGGAGGCCGAGTGGGGAGTTCACCTTGTGGCCTGTGCAGGAGCCCAAGAGCTGCACAAAGCCATCATTCAGAGCACAGGAGCCCTGTCACTGACACAAACACTTTCCAAAACATTCTTCACTGCAGTTTTGGTGGAAGGTGTGACACAGCTTCAAATATTTGTTTCTTTGTTTCCACGGGAACAACAGCACAGTGGTTTAATAATAAAACAACATCGATCCTCAGAGTTTGAGAAAGTTCCTTGATTTTTGTTTTGAGTTAAAGATTTACTTTTCTATAGGTTTCCGCTTTCCCCAACAACCAATGAGTTAAACTGTTTTATTTTTTATTTATTAAACTGTGGTTTAATGCCCTTTCAGTACTTTGGGGGGAAATCCAAAACATGAAAGACAAGTCTTGCGAAATTTGTATTGTCCTGCTGCATAAGCCAAGCTTTCCACTAAACACATTCAAGGAAGATCCCACTTTGTAGACTTAGAATATTTCATATCAGATCTTTAATATTCACAATTTTCAATTACCCCTGCTGAATTATGGAGTCGAGACAAAACGTCATGGAAGGAGCAGAGTCCAGAAGTTGGGGCATAAAATGTCGTCAGCACTTGAACTTTAATACCAGTTGAGAAAAGAAGGGAGGAAGTTCAAAGGCTTTTATTCACACAGCTTTATTTTTAAATTGCATTTTTATATAAAATAGTCCAAATAATTTTTTGTACTGTGAAATTATTTTTATACTATAAAATTTTTAGTATAAAATAGGACTATAATAGTCCTTCTCTCCAGTCCATAGGAAGAAGAAAACTCTTCCAGAATGTGTATCAGAGCAACAGTTTACTTGAAAAGTTTCTGCAAAAGTCAGCTCAGAGGCATCTGTTCATTAAAAACCCAGAAAACCCAGGACAGTGCTCATGTTAGGCACCAACATCCTTGTTTAAAGTTGGATAATGGATGCATTCTCCATGGATTGCGTGTAAATTTACCGTACCTGAAAGTGGTAGGCCTGTTGTGTAAAAAACTAGGATTGTGACAAGTAAATGGTTTTGAGACTGAAAGAATTTTTTCCTTAAAGTGAAAGCAAAGTGTGCTCAGACATTATTCTCAGGCTTGATGAACACATATGACTATGTACAATTCTGACTAAAATATCTGATGCTTTCAAAATACACACTAGAGATATTCTTGCCCTCAGAGGGATATGGATGTAAACATCCATACATTAGGTACATTTCCTTTTCCTAAGCATGAGTATCACTATTATTATTCAAAAACCCACAGAAATGGTGCCCTAGGAAGCTGCTCTGCCCCAAGTGCTTCTTGCATGATAAACTATGGAAGAGTGTGAGGAGAATCTCAGCACCAGTAAATACTAACCATGCTGCTGGAAAATAAATAGAGGCTGACAAATTATTGCTGAGGTAATCCCCGTGAGAGTGTCTAGACGAAGGGAGTCAAACCTCCAGTCCGTAGGCTGGAGCTGGCTCCCTGGAGCCTTTCCACCAGCCTGCAGCTCCTTGTGCAACACCCACTGCAATTCAGCCCACAGGCACCTGCTTGGCGGCGCCCGAGAAGGCCACGGAGAGCAGACAGGGAGCCGGGGAATGAATCCTGCTCCCCACCACAGCTGTCTTGTCTTTCACTTCTGCTCCTCCAGCCCCGGCCCAGGAATGCCCCAAACATCTCTTCATCTCTTCAGCTCTGCACCAGGCACAGCATCTCCAGGTCTGCAGAGCAATGGATTTGCTCAGCCTCACTTTGTGTTCACAGGTCTGAAAGGGGTTATTTTTCCACAAGCAGTGCCTCCCTTTTGTCTCCTGCCAAGGGAAAAGAGAGGCAAGATGCAAAGGAAAGATTTTTTTTTCAAGTGGAGATGAAGCAAAGGGTACTGGAACAAACCCAAGCAGGAGCCAAAACTTACTAACATGGAGGAAAAAGCCCAGAATGATCAGGAGTTGGAGGAAAAGCTGGGAGAGAGATTCCTTGAGGAAGCACCTCCTGAATAGTGATAAGTAAAGAGACAGAGAACTGTTTCATAAGGCATTTTCTCCTTTAGGTAAAAAAAAATTCTTTTTTCAAACTTCAAATGAAATCTGTAACATTCAAAAATAAATAAATCTCTCAGCAGTGTGAGAGGAGTGCAAAATGTGTCTCTTCACTCATCACCCACAGACTTGAACTGAAATAGTCATTTGGCCCTTGCCAAGGTGTGCAGCCGCTTCAGTAGTGCTGTAAATCAAAAGGTCCCCACAGTCTCCACACAAGCAAGTCTGAAGGTCACTAAGCATGATGCAACAGTCAGGCATGAAATATCTCTCACTAGACCTGGTACTTTATCATCAAGACTAGGGAAAAAAAGAAAAAAAAATCTATGATGCACCTGTACTCTTTCACATCTGTCAGGAGGGGGTGAGAAAAGGAAAGGAGAAAACAACAGATTGGTTTATTGTAGTCAGGTAGACAGTGCAGCACAGCCATCCTGCTCAACATAACAAAAACAGCTTCCCCAAGCAGGATGGGAATGATAACTTCCCTGAGATTTGGCAGATAAAACAGATGTGGGCAGTTTTGACATTTCACTAACATTTAGATCTCTCATCAGGCAGGTGACTTCATTCTCTCTGCCAAATAAACAATCCAAACGCTTGCTCACCATAAGGAGACTCTCATAGTTATCTCCAAGTCATCACATCACCAACATCAAAGAGTAAGAACAGCCCCTTTGCAGTAAGGAAAACAGCCCAGTACCTGTAGGAATTCAAGGCCTGACCCACCTCTGTTTTGTGAGAGGTGGCACAAGATGAAAATCACCACAAGATGAAAATCACGTGGCTTCACGGGGCCTCCATGGGCAGCTGTGCACACCCCACCATGGCATGAAAGGTCCCGCTGTTTCCCAGGCAGTTCGATTAAATTACAGCTACTCTGAGAGACTTAAATGAATTATCAAAATAATTCATTTAAGCAGAGCAACCAAAACTATCACACACAAGAAATCAGTCCTTCCTTCAGAGGGAAGAGGCTCTGCAGCAGCTCTGAGTCTTGGGAAAAAAGTGCTCAATTACTTGAGGAGAGAATCCAAATAAATCCTGTTTCCTTGGGGAAATCCTGCCTTGCTCTCAGCCTGCTTGTTGGATCAGTTTCTATTTAATCTCTTCCACTGGACTTTTGGCTGAAGCCCACCTATGTGTTGTTTTCCCAACAGTGCAAAAGCAGCTGCTTTCCCAAGGCCTGAGAAGACCCATCTGACACGTCATGCTCAGGGCAAAGGAGGCAGGGAACCCTCCTGGCTCTGGGACATTGCAACCCATCCACACAAACAGACCCAATCTGCTGCATCCCTGCCAGCCAGACAGAGCTTCCATCTTTTTAGTTACTTCCACCATCTCTATGTTAACCAAGAGGACCAAAGAGAAAAATAAAGCACAGAGAAAGAAAGCAAAAAAACAAAAAAACCCTCCATCTAAAAATCATTCCCTATGCCAGAAGTATTAGTTAATGAGTCTGATTATTGGAAAGCAGTCCAAAGCCCTGATTAACTAGGGAAAAAAAAAAAAAAAAACACAAAAAGAAAAGAAAACAAAAACTGCTAACAAGAGTAACTACTCTCCACACTTTATTGAGGGCAGCAATCTGTGCAGAGGGAACCATCCTCCCAGCTGGTATCTCCCCATTACATTCACCAAGGGCATCTCCCCTGGACCCAGCAAGGGCCAACCCAGCTCTGGGGCACAGCCAGAAGATCCATGAGACGAGCCAAAGTAAATGTGCTTTTCCATTTTTTAAATAGATGTCACTCAAAAATGAAATTCAGACCTTTTGAGCCATTCTGAGATTTGTCTCCTGTTTACCTACATCTCAAGTAGCTCCAATTCTCAAATTCTCCCAATTCCAAGGAGATGGGATGACGCTCCAACTTTTTGCTTTGAGATCTCGAGAGGAAAGGCAATGTTCAAGTGCCAAATACTACAGGTTTCCAGTGGTCTCCAATATCCTGAAAATATGTTATTTTTAGTATGTGGCTGGCAGAGAAAGGAAGTGTTAAATCTTGGACCAGTATCAAATCTGACTGAAAATTAGCAGCTAGGAACATCCTCTTTGATTATTTATTCCACTTTCCATATCCGAATAGCCCCAGAGGGACAGTAACAATGACAATCACTAGGAAAACACCTGCTGATGGCAGGTTAGTACAGACCATTTGCCTGGCTCTCCCCATGAAAACATCCTGCAGTTTGTTTCCTCATTTTTGACAAGCAGATTCCTGGTGCAAGCAGGATGGTCTGTCAGGAAAGGGCCCTCATGCTTTGCTGCAACTCCTCCATTGCAACACTTGTAAAAGAGCAGGAGACAAGAAGAAAACCACACTCAACCCCCTTCCAAGTGCCTTTATCATTTTCTCAGAGGTCCTCATGGCACTGAGCCAAGTTGCTTGTAACAATCACAGCCCAAGAAGTGCATTACAATTGGTGAGGGCTCATAGAAGCTCCAAGGCCTTTCCTCTCACTATCTGCTAGAAGCCTTCTAAATTAAGAAACATGTCCTGCTGCAGCTTTAACAGCATTTTGATCTCAATTACATTTGGAATGGTGCTAGGCCAGCCTTCTTTAAATCACTGGGGTTTCTACGGGCACCAGTCAGTGTAAAATTGGAATTCATGGCACTTGCTGCAGGGTGGACAGACTCAGAGAGGGCTGGTGGAGCAGGACACAGCTCTAGCATCATGTTTCTCATTTATTCAACACTAAATCAAAATTGAGATGTCACCATGGTGCTTGCAGCACTCCAGGTTTGCCCACACTGTCAGAGAGGGGCTGAGCCAATGGCTGGGAGTCCTTGGGCACTATCCTCAACCACCAGGGAATCTCCTGCAGCACAGGTCAGTCTCAGTCACCCATTTCACACTCACTGTATCCAAATCTCTGGTGCCCACAGTGCCATGTGGAGCTGCCTCTGTCACACTCTGCATTTAAAGGCAGTGCGTCTGTGAGACATCCACACAGGGAGCTGCAGATCAGGAGGGATCCATGGTGCAAATGCAACTGGCATAGCACAGGCACTCCCAAGGTGCAGAACACCCTTTGACATCCATGAAAAAAGGTGTTTTCTTAGCAGTAGTCAGTGCAAACCTATTGGGAACTTTCTCCCTGAACAAGCCAGGCTTATCACCACTGTCAACCCACTCTGAGCAGCAAAGGCTGGGGTCTTGACTCCAATTTTGGCTGCCTTGCTGCAGCAGAGATGAAGACTTAGCTCCAACATACGTGGAATGACCTCTACTGAAGTATAAAGCAGCTTTCAAACCCTGCTCCTCATCTCCCAGCTCCCAGCATGACCCCAGAAACACCCAGAAGGTGCCAGGGCAGAGCATTTCAAAGTGCAGGACAGCACAGGCAGCTGTCACACGTGCCCTGCACCAGGGGTAGGGCACAAACAGCTCTGAAATGCAAGGGGAAGCCTGCATGCTGCCAGCTAATAAAGTCAATACAAACGACATCAGCCCCTTCAGGTCAGAAGGAATGACAAGAGGGACATGCCACAGAAGGATGCATGGAGAATTCACAGATGGACAGGCAATCTCAATTAAACTGTCCTCCCCTCCTATTCTCCTCTGAATTACAGCTTTAAAACCCCTTAATTATCTAAACTCAATTAGTCTTAGAATATTTGAAGCTTCCTGTTCAGACTAATTTCTCTCTCTTTCCTCATTTGCAGTGCTTGACTTGCATTAAAGAACACTTAGTGCCTGTGGTAAGGAGAACTTTACAAAGGCGGGTCAGGACTGTGGGCTATCGACAATCTCCCCTCTATTCTTCCTGTGCCTGAGAAGATCATGCACTTAGTCCTCCAGATGAATTTTCAGCAGCTCTGACATGCTTTTTCATGCCTTTTTTTCTTATACCTTAAGCCAAACATTTCCATTGCTAGTAGCAACTGTCATTCATTGCAGCTATTTTCACTCCTAAAGGTTTCCGTGTGTATTTTCCACAGTAATTTGCAAAGCAGTAATTTTTTATTATTGCTATTATTATTCCTGAGAAACAGAAAAACCAGGGTGTTAATTCCAAGAGAAAAAGAACATGAGTAGCAAAGCAGACAGTAAGAGAAGACAATAGAAGCAACCAGTTAAAATTCCCTTTTGTTTCAGTGATGCAGTTTCTTCATGTAGCCTAAACCTGCACATTTTCATTCAAAGAGCAGCCATATAATCACTGAATTTGGAATTTCCTACAGTTTTAGCCTCTGCAGTGGTGGATACCAATGTAAAGATTTAATTTTTTATTAGACTCCTGTAAGAAACCTTGATCTTAAGGTTTTGTGCCCTTCCTGAAGTCTGAGTATCTCATTCTCCCTCCAAAACCTATATGAATATATGTTCATTCCCCATTTCAGGTGGGGAAGCCCATGGGACCCCAACTAACACAGATGTTGGTAAGCTCACACCTCCAGAACTGCCTAAATTTATTTTAATGGACCTTTAAGTTTTATTACCTTGATTAAATCAGATTTTTAGATGCACCTCCACAAAACATATATTTTGAATTGAAAATTTGCTCCTTCCACTTAGCTTAAATCTACAAAAAAACCACCAAAACTTAAATTAACATTACATTACAATGGTCACAGGTTGTACTAAATGAAAATACCTGTACTTAAAGCAGGTCCCTGATGCCTCATGCAGGCAAACCCTCATGGATAGGAAGCACAGACATTAAGGGCATTGCTCAAGATGAAGTAAGAAATCTCAGGGCAAGCCAGAACTGAGGCCAGTCTGAGTCCTGATTCAGCACTTTAACCACAGAGCTGTGTCCATGAGGCACTTGCTGTCTGTGCTTGGGATGCTGTGTGGGATCAGATGGAAACTGCTCCACTGCAGCTCCACTGGGGAGCCAGACACCTCTGACTAAGGGGCAGGAGCAGGATCACACCTTTCCTGCTTCAGAGGAAACTCCTCCCTCCAGAATCACTCTGGCCCAGAACTAGCTGGAAAATAAGAATTAAATTTTGCAACTGTTTTTGAGATTTTGCATTTAGTTCTATTGCTGCATTGGGCTAATAGAAAAGTAGACCCTTTTTTCATCAAAGCACAGACACAAACCTTTTTCCCTCCCGTCCCTTAGGAGTGCTCTTAGTGAGAATATCACCCATCCCCTGTACTCTCAGATCTTTATATCCTGCAGTCTGTTCCCTCCACAAGTTTTACCTTTGAGTGAAAAAGGTTTCCAACAGACCAGTTCCTTTGAAACTATTACATTTCCACCTAAAGTTCTGATATTAGCAAGTCATTCTTTCCCAGAGATTAGCATTTTCTTAAGACATAAAATTCAGGAGGAAGAAGACACAGACCATGCTAGTCCTGGGTCTCAAGATGCAGATTATAATGCAAAGAATCATTTTGTGCAGTCTGTAGTTGAAAATGTCTTCCAGGCTTGGTATTGTGGAATGGCCCATTTATGTTCTCAATCCATGCTTTGGGTTTGGGTTTTTGTTGGGTTTGGTTTGGTTTTTTGTTTCTCTTTAGAGATGTTGATTCACAGGAAAATGATTAAGCTTTGAATTTGTTTTTTGGCTTCAACCTAAACTATACTCTTCATGTGAACCAAGGGGTAACTCCAGTTTCAGGTGAGGATCAATCTGTTGTTGTGCCTCTTTCACCTTTTACAGGAAATCCATGTACAGACTTTGGAAGGACATTCCTACCTTCCAGACACCCAGCTGGGCTGCAGCAGCTATTACTGAAAATTCCACATTGTCATTTCAGCAGAGAAATTTCTGTAGTGTCAAATCCATATCAACTTCAAGTCTGGCCCTACAGGTATGAAAACTACTTCAGATAAAATGCTGTCATTTATGCAAATTATCTAAACCTGGGAATAGTGAATATTTCAGCACTCGGCAGGGACAAGAAACTTTTTGACTTTGACATGGGTATGAGCCTCCTTCTTTCACCACTAAAACATTGTAGGAAAAACTAAAGTAAAGCTAAAACTACATAAACCAAGTTATTGTAACAGCTTCTAAAGACAGATGAGAGTCATTACATTATTTATACACATGAGGGTATTGGGATAGACAGGATTAGATGATTTACCCAAGATCAAGCAGTGAGTCAGTGACACAGTTTTCTGCTGTCCAGTGAAAACACAGATGTACAGTAAGCTGAAAATAATTCATTTATTCCCCATATCAAAAGGAAAAAGGATAGAGCTTTCCCTCTAGCCCAGCTCATGGTTCCAATAAGTGTTGATAGAACTGAATCTGGCAAGCAGGAAATTCACTGCACTAGTCACACATGCAAAGCATTTGCTGAAAACAAAAACCTTAAATTACTCAATTATCAACAGTTTTCACTTGCCTAAGCCACAGACCTATCAAAGTTGTTTCTTGCTGCTTTCTTGAGGAATTAGAAGGATACAACCCATCCAGTGTCCAAGGCATGGCATAATCCACCAGGACATTGTGCAATGCCAGAGTCTTGCCTCATGTCTGAGTTCAAATTGCCCAAACTGCATTACTGGGTTTCAGTCAACACCAGCTTGGATGTTGGGGTTTTTGACTTGTCCATGGCTCAGATTTTAGCAGCCTGATAGGATCAAGCCTGGAAGAAGGAGCAATTCAGCTGAGGGCTTGTCAGCCCTCAGAATGCCCTAAAGTAGGCTGTATCCTGCCATAAATATTTGCACAAAAATCCTGCTGACATCAGTGGTGGTTCTGGGTACAAAATGATGGCAGGATGTGGTCACAGGGATCCTTCTAATAATAGGTTTTCCATTGAGATCAATGGACATTGGGCCCCATTTCATTGCCAAAGCTTGGTTCGGAGCTCTGAAGAGAGACATTGTTTTCCTGCAGCACGGAGCACACACTTGCCAAATTTACTTCTGGCAAAGGCAGAGACTTATTTTTAATGCTAAACAACACCAAAACTGTCTGATACTAATTAAGAGAGTGTCTTCCTTCTGAAAATCTCAAAGAAAAATAATCTTCCAATGTGGCTGTTGGAAAGACACACAGAAAACATTAAAATATTAATATATCTGCATGTAAAGTCAGATATAAAGTAAGTGAAAAACATTTTTCTTTACCTGAATGCAATTTTAAGATGAGTTTAGCGTACATGGAAGTTGCAGGTGCTCAGCTCTTCAGGAAAGTCAATTTAATATAGGTGTTGAAGACCCAGACCCCCAAATAAGTTCCTCACAGGCACATTCCTGAGTCTGTGGGCAGCACCCCAAACTCCATTTTTCCTGAGCCCATCCCTCCCTTGGTGTTCATCACAGCTTTGATGCCTATATGTAGAAATCCTTATCTTCAGGATCCTAAAGGATGACTAAATGTTTTCCAGTGTTTTATTCATTATCTGAGTTCAACTTTAACTGATTTTAATCTTGTGGTTCTGCTATAAAGATAAGCTGAAGTCTGCCAAGGAAATAAACATTTCACAGGTTAACAGCACAACTCTTCTAAAGAGGAAGCAGGTTTGTTTTCTGCCTTATTTTCTGGAAAATGTTAAAACAATAAAGCGAATAAGAAGCAGTGGAGAACAAGTTGTAAAGGAGCTAATTTCCTGCTCACAGCAGCTCTGATAAATTTCAATCCTGGATGACAGGGGCTGTGGAGAGCGAGGGGAGGGCTGGCTCTTCCTGGAAAGCCAGACAGGATAGGATTGATTTGAGACATCTTCATTGCCAGAACAGCTGGTATTGGCTAATCATCAGAAAACAGAGACTTCGACCTACGGAGAGCCGGGAGCGAGGGAGACGTCTGGACCAAAAATTCACGTTCCAAACGTGAAACTGAACAAAACAGCAACAGAAATAATAAATTTAAAAAAGAAGAAAAGGACCAAAAAAAAAAAAAAAAAAAAGCACCCCTCCTCACTCACACACAAGCCTTCCTGGAGCCAAATGCCAAAGGAAGTGCCAGTGCCCTGACTAACAAAAGAATCCTGAAACGCTGCAGGCTGCGGTGCCAGCAGCACCCAGTTGCAGTGGGAGGCTGCCTGACACGGCTGCCGGATGCTCCGTGCCTGCCGGATGGAGCAGACAGCTCAGCATGAATCATGGGGCAAAGGATTCCTTCAGTCCGGGAGGAATCGGGACAATACACAGCCTGCCTGCTGTTTGCTGCCTTTTTTTTTTTTTCTCTCTTTTTTTTTTTTTTACTACTCCTGACTTTGAGGGACCAGCCGTTTCCTTCCTGCTGTGGGCGTGCAGGCGGCACATGACAGCTCATCGATGGATCCGTGTGTGTGAGTGAGCACAGGAACCGCAGGGACAGGAGCCAGCCCGGACCCCCGGGACTGAACTGCCCCAGTTAACCCCCGGAACCCCCGCTCTGACCTGAGCACATCTCCCTTCATCCTCCTCCCAGGGCACCCCTTCATCCCGGTCATGTGCTTTGGACACACACACGGGATTAGGAGTCAGCCCTACAGCAGAATTCATACTGCTGGAAATCCCTCCTGGAAGGAGGAATGTCTCCATCTCCCTGGCCATAGGGCTGGAATCAGGACAGAGGGAAACAAAGCTTTCCTACAGCCCACCAAAAATCTACCAGAATTCCTTAGGGTTACAGGCAAAGCTGGCTTTGGTTTTCTGACTCCTCTTGCCCCAGAATGGGGAGGAGAAATGCTGCTATAGGGCCGACCAGGTATCTTCACTCTCATCTCTGTGTGTCTGGGAACTATTTGAACCAAGCTCTCCTCAGTCTGATGGACCACTTGAAATTATTCTCACTGGCCATCAGATTTCTGATCTCTCTACATACCCCAGGTCTGCTCTTAACATTATGGTTGCAAGGAATCAAGCTGTCTTCTCTGGATCCTTTTGAAGGTCATTCTACCAACATCGTTCTTCTCTGTTTCCAATAGCACTTAGCAAAGTTTCAAATCAATACCCAATTTTTTCTCTCCACAGCTTGTCAGCCAACTTCAGCATTACTAATTAAGCTCTCCTCCCTTGGCTTAGATGATTTTTTCCCCTAATGATTCCTCTTCTCCCACTCCCACCACGCCTGCACATGTTCTGATGAGGATCATCCACCAGCTTTCTGTTGCCCATGTTTTATGGGCTCCTGAGTTTCCTACTCTACACAGAAAGCACAAGAAGCAAAGAAGAAATTTCATCTACAGTCACAAAAAAACTACAGTGTCTCTGTGCAGACACAAATCCTTCTGCACTCCAGACCTTCAACACAAATTCAGGTTCCACCAAACACTTGCAAATGGCACCAGGAGGTTAGAGCTTGGTTTTAAAACAATGGGAATAATGATGTTGAGAGTGTATCAGCGGCTTAAAAAGAACTGCCAACATGCCCAGTGGGTATTATTGTCTATGTTCCTAACTGATGACATCTTTATCAGCTGAGAAATTTTCAGAGGTACTGAGTATCTGGAGAGGGGCTGCAGAGGCAGCCACTGACCCCCTCTACCCTCACTCTCACCTTTCCCATTAACAGAAGAGCTTCCACCTCCCACTGCTCTTTATACTTGTGTTTGTCATCTCAACCAAGCCCAGCAATAGCAGCAAGTTCAGATATTTACTATGGGAAAGGGTGAAAGGAACAAGTTCTGGTTATGGTCTCCCACATGTGGTGAGGCTCCTGCTTGGCTAACAAAGTGTGAATACTGATAAAGCTCCTGGCTGTGTCTTTTAGCCATGCCCTGCCACAGCTCCTGAATCAGCAGCGTGGGTGAGCTGTGGGTAGGGGAAGGTTCATGATTAACTGCTCCATGCTAGCAGAAGAATGGCTTGCAAATGAGTTGCTTTAATCCCCAAGGAGTATCTCCAGTGCCTACAATTTGTATGGTCCCATTGTACTCTTGTAACAGGTGTTTCACTTCCATGAAGCAGTTCTGGGTTTGCTGGCAGTGGAATAGGCTGCATCTTTGTGGAGTGACAGTCTATCTTTCCTACACATATTATTTTTCGTTTTGCCCAAATCATACAAAGATATTGATTGATCAAGAATCCATCAGTAATTTATCAATTAGAAATGGAAAGTCAAATCAACAGACTAAACAAAATGAAGCAAAAAGTAAATTCTTCACATCTGTATTTCCATCATGTCTGAAAAATCAGATTTTTACCTTCTGTGGGAGATAAGTCTGTATATAACAAAATCATGTAAACCATTCACATCCCCTTTCTGTGGTTTCAAGTGGCTAATACTCATATCCTCAGAAGAATCACTTAACTTTATCTCCACATCCTAAAGTGATTCAGTCTTTGAAAAAAAAAGTTCTGATCTGAGTTCTTCTTACATATCCAAATTTCATACAAGATGCTGGAATAAAATATTGGCATTTACAACAAAACCACAGCATGGTAATTCTATAAATTATTCCTTCAGCTTCTAAGACCCAGTTGCCTTCAGTGGACCACCACTTCAAACCTGAACTTTGCTGACTGGCTTAGCAATTTGTTCCTGCTATCATGTGACAAGTTTTTGAAGCTCACATGTGTAATGGGGCATTTGCTGCCAGTATCAAAAGAAGGAAAAAAAATTAAGAAATATAGTAGAACATGAGGTTCCAATTGTCTGATAAGCAGAAACATCTGTTGGAGTCATGAGCAGTTGATTAGTGGAGTTCATTCCCAGGGTAAGGCTCCAGTAGATCAGCTCTTCTATCTAAGTATAGGACTGTAGTCACTGGAAGCATTACAAAGAGGTACAAAGAACAGGCAAAAGACACAGAAATAATTTCTTAAGGTACCAGGATCCTTGAAAACCAACACAGCTTATATATAACACAGTGGTCTTGGGCACTGCTTCACATGATACCAGCATGTAAAATTAACAGCTGTATTTAAACTTCCCCACAACAGCTAAACATCTGCCAGTCTTTCAGCTATGAACCTACACTGGGTTTAAAGCTGATAACTAGAGACTGTAAAAATTCTTCTGGAAGATAAAACACAAGGTACAAGCCATCAGTCTGAGTATATTTTGTATTTGAAAACTGATCAGACCAGTACAGATCAAACTAATGACAAAAACATGAGTTGTTTCTTAAGATGCTGCTTGGATTTCAACCTAAAGCTTTTCCACCTCATTACACTAAGGCAAGGATTAACACCTGGGAAGATTTGCACAGAAAGCAGAGGCTGATCAGAATTGCTAATTCAGCCTGTAAAGCTGCAGTGATACTGGATGGATAGAGATGTATAAACTACTGTCATTAAGGTCACTATTGCAGATTTGTGCTCACAACACCACAAGCCTTGAAACCCAGGAATACAAGAAACCACCAGGAAGAGGATGTCCTTAAGGCTAAGCCTCTCCTTCATTAAGTTGAATATCTAATTGTAGGTTTACTGGGAATCTCAACCCTAGCTCTTGTTCAATTCCTGGTGTCAGTGGCCTGACCTGACCTCCCAGTTTCCTGGTGCTCCATCTGCATCCACCTGTCACCCCATGCCTATTCCCCATCCAGGAATGGGGTACTGTTACATTAAAAATAACAACTAAAACTTGCTAGCCAGCAATTTCACTTCCCCTCCTGACTTTACTGACTATTTTGTCTTTACCAAACTCATAAAATAACAAATACAAAATACCTTGTAAGATTGGAGGAGTTTGTGTTCAGTACACAGTTGGATTCAACTTATTGTACAACCTTATCACAATTTTGGGAGATTTTTATTATTCAGAAATAAAAGGTGTCCCCCTTTTACCATGAAGGACAAACTTCCAAACTTCCAAGATGCTACAGTTAGCTAAGGAAATGACATTTTCTGAGGGGTATTAGGGGGTTGATTTCAGGCTGTTTTCAGTCTATCTAAAGCAGAAGTATCTCTTCACACTTTTAAAATAACAATTGTATTTGCCTGTAAAAATTATTATCAGATGTTCCTAAAAGAACTTGTTTCCATCTAAATAGATGCAATATTTACAAGTATTTCTGCCTTTCAGAAGGTACTGCACTCCCACCCCTGAAATCCCTTCCATGCTTTCCAGTTCCCTGTAAGAACCTTTCTATCATTAAGACTTTGCTATGTGCTATTTTTTCTTACCTAAGCTTACAGGCAGGAGGGGCATTCACCTGCCAGCACCTTTCTTGAGGTGCCAGTGAAACCAGAGATGTTCACTGGCTCTGAAAAGAGATTCAAGCATCCTTCCCTAGTTGAACATGTCATCAACTTCTGAACCCACATGTTACAGTGTGGGAGTCCAAGCACAACCTCCTTTGGCTTTTCTAAGAACACATGTGGATCCTCTTTCCAGTGCTCCTTCCTGAGAATAAGAGTGAAATTGTTTCATCCAGGAGCCTTTTGTTGACCTTCATGACTGGCCCTTTGGCTAAACCTGACTTCTGTGGAAAAGATCCATTCAGTTCTCCCCTCCCACACAGCCTGAGACTTTCTATGTGTGGCTTCCCCCTTTGTTTCTTCTACAAATCTTTTTTGCTGCTCCTCACTGTACACATGGATTATCTTTTCCAAATTACCTGAACTCACTGGATGTACACCAGATGGAACATAAAGTCCAGACACCTACACAGGCACAGCTCTATGCCTAATAAGCTAATTATTGATTTAATAAATTCAGGCCCTTAGCGAGGGTTATTGTTTCAGGCCACAAGCTACTTTACCATGAACACTTAACTTCTCTCAGATAAATAGTTTACACCTGGCTATCTTGGCAAATGAGCAGATAAAGCTGAAGTCCATCCACAAAAGACCAACAGACCTGCCCTGGGTCACTCTTATCAGCCCTAGAGGCTTTCACTCCCTTGTTAACTTTACTAGATAAATGCCACCTTTTGTCCAAAACTGCAAGCACTTTCATGGATTGCCATCAAGATTTAATGACAGACTTTGTTGCTGCAAAGACATCTCAGACACAAAAATTCCATTGCATCAGCTTGCTAATATCATAAAATTAACTTCAATTTATAACAAAGACCTAAATTCCCAAAATTATTGGTTCTGCTGCATCTCTAGCTCTATGATGAGGATAAGTTCTTAGTAAGGAACAAGGGCTGACATGAAAGATCTTTGGTGAGCCACAATGTTTCTAGAAGAGTTGGGGACTCAGATGCTGCTTTCTCTCCACCATGATTTACAAACAGTACAAACCTCTAAATGATCTTCTGATTGTGAGTGAGCTGGGGGGCAGCTCTGTGCACCTCAGCACCAGAGGTGCACTTAATTGGAGCAGAAAGATAGGGAGGAGGAAGACACAGCTCTGTCCCTTCACATTGTGCTCCCTCATGGCTTGTGTCATTAATTGTACTGCTCCAGGAAACACACACAGCCTTGGGGATTTACCCCATTATTTGCCTTAGGAAGGATAAATACCACCAACACTCAATGGCCAGGATCTGTCTCATTTCTGCCTCCTCTTCCAGAGAATGGATGAAACAGCTCCCGAGCAGAAGCTTTGGAGGAAGGGGCAGTGGGAAAGGCAGTGGGAAGCAGAGAGCCCGGGGAGCAGAGGAGGGGCTGCCTGGTTTCGGTGTCTGTCTCCATGGTGAGTAAGAAGGCCTCAAGAGGCGGGGTGTGGCAGCTTTGGCACGGGCAGAGGGCGCAGGAGCCGCCAGGGGTTTCCTCCAGGACGGGCTGAGTGCGAGCCAGGACAGGAGGTTCCTGTGCCACTGGGAGCCGGGCTCCAGCCTCTGCCAGGGCCCGGTGACTCATGGCGGGGGGAAGGCAATACTTGGCAACCTGGGCTGTCTCACACAGCAGCAGGTTTTGTTCTCCAAGGGATAACCCAGGGAACATGTGGCACAAGGCCAAACTTCTAAGTAAAGGACTGCAGCCCTTGTCCCTTTCTGGCCATTCCTAACAGCAAAGGACTGCATCAATTCATGCAGCTTACAGGGCTTGACATATCCTCATCCTCCCTGCTCCACAAATGATAGAGGGAGGCTGCACAGGAGTGATGCTGATGGGACCAGGACTGTCCTGCTCCTTTCCCCTGCAGCAGTCAGACCTGGCAGGCCCCAGGAGCTGGGAATATCCTCCTGGGACAGGACACCACTCCCACGCAGCACAGCGAAACCAGGGCTGTGATTCACAGGGGGAACCACTTCCCTTGGGACAGAGGTAATGGCTCCCATTTCCTGCTCTTTACCTACCCAATTTTTAAGGTTCCCATCCTCACCACAAGCATCACACAGCTTGCACAACAGCAGCTGGGATGCTGTAGCTTATAGCCGAGCGCTTCAAGGCGTTTCTGGTTGGTACCTTTAAAGTTGGGATGCACGCACATGAGAGAAGAGCCCTGGGAAATGCCACCTTCCTTTTGGTAAACTGCTTCAGGATCACCATATATTGCTCTTGGGGCTCATGAAAAAAAAACCTAGGCCCTCTGAGTTTTATTAAGCTCCCATTTTACAAGTGGACAATACACCCATGGTCTGGCTCCTGTGATGTTCTGAACACTGGGACCTGTGGCTGGCACTGTGCTCTCTGCAAAGGGGATGAGCAGCCATGTTCAAAGGATAACATGACATTTCACTACAGTGGGACTGACTGTGAGATTAGAGTCAGGCAGGTGAAAGGGCTCAGTGCTCAAGTCTTTTCTGCAAAGCAACCATCTCAGAAAAGGTTTGAAGTACGATAGCCCAAAAGGAGATACAATTAGGAGACACATTCACCATTTCTACAAAGCACCAGATCGTAAGGTAAAACATGTTTAAAGGAACCCCAGAAAGACACATAGTTCAACCTCCTGCTCAAAGCAGATTCAGCTATGAGGGCATACCAGGTCACTCTGGGCTCTGACTGGTCCATTTGCCTTTAGGATGCCTGTTGCAAGCATTGATGAATTCGGGTTTCGCATTAAAACAGAAGAATTTGCACTTAATGAAAAAGAAATTATAACAGCCTTTGAAATATCAATGAATATGGTCCACAGGAGTGAATTAACAGCAAAAGACTCCCCAGTACTAATTCCCCTGATTTCCAATCTGCTCTGCTAAAGCAGTGAATAAACTGAGCTCTAGTGGCTGACTCTCTAAATTCTGTAAGTTTGCTCTCCACAAGTGGCAATGCCCTTGCCAGCCTTGAGCACGTGGGTTTGTACAGTTTACACAGAAACACCCTTACCAGCAAAGTGTATTTGCTTCCTGGCCAAACACACTAACAGTAAAATGCTGGCTCTTTCTAAACTGCCTCCAGAGTCCATCCCTGGAAGCAATAAGCTATTGGTTAAAGATTCCTTAGATTCTTAGTGACGTTTTCTGATAATGGTCCCAATTATAAACACAGATTACAGTTCCTACGAAGGGGTTTAACAGCACTGGCTTGTTCTAAAGTGTGCTTTACCCTGGGTTATCAGAACAATAGTTGAGTTCCTCCTATGCAAAAGGGCAAATTCAGATACCTTTAGTCACCTTTTTCCACCATGAGTCTCAGTGAATTAACTGAAGATTGATGATCAGACAATGAACAAAGGGTTGAGCCTGTACATAGGGCTAGCACGAAGGTAACCATTATACCATGGGACTTCACCTCTGTGGTGGAAAGGGCCACAACTTTTCTAAATTTCACCTTCAAATCACAACTTTTCAATGTTTTATCAGTGTGGTTAAAGCAGTGAAACCTTCTGAGGCAGGTGTGTTTAAATTTTCTGAATTCTACAGTTTAACTTAATTAATGTACTCGAAGGAGACTGTCCTTGATTTCACTATAACTGCATTCAGACAAAGATTGCAGATGGAATAATCTATAAAAAATACCAACATCACTAAAGGTGCTCTGCCTTAATGACAGAGTATGGAAGACAGGCAACATTTTTCACTTTAAAAGTTACATGAAGGCACTTTCTGAATTCAGAATAGATGGTGTTCTTCTGGCAGCCCTCCCACTCTCATTTCATGTGTTTGTCTTCCCAAAACCACACATCTCCCAAAGCTCTGGGTCACAAAACATGACACAAGGTGTATGCTGGGATAACCAACAGCCAAACAGAAATGCCAAGGGGAAGAACTTCTTTATTGAGTGGTATTTCCTACATTCCAACACAACCTTTTCTGGCAACCCACTGCCTTGTTTGGTGGAGGCAGGAGCATCCCTTTGCCACGGTTTTCTTAAACTTTTCTTTGCAATGTTTAGTGTCCTAAGCCTACAGCTGTAAATGGTCCTCCTAAATTATCAAATTCCATAGGTGTGTGTCACCTCCTGCCTCGTGGTACCAGAGTGTCTATCACCCTCTTCCTTATTGCTCGATCAACGATCCCCTCTAATCACCCTCTTCCTTATTGTCTAAATATTTCCTTTACTACCATTCACACATGGGAATAACTTGTTTTAATGTTTTACATGACAGATATTTCAGAAAACAGCAGTATAAAACAACATCAGAAACCCAGACCGAATCTCAGCTAACAACCTGCATTAAATGAGCTTTTGGCAATCTCCTTTTTCTTTTCTTTTTTAATCTATACCATCAGTACTCTTAACCCCACCTACTAAATCCACAGCACACACCTAGCAGTGATACAAAAGGAGCTAGAAAACTTCTTATAAACTCAGAAAAACAGATGGGGATGGTGTTCCAGATTCATAAAGAGGAGCATTTCATCCCTGCAACTGCAGAATGCAGTTTTATAATAATTGTTTGTGCTGCTGACTTCCTTCAACACCTGTGACCCTGCTTGTCATGGCTTCATTGCCTGCTGGAAACTTGGCAAAAGACAAGAGAAGAGATATTAGGGAACCAATGCTACATCCTGAGAGAGGCCATTAAGTCCAAAGGTTGAGCAGGATTGCCAGGAGCAGCCTGATAAAGGAAGGAAGCATGTGGCTCTGAGCAGACAAACTGCTGCACCCGAGTACAACATGTTCAGAGCTGGAGCTGCATCCCAAAGTCTCCCACACTCCACAGAGCACACACTATCCAGGGACTCTTCCCAAACAACCCCCTTGAAAATGAATTATTTTAAACCCCTTTCTGAAGCATGTAACTGTTCAGTGCCAGAATTTCACAGATCTTAAATTTCAAAAAACACTCCTCTTTGTTATTTCAAATTAAGGTAGGATGATTTGTTGATTTAATAAAAGAAAAAAATCTCATACAATACCCCTTCTGAATTAGCATATTCAAGCCTTTCCAAAATCCAGCTCCAGTAAAGACCTTGTCTTTAAAACTCTATCGGACTGTAACTAAGCTTGTCACTTGGCCTGTGAAATAAATAAGCCAATAATCAGATCCTTCAGAAAATTTCAATTAAACCTCTAAAAATGTCTCATAAAATACCCAGCATCTGAAGAGTTTTTACTCAGAAGGAGAGCACAGGACCTAAAGGTTTCACATTAGGAAGAGCATGGGGCATTAATAAAATTTTCCCCTTCTTTCCTACTCACCACTTGCTCAGTTACACGAGCACAGTGTTTTGTGATGCCACTCTGTGAATCTGAGCAGAAAACCCTTTCCTGGCTTTCAGCACGAATGAAACCAAGAGCCCAGCATGGCCCCACAAAGGACTGAGCAAGCACAAGCAAAGAGCAGGACTGGCAGCCAGGGGAGGGAGGAAAAAGGACACGGATTGCTTTGAGCTCATATTGCTGCTGAGCACTTTCTATTATAGAACCATAACCTAATATGCTTTCAAGATTCTGACTCTGAGCTGCTTCCCACTGTGCGTCTCCTTCCCTGTGCGGATCCTACAGGGATCTACCCCGCTCCCGGAATGCGCCGGCGCGTCCGACACCGCTCTCTGTCAGATTTTCATTAATCACTCAACAAGAGGAAGGAGAAACCCAGCAGTGCCCCTAAACACAACATCAGCCTCGAGAAGCAGCAGCACAGTCCATGAGGACGCTCTGGCTGTGAGTGCAATGCCTGGCTCGGCAGTGTTGTCCTCCCTGGGGAGCTCAGCTGTGGGAAGCAGGAGCAAGGAACTGCCTTTTTAGGACTGTGGCTGAGCGGGCCGGGAAGAGCTGGGGCAGGATCAGGGCTCCCGCGGCAGTTCCCTGCCCTTATAAGGACAAAGCCAGGTATTTTCCCAGGCAGCACATCCAGGTAAGGCCCAGCAGGGCTTCCCTGGATCTCCCACTTCCCAGGGAGAGCCTTGGCCACTGCCACACGTGCACGGTGCAGACCTACAGCCCCGCTGTCCCCAGGCTCAGAGCATTTCAAATAGGCCTTATTAGGAAACAGGGAAGCTTAATTAACTAATTGAAATATCGTTGTGAGATCTGCAAAGCCAGATGGTTTGTGGGTGAACCGTTCTTGATATTAATGTGACATTTTAAGGCATTCACAGCAACATTTTGTAGCGCAAGTCTCTAATGTCAGGCATCTTTTTAGCTACCTACGTAAGAGGGAAGGTTTCCAGAGGTGAGGAGCAACTGGATTCTCCAAGGGCTTTGACACCCAAAGCCTCAGACACTCTGCAATTGGTTTAAGCAATCTTTAGGAACACACACAATTAAGACTCCTCCCCAGTTGCCTAAAAATTAAGGCCACTTGACAGAAAAGCCAAAAGGTTTTAGTTTCATTCCATTTAAATGAGATTTCTTGTTATTATCTGTTTTGTTTTTCCAGGGAGTGAAACAAACTAAAGCACTTCAGGACAAATCCATCTATATAGGAGATACATGTAAACAACCCTGACCGTGAACTCTCCCATATTGTTACACTTTTTACTTTCATGACTCCGATTTTTATAAGGAAAAAGAAGAGGCTGTGATTGAAATAGAAAAAAGTATCCCCTTTCCCTCAGCAATACCCATTTAAAATTGGATTTTTGATTGAATCTTTATCAGAAGAATGGCCACAAAAATGGAGTATTCTTGAGTATTTTTCTTTGGGGAAATAAAAAAAAAAAAAGAAATTTCCCTTTAGATATGGTTAAAAAATCATTTGCAGTGCAAAGTTATAATGAGACACTACCCACTCAGGATTAATCCAGCTTCTCAGTTGTGACTAAGAAATGGCACATTGAAATTCAAAGAATTACCAATATATTTTGCCATCTTAAGTTTTTTGAGGTTAAACTTTGATAACTGCCTGCCTGGAGATGCTGAAAAGTGTGGGTTTAGCTGAAAGCAGCTACTTTAAACTTAAAGAGATGAGAATGTCTTGACAGACAATGTTTTAAATCCACAGAGAAGTGTCTGCTCTGCATCCCAAACTACTGCACCATTTGTACCTTCAGGTAACAACCACAGCAGGAAGACCAAAACTTGGATTCCTCTTGCCACATCCCACTTGCAACATACTGTCAAGAAAACATGGGGGAGGTACTAATTCCCCTGGGTAATCACAGGGCATCCATTTCTAGGATTCCTTCTGAGAGGCCCATCAGCAGAAACAAGGTCATGGACAACAGGAAAAATTACATTAATTAAATACATGAAATATGTGACAAACTTAGTGTGAGCTCAGACTTGTGTAGGACTTTCTCCAGTTGTTGACTGGGCTGAGATTTCATTTCCATAGCTCCAAAGGAGCACCAGGGCAAGGCTACTTTCATAAAAGAAATAAAATTTTGACACCAGGTTTCATATTGTAAATTTCTCCTTTAAAATAACCTGCTTGCCAAAGCAGTTAAGCTGCCAGAAGGAGAGAGAGGCTGGGAAACTTTATTTCCTTTTAAAAGCAATGAGTGGGCTGTGCTGCTCAGGTACACCAGGCATTGCTCCAGAACCAGGGAGCCTTGGCTCATTAGGAGCAATTAAAAAAAGAATTCTGAGGGGACTTTAAAAACAACAACTTCCCAAAACAAAACATGCATATGTACCACATGCATTTGTTTATGCAGCTGTAATGAGTGATGAAATCCATTTATGAGCTGAAGTCACAAGATTCTAAGCAGGTCTTTGTTTAATCTCAGTAAGTCATGATATTTCCCTACTACTTATAATAATGTGATTTGGATCAACATTTTCAAACTTATGCACCTGTGTTTTAACGCTGCTCACCAACTGCACTTTTCTGCAGACAGAACAGGCTGTCCTGGAGGCCCCACTTTGATCAAGCACCCTAAAAACAGACACAAAGACCTGGATTTAGTTGAATACACGCCCGCAGTTCTTGAATTCAGCACATCTTCTGCAGCTCTTACTCAGACTGAGACTCTGGGCAACCTACAAAGAGCGTAAATAAAAATCAATGAGACCATTAGTGGGATGAATACTTACAGCATCAGCCCTTCTATAACCACAAAGTCTGCCCAGATGGATGCCCTTAAAAGACTTTCAGAAGGGTTGCTCCAGACAATGGCTCTCGTTCCAGCACGTTGCTGTGACTTGGGAGAATAAAATGAAGATAAATGCAGCTGTTTCTGCTTACATTAATGCAGCATTAGTGCCCTCAGTAACAAAGGTAAGACAGAGTATGCAGGAAAATAAAAGATTCAGCACAAATAACTATTAAGTTACATGTTTGGTGTATTTATAAACAGTGCTAGCCTTTAGATGTATTATTATATAGCTTTAACATCAGTAATCCTGCATATAAATCAAGACCATGTTTTTAGCTTTGATATTAAGGAGAAGAAAAAGGGCAAGACCAAAGACATTTGGCACTGCTGTTTTTGTCATTATGCTGCTATTAGCTTTGCAAACAGCTCTGATGTTTTGTGAGGATCAGATCAAAACTAAATGAATACAGGTCCACTGGTAATACAAACAGAGTGATTTTGTATTAGTTCTTTCAAGAAGGGAAAAAGGTTAGACTTCTGGGCTGAACAAAAAGTCAGTGTAGCCAATGGACCAGGACAGGGCATCCCAGACAGAGGAAAGGTCTCAGGGCCTGTGAGGTGTGAGGGAAAGTGTTGCTCCAATACCTCTCTCTGTTCTATCTCTCCTTTGGCCCATTCACCTCCTGCTCTCCAGAGCCCCAAAGGAGCCAGGAGAACAGGTGGATTTTCCAGTGTGTCAGCAAACCAAGATGGCAGGAGGATATAAGGACAATGCAAGGATCTTTCACCTGGAATGTTTTGTTCCAAGCAGCCTCTTTTTATGTGCAAAAGCATAAAGTACAAGACAATTTGTCCAGCAGCTTGAACCCAAATTTAGGAGGCTCTAACAAGGCCAAAGTCAAATATGCATAACCAGCAAAGTCTGTGCATCACCCAACTGGCACCAACACAGTGTGTTCCTATTCCTTGCAATTTTTACCATTATTTTTGTTGATATGGGAAAAGAATATCCACTATTGCCTCAGAAATTTATATATGCTAGCTATATTAATGGGAAAATAAACTCAAATGCTATCTTCCTGCCTAATTCTAAGTCTATAAAGATTATATTTTATATTTCTCTTTTTCCAAAGCCCTTTTCGGTTATTTTCCTTTCACTTTTGGGATCAACTGTATCAAAATGCCCAAAAGAAAATGGCTGTAACTGCTGAAGTCAGTGTTACAACTGAAAAACACATATCAGTAAAACCCATTCTTTAATATGTGAGCCCACATTAACTAAACCCAGCTGAAAAGTTCTGAGAAGTTAAATTAAAATAAATAACTGTGAGAGTTAAGTAAACAGTTCCCTTACTGGATTTGCTATAACTGACTAAAACTTTTCTTCCTCTTTCCACATTAAAGGAGAGCCCTAAAACCACATTTTGCATATTTTATTACTTCAAACCTTTTCTAACCTGGTTCCCAGGTCAGACCAAGTCTAAAAAAACTTCAAAAAGTGTATCTAACATTGTTCTAAAATAACAGAATCCAGTGGAGTGTGAACAACAGGACTATCAATAAATGTCTACTCTTATTCCCAGACCCAGAGTGGAATTTAAACAATTTTTAGTCCCTAAGATTCACAATTTATTGAACTGAACTGGCATACCAGCTTTAGCAATCAATGTCACCCATCTGATGCTTCTGAGTGCTTTCACCAGAGAGAGGAACTGCATGTTTGGAGAAAGAAAACATTTCTGTGATTGTTTTAAAAATCACAGTTGAAAGTTTCTTGAAAGGTCAGAAAGCAAGTTCTCCTGGCAGACACAGATTAGCAGCAGAGGGTAGGCAAGGTGCTCAGGGTGTATGGGAAGGGTAATCCATCAGATTGATAGCACCACTATGTATATGGTACAATTATATCTTATCTCCCCAGCCCTGCAACCAAAATAAACCCCATGGAAGCCTTGGAGTCTGCTTCTGTTGTCTTTAAGTACACACCCCTTAAGGTGGCGACCCAGGACACACCACACGCCTTTTACCTCATGTAAGACAAAAGCAAAACAAATATAATCAGTATTTTTCTTCTTAGGACTCTCACTGAGCCTCTTTGATGTGTTTTCCCTAATCGTTTTCTCTTTTTAATCATCACACTCAGGGGTTTCTCTGAGCTTATTATGGTTTAGGTTTTATGTAACCTCTTCCAGGCGGGCGCCTTCCCAAGCTCCCAACACAGCAACTGCTGTAACAGTACACAGCAACTCTACACCAAGGAATACCTTGGCCAAATGAAACCAAAAGGGAAATTTAGATGAGTACATTCTGCTTAGGTTGGAATTTTGGCTCAGACACAAGAGTTCACACTCCTGGTCTTGCAAAAAGAAGCTCTAATGGAGATACTGAAAATGAAAGTATCTCTTCTACTTCAAAGCTGAAAATCCGGCCGCTTCTACAAAGTGTTTTTCTGTTCTGGGAAATTTTACTTCTCTACACTCATTCATGAAGGGGAAATCCTTGGTCCTCCAAGTTACCTGTGGGTTTGCCATTCACTTGAGTAGATCTGAGACTCTGCCAGTGTGATTTACTGGCATAAAACTAGTTAAATTTAAATTTCCAATTTCCACGTGGCTGCTTGCCAATATTTCTTTGTCTTAGGAGCAATTATTTACATTTACATTTTATCTTAATTCTCTTTAGCAACATTTCTATTTACATAGAGAATCCTTCAATGGATTACTACATTCTTTTCAGTTTTACCTAAGAAGTGCATTGGTGTCCTATAGTACAAAAATTTTCATGATCCACCATTAACAAAATGGCTCAATTTATACCAGGCACCACGTTAAACTCACATAAATGGAATAGCTATAAAGTGTCCAGGAAAAAGCTGCCCCTGTCTAAACTGCCAGTAGATACATGAGGTTCTATAGTTATTTTCCATTTATCAGCTAAGAATTTCTGATATCAGTGATACTCATTTCGTTGTTCCACGTCAGGACGCTGCCCATGGAGGAGGAGGAGCTGGGACAAGAACTGGAAATATTTCCTTCACGTGGGAAGATGCCCTGCTAAGAAACTGCTTATTGAACCTGCCAGCAGGCGTATAAGCAACATCAGAGGGAGTGCTCACACGTGTACTCCCAATAAAGGGGAGGACAAGGCGGTGGAAGTCAGAGCTATTACAAGACAAATACAAATTGTTTTTAATCTCCAGGTTACTAAAATATTTTTTGAGAGCTCCCAGTGTTTGGGAGAGGAGGGAGGGAAAGAAAGCAGTAAGCTCTGCTGAAACTTTTCTTATGGTTTCTGTCACCTTTTGTGGGAAAATCATTCTAGAAAAAAGCAAGAGAGGATTTTGAAACTAACAGAAAAGGACTTGCTAAAAGGTACTTTGCTCTGTAAAACTTCCCATGGGGCCTGAAAAAGCACCCTGAGCATGCCCTTTATCACACAGCTTTGCATATGAAATGCTGTTTGTTTCAGAGGCAGCTGTATATTTTTACCTGGGGGGTTATTCCTGTCAATTGTTCCCTGATTACTGATCTGTGAGAAGCAAGCGAAGGAGTCAGAGCTACCACAAAGATAGAAATACAGGAATTGAAGTTCATGGGATTTTCAACATTCCCCCTCCTTACCCCAAAACTTTACCCTTCGAGTAAACACTGCCATATATATTTTTTGTTTGCCTCCCTAGTGGGCCACCTGAAAATCATCAGCACTCTGAGAAAAAGCTGCTACGGTTTATTCAGAATTTCCTTAACCCCAATTCCTGCTGTGCATTACCATTTCCCAGAAAGGTGCATTGTTCTATCAGCACCCCTATCAAATTCAAGAGCAGAGCCGCGCTGTCGGGACGTGCAGCAGCTCAGATAGGCCGGGCTGTTGCAATCCTGTTGCAATCCTGCGCAGAAAACAGAACGTTAACACCGGCATGCTGCTCCCACGCCCTCCCCTCTCCGGGCTTCCCATTAACTCCGTGACACCCTGCAAGGCACAGGATTTATTTATACAACACCACTCTAGAGACGGGCATTTGTTCGGCTGCGATGTTGACAAGGCTTAGGAAGAGTAAAGGTGTATTAAGCATCAACTGAGGATGAAAGAAATGCTTTGAGACACGCTTGATCGAGTTTCCAGCTGCAGCACAATTCCCTTTTAGCCAGGAGCTGCTGGGACAAACTAGGGAAGCTCGTGGCTTTCACAGAGAGCAGCGGCTGGCGCTCACACGCTGGTTCCACGAGGACTTTAATCCGGGATGTGTGGCGACACCCTGAAAAGAAGCGAATTCCTCTCTGGCCAGCCATTCAGGTTTTAGGCGGGCTGGACGGAGCGGGACGCGTTTCCCAACGCCGCTCCCCTCGGGGCAGGGGCAGTGGCAGTGGCAGCGCCAGGGAGGGACAGCGTGGGAGCCGGAAGGAGGCAGGGCGGGCTCTGTGTCAGCGCCACCGGCCGAGCCCACGGCGCGCCCCACGTCACTCCCGCCCCGGCTGATTTCATCTGCTCAGGAGCGCTCCTCGCTTTTCCTTAAAAAGCATTGCTATGTGGAGAGCAGTTTACAACGTGGCACAGGTGTAAAAACAGGCGGGGAAGCTCAGGGGCAGATTTAGCGGGTGGGAGTGACCAAAAGTGCCCTAAGCTTCACCTTCGCACTCCTGCGTCTGTAGCACCCATCCATCCTCTTCCCTGAGGGGGGTACGGAGCAGAATTCCCGTGTTTCACGTGGTCATCTTGCCAAAAGACTGAGAAACAGGGCTGATTCTTTAGGGAAAGACCAGTGAAAGGTGGAGAGGTGCTGGTGGCTGTGCCTCAGCATCCCCTTTCTGAGAAGCTCCCATGCTCTCATTCCTCCTACATGACCAACTCCAAATCACTGTCAGAGCCCCTCGAAGCAAAGACTCTGAATATAAAGAAAACAAAACAATCCCCACAAAAAGCAAGCCCTTAGCAACTGGAAGATATTTGGTCAAAAAAGTCGAAGAGTGACCAGAGAGTTAAACTGGCATAAATCTAAGTGCCAGTATATGCTCCACACAGTCCTGGGTCAGATTCAAAACGCATTACAAGGCTCATGAACCAATAAAAATGCCATTGATTGATATCCTAAAAGCAAATGGGGGCAGTAACAAATATTTTATACCAAGTTAATACTAGATCTTCTTCCAGATGAAAATCCATTGCTTCTCTGTGCCTATTCCTTACTGCATTTTAAAAAATAAAATAGTTCATACCACTTGTCCAGCATTTATTCCCCTCAGATCTGCCTGTTTTACTAGAACTTCAGTCTCATTCTGCCCATTTTACAAGGAGGGAAATCAAGCTAGAAAGATGCTGAAGGTGATTAAGAGTCACTCAGTAGGGAGGCAAAAGCAGGGAAGAGTGCAATTCCCATTTGAGTTGACTCTCTTCTCCTGTTTTTCCTCATTGGGTATACAGAAAAGAAGATTACTTTTCATTAAACTCACATGGTTATATTAAAGAGGTGAATAAATTTTTTTGCCAAACTTTTTAAGTTTTCTTAGCTGTCTTGAAGGGAAATATATTCCACACCAGTACTGCCTAAGGGTTAGGTGAAAACTCTGCTGACCAATAACATAAATGTGAAATATACCCCTGCTCTTATTAATATTTATGTAATAATCCAGGGCTGAAATTGGCTATCATTGAAGTGACCTCAGATCTCTGACATAAATGCCTATTTGAAGCACCTGGCAATGGGCTGGGAGCATCCACACCCAGAAGTGCCTTGTCTGGGCTTGCAGCTCTGCCAGCCACACACCTTTTCCTACACTGCTGCAGGAACTGGGAAACATCAGCACAAAACGTGCTTATGTAGAGCAAGGCTACGTTGTACCATTAACTCTTCCAACACACGTGCTTCACCTCCCTCACATGACGTACCTGAGCCCACAGCCCTCTCCTCACTCAGCTGAAACCTCTGGAAATCTGTGCTGCACCTGGTACCCAGCTCTCCAAATACCACACAGCACTTCTGGAATGGCTTGCTAGTTGTTTCCTATTAAAAAAAGAAAAAAAAAAAAAAAGTAAAATTTAAACCAATCTGAATTTCAATTCACAGCCATCACAGCATTTAGGCATTTGCTTCAGCATTGTCCTTTTACTCTGAAAATTCTCCTTGATCTTATGAACTTCTTTTTAACATATTCCAATGTTATGGCTTTTTATATGTTTCATATGTTCTCAACAGACTGTAAACAGTCCTGTGAGCTGAGCAACCCATCTGCCAAAGGCACTGCCAGCTGCTCACAGACTTGTTCTAGCACACATGGGAACAGTGCTCCTGAGCCCATTGTAAAAACACAAGATCTCAGGTAGTGACCCATATCATTCTGGGCTAAATTTCCCATCTCTTCTTCCTTCTGAAACAAGAGAACATGGAGATGCTGTAGTGCTGGCAGCTGCATACAATTTTTAGCACAGAACAGCAATTTTGAGAGGTCCTGGTTCTTGTCCTGAGGAAGTCCTGAGGATCTGCTGTGGGTGAGGCCAGGCCATTCCCAGCAGTGGGGGGACAGGGCTGCCCAGACAGGGAGGAGCAGCTGTGTCTTCTTTTCTGTGAGATAGCTCAGCTGGGATCAGAGATCAGGTTGTTGTTTATTAATCAGGTGGGACAGAGGAAGAGAAGCAGTTCAGCAGCACCTTCTCCAAAACAGAAACCTTGAACTCTGCTTGTGCTTCCAGGCACTGTCCTTCCCAGGCCATGCCCTTTCCTGCCTACATTGCCTTCCTTGGCTCTTTGGCAACCCCAACTGCTCCCACACCATGACTCCAACACAAATGACTGTCATCCACGGTGAATGTTTCCATTTGAATTACGTGAGCAGGCCCTCTGTAAACTTCCCCACAGGCTCCACCACACTAATCCCTGGGAAGGAGCAACCTGCAGGACCTACTTTCACTGTTGAATGCTTTCTCTGTTTGTTGCTCCTCCTGTCAGAGCCATTACCCAAATTCAGACAGGTGTCCTTACATCTGTCACCCAGCAGCCACTGCTGACATTCAGGACAGGAACTCTCTGTCTGTGTCCAAGCCTGAGCCCACAGCACAGAGCAAGAAAGCTCTGACTGCTCCCTGGAAATCCCTGAGCTCTGGGCTGCTTTTCACTGGGCAGTTCTGGTCTCATGCAGACTCGCTTCCTCCCCTTCTCCTGTTGCAAGTACTGCTTTATCCCAGGTTGCCAGGAGCCTACTGTGCCAACAGCTGCTAAGACAGAGCAAGGTGTCAACTTTGGCAGGATGCCAGATTGTTTATTAATTAAAAATTTAAGCAGTCTGTATCTGTCCTGAGACCCTAATCAAAACAGAGCTATTTTACCCAGGGATCTGAATGGTTAAATCCAGTTATTCTGAGGCTTTCAGTCACAACTGGCAACTGCAAATAAATCCATTTTGTTGACACTACTGTCTGTTTATTGAAATACCCAAAGACCACAAAGCTAACTTCAGTTCTCCACAGCGAAACCCCACCTCAGTAATACGGGAACATATGCACACTGCCAGCAGAACCTTTCCCCCTGAACACAGTAAATATCTTTTCAAAGGCATTCACCTGCCTCCCCAGCACTCAGCATCAATATGCTTCTCTTTGTATGGTACATTTTTCCTGCTGCCAGCTCCCAATGCCAAGCAGAGCCGTCTGCTTCCCATATGCCACCCGTCCTCCAGTGCCTCCTCTCCTGCTTACCTTCCCCCTCTGGGCTCCCACTGGGGATCAACTGCTACTCTGCCAGCCTTCTTGGTGTGTAGAGGATTTTTCCAACTGCAAGCTCCACAGGATGGGAACTCTGCCCAACTCTCTATTTCCCGGAGCACCAGCTAAGCTGTGGTATAGAAATAATGAGCACAGAGACATTACTGGTGTGACATTTAGATTTGTAACATCCCAAACATCCTTCTAGAGGAAGGTGTCCCTGCCCAGGGCAAGGGGGTTGGGACAAGATGATCTTTAAGTTCCCTTCCAACCCCAGCCATTGCAGGATTCTAAAAAGCATGGGAAGCAAGGCCCCAGGGCTCCTTTCAGATTCATCTCTAGACAATGTGGTTAACTTCTATTTGCTCAGGGTTTTGATCAAAAATTTAAAAATACATACAAGTGTTTGAATAAAAAATTATAAAGTTCATTACTTATTTGAAAAAATATTTCTGAGCACTTGCAGTGAGCACTGAAATCATCTATAGCACAATAGTGAGAAATTTATCATAACTACTGAGTGAAGAGGTCATCCCATCTACTTTAGAGACAATCATATCACAACTTTCATTCAGATGTTGCTGCACATCAACATCCAGGGTTTGAATTCCTCAGGCAGCATTCCTAGGAAAATGGAAGATGTTTTTAGTGGTTCCTCCCTCACTTCTGCAGCCTTTCTGTATGTTTACAGCACTGCTGTCCTGCCCCAGAGGTAACCCAACAGGTCTTGCAAAGCCTCCTAACTTTGCCCCACCTCCATCATTCACAATCTTGTCTCTGTAACCTACTCATTTTCCCCCATTCCACAAACTATTAGTTTCAAAGAAATCCAGAGATTAATTAAAATGATTGGTGGGATGAGTAGGTGAGGGGGACAGGCTAAAGGGCTTGACAAGAAGAAAGATGAAAAGGACTGAGTGCGTATGGCTTGGTTATGCGATGACTAATGGAGGGTGGAGGAGATGGACACGATATTCATTTACAAGTGCCTGTGGTTCTGAAGAGCATTTTTCATGTGCAAAATGAAGACTCACTCAAGACTGGCTGGGTTTTTTTTAGAGTTTTGGTTCCAGGGTCCTCTGCATCAAGTCATGAGGCCCATTCTTCCCCCAGCCTATGCATTCCCACCTTTTCCCTGTGTTCTCAAATGTATTGATTTGTTTTTATTTCAGCCTCAATTCCTGGATCTCCACCTGGCCACAGGAGTCCTGCTGGGAGCAAAGAGCAGGAGGAGAGGCCACGGAAGCCGGGGGTGGATGAGGTGGCAGCTCTGCCACGCCTGTGCTGTGCTGCAGACTTGGACCCACTTGAACCCAGGACGCAAACACGCCCTGAGGAACCGGCAAGGGATGGGACCAGCAGAACCTGGGAATGATTTCACTTCCACTTGGCCTAAGGAAACTGCTCCTTGTACCCTCTCACCCCCATCTTCTTTTACTGTGCCTTGCTCGAGCAAATAAGAGAAAAATACTTTGCTTTCTGACTCTTCAAACTCTTGTCTCCCCCAGTTGGAGAAAACTGGTCTATAGTAATTCCTTAAGCAAGTGGAAAGCAGTGTGTGGAAATCCAGGAATTCCCAATTTTATTCACTTTAAGATGTGAAGAAGGATATCACATTTGGAAAGAGTAAAATCCTTAAAAAAAAAGACAAAAAAATCTATATAATAATTTTCTATACAATAAAGATGTTATGGAAGCTTCTCTGAGGAGAAGAAAAAGCAAAATAGTCTAACATGTCTAAAGAAAATTATTTATTGAAATATTGAATATACATGTAATAAAACTATATGGGAAAAAGTATTTTTTCTGTGAGCACTGTTTCCAATGTAAAAAAAAAATCAGAAGCTGACATTTATCCTTTTTTCTTTCTGTTTTTTTTTTCTAAATGATTTTGAAATAAATCAAAAGCATTTGAGATGCAGGAATGAAACAAAACAACAAACCCTTTTATTCCTGGACACCAAATATAATTTAGACGGATGTGGTGTGTGTAACAAATTTTAATTTGTCCCTGAAAAGCCATTTAATTATTCAGATTATCTGATTGCCTCACTCAGGCTTCTATTGATTGATTAGAGAAGTTTATAAATCAAAATGTGCATTACTGCTGCTCAGTGCATCGGCCTCTCAGAAATACAGGGTAGGGATTGGCAATTCCTAGCCACAAGTTTGTTTATTGAGCCATGTAAATGGCTCTGGTTTGTACCTGGGTCAGGAAGTGTTCCTTCATCCCACTAAAGGAATATTTTCTTAAGGACGTCAGGAAAGGGGGAATAAAAGGCCAGAATTAATAGGTGTTTAATAAATCAGGGCATAGCCACCAGCTCCTTGGCTAATGGCCATGAAGGATCCCTATCCATGGGTCCCACTTCTGGATCTGCTCCACTCTGAAGGTCTCAGTGCTGAACTTGGGACTGAAATCTCAGCCAAGCCCTCCCTGAGGTCCCCAGTGAGGCAGGAAATCCCCTGGGAGCAGCCAAGAGCTCTCGTCTTTGATTTCAGCGCTCTCCTGCTCCCCACAACCTTCACAAGCACCTTGACTCTACTGCAGCCTGGACCAAATAACCTGCAGTGAGCAGCAATTACCGTAATGAGTGTCCCCCACAGCCACGGGGCCTCAGCTCCTACACGTCCCCAGCAAACTGGAATGTCTGCTCCTGAAACCCCGCCTCTGCAGGAGGAAGGAAGTACACAGCTGAAATGGGTGGAGGGGAAAAAAAAATTAAATTAAATTAAATTAATCCCTCCAGCCCGATCCAGCCCTCACTGAAGTTAATCAAAACCTTGCATTGATATCAGTGGGCTCCAAAGGCAGTTCTTCAGGTTATACAAATCTGTAATAAATAGAGTGGTTTAAGCTATGCTGAGCATGTTCCTCATAGTCTGAACTTTGCTTTCTAGGACAAAAGAAACATGCAGAGGAAAACCCCAAAAGATAAAATAAAACAACACAACCAATTAAATACATAAAGCTAATCAGAATAAATTTTATTAGTAGTATTTGTCTATACAGCAAATTAATTGCATGGCTGCCTATGTACCAGATACCACAACCAACCTCCCCATTTTTAGCTTCATTTGGAAATATTTAAAATATTTTATTTCAAAATAAAAAACTCCACACAATAAACGACTTCGAATTCAAGTCTTACATTTCTTAAGATTTTCTTCCTTGCCCTTTATAAGCATGAAAACTGCGGGGTGACACAGAGGAGATCATTTCTGGGCTATCTCCGGGGGTTGTAACACATCAAGGACGGTCACATCAGGTCCGACGAGATACCCATCTCTGACAGGGGCAGGAGCGGGTCCCTAGGGAGGCACACGAAGCCAGGGCTGCCCCCCAGGCACAAGTCATTTGCAGCTCTGGGATTTCCAGAGCCAGTGTAGATGCTCCGTGAATCACAGACCTTAAGTGATTTCTCTTCTGTGAATTCATCCAATCACGTTAAATCCCCTCAGTCCACCCCTGCCAGGGAGTTCCAGCGCTGAACCACAGCTCTTTGGTTTATTCCGAACCTGCCAGTTCCATTTGATGCCCTTGGCTCTGGGGCCAGAAGAGTCAGCCACTGGTCTCTATTTATCTTGTATGTAAACATTAAAAGGAATTAAACAACTGCTTTGAGTGCTCACTGCATTAATGAATTCCAGAGATTTTCTTATGCATGTGCAGTAACTTAGTTTGGCTGAAGAGCTGAAGTTTGAGTTCCCTGCAGCCCAGAGAGAGATGCTGCCTCTGTGAAGGCACACAGTGAGCCCCCACATCCAGTCCAAACTTTGTATTTTGTGCCACAAACCGTTAACACAGTGCACGTATTATTTCCATCATTCCAGTTAACACCAGTGCCCACCATGTGGCCAAAGTCAGGTGGGAACACCAGGGAAAAACGCAGAAGGAAAAAACCCCAACGACTTCTAAGAGGGTAGATGGACCTTCACTTTTCTTTCATAGCTGCTGATGTTTCTGTTTGCTTCACTGCTCCTTCCTATACGGTAACTGGTAATTATGTCATTATATCCAGGAAAAAAATAGAACTGGAGAATTTGAAAGTGTGTATTCAAAACTGGACCTAAGTTTGTTAGCTTCACACATCGTGAGAAGGGATTGGAGCTGACAGACCAAGTTCTGCACTGACAAAAAGCTGAACAGCAGGCAACAGCTTCGTGTTGGAAGCATAAGGAGCACTTGTTGCACTGCTGGCAATCAAACACACCAGAACAGCCCTGCAGTCCCTGTGCCACCCCGTATTGTCACCGTCTGTCCTCAAATACCTGGTGCACTTTATTGCAGAGGTAGCTGCCTGGCAGCAATCCCAAATCCCCACCAGCCCGAGGGAAGGGTGTGTGCGGGGCAAGGTAAGGAGAGCGGATCCCTGTTATCAGCGCTCTGCCCCGGAACGCCGCTCGCACGGAGCAGCTCCAGCGAAGCAGACAGCTCCCATCTGTTGCTCCGAGGGGAACATGCCAGCAGAGACTTTGCTGCTCCACCGCGATCCTTCGGCTCCAGCCCTTATTTTCCCTCCCGACTAACCTGCAATTCCACAGCAATACTGGGACACTGTCTAAAATTAGGCCGTCGCTGTCCCCTCCCCTTGGAGGACGAGTTCAGAGAAACCCATCCGCAACCCGACTTTTTTCGGTCGGGTTTTATTCCCCTCCGTATTCTCCCGGTTATTCCCGAGGCCGGGAATTGAGGTCCCGACTCTCTGTAGAGGCAGAGCCGTGCCGGGGGGCAGAGGTGCGGGGGCGAACGCGAACACCCGCGGCCCCCGCTGGGCTGGGCGGGCGAGCGGGGACTCCAGCGGCCCCGCGGGGGCTCAGCCCGGGGCGGGGAGCGCGGGGTGCCCCCGGTGCCGCCCCCGGCGCTGCCTGGAAGCGGCGGGGGCGGCGGGACGGGGAAACCACGTGGGGCTCCCCGGGAGCGCCACCTGAAGGGCCGAACCAGCGCCGGGGGAGGGACGAGCGGCGAAGGCGGGGGGGGAAGCACACCACAGCCCGTAACCCGGCGGAGGCAGCGGCCGCCATGCAAACAAACAAACAAACAAACAGACAGACAAGCGCACGAACAGACGGAGGCAGAGGCGCACCGGGAGCGGCGGCGGGCCGGGGCTGAGCGCGGCCCCGGGGTTGGTGCGGTGCCCGCGGAGGAGGCGCCCGGCGGCCCTGGCGGCGCAGCCCGCGCGCGCGGGACGCGGTAACCAGATATTTCAAAAACAAAGACGTCAGCCCACACTGCCCCGCGCGCGCCCCCCCGGCATTACGTCATCCCACAAGGCCCCGCGCGCTCAAGAAGCTTCGGAAGGGGGGGGTGGCCATGGCGACCCGGGCCGGGTCCGCGCGCCGGGCCCTGGCCCCGCCCCCCCCGGGGACGGGGCGGTGGCAGCCAATGGGGAGCGCGCGGGGTGACATCATGCGCTATTTTTAGCGGGCTCGCGGCCGCTGATAAGTGAAGGGCTGCACGGCGGGAGCGGGCGCAGAGCGCGGGGCGGGCGGAGCGAACGAGCGCGACTGAGTGCGGCCGCCGGGACGGTGGAGCGGGAATAGCGCGGAGCCGGGCAGGGAAAGTACTTGTGGCGGCGGAGCGGCGTCCCGGCACCACCGGCACGCGGAGGAGGAGGGCGGCGAGGCGTCCCGCCAGGCCGGGCGGGCTCTCAGCGCGGCGGCGGCAGCGGCGATCCAGTAAGGCTCCGCGTTTCTCCTTCCTCGGCTCCGCGTTCCCCTTCCCCGGGAGGGTCGGGGTGCCCGCGGGGAGCTGAGCGGCGGCCGGGCAGCTTCCCCTCCCCGGACTGTGTTCTATGAGTGCAAAGATGGAGCCTACTTTCTACGAGGATGCGCTGAGCGCCGGCTTCGCGCCGCCGGAGAGCGGCGGGTACGGATACAATAACGCCAAGGTGCTGAAGCAGAACATGACGCTGAACCTGTCCGACCCCTCCAGCAACCTGAAGCCGCACCTGAGGAACAAGAACGCCGACATCCTCACCTCGCCCGACGTGGGGCTCCTCAAACTGGCCTCGCCCGAGCTGGAGCGGCTCATCATCCAGTCCAGCAACGGGCTGATCACCACCACGCCGACCCCGACGCAGTTCCTGTGCCCCAAGAATGTCACCGACGAGCAGGAGGGGTTCGCCGAGGGCTTCGTGAGAGCTTTGGCGGAGCTGCACAACCAGAACACGCTGCCCAGCGTCACCTCGGCCGCCCAACCTGTCAGCAGCGGGATGGCACCTGTGTCCTCCATGGCCGGCAGCACCAGCTTCAACACCAGTTTGCACAGCGAGCCCCCGGTGTACGCCAACCTCAGCAACTTCAACCCCAACGCGCTCAGCTCCGCGCCCAACTACAACGCCAACAGCATGGGATACGCGCCCCAGCATCACATAAACCCCCAGATGCCCGTGCAGCATCCCCGGCTCCAGGCTCTGAAAGAGGAGCCGCAGACTGTACCTGAAATGCCGGGGGAAACTCCTCCCCTGTCCCCCATTGACATGGAGTCACAGGAGAGAATCAAAGCCGAGAGAAAGCGCATGAGGAACAGAATCGCGGCGTCCAAATGCCGGAAAAGGAAGTTGGAAAGGATTGCCCGATTGGAAGAAAAAGTGAAAACTTTGAAAGCCCAGAACTCAGAGCTGGCATCCACTGCCAACATGCTCAGAGAACAGGTTGCACAGCTTAAGCAGAAGGTCATGAACCACGTCAACAGCGGGTGCCAGCTCATGCTCACACAGCAGTTGCAGACGTTTTGAAGAGACTTCAGCGAGAACTGTGTGTTGTGGTACAAGTAAAAGAGGAAAAATCCAAAGTGGCAGAGGCATAAAGCTAATGGCAAAAGCTGAGAGGCTGAGTCCTGCCTGTGCTCCGCAAAGCGCATGTGTGGAAAGACTGGCAAAGCCTTCAGCTGGAGCCGGGAGTGCAGCGGCCAGCGCTGCTCCGGGAAGTGCTGTTCCTGCTCGGATGAGATGTCAGATCTTCGTTTAACATTGACCAAGACCTGCATGGACCTAACATTCGATGATCATTCAGTATTAAAGGTTAAACTGCAATAGAAACTGTAGATTGCTTTATGTAGTATTCCTTAAGAAAAAAAAAAAAAAGTGGGAGGGAGGTTTGTGGGAGGCTGATAAACAAAAAAAAAAGAACTGTTCTGCCTGCCTTCAAGTAAATTGTGTATGTACATATCTTTTTTTATTTTATTTTATGAAAGTTGATTATTGTCAATAAACTACTTCATGACTTTGTAAGTTATTTTTATGTTGTTTATTTGGGCACTGCCCAGTATTGTTTGTAAATAAGAGGCTTTTTTTTAGCACTCTGAGTTTACCATTTGTAATAAAGTATAATTTTTTAATGTTTCTGTTTCTGGAAAAAAATTCTAGAAGGTTCTATTATATTTAAGAAAAATAAAATAATTAAAATGTATTTTTCCCCTCACACTTTTTTTTTTTTTTTTGGCTAGTACCTTAGTTGGGAAAATGCCCTTTGGGCTGCGCTCTGAAGGGTAGGGATTATGCTGAACTTACTCTGTAACTCCAGACATGTCCTGGAGAAGGTGTGAGCAGGGGAGGGAGAAGCCAGATCGTCCTCACTGAACTCCTGCAACTTTTGGGGCTCTCCTGAGGTTGGATTCCCCAGCTGCAGCCTGCCTGCCTTGTTCTTGGGGCCCAGTTTAGACATCTGACTTCAGGCAGAGTTGTGGAGGGGTGGAAAGGCAGGGAACGAAATTGTTCCATAACTGGAGCAACTGGCTACTTGATCTGACATGTTTTTTATTAAATTAATGCCCTCAAGAAGATAAGGCAGGTGGTTGTATTAAGAAAATTATGCTGTAGGCTTAAAAAATAAAAATATTCACCTTTATCCCTGTGTTTTCTCAGGGAGGAGGTGATTCTTGTCTGTTAATATTTATGACAATGCTGCTGTCAACAGTAAAATAAGTTTATAACCCTTCCCCTGTCTCTAAATCCTTTCCCTTTTGGATATTACTCTGGGTTCTAACCTTCTTGGCAATAGAAAAGCTGGGAAAACTGAACCTAGTGGGAAATGAAAATAGCAACTTGTTGAAAAACAGCAACTCCTGTTGCTTGTTTCTAGCAATCTGCTGAAAACAGCAACTTCTCAGGCACTTCCCAGGTATTTTTTACAAAACAATCCTGAGTTTTAGTACAATGACAATCTCCAGGTATACCTCAGAAACATGCTACTTTGCTGGAGGGGGGTGGGAAACAACTTTATTACCAGGATTTTAAACACTGCACCCAATTAATTTTGTTTAATAAACCTATTTGAAGAAGACCAGATGTTTTCCTGTTTGCTGTTTGGAGCCAAACAGCTCAGAAAAAATAGATGATATCAAAAGACTGCCAGAAAATATTAGAAAATCATTATTCCCAAGCAGGCAGGTTTTTTTAAAAAAGTATTTTTTTTCCTTAAATTGGAATATGCCTAATTTTAATTGAAGTGACCGAGTTGGTTAAAGTCACTTCAGAAAATTACTACATCGTTATTTATATTTACATATAGACATTTTTACTGTTATCAAAATGATACTCTCAAACTTGCAACTACTGTGGGTCAGCTCCTGACAGGAAGCAGAGAAGCATCTTCCTCTAGCTTTTCCCCCCATCTCTCACACATTTTATCACACAAGGGGTTGTTTTAATGTTTTAAAGATGCTCATTTGGTGGTGTCCTTCCACATCCCGAGCACATGTCAAGGTAGACATCGTTTGGAGGGTGTTTGCTGCTGTCAGAGGAATACAACTGTAACAACACCAACCAAACAAAGGGTTACTAGGAGGATTCCCAAGTTTGCCAAGAGTACATTTTGCTGATGTCAGCAACCCGGAAGGTAAGTTGATTTTGACCATATGTAGGAATAGACAGCAGAGGGATAATACACAGCACTGCTGGGTGTGGTTTTACAGGGATTTAGCAAGTGCCAACTAGCAAAATAAGCAGGGCAAGGAGATTAATTACCTGCAAAGGTGCATGTTTAACTCTCAGCAGCGCTGCGTTATGGAAGAGACGTTAGTAGCAAGCATTTTGCTTAATCACCTAATTACGTAAAAAATAAATACATTACATAAAATACTATGTTAATTAAAGCCAGCTGAGTGACAGTCTGCTCCACCCTGGCCTCATGTGCACACACAGACATTCAGAAGTGCACTTGTGTGTTCTGGCTCAGGGTGACATTCTGTGGAATGGTGAGAGCTCCTGAGCCATGGCACTGCTGGCTCAGTGGGCACCACGGCCTGGGCTGTTCCTCTCACGCCAGTATTCCAGTGGTGTCCACTCACAGAATCTGCCAGGCAAGGAGGGGGTAGGGCCAGTGAGCTCCACAAGGGGATGAGGAGCACTTCAAGATGAACCTTTTCATTGGTCCCTCATCACATTTGAGGATTAGGCCTAAAAGAGGGCAAAGTAAGTTTATATTCTTTGCTCCTCCATCTGTTTTGTAAACAGTGTGGTGGGCCGGGAGCCTGTTGCTATCTGGTCCACCTCAGCCTAGATTAGAATTCAGCACTCTCAGTTTATTTCTGATCTTTATTTGTGTGATCAATGCACACAAGGGTAATGAAAGACCTGTGTGCACTTATATGTGGTGAAATGCAAAGTTTTAACACTTACTTAACTGCCAAGACTAAAATTGCCTAATGCACTATGGGCCTTAGTGCTACAAGGAATAGTCAGTCCTCTCTGAGATTCAGAGAGAAACTCTTTTTGTTGCCCCAGCTGTATTCACAAGGGAATATTTTGCAAATAACAGCATTGTGAACATGTATTTTGTTTGGCTGTGAGTGTTGTCAACGGATTCAGGAAGTGAAGTCAGAAAAAGGCAGGGTTTCAAACAGGGCAGGCTACACAGAAATGCCTGGGCAAAAAGCCTCTAATCAGAACAACATGTTTGGGACACAGGAATATTAATTAGAATTTGGGTCTCTATTGAAACCAATAGAAGCCTCACACTTCTATTCCATCAACAGAAGTGAGCTACAAAGAGGGGTTTGACCGTCATTATTCATTGAACAATTTTAAATCCAAAGTACTTTTCATGATAGGAAGATTGGTAACAATTTAACCTATTCTCCAGTGGGACAGAGTTAGAGTTACCAGCCGCTTTCAACTTCAGAACACAGGGGAAGTTTCTACAGACCCCTGTGTATCTGTAGGTCTAAAAAATACCAACCTCAAAACAGAGGACTTTAAATACCAGCCTAAGGCAGCACACACCCATTTAACAATGGAGTCTGAGGACCAGAGATTCCTCAGCTATCTCTATTTTATAGGCAGCTATCTGGAAATCCAGACAATATCCCTCCAATCTATGTGGGAAATGGCTGACAGTTCTGTCCCATGCAGAAGTCTAAGAAATCCATTACAATAATTACTTTCTGAAAAGCAGCTCAGGCTGGAACAAGCTCAGGCACTGCTGGAGAGCACCATGGCGTGGGCTGTGCCATGTCCAGGAGAAGCACAAAGCAGAACTGAAAAAAAATCCACTTATCTTTAAAATCATGCCTAGCACTTTCTCTGTTCTCCACCTCTTCTTCCCTCCCCTTATTCCCAAGACTCCTGTGTAACAACATGGAGTTACCCACATCAAGAACTAAAACCAGTTCAGGCAAAGTTGGCTGTGTAGAAAATAAAAGTTGCAAACACCATGAGTGAACACAAAATATTGCTAACAGGCAGATGGACAGCAAGGAAATATTTGAAATTACCATATACACAAACCCATTATGAAACAAAAGATACCTTAGGAACATCTGGCACCAGCTGAGGGACAGGGGAAGGAAGGTGGTATCAGCCTTACAAGTAAAGAAAAGGAAACTTCAAACTGCAGATGGTTTGCTTTTTGGGAAGGTAATTCTTCCAGAGAAATGCTTGTTCCTTGGAATTACATGCACTGCCAACACCAGAGCATGCACCCAAGGGCTGGTGGCCACCCTAATTCTCCACAGATCCATTATTGTTGACATGAACAGGGTAATGTATCCTCTGAACAGAGAATGTGCTCCTTACAAAGGAAACTTGTAAAAAGTCATCATATAATGCACCGTGAAAGCCTCTGACTACTGAAATACTTTAAGAGAGGTTTTGCACAGCAGGACCCTCTTTTCCAATTCTGCACATCATTCTTTGCAGTACTTTTTTGTTAAGGAACAATGCAACTACAAAAACCAAATTAGATTTTCATCATGGTCCCTTCTGTCCTTAAATATCCGAAACACAAGAAGCACAGTTACAATGGGGAAGAATGGCTTGTTAAAAAGTTAATTAAATATTGAAAACACTGCTAATTTTCTTAGTTATAGAGTAAAAACAGACATCAGGGGGAACCAAACAAAAACCTAATTCAGAAAAATGAACAAGTAATCTGTTTTTGAAATCTCATACAGAACTTGATAGGTCATGACTGACTTGATTAATCCAAATTTCTATAAAATACCTAGAAACTGTGAAAAAAGCAGAAGAAAAACTTAGCATTTGTTTTCCTCTGTCTCACAATTATTTTCTGGTTTTGAGTCTTATACTGTCCAAGCAGTCTCTAAGTTGAACCCTTAAACAAAAGGACGAGCAACTTGCTGAAAATTCCTCTGAACTGGGAATTTCATTCCTTATTCTCTTTTTAATTAAAACCAATTCCTGTAAGAACTGGCAGCATAATAACACCAAAGATGTGGGAAACAGGATAGAATTCCAGCAGATGGAGCTCAAAAGCAAATAGTCCTGGAACGAGCTGCACAGCTGCCTGGAATAGGAGCCTCTGCTTAGATGGTGTAGTAGCCAAAAAAGATTTCAGATGAAACCTATTATCATACAAGTGTCCTAAAAACAGAATAATTTCAACAGCTTTCCTGAATTCTTAAAATAATTGCTGCAATGAGGAGGGAGATCCTGCATGATTTTAGTCACAGAATAACCACAGTTACATCAGAGGACAGTAAGAGTTCAAAATGAGTGTCCATGGCTGTTTTTGTGAATTCTCCTCCCCAGTGATGGCTTAGCTGCATGGCTTTTACATGGCTGCTGCTGCTAGCACACCCTTCTGCCTCAGATAACACGTCATGAAAACACACACGACACAGGGACCATCCAATACCCTTGTATCCAAACTCACAAAGCCTCTCTCTCACACAGCACTGTACTGAAAAGAGAAAACTGAACAAGTTTTAAATCTCCACTGAATGGATCATTGCTAAATTTAGAAGCATGGCCAAGCACTACCAAAATTGGGGCCTCCCTATTTCAAGAGGTGTGATTCTCAAAGTTGATGGCTTTCTGTGATGGCAAATCAAACCACCTTGGCAACTATGAAAACTTCAATTGTGTCCAAAAGCAGTTTTAGAACTCTCAACAGCAGCAAAAATTGTGAGCTGCTGCACACATCTTGCAAGCTCTGGAGGTTGTTTTATATTTACCTTGAGAAATCAGACCCCAAAACCCCCAAACCCCATAACACTTTGGAGATACAGCTCAGGATTTCTTCAGTTTAACTTCTGACATCTAACAAAGCTGGGGTAGGAGGCACCACAGGCTCTCCTTATAGCTGACAGAAAAGCACCAGCCCCTTCAGAGAGTGATCTGGATAAATAAATTGCTGCTTGAAGTGCCTGTGCCTCAGCAACGAGGTTTTTTTAACTTAGGAGCCTCCAGTCAGATAGGATGAAACCAGGGAGCAACAATTACCTGATTAGAATCAGGAGACATTCACTACACAGAACATTTTGCAAACATCCACCACGTGTTAGCAATGAACAAATTTCCATATGCAAAGCTTTACTCTGCTGCAGCCCATACATAATGTACACTTTTTTTTTCCCTATCCAAATATTATCCCCAAATATTAACTGTGCAAAACTCCTTGCAAGAAGTAATTAAAAAGAAGACTTACAATGAACCCTCTAGTGGTGTCTCAGGGCCTCAGTCAAGATATGATCTTTATCTTGTTAATAATCACCAAGTGTCTGACCCAAATACCTGAAGGGGAAAAAAAGAACCTGAATTCTTCAGGCAAAATCCATCCCCAATTTTCTTGTTTGGCTCTGCTCTCAATCATACAGATTGTCTGTTCTCCCTGCTTCCTGACTGAACAAGATAAAGTATTTATAAGTATGTATATTTTAATTAGTTATGCAAGTGCTTTAATATGCAGAATTACATAAAAACTATGTAAAAATATACAGTAAGTGCAGCTGACTCCAAGACAGGGGTTTGCAGTTAGTCTCCAAAAACCTTACTGACCAAAACAACCCCTGGAAAGTTAACATCAAATTTCCTTCTTTAAATGATGAATTGTAAGCAGAATTTAATGTTCTTTGCCCAGGTTGCTCCTCTTTGAAGCAGAGATTTCTAACCAGTACCTTTCTGGTACAGCACAATTTCCAGTTTTCAGGAGTGTGACCTATGGAAAAGCAGGCAGCTTTTCTCTAGGCAGTTGTATCTGTGCTTTTAATACATCACCATGGTTAAAGACTTCTGGATTTTATTTCCCACTTTTGCACTCCAAAAACCACCACAGCTCAGTATATTTAGGGAAGTGCCCCTCACTACACTTCAAACAGTTTAGGCTCTGTGTAATTTTGGAGAAGTAACAACAAAGTTGACCAATATGACTATTTCTCAAAATACTGACAGTTGCCAACAAAGTAACACAAGTCCTGAAGATGCTGAATATCCCTGTTTTGGAAATCAGGACAGTGACAAATACTGGAAGGAAAGGAAGGAAGGGCAAAACCCTTTGTACCAGGAGCTAGGTTTTTTCTTAGACTAAATTTTTATTTTGTAAGAAAGTTACACAGCTCCATCTCTTTCAAATGGATGGTTTCAAACTGGTCCAAGTGAGCACATCTGTCTTTTTGTGCAACCCAGGGCCTCACTGAACCACCTCAGGTAGCTTTAGCTGGTGTTTGATGAAGGTACCAAGGAAGCAGTTCAGGTTTCTGTGCCAGTTTGTGACTGCAGGAGCCACAAGTGCTGCAGGGGCTGCTGCTGCCAGGCAAACCCGGACAGAGGCACCTCCTGCACTTAGGGAGCCCAGCTTTGATGTGTTTAAGCATTTTCTCTGCCTCTGTGTCAGCCTAAGCAACCACCTTTTCCCTTCTCCTTTTCTTTTCCACTCCCTCTTTTGTGCTGGTAGTGCTTTTGGGAATATTTTACCCTGCATTGCTCCCTTTTATTCTGTTACCCACAGAGCTCTACAAACACCTGAAACGACAGGGAGCGACTAGGGGGGTGGAACACAAATGCAGGTACGGGCAGTGAGGATGTGGCATCTCCTGAAAGAAATGCTCACAGCCATATCCAGATTGCCACAGATCGAGCCAGAACTCCTGAATTCATTCTTCTCAATGGAACTTACAGTACAAAAATGCCCAGACAGATTTTGCACCAGTTTTGCTAACTTAATTTAAGTTCACACTTTTGGTTAAACAAGCTCAGCTCCCCATATGGACAAACCTATAAAACATGGTTTGACTTTCCCAGGGAACATTTTTCATGCAGCCATTAACTTGAACGAGAACTGTGAGACATTACTGTACCTGCTTATGAAACTGTTTTTGTTAGATGACTAACTTTATGCATATATGTTTAAAATTATTTAAGAGGGCAGTGAGGTTATTATTCCAAGTCTTATAAATGGAATTTCTTGCACATGTTCCTGATATTGGCTTCCATGCCTGTTTTGAATTTACTTACAAAGTACACTGCCACACCCACAATTAATTTCAAGCTATTTCCTTGGCCCCCTCTGTTTGCTGCATTATCATCCTCACGTGGAGAAACTGCTCCTGTGTTTTTCACTGCACAGGAAATGCCAGGCTGGCAGCGTGAGAAAGGCTTGGATTTTAACTAAATGTTAATGGTTGTTGCTGTGGCTTCAATGTGGCAACAATGAAAAGCTCTCACATTTAGGATCTACAACTCCTATTTGCTACTGGCAATGCCAGTTACAGTTCAATCAAGCTCTAAAGGTAACAATGACAACGGAGGGACAAAAGCAACAAAGTAATGAGCTCCACGAAGGAAAGACCTTATGAAGTTACTATTTTTTTCTGTTACAAAAAGCCCAATTCTCAAACCTGTTGCAAATGAGGAACACCAGCAGCTCAGTGCCGCCTTATTTTCTGTAGCCTATCTAATAGTGCTTCCTCCTGGAATTTAGTTCTATGTGTTTTGACACTTGAACAGCCCAATGTAAGAAAGAACATTATCCCCTTAAACACACTGCCCATCATTCCAGGAAAGCACTGCTGCCCATCTCACCCCTTCCTGCCTCTCTCTCCAGGAGAGTCTCACTCCTCTGCTGGCAGCCCTACAGCAATTCAGAAGAAATAAAACTCCTTGTCTTTACAACTCTACAGAAACAAGCAAGACCTCACCATAACACACAATAATGAACCCAGATTCCTCCGTGTTTCTGGGGTTCAGTACCACACCAGCCAAGAGCACAATCAGTAATGATTTTGAGTTCTAATTCCAGCTACAGCTGTACATGAGAAGCTCCTTTAGAGTTGCACGCACAGTTCTCCATAGCTGCTGACTGAGATCTGCAGTGTAGAAACACTGAGCTTAATTCTCCTTTTCCCAGGCAGCCCAGATCTTGGCTTAAAAAACAAAGCTGAAAAGCCCCAAACCAAACAACTCGGTCTTGGTCTAAATCCTCCCTCTGCTTGGATCTTCAAAATGATACTGACTTCACAGAGATCTACTCTCTGATTTAAATGACTGCATGAGTCTGTGAGTTCAAAAAGAAAAGTTTTATAAGTACAGGTTCAAAACAGACAGACTCTCCATGTAGTAAAAATTACCACTTTTGCCTTACGACTAAAAATTATCATTAAATGATGATGCTCCAAAAATCTATGAAAGGCTCTTCAAATTCATGAGAAGAGTCAGAATAAAAGCAGAGCTCTCAATTACTGAGAATTTTTAATGGCTTGCTATTTCCTTTGTGCACATCCATCAGTATTTCATAGTCCAAAGCCTGCCCCATATGAACAACGATATATTAAGATGTATTTTGATTTATTTATCAGATTAGATTAAACTATGTTTAAACATTGCTGGTTCTAGTTCTAAAACTGGAGTATTAAGATTCACCACATCACAAAAAACCTAAGATTCTTCAAGTCCATTTGCCTAATAAATGCTTGCCATGCCTGGCATGACAAACCTCGTCCTAATCTGGAATTTAGCTATTATTTGATACTTTATGTTCTAAGATTCTTTCCTTAAGTCCAAAGCTTTAATTTAAGCCAGCTGTTCCACAATAACTCAGCATGTGTGGGATTTTCCCACTAGATGAAAATGATAAGCAGGATTTTTTTTATTTTTAAAGATATATTATGAGCCCATTGAGAGATGGCTCCTTTTAAATAAAGGCAAAGAAATGGTCACAGTTGGTTCAGCCATGTAATGTAAAAGTGATTCTGTGCAACACAGCTGGGTTTGTTGCTGGTATTGCATTGGTCATGCCATGGGTTAATGTACAAAGTTATGTTGGCTTTTTTAGCTTTCCATTTTTACTGACATGTGCACTTTGTTTCATGTTGATAATTAATACATGAATATTAACATAATAATATAATATTCTAAATAGGCATTTTTATTCAAATTACACCATTCACTTAAGGTTATTTGTGCTCATAAGGGAGAGTGTCGAAGTGCACACCTGTACTACAGAATGCTACTGGTGTATTATTAAAATACAGGCAGTTTTAGCATTGAAATATATTGTTTTTTTCAATACCATTTTGATCACAAGAAAATGGCAAATGGCCTTTAGAAGAAAAAAAAAGCACTGTCATCCCAGAGTCAATGGCAGGTAAAGGGTTAAAATCAACACAGGATTTGAGAGCAACAGAATGTTTTCCTGCAAACTCCTTCTATGGTGTGATCCAGGGGAAGGTCCAACTCAAGTGCTGGATGTTCATACAGGATTTCCTATGACTAATGCTGTCAGCATTCAAGACTTTTGATTTAAAATGTGGGTGTTCTACACAGATAGGAAATTTACCATTTACAATTTCATATTCAAAAATGAATGGAAATTACTGTGATTTTCAGATTCATTTTCTGTATGTGGAATGATAGCATAAAATAAGGAAGTCACTGAGTGGCATGTGCTGGGAGTGCCTGCCAAGCTTTTACACAAGTCTTTTCTATTGGGATGGGATTCACAGGTAGCTTGTACAGGAAGGCCTTTTCCTTCCTTATTTTTCAAAAGCTTTGCTGGATGGAAATTATGCCAGTGAGTAAAAGAGGGGAAGGGGGAACAAAGCACCATCCCAGTGGTTTTGGTGTCAATTCAAGCAAAACTGAAAGTCACATCTCGATGACATTGATGCATCCTGTTGTAAAATAAACTAACAAAACCAAGCCTAGGGAGCACAAAAGATGTTTTTGATTTGAAAGATTCAGAAGCAAAGTAATACAGCAACAAAAGCAAACTGGAAAATGCAAACTTGAGATGTAATCTGTTACAATTAAATTCAATTTGCCAATATTTCTAGCAAATCTGCCATGGCTGTGTACACTCTCCAGCAGGTTTGTTCTGAATTCTGTTGCAAGCTCTGGCTGCTTCAGATAATGTTTAAATAGAGGTATTTTATTGAATTGAACATGAAGTCACTAAATGCACTTGAGCTGTCATTACAATATCCCTTCTATGCACTTCTTAATGTCACATTTATCCCATTTTCATGATGCAATATTAACTTTTAATTGAAACTGAGATTTCCCTGTGTCTTGTGACACAAGGGAAAAAGAAGGTTGATTCCAGCTATTAAAAATCATTATTCTTTCCTTAATCTGGGTCTTCTAAAATCCCTAGTGGCCATATTACTGTTCTATTATGGAGCAAGGATTTTGCCTCACTGGGAACCATATGATATATAAATACATTTACAGGTAAATTACAATGGGTCTAAATGCCTGTTCAGCATCTACCACATCACCTGACAGGAGTCCCACAAGTCTCAGAGACCTCAATTAAACCCAGACCTGCTATTTAGGCAAGGAGAGGGATTTTTTTTTTTTTTAAAGCACAAACCAAAAAAACTTTTAAAACTTTTTCAAACAGGGAATGCTTCAACTGCTCAGCAAAGGAAACTGAATTTACAAATGAGTGTGGTGAGGTTAGAGGGACAGTGTGGAAGAGAGTCAAAAAGGCATAAGGTAGCAATATTCAAGGGATGAAAAGGAAAGTAGTGCAGGGAGTATGGAAGACATCAAAAGCTTTAGGAAGGATGTCTGAAGAGATGCAGCTCTTGTAAAGGCTGCTGGTGGAGGTGTGCAGTTCTCTCCAGCTGGACATCAGAACCAAACGTTCGAGTTATGGAAGCTATTATTTATTAAATAAAAAGGATGCTGACATAATGAGTCAAACTTGTGCTTTGTCCACAGAGCAGCTGTGGCACAGGTACCAACCCTGTGTGCTGGGAGAAGAGGCATTCCTAGGGAGAAGAAAATCCATGCTCTGTGTTTGTATTACTCTTGTGACCAAATCTAGGGTTTTTTTTTTCCAAAAGCCTCTTTATGCAGCAAATAATTCTCTGCTCCCAGTGCAGACTAGAGGAGTAAGGAATAAAGACTTAGTTCCAGGCATGGGAATAGAGAAGTCTGAAATGAAAGCTCCAGTTCAGATGGGACTGCACATGATCTGCACAGCCATGGAAACTGAGGGGGCAGCCAGGTCATGGCTTTCCCCTGCTGCATGAATCACTCTTTGAATGGAAATTTGAGTAGGAAGACATCATGGCTTGGGAACAAAGGGAGCTGCTGGAATAGCACAGGTGCAGCCCAGCACAGAAGGGTGTTTTGGGGCATGCCAAGGAAAGCAAACACCATGAATCTGGAGGAGTTGTCAGGACTCTGTGATTTAGGGAGCTCTCCAAATCAACGAGGGTGTTTCTCACAGAGTCAAACAGACCAGAGGACAGCTGAGGTCCTGAGCCAGTGCTCCAGTGAATCAGGTCCTCAGTGCTGGAGCTTTATTCAAAACTCAGAAAAAGACAGGAGCTGCTGATGTCCTACTGCTGTTCCTGGCAGTCACACTGGCACTCCTCTGAGGCACCCCTGTGGAGCTGGGTGTGTAACCATATCCTCTGCTGAGCTGGGGCTGAGGTGAGGTGCAGGAACCCAGAGCCTGACACACAAGAAGACATTTTCTGGGGGAACCAAAATAGTCAGTGAAAGGCAGAGGATTCAAACAGAGGGCAGGGGAAGCTGCCAGAAATGGGCAGATAACATGAAAGAATCAACTCTATATCCCTCTGAATGAGAAATACTGTGGGCAAAAGATACCAAATTATAGAGAACAGACTAAAACACCAATAAGAAAGAAACAATTACATGCCTGTGATTTTCTGCTACAGCAGGAAAATTAAACTTCATTTTGATGTATAACAAACATAAACCAAATGCAACTAAAAGTCCAAGATGATTTTAACCAGTTGATCAGGTTGGAGTACAACTCCAATAATAAAGGCAAATGGAATAAATAAAAGCAACTGCCTCCACATATTTTTTTCCAGAAGAAGGAAGGAAAATAATACCAGTTTTAAAAAAATGTGGTTACAAGCTAGTCCCTTGAGTAACTTCAATTGTCTAAAGATTAGGAAAGTGCTAGAGATAGACAGATTTAACTAGAACTGGTGATGTACTGGTGATAGATTTTTATGGTCACTAAGAACAAAATGCTGCTTGGTACTGGTGTAATTCCAGAACAGTTTTCATTAAGTACTCTACCTCTACAAAGCAAATTTGGCCAAAAGGCTTTTCTGGGAGATGCAGTGACAGCACCAAACCCTGCTGGGGGCAATGCTGGGGCTGTGAGGAAGATCCTTACTGCCTTCACCAGTTACAAAACTTCTATAAAGTATTTTCTTCTGTAAGTTTTCACTGACAAAGTGCATGCTACTGACACAAAATCACAAGGGATTGTTTGGTTTACAATGCAAAAAAATCTGCCCATTTTGGAGAAAAACCCTATCCCTCTCTCCTTTTGGTTTTGCTGATCCTAAAGCTGCCTCAGCATTTAGTAACTCAATACTTTTACATCACTTACATTTTATCCTAATGATAGGATAATCATCAGTTAGACAGAAAAATTTTAATTTTTTTTAACTTTGCATTATGAAATTTGCAGTAGCTAAATATATCATTCATCAAATCAGAACAAAGTTTCTTTCAAACCAACTTTTGTTTTATTTATTATGTTCTGAAACAAGAATGTTTCTTTTCTTTACCTTTGTGAAGCTAAACTAGCAACTTTTTTTTCCTTCAACCTCCACTATGTAGCTTTTTAGAAAACAACCTGGAAAGTAATGCCATAAAGAACTTTGGAAAAATACTTTCATCATTCAAAACCTGAATGGCACAAAAAAATGGTTCCTAAGTAGTTTGGTCACTCTTCTTAAATTCACTTCTAAATGCATGATAAACTGGAAAACATTCCTGATCCTCACTTAGGCTGAGTTATGTATTTGTTAAGCCTCACTCCTGGAGCTGGATGCAGCCAGCCTGCTCTGCTGGCATTTACAGCCATCAGTGGCACTTTACACATGTGCACTGTCCACTCACAGCTACCCTGGCTCGGGAACTACATGGAAGTGCTCATTAATCTTTGGGAAAAAGAACAGTTTGCATTGCATGGCTGCAGTGCTTAATGTGACCTTCATTTGTTTATGCCTGAGGAAACAGCCCTACAGTGCTGAGATAAGACTGTGGCTTGTTTTGGAAATAGAATAAAATACCTGGGACATTATACCAGCTGCTGCATGATTGGTATTAGGAAAGCATCCAGGAGCAGTGGACAAATGTGGGAAGCTGTGGATTCTGCAGGTCTCTCTTTCAAGCAAGGGTGGCTCTGTGCTAGCAAGAGGTGTGTGGGATGGGATGGGATGGGATGGGATGGGATGGGATGGGACGGGATGGGATGGGACGGGATGGGATGGGATGGGATGGGATGGGATGGCATGGGATGGGATGGGATGGGATGGGATGGGACGGGACGGGATGGGATGGGATGGGATGGGACGGGATGGGATGGCATGGGACGGGATGGCATGGGATGGCATGGGATGGCATGGCATGGGACGGGATGGGATGGGACAGGACGGGACGGGACGGCATGGGATGGGATGGGATGGGATGGGATGGGATGGGATGGGATGGGATGGGATGGGGCGGGACGGGACGGGATGGCATGGCATGGCATGGCATGGCATGGCATGGCATGGCATGGGATGCTGAGTCAGGCACAGAACACTGTCACACTGCCCAAATCAGCTTTCCTCACCCTTAGTGGGCCCTGCTCAGGCCCCTGCTCTCTGTTCTGTGTGTGCCACTGGGGATGGCCCTTCCCTAGGGAACAGCTCCCATCTCAACACCAGCCAGGAAGGCCCCGAGCCTGCTCCACAGAAATATGACTGACACAAACTCATCACTCAGCACCAAAGCTCCCCTTTGGATTCCCCTCATTTACTGCAGTTCTTCTTTAGGCAAAACCAAGCTCTGCACCTTGCCTCCTGCAGACATCCTGTCTGCTCAGCTATCCCAATGTTCTAACAAGTGAAGCTCACTGTAATCATCACCATGAACACTTCCAGCTCTGCTGTTTCTCAATCCAGCTCTGCCTAAATATAGTTCCACCTCAACCAGCTCGGCCACTCTCAGATTGCTGGTTATCCAAAGCAGGGCTCTCTTCGTGAGCCCTGTTTATTAAGGAAAATGTCTTGATTACCCAGAGACATTTCTGCACCCCTCACGATGTTTAGATAATGATGCTGGCTGTATTATCTCTTACAGGCTGGTTATTCCACAGCGAGATGCGATCCCAACAGCTCGGCAAGAGCCTCGGTGGAGGAATGGTGACCTCTGCAGGTGCCTCAGTCCCGCAGCCACATCCCCTCACGGGCTCCTTCCACCACGCTCAAGGTGTACTTTGGGTCGCTTTCATCTTTGAGAAATTAAAGTCGAGAAAATTAAATGTATATTTGATGATGACATGGCAACATCAAATCGGCTCGAGAACACGGGCATGCGTTAATTTAAGAAATAAATGTTCATCGCTGAGAAGCCAGAAAACAATACTTCAAAGGACAAAAACTTCAAAGCACTCTATAACTTCAAAGCACTGCACCAACAGTCATAAACACTTAGGACGTGTCTGTGAGGTAGAAAAAAAAAATTTCCTTTTTTAATGCTTGTGTAAACAGGGAACAGGGATTAAGGGATTTGCCCAAGGACATAAGTTAGGAGCAAAACTGAGATTTTAGCATGTCAGAAATAACTGACTCAAGGGTCCCAGCTACAGCCAGATTGAAACAGTTCCCTGCACAGACACCTATTCATCAGAGGCCAAATTTGATATCTTTCCTATCAAGGGCATCACCTGCCTTTCAAACATACAAATTTAGTAAAGCTCACAATTTTCTTTTTAAAATAACTTAATAAATAGCCTTTTAAAATAACCTAATAATCCAGTCCTTGGATACAGGGAGCTAAAGAAGCCAGCAGAAATAAAGGCAGTCTGTGAAGTTCCTTATGCCCCTCTGACAACAAATAAATATAAAAGATAACAAAGCAGCCCACAGATTTGCCTCTTCCTTCTCTCCAACTTGTTTTCTTAGATCTTCAGTAATATTAAGTAGTGCCAATTTTATTTTTAATGTGGAGTTTACTGTTGATCTGACATATTTGTTGTCTCATGCACTTAATTAAATGAGAAGAGGTGTTGAGCCTTAATATTTTTCCCTTCTCTAAAACATTTACATGTCAAATAAAGTTAGTAAGTGAAAAAGATATAAACAAAAAAAGCACGCTTCAAATAGCCAATTTTGAATCTCTTTGTGAAGTCATTGTTGGAACAAAGGCTTAATTCTAAAAGTGGCTAAAATAATAATTAAAAAATAAGGGCTTTTAAAGCATAATTTCTTAAAACAAATCTATACAACAAGCTTCCAAAATTTTCATGCCAAATATGATTCTTGTTTTAAGATAGAATTTCTTCATAAAAGTCACATATTTATAATGAGGAAACTTTTTTTAAAAAATTCATAATTATATTTTGAGGGCTGTGATTTGCATCTCATAACACATCAATTGCTGCTTGTTACTTTCCAAAATAAAGTGAAGTGGCTCTGAAAGAGGTGCTGCCTGCAAATAGTGTTCAAATGTTCCTCCTCAAGGCCAGGGAGGAGAACTGCACCCTTCCATCTTTACTAGGACCTGCTTACCAAGGAAATTCCTGTATTCACAACACCGGGAAATTACTGCCCTGCTAATGGAATCTTAAAGAATATCACCATTTCTTTTTTATTTTCCTCAGGAGTTCCAAAAATGCCATCTAGAATTACTCTGCTCAGCACCCACATAACATCTCCCACTGCCAGAGCTCAACTTTCCTGCGAAGGTGATAAGGATTGTTATCTCTGTTTAGCACAGGAAGAATAAAAATGACAACATGAAGATCCCATTTCCCCAAACTCAGTAAGGACTGATTTACTCAGAGACATCTTCAGGACTTGGTTCAGTCAAATTTGAAGACTGAATAATTTGCAGCTTACAGACTGAGTCAGTGGCAGACTTGGGAACACCATTCAGTCCACATTAAAACATGCTATGAGTTAACAATCATTAACTAAATGACAAAAGTTTTGCTATTCTTGGTGTAGTGTCCTTCTCTGCATTTCAGAGGAATTACTGGGCTCTTAAATTGGCTGTCAAATTTGCTGACTTGGTAACTGGCTGGTTTTCAAAATATATATTAAAAGTCTTGCCTTTTCCAGCTATTTCTTCAATAAAACTTTTTTTTTTCATAGAATAAATTTTGTGATCTTACTTATAAAGTTAAAGTCAACAGCAAAAAATTAAAAATCTTATCAGTCACCTTGTAGATGCTATTAAAGAAAATACATGCAAAGGGAGCAGGACCCAGCAGAAGGGGCACTGAACTAAGAAACTGATGGCAGAATTTCCCATTTGCTTAAATAAGGTCAAGCTTTCGCCTTTTCAGCTCATTTTACCTCCAGCTTTCCCCAAACTTTGTAATCTCAATTTCTCTCTCAATTGGTTTCAAAATGCGTGGATAATTACTATTTTATTTCCTTCTCTTCCACAGGAATTTAAACACCAATAAGTGAAATTAATTACAGCTAGATCCCAAGGTCCTACATCCATATGGAAGACTGCACAGATTTGAAGCTCTAATTATACTTTAAATATTGCACACTGAATCACACACCTTGATCCACCTCATGGAAAAGAGTTAACTTCCAGACAGACTCTGGGTTAGAGCAGGAATGACAAGCTAAATGGCCTTAAATATACCCCTGACTGGAGTTGTAGCTCATATTAGAAAGGCTGGATCACTTTTTATAACCAGCTGCTTATACAGTTTATTTTTATCTAGGTCTTTATGCTTTTATTTCATTACATTATAGGGTTTTCACCTGCATAGCTGGCAGTGTGCACTCTTTCATTTCAGATCACACAAGTGTGTGATCATGGCAACAGTAACTATGCTGTGAATTTTCTTTTGTCATGTTTAATTGACTGGTCATTTAGGAACCAGCTTGGCCAGAGGAACAGAGAAACTCAACTAACAGCTATCTTCTATTCAAACACCAGATTCACAAAAGCATTTTTTTAATCCCTAATTATGAATTAAAAATCTGGAAGAAGCTTTCCAAGTGAATTATCTTTACATATCACAGACTTTTGTTTTGTTATTAAGCTGCACTCATTGCTAAGGAAGAACAGAGAAGATCAAAGGACTTCTAACAACCAGAAACTCAAAGGTGAGGGAGTTTTGATTTCTTTAAAGATTTAGCACTGATCTACAATGGTTGTTAGTTCATGGTTCTATGAAAAGACTGAAATTGTGTGAGCCTGCTTTGCTATTTCCTATTTAATTCTATCAAACAATACCTCAATTCACTTTTTGATTAGCAACATGATCCGGCATTCAAGCAGCCTGTTTACAAACCCATATGCAATTGAAGTTCTAAGGACTAAAAAAGAGGAACTTGTACATGGCATAAATGACCCAGACCAGCTCCTTCACTGGCTGATAGAAAATGGTATTTTTACCCCAGAAAAAAAACTGGTCCTGAGTTTCTATAGGACACGAACAGCAAAGAACTCTCGGGTGTTAGACATACTCATTTCTCAAGGTGAACGAGCCTGCAGGCTCTTTTTTTATCCATGTTTAAAGCAAGTGGAACCAAAACTTTACAGCAAGATAAGAAAATACGTCAGTGAAGTAAATGAAAGCATTGGAGATGCCAGAAGACAGTTGGTTGGGTATTTACTTGAAAAAGATAAAGTGTGGTTTGAAACCAGCAGCGAACAGCACCAGGGGAATAAAGACAGACCTGGGGGAAAAAAGCACAAAGGGGCTATTAAGAAGAAAGGAAAAGCAACTCCACTTTCAAGGGCAACAAAGCTTAGAAAAGATCCTGCTGCTGTTGACATCTTTGCTGCAGTAGCTAAAGGCTCCCTTCCTGAGTTAGAGAAAACACTGAAGGACAATGATCTCAATATGCTGAATCCCTCCAGTGAAACACTTCTGCACGTTGCAGCTGCTCATGGCCATCTCCCCGTCATGGCATATTTGCTCAGCAAAGGTGCAAGGACAGGTGTGCAGGACAGGAAAGGGAGAACAGCCCTGCACAGGGCTGCTGAGAAAGGCCATGGAGGGGCAGTCAAGCTGCTTCTCCGAGGCGGTGCTCCCACACACACTCTGGACATGGAAGGCAAGACACCGCTTCACTGGGCTGCAGAGAATCACCACAGCCACATAGTGAAGATGCTCCTGAAAGAAGAGGCAAGGAGCTGCAGGAATCAGCACAGCTTTTTACACATGGCAGCTCTTAGAGATGAGAGCAGCCTGGCCAAAAAGCTTTTAGAGGCTGGTGCCTCCACTGAAGGAAAGGATGAGAGAGGACAGACTGCTCTCAGTTATGCTGTTTCTCAGGGATCTGAAAACACTGCAAAAGTACTTCTAGAAGCTGGAGCCACTGTTGATTCCAACACGCTTGAAAGAGCCTTCAACAGCAACCACCCATCCATCTTCAAAATACTCTTGGAATATTCTAAAGATTTGTCTGCTGACATAATGGAGTCAGCTCTTTTTAGAGCTGTACAGAAGAATCTGCACAGTGTTGTAGCAGCTTTAATTGACAGAGGCACAGATATCAATGCCCACAACAAAAAGCATTACACTCCTTTGCTGGTGGCCTGTGAAATGGGCAAAGCGGAGTCAGCAGAAGTTCTAATGGAAAAAGGAGCAAACCTAGGAATAAGGACTCCTGCTGCAGACACAGCTCTGCACCTGGCAGTGCAGGCTGGGGCTGCTTCCATCGCAGCTCTGCTCCTGAGCAAGGGCATGGACACAAACCTCAGGAACCAGGCTGAGGAAACCCCGCTCCACGTTGCTGCCCTCTGGAATCACGGAGCACTCGTTGGCCTCTTAGTCAGTGCTGGGGCCAGAATTAACGCTGTCACCAAGGACTTTGCCACTCCCCTGCACGTCGCCAGTCAGAGAGGTCACACTGATGTTGCCCGACAACTGCTGCACCACAAAGCTCCTGTCAATGCTCAGGACAAGCAGGCAAAGTCCCCTTTACATCTGGCTGCTGAGCAGGGACACAAAACACTGGCAGAGATGCTCCTGAAGGCCAGAGCTGACCCCAACGCACAGGACAAGGAGAAGAAAACTCCCCTGCACGCTGCAGCTCTGAGAGGACACCTCAGCATCGTGGAATTGCTGTTGGCTAAGAAAGGGAGAGCTGGAGCTAAGGACATGGATGGATGCACCCCCCTGCACTATGCCACCATGAAAGGGAACACAGACATCCTAAAACTTCTCCTGGCCTCGGGGAAAAATAAAAATATCAACGACAGAAACGTCTGGAGGAAGACAGCCCTGCACATTGCAGCAGAGTACGGACATGGAGAGCTGATAAATCTCCTCCTGAGGCACGGGGCTGCCATCAACGCCTGGGACAGCAGCAGGGACACTGCCCTGCACTGCGCCTGCAGGGCCGGGCACCTCAGCGCTGTCAGAGCCCTCCTCAGCGGGGCACGGCGGGAAAAGGCAAATTTACTCGCTGTCAACAGCCTCAGAAAAACCCCACTGCAAGTAGCGGAGTTGAACAAAACAGAAAACCAGGCTCAAATTTTAACACTGTTGAGAAAGAAAATGTTAATAACAAAATGAAGATGTAAAGGAAAAAAACTTTACATTTAAGTGCAGAATTCTCTTTAATGTAATTTGGATAGTCCTAATGTGGAATATGATTGAGAATTATGCTTGAGCTGGCAGAATTAAATTAGCAGAGGTGATCTTGGGAAAAAAGGATCTTAAAGACACTGTTAAACTTTAAAGTACTGATTAGTCTTCTGCTTCTCTCATGAATCACATATTTGGGACCTATATAAAATGTTCTTGCCTTATAAACATTGTGTTTGAACTCTTCTGGTATAAATCAAGACAAAGACAGAAAATATCTTTTCATATATCTGTGAATATCAGCCTGTATGGATAGCTTAGTTAGGCATTGTTTGGCAAAATTCACAAGTTAAAAAAATCTATTATGAATAGGAAGATGTCTGTATTTCCTCAAGGTATTCCCAAGACTACAACAATTATTAACAATTATTTTTCTTTCTATCTTTTGTTATACCATTGTCTGGATTTTGCATTTTTAGATAGGGAGAACAAAAACCAACATTTGCCATTTATTAAATTCACTTTCATTCCAGCACAAAGATAAAATATGTAGAATAAAAAGGTTGCAACAGAGTTTCTTGGTTCAAAATATTTGTATTGATATGACAACACAAATATAAACAGAAACACTTTCTGAATCAACAGAAAGTTCTCTGGGGTTATTTCCCTAATAATGATAATCAACCCTTACACTTCCCTTCAGATTACAAACCATGTTACCACAAACACCCAAACACCTTTTGAGAAATGAAACACAGATTTAAGAATGCATGAGACTAAAGCTGATTTTTGTTATCGATAAAACAACACTTTAAGCTGACCCTTGCAATGCCTGGTGAAGGAACAGACATCACCACAAACTTGAAGGACCTAGGGGCACAGAGCCCATGTAGGCTCAGAGGATCACAGACCATTTGGGATGGAAAAGACCTCCAACATCACCCAGTCCAACCTGTGAGCAATCATCACCTTGTCAACCAGAACACTGAGTACCACGTCCAGCCTTCTCTTAAACACCTCCAGGGATGGAAACCCCATCACCAACCTAGGCAGGGTGTTCTAATGTTTAATCATTTCTTCTGTGAAGAATTTTTTCCTTAAATCCAATCTAAACCTCCCCTGGTGCAACTGGAGGCCGTTTCGTCTTGTTCTGTCCCTTGCTCCCTGGGAGCTGAGCCTGATCCCCAATGCGGCTCACCCTCCTGACAGGGAGCTGTGGAGAGAGAAAAGTCTGAGTCTCCTTTTCTCCAGGCTGAACCACCCGAGCCACTCCTCACACTTGTACTGAGGCCCTTCCCCAGCTCTGGACACCTCCAGCCCCTACATGTCCTTCTTGCAGTGAGGGGCCCAGACCCGCACACATCTCTGAGGGTGTCCCTCACCACTGTGTGCTCCAGCACCCACATCTCTGAGGGTGCCCCTCACCACTGTGTGCTCCAGCACCCATATCTGAGGGTGCCCCTCACCACTGTGCTCCAGCACCCACATCTCTGAGGGTGCCCCTCACCACTGTGTGCTCCAGCACCCACATCTCTGAGGGTGCCCCTCACCAGTGTGTGCTCCAGCACCCACATCTCTGAGGGTGCCCCTCACCACTGTGCTCCAGCACCCATATCTGAGGGTGCCCCTCACCACTGTGTGCTCCAGCACCCATATCTGAGGGTGCTCCTCACCACTGTGCTCCAGCACCCACATCTCTGAGGGTGCCCCTCACCACTGTGCTCCAGCACCCACATCTCTGAGGGTGCCCCTCACCACTGTGTGCTCCAGCACCCACATCTCTGAGGGTGCCCCTCACCACTGTGTGCTCCAGCACTCACATCTCTGAGGGTGCCCCTCACCACTGTGTGCTCCAGCACCCACATCTCTGAGGGTGCCCCTCACCAGTGTGTGCTCCAGCACCCACATCTCTGAGGGTGCCCCTCACCACTGTGTGCTCCAGCCTCCCACCGCCGCCTCCCGCACTCCCCTCAGGCCCCGCCTGACTGTCACCCCTTTCCCCTTGGCTCTCAGCCCAGCCATGTCTCCTCAGCGGTGGCCATATCCCATCAGTCCGTCCATGCCCCCTCAGCTCCCGGCCATGTCGCCCCTGTTCTCGGCCATGTCCCCTCAGTCCGGCCGTAACCCGTCAGCGGCGGCCATGTCCCCTCAGTCCAGCCGTGACCCCCCACTTCTAGGCCATGTCCGCCGACTGCCCGGCCCTGTCCCTCAGCTCGCCGCCCGCTCCAGCCGCCCTGCGCTCCGCCTACCCCAGCGCCATCTCCGCCTCCGCTCCTCGGGGCGCTGCTCCCGCCCATCTCCGGGCACCGGGTCCGCCCCTTCCCGCGATAGCGCCGGGCCCGCTGTCATGGCGGCGGCGGAGGAGCCCGAGGTGGACATCGAGGGGGACCCTGCGGCCGCGCCGGGGTGAGTGAGGGCCGCGAGGGGCTCGCTGCGGCTCGGCCGGCGCGCCCCGTGCCCCGCGGCGGGCGGGGCGGCGTGAGGGGAGAGCCGCTCCTGAGGGGGCGGCCGGGGCCGGGCGCTTCCCGCCGCTCCGGGAGAGACCTTGGAGTGTCACGGAGTGCCCGTGGAGAGGGGCAGCGCCGGTGCGGGACATCGTCGGGAAGGGCACTGAGAACGGGGCTGTGATAGCGCTGGTGTGAGGAGAAGCGCCGTGATGCGATTCCCCCCAGAGCCCGGAACAGCGCTGCGAGGCTGCTGGGAAAATCCTTAAAATACCCATGGAGAAGGTGCTGGGTTGTGTAACTGTGTTAGCGAGGGAGGCTCAGGAAGCTGAACGCCCGGAGGGAGGTGCAGAAAACGGGTTCATAGAATCATGGAATGTTAAGGACTGGAAGGGCCCTTAAACGTGTTCTAATCCCAATCCCCTTGCCGCGAACAGACATGTCTTCCACTAGACCAGGTTGCTCAAGGTTTTATTCAGTCTGGCTTTGAACGCTGCCAGGGCTTGGGCATCCACAATCTCCCTGGGTAACCTGTGCCAGGGCATCACCATCCCCAAGTAAAGAATTTCTTCCTAGTATCTAACCACATTTTTCCCTCTTTCAGTTCGTACCCAATAAGTCCTTGTCCTATCACTACAGTTCCTGCAAAGAGTCCCCCTCCAGCTTCCCTGTAGCTCTTCCAGACAGTGGAAGTTTGCTATCAGGTCTCTACACCAGCTTCTCTTCTCCAGGCTGAGCAGCCCCAGCTCTCCCAGCCAGTCTTTGTAGGGGAGGTGCTCCAGTGCTCTTATCAACGTCGTGGGCTTGCTCCAGCACTTCCATGGCATTCTTACGTTGGGGACCCCAGAGCTGGATGCAGCACCTCACTCCAGGTGAGGTCTCACCAGAGCAAAGCCCTGCTGGCCGCGCTGTTTCGATGCAGCCCAACATTCCAGTGGCTTTCTGGGCTCCAGCAGATTCACAGATAAGGGATGCTGAAGTGAGTAGGCAGTGACTGCAATGCCTCAAACCCAGCACTTGCAGGTGCTGGAGAGAATGAGAGGTTTGTAGCAGAGACGCTGCCCTCAAATAGCCCCTGCCACTGCTGCAGACAGGCTGCTGGCAAAGGGGCCTCTTGATCCCACCCTCTGCAGGGTATGCTCAAAAAGAAGCAGGAGTTGTATTGATCTCTGGGCATGGAGACTCATCCTGATCCTTTATCCTATAAAGAGATGTTTGAAGTGCTGCACGAAGCAGTTCAGAGCAGTAGGTGAGTTTAATTTAGTAGCACTGCAGGGAATATAGGGCTGATTAGTCTTCAGACAAGACAATGTTCTGGAAGTAAAGATTTTTGAAAACAAGTACTTACACAAATTGCTAAGGAGATCTTATGCTGCATGAAAATAAAAGGAAGTTGATCAATGACATTAATCAGTGACAGATCTCTAATTAGTAGTTATTTGCAGAAAAGATTAAATATAAACTGAATGAAGTCTCTATGAGCTTGAGATAAAATATTGGGAAGAAACTCTGCCTGTGTAAGGGTGGTGAGCCCTGGCCAGGTTGGACAGGGCTTGAAGCAACCTGGTCTGATGAGAGGTGTCCCTGTCCATGGCAGAGGGTTGGAATGAGATGATCTTCCAACCAAAGCAGTCCCAGATTTTAATCTATGGTTCTAACAACCCTGTATGACAGGATTCTATGAAACCTTGTGCAAGCAGGAGCTCTCCTCAGCAGGAAAAGCAGTTTGCCTTTACAAGAAAATGCTTTTACCTTATTGGGGGTAAGATGTAGAAATGTTAAGTGGAGATAATACAACTCAATGACATTCAATATTAAAAATACAATGGTTCTGAACACTTGACTCTCTTTCAGAGATCATGAAAACACAGCATCAAGCCTGCTGCAGGATCACTATCTTGATTCATCTTGGAGAACTGGCAACAGCCTTGTAAGTATTTTTTTAATCAATGCTGCTTGTAGCAAGGTTATCAGAGGTTGTGTTCTCTCTTCCCTCCAGGTACATGCTCTTTTAGGTTTTTAACCACTGCTTCTTCCTTACTTTTACAAACTATTTCTTGTCAGTACTCAAGTACAGTGTGACAGAATTGAGGTATTAAAATGTGTTTTTGCTGTTTGCAGCCCTGGACGTTGGACAGCAGCATTAGTGAAGAAAACAGGGCTGTCATTGAGAAGATGTTGCTGGAAGAAGAGTATCCTTTTGCTGGTTTGGTTTTATATTTTCTTGTAGAATGCTAAAAAGCCTCCTATTTCCAAAAGAACTGGACAAATCTTTGCCTGTTAAGGTGACTGAAGCCCTATCAACTTCTAGGTAGATTGCAGAAATCCTGCTGTAGAAACTGTAGTATTTATTTCTACAGCTGGGTAATTCTGAAGCAGTGTAGTTTACCTGATTATTAAAATTCTCACATGTAAAAATATCTCTGATGCTTTGGAAACTTACTTAATGACTATTTCAGATATTATTTATCTAATAAATCACTTTCTGAAAAAATATGGCTCAACCAAAAAGAAGTGGAGAAAAGATCTATGAAAAGGTAAGATCTGTCTGGGAAAAATTCTTAGCTGAGTAGAAATGAAAAGTCTTTCTAAAATTCTTCTTATTTGGTGGATATGCACCAGCAGCACAATTACTAATTTTTATTTTCACTCTTGCATTTGCAGCCCGCATAAGAAAACTGGAAAAGTCATGTATGTACATTTTAATGATTGAATTGCATTTATAAGTATGGTGTCTGATTTTGTTAAGTTACCAGATACTATTTTAAAAAAAATTAAAGTTTTTTTTGTTGGGCTGTAAAAAATTATTTAAGAGACCTTTCAACAAAAAGAAATATTGTTGTGTGTAACGAGAGGCTAGAGTAAACCAGGTTTTGGGGAGCTTTTTGGTAGCACAGTGGTCTTTATGATAAAAATTTGTTAATCCTAGTTGCCTTTTCACCTTTTCTGTTGCCTGCTTTGATGTATTTCTGTGCCATTGGTCACTGATGAATACTGAGTTGCCTTGAATCTTCCATCGTGATGGAGAAGATGATGTGATTCTCAGTATTTTATTTATGAGTCACATTCATGTTTAGAGCAATACTTTGAGTTTTGCCAAAGATGGGGAGTAGTCCTCCTGTCAGAGGGTGCCTTGAGTGACTGGGATTGGAGAATATTTGGATTTGGTAAATCACTGATTTCTGCTTCCTGCATTCCCAGGGTGCGTTCGCCCACAAAATCACCTGGCTGTTCCTTGAAGTGGACATCAGAGGAGAAAGAGCTGTTTGAACAAGGACTGGTGAGTTTGTTTATAAATATAAAATATTTTAAATTGAATTAATGAGTTTATCTTGAACAGCAAAGTAGTTGACATGAATAAACATGTTGTATAATCACAATGCTGCATTAACTATGAGAAGTATAGTATAGTGTGTTCTGAAGGCAAATCAGGTAATAAAGTAAAATTCTTTACTGTTGTAAGGTTTGCAGAGATTATATGGTGGTGCCAATTGTAAAAGGGTTTGCTTTGCCAACCACAAGGATTCCTTGGGGTACCAGGCAGCAGAGTGCCTGAAATGGGTGAAGAAGATCCTTCAGTTAAGAATAACAATAATTCTTACTACTGAATGCAGTTTCCTTCTTGGCAGAACATAAACAGTGAGGCTCTTTACCATGGGTTTGCTGTAGTGTTTGTGCATTTTAATGAATAATGAGGTTTTGAGCTCATTTGACACGTGCAGTGCCATGTCTGGGATGTCACAGTTGGGGTCACTTCCACGTGCTTTGTTGCTTCAGGTGAAATTTGGCCGCAGGTGGACGAAAATTGCCAAACTGATCGGCACTCGAACGGTTCTGCAAGTCAAGAGCTATGCTCGGCAGTACTTCAGGAACAAGGTAAATGGAGCATCCCTGGGGCTGCCAAAAGGTGTTTGCCCACGGGTAGCTTGGTCTTAATCTGTCTTTTCAGGGCACTACTATCAAAGCAGGTACTTTAATCATTCCCTTATTCAGAGAAGTGGAATATCGTGAATTTGCAGATTTAAATGTGAAGTCAGACCTGATTTCAAATTCCTAGAGTGACCACTGGTTTTATTGCTGGTATAACTAAGCAATAAATGCAGTATAATTGTGGTCCTTTACACTGTTGGTTGTTATTTTGAAAATACTGGTTTTCTACTACACAGCTCTTTCTGCTGTGTGTTGTAGTTTTAGCTTCAGCCTTATTTGAGATTTCATGGGCTTTAAGAAGAAATAACTACTTTCTAGGGCTTTTTGACTGGAAATACATGCAAATTTATACTTCACCTAAAGTATATTTATAATGCTGTGTAAAAGTCAGTTGCAATGGATTAAATTAAATTAAAATGATAAATTGAAAAAGAAACACTTCAGAATATCTGCTGTTCAAATTAAACAGTCCTGATTATTTGGGAGGCAGATGATTTTGGCTTGTTTTTCCCTCCTAAAAGTGATTTATATTTTCCTAAGGCAAAAAATGGTGACTCAGAAAAAGAAGAGCAAAGTCAGTGTGGGAGCAGCCTTCCCATGGAAGATGGGGCAGGAATGGAAGCTGGAAATTTGAGAGGCCGTGCAGACCCCAACCTGAATGCGGTGAAAATCGAGAAGCTGTCAGATGATGAGGAAGTGGACATAACTGATGACATGGATGAACTGCTCACTCCTGCCTTCCAGCAAGAAACAGGAAAATCTGAATTATCTGTCATCCCAAAAAGTCCAGTTGAAGAAACAAAAGCAGTGGAACAAGGTTTTTCATCTGCTGGCCACAGTTCTGCAACTGATTTGCCTAAAGAAGATCCTCAGCACACCAGGCCAGAGACAGTGGATGCGTTGGTATTTCCTGCTGTGGCAGCAACGTGTTCCCAGCACCTGAATGGGGATAAATCTGTGAATTTGGATTACCAGCAGTACAACAATCTTGTTGAGAAAGCTGAGCAAAGTGGACCAGTCACATGTCCTGCACAAGGAACCGATCAGGAGCTCAGTGAGGAGCAAAGAGACCTGGCTGATAATGGATTGCTTTTTCCTTCTCCCTGCCAAGTGGATGAAGATCACCAAGAGGAAGCAGAGGAGCTGAAGCCACCTGATCAAGAAGTGGAGGTTGACAGAAGCATCATTCTGGAAGAAGAGAAGCAAGCTATTCCCGAATTCTTTGAAGGGCGCCAGGCCAAAACACCAGAGCGTTATTTGAAAATCAGGAATTATATTTTGGATCAGTGGTGAGATGCATTAATTTCTTTTACTGAAATAAGTGATTAAGATGTCCTGGTCTGATGTAGTTAAAACACTACTTAGCACTAATAGCTTACTTCTCAATAGAGTGAAATTAATTGTATGGTAGCTTGCCAGTGAAGAGCATTCATTATTAATACTTCTTTTGCATCTTCCTGATTTTTTTCTCTGGCATTCTGGAAGATGAGCAATGAAAATACTTCGAAGCATTAAGAAAATGAATGTTCTGTACCAGAACAGGCTGCATTTATTTTGGCTGTGGTATTTCCTTGCCATTTTTGCCATCCTATGCATAAGAATGGTCTTAACAAATGGTTCCTTAAAATAACCAATGGCATTAATTCTGTAGCCTTGCCTTTACAGAAAGGCAGCAAGAGGCAATAGTCTTGAGCTAGAGCACATAGTGTTGACCAAAGGAATGCCTCAAATTAAGAATCAATTGGGAGTGGTGCTTGTGCACTTAAATATTTTATATTCCATCTGCACAGGAGTGGTGTAAGGAAACATAGTGACTTGTAGTAGAAGGCTCAAGATAATTTGGTTGCCAGTTTTGGTTTGTACTTGCTTTGAAGCAGAAAGAATTACTGAGTTTAACTCCGTCCTCATTCAGTTGTTTTGTACTCTGACAGCTTCTAGTTGCAAAGAGAGACTAAAATTCCATTCGACACCAGAGAAGTGTTGAACTGAGAAGATTCAGTGTCTGCTTAAAGGAAGGAATAAATGCACAGAGAGTGGAAACAGGACCTCAGTTAAAGTCCCCCAGTTCCTTCATCCCCTGTGGTTTGTTCTGCTGTTTGACCAGGTGCTGTGCTTTGTTTTAGGGAAAGATGCAAACCCAAATACCTGAACAAGACCTCGGTGCGGCCCGGCCTGAAGAACTGCGGGGACGTGAACTGCATCGGGCGGATCCACACCTACCTGGAGCTGATAGGAGCCATCAACTTTGGCTGTGGTAAAGATATTTCTGTAAGAACAGTCAATAAAGAGCCTCTTCTGGTGCAGTGCTGAAGGACCTGCCCCATGTTAGGGTGTGCTGCTCACACAGAGCATGCACATTCATCCTTGCTAGGAAGGACCTTCTGACAGATCTTCCCTCATAACTTTGGAAAATCTAGAAGAGCTTGTAACCTATGAACAGGATTAGAAATTTTAGGCTTACACAAACTTTCTATTTTTTATTTTTATTTCCCTTTCCTCATGTTTAATGACACACCAGTTGGTGGGATGTTTGTTTTGTTTCATACTTTTCTGTGTGTCCTGATACCAGCTGTGTCTGAAATTCTGCCCTTCTTCTTATTAGGTAGAATTCAAGTAATTGTTTCTTTTCCCACACTAAATTATAACTATTTTCTAGATAAACACCAATGCCTTCATCCTCAGGGCTAGTTTTTAAACAATTCAAGTGTTAAAATTAGGTGAACTGTTAAAAGTAGTGAATATGCATCTCTAACTTGATGTTGGTTTAGAGGCTGTGAATGGATTTTGGTTCAAAGCTGAATGACAGTCACCTAGGAGAGGAGCAATGTCCTGCAATTACATTTTGTCCAAAATAAAGTTTTAAAAAATTATTTAGAAAGAAGAAGGAGGAGAATGGGAGGGTTTGTTGTTTTAAAAGTGTAGTGGGAGAGGGCTACATCACCACTCAGAATTACGACCATCAAGAGATGTCTTTGCTGTCAGGGTTCTGTTTGCTTCCTCCCTGTGCCATTTGCTGTTGTCACTTAGCCGTGTCATTCCTGTGTGTGTGGCAGTGCTGAGCAGCCCTGAGCTCTGCTGACACGGGAATTGTCCCCTGTGTGTCCTGCAGAGCAGGCCGTGTACAACCGGCCCCAGCCCGCCGACAGGAGCCGCTGCAGGGAGGGCAAGGACACGGTGGAAGCCTATCAGCTGGCCCAGCGCCTGCAGTCCATGGTACAGCCCATGGGGGGGCAGCGGGGACGAGGGGAAAACCCTCCCAGCTTGCATTTATTTGCAAGCCAGGGCACCTCGGGGCATGTCTCCTCTCACTCAGGTTGCAGTTTCCTTAAGGGTGCCCTGTGATTCAGATGTCAGTCTTGGTACAGGTGTCTCACACACACTCACATGTTCAGGTCCTTCACTCCAGCTGTCTTGCAGGCCTTCCCCTGCAGCCTGAATCCCCTCTTCCCCATAATTTGTTAGCCACAAAATAGAGAAGTGCATTGCAGTCAATACAGTAGGTATGTGTTATGGCTTACTGAGAGCCCTATGCACACAATTAAATGCAGCAGTAACTCATTTATAACTGCATGAATTACCAAGGCTTGCCAGAGTTAATTTTTATATTCACACTTAATGTAGCATTTTTAAGTACTTCACAGCAAAGTAAATCAGTTGATGAGAGGAGAACTAAATCAATCCCACATTAAAAATAATAAATTGAAATGTAAAGAACTGTAGCATACACTAAATGTAAACACACTGAGTTTATAGCTTTGTGTGTTGTCTGAGCATTAATTCAGAGCTGGATATCAGTGCTCTGGTGCTGTCAGGAGTGCTGATATTCCATGGAACACTAACAGGCTTTACAGCCTTAAACCCCAAAAACTTTACTGATGATAATTCCTGACAGATTATGAACTATTTAATTCTACAGAAATCTGGGGTGTTCCTTATTTTCTGGGAACGTGTTGGAGTGTCAGTGCCATTCCTGGGGCAGTGACCTCTTGGACAATGTCCTTTTGGCTGCCTGGCTGAAGGAAATGCAGTTTTTCCAGGGTGATTTGACTCATGGTGGTTTCTTGCCTCAGCGCACGAGAAGACGGCGAGTGCGGGACCCGTGGGGAAACTGGTGTGATGCAAAGGATTTGGAAGGACAGACATTTGAGGTAACCCTCCTGTGTTTTAAACTTACCTTAAATCATCAGTTCCTGCTAATTGCTGGTAGGTGCTGTTGCATCAAACAGACAAGGGAACAGTTGTGTCTTAGGGATTTAACCTCTCTTGTGGAAGTGTAATTTGAAACTGCTGGACAGCTCATCTTCATGCTGATTAATACAGCTGCATTTGGGGTTTGCAAAGGGGTTTTATGCCCATAAAACTCGTTGCCTTGTCTTGTAGGAGATTTCATGACCCGTTGCTTTCAGTTAACTGCCTTTAGGGTAACGGTAGGGCATGGGAGAATAACATTTAAATGTTATTTTTTCAGCCCTGTATGGTTTCCTTGTGCTCATTATGCAGGTGATAATGAGTTCCTAATATTAATTCTGCTACTAGCAATATCCCCAGTAATACTGTGGTTTATTAAGTGCTTAAAAAATTCATGCAACGTTAAATATTTTATGGGAGAATTGGAAAGAAAATGCATGTCTGTTCCTACAATTACAAATTACATCAAAAGTGAAGAATTATAAACATCCAATTTTCCTGTATACAAAGCCCTCTTAATTTTCAACCTTTCAGTAATTGCCTGTAACAATTACTTCTGTAATGGTATCATGCCATACCTATTTTTGAGTAACTGTGGGTTAATAATTCCAACACTTCCTGTAAAATACATATTTGAATGGAAACAAAGGTTGAAAATATCCCTAAGGAGGGGGCATGATAAATTCTGGCTGTGGTTAGTAATGGCAGATGGTCACACCTGGTTTTACACCTGGTTTGTGATGTGGGCTGTGATTTTACTGAATTTGAATGATTTGGAGAGTGAGAGATTTCTCTTATCAGGCACCTTGTGGACCTGATCTCAGATTGTCATTCCTTACACACTGCTTGGTTCTGCCATGGCTGTTGCCTCTATTTTGAGTAGTCTTGTAATACACAGATTAAGAGGGCAGGGATATCAAGAATTTATTCTGGGCTGGTTTTGCAATCAGGGCTGAAAAAGCACTTCAGCCATTGAAACATTCAATTTTTTAAAAAATCTTTTCAGCATCTCTCAGCTGAGGAATTAGCAAGAAGGAGAGAGGAAGAAAAACTGAAACCTGCAAAGTCTTCTAAAGGTTCAAGACAAATCAAAAGGTATTTGATCACATTGTGTTCAAACATAGATCTGCCAGAAATGGAACAATGTCCTGTGTAGTGTCAGGCTGGAACCCTGCACAGCATTAATATGTATCCTGGTCTGGAATAGCAGGGATGCTTTTCAGATGTTCTGTGTTGGAATTCAGGAGTGTGGGAAGTGATGTTTTGGTATTTGGTGGAAGCCATCCTAATGTGGGATGAGAAAATCCAGTGAAGACAACAAGGTTATTCCTCCTCTGCCAAGGAGACAGTGGGAAACTTGAAAAGTTTCCTGACTGTCCTACATCTTTAGAGAAATTTTCTTTCATTTTATAGTTCCTTTGATCCCTTTCAGCTGATACCGTGCTGTTTGTTCTCGGAAGAAAAGCAGGTATGTACCTCTGAGTGAATTACTGAGAAAGCTCCATTGCTTGGGTTACTTTTCTTATCATTGTGTTTATCATTTCAGGAACCCTTTCAGGTGAAAGTGTCTTCTGAAGCACTTTTAATAATGGATTTGGTGAGCATTAAGTTTTATCTTTCAAAAAGCTGTGATGTGTGTGCTGTGGGTTTGTTTTGTTGTTGTTTTTTTTTTTTTTTTTTAATGAGCAACATAACAAGACAAAGAAAATAAAACAGGGAAGCTGTGGCTGCTGCATCCCTGGAAGTGTTCAAGGCCAGGTTGGGTGGAGCTCTGAACAACCTGTTCTAATGGAGGGTGTCCCTGTCCATGACAGGGAGGATAATGAGATAATCATTAAGGTTCCTTTCAACCCAAACCATTCTGTGATTTTTTTCCAGTCAGACCTAGAAGTCTGAGAATCTAGTATTAAATAAAGCCCCTAAAATGAATGGGTTTTGTATTGTGCTTAATATACAACTATTGACCTTCTAGAAAAACTAATAAGAGCTTTGCTACTTTACTGAGAGTTTTACTACTTACTACTCTCTATCATACTTTAAATCTAATTTGCTTAAAGCTACTTTCTGAAACAGACTGCCCTTCTGAAATCTATGGCTTCATTTTCTCCCAGTCTGGAAATTGATTTTGTGTTTGCAGAGCAATGTGTAGGGTTTTTTTTTTCAAGAATAACAGGCTGTACCAAAATGTGTGCAGTTGTTCAGCACTGCCCAGGCTGCAGTTTTTGAACTTCCATACACATTGCCTTCTGTATGGAAGTGTTGCCTTCTTGCACTACATCTGTGGTGTGTATATAATGAGCAAATTTAATCTTTTCTGTTTGCTTTAAATGGAAGTACTGGGTATTTGAGAGTCTTGAGTTGTCTTGAGTTTTCCTTCTGCATATCCTTGAGAAGTCAGTGCCTTGTGAGAAATCCCACTTTGGACTTTCCTACTTGTCTGATCTCATTCCAGCACTCTCACGTGTCTCTGGCAGAAGTGATTGGGCTGCTTGGTGGAAAGTACTCTGAAGCTGATAAAATTGTGGAAGTAAGTGTTTGTCTTTTCACATTTTCTCTATTATATTAAAACTGAAATGATCATAGTTAGACTTTGAATAGATGTAACTTATTTCTAAAAGGCAATTAATTAAATATATTAAAGTTGAAGTTCATTACTGTAATCTTGAAATATGAAAGTCAAGCTTATATTCAAATGTCAACTGCATCATGAGGAAGATCTAGTGAATGCCTCTTAAAACTCTGTAAGTTTTCTGTAACTGATTCACAAAATTCACAGAATCACTGGGTTGGAAGAGACCTTCAAGATCATTGAGTCCAACTCATGCCCTAACACAACTAAACCCTGGTACATCCAGTCTGTTTTTAAACACACCCAGGGATGGTGACTCCACCACCTCCCCAGGCAGCCATTCCAGAACTTTATCACTCTTTCAGTGAAAAACTTTTTCCTAATATCCAATCTGTATTTCCCTTGGTGCAGCTTGGGGCTGGGTCCTCTGGTTCTGTCAGTGCTGCTTGGAGAGAGCCCAACCCCACCTGAGCACAGGCACCTTTCAGGGGGTTGTGGAGATTGATAAGGTCATCCCTGAGTCTCCTTTTCTCCAGGCTGAGCACCCCCAGCTTCCTCAGTGGTTCCTCACAGGGTTTGTGTTCCCAGCCCCTCTCCAGCCTCGTTACCTCCTCTGGATGCACTCAAGTGTCTCAACGTCCTTCCCAACCCAAACTGAGGGGCTAGAACTGGACACAGCACTCCAGGTGTGCCCTCCCCAGTGCTGAGTACAGGGGCAGAATGACCTCCCTATTCCTGATCCAGGCCAGGACACCATTGGCCTTCTTGGCTCCCAGGGCACACTGCTGGCCCGTGTGCAGCCAGCTGTCAGCCAGTACCCCCAGGTCCCTTTCCTCCCGGGCCCGTCCAGCCACACTGTCCCCAGCCTGTAGCACTGCAGGGCTCACTGTGGGGAGAATGCAGGACTGGGCCCAGTAACCCCCTGCAGCCTGATGGAGGCTCCTTGCACTGGTGCAGCCGGAGGTTCTTTCCCCAGGTGTGTGCAGCAGAGCCGTGCAACAGCCTGAGCACAGGCCTGCAGTGCGAGATGGACCCGGTGTCCCAGACGCAGGCCTCGGAGTCGCTGGCGGCCAGGGGCTTCCAGGTGATCGGCTGGTACCACTCCCACCCCGCCTTCGAGCCCAGCCCCTCCATCCGCGACATCGACACGCAGGCCAAGTACCAGGTACAGCAGAGACACACAAACACCCAGCAGCAGCCTAAAGCCTCCCTGGGCTTTGCACTGCTGCACCAGTGTGTCTTGCACCAGCTCAGTGTGAATTGACAGAAAAGCTGTTCTTTAGGTTTCAGCTTTGCTGCTCTGAATAAGACTGGATTTTTGGATATGGTGTTTTTGGTGTTTTTTAGAGCTATTTCTCCAGGGGTGGTGCCATGTTCATCGGGATGATCATAAGCCCTTACAACAGGAATAATCCTCTTCCCTATTCCCAGATCACCTGTCTGGTCATTAGTGATGAGATCAGTTCTGATGGTTCCTATCGTAAGTACCCCTGTTTAATCCAGTGTCTTAATTCTTTGGGTGCTAAGGGGAAGATGTCTGGTTTTGAACCTGAGAAATCAGTATTTATGTATTTATATTGGTAATATGATGGCATTATATAAATGGTGTCATTTATAATGGTAACATGTGCTGGATAAACCCAGGAATTTCACTAAGAATAAACCTGTGGGTTGTCTGTGCTGTCAGGATAGGAATATGCAACTATAAATACATACAAGATTGATCTTCTGTGTTAGTAGTTCCCACAATTCCTCAAAGAAATGAAAGGGTTGGGACACAAGTCCCTGTTATTTACATACAGAATCCATGTGAACAGCTTAGAAACTGTTTTCCATGTCTTACTTGGCCTGCATTACAACATTCTGAACATATTCTCTGCTCAAGGAGACTGAAGTAAATAGCAAAGAATTGGCTGCTACAGTGGTCAAAAACTCTTAATTTTTGAGTAACTTGGCATTCAGCAGGTCAGAGGATCAAAGAAATGTGCCAGCTGTCCAGGAGAACACAAGGCATGAAAGCTGAAACAGTGCTGGCATGAACCCCCACCTAAGGGAACAAATTCCTGATTAAAAATACCATTGGCATTTCATGAAAACAGGGTCTTTTCCTTTCTTGAACAGTTAAGGACATAGCACATAAAATTTGCTGTATTGCAAGTGATGGTCAGATCTTCTACTCTTTTCCTAACATGGATTTGAGGAAAATTCCCCTGATAACAGTAGATGGTTCTGGTACCTGCCTGTTCTTTCTCCTTCTCCCTCTATAAAGTCCTGTTTTTTGCATCCACACTCCAAGGGTTCCAGTTCTCTTGGCACAGGTGTAGCCAAGCCCTTGTGAGCCCACAGTTCCCTCTGTTTTTTCCAGTGGAAGCAGACAAGGGAGCCCATCTGCCTGGAGCCTCACTGCAGTCCTGGGGCAGTGGCAGCAGTGGCCACATCTGTGCCCCAGTTCCAGTTTACCACCCTGAGACTCCTGCACTTTTATCCTCTTCTCCCACACATCCCAACTATGAGGGGGGGAGTTAAAATACTGACAAACTCTATTGCCCTGAGAAGTAGACATTTTTGTAGTCATGTGCATTTTCTGTCAGAAGATTTCAGATTCCTGTTTAGCTCCTGAAGTCAAGGTTTTACAAAATGCCATCTCCTCTGGCTCTTTGGAAATGATTTACTGAAATGTACAGTCTCTTTCCTCCCTGATTTTTGATAAACTAATTGTGTTCTGAAAATAACTTTCTGATGATTCTTTCCAAATATTTTCTAGAATTCTCTTCCCCCACCTGCAGTAAACTAGAAGAATTTCTTGATTTCTGAGCAAAGTTCCTTTGAAATTGAAAACAGTAGTCATCACTTCACTATCAGCCCATTCATACTGAAAAACAAAACCTTTTTTATTAATTTAATAACTATATAACTCTTACACTACAAAAGTGCAACTAAATTAGAAACACTCAATTCATTTTTTCATTTCTTGGTTTGCTGTAGATTTCTGTCCTTCTTTATGGAATGGGAATTGGCAAGGGCAGGGAGCAGAACAGATTTGTTCCTACTCCCACCAGAATTAAATTTGGAATCCAAAACACATCATCCTTTAACCTCCTTAATGTTGTCAAGTAACAGAACTACAGGCTTCTGCAGTCAACAATAAATGAGGAACAGTTATGGGAAGGGAAGGGACTGCACCTAAACTGAACAGGACAAAAAACAGTGGAGTGTAGCAGAAACACTGAATAATGATCTTCAATTGGTTGCAGGCCTGCCCTACAAATTTGAAATGGAACAGATGTTGGAGGAGCCTCAGTGGGAATTAGTATTTGAAAAAACCAGGTGGATAATTGAGAAATACAGATTTTGCCACAGGTTTGTGTCCACTTCTGTTACAACCAGCCAGGTTGGAATTTTTATACATTTATTGTTACGTTTCAGTCAAGACCCATGGCTGCTTTCTCCAGCCCTCCTGTTTGTTTTTCTTCCAACAGCAGCGTCCCCATGGATAAAATTTTTCATAGAGATTCTGACCTGACTTGTTTGCAGAAAGTAAGTTTTCTTCTCTTAACTTTTTTATAGTAGATGTTTTTTTTAAATGCAACTCTGTTTCATGTCAGAAGTCACATGGAGTTACACTTTTACAAATCAGAGATGTAAATTAATAATAATAAATTAATTTTGTGGGGCAGCTTATTTACTTTCAACACAGTGAAAATAAAGATCCTCCTCTCAGAGAGGTGGGGGTGGTTATGTGCAGACACCAAGTTTGAGGGGAATTAATGGCAATTAATTACTCAGGTCTCTCCTTAGCATTTTGTGTGCTTTCAGTGTCAAGACCTGCACATGTCTCAGGAGCAGATTTGGCCTTCCTGGTCCTTTGTTCCATCAGTAAAATATGCTGTGCCATGTTTGTCATGGATAAGTAGGAACTGTAAATTTTCCAGTCAGTGTTTTCACTGCTCTGGAGCTCTGACTAGTGGCAGCTGTACCATTATGGCACAAACAAGACACAAACTCTGCCCAAAGCAAAAGACATAAACAGAAAACTTGCACGCAGTAATTGCACACATTGATTTTTTTTTTTTGTTCCCTCTCAATACATCTTTGCTTATAAATTGTAAATCTAAACTTGAATTGGTAGAATGCTCTGAAATTCAATTGTTGGGTAATTGGTTTTAAAGACTTGGGTTTAGATCGCCCTGTTCCTTTTAAATTTACAATGGATAAACACTTTTTGTAGTGTTCATCCTAAATAGATAAATAAAAATCTCTTTGCAATACTTACCACATAAAAGAGGGGGGAAATGACAATTTGAAACAGATTTCCTTTTCTTTTGCCTAGCTTTTGGAGTGCATGAGGAAGACTTTGGGCAAGGTAACAAACTGCCTCATCGCTGAAGAGTTCTTGACTCAGATAGAAAACTTATTCCTTTCCACATACAAGAGTGAAAAAGATGCTGAAGGAAGTGAGAATGAACGTTCACATGAATTGCCAGTGTGATGGCTTTGGAATTTTGATTTCATTTTTTAATTTCTTCCCCTCCTCTCCATAATGTCAACTCTTTCAGAATTGTTATCCCTTTTGGTAGTGACTGTTAAGACTCCAGTGTCAACTCATTGTTGTGGTTGAAAAACACTTGAGAAGCTCCTAATGTGTGACCTGTGTGCCTGAGGAATGCTTAATGCTGATGAGTGCCATGGAGTTAATGATTGACCAGCCTGGTGTTTGGGAAGGAGGACACCCTGTCAAGAATGCTGTGCATCAGTCTGCAAGGAGAGCTTGTCCTCTCTCAAGTCTTTCAGTTTGGGAATTTTCTGTAATGGTTTTATCTACAAGTGCACCTCTAACTCAGAATGGATTTGTTCCTTTGCTTTAGGGAGTGTAAGTTTGAATGAGTTCACAGAAGGGAAACTTAACTGAAATGAGAGTTTTGTAGCTCAGACTTTGCTGGTGTCCAGTAAGAAGTTTCATCCAGTTGTAGCAAAACATATTGCCCAATTTCTTTTTTTACTATTATTTTTCATATTACATTTCCCCATTGATTTTGATGGTCAAGTAGCTTTTTTGGCATATTCTTTGCCATCCTACTTCTATACTGGGGAGAAAAAGCTGACAAGTTTCATGACTTCTCAGTAGTGGCTGTGCTTGTTTCCAGTGGAAATGATAACTCCTGTCTTACTACAGCTTACCTCTTTCTGACCTTCCATTCTACGGGGAGGTTTTATGTTGTTCTCCAGATCATTGTGGTTTGTCCACTTCTAATTGCCACTGTTTCCTGTGGAAACCAGAGCTCCTGATTGATGGCAAACTGAGTGTAACGAGCAGAAAAGGATTTGTGTTTTTGAACACAAAATGGATGTGTGTTTTTGATCCCCACTTTTATATTCAGAGTCTTCTCTATAATGTACAGTTCAATAGAAAAACACTTGTTTAAATCAGTTCTTCAGTTATGATTTCATACAGGTATATATTTAGATAAATCAGTCACAGATTGATCTTGATTGAGAAGTTTCCTGATTGCAACTTGGAAATGTTTCATGAGCTGTATCACTGTGAATCTTTTTAGAAAAAAATGTGCTTTAAATGTTGCTTTCTAAATACTAAGGAAACTTGACTTGTCTACAGGTATTACTGTTTCCACATGTTTATCTTGGGCAGAGTTTCTCAGAGAGGCCTAAAATATATTTGAAAGTTTCAAGCAAGACTTGGAGTTTATATCTAGAGGGGAGACAATGGACCCAATTTTTATTTTAATAAAATATGTGTGTGTGTATATATATATATATATAGTTCTACATAACATAAATGGAATTTTGAGATTTTATATGTTTCAACTTTTTGTTTGTATGAAGAGTTTGAAAAGCTTTAAAATCATGGAGTTGCATCCCAAGGAGGGAACTCCTTCATGGGAAGTTAATGTTACATTTTTATCAGGCCTCATGAGTCTCTATCACTAAGGGGAGGGAGCAGAACCTGCGCAGATGAAAATGTGAGCCCTTGAACTAAGTGATTTAAGAGCTGTGGACTCAAAAGTACTGGTGGGTGTTGTGTGCTCTCTCTATGTTCAGATGTGCTGGTGCACAGCTGTAGGTCCCACTACTGTGTGTAATTTACTACTTGGTGTATCCATCTCTCTCTCTGGCCTGTTGGCTCAGTCTGCATTTGCTCTAAACTCTCATCTCTGGGGCTTCCTGACCACCACTATTGCATGGATTCCTGGATTGAGCTACACTCCAGGTGGGAGAGCATTCCTTCTCCTCAGTGATGGGGAGTTGGGTTACAGTTTGGCAGTTTTCTGGAAAATCTCCCAGTGTCAATGTCCTGACAGTTCCAGTTAGAGCTGCTGGGAGGAGAATTTTGAACCTCTGTTGTCAGAGCACCATGAAGTAAATACTGCTCATGTTCCACATCTTATTCCCAGCCCCTTAGGGATGGGTCAGCATTACCCAGGTAGTGCTAACAATGTCCTGGCTGCTTCCCTCTTTAGTGATCACTGATGTAAAGTCACACAGTTGTATTGTTGTATTCAACAGTGGTATTATATGAGGAAATTTTTTAGGAGCCCAGACTTTTGAAGCAATTTTTCTGAGGACATGGGGCAGGATTGAGCCTTTGTTATGCACATAAAAGCTCCAGAATTCCAAGTGTTTGTTGCAGGGTGGTGTGGAGAAAATGCAATGCTTGTTCCATCAGGATCCAGTCTAGCACACAGAATTCTATAGGAATTGGAAAGAGCACAGTTGTGATGCTGAGTAATGATTTTGTTGGCAGGAGGCGGGGTAAGAAAATAAACTAACCTACTTTTCATCATTTAGTTTCACTGAGTGGTTAATGATACGAAGTTGGAAGTTGCATGCTTCCCAGGAAATAAAAACCTGTTTAACTAATATACCAGTTCTACCAAACACATTTTAGGCATGAAAATTTTGTATTAAAAAGCTTTTTTTCCCCCATCCAGGCTTTGTTTCAGTGGATCTGTGCAGACTAATATGCTGTTCCTTTCCATAGGACCAGTGTTACACCTTACCAAGTTGTTGCTCAGGACACGAGAAATTGTTGAGTAGGGGGCAGAATGATACAGTTAAAATTGGAATTCAACAGGTTAGGAAAGGAAAAAAGAAATTAACAAAAAACCCACAAAATAAACCCCAACAACCCTCTCCAAGATGTCACTTCTGGCAAATATCCCTATGGGCATTTGTTGGCTGAATCATGTTTTACTCTCCCAGTTACCAGCAGTGCTGCCTCACAGGGACACAGATCTTGTGTGCAAGGGGAGGACACAGCCCTAATTTTATTTTTTTTTTAAACTAACAAACTTGCCAAAACCAATTCAGTTGAAAAAAGCAAAATCCATAACCAAGTAAAAAGTTAACACTGTTGCCATTGATATTCATTCAGGACTTTTTTCCTTTGCTTGCTTCTCTGCTATTTCTGCCTGATGACGGACAGGAGTCTACTAATAAAGGCTGCACCTGCAATACCCAGAACGATGTGTCTGTGTTTGTAACAGCTTGGCTCCGAGGCGGGCTCTGGGATGTCTGGGTGCCGTGTCGGTGGCACTGCCCGAGTGCCAGAGTAAAGGTGCGTTCCAGCAGAGGGAGCTTTGTCACAGCTGCTGCGAGAGAGGTTCGGAACTCCTCGGAGCGCAACTCTTCTTAGCAGTGTGTTCGGTAAACTTGCGCCAGGGAGCGCATCCGGGCAGGAGGTGTTTCCCTCCGTGTTTTACAGCCGCTGTGCTTTGGTCTCCATCAGGAGATGATGCAGTGGTGCTGGGGCAGGGATGCTGGGATGGTGTTCGGCACACAGGTCACAGTCCTGAATCAGCAGTGAGGGGTTGGCAGGGGCACATCCTGGAGGAAAGGTCCCTTTCCATCAGCCACATTGCCTGCCCCGATCCGATCCAGGTGTGCTGGTTCCAGTTCTGTTACCAGATTCCTTCTGCTGTGCTGCAGAGAATCCACTCTGCTGGGTTCCAGTCTGGAAAATCTCCTAGTGTCAATGTCCTGACAGTTCCAGTTAGAGCTGCTGGGAGGAGAATTTTGAACCTCTGCTGGGTTCCAGTCAAGCTCTCCCGGATTCAGCATTACAATATTAGTGTTAATTTTTGCTTTAGCTTATTAGGTACTGAAATAAAGGGTTTGGTTACATTTGCAGGCGATGACAGTAAGATGTGAGGAGGTACAGTATTAAAATTTAAAAGAAAATTTTAAGAAAGTATTCAGAAAAGCATGCAGTGCAGAAAGGAAAAGGCAGATCACTTTTGATTGGGTGGTTATGATATCAGGAGTGACTTCAGAAAAAAAGAAAATCATGGGGGATTCTGGATCACAGATCACAGAACATTGAGGACAGAGTGGCTGTAGGGACAAGAGAGGCTGTGGAGGAGGACAGTGCACCCCAAAAGGAGGGTGTGGCACAGCAGTGCACCCCAAAAGGAGGGTGTGGCACAGCTGAGCACCCCAGGTGTCTGCACAGGAGGGAGAGGTGCTGTGCTGGTGCTGTGCAGCCCCGAGGAAGTGAGGGATAAGGGCTTCATCCATCCCCACGGGAAGCAGCCGGTGGTTTAACATCCCAGTGAACACTGTAATCACATGTGATGCTGGACAAAGTATTTAATGGCCTAGATAAAAGTATTCAGGTTGTTTAATTGCTGCTTTACATAGACCTACTGCCCTACTTTTACAAGGTTTAGAATTGTGCTGAGAAATTGTTTCCATGGAAGCAGAGATCACCAAAGAAATGATGCACTCCACATTTCCTACAGGATTATTCCTTTTACAGCCTGCTGTTCTAAATAATTAACTCTTGTAGTACTGTTGCAGCTTAGCATGGATTAAAAGAAATAATACTTGTTTTGGTGTCATAGAGGCATTACATTTTTAAAATATATATAAATATATATAAGTAGTTGGATATATACATATATACACATATATATATAGTTGGAAAAACTTGTCTTCAAAGTAAGTCCGTTCCTTCCTTATTTACAGAGGGGAAAATCCACCAGTAAAAGAAAAAGTCAATGAAGAAGTGCACTTTTATTTTGAACTATATTTCACATTTGGCATTTAAATAATGTGAAATAAAATATAGACAAGATATGAGGAGGTAGGTGATAGTTAAATGGATTTTGACTTTGAAGGAGGGATGTGAAAATTAAAAGAAAAAAGGACATTATTGTAGTGTGGGTAAATGAATGACTCAGAAATGGGAAAAGAGTTGCTAAACTATTATAGAATCATCAACATGACAAATTGACTTACCTGGCAGTTTTAATAGTGGTTTTAGCCGTAGATCTCAATTATTTTCCAAGAAAGCTAACTGCGGTTATTATTACCTGAAGGAATATCCAGATTGTGTCCTGCTTTGGCAGAGGGTATTTACATCCCATTTCCATGTGGAGCTCTGATTTTACACCTATTCCCTGGCAGGCAGGGTCCTTCCCAGTGAGCACAGAGCCACGAGTGCAGGAGCTGGCAGGCCCTGGAAGTGGGGCAGTGCTCAGGTGAGCAGCACACAGGTAGGAGCTGACTGCAAGGCACGTGGCTGGGAGTGCAGTGCACACACTGCTCTGTGGTCGTTACTGGTCTCAAAATAATGATTTATAAACAGTCTGACAGGGTTTGGCAAATCAGATGAATGGGACTGACTTAATGCAAACTGGAAAATCTTTGTCAGCTGCTGCCAAAGCACATGGAAATGGTAAGACAGGTTTGTAGAACACTGGGAGAGTTGAGAGCCCCTGGAATGTTCTGTGAAAGGCATTAAAGTTCAGATTGAAAAATTTCTTAAGACATAACAAACAACTTTGTAAGGGCAACATAAGCATGAAAATCAGTATTCCTAGTGCTGCCTTGGGATGAGCATGTGCCAAAGGAAAGGTGGGAGAGAAGCTTTCCATGCTGGAAAATGAGGATTTCTGCAGGAGAGCAGCCATCAACCTGGTCAGCTGTGGTTCCTCTTGGAACAGCAGATGCCCCAGGCAGCAACCATCAAACTCCCAAAGGTTTTATTTAATAAAGCTATGGAAGTAGAAAGTCCATAACTGATAAGAATCTAGATAGTGGAATGATAAGAGGTGCTGTGCAGTGAAAGACACAGGAACAACCATGATGGAAATGGAGGAGTAGGATTTCCTGCAGAAAAGGAAGAACCTCTTTAAACAGCCATTTGCATACAGTCCATACAAAGTGTAAATAAGGAAAAGGGCCAGCTGCTCGTCTTTAATCCATAACGGAAGCCCATGGCAGGAGTTTGGCTGCTGTCTCTTTTCTTCCCTGTTGTTTCCTCATCAAGCAGGAGCGAGGGAGGCAGCTGGAGGCAGGTGCCACTCCCTGAGAAGTAACAGGGAGCTGGGAAGCTGCTGGCTGGGATTTGGGAAGGAGATGGCAGATGTTTTGGAAGAAGAACCTGTTTGGTGGGTCTGATTTGAATCAATAAAGGGAGCAGCACGCCAGTGTGTGGGAATGAGCAGCCTCCATTAGTGGATTAAAGCTTTGGATGCTGCCTGCTGTCGCTCAGGACTTTATCTGTGCTTTTCTCCTGCACTATGGAGCCTCTGTTTGGGGTTGTGCTGGGTGTGATGCTGGCAGTCGCTTCACCAGCCCACGACAGCTGTACCTGTGAGACCAACAAGTGGGCAGTGTGTGCCCAGGACGGCCCAGGGAACTGCACCTGCAGGCTGGCAGGTTCAGATCACCCTGTAGACTGCTCAACCCTGACTTCTAAATGCTTCCTGATGAAGGCAGAAATGATGCCCCTGAAGGAGAAGCGCCTCTGGAGACCTCCCCAGGGGGTGTCAGACAGCGATGGCATGTACAACCCCGACTGCGAGGACAGCGGTGTGTTTAAGGCCAGGCAGTGCAACCAGTCCAGCACCTGCTGGTGCGTGAACACTGCGGGCGTGCGCAGGACCGAGAAGGGAGGCAGCAGCCTGAGCTGCAGCGAGCTGGTCCGGACCAGGTGGATCTACATGGAGCTGACACACAAGAGGAGCTCCAGTGCCTTCGCCGTTCCCGACGTGGCCAAGGCCCTGACGCAGCTGTTTGAGAGCAGGTACAAGCTGCACCCCAAGTACATCGCGGCCATCAAGTACGACCCCCCCCTTATCCAAATCCGCCTGGACCAGAACAAGAAACCCAGGTGGGATGTAGATATAGCTGACGTGGCCTATTACTTTGAAAAAGATGTGAACAATGACTCCGTGTTTCCATCCAACAGTAGATTGACTGTCTCGGTCAACGGAGATGCTCTGGCTATTGAGAAGCTCGGGATTTACTATGTGGATGAAAAGCCCCCAGAGTTCTCCATGAGGCAGCTGGCAGCTGGCATTGGTGCTGTGGTCACCGTGGTGCTCCTCACTGCTGGCATTGGCATCGCCGTGCTGCTCGTCCTCAGGTGGCTGCACAGAAGGACATATAAAAAATTTGAGTGTAAAGAAATGAGGGAAATTAAAGGCCCAAGCTTAGAGCTGCCCTGAGCTGAAAGAAGAACGGCAACCACAGGAAGAAAAGGAAAAGAAAAAGGCACAAAATACAAAGAACAGACTCGGTGTATGTGATGGATTTGGAGTTTTTTCCTTCCTACGGGAATTTGTACAGTGAATGTTCTAAATTATTCTTGTTTAGTTAGAATAAATTTTTGGGGTAGAAATGAATTTGGGAGTCAGTTACCTAAATATTTTAAATGACTCCTGCTTTGGAGGGTAAGAAAACTGTTACAGCTGTCTATTTAACATAACACAGAAGGCTTTCACTCCTGCTGCAGGCCTGGCTCAGATTGCTTAAATACTTAAATACTCTGTGGGGTTCTTGGTGTATCTATTTACTGAAATTAAAACACTTGCCTCAGCATATTTGGGCTATATTGCTGCTTTTCTCATGGTAGACTTCTTTAAAATGCAGTTTGTTTTTAGTTCATGGGGGCTTTGAAAAACAAAAGTTTCTGGAACTTTTTTTATCAGCAAATAATTTCATGAATATTACTAACTAATCCTATAAGATAATGCTAAGATACTCTGCAACATCAGAGTGATTTGTTAGGAAACATCCCAGGTGTTGGGTCGCTTCCAGGGGCGGAGATCCCAAGTTCCTGGGTTTGTATTCAGGCAGCACAGTGAGCTATTCCCACTTGTGCTCTTTAATAAGGGTCTGACACTCCTCGTCAGCAAAGATCTCTTGATCCCCATGCAAGTGTAAGTTAACCTTGGTGTTCTGCCCACATTCCAGCTCTGGTAATAGCTTTCTGTCTACCTAAATTCCCTGGGCAGTTTTAATGGGAGGAGATATTTTTCAGTGTTGTACAGCTTCACAGAAACACTGCACAATGCTCCAGGACAGGCAGAAAAAGAGCTTTATTCCAACTGAGTGTGGGGGGAATTTAAGAGCAGAGTGTAATTACTGAACTTGGAATTTGGCCAACATACAACTAGACTGCTTTGCTACCTGCTCATCTGCTGCATCCCTGTTTGGACCAGGAGTGGTCTGTGAAGGACATTTTAAAGAAAATAATGCTGCTTGTTGAATGTTGAGATATTGTCAGCTCCATTCTCTGTGCTGTATGTGGATGTCTGAGTCCATCACGCTCTCTGCTTCCTGCAGCAGCACCTGCTCCACCTGGGCACTGCCACAGGCCCAGCAGCTCTTTTCTTCTCTGAATTAGTTTCAGTGTTGCTCATTTGTAATTCTAACAACAGTCAGGAATGTGCTGCTTCCACGGCAAACCACCAAAATGCAGCTCTAGTTCTACTGAATGGAAGGGATATCAGGGAAAAAAGGGAAGAGGCTTTGATTCTGATTCTGCCTTTGTTTATAGACACTGTTAGGTAATAACACTTGGTTCAACATGCAGCATTTCCATTTGACCTCACACTTGTTCACTTACCTGTTGGAAAATCCTGGTTACATACTTTGGGGCAGATGCATCACGTTTTCCCAAAATAAGATTTGTATGCAATTGCAGCAGCAGCAGCATTAATACATTCACAGTTTTGGAGCAGGGTCTATAATTCATCGTGTGCCTTGCAGCAACACGTTGAAGCTGGTTGTTTGTCAGTCAGGAATACACATTTGTCTGAGAGAAGATGAAGTGAGAATTTGAGATCTAGGCTGGATCTTTCCATGTCATAGGAAAACTCAGAACTTAGCCCAACTCCACACAATTTCACAAGTAGACATTTATAATTAAAAATCTAGAGCTGAGCAGCCCTCAGCTGAAGAAATGTAGGATGAGAATAAAAATTTTCCAAGTACATTGCTTAGCCAATTTGTTAACTTATGCAGAGCAGGTCAAAGCCATGTGTTTGAGAGGCTGGTGCTGTCCTTTGATCAGGGATCATGAGATGTACAGCCTTTTCTGGACATCTACAGTGGTTTTCACCAGTCTTTTAAAATCCCTGCATTTTTCTCTTTTCCATCATAGGAAAAATATTATTTTCAAGGTGAATGATGAGATTTTATATTATAATATAAACGCTTAGACATAACATTCGGTAGGAGAGGCTAAAGTGACTAATTGTTGAAAAAAATCTTAACAGTGTCAGCCTCTTTCCTTGGCTCCTGCTTTTCTTTTTAGTAGCTGAGACTGAGAAGAGAGGCTGTTGTAGTGCCATTCAAATTTTTATTATTCATTAAAGGACTGCCCTATGAAAGCCCTGAGTTATGGTTGGTTATTTCTTTGCTAGTCCTTCAGCACAGTGGACTGCACACTGGTCAGGGACTGGAAATGCACTAGGGTTGGTGAATAGGAGGGATAAGATATCTGCAGTTAATCAATAAAATGAGATCAATTGAAGCACAGAGCTCAGAGAACCTCTCCTTGACTAGATCATTCTACTTGAATAAAACTGAGTTGAGCTACTGTAGGATGTGGACTTGAATAAACCAAACAGACCCATGCCCCCTGCTGAGTACTCATTTCTCTCCTGCCACCTCTCACACCAAATCTTTTTTGCACATGGCAGATCTCATATTTTATTGTAACAGCCCATCACATTCTGCCTGTTTGACTTACCACTCCTGATATTCTCACTGAAAAAGAAACAATGAGCCCTTTTCCAGCTTTAAACTTTACAAAATGAAAGTGCTTTTTACTATTCACATTTTGAGGCTGTTAACTCTAAGATTTCTAGCTATCCTTTCCCTGATTACATCATCCTGTTTTAATGGAATGTTTGCTTGTTTTATTTAAGTAATTATGCCCTGTGCTCTCTGCAGTGGGTTCTGGGTTCTGTGGGTGATAGCAGAGAGTGCCTTTGTGCTGCTGCCTATTTGGGTTATACAGGGGGGTGTGCTTGCTTTAACAAGGCCAGAGCTGGCTGCTGCCTAAATTATGTTCTGCAGTTCCAACTGGCTGCCTTGGAAAGCTCAAATTAAACATGTGCAGAGGAAAAAAATCCCCTGTCTGCACTCCAACTGTGAAGAGGCCAGAGCTGCCCTTTGCACACAGTGCCACTACCCCTGGGCAACTGCACCAAGTGAGCTTTGGCCTTCGCTTTCAACTAAAACTTCTGTACCACTCACGATCTGAGCACAGTGCCAGAAGCAATGGCAGCACTACAGCAAGGAAATGAAAGATAAGGATTAAAACCCTCTTAAACTCTGTTCTCTCTACTCCCCCTGGTAAAATCCATGTCTGCTGATATCTCTGAGTATGTGCCCTGGAATTCTCTGACACTAAATGCCCGTGCTGGTTTGTAGGTGTTGCTGTGAGCACACACCTGGGTGCTCCACACCTGCATTAAAAACACACACATCACTGTTTGTCAGAGAGGGAAGCCCTCGGGAAAACTCCTGGCAGCAGATCCTCCTCTGCACTCACCACTCTGCAGCCTCTGGCTCTTAGCAGTGGCAAAACAGTCCAACCTGCTGCTGCTGCTGCTGGGGAACAGCAAAGAATCCTCTTTTTGTCCCATCTTCCCTCACTTAAGAATTACTTTTAGGTATGTTTAGACTGGGATTATGCCAGATGAGTTTACTGATGAGAATCTTAACAACTGCCATGTAAATACACTGAGGTCCCTCTTGAAACACCTCTGGGATGTTATGGACAACTGGAGACAAGATCCCTTCAATGCTTCTCAAAATGTTTAAACTTTGGGGAACCATCCTGGAAAAAGCCAAACCAATATTTACTGCTCAAATATTGAAATCACTTTTTCAGTGAACAGTTAAAGAAGTAACAGATTGGCACTTCCTCCACTTCTCCTTAATTGGGCCAGTTAATGCTATTAAACTGATCTTCCTTATACAGGTATAATTATCCTTTCCAAAGCATTTCCACTGATTTGCCTCAGGGTTTTAAATACTGCAATTACTTTTTTTTTTTTTCTTGCAAATGCTAAAATTAATCTTTAGTCATTACCATTGCTATCAAAGCAGGAAAAACGAGTTTCCAGAACTTTTACTATTATTTTTCAGCAGTTCTAACCAAATCTCTTGTACCAAGCTTCACCTAGTTAAAATTTCATCCGTGCCAGGCAGCCTGACAAGATCCAGATCTCATTTGCCTGATGATCCCTGGTCCCTGAGGGATGACACTCCTACAGCCCCACTCCAGCTCCAATCAAGCGCCACAGAAACAATTAGGGACACTTTGCATTATCTAAATGAAAGATTGAATTATGAAAATGTGCTCTGCTCATTTTCCACTGAGGTTTTTACATGTGGGCCCAGCAGTACTGGTGGTATATGCACCCAACCTTTTTCAGGTGGTTCTTTTGAGACAAATTTATCTTTTGAGATAAATGCCTGGCCTTGTAAGGTTTGAAGTGAGAAATCTCAGCACTTTTGCTGCTCTGGTTGCACCCAGAAAAGCTGCTTGGAACAAGTAGAAGGCAACAAAAAGAGCACTCCTTATTTCCAGCCTCTTCACTCATGTTTTGCAATTAAATTGGGCATTGAATTTTATGACAACTTTTAGAGGAACAGTTTTACAGTAAATTTCTGCGTGGTTCGGTAACTTCATTTTCTGGATTTTAAATCTACTTTTTAGAAAACATAACCAGAGATAATATGCAACAATAGTTAATATCTATTCAATTCTTAAAGAGTATCCTCTGACTGGTATCTCAGTGGGGAAGAGGAGGGCAAAGGACAGTTAGTACATAACACAACACAAAAAAATCTTGACATTAATGAAAAGCATTGTCTGATCTTTTAAATGAATGTGAACTCCTGATATTTCAACTGGCCAAACAGACTAAATGGAATTAAATCCAATTTCTGATTTGCAGAAGGTGATGGAGTGCATTTTTTCAGCCAGGATTTTAGCCCAGCATTCATGAACAGAAATGAATTACACTGAAAGTTGAATTACAATACTATCAATTAATAATTAGTTTTTCCTTGGATTTATATAAAACTCAAATATTTTAATATTTTATCGTGAGTTTTTCATTTGAAGCTGAAGACTGTATATTTTAACTGACAACTTTTTATTTGTCATGATCAAAATTGGTACCAGAGAGACTTTAGTACCAAACACTAAAGTATTTGTTTACCAAGCACAGAAAATACTTTTTATATTCAGTGTTAAAGTACTTTTCACTACTTTTATTAGATTTGGCATTTGTTTGTGTGAGTAATTTCATACATATACAAAACCTCATTTAATTCAGAACAACTACTTATATAAAGAGATACACAAATACTAATGGACACACCCACACAGGAAAATTGTACCTGTTAAGGTGTTAATTGTTTAATTGGACTTAGGAAATCACTTATGACCTCTAAATAGGTCTTCTGCAGTCCTAACATTTTAAATTTGCTTTCTGGTCTTCTTCTGAAATGAGAATTATAGTTTTTTTTGTAGAAAAGATGAGGCTTGTAAACAAAAACTCAGCCACAAAACTGTCTTAATCTACCTCTCTTTACCAAAGAATATTCTATTTTATTTCCTCAAGAAAAAGAAAAAAGTTGTATGCACATGTCTTCATTATGTCTTCATTAAAATTCAAGAGAAGCAATAATATAAATTACAAGTTAGAATGTTTTTTCCACTACACATGTATTTAAAGGAAAAAAAAAAATCCAAACACTCTATAACTTTCCAATTGCCCAACTGTTTACCAGATTTTCATCTAGAGATATATTTAGTGCTGGTATTTGATAGATCCTATAATTACCTGTGCTGTATTTGCTGCTTGTCTGCTTTGGAGTTTTAATTGCAAGCAATGATGCATGGGGAAACTTTAGAAGTGCAAAATGTAGAGCACAATTTTTAGCCTCATCCTTCCACACTCAAAGCATCCATTGATTTTAAGAGAATTTAGCCAAGGATACAGGAATAAGTCCTATATGCTCTATACAGAGTTAAATAATGCACTGGAGAAACAAATAATTGCAAAAAGAAACATGCAAAGAAGAAACTCCAAACCAGTGTGTTTTCAGCAGATTCAATAAAAAGTGGAGACACTGAGGTGGAAAAATAATAGAAAGCATGGTAGAAGGCCTGAATGGCTTAGGGATGGAGAATGCTAGATAGAGAAAACAATAAAAGGAAGAAAATACCAAGTGTAGTAAGGCCATTAATGAGAGCTTTCATCTCAGTTCTTCATTTCCTGACAGCTAGGACACACACAAGCCTTGGGTTAGACAAAGTGTTTTTCTGCTGCTACAGCTCAGCTGGTTTTGTGACTGGAGCAGACAGTCACAAAAATTAATGCTGTGTTACTGACTGACAGATTTTACTCTTTGTGCTTCTTATGATAATGGAGCCTGGGCAGGTCTTAAAGGAATTGTGTCAGAGGAAATCATAAGATTATCACTATTTTAAATAAAGTTCCTTCTTGGCCTGGACTGCAACAACGGGTCACTACGTATTTCCCTTGGCAATGACCATCAGTGCTTAAGAACTGTCACAGGAGGGCTCTGGTAATAAAACAGGTGGAATAAGGAGTACCTCGACAAACACTGAACTCAGCTATGCTCATACACAGAGGATGTGGCTCTGGAAGACAAAGATTTGTGTTTCCTTACCTTCCACAGCAACAGGGCCTCTGTTTACATTCAGGGCACAAGGGCTTATGTGCAGCCTGGGCTGCCCTGTCATTACCACACATCCCAGCCTCACCCTCCCTCAGCAAATAACTTGTTTTTCGCATCACATCGCTCAAGATGTATTTGTCAGCCAGAGGAGTAGGACAAGAGCCACACATTAAGTTAGCAGCTTGCTATTTTCTAGGGAAAAACATCACCTCTGCTCCTGCTCTGGCAGCACATCTGACTGCTTCCTGCCTGGGAGTGTCACCAGCCCTTTGGCAGCAGGACCCACTTCCCATTTCAGGTCCTCAAAAACAGAATTGCAGAGTCAATCAGCTTGGAAAAGATCTCTAAGATCAGTGAGTTCAACCTGTGACAGATCCCCACCTCGTCAAGCAGCCCAGAGCACTGAGTCCCACATGCAGTCATTCCTTGAACCCCTCTTGGGCAGCCCATTCCAATGTTTAGTCAAGTCACCTTTTCTGTGAAGAAATTGATCTCCACAGAACTGGAACTGGAACCTGAACTTCCTCTGGCACAACTTGAGGCCATTTTGTCTTGCCCTAACACTTTTTACTTGGGAGAAGGACTGATCTCCACCTGGCTCCAAAGTGAGAAGGTCCCGACTCAGGGCTGCTCTCAGCCATGAGGTTGCTGCCCACAAAATGGGATTTTTACCTGGTGTGCAACAAGGCAATAATTATACACTTGAGACAGTTTTTATTTCAGAGCTGCACTCTGGTTCTTGGAGTCCACAAATCAAGCAGGACCACCACGCTTTTCCAGCCATTATTTATAAGCAGGAATTCAGAGTTAGTAAGTTTCCAAGCACAGCCCTTCTATTATGATTGGTTACTAATTTACATACACGTTCCTCTGACGAGTTAGCAATGTATACACAGATATACATCAACATCTTGATTTGCTACATCCTTAAACCTTCTCAGTTCCCGGATGTCTTTGACTAGGGGAAGCTGATTTTAGGCTTGAAACATACAAAGATCTTCCATCAAAGAACACGCTGAGTTAAAATAATCCTGACATATTCCACATTTTGCAGCCAGGTGACACGGAAATACCGCGGGCAAAGCCACAGTTACGGCACGCAGGAGAACGGGCTCTGCGCCTCAAGAGGGGCGCCCCTGCTCCCCGCGCTGCCACAAAATGGCGGGCGCCGCCTGAGGGGAGCGGCGGCGGCGGCGGCGGGAACGGCGGCGGCCCCGCCTGAGGGAAGGGACGCGGGCCCCCCGCTGCAGCGGCGCGGCGCCCGTCCTGTCTCCCGCTCTCCACCCCGGCCCTGTAGCGACACCGGCTCCGCGGTCCGGCCCCTCCGCCGCCGCCGCCTCCCGCGGTGGTGAGTAGGGGAGCCCGGTGGAGGAGGTCGGTCCCTGGGACGCGCAGCTGTGAGGCGGCCGCAGCTGTCCCCCGCCTCCCCGCCCGCCATTATCCGGGCGGGCGCCTCAGAGTGACTCGTCTCCTTCATTCCCCACTCCCGGCTCCTCGCATCAGCCCATGTCACGATAATCGCGGTTACCCCCCAGGGTGGTGGGGCTGGGGGAGAAGGAGAGGCCGCGATCGGAGCCAGAGGGTGACAGTGAGGGCGGCGAGGCCCCTCAGGCGGGAGGGCCTGGGTCAGTTCCGTGCCAAGGCATTTCCATGTCCGTGAGCTAGAGGCTCCCGGCTGGCCGACACTTGGTTTGGCCGTGTTTTGTTTCTAGGCCAGGAGTAAAGTACGAGCAATATGTTCACAGATCCTGTGACACAAAATCAAAATCCTGGTTTTCCTCATGTATAGAAATGGCACTGGGGGGCAGGAGCCTTGCGCAGAAAGGTGATGACCCACAAGGGACACCTGTGGTCACTCTGATCTGGTGGTAATATAAGTGAAAGGAAAAAAATAAGTCGCACCTTGTTTTATTCTCAGTGATGCAAGATACTGATATCTTTCACAGTCGGAAGCAGATGGATGTCTTACAACTGTAACCGGATGCAGTTGTGACTGTGACCTCTTTTTGTGCAATTCAGATGTTGACAAACTAATACATAGTGTCTGTTCAGGGGAAAATGAAATAATGATGCAGAGTTTCTTGTTTGGGTGGGTTTCTTAATACCAGTCTGCTCTTTTTTTTTTTTTTTTTTTTTTCTTTTTTTCAGGGTAACCAGCCAAAGAAGTTATGAATATCATCTGTGGTCTAAAGCTGTCAGGCAGAAACTGTATTTTGTCTCATTTGGCTTCTTTGTGCAAACAGAGGAAGTGCAATAATCTCTCTTGGTCTTACACAGGATGGTACCGAAGTCAGGGTGACAGAAATAGATGCCAAAGCTTGGTTTTGAGTGGAAATACTAGAAACTGTTTTTTGACTGGAAACCCTGACTCCTATAGAAACTTGATTGGTAAAGGACTGAGATGTCTTTTGGATGTCCCACATACAAGTGGACAGGAAGTGTACAGGAATGCAAACCATAGTTCGGGAAGGTTTTTCTCCCAGTCTTCTCAGGCACTGGGGGAGAAGATCCCATCCCTCCTGATCAGTTCTGTAGGACAACCCCCACGTCACTTTGCTGCTTGGAACATTCAGATCAACAGGTCTTTTCACATATCACCATCACTTCAGGCTGCACCAGTTCCTCTTTTCTGGATTATTGTGAAGCCAGCTCAGAAATTATTTGCCATCATTCTTGGCAGGTAAAATACTGTGTTACTTTCCTTTCAGTGCAAGACCCATCATGCAAAGTGTGAGTGTGGGGAGGGACGGCAGATGTGTTTGTAGTCTTGTTTGACTGACAGTTTGCTCAACAAGGGGTCTTTTTTTTTCCATTATCAGAGGTATTAGATGTATTTTTTGCTCTTTTCCTTCTCGTTTACATGTGGTAGAGGGAGATGAACCAAAACACTAAGGGGCATTCCTTCCCTGTGGGAGGGAAGAAATACAATGGAGTGGAAGCCAATTACAGTATAACCCCCCATAAGCTCCTACGTGAGATGAGGCTGTAATAGAGAATACAGTAACAAATTCCTTTTCAAATATGTCCTAAACTAACACTGTTTGTATCTCACAGGAGCATAAGAAATTGGTGGAAGGCACTTCCTCCTAATAAACGGGAACTCTTCAAAGAAAGTGCAAGAAAAAACAAATGGAAGATCCTGCTGGGTGTCAGCAGCTTGGGAGTTGTATTTATCATGTTTTATTTTACCCACTTGGAGGAGACACCCATCACTGGCCGTGCTCGACTGTTGGTGTTTGGCAAAGAGCATTTTAGGGAGCTGTCACAGATGGAATATGATATGGTAAGATTTTAGACAAGAAATTGAAAGTACTCAAAAATTGCTGCTTTTTTAGTGATGAGATAGTCCTGCTAATGAAATGGGCAAACAAACCTTGTAGTGTCCTTGATGAGTTTTGAACTTCATGCTCAGAACCCTGAGGAGTCCCTTCATCTGTTACCTCCTCATCTTGTCCTCGGCCTTTTTTAGAATTCCCTTTCCACGAGAAGCACATAATGGTTACAAAGCATATAACATGCATGTAGCAAACATTCTTAACTATTTCTTGTCCATTGTAATTTTTGTAACTTCTTGTCCTGTAATTTTGAGTTCTGTGATTTCCTGTTGTAAAGGGAAACTTGATAAGCCATATCCAAATGTATCCATATTCCCATCTGTCAGAGACACGAGATAAGAAGAGAACAAGTATAGGATATTTTCAAATCACGTTTTGTATACATTTGTCCACCTTAAAAATTAGGACCAATGAATATTTTTTTTTTCAGTGGATGGAGCAGTTCAAAAGTCAGATGTTACCTGAGACAGATGCACGCTACCAGGTTGTGGAGAGAGTTGTTGGGCATTTGTCTGAAAGCAACAAGGACATCCCCCAAGTCTCAGCTCTCAAGTGGGTTATCCACGTGGTGGATGAACCAGGTGTAAATGCTTTTGTGCTTCCAGTAAGTTGTACACCACACAAAAAATAATAATATTGAAACAGCACTTGATATGTCTCCCACTTAATTTTTATTCTCTTTGTTTACAGAATGGTCAAGTGTTTGTTTTTACTGGGTTACTGGATGCAGTTTCTGATATTCATCAGCTGTCATTTATTTTAGGACATGAAATAGCTCATGCTGTGCTGGAACATGCAGTAAGTCTTAAAAGAAAGCTGTCTAATATTCTTAAATTATTCATTCTAATTACTCTAGTTGTGATTTTCCCTATCATTACCAACCAAGTTTTCAGTGTGACTCTATCTAATTAATGCAAAATTGAGTTTGAAATGAGTAGCCTGCTACAGTAGATCTTTATTATTTGTGTAGCACTTAATAACTGTCAGAAGACCTGTGGTGGTCCCTGTTAACACAAAGGCTGCCAGGGTTTTATTCACAGTTGTACAGGTAAATTATGACTCAATTTCAAGAGTCATTTAGAGCTTGATCTGCAGATCCCTCTCTTACAGCACAGACATGAGCTGGAGGTGCTCAGCAACTCTGTTACTTCTATAATTGTTAATACCTGAAGAAGTGTATGCACCTTTAAAAAGTATCTTAAAATACTTGATACTGTTATTATTGGAGCACTCAGTTTTAGAATGTCAAATTCTGGAATACCCAGAGCTTGGTTCTTGTATGATTTTGGTGAGCAACAGTTCACATCATGGTTTCTTGGGCTTGGTTCAGCCAACTAACCCTTTAAACTTCTAAAAAATATTTCTGATAATGAAGAAGAACTTATCTTGTTTGTATGGCATCTGGTGTCACCCAGCTGGCACAGTGAGAAGTATTGCATGATCCTGTTTGTAAATGCTCTGATCAATTTGTTGCAATGTCAAATAGAGCTCTGGAAAACAGAATAATCTCATGGATTCTGAATTTAAATGAAAGCAGCAGAAAAGAAAAGTACATTATGTGTACTGTTCCCTTACCCCATTGATGATCCTCTCTCAGTGATTTGTTATCTCTTCTCAAATTAATGTAAAGAACAGTCTTTGAGGTACTTTTATAGATTTTGCATTCACACTGAGATGTTTCCTGGCCTTTTTACTGAAGAACTTTTTCTGCTCGTTGCCTTCATCCTACCTCCAGCTTTGAGTCTCTCAGAGGGTCTGATAGGCAGAATGTATTTGTTCCAGCTGAATACAGCTTATGTGAATTCTGGCCTGAAAGTACCTTGTATCCAACTGGATTTTGTTTGTTTGTTTGTTTGTTTGTTTGTTTGTTTTGGTACAAGCAGGGAATGTTGTGCTTGCCCTCTTCCTGTGGCTCCACAGGAAAAAAAAAAATCAGTGACATTTAAAGTGTTTCCAAATTCTGTTAATGTTCTAAAGAAATGTCAGACAGTAAGGAATGAAAATGGGACAATTTCTGTTTGCAGGCAGAGAAAGCCAGCCTGGTTCACTTCTTGGATTTTCTCTCACTCATCTTTCTCACTATGATTTGGGCCATCTGTCCTCGTGATAGTTTGGCAGTTGTTGGCCAGTGGATTCAGAGCAAGTTGCAGGAGGTAAGACTGACATTTTCTATTGTCCTTCCTGATTTCCTTGGATTTCCTTGTTTTATAAATCTGATTCTGCTTTAGTTGATGCTGATTTTCATTTGTCATGTTGAAGAACTTTAGATTTCCCTAAATGACTGGATTTAGTTGCACAGGCTGCAGGAGCCTGCTTGCCAATTAAGACAGATGATTGTCTTTTAGAAAGGTAACTTGCCCTTTGAAGTTGTATATGGTAAAATGCAATGTTTTTATTTTAAGTAGTTATTAAATTCTTCCTAAACCAAATAAAATATATGGAATTCTTTAAATACATTGCTAGTGATAAGAATAGTTTCCAAGATTAAAAAATTGAGAATCTAAACACCCTTTATATAAACCATGCTATAGTACAAGTTTCTAAAATAATCTTCTCAGCCAGCAAATATTTCAGCAAAGTAAAATTCAGAGGCTTTCTGGTGCCAGTTTTCTTCAGCAGTGTAATTTACTCTCTGGACAGTTACTTATCCATTTATTTTTTAAAAAAATGTGGTTTTTTTAAATAGAAATTTGCTTAGATCATAAAACTGGAATCTGAATTAAACTGAAAGATCTCTTTGGTTTCTTTGATTTGGTGCTTTTCCTGAGATTTCCCCCAGTTCCTCAAAAACATGAAATTAAACATAACCAATCTGTTTTGGTAGTTCTTATGCTAATGGGTAGATGTGTGGATTCTGAACATAAATTATCTCTTAAGAGCTTGGATATTTGCACAAGTAGCTAAGAAACCAATACATTGATGAATTCTAGCCAGCATTTTGAAGAGCTGAATTTGGCAAAAACAAAGTGTGAATGAATCCCAAGACTGCTCATAATTTAGACAGCAAGATTCAACTCCCTGTCAGCATCTCCTCCTCTCCACACAGAATGGGTATTTTGGCATCGTGGGTTGGAGTTGGGCTTTAGGTTGGGAAGGGAATCTGGGTTTAAGCTCTGAATCCTGTGCAAAGGACACATCATCTATGGGATACTGTCCTGGTTTAAAAGGCTGATCAAACTTCAGTAATGTTGAAGTGATAAATACTTGCAAAGCTTTCATCCCATAGACAAGAGCAGCTGAATAGGAAGCTGAGTTTTTTTAGACACCCAGGAGTGCAGTGTCTGTTTCACTCATTCAGGATTTGCCTGTTGTGCTTACATGAAAGTGAATTGTTCTGCACATTTTTTCAGGATGTTTCTCTTCCTCTTCTTCCATAACTGTATTTTGCTTTTTAAAGCTTTAGCATCCCATTCTGTGAAAGGGTTATTTGAGCCATGCTGTGGTACTTGCTTCTGTTTCAATATTTGTTTTTCTCTTCTGTCCTTAGAGGCTTGACTTTTTGACCTGGTGACTATTGTGTATTTTTTATTATTGACTCTTAAGTGTTTCCCAGTGATTCTTTTTAGGCCTTTGGGCATGTGAGCTCCAGTTCTGCCTTTCCCCCAAAGATAATGGATTTTCTTTCCTTAAATAAATTGTTAACTTTTCTTATTACATTTATTTGGGGTTGTTCCTTAAGCACGTATTTCTGGACTGACACATATTGGCTTTGTTATAGAGCAGCAGTTATTTTATATGGGAACTAAAGCCTAGGAATTATTCTTGGAATAACACCAAGCGTGACTCTGAGTTTTACTCATGCCCCACACACCAGTATGTACAGATGCAGTACTTCATATTCCTTTCTTGTCCACCTCACACCATAAGATCTGTATTTCATGTGAAAACTGGTGATTTTGGGCAGTCAGCATCCCTGGAACTCCCTTTTCTTCAACATACACAGGCAGCTCAGATAATTAAATTGAAAAATCAATTTAGTCTTTTTTTGTATCAAATTTCTGACAAGGATTTTGGATCAGAGTTTGAAGTTCCGATTTTTCACTCTAGCACATTCACAAAAGATTTTTTAAACAATTCCATCTTTCAGTAGCTGATGACTACTGGATGTTAGATACCTCAGGACTCTTTTGTAGGTTGCAAATTTCATTTCTCTGTCTAAAAAGTGTTTAATAATTAATCAAACCGTTTATCTGGCTAACTAGAAAATGGTGCTTCAGGAATATATGACAGACTAGCCAGGGGTTTCTTTGCTGTTTAGTGAATATATGTGCACCAACAGACCTGGAGCACTTTTCAAGGCAATAAAAACACATATTCCACTTCAAGGAATTACTTTATCATCAGAGGATTTAAAAATATGTATTTATAATTGCAATGTTTAAGGTCTGCATAGAAACTAGGAATTTAGAAAGTGACCTCATCTCTGCTTACTTCTAAACCAGATGTTTGGCTTTTAAAACCAGATTTGGTTGGCTTCTATTTTTGACTTAGGAAAGAAAAACTACTTTGGAAAGCAGCAATAAGTTACAGTTACCTTTATGTACTCCAGGGACTGGACCACTTCTTTGGTGCTCTTAATTTCAAATTGGTTTGTGGTTTATAGTTTTGGTGTTTTTTCCCCTGAAACTTCTGAGGACAAATTTCTCTAGCCAGATAAAGAGCTGATAGAACCTTTTTGAGCTGATAGACCTTTCTCTCTTCTCTAACCTTGCACATTTGCCCCTGTTCAGTTCACATTTCCTAATGGATGACTAAACCAGGATGTTGTGACAGGTTTCTTATCTCTGCAGGAGCAGGCTGTTGAAACAAGCCCTGATTTGCATTTACTATAACATGCCAGACTAGGCTAAGGCTGCCCAAATCTATATGAATTACATTTGAGAAAGCCACCACTGCCTCTTAGGGTGTGTTAATGCTCTAGAAAAATGGGAGAGGAGTTTGGTCAGCTTTATGTCTTCTAGTTTGATTTCTCAAGGGCAATTTGCAGCTTGTGTTAGGGATAGTCATGGCAAAGGAGTGATTTCTGCATTGTGGGCAGCTTGCCATAAGAAATAGGTGATACCATGCTTAAAGTCTAGGGAACCACTGGAATTTTTTACATAGAGTTGCTGCAAGAGAAATCTTGATGTCAGTAAAAGAGTGAAGTGAAAAAGTTCTGGTGAAAAGTTGGTATTTAGCTTTCAGTTGCTGCAAAATGAGATTGGCTGCTGATAGTTCCCATGAGAATATAACTAATTAAAATGAATTTCAACTGAATACAGGATCAGTGAGTTACACATAATGGAATTAGAGATTACAATAAGAAAATGAATACTGGTCACATGCAATGTGAGCATTAGATAGATAGATAACCTTCTCATAGGAAGTGGGGTTTAAAACACAGCTATGAGGCTTTATCTTTGTGCACATTCCAGACCCAGGAACAAAACTTTGATGTCTTTCTTTGCAGTTCATGTTTGATAGACCCTACAGCAGAACCCTGGAGGCTGAAGCTGATAAGGTGGGACTTCAGTTTGCTGCAAAGGTAACTACAACTGATTGGTTTTATTAGCAGTAAAAATAAAATTAGCAAAAAAATAAGTACCAGACATTTTTTCAGTTTCTGTCACAGTCAGAGGGAGTTTCATTCTTCATATGGAGGTAAATGGTAAGTTTTTGAAGATATGTAGTTTTATGAAGTGGTGGGGAATAAAAGAGTTGTTAGGGAAAGACAAAGTCATTGTGGCTAATTGGATAATAATAACAACATTGTAATAACATTGAAGTGTGTAAAGTTGTGCATTACCTGCACAGTCTTCTTTCTGTGTATTTTGTTGCTATTAAAAGAAAATCCCATGTCTTTGTAAAGAGGAGAACTCTAAATAGGGATCTTGCATAAGTAGGATTTAATTATATGTAAAGATTTAAAGATTTAAGTGAAATACAGCCATAACAACAATACAGCTTTGCTGAAGCAAGACAATAATTTGGTCAGAAGCTACTCAGCATTTTTTCATAGTTTATTTTTTCAATTACTTTTTTTCCCCCTGGGGAATTTAATTCTGTATTAAAGGAACTGAACCAACTCTTTGATTTCTGGCTAAGTGCAATAGACTTATGTGTGAGATACCAGTGAGAGCAGCACCATCTAGTGTTAATATTTCATTAGCAAAATTTCCTTTTAATAGTTATTAATGTTACTTTAAGGAAGGGTTCTAAAAATTAACTTTGATTCTGGGATTAAAACTGCATTTGTAATTTGAAGTTGTCTAAGGGAATAATACAATCAATTAAAAAAATATAATTGCTGTGTTTGTGCTCACTGCTTTCTAATACTGAAAAAGTAGGGCCATACCAGAAAGAAATTAGTCAAGTGACATATGAGCATTTCTCTGGTTGTGCAGATAACCTTTTTATAATAGTAATTTAAATAAATCAATTCAAAGGATAAAGCACCATATCTTCCTGGGAGAGGGAATGGGAAGAAATAATTTTCTTATCTTCTGCCCACTAGTCTCTTTTTTTTTCTTAGCTAATAAAGGTCAGTGTAAGAAATCTTGTTTATTTTTCTTTTATACTTAAACCTAAAAATAGAGAAGTCTGTGGTGATACACAAAAGCAATTCTAAAAGTTACTGCTCCCTGATTTTCTATGGTTAAATATGTACTTCTTGAAGAGAGTCAGGAATTCTACACAAGTACTGTTTTATTGTCATGGATTCCACAGATCACCCATGGAAGGCTGTGTAATCTATTACAGAAAAGCATTTCCAGTTATTTTTAGGTATATTGAAGTATGATTTATTATCACCTTCTATTTTGACTCTCAACTTCTTCCTGTAAATTTGCTTAGATCTGTGGAGATCATTAATTTGTTCTAGTAAATATAGCTTGGAATTTGCACTGAGCTTTTTTTAAAGAGCCAGTATAGGGCAGAAAGGGTAAACCTTTCCTTCCTGTTGAATTTTCCTAACTCAGATGTAAGTTTTTTAAAGCACAGGTGTTAAAAGGAATAGATCCAGTGTCTGCATGAATTTTTTATTGCTTTTAGATATTTTGGAACAGCTTTTTCCTGTCAGGTATAAGGACCATCTAAACAATCTTAAGAAACTTAAAATTTAAGATGTCTTTTGTAATTCAGTATCAATCAGACTGTGTATTTCTTACTTTAAACAGGCAGTGGTGTTTTATTTCCCTTCTGTTCCCAGGCTTGTGTGGATGTCAGAGCCAGCAGTGTCTTCTGGCAGCAGATGGAGCTGGCAGAAGCCATCCAGGGGCAGCCCAAGCTGCCAGAGTGGCTCTCCACACACCCTTCCCATGAGAACAGAGCTGAGCACTTGGACCGCCTCATCCCAGAGGTGAGCAGGGCTCAGGGAAGTGGCTTTTCCTCTTAGGAAACTTGCCAGAAGTAGTTTGATATTAATTGATTAATTAGCTGCTTTGGTATTGATTCCCAATTTACTCTGATAGCACCATGCTTACCTTTATCCTTACAGAAATTCTCCATTGCAAAGCTTTCAGCCTCAAAGGTTTTATTAAATGAGCAAAAGGAAGATAGCACAGATAAAATGTAATTATATTCCATGCAGTTTGGGTTTTTTTCTGATTTCTGATCAAAGTCTAAAATTTTTTCTTTTGAATGGCATTTTGATATAGATGTAACAGTGCCACAGGTCTCATCCACTCTTTCTAATTTTTTTTCCCATTTTAGAAAGGCAGTTTTTGAGTTGGATCCCTAAATTGTCTTGACTTCTCTTGCTTTTGTAGCAAATAAAAAATTAAAATAGAGTGTTAAAGCACTCCACTGTGACACTGTTTTTCAGCAAGCTAAACTGTGTTTGGAAATACTCTCTTTTATAACCAACTATTCTCTTTTTTTAAAACTCTGGCCCTTTAAGTCTTTCTCAGTTCCAAACTGTAAAGACACTTGAAGATTTATTGGCAGAGGGAGCACTAAAATGTTGAGGTGTTTGCTGACTTCAAAGGAGAAAAAAAAGAGTTTCATGAATCCTTTGATGAGAATGAATACAGTAAATATTCTAAATGATGGCATAAATCAAAGTCAGCATTAGGGATAGGAGGCTGGAGAGTGCCTAGACTGGATATTTCAAATTAATATACACAAAGTTTGTACTTTGCAAAAGCAGGCTGGGAGAAGGTTTTTGATGGATTTTTTAACACATTTGAGCAGCTGAATAGAAAATTATTTTTGTTGTGGAGCTTCAGTTTTAGCTAGATTGAACATAAAGGGTTCAGGATCATTTATTTTCATGTAGTTGTTGACTAGCTTATAAAGAAGTAATGAAATAAATTACTTCTTATGTTCTACCCCAGGCCTGAGCAAATAAGTTAAATAACTGAGCAACTGTGTAGAACTCTTATTTCTGTCTCATCTCTCATAGTTTAGCAGGTGGAGCAGCCCCCATCTTTTTACAGCTACTCTCATTTCCAAGAGCAGTGAAGGCTGGGAAGATCTTCCCAAAGATAATTGAGGGGAGATGTTTTTGTTTGCCTTTTACCTTAAACATTCTTTGGAGTAGGATGAGAAAACAGGGGCTGAATGCTTCCTGTTTTTAACAAGTTCACAAGATAAGTGAGGTTGGCATTACAAAACTGGAATAAAGATGAAAGAAAATGTGTAGAGGAGGCTTCTTGTCTGCAGCATTGACTCCCCTTCTTGTGGGAGCTGCTGCCTTCAGGCTGCATTTCAGGCATGGAAAGGGAATCCTAGGCTTTTATTGTTACTCAATATCAGCTTTTTGTTTCATTGTTCATGTACTTTGAGCTTTCTACAAGAGAATGTTTACCATATATTAATTGTCATTAGATATTCAGAGCCCAGGAGAGAAGCCAGATTATCAAAAAAGGCCTTTTTATCTCTAGTGTCTCTCTGTGAAGAAACTGATACTTCTTAAGACTCAGTGCCAGATCCATCATGAGTATTATTTGGTTTCATGTGCTGCTCTTTTTGGAGCTGAAATGGTTTTCAGGACAATACATCTCTTACTAGACCAGCTACTATAGCTGGGACAAATAGGGACAAGATTTTGGACTTCTCTAATCTTTCTCTACAGACTTTTAAGCAGGTTCACAATAAGATGCAATCATATAAAGTGAGAATTTTTCTTCAGGTAATGAAATGTCACATCTGAATGAGGTGACTGAACAGTCTCAGGAAGTGTAAATTAAAGGGGAGCTATCACAGGGATCCCTTTCAAGTCATTAAGAGACTGAGAGCAAATCAAATGAGTGTTAAAGATGTTACATCTGGTTTTTTGAGCAAGTTGGAAGCTACAGCCACACTGAGGAATCAGTAAACAAGAGAGCTATAAGCAGTTAAAAAGTGATGCTGTCCTGGAAATGAAATAGAACAAATAAAAAAGATTTGCTGTGTTTTGAAAGTATTTTCCCCTCAGACAGGGAGGTGTTAGGATAATAAACCAGGAAAACAGAATATAGTCTTAAATAGGAAACTGAAATCTCTTAGAATTCCTGCATGAAGGCTGGAGAGATGTGTTTTATTTTCAGAAAAAGAAATCTTAAAGGAATTTTGTCTAAGGGTGAGAAGATGATCATTGTTCTGGAGAGACTGTGGGAGTGTAGTGCCAGAGAGAAGCTACAGAATCTTTTAGTCAAGTTCAATGTTTCATTTTCATGTTCTCTGACTTGGGGCAGTGTCTGTTTCCAAGTGTGCTGTTCAAATGCAGCACTAAACAGCAGTGGAAGCCTCAGCTAAACTGAATAAAGCAGAAGGTTATCTACTGAGCCTTGCCTGTGATACAAAAATTCATCTTGATGTGACATTTGCTTTTTTAGCATCATGTTGTTGGCTCAGGTTCCATTTTTGATTCACTGAAAGTCCTGTTTCCCCTTTCTTGTGGAAATGCCATGGTGAGGTCATTTAGAGACTAATAATAGGCTGGGATATATCAATTGCACTGCTTGTCTTGTTTGCTAGGTCAGTTAACTGGTCAAAAAAAGTTAATTAATTTACTTTGGCAACACCTGTTTTTTTTCAAATCCACATTGGCTGCTTATTATTTTTATTAATTTTTGTGTAGTTAATACTTTTTCCTCTGCTGCCTTTTGACATGGGAGATACATTTATTTTCCTTCCTTTTCAAAAGCAGGTTGGTATATTTGCCCTTTGCTTATCATGTGAACATTACTTCATAAATTAACATTACTAGTTAATTCTAGTACTAGAATATGTTAATTAAGCCCTATCAAATAAAAACAAGAATAAGAATCACTGACCTGCATTTCTATCCTCCCTAAAAAGTTATTAAATATTTTGTCACAATTTCTCTTTCCTATGCCAACATCAGTGGGAAGTGGATGTATTAGCATTGTGTATAAGCTGCTTTTCTTCTCTATCCAGTAAAGACTGTCAATTCCTTTAATCATCTTTTTACTGCAATTCATTAAGACTGTAAGGGCTGGAGACCAGCAGGTAGTCTGGTGTCTGTGACAGTGTGGAGGATTAATATCAGGAGCTAAAAATTACTTATTTTTCTATTTGCCTCTGCTGGTAGCTTTACATTTACATGAAGGTGATAGGATGAGGGAGACCTGCCTAATTCTTCCGCCTTCCCTGCTCCCAAACATTGCAGGAGGTGACTCTGATTGTATTAATAAGAAAAACAGGTTCACATTCGTAACTTACAGGCAAGAGTTTGGATGTTTTATTTGGGATCTCCTGAAGCAATAAGCAGGCAGGTGGCTGCCCTCACTGGAATGTGTAGTTGCAGCTGTCCTGAGCAGGGAGATGACAAGTTAACTTGGCTTTTCTTTCCATATCTGGAGTTTCTCAGTGGCATGTGAGGTGATGATGTTGAATAGCTGCCTTCTACCCCCTTGCTCAGCTATGTCTAGCAAGAACACAGACATCCACAGGGTAAAAATGTTCACCTGAAGTACTGGTTTTTATCTTTGCTGTTGGGACTTCAGGTGAGTGCAACCATAGAAGTAGGTCAGGCACTGTTTAGACAGGAAAACCCAGAGATACAAAATTGCTAAATTAGTTTAAAAGAGGATTCTGTTGCCTTTTCCAGGATGCAGCCTAAATCTTTATATTCCTATTTGCCTTGAATAACACTGCTTGACATTAATGCAGTCTTGCAGCAGTTTATGTTCTAGAAGAGAACAAGAGAAAACTCTTGGTTTATCACAAATGTCAGTTTAGGAATGGATTGGTTACTGAAGCAGAAGAGTGTTCAGCAGTACAGTTACATTTGGTGACGACATGGACAGTCATGCTGTAGAAAAACAAGCTGTGAAAGCTTTAATCATATTTTAAAAAACTTAGACAGGAACAGTATTTGCATGCCTAATCCAGACTTGTGTATCCAGTAATTTGAATTTTACATTTCAGCAAGAAACAACTGGAGAAACTCTTGCTACATTTTTGGAATGTGTCTTTTTCCAAAACCATTTGTTAATTTTAAATTCTGTTTGTTTCTAGCCATTTACAGCAAACTCTATCAGTTCACTGTAGTAAAGTTAGAAGAGAAATTTGTTTTGGAACCTCCTTATAGATAAAAGTGAGTTAAGAAGCTCTGCTCTTCTATTTTAAAATCTGCTGTAGTGAGATGTTTCCAGTGCCTCCCATGGAAGAATATCAAAGTGTTTCAAAATGATGGGCAAATACTTATGCAGAGCTACACTGGAATATTTGATTTGGTACTTCAGACAAAGCTAGTGGATATAAAGCAGATTAAAAATTTCTGTCTACAATGCAGTGCTAGGATTGCTATGAAAACTGTGTTTTTTCTTCCTCCTCATGAATCAATCTAGACCAAATTAACCAGCATGTGTTTTCTGCTGACAGGCCCAAATACTGGCCAGGAGGCTCCTGGCTACCACTCAGGACAGCCCTGACCATTGCTTTTCAGGAATCCATGATTTTGAAGTGAAGTGGAATAAAATGCACATTTGAACTGGTTTCTCTATAAAAGGATTAAAACCAGAGCTGGATGTAAATCTGCCCATGGTTTATGCTGTTAATTGAGGCCAATATTGAACAAATGTGACCATACCACACTGACCATTGATTAATGGTAACCATCAGACTTGTTGTGGTCTTGGTGTTTCATTTTGCAGATCTTGAAAAAGTAGTGCTCAGTGGAGATGTAGAACCCTCTAGAGTTAGAGTTCTAGAGTTCTAGATGTAATATTTTGCTATATGATACATAGGATCTACTTTTCTTAATTAAATGAGTTCTAGGAGGATCCATGGATCCCAGTAGATCTGTGTACAGCTGCTTACAGAGCACTTCATCAGTTGTTGTGTGCCAAACACAGGAGCTGCCAGTTTGTGTGGTCTAATTAAGGTATGTTCAGCTTTGTGACAATGAACACAACTTAAGCATCCTTTGAAACAGCTGACTTTGAACAGGTTGGTATCAATTTCTCCACAGAGCCTTTGAGATGTGAGATTCATCCATGCCATTCCTTTCTCAGGTGGCCAGGCAGACAGGATGATCTGGGGGGAATGTGCTTGTGCTAATGAATTTTGGTTCTCTGGGAGATCCTCTGGCTCCTTTGTGCCCCTACTTTTTTACTTGTCAAATGCAAGCAATGGCACTGAATCAGTGAGCAGAACTAAAAGTTTGGTCTCTTACTGCTGGTCTTTTTATCCAGAGAAATTGTTACATTCTAGAGACATAGTTTTCTTGTGACATTATTTTCTGGTAATATTTGGAAACTTGGAATACTCCAAATGCTTCTTGGAGATGAGATCACTTGAGTAACAGGAGTTTAGCTATACTGATGAGCCATCTGGATCTCTGTGCCAAACAGTTAAAAGTCCATTATGTTATTGGAGATTTTCCCTCCTTTTTTGAGTCAGACATCTATGTATAGTTACTTCAATAATAGAACATATCTGAGGAAGTAAATTATTCAGAGCCCTTTTTTCCTTGATGCAGTCATTTTCATTTGCATTTGAATGTAAATATAAATATAAAAATATGAAGCTGAGTGCAGTATGTGGGCTGTGGCTGTGGGCTATGGGCTGGATATACCCCCACTTAATTAAGTGGATTTCCTGCTGGGATTTTTCTTCTCTCTGAGGCATTTTAGAATATGGATTGATTCAACATTTTTCTTCAAAGTGGCCTGAAAGGGCTACAAAAAGTTTAGTTTATATGTGAATATAAATTAAAAGTACTGATGTGGACAAGTATCACAGAAAGCATTGGAGAACTTCCTGTTTAATTATGTTGTACCTTTTAGAATATCCATCCTTGGAGATCACGGTGTGAGAAAATAATTTCACTCTTCATTCTTCCCATTGTTTTACCATATTGCTCCATTTTGTCACAGGAATTCCTGGCTTCTGTTGAGAAGTTGTTCAGTAACAATTCAGGCTCATTATTCCACTAACCAATGTGCAAATGCAAACCTGACTGGAAAGCCAAAGTCACTGACTGCAACCTTTCTTGTTTTTCCTATTTGATTTGTTTTCCCATGTGTTCACAGGCTCTTAAAATAAGAGAGAGCTGCAATTGCCCATCTCTTTCTGGACCAGATCCTCGCCTTATTTTCAGACTTAACATGCAACATCTCCTGGAATCATCTAAAGGTCGAGGACCCCCAAATTCTACAAAGCAAGATCCCTCAAAACCAAAACTGGACTTTCCTAACACTCAAAAAGTGGAAGATATGCCAGTGACTTTTGCAGTTAAACCCACGAACTGATGACATCAATTTTCACTTTTTATGGAATTGGTGGTCCCTGAAGGTCTATCTTATAACATAAAATTGTCTTTGAACCATGAAGAAGATGTAGCCACTCAGATTCTCCATTTCTTTTATGTGATCTCTCACTCAAAGCAATAAGGAACCGTGCCCACACAAGAAGAGCAGCGTGTTGGAGCAGAAAGTTTCTTATTCATTAAGAGTTACTAAAATAAATCACTTCTCAGGGGAAAGATAATCTCATACAATCCAGTCACACAGTGTAATTTTCAGCTTTATCAGGCTCACCTTGATCAGAGGACAGATGAGCCAGAAGCGTCCCTAAAGCAGAGGGAAAAGTATAATTTTCATCACTTAAGTTGTCTGGTTTATCTTGCCATAATTTGGGTTAGATCTACTCAGCTTCATTTGAGAAATAATGAGAAGAGCTTACTGCCTGCTCCACATCCAGGCTGTTTAAAAATATTAAGCTGAGAAGCGATAATAGCTATGGGCTAGATACACCCTCTCTTAATTAGGTGGATTTACTGCTGGGATTTTGCTTCTTTCTGAGGCATTTTAGAATGTGGATTGATTCAACATTTTTCTTCAAAGTAACCTGAAAGGGTTGCACCAAGTTCAGTTTAAAAAAAGGAGTGAAATAATTTTCAGGAAAGTCTTCCTTCTGGAAGAAGCACTGAAGGAATCATGTAGCACCAAATGCTTTACAAAGATGCCTCTGGTCTTTTTTAAATGATCAGGGTGCCTCATCAGAGGGCAGTTTTGCTGCCACAACATTAGATTTGGATATATCCATTTGGATGGAAATGATTGCTGATGTGGAGTATATTACATAGGAGACAAATACAAGGTTTCTTGACTGCACAGCTTTTGCAGATGACTTTATCATGAAAGTGACTTCTTGTCAGGAAACTGGCATCTAAAGCTGAGCATCCCTTCCTCCCTCTTTCCCCTTGAAGCCACACTTTTTATACCCTGGAGAAAAATATGGACAATGTAGGTGAAGCTCTGCCTTTCAGGATTGGTGACCCACTGTACCCAGCATGTTAATCTCTGTTTGCACATGTTTGAATTGTCCTTGCTTTGCAGTTGATGGAAATACTGAAATGTTGATCTTGCAGGAAGATGTAGAAAGAGGTGGCAGTGAATTAAAATAAAAAAGGGAAATCCTGTTCCTTCATCTGTTGAGATGTATTTGCTGTTATGCTTTTTTTATTCATTTGATCAAAACAAAAATCTCTTTCATAAATGGTAGTGTCTTACTTGAAGAAAACATCCAGAATATTTTACAGGTTATCCTATTTTGAGACATTCTTTTCTTATATGGAGAAGGGCAGACTTTAACCATATTTCTTCAATTAAATCAGAATGCAAGCTTTTAAGAAGGAAAAAAATAACCAATTCAGTGCTGTCAGTGACTTAGTTGGAAAAACAGATTGTGAAACAAGTAATGCTTTCAATGACTTCAGTCAATGAAGCTGGGTCCTTTGAGAAACACCAGCAAGTCCCTTGTCTGTATTCAGAGGTAAGTTGATGTCTGTGTAATGCTGATGATTCTAGGTCTGATTATATAGGTCTAGATTGGCTGCATATTGCTTACAAGCTGTTCTTAAATCTCTGCTCAATCCTGCTGGCAGGAGGCAGAAGGTCCAGCCTGACCATTATTCATCCATCCATTTTTATTCTTGGTGACAGGAGTTTTTGTAACAGATGCTCAGTGATGTGTTGCAGCATTTGGACATTGTCACCTGAAGGTAAACAGAAAAATACACCATTTAGATTTCCCTGTGGACCTCAGAGTTTATCCTGCAGCACCAAAACCCCAACGCTGCTGCCTCTCTCTTGCTCCAGTGTCAGAGCTTGTTTTGTTATCCAGGGCTGCTGCTTGGCATGCAACTGGATGCTTGTGTCTGGTAGGACTAAGGAGAGCAAACAAGAGTTTTTATAGCATTCAGGATGAAGTATGAAACACACAAATTTCATATTTCTGCTGTCTGTTTTAAATGAGTGAAGTACTGCAGTTGAAGGCAGGAGATGGAATTTTCAAGTTCACCAAGGGAGCTTTTTTAAGATTTGTAAGTAAATAGCCTTGTAACCATGATGATGGTGATGTGAGAGAAAAGGTTTCAAGGGAGGGGTAATTCCTTATATTAGACTGACAAGGAGATTATGTATTTTTTCCAAGTGTACTCATCTAATAAAACTCACCCCTCTTTTTACAGACATATACAACCAAATAAAAAGTGCACACACAACACACACAAGAGTTAGGCCTCTGCACTAGAACACTATCTATTTAAATACTGTTTAAATTGTTTCAAATGTATAGTTTTACATATAAGGTGGGATGCTGAAAATTTCAGGCTTTAATTTACATTTTCATTCATCCCCAATATTTTTCTCAAGTGCTTTGGAAAAGGTTTCTCCTTTCTATTTTGCTTGTGTCCAACACAGAAAATGCCTTATGTTCATCTGCCTCTTGGAGGCCACTTTTTCTTAAATTCTTACTGTATACTCTATTGTGCATCTGCCAATATTGCTAAAGCATTTTTTCTTCTTTCTTGAACCAAAAAATTACAAAATTGTTGCCTTCCATGGTAAACATTTCACTTTTAAAGTCAAAGAAAAATAATAATGTTGTGTGGGCATATATAATAATTTACATAGTATCTTAATATAAAAACTATAATATTATATTATTAATCATTAAAATATAATTTCAAAATATACCCTTAGGAAAATACTGTGGTTACAAGCTTCTGATTATCTTTAGAAACTTTCCATTGCAATTACAATTGACTATGGCACAAGAAGAGCAGATCTAGAAGTGCTGTTGAAGGAATTCAGTGCTTGGAAAAGAGAGTATGTAAGAGGGAGAATAGTGCTAAAGTGAAAAAAGCTAAGGTAGACCAGTAATAATTCATCTGGATTTCCCACCTTTGTGCTGCACTTCACAGCCTCCTGCTGGAAGAGTAAATACATGGTACAAATTTCACTCTTAATGCATTTACTGTAGTGGAAATGTTGAGAGATTTTGTGAGCAGGGGAGGTGCATTCAAGGCAGTTCTGCAGTAAAAATGATTCCTTTCACCTTTTGGTTTATCAAGTTTACCCTTTTGTATTGGTTAGGTTTGTTTTTTTCATTTTTTTTCCTTTAAACTTGAAATACAGAAATGCCAGGAAAGCAAAGCAAACAGCTGTTAGAATCCTCTTTGTTCTTCAATTCTGTTTGTAGTCTCTAAAAGAGAACAATCCTGCAAGCTTGATGCTTTTTCCATATATTATGTAGGATGCCAGAGCTTTTTTTTTTTCTGGTGTGATGTTTGTATCTCAATGCCTTTGGTTGGAAAACAACTTTCTCTGTATTAGTCTGTGTAAGTTACTTTACAGCCATCCAGATACTCTCTGGTGAAGATCTTTGTTTCTCCAGATCTTGGGAGCATTTGAAAGGGGAGCAGGATGATCATAAGGTGTGGTGATGGTAGAGGTGACAGGATGACTTTCCTGTCAGCAGTACAGGGGTTTTTCATGAGGTTTCCTGTCCATATTGCAGAGTGTGGGTTAAACACTCACAGGAAGGACTGATATTAACAACTTGCATTTCTAAGTCACCTGAAGCACCTCATAAATACAGTTTTTCCTTAATACCTGCATAGGTGATGGTTCTAGCAGTTCTGTGGAGATATTGGAGCTCAGTAATTTGGAGATTTTAGCCAAACTCTGCAGAAACTCAGTAAAAAATCTGGAGCAGGAACTTCGAGCCATTCCTTAGCTTAAAATGTTTGTGTGTGACCAAACCCGAGTCCTCACAGCAAATTGAAGTGATGGGCTTTGGGTGATCTCTGCATTTATAAGTTTGTCTCCTTTCAAGGTCTGTCTGCAGAGTTTGGAGGCCCCTCTTTGTTCATACTCCACTAGGTTATAGTTATTTGTTCTTGGTGTGGTTATTTCTCAACTACTTTCTCTTATGCATAAACTGGTTGTTGTTTGCTCCCTGCCCATCATCACTGAGGAGCTGATGCCTACATCTCTTGACATGCTGGTTATTTAATCTCAAATAAGTTTGGTCTCAAATTTGTGTTTCCACCACAAAACCAGGGATTGCTTTGTGTATTTATTGTAAATAAAGGTAAGATAAAGCCTTGTAAAAGTTGGTTACAATGCCACCTTTTCCATGCCCCAGCCCCACTTTTTCCTAGAGCTGCAGGTGTCTCTGCTGCAAACAGCAAGGGCTGCTGAGAGAGAATGAGGAGAATCAGAAGAGGCTCCTCACTGAGCTGAGGAGGAGATGGGGCTGGATGTTCCTGTGATAACTTTATTGCTGGGGCTGACAATTGTTGGCAGGTCTGTAAAGAGAACTGACTGGGTGTCTCTGGTGTCGCTCTCTGCTGCCTGCACGCATTGCAGCCATGCAGGAAACGTGCTCTTTGATTTCCTGAAGCCCCAGGCTGTGTGCCAAAGCCAGGCCTAGCAGAATATTACTGGCTGCCTTGTTGTGGTTCAAGCCTGCTGCTCTTGGTATGAGCTAGGGGCTCTTACCCTGATTTATGGACATATGCAGAGAATTGTTATCTCCAGCACATAAATTCATTATAAGTATTAAACTAAGCTGAAATTGAACCTGTTGACCTGGAAGTGAATGGCTCCATAACATTTCATTAATCCTCTGAGATGTTTAATTCCTGCTAATTTGATATTTCAGATACAATCTTCTCTACAGATATAATGGCTTAATTAGTATACATTACATGATGTCTCTTCACAGTACAGCGTGTACAGTATTTATCCACTAGAAAAGTAATTCAGTAGAGCTCAATTCTAATACATTGACTAGAGCATAAAAGTTGAAAAGAATATGTGCAGCAGTCATTATATTTTAAGCATAAACATTTTTCAAGCAGTCTTCTGTTTGTTGATATCTATTGCCCTCTAAAAATGATGGTCCTAAACATTTTTTTACAGCTTATTAAAATATTGACTGAGAGCACTTTTTGGTCATACCACCATAATCCATGTTAGAGAAATCTATTTTCTAGCATTCAGCTTGCATATCTTTTTACTGAAGTCACTGGTTCAGAGCAAGTCTGTGTGACAGTTCAGGACAGTGGTGCCAGCTGGGACTGCGGGGGACAAACAAAGGGAAAGATAATGGATCTTTGGAATGTGGTCATTTTTCTGCTTCCTTCCTGTAGAAAGGCACTGGAGGCACAGATGTGAGGAAGCTCTTGAGCAGTACCTGAATTGAGATTCAACCCAGCCACTCCCCCTCTCTGCAATCTAAGACTTGAGTTAATTAAATTTATCTCTTTTTTCCTTCTAACATTGATCTATATTGTATATTTGAACTCTAGAGAATCGGAGCTCCTCACTCCTACCTGGGATACATTGTCAGATGTATTCCGTGCATATCTGGAATGAGTAATGAAGGAGTAAATGCTGAGGGAATAACGCAGTGTGAGTTTTCAGTCACCAGGTGGCGGCTGGGCTGCCCGAGCCGGGCTCAGGCCCATGGATGCAGCACCTGCGGCTTCAGTCCGGCTTCAGTAAATTATCCCGGCGATTTTCCCTCAGTGTTTACGGCAGCGACTCCTCCCTTGAGTGAACTCGAAACATCAGGAGGAGAAAATGAACGTATTAGGCTAGGATGTTATTGTTTTCTTCTCTAGATTTCTCTTTTTAGAGGATGAAGGATAAGGAGAGAATAAGAGGTCAGCCAGACTTACTTGTTCAGGAGGGATGAAATGGGAGGACTCCGATTTTGTTCTCTGGTTTCAAAGCTCGGTGTTCTCTCTCTTCTGCCTCCCCCCTCCCCATTCCATTTGAGGTATTTCTTGAACTAGGAGGCTGAAGGGCAGTAACTGATCTTGGTGTTCAAGGAGTTAAACATGTATCTCTTAGATTTCAGAGACTGCCAGATATGTGAAGAACATCTTTAAATTCTGAGCCTGGGGAGGGTTTCTATGTTTTGTTTAAGCACTTGAACAAAATGGCAGAGGATCCTCAAAGTGCTCAAGGCCTCAGCTAGCACCCTGTCTGGTGGGGTTTTGCCCTCTCCTTTGCTGTATCCTCAGCTTTGTCTCCTTCCCTTTCCTTTGGTCATGCAGAGGAGGCTACACTGCTCTGTTTCATCATCTTTTCATCCAAAAAGCAAGAAGGAAACAAAACCCTTGAGAAGCAACAGGGTCTAATTTCCACTGTCTCAATGAGGCCTCTATTCTGTTCACATTGAAATTGCTGGCAAAAGTCCCAGTAGTTAGATCTGGATTTCTCCCTCCTTAAAACAATATTCTTCCTTTTGTGTTTTATCCTCTGCTTGTCAGAATCAGCTGATTATGAGCTCCTGCACAGATGACATTTTATCTGCAGTCAGCAGGAAGGAGGCATGAATTAGGGCTTAGAAAAAAAAAATCTTCAATAATTAGCCACTGAGGAAGGAAAACATCCAAAAAAAAGTACACAGATGGAATTGACTTATTTCATTTGACTGGGCTGGAAAGTTCAGCTGTAATGATAGTGGTTAAATTAATTATGTTGATTTGGTGACAAGGAAACTACCATGTCCCCAAATGATGTGTATTATTTTTGGACCCAGATGAAGTAGCTGCACACTGTTGGTGATGTGTGTCAGTCTCATAGATATCAGGTATTCCTCATGTGGACTTTTCACCCCATGCTCCTTCAGGATGTGATTCATGATGTCACAATTTGGTCACATACCACCCTTAAGGCAGGGTTTGGATAAGTGCAAGGCTTTAGTGGTTTCTCTGAAATCTTTATTGTTGTGAATAACTGCTATGGACACAGTTTTGGATGCTGTAGTGGGTTGTGATCTCTGTCATGAAAAGACACATTGTGCTGTAGCTGAAGTGTGTCCTGGGGCTGTGCTGAGAGTGCTGCCTATCTTCAGCAGTGAATGGCAGGAATGTTTCTGCATCATCACTCCCACACCTGTTACAGCTCTGTTCTGCCTCAGCTGCAGCTTCGGTGACCAGAGGTGTTTGTAGGCACAGCAAACATCGCACACATCACACATGTCCCTGTATGGAATTAGAGAGCTTCTTGTGGTTGTCTTGGGGTGTAGAACTTAAATGTGCTTCACCTTCAACTCCTCGTGGCCATTTGGTCTCTTGTTCTGGCAAACTGCTTTGTTAGTAACTTCTGACATGCTGGCCTCTCATTCTTTGTTGTCAGTATTGTGTGAGTGAGGATCCCTTGAAATAACTTTTCCATGTGGCTGTGGAAGCCATTGACACCTGCAGACCTCTTGATCTTCTCTGTGAGCAGCTCCTAGCCTGTCAGGCTATCCCTGAAGAAAACTCCATCTTAACTTTGTACTTGCAGTTTTGTCACTTTAATGTTTCATGGTGCCTGTGGGACATATATGTCAAGAGGCATCACGTCTTGGAGGATGTTTCTGAATGGCCTTCATGACCTGATCCATCTAGGACTTTAAAAAGAGGACCTTGAATTTGATAGGGACAAAAAAAGACAGCCGGTAAAATGAGCACAGCATTAGCAGAGAGAAATATTCAGAAGGTTCTCATGCATTGATAACTGATAACACTTATCATTTTCCTGAACAATAACAGTTTTGGGTGTCTTTAAACTTTCCCTTTTATTCCCACTGAGGTGGAGTCAGGCTGTAACTGGTTACCAGCAGCAGTCAGACATGGGTGTGAAGGGATGTGGGTGCTGATAAGCAGAAGGGTCACACCAAGATGCCATAATAAAAGCATAGTTATTTCTAGAGGAAAAAAAACCCCAACACAATATTTATACCAGTTTTGCTTATTTTAGTCCACTAATAACATACTTTTGCCAAGTATAACTTTGTCTGTGTAGAAACACTCTGCTCTAATGGTTTACAAATTTTCATATGTCAAAAAAATGTTCCTTACAGTCATTTGGACTTGGTGTAATTTTTATAGTGTGTGTACACAATTCTGTCTCCTGGAATAAAACACATGTTTTATCCTCTGCTTCAGGAGCTGCAGGCACAGCTCTTCCTCTCTACCACTAGGCAGAGCTGCTTTGTGATTTCTGCCTTCCTCTGAGGCTTCCTCCTCCTAACCTTTTTTCTTATACCCTGCTTTTGTGCTTAAAACTTGGCTTCTTGTGAAAACTGTAAAGATAAATCCAGATTATTAGTCTATCTGATACTCTGTTCTGCCTCTGTTCCCAAATAACAAAAAAAGCTTTGACAGGTGAGAGCCCAGGTGAGCTGAGGTGACTTAACCCATGGCATGTGGCAGTGGCTGCAAGTAATGTGTGCCATCTTGAACTCTGCCTACAGAGACTTTCACCCCAGGTGCTGAGGCACCAGTGGCTCTGAATGTGCAATCTATTAGCATCTTTCACTGTAACTGTCTAATGAGTTGCAGGAATCCAGCCTGGAGGTCAGGGATGAAAGGCTTGTGGTGGAGCTGCTTAGTGAACCTGATTTCCCCATCTTTAGGAGGTCAGAAAACTCCTCCACCAAGAGAATGACCTTTGCCAGGTCACAGGGACTGATGGGCACCTTGGCCTGTGCAAATCCCAGTTCTGAATCCAGTCTTGGAAGCAGATAGGAGTGATTTCATGTTTTCAATGATATTCTGTATCATTGTTAGTTTCCTAACCTAGGAAATCCTGCTTCTCTTAAAATTGTATTGAATAATATGGAATAGAACATTCTCAGGTTAGTGCTGATAGGTTTGGATTGCAGTACTACCTGGAATTCATGTTTTTAATCTGCTCCAGTCCATCAGGGTGACCTAGTGAAAAGGGAATAGGAAAAATGCAACAAAGAAACTGTCAATACTGAGACAATTTAATTAGAGTATTTTGCTTCTACAAGAATTGCCTGCATTGAGAATACAAAAATAAAAATCAACCCCCAAATCCTTGGCAAAATGCAGCTTCCACAGGCTTCCTGATGCTTTAGGCATTCTGGTGCAAAGGTATATCATGAAGCTGTGTGTGATTTATAGAAAGGAAAGAGTAAAATATAAAAAAGAGAAAAAGAGTCTATATCTGTAACTGTCATCCTCACAGGTGGGCTTCAAAGACCCAAAACTTGTCACCTAGGAAACTTAAAATCTTCCAGAATTATCTCCTTTAGTACAAACATTTTTTAAAAACCTCAGTATTGTGATTAAATCCACTAAAATGTGTGGATTTGTACACTGTGCATGGAACACAAAGGTGAAGGGTTTGAGGTCTCTCCAAGCAGGAGGTTTGAGCTTTTTGCTCTTTCAAAGCCAATTAGATTTTGGCCAAAGCTTCGTGATAGAAGCAGAACCAAGTTTTCCACCCCTCTTCTTCTCATTTTATAGGTGCCATGTGGCTGGGGCTTTGTTCCCTCTACTTCCTTTGATTTACACTGTCATGTAGACAAATCAAAGCCTATCCTTTATTTATTGCAGCTAGCAAGAGTGTGCTATAGAGTTAATTCAGGATATGGACTCAAATCCTTCCCTGGAGCAGAGTGGAGTACTTTGTCATTTGCAAACACTTGGAAGCACAGTGCTTCAGAGTTCCTGTAAACAAGAATAAATTCAAGGAAAATTTTGAATTACATGTGTACTTTGAATGAATACATTGGAATGAGAGTAGCACACAGCAAGACGAATCTATCCATCATGGGCATTTAGTGCAGAGCCTGGATTTGCTTTTCTTTGCTATTCACATAGATTCGATCAACATCGCACTTCTGTCATTCGCTAAATACATGGGCTCTGCTCGCCGGGACACCAGCTCATCAGTTACCCAGTGAGCAGCCTGTCACAGGGCCTGCACAGGCCATTTGTAACTGTCACATCCCCCCAGATCAGAATCTTCCCAGAGCCTGATCCACCCAGGCCTTGGAAACAGCCTTGCTGCACCTGAGAGCAGCCTTGCTGCTTTGAGCGGGGATGCTGGGCCCAGTGCAAGAGGTGACTTGGAAAGTCTGGCTCTCCCCAAGTTGGAGGGTAGGCACCAGCCTGCAGCTCTGGTTTTTGCCTTATTTTTCCATCAATATCCAAGAATAGTGGCACTCACTTCTGTGGGAACTCAGCACATCACTCCGGATGTCCAGAGTTACCGAGAGAACCCTTGGGGGGGTCTCGGAAATCCTGGAACGTTGCCAGGAGTGTTTGGTGGCTTGATTTTGATCCATCTTCAGAAGTGACAGCAGTTTGAGGACGTGAGAATCACTTGGGAGTGAAGAGTGTAAAAAAGACACATTTATAGGGTGAAATATAAGTTTTAGGGTTTTTGGTACAGGGCGGTTATGGAGACAAGATGGAGGGATCAGGGCGTGTCTCGTCCTTCTTCTTTCTTCTTCTTGTCTTCCATTTTCTGTGGTGATGTTGGCACTTGGGGATTGGTTCATGGTGAAGGTGCACTTGCTAATATGGGTGAAAGGTATTGGGAAATAAAGGTAAATATCATGTATGTAGATTTTAGTATAAAAAGACACGACCGCCCCATGGGTGGTCAGAGTGCCTTTGGCTGCCTTGCAGGTCAGACCTCTGTTGGAGAGACAGAAAATTTTGTAGATAAGAAATAATAAACAATCTGAAGATTGAAAAACTGAAGAGTCCAGACTCGTCCTTTGAAACATGTGCCACCCAAGAACCACCCTACCCGTGTCTGGGCAGAGACAGACATCCGAACCAGACATTCTTCCATTAACTGATTTTGGAATCCTCTCTCCTCAAAGTAGTAGTCTGCTGTGTTTTTTAGGATGATGCCTCAGGTTTTAGCTTTTAGATTTTTCAGATTCTATTCTGCTTTAGTGTGTAAGTCTGGGCTTCATATTAGGGGATAGTCAGTTCTCTTCACAGAGAAGGGAGACAAAACAATTCCTTCTCTAGCTGGGGACCAAGGACAGCTGATCCACATCTCAGACCCAAGAGAATAAACAACAGTTTATGTTGGGACCAAAGAGAGAAAAACAAGCAGGATGGGACTGCATGTGCTAAAGCTGGAATTGGACAATTAGCTCCAATATGCTAATGGACCAAAACGTATAAAAGTGTGAGACCCCGTGACCGGTCGTGCATTTTGTGACCATTTTGGGTTGTGCTGCCCAAGGCGGATCTATTTGACCTTTTAATAAATCCCTACTTTATTCTTTAGCTCTGTCTAGTCTCTGTTCTAGGAGAGCCTTCACAAGGCATCAAGGAGAGCTGCAGGAAAGGCATAGAAATCATGTCACAAACTTGGGCTGATGTCTAGGCAAACCCAGGCACAAGTGCTAGGAAAGCTGCACTACCTGGAGTGAATCCCTGCCCCAGTGCCAGAGCTTTTGTCAAAACTCTTTCAGATGCCAAACAACTGCATGAATTACAAGGTGCAGTTTTTTGTTGCTTACCATTTTCTTCCATATTTCTGCCTTCTAGAAAGCCAAGACTTTACATCCCTTCCTGAGACTGTTTTATGCCTTCAGCTGCATTTTTTTCTGGACCTTAGTAAGTTCCTTAAATACAGCCAGAATGATAATTTACAACCATAACTAGTTTGGATCTGGAAGGATTTGTTCTTTTTTTTCCCCTGCAGTTCAGTGCTGTCAGCTCCAGCTGTATTTCCTTGTGTTTTTCTTCTTAGTTCTTTGCAGGGAAGTCGAGGAATTTCATAATGATGATGCTGGACAGCAAAGCAGAGTGTTAACATTATTTTAGTTTCCTGTATCCTAAAAACTGCTGTAACATGGATCATGTCTTTGATCCCTAATCTAGACTGAGTTCTCTTTCATGTCTTTTTAAGATTATGGTTTATATTAAATGAGTAGCTGATACATTTAACTTCAACAGAGCAGGAATTGTGTAGTGGCTGCGTGTAGTTCTAAGCCAAAATTTCCCAGGGATTTTGTAGGAAGGCCAGTTGCTATAGACTAAGTGCTCTTTAGGACCTGCTAAAATAAGCCTGGTTATTTGGATTACAGATTCCCTGAAGATTATTGACATTATTGGCTTGGTAGAATATAATACTTCTTTGGGAGCATTTGTATTCTGTCACTGCAGTAATGAGTGTCAATAAAAGAATTAGGGAGACCTAGGACATTTCAATCATGTATGTCTCCATTCCTCCATTTTGTCACTATAACAAACAAAGGGGAAATTTTAGTGAAATTTTAATCCTGGAAGACTGCTGATAAATCTCAGGTTCTTCTTCAAAAATTATAATAAAACATTTTTGTGTCTTGTACACATGTTGCTGATTAATTCATTTAAGGTTTGTGATCATCTGGGGAATTGATGCCTACTTGCATTTTTGTTGCTATCACATATAGAAAAACGGTGAGCAGTGGATGCACTGCAGTGGGAGGATGTCCATGCCTCTGCATCTACCTGCCTGTGTCCTTTTTCCAGCTGGAGATTATGCCTAGGCAAGCCTTAACACCTCCAGATGTATGGAGGACTGTCCAGAGCATCTCCTGAAACATGGCTGCCAAAAAGCCAAGTTTTTCTTGTATTTCTTAGCCCTTGCTTAGGGCAGCTGCAGGATGTGCTTCATGAGTGCATCAGCACAGTTACTCCCAGCAGCACAGGAATCCCAGGACTCCTTGCAGACATCCAGATGAAATCTGCTGTTTCCAAGGGAGAGCCTGTCACAGCCCAGCAGATCCCGCTAGTGCAGGACTGTTCTCGTAATCAGACTGATAGTTCTTATCCTCAATTTTGTGCCGTTACCCCTCAATAGCTCCTCTAAGGACTAAAACTTGCTTTTTGCTGTTTTTTTGCTGTTGCACACCCTTCAGATACTTGAAGATGACACTGCATTTTCCCTTCCCCCTGCCTGCCCTGAATCCAGCCTTGATTCACACTGAATCCCAACACACCCATATCATTTATGCTTTCACATTTTAGTTTCCAGTGAGTTTGTAAACATCTTTCTTTGACAGTGCCAGGATACTCATAATTGTGTAGATTCTGTATCATTGAGTTGTTTCAGTGACATTTCCCACTTAGGAGGGAAATGCCAGACTTCCACGGTGTCTTTGTTTTTCACAGTTTAGGTCAAACCCTGCCTGCACACTAACATACTTGGCTGCATGTTAATTTTAGTTAATAGCTATTCAGTAAAACAATGCATCCAGCTCAAGATATATGGCACAAATTAAGCTGAATGCCCAAACAAATTTAGCAACAGACCCTGGCCTCAGTGGGCTCTTTAAGTCCAGTGTAACATCCATTTACATTGTTTTATTTCTCTCTCAAACTGTAACTTGCTCCCTGTGGGGTTACATTGACTCAGTTTCATTTTCACATTGTACTGGCACCGCAATAGTCTTGCATTTAAATAGTCTCATTTCATTTTGATATCATGATGTCACCTCCACAGAGATGTTTTGAGGCTGCCTGGAGAATTCAGAGCTAATGCCCAGGCAGGGCCATCAGCTGACACATGGCTGTGCTGCACAGCAAGCTCAGCTTCCATTTCCCAGCCCAGCCTTTTCTCTGGACTGATCACAAAATGGATTTTTATATCCTTTGAGCCCAGTTCCCCCTGCCACTGGCAGAAAGTGTGTGTGTATGGGAAATGTGGCCTCAGGGAAAGGTGATTGTTTTGGTCATGTGTAGGTCAGCAGTCGCTAGGACAGGACACGGTCAGGGCAGGTTCTCCTGCCGCTCCCTTGGGAATAAATCACACAGGACTCCATTTTCTTCATGGTGGGAAAAGGCCATTCTTTATTTACATTTCTCCTGTTTATACAGTTTTACAGACCTCGTGTGGAACTCTGGTTGGTTAGTAGTTTTCTTGCCAATTACTTTATTGGTCAGTAACAAGTTGTTATTCTGTATTGATTGGTCACTCAAACTCTCGGTGTGCATGTGCAGGGAAAGTTGTTTGTGAGAGATAGTTTTCATTTTTCTGTCTAACAGTGTAAAAACAGTTTATACAGGTGCAAGCTGGTTTTTTTACCCAGGATTGTTATGTTAACAAACTATTCACAATAGGATTGCTTTCACATTGGAACTTGAACATGCTAGCTTGACTTAGAAGAAATGGCAGGCCAGAGCAGGGCTGATTTTATAAGGCTTGTCTTTATAATTTTTCTACCTTACTGCAACAACTCTTGCTCCATGGCTGGAGCCAGTGGAGAATTTGCTGTTGTATCTTGTCATGGTCAAAGCTACCTGCAAAAATCCCATTTTACAGGGAGGTGTGATCCATCCCCTAGATGCTGTGGAATGTGGGTGTCTCTGTCCTCCCACCTGGCTGTTGTGGAGCCAAGAACAAGCAGACATGAGTGAGCAGATGCCCTGAGCCCTCTGAGAAGCACACACAGAGTTCCTGCAGTGCCCTGTGTGCCCTGAATAGCTGGGTAACACAAAGCACTGCCAGCTGTAAATGTCAACATCCCAGTGGCAATCCTTGTACGTCTGTCTGCACTCAGCATTTCACAAACAACTCACAAATGCTGTCCTGCCACGTGGAAAATTGTGCTACAGCACCCTCTCCCAGCTCAGCCTGAGCCACTGGGGAAGGAGGGATCAAGGTCCCACTGTCCATAGCCTGTCTCCAAGGCCAGGACACAGCTTTGTGACTTTATCCCACACCCTCAGCTCCAAAAAGCCTCTTCATGGCAGCAGCACAGCCTGTGCCTTAGGTCAAGGGGTTTTTATTTATAGAGCTGCTATTAAATCAGTCTAACAGAGTCATGCAGTATTTATGGTAAGATTAGATACATGACTGCATCCAAGGCAAAGAGAGATTTTCACTTCTTGATCGAACATTCACTCTGAAAGGAAACCCTGGCTTTAATGTGTTTCTTTCCCTACTGCTATAAGATTTCTAGGGAAAAAGTCAATCAAGCTCTTTGACTCTAAAGGTGAAGCCTTTGTGGTTAGTGTTTTTCTTTTAATTATTTTGTTTAAAAATAAATGAGTTCTGCAGCTTTTGAGCTGGAGGGTTGGTGGCTTGATTTTAATTCTCTCCAACAGCAGTGAGACTGCTTGGCGTGAACCTACAAAAGCAATTCTGAGAAGCTGCTGGGTTTAGGCATTTCTAGAATGATGCAAGAATAAGACCATTTGTTAGAGCTACCTCTGGGATCCAGTGCCTATGTGCATTTGTCAAAGGACACAATATTGAATGCTTCATTTTCCAAACACTGGGCTAAGATAAATTATATCTGGATGTTGAGCCTTCCTGATATAAATCAGTGGCATATCAATAATAGGATTCAGCTTTTAAAGTGAATGTGCTAAGATCCTAGTGGGAAATAGGCTGCATTTCATGGACTTGTGCAAGGAGTATTTTCAGTGGAGCCTGCTTTTTATTCTGGCCCACGGACTAATGGGAAAGTAAGTGCAGAGAGACACAAACTAAAAGGGCTTGGGATGATGCTTTGGAACAAGCCTGGCTGACTGATGAAGTACTGAGGGCATTCAGAAGCCCATGCAAGTGCTTTAAGATTAGAGATGAAGAAATGATGCTTTTGAAAGGTCACATGAGACTTGGAAGTTAAAGCAAATGAGAAAGGTAGACAAACAGTATAAGGGACTGATTATTTGCTGCACTAGTCTTTAGCTTGAGAGGCCCAGGGTTAAATATTCTTCCAAGTCTTAAATTACAATTAGTTTGGTGATTTGACTCCAGACTTCACTTTTCATGTCAGGCCCAAGTGCAGTTCTAAACTCTGTTATGACTGACATTTTATATTGATTTTGAAGTTCTTTTGCTCACTTACAAGGTGCTCAGTAACACTTTCATGGACCGTCTTTCAAGGCTGACTTTTCCCTCATGCTTTCCAAAGAGTATCTGCTAATTCTCTATGACATTCTTATTCATCACAACCTGGAAATAGTAAGAGCTTGAGCTTCATGCCCTGTGGCTTTAAAAACATCATTCTCCTTAATGAGAAAATACTGAATCTGCTTTTTCCTCATTGAATTAGAAAGTAAATTCTCCCAGGACTCTAAAACACAATATACAAGTTATTTAGCTATGGGAGCCAGGAATTGCTCAATTCCTAATTTATCCCTAAGTTATCCAGGATGCAGAGAAGAGTGGGATTATTTTACCTTCCATGTATACCACACATCAGCAGCAGGTGCACAGCTCCTCCACTAGCTTGATGTGATAAACATGCTAAAAGGGAGAAGATCAAATAAAGGGAAGAAAAAAGGCTGCACCCCAGATGGCACAGAGAGTAAGGATAAAAAAAAATGAGAAATGAGCAAGGGGAAACTAAAGAAAGGTGAATTTCAGCCAAGACTGAAAACGTGTGACAGATGAACACGTGTGCTGCAGTGGGCAAACCCTCCAGTAACACAAATGACCAAAACCCAAAACCTCATGAGCTCATGTGCTGGGTTCCCTTTTGCTTCCTTAGAGACCATCAAAGAAATAGATTTGTTTTCCCACCCTTTCACCCCAGAGAGTGGAAGCAACCCCAGGATTATACCCAAGAGTTCTGGATTAATTTCATTGCTTTGTCACAGGTTTCTTACTGACAAATCCAGGCTATTGAGTTCCTGCAGTTGTGCTCCAGTCCAGCACAGTAAATCATGGCATTGCTTCCTTACCTCTAAAGGACAGGAAAACCCATGTTTTAGAGCTGATTGTGTGGACAAGGACCACAGGGTGCTTGTTGCTATCATGGTATTAGTCCCTATTTACTTGCAACTTTATGCTCTTGTCAATCAAAACAAGAGAATGTAAAAATATTTAGGAGGAATGTGCTGGGACATTTCCTCTTGAAATACTGTCATTGTCACAGGAACCTCCTCTGTTAACTCATACTTGAAAAGGTTTTTTCCCCCCATCTGCTCCATGCAGATATTCAGACTGAACTCATTGATTCCTAAACCCCGTGTTTCATTGTAAATTAATATTTTACCGTGCCATGTAATGTGAATTAATGCTGGCCCTCCATGACTCTACTTTTATTTATGCTCTCCAGGGCTTAGTGGCTTATGGGATTATAGAGTTAAACTCAACTAAGTTAAAATAAGGAAAGTGAGAAATCATACTCTTACTACTACTGAGAAGTGCTTATCAGCTGCGTGTTTCTGCTTCTTTCATAGTAAACATTGTTTTATTCATGCTTATTATAATGTATTCCTGGGTGATAATTCATACAATGCAAGGCATCTCCCTTCCCTTTTGTATTTAATGATATTTATATTATTTGTTTACTGATGGCAAATGCTTCCATAGATGAAAGTAGATAAAAGGAATAGATGAATCAATAGATGAATAGAAGAATCAATCACAAAAGGAAAAACATGTATTAGCAACAATCTGCTGGCTTTTAAAAACTGGGGCAAACAAGAATGTGATACTTTCTGGTTACTCTGACTGCTGTCACTGTACAAGAATTGAGGACAGCAAACAGACCTTATCTTTGCCTCCAAAAGTTTCTGTACAGGACAGACTGTTAGGTTGGCTGCCACGAGGTCAGACTGAGAGACCAAAGGCTGCTTAGCCCTCTGCAAAGGTAAAAAATGCAACCTGTAATGCTTGGATGGCCAAATATCCTTGGCTTAAGTCTTCTCTGGAGCCAACAGAGTTCTCAACAAATATTGTGAATACAATGTTCACACCATCAGAAAGTTGAGCTATTTATGGATTCTTAAAATCTTTGCCACTGCAGCTTCTCTTTAATACTTTGACCCATTAAATCTAATGGTGGGGGAAACGAAGTTCCTTTGATTACTGTTATTGATTGCTCCTTTACTGGTGAATAATAACTTTCTTAAATAGAAGCATTTAAAACATTCAGGGCAAATTCTTCTTTCACTGACACCAATATAAATCCAGAGACATATGGATGGATTACAGATTTATGCTGGTGTAGCTGAAAGTGGAATTTTGCCCTCAGTCTTTAACAACCCATTAGGAATAAATAGCTTTTTAGCTAATGAAAATGTAGCATTTTTGTTAATAGCTTCATGATGATATACACAAGTGCTACATTACCTTGATAATTGGAAAATTTACTTGTCTTTATTCCTTTGGTAAAACATGGACCTATTGTACTTGTTCCATAGGAAAATAACAGAGCCATAAAATCCAGACACCCAAAACATGCTCCTAGCATTTAAGAAAAAGCAAAATGAAACTATAAGCAACTAAGCTCTATTTGAAACTAGCTGAAAACAGAACTATGAAAAATATGATGGTGTTGAGTTCCCAGGGCCAAATGGGGACATGGCAGTGAAGAAGAGAACTTTCAGAGTGATCTAACTGCAGCCTTCCAGTACCTGAAGGAGCCTACAAGACAGCCTGGCAGATCCATGATATGGGCACTGCAGGTGCTGGTAAATTCCCTCAGGAAATGGTAAATGGTAAAGCTGTCCCTCATGGTAGGCTGTGCTTCAATAAACCTGTAAGGGTTTGAAACTATCAAATGTGATTCACAAGCTGCACTTTGATTCCCCAAGTTGTCACAAACAGCTCCCAGAGCTGGTGTGTGGGTCTGTTCCTGGCTGGAGCACACCACGCTGCCTTTCTGTTGCTTTGATTTCCCCACTGTTACTGTCTTTTTTTGCTTTGAAGTTCTTTGCTTTGGGGATTAATTCCTGCTCTGTATTTGGAACGCTCAGTCAAAAACTGTACCTGAAAATGCTGGTGCTTCTGTCTTATGAATCACAATTGGATAGTATTTTGGAGAAAACACAACTAATATGTTTCTGCAGGGGAAAAGAGCTTCTGTTTGCTTTGATTTGTTAGCAATTCCAATTAACTTCTCTATGTTTGTGTTGGTTTGAGAAACTGAGCTCCAATATCCACAGTGGAGTCAAATTCTGTGTCTGGCCTTTAGCCCAATGCAGATGTAGACGAGGACAAGTGTGGAACATTTGCTACAAGTATTTAAGGAATGTGGTGTTTAAAGGAAATGCATACACTTGTCTGTATATCCATAGACTAGGGGAGTGTGTTATATTAACTACCTTAAAAGCAGTTTTTACCAGCTATTTATTGCTCACCTCTGGCAGCAGACCTGATGTTCAAACACTGAAGATGCCTTGCACGTGTTTCTATGGGGTTTCAGTCTTTGTGACTTTTGCTTTCCCTTTGTTGCTGCTTTATTAAGAATGGAGACAGATAACTCAAAAAGCAATGTTGTCCATTTCTCAAAATCTGCTTATTAGGTTTAAGTCAAACATTTCTGCTTTCTATTGTATTTACAAAAGCAATATTAATAAATATTGACAGAGCTAAATAGTCTCTGGGAAGAAGAAGCCTTAAATTGCTCTGCAAACATGCTTTAAAAATTACCTACAGACAATACTGCTGTATTAAAATAATAATCTGAATGAGAGCACTTGTTTGAATACTGCTTGTTTTGCTTCCCTTTACATCCAGGAATAATGACTGATCTTGTGCTGGTTTTGAATGAAAACATCAATTGGGGAGTGGATTTACATAAGAAAATTAATAGAGCATAGAAAGCTTTCAGCATCACTTTCTGATTTTCCTCTGTGTGCCACAGAAGTTATATTTAAAAAGACAGATGATTGCAAGTTTGTTTAGGAAAACAAATCCTCTGGGCTGCATGTATGAGATCATATGACAGCTGGCCCAGTTCACAGAACACTCAGGTTCCTTTTCTGTTCCTATAAAGAAAATCTGTAATTGTGCAGAGTGCCACATGTGGGGCAAAATGTCATCACTTATATACATTTTTTTCATATTTACTTGCCTGCTGCTCTCCATGTAGAGATGCCCTTCTTAGTTATTCTCTCAGAAGTGCACTCACCACAGAGGAGATGGGATCAGACATCTCTTATGCAGTCCAATCCCAGATTTTATTTCTTTGCAAAGGGTAGATTTTGCAGGAAAATACTTTGCCATCTTTGCACCCTGAATAACCAGTGCTTAAACAGTTTATGGTTGTCTGTGTCTGAGCTTTCTGTGACAGGAGAGTAACAGGAGAGAAACACCAAGAGGAGAGGGGAAGAGTGGTTTCAACATCTGAGCTGCTGGTTCATCACACCCAGACCCCCTCATTTATTCACCCCTGAATCTCAGTCCTCCCTCTGGAGAAAGCTCTTGGAGTGATATCTGGTCCTGTAGCCAAAGTCTGTCTTATGGCCATGCCTGTGATTCTCCAGGTTTGGATTGGTGCTGAGCTGCTGTCCCTCACCTGCTCCAGGCTCTCCAGGTGGGGATGGAGGGGACCTTGCTGCACCTCCTGGAGACTCAGCCTCTCACACTGGTGCTTTGTGAACCTGTTTTAAGGCTTCTAAAAATACACTTTGAGCTAAGACCAAGGAGGAATTTTCTAACTTTGAGTTAGGGACAAGTTTGCACTAAGCTACTAATGGTGCCCTAAGGGTGATGGATAAATGAAGGTTCAGGGTAAAAAATAAATGTTTCAGGGTCTGTATAAGAGTGCAAAGTGGTTTCCCTGATCTCACTCTCCTTTGTGATAAATCACAGGCTATTTTTGGTTGGCTTCATTGTTTTCAGTCATGTCAACAAGGACCTACCTAATACTTGAATCTGTTTTGTTATTTTTACATATAAATTCCCCTTCATAACAGTAATAATACTTTCCAGGCAGCTCATTTGAGGATGATTGCTCTACTTCAGAGGTAGTAAAACTCACTGTGTCTCATTATACAACTCAAGGTGTGTGAAGCAGACAATTGCCTATAAACATGCTGCCTGATGGGTGTTAATGCTGCATTATATTTACTGTTTTCTTTTCATGGCTTCAGGTAGCATGATAAACCTTTTCCCCAGGAATAAAATTTGAAAATTTTCCCCTCTTTCTTGCCAGAGCATTCTTCCTAGCCTGGCAGTAAATGTGCCTCAGATATTCTCTAAAAATTGAAAAGAATATTCTCATCTTCACACTTTGGCAAGAGCTTTTACAGCATTAAAAAAATGCCTGATTTGTTGTTCATGTGAGCAAGAGTGTCTTTGCAGAAATGTACAATTTATGCCAAAGTGTTTTAACTTGTGTGTTTAAATTAGGCACCAAACTCTGGTTAATTTCCCAAATAATGTCCCAATTTACATCAGCAGATCAGCATGTGCTGAAGTGTTTTCCTCAAAAGACAAGTGATTTAGCAGTTATTCAGAAATGGGATGATCATTGGGATTCTTTTGATCAGCCCCTGAGAAACCAGAGATGCTCAGCTAAAAAAAGAGTCCCCTGCTCATATGGCTGGATTTGGAATTAGATGTCTGCATGAAAACATTAATGGCTGAGCATTTTGGCCATCACGTGCTTACCACTGACAGTCCTAATTATTATAATTATCACTACAAAACCCCTAAATACTTCCCTGCTTCTTCCCACCCTGCAGTTGTCATCAAGAGGTTCAGCATGTCTAAGCCTATTTGGAAATGGAAAGGTTCTGTAGTAGATGAAAATCAGAAACCTCATGCATTTTATTCCTGTCCCAGAGGGACAATCTGATTCTGTCTGGTTATTGTAAACATGTAATTAGTAAGAAGAATACAAATATTGCTGGCCAGGTGTTTTGATATTTTACAACACAGAACATTTATTATTATTATTATTATTATTATTATTATTATTATTATTATTATTATTGGAAACTGAGGCAGATTGTTACATGAAAGGTTCATGTAATGACACATTTTCAGTGGTTCTGACATTTTGTGCTTGGGGTCTTCCAGCCAGAATGCAGGTGCTGTCACACAGAACATTGTGTAACCCTGAGATATCCCATTTTTATCAGCAGGAATCTCAGGCCTTTACATCACTTGTACTTTTACATCTCACACTTTCCTAACAGTAATATGATGATTGGTTTTAATGGAGTGCTTAGGAAAATGGGGCTAGGGAAGATTTCCTGAGTTCCTGAGCTCTACCTGTTGCTGCCTTTGGCAATCATGAGCTATAATCCCATTCACAAATAGTTAGGTTGTCTTGCCTCCACTGGAGTTTTTTCCAGAATCTTGGTCTTCTCATAAAGAAGAGAACCAAATGTCCTCATTTTGCTGGTGGCTGATTTCTACCAATAATTTTGGGGCTAATAATACCCTTTCATTGCATTCTTGCTGCTAATACCCTTTTGCTTCATGCTTCTTCTTTGAGGTATTTTGTCTTACTGAGGTATTTAGGAAAAGCATTTCTATCCCTTGGGCTATTTAATAAAGCACTTCTGGATCCATCCCCTTGGTGAATCTCTCCAACTTGTCTCCCTCTTCTCCTCAGCCATGATCTATAGGTACCTGAGCTACCTCTTGCCCTTTTTTTTTACCTGCTCCTTTCCAGCAGAACTGTTCTGTGAGACAAATCATAGAATCTAAACCTCATCTGGTCACTTTCTACTGAAACTCAAATAATTGAAATGCCAATAACATACTATTTAAAATCTATTCTACTTAATCTCCCAGAGTGGTGTGTTGGCAGATTGTGAATGTCACACTACTGATGAGCAAAGGACTTGGATAACTATGAGCTTCTAATCAAGAAATGAATCTAAAATTGTATATCTGCGTAAGAAATGCTGGCACAGGAGGCTGAAGTGCTCACTAAAAGCAGTTGGGTATAAAGTGATTACTAAAGCAATTCAGGGTTTTAGGGACTCTACAGAATGGAGATCTCTGCAGTGATTCAGCCTTTGTGCATCTGTTTGATCCCTCCCTGCTGCAGTGCTCCCTAACAGAGGCAGGGTTGCAGCATCCTCCTCTGCTTTGGGCTCACTGAGCCTCAGGGAGACCCAGGAATTGCCCCACTGGCTGAAAATTGTCCCTTTGGACAATTCCACCTGTCCTCCTGATGAACCTGCCAAGGAACAAGTCTTGAAGCTGTGGATGCTCACATCTCTCAGCACTGGTGTCTCAAGGTATCTGCAGGTTCACATGGACACCACATCAGCTGTATTTAGAACAGATTATCAGGACTTCAAGTTATAAAACACATTAGATTCCAGGCAGCCACTCAGTAATGCTATTCCAGGGTTTTACAGTTTATCCTAGTGATTTGAATAATAAGCAGAGTAACAGTTTATTCTAACCATTTGAACTGCACATCAGCGAGGTAACTGGGAATTTATTAATAAATCTAAGAGCTTACACATTGCATTTCAAAGAGACTCACAGACAGGAGGTAATTAATAACCTGGTGCCCCTGATCTGTCTATAAACTTCAGTTCCTGTCACACACCTTAGTTCCTGTGAAGTGTGGTTATGATGGCTGAGATTAAAACACAACTTTGCAGATCTCAGATGTTTCTGTGTGTAAATAGAGGATTATGACTTTGATCTTACAAGGGATGAAGCAGAGCACTCAAGCTGCAAGTGAGTATCCTTTCTCTGGCCAGCAAGCAAAGGGAATGTCCCTTAGTAGTTTAGAGTTTGAGTGATGCCTGCCAAAAGCAGTTTATTTCCCACTGACTGGAGAGGGACAGGCTCCTACCACAGGCCTACAAAACCCACCATGGCATGCTGAAGTTCCTCATTGGCACTGAGTGTTCAAAGGCCTAAACACAAATGATGAATCTTCCTTCTAGGCAAGTAATTTTCAGCAACTTCCACCATCCCAAGCTGCTCCAATTCCCATCCAGCCTGGCCTTGGACACTTCCAGGGATCCAGGGGCAGCCACAGCTTCTCTGGGCACCCTGTGCCAGGGCCTCAGCACCCTCACAGCCAGGAATTGCTTCCTAATATCCATCCTAACCCTGCACTCTGTCAATTTAAATATTTGCATGAGAGATCTCTCCTGACACTGCCATCAATAGTTTGTAGTAAAGGGTCAGAGATTCAGGCCTACTATTTAATAGTTTATTATTCCCAATTGTGTCAGGATTTCCATATCAGAGGTTAAATCCTATCAGTAGAACTCAGAGGCTTCCTGATGACCATCTGAACACGGGTTGGCCTTTTTGTGATTAAAGGTTCTGAATACTCTGTACAGTTACTTGGTGTAAATATTCATGTCTAAAGATAAGGGAAGTAATCTACCAAAGATCACACAGGACAACTGTGGGACAAGTGGGAAATGGTAACTTGCAGTCTTTGCTTGGCAGCAAGATTCAGCTTTACCTGTTCCATAAAATAATATAAATAAGTAATCAAAGTTAAAGAAAAAACATTCTAAACCACAGGTTAAATTTGTAGTTTGAGGGTATCTTTGACTATCATAGATGGGATCAAAACCATCTTTAAAAAATGTTAGGAAATAGCTTTGCACACTTGATTTCTTAAGTGCAGAAGGAAATGTCATTTTTGCAGCTTCTGCTTTTTCATCTGATTATTGCTAATGCAAATTACCAGTAGGAAATGCATAAATCTGCACTGCAGTGCCTGAAGTTTGTGCAAACAGCAATTTTTTTTGCAAATATATCCATCAGTTTCAGCTCTGTAATGCAGAATGCTGCTTTCTTACTGAAAGACTTCCCAAATCTTGTTGTCACAGATAGAATATCAAAATTTTATTTCTTAAAAACTGTGCAACCATTTTGGATTTTGTTAGGTTCTTTCTGAGTGTGTAGAACAACAGAATTTAATCTCAGTAGGTGGTTTGAGAAGATGGAAGTTGTACTTGGAGGGAAAGCTTCACTCCTGATCAGAAAGGGTGAAGATAAAACACTCAGCAAAACATTTAATAATGGATCATTTTCCTCCTCACTTGTAACAGGAGACAATTAGAAAAGAACATAATGTTGGAAGAGGAAAAAGGAAACAAAGCTATAGAACTACTGAGCAAATCCTCTCTTGTATCCTTTCAGAGGCAGGATTGGAGAGATGTTGACATTTTAATATTTTGTAAATTACTCTGCAACATGTTTTCTGATGAATCTAATCTGGTGCCTCTTCCAAACTGATATTTCATCCAAGAATACTTGGGCAGATATATTATTAAGCCAGTAATTTAGTTTTAGCAAGTTCCATGTTTCAGTACATGTAAAAATAAGGCAGCCTAATTTCCAGAGTTAAAGGAATTGGGCTCACTATTCCCCTTGAACAGAGGCAAATTGTTTAACTAACAAAGCTCTGGGCTGATTCTCATCCTGTATCTCAGTATTGAATGTTGTTTACACTGAAGGATGCAAGAGGGAGAGTGGGTGCTCATGAGGCAGGAGAAAGATGAAAATAAGGTTTTGATTGTTGGACTAACATTTCTACACTCCTGATATCTCCAGTAGTGAATCTTGGTTGTTTTCTGGGGCATTTTGGGAAAATTCCTGATTGAATAAAAGTGAATTGCCTAAATCCTTCTCATCTCTACACTTCAGATGACCTTAGTGAAGGGGAGAATCCTCTCCTCAAGAGTAACCATCATGTGACCTTCAACCCCACCCATCTGTTTGCCTCTTGGCCAGTAGCATTTACAATAATTCTGAGAGTGGCAGCACATTTACAGCCTGTTCAAGCCTGTAAGCTGCACAGCTGCTGGGAAGGGTAAGAAAGTGGGGGAATTCTGTTCTGTCATTTCAAAATGTTGATGAACATCAATTCAAGCCATAATGACTGCTGGAGTCTGTTGCCTTTGATTGAAACCTAAATTTAGCTGTGTCTGTAAGAATATCTACTGCCTTACTTTTGTATAAATCAAAGTTTAATATTCATTTATAAACACACATCTACATATGCTGAGAAAATTTACTTATAAACAATAGAGAAAATTCATCATCATTACAACCTCAGCAGCTTTATCTGAAATTAAGTTCTGAATCTCAGTTTAAACTCAAGCAGACCATTTCTCTGCAGAAACAATTTTTACTACCTAGAGTTAGCAACACTGCCTTTCAAGTGTTGATGTTGATGCAGGCAATAGAGATATTCCCTTTCTTGCTCTTTGGTAATCTAGTCACTTGGCATTTGACAAACTGCTGTGACTTGGCTCTTTGGGACAGCTGCTGAAATGGTGGGGTGAGGAGGGAAGTGGGAATTGTATTTTGAATATGCGGAGGATTTTTGGCAGGTGTTTTTCATTGGCTGGTAGCTGAATGCAAGACCATAGCAGTGACAGACCCCATATTATCTGATTTAGGGTTATCAGCATGCTGGCTGTGTAGAGACTTTTAGGGCTCATCAAGGGGAATTTGAAACCCATCAACTGACAATGGGGAAAATGTATTAAAAATTGCTGAAAGACTTAAAATTGATCTCTTTTGCTCTGACTTAACTTGTGGCTAGAAAAGCTGTCCTCTAATTACAGAGCAAGCTCAATTACTCTGGGGCCTGGCCATATAGTGTTTACTTGATTTCACCACTTTTGATGACAAAAAGTTAGGAATTAGGCACTGACAAACAGAGTGGGCTGAAGGATTTTCTCCTGAAGGATTGGACTGAGCTCAGGACATGACATCAGGTTTTGTGTACCCAGTCAAACACAGTCACTATTACAAAGCAATCAGTCATTTAATTACTGATCAAGGCAAGCAGGAAGCTCTTGAACACATCCAGGGCACATTAGTCTTTTCTTCTGTCTGTTCCCTCTTTTGTCTCTGAGCCAGACACCCTGGATGTCTTCTCTGCCTTCTCATACCCTTTATTTATATTGCAGTCCTAACACTGTTAATGTGCTCAATAATTTATAAGACAGCTGACCTCAACATTAGGTGAGCTATTGAACAAACATCAGGGAGTGTTACATTCAGTTTGGGCACTGCAGGTTGAAAACCCCTCTGAGTCCACACAGTCCAGAAAGTCCTCAAAATGCACAGAGGGAAGAAGCATCTTCTGCACAGCCTTGGGTTCTGTCCTTAAACATTGGAATCACACACTCAGGTGGGTGGACCAATTTTTGTCCTATTGTCTCCCCTTTCACTGCTGTGGCTAAAGGTATAATCTTGGCACACAAACCCTGTTTAAGTACTCTGTTACTAAGGAAACAAACTTGTCAAGTATGGACCATGTGGGAATAATGGTGATTTATTTAGAAAAGGAAAGGTTTGTCATTTTAAGCTCACTACTACAAAATTGCTTTTTGATTACCTTCAAGCTTATTGCATTGTCTTGTCACAATAAACTATGGGAACAAGTGGAAAGGTTAATAATTGTGGGCTTTGTTCTTGTCAGTTATTCTGAAAAGATCTTACAGGACCTGCACCTTTAGCTCAAACAGAACAAATTTCAAATTTCAGCAGGACTGGAGCAGAATCCTGTAGTCCCTTTTTTCTCTTGTTGTTTTTATTGTCCTTTTATTTCCTGTCTGCTTCCAAAGGCTGCCCAGCTGAGATGTGCAGGTTTGTGGGCTGTGACAAGGATGACTCTGTGACACTGCTGAGGGAGGCTTTTACACAGTTTTTCCAGAGAGGGGGAGGAGAGGGATCTGAGCAGGAGAGGGGAAAGAGCAGGAGATTTGAGAGTGCTTTGTAAGGCCTCAACTTTAATACATCTTCTGAGCCCAGTCACTGAAGCTTCCTTGTTTGTTAGGAAACATCAGGGGTTTATTTTATTTTACTTTATTTTCAGGAAATCCATTTAGGCCCTGATAATCAGATAAAAACCAATCTAAACAGCTTCAGTGCTCTTTGAGCTATGTCTAATGTGTTTTTTGTCAGGAAAAAAATAATATTAAATCAAGCATTTTCTCCTGGAAAAGCAGATCACTTTCCTGCCCAGGGCTGTGTTCACCACTAAGTTCTGTTCCACTGTCAGCTGCCTAAAATTCTTTAGATTATTGGGGTGAAATTATTTGAGGAAGAATAGAGCAAGAGATTCAAATTGCTGAGTTTAGGGTTCTTAAAGGAGTGATTTGCATCAACAAATCACACTAAATATTTTCACAACAGTTGACAACAATTCAGTATGATGGAAAGTTTTTGTTCATTAGAGCATAGTTGGGTTTAGGGTAAAGTTTGGAGGAGAAACACAAAACTGTTATGTACTTTTGAAAATGAATAGTTTTAGGGTGTTTTAGTGTGAAATGATGACTCCTTTTGGAGTTTTTATTGAAGCAAGAATATTTGAAATCTAAATGAAATGTTTCCCAGGGCTGAGGGAATTTATTCTCTTATATAATTCACATCTTAACTTTCTGTTGTTATCTGGATTAGCAAAACTAAAAAATTTTGAAGTATTTCCCAACTTTTTTTGGGATGTTGCCACTTTCAGTAGCAGCAGTCTTTCCTGCTTTCCAGAAAACCCTGAAGGCTGACTGGAAAAGTTAAAAAATCCCAGCTAATATCTGTCTACTGTCTTTTCCCATGTGCAATTACTCACCTCACATTTTGCTAGAAAATTAATAATACAGTAGTAAAGGATGCAGCATAAAGTATTTATGGCAAATTAAAACTTATCTCCAGGACAATTTAGGTAATGAGGACATGGGCTACACCTGTTCTTCTCACTGGAACTTGGGAGGAGTTCTTTATCAGTGGAAGTTATTTCTATTAGCTGCAAGTATGAATGTAGAATAAATTAATCACACCATAACAGGAGTTTTATGTGTCAATTATGACCAATGTGGTATTATTTGCTGCATTAGACTGAGGCTGGGTAGTGCTTGTTCTTCATGGGTGGGTTCATGCCCCTGTGCTGTGGAATCTACAGGGAGGCATCAAGCTGAAGGTGTGGGATTGGGTGCACTGAGATTTGGGCAGTTTTTATGCAATAGCAATGTCAGACACAGATATATCTTTATTTGTAATTTAGGAAGGACTGGAAGTATTCAAGGATGTTCTGTAGTCAATCAGCTGCCCTGTTCTGCAGCCCTTTTTTACCTACTCTTCAGGATTTAGATTTCTAAAAAAGAGCTTAAAAATATGATCATTTGACTCAATCTTTTGAAATTCTGTATGTCTCTCTTCTGACACCTGACTCCAGGCCTGGATGTTTGAGTGTGTGGCCACTCAATTCCAAAAAAAGATGTGTTTGCCCCATATTCTATCTAAGATGGCTGCATCTTCCTGAGAGGAATCTCTTCAGCCATGTTCCCACAGCCTGGGGAGAACAGCTCAGCTGCAGAGCTTCCTCTGAAGGACAATTTCCAAGCAAAGGCCCTGTAGGTTTGTTAGAGGATACCAGTGAATTGTTGAACAATTAACTATTTGCTTGTTTATTCTAAATGCTTTAGAATGTGTTTTTATTTTAGTGTTTGGATGTTAAACACACTTTGGTGATCAAATGCTAAATCTTGTAGCTTTGCTTTAAAATGCACTGACAGAAGTGATGATGAAGGATAAAGAAGATTTCAGTGTCATGCTTGTGAGCCACACTATAAAAGCACTTGCTGCTATCAGTCTGCCTGCCCTTCAGCCTGCTCAATCAATACCTGTATAATGTACACTGCTGAAAGGGCCAGCTGTCCAAAACTGAGAATCCTGGAGTTTCCTGCACTGCATTTGCATTTCTGCATTGAATTCATCCTGCAGGGAAGAGCTCAAGGCAACATTTTCTACTGAAATTTCCTGCTCCCAAGAGATGAACACAAGGCACTGCCCTGCTCACTGCTGCAGGCAGTGCCAGTGAGCCATGACAGCAGGACAAGGACAGTGGCCTTCAGAGAAAGCCATGAAGGCACAGAGTCTTGAACCATTTAGAGATTTTCACCAAAGAAATGGCCCTTTGCCCCATGGCCCTTCTTACAAGCACAGCAGCCACTCTTATTGAAAGCCAGAGCACATTTCAATAAAAAAGCACACTGAAAAGGATTAATGTTACACACTTTGATGAAGAATCTCCTATTTGTAATCTTCATTTAGTGCCACAGCGATTGATTTCCTCCCTGTGCAGTGTGGGGCTGGCAGTGCTCTGGAATCCTCTGTGTTCCCTGCAGCTCCCACTGCTCTGATCTCCTCAGGTTCCCCTGCAGCTTGATTAGGTCCTGCTGGGTGTGTGTTAGAGCTCCTCAGCAGAGCTGCACCTGGACATTTGATCACAGCTGTAAGAAACACCCAACAAAGGCACCTCACGCAGGGAACAGACTTGTTTGGCTTCCTGTTGCTGTAGTTACCATGTCTAAAGGAAAAAAAAGCCATGGGAAAGCCTGGCTGGAGTTTAGCAGGATGTGCCATGGCTTAAAAGAGACTTCATTGTAAGGATGAAAGTAGATCTGTGAGCCCCCAGTGATTGCACCAGTCTGACAGGCACTGCTGAAAGGGCCAGGTGTCCAAAGCTGAGAATCCTGGAGTTTCCTGCACTGCATTTTCGTTTCTGCATCGAGTTCATTCTGCAGGAAAAGAGCACAAGGAAAAGGCAACATTTTCTACTAACATTTCCTGCCTTATAATGGAATCACAGCGTGGTTTGGGTTGGCAGGAAATGAAAGATAACCTAGTTCCACCCCCCTGCCACAAGCAGGGACACTTTCCACTAATCCAAGTTGCTCCAAGCCCCATCCAACCTGGCCAAGCTTCTCTTTAGCATGGGACCAAGGATGTGCTGTCTTCAGACTTGTCCTTAAGGTCTTCTTCCACCTCTTGGGATTCCCTTGGGCGTTGGTGGCTGGAAACAGGCAGCTACACAGAGCCATTCACCCCACTCATTTTAGCACTGAGGAGCTTTGTGGAGGCCCCTGTTCTCTCTTCTCTAAATCGTCTTGGCAGCTCATTTAGACTAAAATATGAGGTGAGACACATCCCCCTGAGGTGCCCTTGCCAGCTGGCCAGCCCACAGTTCATCAGCAGGGGCCAAGTGCTGCCCCAGGCTGTTGGGTTAAGCCTTGCTTGGAGGGGCACTGTGGCTCCAGAAGCTGCTTTTCAGTTTCTCTGAAGCAGTAATGTTGTTTGCACTCCACCCATGCAGCTTAAATAGCCAAGGATTAATTCTTCTTCTCTAATTTGACATTTAAGTTCCTTGCTCGTGCAGTAAAGTTTTGTGCTTGAACCTTGTGCCTTTTTAGGAGCTGACACAACACTACATTTTGTATAAAATCACAGGAAATAGAGTTGGGAGCAATGTTTTTCCTGCACCAAAACCAACTATACCTAGAATTATAGAGATTCTATCAGCATTAGAATACGATCACTGCTCAGAGTCCTGAATAACACAGCCCTACAAAGGCTTTGGGACTGAATCCCCATGGGAGGCTGGGGGGAGCTGGGATGTGTAGGATTATAGCTTACCTGCTTTAAAAATATATGTTCTTTTCAAATTTCTCTGGTTTTCAGAGTCATAAATTACTTTCAGGCCTTTGTAACATTAAAATTGTTACCTGAAGACCAGGAATGATTTACTGAAGAATGAAAAGAAGTCCATCTCCATGACATGAGCCTCTGTAAATATCTTAGATGTAATTCCATAAAAGTAGATGGCATCATTTCAATTTTTCTCTGCTCAAGAAGCAGTAGCTCAGCAGAGTGAACAAAAGGCAGGAGGCAGGATGTCTTAGAAATAAATCTAATTAAATTTCTGTATGTGGATTGATTGTATTTTATTTACCCAGGCACAAACCAGATTCTAGATAATCAAAGCTTTGGCTTGTTGGAATATATTTGATTATTCCCAAGAAGCTGCTTTGTGGGAGGCACAGTGTACACAAGCTGGTTTTATAACCCATTTTCCTTTCCTCCCAGGCCAAGCTGGAGTAAATAGGGAAGGTTTGGTGTTGCTGAAAGGTGTTTTGGTAAGATTATCTGTCCTGCAGCACTCTGTGCCTGCTGCTCAGGGACACCAGGGTACCACAAACAGTGAGGTTCATGTTGGGAAGCCTCTATTATTTCAATAATCAGTTCCTTTGATATCTAATATTTTAAACAATATTTAGCAAATGTTCTCAGGGGGAACACCAAGATGAACTTCTGGGCTTTGCTGCTGCTTTTTCTCTCTTTCTGGTTTAATACTTTGCAGTAATAGACTTGCTTTAGGTAAGAGAGTCACATTGGGGCTGAAATCAGAACATTTTTGTGGTGGGAGGAGGGGTGGGGGGCAGGGATGAGGAGATTGGCAAAGCTGGAAATGCAGTTCTGGTGTTCAGTTCTAAATCATGTGTGATGGTCAGAATGGACAGATCATAAAGATCTTAATTTCCAGATGGGTTCCTAGGATGTCTTTGGTGATGACAGCTGATTAGCAGGATCACACAGATTGACACCAATCTAACTGCTGTTTCATGAATAAATTTCCTGAGGTTTTTAACCCTATTTCTGCTGAAGGTCACTCTTGGTTTTAATGTAACTTTGCAAGAAATCTTGGAACAGCTGTTACCTACTTCCCAAGCCTCACTTTTTTTTCCTTATCTCCTCTGCCTCTCTTTGCCCAAAATATTCACCTTTTCTAAGTGGTACCTTTTTTCTTGGAAAATACACAGGGCATTCTCATTTTGGAAGTCATCCCTTTTAATGTTATTTCAATGTCTTCCCTATATTTCTCCTCTTCAAGCACAGAGCAAAAGCCCTTCACTTTGTTTTGTGACAAAGCAGTGAGCTTTCCCTGGGTGCTGAGTGGAGTCAGCACATAAATAAACACAACAGGCTCATTAGTGGGGGCTGTCAACTGTCAGTAATGGCTGAGAGTTGCAGCTTTGTATATAACAACCTCCTGTATTAAGCAAGGGTGAGTTAGGATGCAAGGGCTATTCCCTGGGCTGCTTAAAAAGTGCCAGAACATCTTCAGCTTCCAGCTGGAAGAACCACCAGAGAGTAGCAGGAGGAATCTCAGTTTAAACACCTCATTTGAAGGTCAGAACCTCTAACAGCGTAGCAGAAGAACATTGCAGTGTCAGCATTGGTTATGAGCCCAGGGCCTAATGTAGGGCTCAAAACCATGACCTTCTACACCAGAGGCAAGAATGTTACCAACTGAGCCCATCTGACATTAATTAAACCCTCATTAAAAAGGAGGGCTCTTTTCCTGGGCTGAAATGTGATTTCCTCTGCAAGGTTTTGTCATGCATATTTTATTACGAATTTCAGCATGTGGACTAAAGACCCTGTTCTGATCTTCTGGAATCACTGCACATGGCATATGCTTCATGCAGATGGGAAACAAAAAAGGGAGAGCAATATCCATATTCATTTGTTCTGGTGTGTAGGATAGGTGGCTGTGGAATGACATTCAGGAGCAGTGAAAGGGAAAAGTTTAGGATCTATTACCACATGGGAAATATTCCACAGGGCATGAACACACAAACTCTGCAAGATTTAAGTTACATGTGAGACCTCAGGATTATCCAGAGGTTGAAAATCACCTGGCAAGAGAGTCTGGGAAAAGTCCCAAGCCCATTCTGTTTATTCTCATGAGCTCCTTGGGGAAGCACAGTTACTCACAGGGCTGTTTCACCTGCAGTGGAACATTTCCTCCTTTAAACCAGCCAAGGCTTACAGCAAGAACAGGAAAGCAGCAAGGGAGAGTTCAATGTTAACAGTGTCTTCATTTGTATCATCATCTGCATGATTTATCAGAATTACTGGGGCTCCTTCCAATCTGGTGCTGTTTGCGTGCTTTATAGGAGCTGGATGTCTGGGCCAGTCTTAGTTTTGCCATTAATTCTGAATTTAATCCAATTTCTCCATCAGTAAGAGAGGGGGAAGGTCTTGAAAAAAAATCATGTAGTGCTTTAGAGTTACTCAATATTCCAGATTTGCAATGCAGCCCAGAGGAGCATCCTTCCCTCCTGCTTTGGCAGCAGGTGCAGGATTTCAAACATTGACGCAGGGACTCCGACCCAGCTGAGCCGCGGGAATTCCTTCCAGCAGAGGCCAGCACTTCTTCCAGCTCTGCTCAGTGTTTGCTGCTTAGCTGGGAGCAGACTGAGAATGAAGCTCTTATGCCTGTGATATTTTGTTGTCTGAAGCACCTGTCTGAAGTACAGCAGCCCTGAATAAATACAAAATCAAATTTCACTGTCTCAGATAATAATCCCTTTGACAGCACTGACCTCATCAATCTGTCTTTTGCTCAAGTTTTTTTTTACATGTTGCCCCTCCTAATCACAGCTTTTCAGTTTCAGATATTTTTATATTTTCCTCCCTTTTAACGACACACTTTCAATTCTTTCTTTCTAGTAGGCAATGTACAGCCAAACCTCTGCTCCTGTCTCTTTTTCTGAGAAGACAAGATTCATCACTCAGGATTTCTTGACCCTCTGAGGAAAGAAGCTGATCTTTCTTCCTTGCTCAGTGGGAATCCCTAATGCCAAGACACACTTCACTGGGAAATCAATATAAATAAAAAGCAGTGAAATGTCTTTGTTGTGAAGCAACCCCTTTGCATTGCTCGTGCACAGGGCACATCCCAATCTCCAGCCTACTGAGCAAGTGGTAATGGTAGCAACACCATTGATCCAGAGTCCATCTTCCTTCCCATCCTCTCCTGCACATTGATTCAGCCCAGTTCCCCCTCTCAGCTTGTCCCCTTTGGTCCATTGATTAATCATCAATATTACTCACCAAAGACAGCTCCAATTAAACAGACATTAGATGACTTCCCCTCACATTTAATAACACTGAGCTCAATCACACACCCAACACTCTGTCTTCCTCAAAATATTTTAACCAATATCCAGAACATAAATGCTGTAAATTCAGCACCTGCTGCAAATCCCTGAGAAGCTGAATGGTTGGACACTTTGTTAAGCACTGACTTTCCTCATCTTGCACCTCTGTGCTATTGACAATTCATCCCTGAACTACTGTGACTGAGATGTGTCTATACCTCAGAGCAGCCCACAGGAATTGTCTTAAAATGTAAAGAGCTGCTTCATATAGAGACAGAAATGTGTTTTATTGATCAGAGCAAGGAGAATATCCATGGGAAAATTTAAAATCTGTGAGAGAGCTGGCTGTAAACTGGTAACATCAGCCCATCAGCTGCTGTATCTTGAATAGGACAGCATTAGCTGGCTGAGACTCCTCAGATCACCTTGTTTCATGTGGTGGGCTTCCCCTGGTCCTGTCTTATGGTACTTCTCAAGTCTGAGCCAGATTTACTTGCCTTTCGTCCCCCAGACCCTGTGAGTTTCCTCAGTGGGGTTCTAAGCAGTTCAGCCCCAGGGTGATGTAGTGCTCTGAGAAGGGAGGTCCCATATTACATTTCCATAGAAATAAGTACAATATCTCAAGACTTGACTTTGCACCAATTCATATGTAGATTATAAAATGCCACATTTTACCCTCTGCCCTCAACTGTCAAAGTGAGGTATTTTACCTGTACCTGGGTGTAAACACCAATGGCAGGTGAGGACACTGGAGGAGGAGACATGTTCTGTTCTTGGAGTGTATCTGGTGTTCCACAGACTCACAGGTGGTTCAGGGTAAAACAGTAAAACCAGCACGCCTCTGTAGGTGTTAAAACTGAGCCAGTTTTACTGAAGAGAGAATAGGATTTATCTGTTAAACCATTTCATCAACTGATACTAAAATTCTTGAATAAACTCAGAGAAATAGAAAGAAAAAAATTATAGATGGGAAGCAATAGAGATACTTGTCATTATCATAGTCTGGTGAAACTTTCCTTTCTTGTATGCATTCATCATCCAAAGACTCACTGTTTTTATAAATTTCCTGCCTGGCAAGTTTTCCATCCCCAGATTTCTAAGAGGGTTGAAGCCCTAGAACATATATTTAGTGCCTGCCGACAGGTCCCTAATTATGCTTTGATTAATCACAGCAGTGCCTGCACCTGTCTGTGCAAAACATCTTCATTTCTGCTTTGTGACCCGTGCAGGATCTGGGGCTGAGTGTGGCTGTGCCTGGGGAACACCCAGCTTACTTTGCTTCCTGTCAGCTCTGCTCCTGCCCTGGCCACGAGGAATTCTTTCTCTTTTGTGGGAACAGCAGCTTCTTCCTTTGCTGGTGCTTCTGGAGAGGCTGGAAGCTTTGCTCAAGAGTCAAAAAGGGTTATTTGGTTGTATTAACAGCTGATTTTTACACACCATGCCTTCCACAGCAATGGATTCCCATCAGCCCCAGTGCCATCAATGGAAATGTTCACAGGATTTCCCCTGGATATGGGGAAATTTTCTTTTGAAATCCACTAAAAACACCAGAAAACCTCCTAGGTCTGGAATTCCTGCAGCCTTAGAGGGATGTGCAGAACTCTGACTGAGATGGATTTTCAGTTCTGAGCAAATGCAAGAGATGTTCTCCCTCTTGCTTTATTTTGGAAAATTCTTCAGGAGCCATTAGGGCCAAACCAGGCTCTTTTCTAGGATGCAGATCAGGGCGGTTTGCACAGGACTCAGCCCAATGCCCTGAATAAGAAGGAGTTCATAGGGCACTTGAGGAGAGCATGAAACCCCAAACCATCTCCTACTGGAAAGTACAAAGAGCACAGAGAATCCAGTGAACTGACTCTGTTGGGAAGAGACTCAAAGAAGAGGTTATAGTTTTCTGTAGACATCCTTTTTTTCATTTTTCAGAGAAAGATTGAAAAATGAGACACACTTGGAAGCAATCCAGAAGAACTGAGAAAAAAAGTCTTTTTTATGCCACTGAGATGAAAAGGCCCAACTGAAACTGCTGTTAGTGAGGGATGGGAGCACATCAGCTTTCACCTAATGATTGAGGATTTGCTGTTCAATTTCCTAACCAAAATCTGGAGGAAACAAATTTGGTGTAGATCAAACCAATGTAGATCTTAAGTTTTTCACCCTGAAATGAAAACCAGGAAATCACTTAATCCAAACAAAACATTCTCTCTGACCTTGGAATGGAATGTTTTCTGATCAAGGTCCTGTAAAAGTAGCCAGGGAAATGGAAGGTTTGCTTGACCAAACAGGAGGAGCTGTGCCACCTGCCTTTCTGTCCTACATTTTTGAGAGCCATTCTCTTCCTGCTCCAGGAATAAATGTCATTTTGCATACCTGCTCTTAGAAGGACTAGCATGGTCTTGTTGATGCTGACATTTGTAGAGTGGCTCTGGAGCCCTTCTTTTGACTCACGTGCACCCTAAATATTTCTTTTCCCCTCTCCCATTCAAGAATGCCATAAACAAAAAATTCTTTTTAAACACAAATTCAAATATACATGGACTTACACTCACCAGCTCTGCAGCTGGAAGAGTCCCAGTGCATCATCACCTTCATTTTGCAGGAGTGAAGAGCAATTCTTCCAATAAAACTCACCTCCCAGCATTGCATTTTCTTCCAAACAACACGGGCTCTCATACCTCAGGAAAGTATTTCTGGAGATAGCAAATAGCTCCATCCAACCCCCCACTTCAAAAAGAAAACAAAACTTCTTTAGTTGTGGGTTTCCTATTTTGGACAGACAAAGGCACATTGTTCTTTGGAATCTGTAGAGGACAGAGGATGTGCTCTGTTTAACATGAGGCAGGGGTGCCAGGACTGCCCCAGCTGTGTTGGCTGGACTGAAATAAGGGGTCAAATATTATGGAGAAGAGAGTTCACTAAATCTTTTTAGCTTGTGTGTGAGAAGGAAGTGGCAGAAGAATAAAAGATAGTGCTGACAGTGCTGGCCTGGGAGAAAGGGAGGGAGCAGGGAGGGAGGGGAAATTAAGAAAATAATGGAGAAAAGCAGGAAGGGGGAGAGTGGAGGATATAAGAAATTAAGTGCTCAGTTTTGTCCAAGTTGCCCTTGAGCTGGCAGGGGGGTTAGGCTGGATGATGTGCAGAGAGATTTATGTGTGTGGGGTGAGCTTGGGAAGGCAGATTTGTGAGTCAGCACAGAGGGGATGTGGAACGAGGAGCCATGAGACAAAGGAGAGGGAAAGGAGCTCAGCCCAGGCCCTGGGAGGTGTCCAAGGAGGAGGAAGGAGTGATGTCACCAGAAGAGTCAGCAGAGGGCAGAGGGCTCACCTGGAGTCTGACAGCAGGAGTTGGTGCATGGAAGGAGCAGGAGCAAGGAAGTGAATCTGGGGGAAATGCAGTGTTGCAGTTACTACTGATTGGTTTTATAGGGTGTGGATTTGGGTGGGAGTTGGAATTCATGGATGGGTGCCTAGGCTGGAGCATCCCTGAGGAAACCTTGAGCCGAACAGAGCACAAGGGAGGGAGTGAACAAAACCCAGGAGAAGACAGATTAAGGCATCTCCACTCTTGGCTCCACTCAGACTTTCAGCTCTGAGGGGCAGTGCCAGGGCCACCCCCTTCTGATCCTCCTGCTCCTAAGGGAGCAGCACAGGCAACAGTCCTGGAACCTGGGAAAGGAATGGAGGAGACAGGGCTACCCAACCACAGCTTGCCCCAGGCACAGGGATACCCTGATCTATTTGTCTGTTGCTGAGTTTCAGACAAGTTCTAAGAGGGTTTGAGAGCTCAGCCTATGAAGAATTCATCCTGCTTAAGGGATCCTGTGTAAACTTAAGCATCATTCCACAGCACAGTCATAAAATGTTCAGATCTGCACCCTGAGGATCATTTGCAAATGACAATTGTGATTTGTGAATACCAGATAATGTCACTCCCTGATTCACTCCCTGCACCTGCTACAAACAAACGTGTAGAAATAGATTTTTTACTACACCCATCTTCTAAAGAGAAAGATTTGAAGTGCCCCACTTGCCTGACTGAGAAAAGATGGTTTTCAAGAGAACTCAAGGAGTTAAAAGGCAAGCTTTCAGTCAGGAGCATCTTATCCTTCACAGGTTCCACCAGGGAAGGTGTATATATATATATATGTATTTTAAAAAATTTTTTTTTTTGGTGGAAAGCTAGGGAAGGCAGCTTCTGGGGTATCTCATTGACAAGTCCTGATTTTAAGAGGTGCTGAGTGATGCAGTTGCTTCCCATGGTGTCAGAACAGTGAATGGAAAGGTGGAAGTGGGGACTGGATATCCAGGAGGAGAGACAAAGCCCTGGGGTAGCTCTTCATACCTTTAGGTACCTAAATACCTTTAACCATCTGGCTTGTGTTAATATGGTCCAATAAAATATTAGGCAGATGTAGTAGGTAGGTAATTTAATTTTGGTTACTGTCAGAAATCACAGAAAATCTGATTTCAGATCATGTCTTTTTTAGCTATTTTCAGTGCATCTTTTTTATTTGACTCTTATTTTGAAGCTCCTGATTTTAGGCTGTTATTTTAAACTTCTCTCAGCTGGTGACTCTGATTGCTTTTCAAACCTTCTATTTTCCAACCTTTGTACTCTTATGCATGAATCCTGGCCAAGTTCTTTCCTTCTGTTCACTTCCCAGTGTCTTTGAGCATTAAAGTAAGCAAAATGCAGTTTGGGGCTGCAGGGGCTTGGAAGGCACCAAGATGAGGTTCTTTTGTTTCTTTTTTTAATTGGCTTTTCTATATTGGATGAGCCCATGTGAATTGTTCCCTACACCTCTACCTTGTTCAGCTGAGCACAATTAAAATCCAATGTGCACAGGATTTGTGCCTGCAAAGCAAAGGTGGATGCTGTCACATAACAAGAAGAAATTAAGAAGGGAGCAAATTTTACAGCTCTCCTGTGATCATTGTTCAAAGGAGAATTCTCATGATATGAGGATGAAAATCTAATTGATGGCCTGATTCTCCATGGCTGTGCAGCCACCCTTCCCTTCTCTGCTTCTAATAAATGCTCTCTGCCTTCACCCCCACACAGGCAAGAAAAATCCATGTGACCAGATAGGGAGACCTTTAAGAAAAGACCAATATTTGCATATCTATTATGGCTATACTCAGTGTTATACTTGTTTCATTAAAATTTCTATTTGGATAATATGTAAGGTCAATACTGTCACTGTTCTGGAAAATTCATTTATTTTAAAATTAAAGCTAAGCACAGCAAGTACAATTCTCCTCATGCCTCCCCTGAATAAATCCCCTGAGCTTGACAGGGTCAGTGAGTGGAAGCAGAATTGGGCCCAATGTGTTTAGAGTTGGGGGTCTGTGGGAGAGAAAAACATGTTAATTACATGGATCCCAATTTTCTAGGAAAATCACTTGTTAGAGGTGCTCTGGGCTCCTGCTTTGTGATATTCAAGGGATGGTTATTATTTCAGCTGGGTGCCTACTGAGGTCCATTAGCTTTTATACACCAGTTAAGGTTGTCAATTGATGGGATTGAATCCACACAAAGAAATACCTGGGATTACTTAAAAATATGGTGCTTCCTGAAGGTTTCCAGCTTTTGAACCACAAGCAGTCATTTTCACATAAATTTGTCTGTTGAGAAGGCTGAGATGGGAATTCTTATCCCAGAAGAGGAAGGGGATCACTGCTTTTGAAGTCAGGTGTCAGTGGGATTCCTGGTCTGGTTTTGGGTCATTAACAGTTTTTAGGGCCTCTGCCTTGTCTGGTTTTAGTATTTCCAGATTTGGGCACTTTTGTGTGGTCATTTTCTGTTTACAGCTATTGTTTAACAATCCTTAAAATGGCATCTGGTTCAGTTCTCAGAAATCAGGGAAGTAGAAGAAATGATCTAGGACAGCTACTCTGGAAGTCACCTTCAAAGCCTTACAATAATATATTAAAAGCAAAACCTATTTTCAACACCCACAAGGGAAATCGTGTATTAAGGTGGATCTGTTTCAATTTTAACATTTCTGGTGTAAAATCATAGCTTTTTAAAGGCTTCATTTTGTATACAGGAAACTTGGCTATATCTATTGAGTCCTACAGAAATCACAGAAATCTGCCTATTAAATAATCATATTTATTAAATAACCAGAAGCTGGATACCTTCACTTTCACCCTTAAGGCTTGAAAGCATCAGATGGTGTCTGTTACCCTTTTCCAAGGTGTTAGTGGTCTTTTCTATGTCAGATGAGCTCAGTGGCTTTAATCCCTGTCCCAGATGTGCACAGCACAAAGAGCAGGATCTCAAGCAATAATCTCCATGTCAGTCTCCACAGACAGAGACAAGACTTCACTCACCCAGGGGAGAAAGGGCCTTTCTTGTCAGCAAAGGTTTTTCCTCTGGCAGAAAAGGAATATTTGCATTAATGCTTACAGTGCATGGTCCATTCTCCAGGTCTATTTCTGAAAATTAATTTCATTTGTAGATGAGAGCCTGGGTGAAGTGAAAGTCTACAACAAAGAAATGTCTAAACCCATGTTGTTCATTCAGGTCCAGATCCTGTGCAGGGTGCTGGTAGGAGATAAAATTACTGTTGTATAGGAGACTGGATCCCAAAGGTGGGATTCATCCCACTGAATTTAAGCATCTAGAAATGAGCTGTAGGTAACCTTCAGAGTTATGAGAAAGAACTGATTTCTCCAGAGGGTAAATCAGTGGCAGAGGATTCTTTTTCAGTCTGTGGCAACTTTAACTTTTAGACACCCAGAGTTAGGCCACGGGAACCCACATTGCCTTATAGAAACCTTGATTGGAGGGAAAACAGGAACTGAAGAATCTCAAATCCAGAGCTTGATTGCTGGACTGTCTTCCCTTCTTAAATCCCTGATTTATTAATGAAACATGGATGTGCAAGTAGCTTCATGCATGATGTTATTCTGGGGATCCTGGGCATGCAGAAGGTCTGGAATGGGTAACCCATGGTGGCTTTAGCTGCTACACTCAGAAAAGCTACCAGGACAGTGCTCAGCACCCTGGGGATGTTCTGCAGGGAAGACTAAAGCAGCAGAAACTTGCACCCTGCCAGTTTTTCTGTGCTGTAGAAATCAGGGACTGCTCTTCTTCATATGTGGTTGTGCTGGAGATGAGCCTTAGGTCATCACTGTGAAGGCAGGGGACTTGTGAAAATTCAGATCTCTGCTCAGATCTTGTAATCAGAACTCAGGTTATGAAACTCAAGGCCAGAAATGACTGCTTCAATTGTGTTTCAAATGTCATAATTTTAATGCTAAATGCTGGTTGAATGTAGCCAGCAAAAATGCAGAAAATCAAACATTTGCTACTGATCCAGAATCAGGCAAAGTTTCTGTTAGGGATGTGGAATTATTCCTATCAGAAAAAGATTAAATTGGGCAGCATTTCAGCAATCACCAGTGTATATAGGTATTTATCATCTCATTAGGAATGATTAAAGTGGGGTTTTTTTTTTAGCTTAGTAAATGCCAAGATCAAAAGAGAAGTCTGAATGATGGTAAAATGAAATCATCACTTTAACATCAGTGAGCAGGAGTTGTTAAAATTGCTATTTCTTTCCAGTGCTTCACCCATGAGTTGAGAAATCCAATATTATCATTGTAGCAAGCAGTGTTATCACAGGGGAATAGAAAGGAACACCTGGACACAGAAAATCCATGGCATTGACTGTGATACTGGCCAGGACTGGGAGGGAGGGGATGAACAAGGCCAAAGGCCAGATCTGAATCCTGATGGGATAAATCAAGCTCAGAAGGGAACTGGGAGAGTCCTGAGGATTCCTAACCCTGGCAGCAAAGGGATTCTCTAAGCTGCACCTTGATCAGCAATTTTAACATTTTTGGTGTAAAATTGTAGCTTTTTTCATAGCTTGATCATTCTTCTGGGCTGGGAGATGAAGAATTTGCTGACTGGGATATAGGGACAACAGCACCACAGAAAGTTCCAGAGGATTTTAACACTAAGCCTTGCTGCAGGGAAAAAAAAAAAAAAGTGGCAACATTCATTGGAAGAGGAGATGTGGAAGAAGTGAGGTGTCAGTCACAAGCAGTGTGGTGAGGAAGGTGCAGGGATGTGGGGTGTGAGAAATTGAGCAGCCCAAACTGGAAATGGGGAGCCCTCTCTGTATCTTAAAAAAAATTCTATCAATTTGTCCCTTTCAGGCAGGGTTGCCTGAACAGTAGTTTTATTTACATTTAGCATTTCACCGTTGGCAAGAAGAGGTTTCACATTAGGCATTTGACCATTTGACCATCAGATTTTGCTGCCATCATTTAAAAAGAAGTGAACATCATTAAAAAAAACCCTCCCAGGTTTGAAATGGACAATAAATATAGGTAAGAGTTTGCACAGAGGAATCAGGCTACCCAGAGCACATGTACTCAGCTGGGTGCCCTGGTCACAGGTACTGGGTTTGTAGCTGGTTCCCAAGTGTGCTGTGGAATTTGAATTTTTCCCTTCACACAGCATGGACAAACTCTCACACTCATTTTACTTCAGGCTCTTTTGCAAAGGCAAATGGCTCTGCTGGAAACTAATCAACATAATTTTTTACTCTTCACAGAGGTCTATTAGCAATCATTGCTGTAGTCTCAGGCTATAAATGGGGACATGAATACTCCTAAATTCAAACCCAGCAATGTTTTGTATTTTTCCATAAAATATTCTTGCCTGGGCTTGTCTCTGGCCAGCCTCTTTTGGGGCTTTTTGTCATTTCTCTTTTTCCCCAGATGCTGTAGCTGGCTGTCAGATGGGGAGATGCTGCTGAGAATATTGAAAAACTCAAATGAGAATGAATAGGAAAACACAAACTCTAATGTCACTGCTCTTACAGAAACCCTTCACAGCCTCTTCCCATAGATGTGCACAGCAAACAAATATTAGTTTTATTAAATGAGACATGGACAGTTTTTATACTGCCTGCCAATGGAGATGACAATAATTATTTTCACCATACAAAGACAGGCACAGATTTTATGGTGTAAAATCCTGCTGGATACAAAGTGCTGCAGATTTATCATGACTAAGCTAAGCAAAGCTCTTCTTAGTGCAGACTGTATCTAGTTCTAGCTCTATAGAAGTTTGGTTGTTCCAAAGGTTTCAAAAAGGACTAGTTTGTGTTAAACAAGCAACTCATTTATAGTGGGAGAGTGCAACCTGAAAGTTCCCAGGAGGGAATTCTGTGGAATAAGGGCGTGTGGTCTTTCATTCCCAGGTGACTGCAGAAACCACTGCTCAGATTTCTATTTCTATTGAACATTTGTGTGGAAAGCAGTTTACTTAATTGATAAACACAAATTTGGCTAAAATTTCCCTGTGTCTCCAAGGGAAGTCATTTGGTTTCCATCCCTTGGCTTCTCTGAGAGTTGGGGGATGGAGGCTGTGGTGTCTCCCACGCCTGCAGTCAAACTCCATCACTGCCCATTTGGGTAGGATTTAAACCTAAAATGAGTGTGAAAAATTTAAATTCTCATGTATTACAAGGGCTTGCCCATTTATCTGAATAAAAATGATAAGGACCATTAATTTGTGCATATGTAAATGAGGATGTGGAGAGGCTTTGCTGATCACCAGCAGTAGCATGGGATGTACTCCATGGCAGCCATGCCAGGGATGAAATGTGTTGATTGCCTCCAGGGTTAACCCTGCAGCTTTCATGCCGTGCAGAAGCAGCTTGTTCTGCTCACCATGTGGCTCTGGAGCACAGGCAGGAAAGGTCACAGGAGCAATCAAGATCAGCAGATCCCTCCTCAGGTAGGGACCCCTGTGGCTGCAGGATTAGCTGCTGAGTCTGGCCTGACTTGGAGCACACATTTGCTTTTCAATGTCCTGACTGTGTTAGAGGTGGTTTTTTTAATTCATTAATCTGTGTCTGTATTTCCATGAACATGGACAGTGCTTGCTGCTTCTTGCTGTTTGTCTGGGTTTTGTCCTTGCTGGGTTTTTTGAGAAATGAAAACAGGAGGAATTAAAAGGTTAGATTGTTTTGATAACGTCTCCCTGCAGGAGTGAGGCATAAGCTGACAGGTTGCCTTGAGAGCTTTGCTGATGGCATGACTTCAGGAAGAATTCTCTAAGAAAACTAACTGTAAGCATCTGCAATTATCTGATTTTTAAAAATATACCTGAAGTTTTCTAAAATACTTGCTGGTTTTGAGGCATGAATTTTCTTGCAGTTTAAAGGAGCTGAACATCTGACCCCCTTCCATCACATCTGGAATTTTGTTTCAGGAGCCCTCTGCACCCCTCAGCACCTGCCCAGCCCTGCCCTGGGACAGGGGGCAGGAGTGCATCCCTTCAGTGCTGTCTCCTGGGCAGAGGTTTGCCAGGAACAGTCACTGACCTCCTTGTTTCCTTAGCCCTGGAGATCCCTGCCCTCTCACTGCTGCACCTCCCCAGGGAGGGGGGGATGCTGCTGCCTGCTCTGGAGGAAAAAGAGCATTTAATCTCATCATCTGTCCCAGCTGCCATCCCTGCTAGGCTGCAGGGGAGCTCTGGGAGCTATCCCCAGACAGCAGTGCACAACATGTCCATTCCAGAGCAGCCTGTAAATGAATCCCCAACATTTTCATTAGAGACACTCCTGCTGGACAGTTATGGGCTGTGACTCTTCCACTGGCAGCGAGCTTGTGTAAAATCTGACTGACATTTAAAAATGCCAACAATCTTATTAATTCTTCAGTTCAAGAAGTGTTTCTTGGGGCTTTTTGTCTTCCAATTGGAGGGCAGGAGGGTGATGCAGCCCAGTGGCAGAACCAAGCTATTTACACAATTACTCCTTTAAAATTGTGTTTATCATGGAACTTGTGACTAACTGGGCAACACACCTGTGAAGGCTGAGGCAGCTGCTGAGAGCTATAGCTGTGCCATGCCTGACCTCTTTCTGCCCCTTGGGCAGGAATTTAGAGCTGTGTGTGTCTGCCAGCACTGAGATGCGCTGCTGCCCTTCTCAGAAGCAGAGCTCTCTAATGCAGGCTGCTGTCCACCAGAAATCCACATGGAAGTGCTGATGCGTGCCCTTGTTCCAGGATCACACTAAATTCAGCCCAGAGGACTGTGTGTGCCAGGGCTTTTCCCTGCTGCAGGATTGCCTGCTCATTGTCACTCCTTTCTCTCTGGAGCAGAGCTTGGTGGTGACTCACACCTCTGCTTTCTCACACCAGTTCTATGACTGGGATCAGGTGTGTTTGCTCTGTGCCACTTCTACGTGTATTTTAATGTGAAATTTCCTGTTCTGGATTGGAAATCCTTCTCTGTGCTTGGTACAAATATTGTTTTGTTGGATGTAAATCTACCCATGTGCTGCACGTGCTGAATCAGAGCCAAGGTTGCTTCACTTCTAAATCTCCAGTGGCCATCCAGTAAATAACAGCTCTTGAAATCCTGAGTCTATTAGCAGAAAATACAACTGCAGATCTCTCCAGAAGGAATGACTCATTGCAGTGAGGTTAGCAGGGAAGAGAGGGACAAGGGTTCTGCAGTCACTTGATTGGGTTTATTAATGCAACAGCTACTACTGCATTAGCAATTCTATTTAGTGTGTAGTGACTGAAAAAATCAGACACCTCCCAGTTCCTGCCATTGGCATGGAGCTGCTTTTTGTTGAAAATGGGAGGAATATATAAAATTATCCCAGGGTAGGAGGTCATGCACACATTAAGGTGACAGCCATGGGTGCTGGCCACTAATTGTGAAGCCACTGTAGGTTAGAGCAAGGTCTTCATTCCTGCTGTTGAGAGCTTTTCTTCTTTGACCTGACTCACTGCAGGGGAATGGGTTTCAATCTGGAATAAATTTTGACCCAAATAATTGAAAGTTAATCTCACTTCATTTTATATAATGCTTTATGATAATGCAATTGTAGCATGGTTAATGTGGGGCAGAGAGGGCAGCAGTTTACAGAGGCTGACATTTTGCATAAAGAAACAAAAAGAGGTCCTGAGTTTATCTAATCAAACTGATAGCAGCAGTTGAGAAGGTTAACCTTTCTAATAATGACTTCCCCTCTTTTATGATGTATTTTGTGGGGGTGGTCACTTACAGGTATTAATTTGTAACACCCAACAATTACATTCTGTGCAGTGTAGTAAATGTGAGCTGAACAGTTTACTGGGTCAAGCAAAAGCAGAAGAGATCAAACCAAACAGGGTGAAAAAATGAACTATAACAGAATAAGTGAATTGCAGGTCAAGTGCTGCTTGAATGAAGCAATGCTCAGTGAAAGTTTCTGGATACAAAATACTTTCCTTCTTGGGGAGTTATCAGAAAATATGCACTCAGTGAACCAGAAAACTGTGAAATTATTTAATAAAATTAATCCTCTGCTGTGAATAGGAAAAATGTCAGATTTATTTTGCATCTAGATTTCCATCCCAGCAAATATAAATTTATCCCTGGATTCTTTTGTCCCAGTACTAACATTTGTTCTCTTGAATTGAGTATAGTCCTATACCCAGTCCATGTTTTCACAGTAAGTGTCGAGTTAGCATAAAAAAATAAGGAAACAATGTGTTTTCAATTGGAATGAAAAACCACAGTACTGATGTGTAGCTTACTCCAGGTGCAAACCCAATAATTTCACTACATATTACACATCTGATACTTCTTTTATTTGTCAGCACAACCTCATGTTCCTTTATCTGGAAGATAAAGACATGAATTTCCCACATCCTTACCAAGGTTTTGTAATGGAGTATTGGCTCTAATTTATATTGGAAACATGAGCTTTTCACACCAATTGATGCTGTTTTGCCCAGCTCTGTCAGTCTGTCTCCATCTTCTGCTTCCCTTTCAGCCATGGCATTTGTTACTCCAGTCATACCCTTCCCAGAATGAAGGATTCAGGGGTTTTATCTCCACATCTCGTTGTCTTGACCTCCCCTGGTGACCACCTGTAAGAAGGCAGCTTCCTGCTCCCTTTGGCAGCATGTACAATGATGCCTTGTGCAGGCTGCCCCAGAGCAGAGGCTGGGCAGAGCTCCAGAATAAAGCAGGGATTTATTCAAAGCATCTTCTCCATGGATCCACCTTGGGCAGCACAAGATCCCAGCCAGGCCTGCACCCAAGATGAACCAAAATGGCCCCAAAATGCACGGCCGGGCACGGGCTCTGTCCCTGGGATCAGTTCTGCTCCATTTGCACCTTGCAGTTCATTGTCCCATTCCAGCTTTAGCCCCTGCAGTCCCACCCTGCTTGTTTTTCTCTCTCCAGCCCACGGGGTTTGTGCTCTGGGGCTGAGATTTGGATCATTTGTCCTTGGTGCCCAGCTGGAGCAGGAATTGTTTTGTCCACCTATTCTGTGAAGAGAGCTCAGCATCCCCTCATATGAAGCTCAGAACTGCACACTAAAGCAGCACAGAATCTGAACAATATAGAAGCTAAAACCTGAGGCATCAGAAGGATGAGGGGGTTTACGTTCAACTGCAGCTTGTTCTTCCACAGTATTTTCTTTGCCAGCAGCCAGAGCAGTTGCAGCCAGGAGCACATGCACAGACCTTGCCTCCCTGGTGACAGAAGTGGCACTTTTGGTGCCTTGCCCCTTCCTGGCTCAGATGTGCTGCCCTTGTCAGGCAGCGTCACCTCCTCAATGAGCCGCGCACGTGGCGTGGCCTCCCTGCCACTGCTGCCTGCAAAGGGACACCCTCGCCTTGGGGACAGGCAGGGCTCAAGGGCTGGCAGCTTCCAGCCCCATTAACTCCTCTCAGAGCCCCATCTGAGCTGAGCTGAGCTGAGCTGAGCTGAGCTGTGTGCCTGGCTGGAATCTGAACTCCAGAGGAGCTGCCATGGTCAGCATTGATCCAGTGCTGGAGCAGCCTCTTTGAATAGTTGAGTTCTCTGTCCCAGCTCAAACAGCTCCTGTTAAAAATCCTCCTTTGAACTCCCCTCTGCTTCATTTTCTCTGGGTTCCAGTCAATGACAAACCACCCCTTGAATGAACAGAATTAGGACAGAATGGAGAAGGCATGATTTCTCTGCCTGCATAGGAGTAGTTTGGGGCTGAAATCATCGGTGCTCTTTGAAAGATGAGTTATTTCCATGAGGGTGCCTTAGGAGTGCAAAATGTTATTAGAATATGCATTATTATTTTGAATTTCTCCTGTCAGTACTGACATCAGTGACAGGAAAGGGCACTACACTGGAAATGTGATCTGTTCACCTTTCCCCAACATGATGCAGCACAAAGACAGTAACGGTGATTGTTACACTCTGCTTTTACTTGGTAGCTCAGTCCCAAAGGATATTGTATGGCTGGGTGACATTGTGCTGCAGTGTCTGTGCCTGATTTTATTTTGAGTAAGTCATACCTCTTTATACATAGATAATGAGCCCACTGTGCACCTGGCACAAGCTGAACAGTGTCATTTAAAACAGGAGAGTCTGAGCATGCCTGAAAGTGAAGTTCTCTCATAAGTATAAGCTGCAAACCCTTATTCAACATTAAATCAAATCAATGTTAATTTGTGAACTAATTAGCATTTCAGGCTTGGGGTTTTTTTCAGCAGTGTGGTGATTTTGTATATAATGCTGTGTGATTGTACCAAAGTACATAATTATGGAACTGAATACATTGTCTCCCGCTGACATGTTGCAAAAGGAATTTCTTTCAGCAAAGGATGCTTGCTACATCTGAATTAAAATACAGACCCACAGCCAAGTCCCATGCACGGACCCATAGATGAGGCAATATCAGAATTTAGGGTCTTATTGAAAAAACAGGCTGAAAATATATTAACTGAGTTTAGTAATTTCCATTTCTACTGTATTTTAATGAGGGAATGGCAGGATGTCCTTTGGTGTGAGACAGATGATGAGACAGGTATTCTGAGTGGGGAATATGCATCAAAGAAAACAGAGTGCTTTAAGGAGATTTTTTTTTAACTGAAGTCTGACTGCTGGAGTACAGGAACTGTCAGTACTTGCTCAGATCAGTGCTCATTTTCACCAGAATCCTCTTCCTGGCAGCAGCCAGCACCAGGCAGCCAGAGTTGGTGTCAGGAATTTTGTAATGGCTGTCTCTCTTCAGGAAAAACTGATGGAAGTCTTATCTGCATTTACCTTTATTTACCCAGCAACAAGCACTTTAATTTAGATACTATTACGCACACTCTAGTTTGCTTTAAAAACAGTTTTAATAATATTTATGTCCTTTTTGATCTTTGATGACATTGATTTTGTTTAAGTAACATGGTTAAGATAAAAGCCTCTTTCTTACCACAGTGCAGAAAACACAATCTGCCCTGACAGGGAGAACACTGCACCCATCTAATGTAAATTTATGATCTAGTAACACAGCATCACTTATGGCTACAGTTTGTAACCCTGCTTGAAAAAAAACCCAACATATAAACTGTAGAAGATTTTGCACAATTGAAGTCAAGCATAGTTCCCAATAGGATCTCTGAGTCTATCAGCAAAATTTCACATCCCCAGAAAGGAAACTTTTGTCCAGGTGAGAATTTCAGCTCAGCTGCTCACAGGAGTCAAACCATGAGTGATTCTTGTGCTGGACTCACTGGTCTCCTCCTGCTGACCTTGCCTTGATGGGGGTGAGTGTGGGGCTGGCAGAGCCTGGTTTTGGGTTTGCCCTTTTGGACAGACAGGTCATTCTTGCACCAGACTGACTCAGACTGAACTGCACAGATTCACACCCTTCTTTATCAACTGAAGAATTAAAACTCAGCTGTGTAGGAATTGAAATGGTCACGTTCAGCTGTCTGGGCTTGCCTCTGGAAGAGGTGACAGTAACCTGTCACCCCCCAAGCTGTTCTGGCTCTCTTTGGAGGCTGTTTTTTCTGGAGTCTGCTTCCTGCCTAGAGCTGGGGCTGGCTGCAATTGGAAAGGCTGGAGACTTAAATTTTCAGTCTGATGTTCCATGAAAGGGAGGCATTTTAGATCTCTCTGTATCCTTAACGTCTTGGTCATTCTTCTGAAGGCCTCAGCTAATTTCAGCCAAATCTGACAGGCCATTAAGTTCCCTCAGATCTCATGCAGGTAACAGGCTGAATTGATTCTCAGCCCTGAGGAATAGTTATAGACTGAGATTCCAAAGGTCCTGACTGACTCATCTGAGAGGTGCTGGAAGTCCTGTGTCTGGATATTAGCTTTCTTTGAGTCTTGCCTGTGAGATTGAGTTGCCTAAAGAATCAAAGTAGTTGTGACAGTTCAGCTGACTCATTCTGTTCTGCTCTTCAGTCTAGAAAATCTTGTACCTTCACAGGATTCACCCACCAAATCTACTAATTTGCCTTATGGTAAGATAAACACTCAAAGATATTTATTTATTAAACTTGCTTTTCCCCTAAATCATTCAATGAATTATCTCTATTAAAATTTATTGAAATTTTGTGAATCTCATCCACCTTTTACAAGCAGTCAAGTTACTTCTGAAAATCTGCATTATTAGATGAAAACTACATGTGAGAATTTGCAGTTTTTACCATGACTTTCTTATATTTATATATTTCAGGCCTTTAAAGGGTTTAATATTTTCCCAGTTGCATTTTATGACAGACTGTACACCGTGCTACCTTTGTCAATCCCCAAACATGCCCATATTTTTAATGCAAACAGCAGAAAGTTGGACTATTTAGAAAAACACAATTGAGCCCAAGAACCACAATAATTACATCCCTGGTTATTTTGAGACAGAGAAACATTTCAATCTACACTCTGTGTTTATATGCTAAAAATGTTTCTTCGTGTCTGAAGCAGCAAATTTACCTCAGGGAGTTTTATTTTTGGTTGCACACTTAATGCAGAACATTATTTGCATCACAGAAAGATCACATCTTCCCCTTGCCTATTTCGGCTTTTCAACACCAAACCTCAGGATTTCCCATTATTTGTAAAATTGCTTTTGTTTTCAGTTGGGATCAGATGCAGAAATGGGAAGATCAGGGCACATTAGAATTTGTAGCTGGGGGAGAGTTCTGCTCCAAGTGCAGAGTGTTAAACTGTGGAGGGGAGGAGGGGGATGCACAAGACAAAGAAGAGGGTTTAGAGCAGGATTTTTGGAAATCTGGCTAATATTACCCTGCAAAAGAGCAAGAGATGAGGACAGGAAGAGTGAGGTATTAAAGCAAGGAAAGGCAAATATATTCATAATCATGCTGCTCATGATTTTATACTTCTCAAATTTTGAGGTGAGTGATCTTGCCTTTTTGGGAAGAAAGGTGGCACAGGCTTCTCAACCAATTAGGAATCCTCAGGGCATATTCCAGGGAGAAGGTGCAGAGAAAATGTTCATTTTTAGACATTTGTGGAGAAATTGCAAGAATGTTTCAGCTTGTGTGGCCAACACCAATCTGCTTAGGCATTTCCCTGGCATCTCCCTGTTTGCAGTGAATTTATAAATTAATTATTAATTGGATTCTATTGTTATTTGGAGTATCTTTTTTTTTTTTAAAATAGGCAAATATTACAAGATCAGAGCAACTCTAGAGACAAGCAACTCTGTTCTAATTTCTAGCAGCAGCTGCAATATCAAAGGGGTTAATTTAGATCATCAAGGTTTCATCTCCTTGCCCTCTAAGATCTGATTCATAAAGCTGAAGAGATTAAGTCAGAAATTTCCAGAGACAAATGGGGGAGAAAATCAAGATATATGAAAAAGGAGGGTGGAAAATTAAGTTTTGTCTCAGTGTATGTGGTTACCAAGCAGGGCTTGAAATTCACTTATATTCTTGTGCAGATAAGGTGGTGAGATGTTTCCCTCATATCCTGGGCCAATTCTCAATATTTAAACAGATCAATGATCCATTTAGTTTCCATCACTGACTAATGCTGGGAAGAAATGCAGAAATCCTTGATGATGCATTAAACAGCTTAAAACTACAGATGAGATTGTTTCCAGCCAGTCTTTGTCTTCTGCTCCTGAAATCCAAACACTAATCAGTCACTATTGTTCTGCTGGCTTAGCTCATGTATTTGTGCCTGAAGTCAACACTAAACTCTTGCTGCTCTTTTCTGATTGCCCTGCCCTGCTCTCAGCATCCCACAGGCTCCAAATTCAGCAGGTTAATTGAACTACCACTGTCTTTAGCTGAACACCATCTTTCTATTAACCTTAATTTAGTTTTGCTCCAAACAAACATTTGAATCTTTATGGGAAAAGAAAACCAAACAAAACCAAACCCATAGAAACAAAAAAACCCTCAAAAACACGCACACACACACACACAAAACCCCACAAAACCCCAACCAATCAACAACAACAACAAAAAGAGACCCTCCCAAAAAAACCCCAGCCCAAGACTGGTGTAATTCTAAACCATCCAGCTCAGAGAGTAGAAGGTGTGATAGACCACTTAAATTCTCTTCTAAACAGATGTGCCTTGTAGAGATCACTGGATACAGCCATGTTCCCTAAAGCTCTGCAGACCCTTGGAGTCCAGGATGAGGTTTTTGAAACACTAATTTTAAGGAGGGCCACCAGAAGTCTTTGCTGAAGAGAGAAAGAAAATCACCTGTTCCCCCTGTCCTTGGTGGGAAGGATGCAGTGAATGGTGCTGGGATTAAATATCCATTGTGTGGATGTAAATTCCATATAAACCAAGAAGATAATCAAGAAACCAATACTTAGCAGGGATTTCTGTATTTAGGGGCAGAAGTAGAGGTGATCAGAGAAGGAGAGGATTGCACTGATGTTCTTTGATGTGTTTTTACTTGAAATATGAAGGTGGGAGGAGAAAAAGAACATGATGTTGATTTGAGTCAGTTATGAGAAAAGACCAAGCCTTTGCACAACACCTTCATGTCTCAAAAATGTTATATAGGCTCTGAGAAAGGACAAATTTGTAGAGCAAACAGTGGATATTCTTTAAATGCAAAATAGGCTCCTAATTGAGCAACCAAAGCCTGGCTATATTGTGTCTGGATTAAATTTACAGTGGCACCAGCAGACAGATAACCCTCTTTTCTTTGCAAACAGCAGACAGCTCAAAACCCAGTGAGAGCCCTGCCTTTTTAATTTTCTTCTGTAAATGCTGATTTCAGTCCTGTCTGCTTTATATAACAGTTGCAAGTTTAGACACAAACCCAGAAAATGCCAGTGCTCTTTTTTTTATTTCTTGATTATGCATGGAAAAAGTCCAGGCTGTTTCTTCCTTCTTGCCTTTTCCAACACAAAGGACAGCAACGAGCTAAATTTCTGTCTGGAGAATTCTCAGCACAGGTGTGCAGGCAGAGAGATAAATCCCCTGAGCAGTGGAGAGGGGAGCAGTCATTCCCCAGTTTGAAATGTAGGGGTTTGTTAATTCTCACATTATGGACGTGCCTTAAGTCATCAGCTCTGTTGGGTTTATTAGCAGAGAGAAATTCTCTCTGTTATTTTGGTCTGGAAACTGTACTTTCCCTCAAATGATCAGCACAGCTGTGGAGATGGGTGCACATCTCCCTGAAGGGTTGATGAACAGGAATGACAAGCTGTGTGTGAGGGAAGTCTCTTCCCTTCAGCCATGCCTTGGGAAGCACCTTCGGGAGCCAGGAGTGCCCGGCTCTGTCCAGTGGCACAACTGTGCTGTGGACTCCAGCTGTTGTCTGTGGAAATGATCTATAATTATGTTTCTTTTCCACCTTCCTAGCATAGGGATGCTCCTTATTCTCTGAGACACCTCTGCAGGAACCCTCAGGTGCAGGGATCTGAATTACCTTCTTCCCATTCTATTTCTTAGATCTTGAAGAAATTAAATAGTAAGAGTGGTCTGTTATGGACTGAGGGAGGAATGCAGACACGGAGAAACCAGGATTAAGTTCTGATAGCATCAAAGTCTGTTATCTTTTTGCATTTGCTTTATTACAGTGTATCTGTGAATCCACATGGTTTCGTAAATTTTCCCTTCCTGATGCATATCTCTTTGTTCCTTGAGAACAACCAGCTGAGGATGTCTGTATTGTTGAATTGACCTCATCAAATTCAGCCCACAGCCTTTAGGAACTTAAAACAGAAAGTCGTGGAGCACCTGCACAGATTCTTGTTTACTTCAGAAAATCTTATAGGTTTAATAACAGATGTTGTACTGGTTTATTTCTGAGCTTTCTGAAACCATCCTTGCAGAGGGAAGACTGTTCAATGTGCTACATTTTGAATTAACAAGTTAATCTATAGCTTCTTGCTGAAAGCGAGGGGAGGCAATTACTGGTGTGCATTAGATCACTTTAATTTCAGGTATACATTCAGATACATCTTCATTGGCCTGAGGAAGGACTGGGGTTTGGACAGAGAGAGGCAACAGTGATTAGCCAAAGCAGCCCATGTTCCTTTTCCTCATGAAGTTTAATCAGTGCCTCTCTTACATGACATGTTTCAAAAGCCCTTCATTACTCTTAAGGGATGCCTGGTTCTGTGGCAGTGCTGTGTTCTCCATGGCTGCTGCTCTGCAGGCTGGACCACTGACATGTCATGTCCAAAAAGGTGTCATTAACAGAAGTCCCAGATTTGGTAGTTTTGATGCCAATATGAAAATGATTGATGATACAAATGATTTAAAAAGAGTTTCCCAATCATCCTCTGGCACAGGTGACCTGCCAGAACCAACCACAGAGCCCTCTCACACAGAGCAGCGTTGCCATTTGCTTTTCCCCCCATTTTCTTCCTGGCAGAAATGTTTTGTGCCCAGAGTTATAAATTGGGTACTCTGGATTACTGGGATTTGCCTCACTTTGGGGTGAAATTTGTCAAGGTAGAGCAAAGGCTCCCTCCTACCCCAGGCAAAGCAGAACAGGCTGCTGTAGCTGCATATCCCTCCTGCCTCTCCTCTGTGGTGTCTGCAGAATTTCTCAGTGCTGCAGGGCATTTTCAGCTTCGTGTCTAAATGCTGCTGGAGTTGCCACCTCATTTGCCAGACTGGTGACCAGACCTGCATCCCATTATTCTTCCTGGTCCCTTCCCTCACAGCATCCTCAGAGCTCTGCACTTTCTAATGGCTCCTACTTCTGTCCTCCTTTTTCGTCCCATGGTAAAGTGAGGACAAAGAGAAATTAATGCAGATGAAAATCACTGAAAAAAAAATTAGAAGCTGCTAATGTATGTGGTGGAATAATGCAGTGTGAATTTTCAGGCATTACAAACAGGGAGGGCAATTTGTTTTATCTCATTCTACTGTTTTTGCAGAGCCATGGGCTACACTGGTTGCAGGGTAGTAACCTGGTGCTCTGTTAGCACATCCCCCTCCCCAGACCTCATCATCAGCTGTAATTTATCTCACTGTGCCACCCCATTCCTGTAACCTACATACTTGAGGCTGAATTTAGCCATTAATCTACAAATTTCTGGATTTTTTCTGGCAGAGTGAAGAGTCTGTCATAAGAAAATATGAATTATTCAGAAATAGTATTTCGAGATGGAGCAGGTAGAAAGCACCCAGGACTGGGAGAAAACAGCAGCCTTCTCCAGCTCTGTAAGGAATGACCATTCCTTAGTGGCTTAGATTCCTCCAGCACATGTGAATCATTGGTTGCACTGTGGCACAAGCTGAGCACCCTGAGCTGAAGGGTGTGTGGAGGTGCCTTAGGAGGGGAGCAGGAGTTTTGGATGTTATGGTTATACCTATCTGCAGGAAATCTTAGTTGTTCTTTGGCCTGGAGCCTCCTTTTCCTGCACACCCAGTAGTTACTGGTGCAGAAATGCAGCGAAAGGCCACAAAACTGGGAAACAGGGGAGCTGCTTTGTAGGCAGAGACTGGAAATCCCTGGAGGAAACCAGAGCAGGTATAGAAGAAACAGCCTGCTTGGAAGCACTCTGGCTGCTAATGAGAGGGAAAACAGTGAAGGGGGAGTGTGAAGGGGGATTATTACTGAATCTTTCACACCTTTTGCAGAGCTCCTGCTTCTCTATTCAGATATTTGATGCTATGCTGACTCATGGAATTTGAGGAGTTATTCTTTTCCATGGCATGAAATGAGCAGGTGTGGGGGGTTCTTCCTTTTCTTTTTTAACCAACCAAGCTTTCTCTGCTTGTAGTAAACACCCTCGTTTTAAATTCAGTAGTGTAAGGCATCCATCTCCATCTTTTCCCCCTGCCTGCTCTGAACAGGGAGCTTTTGGATGCTGGAAAAATATCTCACAGATTGCAGCTCACAGTTGGGAACGAGGAGGAGTGATGGGCACCGTGCTATTCTCACATCCCAGTGTGCTTTCTGTAATGTGAGAGGATTATTACTGATGCTCTGCTGGCTCTATTCATTGTTGTGAATGAATTATGCTTTTAAGCTGGGCATTAGCCTGAAAATACCTCCAGTAACTTAAGTGGGGATTATTATTACTGGTTGTGTTTAGGGCTGTTCTTCAGAGCCCCACAAGAGGGGAGCCCATTGTGCCAAGCTCTGTATGTGAGATGCTCCCTACCCCAGTCAGTGTCTCTCTAAAACCATATATTTTGGGTGGGGTTGAGGATAAAGCATTCAAATGGGAATTACACACAGCAGAGACTTTTCTGCCAAAGAATGTAAGGAAGACTGACATCTTCTTCCTCCTGATACTCTGGTTTGTCTGAGGAAAGGACAGCATCTGTCCTCTGCCCTGGTCTGGAATTGTGTTGTGTGGGGAAGAGTCCACCACCAAACATTTTAATGCCTGTCTTTATCTGCTCCTGCTTTGTTTGCTCCCTGTGGACTCCCCTGGATGTGACAGGACTGTGGGCTGAGGGCTGCTGGGGCAGCAAAGGCAGGGAGTGCCAGTGCTGTGCAAGTCCAGCTCTGTGTTCTCTCTTCAGTTCTGTCACGGACTTTTAATGCTGAATTATTGAGCATGGAAATGCATTTCACCATAAAGAGCATTTTAAAGAAGAAAGCAAGGAGTCAGCTTACTCAAGGCATTGCCTTTGGATGGCTTTTGGGGAAAGCTGTTGGGAGGAAACAACGCAGACGAGGCCGTGTGTTCTCTCATTTGCAAAGATTCAGTTGCTGTCTTGTTTCTCCCATCACAAAATTGTCTCTCTGAGTTTTCCAGGTGGATGCATCACAGGGGCTGGAATGTAGGCTGACAGGTAGAAATCAAAAGCAGCATGTCTTAGTGATGCTTCGTCAGCTGTGAATAACAAGAAACATTCGGGGTTTGTTCTGGAAATCCAGATGCCATCCAGTGTCAGCTCTCAGCTGCTGCTGCTCTGGGCAAACCTCCTAATATGTCACAGGCAGAATATTTGCTGTGCCCTGGATTTTGCTCCCACAGACATTTGCCTAATCTGCCTGTGTGGCAGCTCTAAATCAGGTGTCAGCTTCTGTCTGGACTGAAATCTCTATTGCCCCTGAAGCCTGGAGTTCAGGGGACAGCACTGAACATGTTCTGGGGATGATTTGTGCTCAGTTCTTAACAACTGAGGTGACTAATTGCATGAAGTCAGAAAGCAAACACAAACTCTCCAGAGCATTGTGTATTTGCATAGTGATGCTGATAAATAACCCAAGAGTGGAGAGGATGAGATCTGCAGCAGCCAGTCAGAGCCTGGGAGTGACCTCCCCACCCCATATATAAGGGATAACCTGTCCCTTTTCCAGGCACACACCCATTTCCAGTACAGTCTGTGAGCAGGGGTCCAAACTCATGTCACTCTATTTGTGTATGTAGGTTTGTACATAATCTGATGTTACTCAGCCTGAATATTTTGGATATAGTGATATATGTGAGAATATAGAGATCTAATAATTAGAAGAAGAGTATTTAGAGGTTTATAAAGTGTGCTGCATACTGCAAACCACACTTGTATCTCTGGGTAATAAACTGGATATTTTGTTTGACAGTGCACTTCATAATGTATTATAGGAGTAATATTTTATCAAGAGCTCAAGTACCAAAAGGAGTGCATTCCCCACAGGACTCTCTTCCCTTAATGTGCTTAAGGTTGTATTCAATATTCAGGAAGCTCCTTGTATTCTAAATCCAAAAGGTACCTCTTCAGAGATGTAAGAAAACAAGTTTTTGTTCCTCATAAATTCCATATCAACAAGCCTGTGGTAAAAAGTTAATTAGAGCACCCTTTCAAACTCCAGGCTTCAGCTGGTAAAAATGAGACAAAAAACCAATGAAATGCACAATAGTGCTGTGCAATTTCTTCAAATAAAGATCATTAAAGTTTCTGACAAGGCTTTGATGCTGAAGCTCTGCCTTGCTCGTAGCAAACACCCACTAAAGCAAATCCTGGACCTGTGTGACAGCCCCTGAACGTTTCCATTAGCATGGCATCATTCTAATGCATTTAGTGTGTGTGTTTAATGCTAAATGCATTAGCACTTAATGTCAGCAGCTCCAGACCCGCTCAAGTCAAGGGGTTAACACAAATTAAGAATTGCAAGAGAGATTTGTCACTCTTTGTAGCTCTGTGTTAGGAGTCCTAATTTCATTACTGAAGCTACTCTGCAAAGAAAGAGTATTATTTTTGTGTAAGGCTCTTTTTTTTTCTTTGGGAATTAGAGAGCAATTGCCCTGCTAGCACTTGCTTTCCCAGTAACACATCCCAAGGAGCCCCACTGTAGCATCATGGAAATATATGCAGGAATAGAGTAAAACCTACAGAATACATTAGCTAAGAAATTTAACTACCCAGTTCAACTATCAGGTTAACATTAAAAAATCAAGTTGGGAATGGACATGTATGGCTAAAGGTGGGCTCTTTTTTTTTTTTGTTTTTGTTTTTTTTGGGTTTTTTTTGTTTTGTTTTTGTTTTTGTTTATTTTGTCTAAACCCAGACCATTCTGGACTTTAGTAGCATGGGGGAGTGAGGCCAACCTACGAAACACAGCAACCCAGACTACAGCTCCAGGGAGCTTTCCCTCAGCACCAGGTGAGGGTTAAACAGCTTAACCTTTCCATTTGACCTTGCCCCTGCTGGTGTTTGCACAGACACAGGCACAGCCATGCACTGATTCTCACTGGGGAGCAGCCCAGGTGAAAATCAAAATGGGAAGGGGGATCTGGAATAACAGAGGAGCTGGGTTGGAGGCTGGAATGAGCACACAGGGATGGGCATCAGTTTTGCCATTTTGCTGCTGGCTGTTTAACTGCACAGAGGTGGTTTTATTATTCAGTGTGCACTGAGGAAGATGCACCTGGTCTCTTTTCCAGCACTGCAAAGTGGCAGGGATTTGTTGCCTTAATAGGAATTCCTCCTAGCAGCAGTGTTAAAGTCAATGGGACTGCAAACAGAGAGCAGAGAATATGCCAGACTCGGTAGGGTCAGGATCAAGAGCTGTTATGTTGATTGACCTCAGGAAAAGATTATTTTGAAGGGGTTTTTAAATGATTTTAATTAAAGCGTGTATTTAGATGAGTGGAGTTTATGCTAATTACACTTGTATGTCACCATCCTTCTTGAAAAAGTTTTAGAATTCTTAAAACTTGAGTTTCTCCCAGTGCTTCAGTGAGATGGTGCTGAACTCATCCCCACAGAAAGGCAATGAGGAAAACATTTGCTCAGCCATCAGCAGCGTGTCAGGGCCCAAGGCCACCAGCAGGTCCTGGCTGCCCTGACCAGGGGCTCCCTGCAGGCACCTGGAGCCCAGGGCTCCATTCCAGCTCCTCTCTACTCCTTGCTGAGCTGTGTCACTGGTTGTGTTTAGGGCTGTTCTTCAGAGCCCCACAAGAGGGGAGCCCATTGTGCCAAGCTCTGTTCCCTGCCCCAGTCAGTGTCTCTGTAAAACCATATATTTTGGGTGGGGTTGAGGATAAAGCATTCAAATCTGTCACAGGGTAATGTGGCAGGAATTAAGGTGTTGTGTCCCACTTGGTTCCTGTTCAGAGAGCTTTGCTCTGTTTTCCTTGAGGACAAGTCCTTCTGTTTTGTTCTTTGCTACACCTGGAGTGTCTTGCTCCTGATAGAGGTGTAAGTATACTTTGTGTAGCAAATTTGGCCTTATGGCTTGTGGGCCAGGTCCAGCCTGAGCAATATTTCTGTATGATTTGTTAACTTTTCTCCATGGAAATTGTAGGAAGTTCTGTAAGAGCAGACTTCTCTTCAGCAGCTCCAGCTGAGATCCAGATCTCAGAGGGTCTGATCCTGCTCTTGTCACTCTGTGAAGGGTTGCCTCAAGGTCCCAATAATTTGTTTTCTCCTATCACCACCTCACTCCCCTGCCTCAGAACCTCCTGGCTGCAGCCTTGGTTCACACAAGGACCAGGGACAATGCTGGGTCTTCAGAGGGGTCCAAACATTCATCTCTCTAACTCAAAGCCTAACCCCCGTATTTCCCTTCCCTTTCCATGCATCCTTAACTCTTCAAAGTATTCTTAACATCCTCCCCTTCCCATAAGCTTGCCTTGTTGCTAACATGCCAGCACATCCCTGGGATTATGGCCACAAGAATGATTTGCTCCAGGGAGAGCTGGAGCAGAGCTGTACCCTGAGGGAGGAGCTGGCTGTGGAGCAGCTCATTCCCTGTCCTGCTGCACTGCTCAGCCTGCAGCAGTTTGTTCACATAGCCATAGCCCAGCACCAGCCTCATTAACCCTGCCATGGCCCCAGAGCATGTTGCTATCAGATGAGACAGTCCAACATTTTCTGTGTGTGCAAGAGCTTGAAGTGGTTTTCTTAGTCTGGAAAGCAGCCAGCTGATCAGCTGTTAGTTACATGCTTGACAGCAGTGATAAAACACCTATAAAATAAGGTGTATCAATAATAGAGTTTCAATGGACTATGGGAGGTATGTGAGCATTGAGCATCCCTCTGCTTATCCTTAATTGATTGCAAGGTATCATTTTAAATTGAGGGGAAAATACAGCTACAAATGTATTCATGGGAGGGAATCAGCACCAAGTGTCTACTTGGTGTGCCTTGATTTTAATGTTTCTGGCTTTCATTTCATGAAGGGTTAGATGAGTGGATAAGCAACAGGAGTTATATGATAAGGTTGTCTGTGTTCTGCATTCACATTTGGGTGGTAATTCCAGATGAGAAAGAGTGCCCTGTGACTTGTCCCACACATTGTCTGGCTTTCAGAGAGTGTTCTGAGACTGATTTAGCTGATTTTGGATGAGGTGGTGATTAACAGGTGCCAACAAACACGGCTCCCCATGAAAATCTGAGTGAGGAAGGAGGATGGATCTCTGGCTCTGCCCCACAAAGGATCAAGAGAATGGACAGGGAGCAGGGATAGCTGGTGATGAGAAGTGAGACAGAAACCTGGAGCTCGTGGGAGTTTGATCCCCATTCTCTACCAAGCCCTGTGGGATGTGGCAGCAATGGGGCATCTCCAGGACAGGCTCTTGCAGCAGGGTGGATGTGAATGTCTGGGCTAGGCAGGTGTGGGCAGGAGTCTGAGCTTTGTTCTCCTCCATTCCCATGGGATCCAGCCCTGCCAATCCCTAGCCCAGCTGTCTGTGCTCTATAAAATGAGACCTTTCCTTCCTCACATCCCTGCTTCAGCACACCTTGAAACTGGAAAGAGTGATAAATTGAGCTCAGGCTGTTCCTTGGGAAGAATTACAGCTGTCTGAACAGCCATGCATGCAGGCTGGGTATTTTCCTCTCTACTTTGCCATTTTGAAGTGACATTTGCTTTATCCAAGCAGTCATATTAAAATCACACATCTCAGTAGCCCTTGTTTATTAGTTTATGCAGTAATTTTCAGACATTTTATTGTGGTTTTGACAGAGTCTTCTTTATATTGTTGAAACTTTAGAAAAAAAAATTAAAACAACAAAACAACCCCAAAATCCAACCCACCAAAACCTGTTAAAATTCCTGATTACTTATATGCTGTACCAAGTATATAAACAGTCCTCTGTATTTCAGGGGTTTTTAATCTGTGACCTCCCCAGTATAAATCTCAATAGACAAATTTAGATCTCAACACAAAACCAAATTGCTTGCTGTTTATGAAATGCATATATTTGTGTTGTAAATGCAATCCAATAACACCACTATTGTCAGGATCGCTTTCTTTTTGCTTATTGAAATTACATGCACATTTAAAATAGATTTATAACTGCCTATTTCCATACCCAAGCAAAACCTGGCATTTCACTAGCTGTGCCTTTGATAGTCAAGACTTCTGTAGATGTTTTCGTGATTTCTTTCTGGTTAGTGGAAACAGGAGCTGTTTATTTTGATGGGTTTTATTTTTTTGCATCTCCAGCAAAAATTGCATCTACTCAGTTATGTCAGTGCCATAGTTTTGATTTATTAAAAACACATGTAGTTTGAATGGAACCTTGTACATATAGATTAATGGAAACTTTTATTTATTTTTATCATGCTTATAGCAAGTAGAATCTAACTCCAGGTTTAATTTTGCTTCTAAAACTGAATTTATCGAATGGAAACTCTGTGACTTTGCTGGCACTTGTGCTGTCACTCCTCACTGGAAGTGGGGAGGGTGCCTGGTGTGACAGCTCTTCCAGGGTGCCCCTCTCAGGGGCTGCTGGGTCCTGCTGCTCGCCCCCAGCTCTTCTGGGTGCTGCTGTTTGTCCCAGGGCTAACAGTGGGGACCAAACTTGCTTAGACTCTGCAGAAATTCAGCTCAGCTCGAGACTGACTTGACAAACCTTTATTAATCTGACAGAGAGCAAACATAACCCCAGGGACTTGGGATCAAGCAGATGGAAAGGAGTTTAACCCCAAAACACTTCCAGCTAGAGTTCTTCTTTATACAGCATAATCCTCTTATGCCTCCACCTATTTCTTATCTCACTCAGTGGTTGAATATTTTGTTTGCAAATCTTGCAGGGGGGCTTCATTTATATTGCACACTCTGTGTTCAGTGCATGCTGTGTGTCTTTCCATGCTGGGGTTGTGTCCTTCCCTTGCTGCATGTCCTCATCCCTGCAACATCACAGAGCCTTGGACAGACCTTGGTTTGTCCTTGGACAGCTCCCTCTGCTTTTCCTTGCTGAGCAGGCTCAGGAAGTGTTTGGACAATACTCTCAGGCACGTGGTGGTGTTCTTGGGGTTGTCCTGTCCAGGGCCAGGAGTTGGACTTGATGATCCTGTGGGTCCCTTCCAGCTCAGGGATGATTTTATGATTAGAGTTTATTCTTAAGACCTTCATGGGAATGTTCTTACCTGTGCCAGAATTCTCCCAAAGAAATGATTGGGGTTTTTTTCTTCCTTGTTTCCAATAACCTGTTTGCAGCATATTCTCCTTGGTGTGCACAGGTCTTTTTGGGGTCGAGGGCTCACTGGTGATCCCAGGTTCATCCAGCATCAGCTGGAATGAATGACTGCTCTGTGCAATCCAACCAAATGGAGGGGATAGGATGTTCTGGCAGAAATGAGCCTGTATCTGTAAATTACCATGCAAACCACATCTGAAAGGTGCTAAAGAAGCACCCCTACAGGAATTACTAATGCATAGAAATAAAATGAAATTTTGGATGCTAAATAACGAAACAAAACCCAAAGACAGATATTAAAGCCATTGTGGAAAGGCTATAAATCAGTTGCAGGCAATAGGTTGGAACAGAGTGTGGAAGTGCTGGAAACACATCTGTCATCAGGGAAGCTGTACAGTCTTGTTTCCTGACTGCACAGGGAGAAGCTTTGATCACAGCTCTCACTGAAGCACTAATTTCTTAAAAGCTGACTTAAAAGCCAGCATAAAGTTTAAAAAAGAATGAGAGTTTATTACTTTGAAATCTTGTTTTAAATGTTGGGTTTTCTTTCTTTCTTAGTAATATGCATTTTAATAAAAGTAACTTATGGCCCCTAGGATTTTGATTCCATAAGTTGATTTCATCCTTTTCTTCTTGCTTACCTGTCAACCTCATTCCATCAACTCTTTAATGTAATATTTCTTTCATTAGTGAGTAGTGACTAACACTGGGGAACTGGAACTGCTGGGGTTGGATTACGTAGTGCTGTAAATCAGGTCAAAACAGTACTTGGACACATAAAAGAAATTCTGCTTGTCAGGTGAGTATTTACCCTGATGCTTTAATTCAGGTCAGTGGTAAGCTTTTAAGGTAATCTCTCATTCACTGCACTGGGGTTCTTGGAGTGCACAAAGTGGATTTCTACAGCATGAAATGAAGTCAGAAGAGACACTCCAGGAGTTCACCTAATCTGTCTGCTAATGGACACTTAGCCCACTTAAGCCCAGCCTGGGCTAGTCTGAAATAGCTGCCCCAAAATTCAGGCCCCACAGCTGTTGTTAGTTCAGTTACTGCTCTTGGCTTGGTGGTGAACATCAGGCTGGGAAAGAGCAACCTGGTGGGTTAACTAAGCTAGAAACACATGAAACAAAATGAAAAACCACTTGCATTTATAAGGGTTTGTTCACCCAGGGTTTGAATGTTGGTTGGCTCTGATAGTGTGTTGGGATAAGGAAATGAATGTTTGAAATAGTGACCTCCTCCTCCTCAGTAGAAAAATGGAATAACCAGAGATGCTCTGTGGGAGAAGAGCAGTGATGTACAGTGGTGTTAAACAAAACTACTTGGATTGGTCTTTGGAGGTCAGGAAGGGTTTAAGGGAAAAACCAACCCTGTGTGGGTTGGGTTTGTGTCCAGCACTTTTAGATTTGGCTGTGGGGTCCGTGTTTTGCTTTTTGTTTTACCATCCTCAAATGACAAATGATGACAGGTATTAGGATCTATTGTTTTAAGATGAGATTTCTAAATCTGCAGAAGGAATTATCTCCTGGATATTGTCTCAGACTCAGGACAGTGTAACATTCTGGCTGATGTGTTAAGTGTTTCATTTCTTATCAGGATGTCACATCTACTGCAGCAAGCACATATCTTCTGGGTTTGAATCCCTGTGAATCCCTGATAATGCTACAAGGCAATAAGTGCAGGAGAACCTGTGTTAAGACATCTCATTTCTGCCTTTCACTTAGTTAAAGCCAATAATAGGCTGAATAAGGAACAGATGCAAGCTCAGATATGCTGTGTAAGTACTTTCAGTGCTTATTCAGTGGTGCCAGGTGTGTGAATACGGGAAAGCTCTGGGAGATCTGAATAATACCCAGGCAGGTCAGCTGCTATCATATCCTGATATCAGATCTCCAGAACAGCACTGGGAGAACAAGAACAGAGCTTTTCTATCCTTGAAGGCTTCAGAATTTCAGTCTTCCAGTGCTGATGCACCATTGGCATTGAAGGGTTTAGAATTTCTTTGTTGTATGTGAAAAGTAGAAAAAACTCATCCCAGAGACTTGGAGTCTCCTTCCACTCCTGTCCCAGAACTGACAGGATATTGGGATAACAGAATTTATCTAGACACAATTACTAATGTGAAAAGATTGTACCACTCAAATACAGATCCATGCCTCAGAACCAGAATTCTTTCCCACATCTTCCATTAAATGTTTTAATTACAGGCCTGAAGATACAGAGATACAGGCTGGGGGGAGAAATGCATGAAATTTATTTGGGGAGACTTTTTTTTAAACTTGAATAAAAGGGTCTAGGAAACACTGAGAAAGGGGAACTGCTTTTCCTCTGAAGATTAGAGAAATCAGCATTTTTGAAAGCAATCCATCTTGCCATGCTGTAAAACCCCAGTGCCTTTCAATGGAAAGGACTGGAACTGACAGGGTTGTATTTTAGGATGTGCTGTTCCAATAGTCTGCCTGCTGTTACAGAAGTACAGACATGACCAGTAATGTATCTTGCCCTTCTCTTTTAAAGACAGTTGAGGAGTGAATTTTCTGGGGCATATCTGAAGAATCTAAAATAGAGAAACTGTCACTGTATTGCCCTCTGAAACATCAAACACTCCTGGCCAGGAATTGCTCCTACAGAACCTTGGAATACAGAACCTTTGAAGGCTCCTTCCAACATGACCTATCGTAAATCCCAATTTAAAAAACCCAAAATCACTTGGTAACCCTGCCTGGGAGCCCCTTCCCCCTCCCTGACAATTTTCCTTCTGCAGGTATGGACAGCAGAAACTACTGACTCTGTAGGAGCAAAATTTCTGTGCTAACCTGAAAAACTGGCCTTGCTTGTGATATTCAGGATTTCCTCACTTATCATAATTCTAGGTGAGATGTGCAGAACATCTGAACCTCTACTCTGTCTTAACAGATCACTTGTATTTCTGAAAAGATGCTGAAATTCAGAATGCATTGAGCTGACTTTGCCCTGCTCCCCTGAGAACAGACGCAAGGGTTTCATGTGAAGAAGGCCCTTGCTCTGAGTTTGTCTTTAGGGTTTGCATTCCAGTTGGATTGCTGCTAAATAGTCCTTCCTTTTGTTGGTTCAGGCCTGGGAGGGAGCTTGTTGGTAAGTTTAGCAGTAGCTGTGTAAGCTTTATTTTTACTTAGCTGTGTTATTTTGTTCTTATGACTGTTGCAATCTCCTGCCATCTGGGGGCTTCTGGACCTGCTTCAATAAATCCTATTGGCTTTTCCTGTTGCTCTGAGGATTTTTGCAGAGGGAGGGGGAAATGGATGGTTTATGCAGTGGATTCCAGGCTGCTGCTGAAGGAGCCTTAGACATATTTTACTTGTTTGTTCTTACGTAAAATTGTCGTAGTAAGCTGCCACAGATACAGCCAAGGAAGAAATTGGTGACTTTTCTTAATTGACAAGCTGACACAATGTGAAAGGGAGCTGCTAATCCCCTTCCTGCTTTTCCACAGCAGAGCAGTGCTGCTGACTTGTAGGAATGTGTGTGTGCTCTTGGGTGGATCAAACTGCCAGGAACCATCCTTGAAAATACCAAGTGGTGCCTATTGAGAATGCCACCTTCCAGGGGTACCACCAGACACTGCAGTGCAGGGAAGTTTCCAGGAGAGCCTCTTGCCTGCTGTGGTCATGAGCTTCTGGAAAATTCTTGCAGCAGAGGCCTTTCTTGGAGAAGTCACCTTTTTCCACTCAGACGTTGCATTGTGGCTTTTGTAAAGTCCTTGCACTGTTCTTAGGATTGCTTATTTGTAAGTTTCTGTGTGAAGCCCCAATGTTTTACACAGCAATTTTCTCTCCCAAGAGACTGTGAAATGACTCAGCCCAACAGCCCTCTGTGATTCCAGCATCTGTATTAGGAGCTAGAAGATGTATGTGATGCAACATTTCATTTTACTTTTTGTTTTATAGACTTATTTTCACTTGGCACGTTATTCATCCCTCTGCCTCTGTAAACACACCACTGGTGTAGATTTCCTCAGACCAGTTCTTACTCTCTTTGCTCTTTTGCCCTGCTGATGGTCCTGCTCAAGTATTCTGTGACCTTATGGCCACCTTTGGTCTGGCTGGCACATGGTCATTGTATCAGCAATTCTCAGTTTCCAAATTGCCATGTTTAATAATAGCGGTTTTGAGATTCAGCATTGTCAACTTTGACTGTTCCCTTGACCTCCTCATTTTCCTGGGAGGTTACTGGGAATAGCTGTATAATGGGAGAATATATTAAAAGAAATGCAAGTGGCATTTATTACTCCTCTGACGAAGCTTCATTTGTAAATGCTGGTTAATGGGGATCTAGCTGCTGTCCAATGTGCTCTCAGTTAGCTGGTGCACTGCATGCCAAACAGATCTGTGCCTTTCCTGCTGCACTGCAAAATAACTCACATTTCCTCTCAGGAGTGAGAAACAAGCTGTCCTTACCCCCTCAGAGTAAAAATCCATTCAGTATGCAGCTGGATTAGTTGGAGTGGCTGGGTTAAAGAAACCTTTTTGTAAGAAGAAATGACCCTACTAGGTACATAATTAGCTTCTGCTTTTGTTTTTAATGACTTTAATCCCAGGGTTTAGTCTTTTGGGCCTTTTTTTTTTTAATATAGGTATTCCAGGCATTCTCTAAGTGCTCTTGCAACCTCCTGATGTGGTGCTGATGCCCTCTTAGCCACAAGTGACACAGCTTTGGCTTCAGCAGGTCCACAAGAATGATAAACAGCAGCCAGGTGTACTGATTCCTAATGGGAAATATTAACTGAATGGAAGTGATGTTCCACAGTTGATGGCAAGGCCAGATCCCAGATCTGGAGCTCTCTGCTCAGCTTTATCCTTCTCTTTGGAGCAATTAATCATCTAATTGAGCTCTTGTTTCTTGTCTGAAAAAGCTACATTTTGCACAACTCTAAGACAATTTCAGAAATCTTATTAGGAGCATCAGATTTGTGTCACCTTATATTTGGACCTCAAATATTACTTGAACATGTCCCCTTTTTTTTTCAGTGGCAGAAAAGCAGGTGATTGCAGAATTGAGCACCCCATGAAGACCTGTCTTCCATCAGTCTGTGTAACTCTTTAAGATCATCCTCTCTTGCTTACCCAGCACCTGCACATGACAAGCAAGGGGATCCCAATCCCTTTGTCCTTTGTGTGTTCATGATCATACTGAGATCATCTACAAACAGGTTTCACTGCACATGTGGGGCCAGAGAATCAATAATTAATCACAACTCAGGAGACACCTGCCAATGATCTATTTATAAATTTAGTGAAATCCTTGGGGATAAAAGAGCTTTATACATGCAAATATTCACTTTTCTTCTATGTGGGGTAAAGCTGTTTCCACCTCAAAGGATGAAAATCCTGGGAGTGTTGGTGGAATTGAGCCCATCTTTTAATGATCCTCTCAGCAGAGTTGCCAGGCTGACATTTGATTATCTCTGAGCAGCGTTACCCCCCTCTCCCAAATGGATTGCTTACCCATGCCTTTAGCAACACCCTGGCTGAATTAATTCAATGTCCCTGGAGTGCTTCCAGCAGAGACAATTCACTGGTAACAACTAAGAAAAAGCTTCCCTTGCAGGGTTTTAGCTCAGGATTTTAACTGGCAGGTTGTGCTCTCCCTGGGGTACATCATGGTGGCAGTTGTATCCTGGGCTGCACCCAAAGGGTGTGGAAAGGTCCAGGGAGGGGGCTCTGCCCCTCCACTCTGCTCTGGTGAGAGCCTACTTGGAGTGTTCCATCCACCTCTGGGTGCACAGAATCACAGAATGACTGGGTTGGAAGAGACTTTCAAGGTCATCAAGTCCAACCCAGCCCCAACCCCTCAACTCAACCCTGGCGCCCAGTGCCACATCCAGGCTTTGTTAAACACACCCAGGCATGGGGACTCCACCACCTCCCTGGGCAGCCATTCCAGAACTTTATCACCCTTGCTGGAAAAAACTTTTTCCTAATGTCCAACCTAAATTTCCCTTGACATAGCTTGAGACTGTGTGCTCTGGTTCTGCAGCTTGGTTGCTGGGCTGATTTTATAAAGGTGGAGCAGCATTCCCACCTTCCAACTGTTGATCCCACCCTGCCCATGGCTCTGGAAGCCAGGGCTGGCTGGTTACTGGTGCTGCACAAAGACTGGGTATGGCTATGGCTGGCCTAAACTCTTGCTTGCATTCAGGTAACTTCAACTCTTTGCTATCACTATCCTAAGCTCTGTCTCTGCTTATAGCTAATATGATCTGAAGGCAGTGCACCTGTTGGGAAAACCTTCATTGTTTCACAAGGAGAGAGCCAGAAAAACAGCTTCTCCTCAGAACACATTTTCCTTCAAGAAGGCTGGGATTAGATCCAGCTTTCAAACTTTATAGATAATGCTCCCATCTGATTTGTCATTTATATCTCTGCCATTTCTATTGGCAGAGCATCAGGTCTGAAAGAGCCTCTGACCCAATAAATGCATGAATTATTTAAGAAGTGAGCTAATTTTCTTCAGGCATTGTAATAGATCAAAAACATGATAGCAGCACAGAGGACTGTTTTCTGAAATTCCATTCAAGTATCCTTTAAACATTTTAAATATATTTGCATTATGGTCAATTAAAAGGAGCTGAAACAATGCTAATAGTGGATTTCTTATTACTAATGCTTTTAAAGTTCCTAGATTTGTGCTGTATGCTTGAGGGTAAAGCCCCACCTCTAACTAATGAGGGCTAAGAAGAAGCTTCCCTGTGGGCAGATTATTCCATAAGTGCTGCATGGCTGCTGGCTTGTCTCCCCAGCTCAGGAAGGGCTAACACCCTGCCAAAGTCTCCTCCAACCCCTTCCCTCAGGGCATTGTTTATTAACTCAGACAGAAACCTCTGAGAATAACGCAGAGCAAAGCTGCTCCTTGAACACCACAGCCTTTGTTCCATGCCCTCTGCTTTATCTCCTCTGCAGCTGTAGGGGAAAGCTCTTTAGTGCATGTTCATCTCAGTCTCTCCAGGTTTTGTTTCAGCACCAACCATTCCCTTTCCATCTGGATCTCCAACTGCAGGGCTGGTCTTGGCTGAAGTGGGCAGGATTCTGGACAGACAGCCCCTCCATCTGGGCTAAAACACCAATTTCACTGTTTCTTTTTTAATTATCAGCCATGATAATGAAATGAAGACAATAATGTGGGCATGGAATTGCTTCAGAGATGCTCCAGCAAAAGGAGGGATATGTCTGTGCACCCAAAGCCTTGTTCAGAGCCATTGTCACCCGTGGCTGTGACAAATGCACTTGGTGGCCCAGCACTCCATGCCATGGGAGCAGCGTGGCTGCTCTTCCAACCCACCAATACAATGCCTAGAAACCTATTTTCATACCATTTTTTGAATGTATTATTTGACATGTAGCTTGTCTCCAACTAGGGTTCACATTTATAACAGCTGCTCATTTCTAAAACTATAAAGGAAAAGAGTGCATTCTAATTTAATTAAATAAATAACTTAAATTTTTATAAGGGCTGCTTCAAATCTCTAACTGAAAACTCTTTACAGACTGCATATGATGTAGTTTCAACACAAAGGGGACATTAAACACATTTTTTCTTTTTTTCTTTATTTTGGAAAGCTTAAAAAAATCAGTAATTGGCTCTTTAGTAGAGCTGAAACTGTTGATTTTTACCTGGATTTCAAAGCATGTTTGAATACAGAGAGCAATTCAAAAATTCTTGTGAGCAGCAGTTTTAGTAGCTGCCATAGCAACAAGTAGAGTATCCAAGCCCTTGCTCCCCTTTGGGGGCTGGAAATTCCTGGAAAGGACAAGATCTACAGACATTTCCAGTGAGTTTTGCAAACACAACTTGCACTGGGACAATCCCTGGGAGGGCAATCCCAATTTTAACCTGGAAATCAGGGAGACATCAGGCATCCAGAGATGGCAGCACTAACTGAGAATAACAGGGCAACTTGGAAAAATTAAATGTTATATGGGTTTTAATGCAATTTGTGTACTTTTCATGGAACGATCTGCATAATTTCTTGTATTTTCTAGTTTAGTTTTAATCTCTTTTATTTGCTCTTGTCTCTTCTGTCTGTGCATTTTGGAAGCCTTCATCTCCATTCTATCATCTGTGCCAAGAATTCAGGAGTTTTATCTTATTAATGCTGTCACTGCCATGTTGCTCTGCCCTTACAATAACGCAGGAAAGACTGAGGGCAGAGCTCTGAACAAGCTGCACATTTGGAAAAGAGGAGAGTTTGAGATGTTCTGCTGCTTCTGGGACCTCTGAACTTCTTCAGGCTCCTGGAAGCCAAACAGAGCTGAATGTCAGAGCTGTCCTTATCTTCACAATAAACCAAATCAGAACTCAAGATCTTAATTAACATTTCTACATTTCTAGTTGCTTTTGTGAGCACAATAGAGCTGATTATTACTGAAAGCCTCCTCAAAGAAGTTAAATTAATCTGATAAATCAATGTGGCCAATGCAGATAAGTCTGGTGGAGTATTTTCAAGCTACACCAGGATCTGTCAAAAAGAGTAATGAATGTATCAGATTTTCAAAAGTACACATTTTGGAGGCAGGGAGGAGTAAGATAAATGACACACACCAACTTCATTAACTTGCATGCTGGGTAACATGAGGCTGCAAATATGAAATTAAACTGGGTCTGCAGAAGCAACTTGAGGACAATAATGGAGAATGCAGAAACTGCTGTGAGTGACAACTCCAGAAAGAGATGGCAAAGAAGGGGAAGGGATGTATGGGAGCAATGGTGTGACATTGGTGCTCCTTCAGATGTATCCAGATTAATAATAATAATAACAATAACAACAACAACAACAACAACAACAACAACAACAACAATAATAATAATAATAATAATAATAATAATAATAATAATAATAATAATAATAATAATAATAATAATAATAATAATAATAGCCTTGCTGTGAATGAAATTCCCTGCCCTGTCTCATCCAAGCATGTTGAAGATCACTTGGTAGTAAATTCATCACAAACTGAAGAATTGCAAAGGCCTCAGCCTGTGGCTCATGCAGAAGGTTACAAAGTGAGCAAACAGCTCTGCTTCATGCCTGTAGCAAGCACCGCACTTTCCAGGGAAGGTTCTTACCCCTTTAGGGAAAACTTGGCATCTTATTCTTGTTGAGGATCATCTTTTCACTGTGCCAGGACTCTGCTGATAGGCGGTTTTGGATGCCAGTGATACAGGAGTGGAAATGTGAGATAGAGTAGCTGTGTTTATCAAAAAGTGGAAGTGATGAGTTCTCACTGATAAAAACCACATTATTTCTCTTTCTTATGTATGAAGGCACAGAAGCAAAGAGAGGAGGGTTATGTACACAGAAGTGTCAAAAAAATCCCCAAAAAAGCCTAGCCTGAAATTAAGAGGGAGAAAGAGGGTATATGTAGAGCCAAGAAAAAAGAGGAAATTGTAAGGTATTAGAGGAAAGCTGGAGTTTCCCTCCCAACAAGCTCTGACTTGGGGGTTGCATCCCTGACCTCCACTAGCATCAAATGTCAGGCCAGAGTGGCCTTTTCAATATCTCATAAGCCTCTCTGACATTAAAGGATGGCAGATAGGCTGGAAGGGACTTAACACAGGAGGTGCCATTTGCTCACAGAGTGCTGGCCCTGTGTGTCATTTGGGGCACTATTCCAGATTCCCCCTGCTGCACCACACATCTTTCAGCTCCTGCCCACAGCTGCCTCCTCCTCCATGGCCTGCAGGAGTGGTTGTGTGATTTATAACAGATAAATGCAGTAGATTTAGATATTTGTTCCGTTTTTATTCTTGGTCGATTTTGTGACCCAACGGACTCCCAGCTTCCAGATGGACTGGGAGCAGGGAGTATCAGAAATCTCACAAGGTTCTCAAGACAACCAGTCCAAAGCATTTGTGTTTGGACCAGATTAACATCCACATAAACCTTTGATAAGGCAGCTCCTACAGTTCCCTTAGGATCCAACTAACTATGCCTGCTAGCTTTGTGGGATATTCTGGTGATTTAGGATAGCAAAAAATATTTCAGAGCAACCTCAGGAACTTTTGCACAGAGCAATCCTCAGACTTGGTTCTGAATGAGAAGAAACTGCACCCTCTGCAAGGCATGCTCATGTTTCTCTCTCTGGAGTTAGGGGACAGGGAATGAGAACAGGTAACTTGTTTACAAGGTTTTCTTCTCTTTTAACTCTCTGAGCAATTTATGTCACCTTTTTTTCATGGGAAATGCTGAGACAGACTTGCCAGCTCGAGTTAAAAGATAAAATAAAACAGATGAAGGGGTTGGAGGGGGGAAAGCATTCCAGGTTTTCTTTTTTTTTTCAATTCTGTACAATGATACAAAAAGTGGGTTATGAACTAAAATATTGAATCACAATTCTTCAGGCAGTTTTATACTTAAATCATAGTCTTGTCAAGTCTGTGTTTGATATGGTTTAATTAATGCTTCCCTTATGTTGTGTTTGATTTTGATGTGTGTGTGATAGATTCTCACAACCTCAGGTGATCAAAACCAGGCATTTGTCAGTGTCAGAGCCTGTGCTGAAGCCTCGGTCAGCTCCGTGCACAGCCTGGATGAGGAAGGTGGCAGTGGGTTATTAGAGGAACATGAAGCAGCTATTAAGAAATCACCTGCAGTAAATGAAGCCAATCCTGTTTTCATTAGGCAGCACAGAAACCAGGATCAAATGAATTTGGCAAGAGAAGTCAAACTGAGTATGACATGCCCCGCAACGGCAGAGGGCTCTTCACAGCCTGTAGCTTTGCATTTGTTAGCAAGGTTTGCTCACTCTTCCAGTGCAAAACCCTCTTTTTCAGCAATCGCCACCTGAAGGTCCTTGTTTTTAGTGACACAATGTTTGCAAACACCTTTATTATTTGAGACAATCCAAAAGGAGGGAAAGGAGACGGAGCATGTAATTGTTCTCTTAGGGCTGGTGGTGGGATGTTGTTTGCTGCACAAGTAGTTAGGAAGGAAGCTCAGAAGTCTTGTAGTTGGGATTTGCTCACAGATGGAACTGGCAGCGACAGCAGAGCCTGGGATCAGCTTCAGTCAGCAATGGCTCTTTCTCTGTTTCCCTGGGTAACCTCCTCAATCACTCAGGATGCACCATGGTATGTCACCTTCCGCTCCTGGCTCACTCCTTGTGATGTTTCAAGCACCCTCAATGCTCTTAATTTCCTTAAGTGTTAAGGAAAGTAATACCTGGTATCTGTAAGGTAGTGCTTGTTGGGATAAAGTGCTTTGATAAGCTCTTAATTATAAGGATTCTTATAATTTGTTGACTTCCCAGCAATAGTGGGATGTTTCTACCACGAGGCCTTCTCAGCACCATCATTTGACATAATTCTGCTGATTTCATTAACTTTCACTGATTTTTTTTTTCTTGCAAGTCGATCACAATGATTGATTGAGTGGGAAAATAGGTTTTATCATCCTTAGTCTCCAAATTGAATAGTTGTAGCAGTTGGATTAGGTTAATCCTGGCAGTATCCTTCTTTGGCTGATTTCCACTGCTGAACAGAGCTGCCTCTTCTGTCCCCCTCTGCTCCCCTGTGAATTAGGGATTAAGAGAAGAGGTGTTTTATCTTAGCCCTTGATTGACACGTGGTTATGCAAATTGTGAAGGAAACCCTGAGATTCCTGCAATCTAGCTGGAATATTGGAGACATCTTCAACGTGAGAGTGTAATAAAACCAGCAACACTCAGTGAAAGCAAGGGCCACTTACAGGAAATTCATGATCCTGAGCCCATTTTCTACTCCTGAAATCTCTGTAACCTTGAGATCTATGTGCCCTCTGAGCAGCTGGAGGGAAAGGAGTGTGTTTTGAACAGACAGGAGACAGTAACTTGTGTGATGTGTCTGAATGTTAGATAAACTCTCTCATTTCCACACAGACATGGGAGGTGAAAGACAGAACAAAATGGCTTTGTCGTCTACCACGGGCTGCAAGGGAGACTCAGTGTGTGATTAAATAATGAATAAAATAGCATTGCAAATGATAATGTTATATTGTAAATAATTCCATTTGTTTACCCTACTGTGGCATTGAAGTTCATCTCCCTTGGAGACTTCTCTGACTTTTGATGCTGTTTTGCTTTGCATATGCTTGATTTTTTTTCTTGCTTTCCACAAAACCTTCATAAATGTTCAGGAACTGACAAGACTAAGTGAATAATTCACAGCAAACAATTTTTTGGATGAATTTAGCATCTTTATTTCTGTAAAAAATAGCCCTACACACATTCTGTGTTTTCCACTAATTTATTGTTAAATCAGTTTTAAGTATGAATTCCCCTCAAACCACCATCAATCCTTCTATTTTTATGAATAGAATATAAACTCTACTCTGGAAATAGCTGGGTTCAGAAATGAGTTTATTTGTGACTGGAGAAATGTGTATTCCTTTTGTTTCCTGCATGGATGGCTACAGTATTGCTACTGGTACAAATATGTCCCAACATAATATTTGGCAATGCGAATGTCAGTTTTTAAGTTCATTTTTAAAATTCATATTTAAACTACTCAAGTTTGATCTCTCAAATGCTTTAGAAAGCAAACACGAGGCAATCAAAACACATCTATGTTTTCCTCTAGAGAAATCATATGAAGGAATATATTTTAAGGAAGAAATAGTGCAATTACTATTTATATTATTAGCTTGACTTCTACCTTGGAGAGCAGTATTTTTTTTTTGGAGGTGACTGTTGCATAAAAATATGAAATTATTCTTTCAGTGGATGAAGAATGTGGGCATGTATATTGTGCTTCTAGATCCAGACTAATGTTTACCCCTGAATATTAATTCAAAGATTGGAATTAAGTGCATGTAGTGGATGTTCAGTGATGCAATGCATTTTAGTGGGAAGTATCTCAGAAGTCCCTTTCAACTTACTGTAGGTACCTCTGTATGTATCTGTGTGAATCTGAACAATGTAAAGTCAAGTCAAAGTATCTGATCTACCCCAGACAGTGCCACTGGTCTAACAGCAACTGCATCCCTTCACCTGTCTGACAAAATTGGGGTAATGACACCTGTATGAAGTTCCATGAGACCCATGGATGGGAAGTGCTGAAGTAGAAACTTTACAGTATAAAATTCAGACATTTATCTCTGCATAGAGACTCGTGGTATTCCTGGGCATGTATTTGATTAAGTACTGCTGTCATTACTAAAACAGAGACCTGAGGTTTCTGTTCTGGTCTTTTTAGATGCCACCAAAAGATGCATATCCTACCTGAGAAATCCAGAAGTTTCCTAAAGTCATAAAAAAGAAGGAAGAAAAAAAATCCCCAAACAGAGATGAAGGATGATGACAAGACAAATCAAACCTCTCTTTCGGGCAGAGACAAAAGTCTGTGAGATATTTGCATTGCTCCTCACCTGGAAGTTCTGTGTTTGGAGGTTTTGAAGGTTTGGGGGAGAACTGAAGTACACCAGTAAAGGTGGGTTTGGTTCCCTCACAGGGATTTTGGGTTGAGTAGATGCTACAGACCAGAGCTGCTCTCAGACACATCTGATGGGCAACCCATCAGGGAGAGACATCCCTGCCCATAGGAGGGGGTGGAATGAGGACATCTCCAAGGTCCCTTCCAGCCCAAACTGTTCTGGGGCTCTGTGATTCTGTGAAGCTGTGTACTTCCTGCAGTTCAGATGCCTTTGGAATTCCTGGCTCTGTAGCCCTTCGCATGGCATGGCAGGTGGTGTTTTGTTTCCAAGCCCAGAAGGATGAGACTTGTGTAAAGAGCTGCTAATTTGCTCTGCTTTGAGCACACAAGCTGAAGCCTCCACACGCACAGAGACCTCAGTATCAATGTCAAGACATGAAGGTAGAAGTAGTTTTTCCTTCGTGTTCCATTCCTGTATGAAACTTTCTGAGTAACAATTAAAGGAGGGCTCTGAGATGAGCTGAATAATGGTGAAACAAAGGCACCCGCAGCGTGCTGCCTGCTCCCCTGTTGTCTTAGAGCAGCGTCTGCTGTAGCTGCTGGGTACTGTGGCAGGGAAATCTCCTCCTCATTTCCATTTCAAACTCTGCCTGCTCTGAGATGAGGATAATCAGTCCCTCACTGCAGTTGTGCACTGCAGCATCTTCGCCTCCTGCTCCCTCTCCCGGGGCTCGCTCCTTTGCTGGCCCAGCTGTTTGTGGCTCTCTGCTTCCCAGCTGACTCCGAGGCACTGGAGCTCCGTGGGAGCCACTGCCACTTATGTAGCTTTTCTGCTCACACATCTGCGCTTAAGGAATGGAAATTAATGTCACTTGCAGAGAGATTTCTTTCAGTGATCTTTTGCAGGCATCCCCCCCGTACTGTATCTCTTTGTTTGGATGGGATTGCAGAGGAGGATTCATACGTCCATGCTCTTGGTTCACCATCAATGCCCTTTCTAGGAGAGCTGAGAGCATTCCCAAGGCCCAGGGAGTCAGTCGTACCAACAGCAAGCTCTTCAACCCAACTGATTCTCCTGTCCAATCTTTGGCATGTATATTTGCTAAAAGCAGGGAGGAATCTGTACTGGAACTGGAACCAAACCCCCATCTCTCACATCCCACTTGGCATCAGGATCACAAGCCCACAACTGTGGCTTTATTCATTGTTATGTGAACCTGGCAGATCTACCAAACTCTGCTCTCCAAAATCAGGCAAGACATCAGGAAAGAAACTATTGGGGTCTAGACATCAGAGACACCATAACTTAACATCAGAAAGATGCAGGGCCTGCGATTTGACGTGTATTTTTGCCAAGAGTTGTGTCCCTCACAGGGATGTGATGGGTGGGAATAGACTGCGGGTTCAGTGCTGTCTTAGAGGTTTGGTTCCTCTTGCCATCCTCACCCAAACTCCAGGAAAGAAAGTGAATGGAAGAAACTCAGTGTTGGAAGGGCAGGCAGGGTACATCTCAATCACATAATCAATGGCATATTTGACAGCTTTATTCATCTTTTATCACCCACAAGTTAAGAGTAACAAAATGTCTGAGGCAGCCATTACCAAACAGCTCAGGGCTTGCATGGAAGAAGCCCATTAAGCAAGAAGAGCTCTCACTCCTGCAATAAATACGTGACACAGGAGAGCAGGTAAGAGATTGGGGCCAGAAAAAGTGGTTTAGTCAAATGTGTCAGGTCACAGTGACAAAAGGTTAATAGCCTGTCACATGGCACATGCCCACAGCCACCCAGTTTTGCAACTATTAACACCTCCCTCTGCCATGAGGTACAATAACCAGAGATGCCTTAATGATCTTACATATGAAGGAATATGTAAAGCAGCTTAAGTCTCATTCTCTAGCTATTACAAGCTTGATCTCCTAGAATTAGACAGAAACTTTAATCGCTGTCTCACTGCTGTGCTTTGTGAGCTCACGCGTGAATTTCTTCCTTGTCAGGGATTAATGTTGCTGTTTGGTGACATCCCATTGAAAGAGTGGACAAGGAAGAGCAAGAAATATATCTGTGTATATATTACACAGACTGTAATTCTCCTTCCTGAGCACTGCCCAGCAGGCCAGGCACCTATTGACAGAGCTGGCTTAGGTCAGAGCTTGCCAGAGAAACACTTAACATCCATCTGAGAACAGCAAGGCAAGCTGGATCTACCGTGGCTATAACCTGTCACTCAAAAGTATTTCTGCCTTCAAAGTCCATTTTCAAGCTTCGGGAGCAGACACCTTCCTGCACAGGGGAGGCGGCAGCCAGGAATGAACCTCTGTGGGATAGCCAGGCAGGATCCCAAGGAAGAGCAGGCAGCATGGGAAGGAAGGGCGATGGCACATCCCGCTGGGCCCAGAACGCCTCTTGGTGCCTTCGCTGGACGTGAGGCACCAACCTGCGCTGCCCAGCGCACCTGAGTGCCCCGGGTGCCGCCTGTTGTCTCGGCACGGCTGGGCGGGGATGCCGCGGGCTCAGGTGTCCCGGTTCCCACGGGCGGCTGGTGGCCGCAGCGGGGCCATCGCCTCACGGCCGGGGGGCTGCGCCCGGCCCAGCGCTGGAAGGGCTCCCTCAGCCCCTGCTGCAGGAGGGACGGGCACCAGGCAGAGCCGGCACCGGGCGATGGTGAGAGGCGCTGCCGGGGCCGGTGGGCTTTTAGCGGGAGGGCAGCGGGTTGGAAACCGCGTCCCCTCGGAGGGGGCGAGTGGAGGGGGAAGGAGAAGGAGTCCGGGGCTGGAGCTGCGGGAGGGGGCCCGGAGCTGCGGAGGGGGGTCCCCGCCGGGCGCCGCCCCCTGCCCGCGGCCCGGGCGGGGCGGGGGCTCCCTCTCGCCGCTATTGGGGGGATGCGGTAGCGCGGGGGCTGCGGGGGACCGGCGCTGCCGCCGCGGGCCCGGAGCCGCCTCCGCCCGCGCAGGCTCCGCGCCAGCAGCGCGCCGCAGCCAGCGAGGCACCGGGGCGCGCATCCCTGAGGAGGAGGAGGAGGAGGATGGTGATGAGGATGAGCATGAGCGGGGCGCTGCGGGGAGCGGCGCCGGCTGCAGGTAGGAGGAGGCGCGGGGAACCGCGGGGCTGCGCGGGGGAGCCGCCCGCGGCCGCCCCATTGCCGCCGCCGCCGCCGTGCGCGGAGCGGGTCCCGGCGCCCCGCGGAGCTCGGCGGAGTTGAGCGCAAAGTTTTTCCGCCGGGAGGGAGGCGCTGGCGCGGCGGAGCCGGCGAGGAGGCGGGGAGGGATGCTCGGGCAGCGCGGTGCCGCCTCGCCTGCCGGGCAGCGCTGCGCGGCTGGGACGTGCGAGCGGGGATGCGAGCGGCGGCTCGCCCGCAGGAGCCGCGCTGCTTCGGGGCCGTGCGCGGGGATTTAACACTTCCACAGCCGGGCACCCGCAACTTAGAGCCCTAGTGAGCATCTCCGAGCCGTGCCGGGAATGAACGTGAGACACCGCTTCCTTTCTATTCGTGTGTGTGTGTGTCTGTGTGTGTGAGACTCTCGAGCAGGGTTTTCTCGCCATCCACCTCTGCGTGCCAGCCGGGAAGGGGCAACTTGAACCAGCTGTCCCCTCTTGGTTTAATATTTACAGCCCGAATAAATATTTTGCTGCCCTTCTTCCTTTTTCTCGACGCCTTCTTGTAGTGTAGATGATTAATCAGGGAGGTTAGTGGCCAATTAGGCATAACCTTGTAGAAAAATAATTATGTGAGGATATATGGGGTTTGACTAGTGATGTGATACAGAATACACCCAGATCTTGGTAGCTGCTTCCCAATGTGTGCAAATTCAGTGTGTTCTTGAATATGAATGGAACTAAAAGTGTAATGACAAATATGTTACTTCTAGGGGAAGACTGTTATTTTCCTTGCCAATGAAACATGTAGGAGCTTCAAAGTAAAATGTGCATGTCTGGGGATATAGAGAGGGGTTGTCTTTTTCTGGTCAGTCACTAAATGTTTTTCTCCCTTTTAAATATGGTCTTTCTAGTGGTACTGGTTGCTTTGAATGTTTGGTTTGCAGAATGAATTTAATTTCAGTGCCCTCGGAGTCTCAAGAGAAGAAGTGCACTGCTGTGTCTTCTGAGGCTGGTTGTTTTAACTGATCTTGTTAAATAATGCTACTATTAAATGATGGCAAATTGAAGCAAATGTGTTTTTCATTGCCCACAAGTTGTGTTTCTGAGCTAAATTCCTTTTTATGGCTGGAGAGGCTCTTGCACTGCAGTATTACAATACAGCCATATTAAAAAGGTCCTTGGAGCAAACAACCCTCTAATGCTGCAGCTATGTTTTCAGTGGACTTCAGTAGTTCTGTGAGAAGTGATTTTGTTGGATTTAAAGAATCTGAGCTGAATTGATTGTGCTTTTTTTTAATTGTGGTGTTAAACTGCTTGTAGACGTTCATGTGAGTGGTAAATCTAAACCCAAAATGTAAAGAAGCAAAGCTCCAAGGCTTTATTTGTGATGATTTTTTTTTTAGCAACAGGTTTTTCTGGTTTTTTGGTGTTTTTTTTCCCTTTTTCTTCCTTCCTTCCTTCTCCCTTCAATTGGCAGAGAGGTGTCCAGCTTTAATGCCTTTCCTTACCCAAGCAGGGTGCAGTGGTAGATGATACCACCATCCTCCTCTGTGTATGGTTTACTCCATCTCTCGTGCTGCAAGGAATGAAGGCAAGTCAGACTAGAGATAAAAGGGAAAGGAGATTCCTGAGGTTGATGGTGTTGGCAAATTGATTGATCAGGGTTTGCTCTGAGGAACCCCACTAGGTTTCAGGTGGTTTCTTTGGGATGTCATGCTGAAAACACAGGTCAGCACCTATCCTTCAGTGATTTCACACCAAATTCTCTGGTGCGTGCTTGGCAGGTGTGAAAGGCACACGTGGAAATAAGCTTCTTATGTCAATATTTGGTGCTAAAAGATTAATTTTGAGCAGAAGACAAGCAGTTTGATACTTCTCTTTAAACTACAGCTCTTCATTACTGGCTTTTGTTTGTTCTAGTAAACAAACATATAGCTCTTAAAATTGAATTAAGTGTATAAACTGCTTGAACCAGAGATGGGAGACAGACTAATAAATAAAGAATTAAGCTATTGTAGCACTGACTGGCTGATTACAGCTTTGGCCTGATCACTCAAGCAGTGCTCCAAGCAAGCTTTCCATGCCCAACACCCTTTTTCTGGATTGGAGGATGGGAATGCTGGGGGTGACTGTGGGGTGATGTCTGCTTGACTGACAGACACTTATTGCAGAGTGGCACTGCTGCCCTGTAATTTTGCCTCTGTAATGATTTTCTCCAGAGAGCTGACAGAGAATTAAAATGTTTATGGTCAGGTTTTCAGAAGGGTTCCTCAAGATGCAGAGAGGAGGGTAGGGATGTCCATCCACTTTTAGATCTCACTAATCCCAAGCTTCTGTAGTTCCTGTGGTCATGCTCATTTTTCTTGATTGTCATGGCAGTGGCTGTTTCAGAGCACAGGAGTGGAAATGTTGCCACTCCACACAGGGTGATCCTAAAAAGAAATCAAAGTGGGAAGGAAGGAGTGGCTGAAAGAGACATCTTACTCCAGTCTTTTCTTCAGATTGTTTGTGAAACTAAGGCAATAGATAAACAGTCGTACACTTTTGAAATTCAATTTCAGTGGGAGGACTACACTTTCCATCCTGTGTTTGCTGTAAATGCCATATAATCTTGGCACTACTTATCATAAGGATGCAAACCTCAAAGTTCTCCAGCTCAAGCCCATTTCTCCACTGGATCAAAACCATGGGAGCAGAGGAGCCTGTGGTGGAGGAATGGTGTCATTTCCCATGTGGATGGCAGCTGTGTGCCACAAGAGCTGAGCTGGAGTCAAGGCTGGTACCCAGAATGGCAGCAGGTGAAAAAAATGTGTCAGTGATTTCTGGTGATCAGCTCTGCCCTTATCAAGCTCATGTGTGTGCTGCAGATCAGGAACACACCCTGTGCTTCTTTAACCTTCTGATGCTGACCTAAAAATCCCTTTGCACACCCATCTGTGCTCATCAGGTGGGCCTCAGCCATGCTGGTGCCTGGTATTCACCCTCTGAATTTCCTCACTCAATCCCATACCCTTCACTAGGCATGTTTGCTGCAGAAGCAGGATGCTCTTGGAGGTTTCCCATCCCCCTGTTCCATCCACACTTTGTCAAGGGAATTAAGCATGATGTTGCAGCCAGCCCAGTGTGGAGCTGACAAATAGTGACACCTCCTACAAGGAAAAAAGGAGGAGGGTTGGGATATTCAGGAGAAAATCCCAGGAGGGGTGTATTCCCTGTGCTCCCCATTTTTCTGGCTGCAGCCTGTCTACAATTGCTCTCCAGATTTTTAAGGATATCCTCTGCTTTCAGAGCTCTAAAGAAGGAATAAGTGGTGTGTTTGTGGGTTTATGCTTAACGAGAGATGCAGGAGCAGGCTGGAAGCGAAAACAAGCCAATCTCAACACTGCTAAGAGCTCTTGGAAGTGGGAATGAGAAGTATTCTTTTGAGTAACCTGGATAGCAGGTGGAAATGACCCTATACACAGTGTCTATAAAACAGAGTGTTGGATAAAATGGTCCTATTACAGGAAGTGCAGAGGGCAAAAAACCTAAGCAGTCTTGACAATCATTTTGGGATTGTTCTGCAAGAAAATCAAAGGCTTGTCAGTTTTTGCTTTTATGCACATAAATCACCTTTGCTCCTCCTGTTTCATAAAATGCAGTGGGTCAGGACTTTTCTTGCCTCTACACTATTGTGAGTATTTACAGTAGAATACATATAGCACACAACAGGAGATTCATATTTCACAGCACTTTCATTTTTCATCAGTATGCCAACTTAAAGAACCTCCAACTTCCCTTTAAAATAGCATGAAGATTTGCAAGCCAGTTATAAGGAATGAGAATGCATTCTGATATTCCTCTTTTATAAGCACAGATTGATGCATTCAACAGCCAACTCCTTTGATTCTTCCAACATTTAAACATGAGTGACTTAGTGAAAAAAAACCACCATATGAATATTTACTCCTGTTTTAATGTAGCAGAGCCCTACTGAAGTCAAAGCAAGTGCAGCTGCTTCCTCAAGCTGAGGATATGGCCCAGAAAAGGACTTTCCTAATTGGCAGGAGGCTGCTTTGGTACCATTCCTTACAGGGCAATATTTTAGGGAAAAAAAACAAAGAAAAAAAATCCTACTAACATCAGAGGGATTTCTCATTTGTAAAGTTAAATGCTCCTCAGTGAGAGGTGAGGGGATTACTCCAGCTCAGAGAGTGTTTTCCCTGACTAATATATCCAAAATGTATGTTGGGATTGCCCAGCACTGATAATTCACACACCTCTGGAGTGGAATCCAGCAGCCATTCCAGGCTGGAAACATTATGCAGGAGGGGTTTAGGGAAGAGAAATGAAGAAAAACTAATCCAATTGAAACTGCAAGGGGAATTTAGGAAGCAGAATGCAATTATCCGAGTTGGATATTGGCCAGGACATGTTAGTTAACATTTTCACTCTTGTGGGGATTTTCATGGGATCTTTAATGACGATGAATGGTCAGGGCTCTATTTTACGTCTCATTTGAAAGCCTGAGCTTTCACTTCTTCATGAGGATGAAGTGAATGCTTTACCTTCCTTCACAGTGAGTTGCTTTAGTCAATCTGCTTTCCTCCCACAGGGTCAGGGCTCTCTGGGCACACCTGCCCGGCAATTCGACCTGGCCATGGGTTTTCCTCACCCTGAGCTGCTGAGTCAGAAGGAAATCCCAATTCTCAGCATTGCACATCAAAGCCCAATTCCAATTTAAGAGGTCTTCATGTGGAAAAGATTCCCTACAGTTCAACTGGCCGTGGCATTGAATCACAGAATGGTTTGGGTTGGGAAGGATCCTAAAGATCAGCTCATTCCAAAGTCCTGCCATGGGCATGATTCTCTCCTTCCCTAAGCACAGGCTGCCAGGTTTCTTCCCTGTTTTGTGAGGACTAATGGATGGAGGAATCATCTGTCAGTAGTAAATGTGATAAATCTTATTGAACCTGGCATTCCAGGAGAAAGGAGTTGATGCATAAAATATTTTCTTCTCTATAATCACGATTTTCCATTTAGTTATCTGAACTTGAATCGTTTCTGAAGCAAACAAGCAAACAGGCAGTTCTTCTCTGTAAAAATTCAGCGTCTGCTTACAAATGTGTGTTTATATTGGTGCTTTTTGGTATTCAGGCAAGGAAAACAGTAGGATGGCAGTTTGCTTCTCGGGGGGAGAAGGGCCTTCCTCTTCCTTTGGAGGTTCAGGGATGGTGTGTTTGGTATGATTCAGTCAAATATTGTTCTGGGAACTCAGAGGACTGCTCTGTATCCGTTGAATTACCTTTTAATCTGTTTATCAACATGCTTGCAGACTATCTTAGAGGTCATGAGGCAGTGGCAGATGCTGGCAGATAAAATTAGATATGCATCCAGACTTTACTGTATAATTTTGTTAACAAAAAGAGCAATGTAGTAGTAGATATTCCCCCCCCGCCCCTTTCTTTTTCTACTGGAAAACCTATCCTAAGATTTTGTTTTCCTGCAAGATCCAATATAGGTAGGCTGTGCTTCTAACCCACACATGCCTCTGATACTCATGTGCAACATAAATAATTGAAAGATAACAGGGTTAATACTCTCCTCATAGCAAAGATTTTTGTTTATATAGGAATTTCCCCAAAACTCTCATGGTGACATCAATGTCAATATTCTAAAATGCTCAAAATATTCATAATGTATCAAGTGATGCATTTTGTATCCAAAGATTTTTCTTTCTACATTTTTGTGTCTTTGGGGACAGTTTAGGTTGTTTTATGGTCTGTAGAATGATGGGTAAAGCCAATATCTACATCCACTCGTCCTGAATTTCTGGTTAAAATTAAAGAGCTGAGCACTCTGACCTGCTGTGGTGCATTTCCTACAGAATTTATGGGATTTCACAGGGGTGAGTGCTGAGGAGAGTCTCACCACTCTGCTACTGTCAGACTTGCTTTGACTTACAGGTGGATCTTAGCTGTGCTCATCTCCTCTCAGAATGTGAACCAAAAGCCCAGCTCTGAGCTTTTCAAGAATGTTCGGAACATGTGGAATGTAATGTTAAGGGTCAAAAGGAATCCTGATCATTGTCCAAAAGCCTCAGGGGAAACCACCTTTTTCTCTTATTTTAAAATAACAACATCTTTAGTCCAAGGCTTCCTAGCTAGCTGTGCAAGGCTGGGTTTTGTCCCTCATAAACAAAGTGAATGTGCTTAGGGACTCCCCATGTAAATAAAGTGCCCATTCCATCTGCCTCTTGTAGCTTGACCCACAAAATCAGCACAAATATTTCCACTGCACAGAAGAATTGGATGAATGTATTATGTTGGCCAGGTGTAAAGCTGTGATCTGTGACATTTCATGCCTTGTGTGGGCATTGTGCTGTCATGTGGCACAGGGGGCTGCATTAAAAGAGTCTTTGGGGATAAAGAGAGACAATAGGGACAGAAGCTGTTGTTAGGCAAAATAAATTATAGAGTAGCTCATCCAGAGTGAGAAGGATTGGGAGTGATGTAGTTTCAAACATTGTTTTTTCAGTAATTGTGCTGTTTGAATTGTGACCTACTTTAATAACATTCTATCGTTTTTAATATTTCTTTATTCATTACATTTTATACACACTCAGGTGGTTTACTGCAAGCTGTGTGGAAATTACAATGAAGGTCAAGTGCTCTCTGTGAGGATAACTTATTACTGAAAATATTAACTGTTGTCATTACTGTTTTCCAACATGAAATTTTATTTGTCTGGTGAATGAAGAGATGATGTTGGGCTTGTGTTAAAGTGTGTGATTACTGTCAGTAGACCAAAGTCCTCCCAGTCACAGTTTTGAGATGTGCATGATCACTGAACAAGTGTCACTTTAAGTTGATTTATTTTTCCCTACACTCTTAAGCTGGTACAGCCCCTTATCAGAAACATCTTTGAGATTAGGATTGGTTTATATAGATTTAACTTTTAGAAGCCTTTAGTAAGCTGAGGCTAAACTGAGATTTGCAGCTTTACTTATTGAAATAACCATGCCTTCACTTGGCTTTGCAGCCCTTCAAATGAGCTTAAATTCATGCTTTAAATTATATTAGTTCAGTATTTTTCAAGTGGAAAAGGGTTTGGCCCACTGGAGGTCTGTGTAGAGGTGGAGTAAAGCCTTAGTTAGGGCTGAGAGCAGGCTCTCCATGGCCACTGCTGGGGTCAGTTAAATCACAGGTGCTCCATAGTGGTTTTCCATAAAAAAAGACCTTCCAACAGTTGCCCTGTGGTTAGTGGAGGTGTAATTGTGAATTTTCACTGAGAGTTTGGAAAAATGGGGTCAGGACATCACTTTCTCAAATCATAATCCCACTTTGGTAGAGCAAATATATTGCTTTTCTCAGAGCCATGGCAATCCATGGGAGAAAAGGGAAGCCTTGGAGCATCCCTGCTGTCCTTACACAACCTAACATATGTGGGATACCAGTGCATAATTTATTACATATTATTGAAATAGAATCATTTTTGTAAAGGTCAGCTGTCCACAGTGTCTGAAGTGTTTCAGTTTTGATTATGCAGATTTGAGGTTCCTTTAGGAATCAAGTCTGAAATGGGCAGAATGAAGACAGAAGAGTTGCAGTGAATATTCAGCCCTTTTGGCTGTGGCAGCAGATCAGGGATTGAAGCTTTACCAGCTCTCTGATTGCATTATCAAAATTCTTGCCTGCTGGCTTGATGTGATGGACTTAGAGGTTTCCCTGGTCCAAGGCCAGGGACATCTCAATTTACAAGTCATGTGTATCTAATTTTCCTTCTGAGCTATGTCATTTGAATTCTCTACAGTTGTGTCTTCTAAGTATATTCTGGAAGAAAAATAAAGTAGGTAGGTACATTTTCTGCTCTGTTAAAGTTTCTGTACTGCTGTTCTGGATTTGGGTTGGACAGGTAAGTTAGGAAGGCAAGAACTGTTTTGTAGAAACAAAACCAAGAGATTTTTAGCTGAATATCTGTTTTCTGGGTGAAATCTCCACTAGACAAAGCTTTCATGTCAGCCCAGCATAAGAGAGGAACAGGAGAAGCTTAGTCCAGGAAAGAGAGGTCTTCTATAAAGACTTCTGATAAAGCCTTATTAAATCCTTCTGGAGAGCTGAATAAGGAATTGTCTTTTCCATTTAATGAAGTGAAGGGTGTCACACAGTGTGAGAGGCAGCAGACACAAGTAGGACACCTCACACAGGTGATGTTCTGAGGAGAGCTCAGTGCCTTGGGATGTTGAGGGTGCTAAAACCAAACAATCTCCTGGAAGAGTTTGTGGTGGAACTGAGGGCTCAGACTGGGGCTGACACTGCTTCTGCCATAGTTGTGCTAGGCTCACAGATGTGTTCTGGTGATTTATCTCAAGCTGTGGGTGCTCTTGGTGCCTGCCAGAGAGCCAAGGTTGCTGCACATGGAGCCAGCCTCACTCTGCTCCCAGCCAGAAGGGATTTCTTACATGGTGGTGAGAATGCAGCCAAAATCCAGTGTGGAGCAGTTCATCTCTCCCTGCTGTCACCCAGGTTCTCTTGAATTAAAGCTGAGTGTGGGATACAGAAGAAGTTGCTTTTAAGAGACACACAGCAGTGTTGGAGGAGAGGTGTTATCTTCTAACAAGGCACCCAGTGTTGCAAAGGTGTAGAAAACTGAATTGGTTGTGCAGGTGATTTATTTTGCTGTAGTTTTAAGCAGTGACTTTGGTTTAAGGTCTGTTATTTCCCTTACTCAGTGTTAGGTGCTCTACCCTTGGTGTTTGACAGTGTAATGATCTCTCTGCTGGAGCTGCTTTTTCTTATCCAGCACTTGTGTTGGACATGTCTGTATCCATCTGCACCCAGCTCTGAAGCTTGTGAAAGGACCCAGCAGAATTTTAAATGTGTATATTAAAAAAATAAAGACGTTTAGAAGCCATTAGATTCCATTTAGGTCATATTTGAAGCTTTGTTCCAATCTCACAGCATGGAAGCTCCATTTTTATTGGAAGTGGAGAACCTTGGGTAATTGCTTGACATGAGGAATTAGGGCTTAAAGAAGAACACTAAATATCATGAGACTTGTGATAAAATCTTAAGCACTGTATAAGCCACTGAGGGCTGTCAGGTTGTAATTAGGTTTGATCATTATCAGCTTGAGCCAGATTTGCACAGGTTGCTGAGACATGGAAGGTCATGTGCCCCATTACCAATTCCACATGCAACTCAGAACCCTTCCCTGATGATGGTGAGCTGGGCCGACTGGGCATTTTCTTTATTTCCTTTGCACTTTTGCCTCTTTCCTTCACAGGTTGCTCAGGTTATCTCATGCCCAACCACAGGCCACCAGGAATTCCTCCCCTGTGGAGAAGTTATCTGGGCTGAACATCACTCTTGTTCCTGTTTGCTCAATGCTTTCTAATTCTGGAGATTGAGGAAGCTGTTTTAATTCTAAATGGTTGTCTTTGAAATAGGTTGTGTTTCTGTGGAAATGCTTGTCTGTTTTGGTAACTTTTTGTAAGCAAATTTTGAAGAAATACAATATTAATCTTAATATTGAAGTAAGAATGTCACCTTATGCAGGGCCCTAGGGTATGTTTCTTAGTGGTAGGACCTGGAATAGAGTTCATTAATAATTCCACTTATTGCAGACTCTGTTGCCTTCAGATTGCCATTTCAAGTGCAAATACACAGTGGAGATTACACGTGGCAACATTTAAAAAGCAAAGTTCAGATGCTGTAATTGTGCAATGGAGTCATTTGGAATTATTTAATAAAAGAAGCATACAAAAAGGTTCCTCACTCTAATTTCATCAATAATGTATTTTACATTTGGCTGGAGACATTTGGCTGGCAGCTTTTCTTTCAGGGTGCTGTGGAACAAAGCAGTAACCCACTAAGGTTTCCTCATAGGGGCTGCTAAGAGTGGCAAGGAGATCACAGAGCCCTGATTTCAAAAATACAAACTAGGGAATGGAGCAGCATTTCTTAGCTGTCAACAAATAGAAACAGAGATGGGAGAAACTGTGATCTCTGAAGGAAAATGGCATTTCCACTGAAGCTGGTTAATTTGGTATGTATCCTGATTTATTTTCCCTGTTTACTGAGGAAGCAGTATGGACACACACACACTCACTGCTGTGCCAAAGACTTTCACAGGAGCTCTTCCTCTTCTGCCAGGAAGATTTCTCTTCTAGCTGCAAACATAATATTTTACCTTGCAGATGTCAATGCTGGCTCTCTGGTTGTGCTCACCTTTGCTTCCCCAGCAGCTCCCACACCTGATTGTTCTCCCAGCACTGCAGTTGCCTGGCTAACTCACTTTCTGCCTCATTTACTTCCCAATGACTGCTGCACACCATTCCCAAATTCAGGACCTGCCCACCTTTGTGACTGGCTGCTCAGTTTGCTGCAGTGTTCAGTGACTTTTCTTGGGAAATGCTACAGCCATACATCTCTGGAATTGTGGAGCTGTTACCTTCACCAGAAGAAGGGAATGAACACTGGGAAAAAAATATCCCACTGAGAGCACTGTGAGGAACTCCAGCTGGTGGATTCAGCAGGGTGGAGCCAGTGCCAGGGGTTGTGTGTGTTGGTACCTCACTGTGTGCTCTCCTAAGAGAAGCAGAAATTCCTGCTTACCTGATCCATCCTGGACATCTCTAACAAACACCAGGCCAAGCCACTTGTGCTGTTGGTGCTTTGCACTTGAAGAAGTGAATGCCAAGGTTTTGGAGAGGTTTATATATTTTTTCACTGAGAAAACACCTTCTTTTGAGTAAACCTAAGGCAACTTGAGATCACTGTCTTGGAGATGTAAGCTCTTGTCAGCTTGGTGCTCCCAGAGAAACACATGTTAGGGTGTGAGCTGTGAGTGCTGCTCCCCATCAATTGTTTTTCTCTGTACAAAATGATATATTCAGTGCTTGGTGGCTCCCAAGGGAGTGTCTTGGAGTGATTCCCTTCTCACAGCTACGTCTGCACCTTTGTGGGCCCTCACTGCTCTGCTTGCTGACTCTTCTGTGGGAAGATGAACAAGAGTGAGTCTGAGGATTTTTAGTTTCTTTTGTTAAGATTCTGCTCAGTCTGAGCTGAGTCTTTTTTAATGGACAGTTGTATGGACTGATTGTGGCTTTTTCCCATGTGGTTGTTTCTAAGGTCCTTCTCCCATCGTATTTAAGGTTCTTTTTAAAACCTTGTGTGGCTGTATCCAGATTCTATTGCAGTTCAGGGACAGCACTGTGTCTGCCCACCTTGTGCACTGTCCTAACCAAAAACCCTCTTTCATGTCTCTTATTGTTTTTATCAATTTCCCCACCTATTTTAAAGGTCTACAGCTGATTACAGAGTCCCAGTTTCTTAAATGCTGGGAAGTATTTTTGCTTTGAAGGTCTCTAAGTACCGTACTAACAGCATGGAACAAAAATCCTATATAAACTCAAGTAGGATTTCTATAGTTCCTTAGCTAACTGGGGCAACAAATAAAGTACAATTGGGGCAACTAATAAGGAAAAATAAGGGCTGAGCTGTGGCATTCATGTGCTTTTCTGTATTCTGTGGACATCTGATTTGTAATTGCCACGTTGGTTATTTTGTAGGTGGGATACTATTTTAGAGCTCAGCATTGGAGCAGGAGAGCTGCTTGTGATTCTGTTGGAGGATGGGAGAGACAACAGAACGAGGCAGAAATCTTATTTTTCTGGTGCTTTTCTCTTGGAGGAGGCTGAATCTGAGAGCCTTGGCACTGCTCCATAGCAGAGGAGCTTGCAGTGATGCTGCAGTTTTGTTGGTGCCACTGCAGACACAAAGGCTAAAACAAATCAAACTGAGCTGAGAGGAGCAGATGGGGCAAGTGAGAAGTTGGGAAATCATTCAAAGTGTTAGACACTGAGCAATTTCAATTTTCCTGAGACAAGTGGGTGCTGTGGCACAACATGGCTCCTTCTGACACTCAAAACACGTGAGACAATTTTGGAATAAAAGCTGCATCAGGTGTTCTGTTTCCAAATTTCCCTGCCTGAGGGGGAGAGTTTGCATTTGGCAAGGATATCTGTAAGAGGGGGGATGGGGTGGTGAAAACAAGATTATCATGAATCCTTTCAGGTGTTTTGTTGACTACTCTGAGCAGAATGTGTGTAACAAATGAGCAAAGTTCCTCTGTTGGAGGCAAAAATGGAATTTATAGGCTTATCACAAGGCACTGGGGGTCAAAGAAATTGGACAGATACTTCCTTTTTTCTAGGAATGTTGTCTTGATTTTAATGTTCTCCTTGAAGGATACAATTTTCCCCCATAGCATAGGAATAAGCAAAATAATAAACCCCTGATACATATACATATACATATACATATATACATAATGTGTTGGAAATTTTGGCATTGTCAGTAATGAATCCACAGAAATTCCTTGGAATGTGTGACCTGTATCCCTCTGTAACATTCTTCTTCTGTTAAGATTCCCCTTTAAGGGGTTTGGTTTCCTTTAGAAGTGTGGAAATTAGATACAAAGAATTCTGGTCTCACCTGATAATTGTTGCCTAAACACGATTTTGCAGTATTTACTGTTTATAATAAAGAAATAGACTGTAGATAATTCCTGCTTTAAAAGCTGCAGGGCACAGAAAAGTTGGGTGTAGGAAAAATGTGTATGATAAGGCATAGTTCCAGCAGAAAGAAAAGGAACTTAAATAGCACTTGGATTTTTTCCATCCACCCTACAAAGAAGAAAATTGGTTTGCAGGAAATATAGGTCATGGCAGAGTTCTGGCATCTTGATGCTGCTGTTTTGTAAGTACACTGGATTGCTGGCAGCACAATTTGGGACTCCCATTAGAGCTGCTCTTTGCTGTCAGCCTTAAAGGCCATTTAATATCCCTTATCTGATCTAATGCACTCCTCACACAGACAAAGAAAATTTAAAAGATGCTGTGGGTTTGGGGGATTTCTGTTTGGGTGTGGGTTTTAAATTTTTTTTTCATTTTTTTTAAAGGAGTTACTGAAAGCCAATTTGGAGATTCTGCCTGTTGGTGCATCTAAGAGTCAGTGGCTTCAGTAAGAACCCAGGGTTCAAGAATGTTTCATGAATGAGGAGTTGAAGGGAGATACCTTTAAAGATCAATTTATTTTAATTTTTTGATATAAAGATGCAAAAATGAGCAAACAGAAAGGCCTATCAGTTGTGTGTATCTGACTGAAATGCATTGATTCTTATACAAAAATTATTATTGCGTGCAGTTGCATGAACAAATGGAAAAGCTGGGTTTAGGACCCCTTGAAAATAATCTATTTCTGTTAGACATGCATATCATTTAGATATATTCTGTCTACACAGTGTATAATTTTTCAGTGGCTCTTTCAGAGGTAATTGTGGAAGGCAAAATGTGCTATGTGAATATGGTACTTCAAATTGTTGAATGCTTCCATGAGAAAATATATGATTAGTCTGCAAATAATCTCTTCAAAGGCCCTATTTCAATTCTGAACTCTCAGATGGCTTGGGTAGTCTTTGCTCTTGCTTTGGAGGGATTGAGAATGTTAAAACCATTTACATGCATTGTCACAAAATAATTTTATGGGGTTGATCCTGCCTGACACGATGCTTCACACCATGATGGAAAAATTCATAAATGTTTTCTCCCTTTTGATGCTCAAGATGCACTTAAAAACACTCATTTCTCTAAGAGTTATTTTCTCTCTTTATATCCAATTCATGGATTATGGTCAAGTGTTCATTTTTATGGTATTTACAAGAAATCAGTAGAGCCAGCTTGCTCATAACACTCTCCCTCCACCCCCTGCCCAGATTCATCCTCGCAGCATCCTGGAACAAAGAGAGCTGAGATTCTGAGCCTTGCTCTGATCTGATTCAAAAATACATTTCCCTGTAGTAAATTTTTAAGAGTCTGAGTTGTTTGTGGTCAGACTCTAAGGTTATATCCTTTATAATAAAGAAGGAGTGGTGGTTAGTAAGTTTCTGAGCTGTCTAAAAATTTTTCATTTAGGATGAAAGCGTTGTTCCCAGCCATGAGGTGTGGGGAGACCAGCTGGCTGCAAGAGAGCTGTGTAGATTCAGTCTGATCCTGCAGTTGCTTTAGGTGTTGGTTCTACTGGCTTGGGTAACAGATTTGTTTTATTTGTGTTGTTTTGAGGCTTGGCCTCTGCTCTCCACGAAGAGCTTGGGCAGCACAGGGTAAACACCAGTGCTGGTTTATCCCCAGTGCTCCGTGCTGAGGGAAGGTTATGGGAAAGGTTGTGGTGAGAGAGCTCTGAGGAGCAGAGCATGTCACACATCATCACCCTGCAGAGGTGTGGAGATGACACGTTGATTCTGCTACTCAGCCCCCTCTGGGTGTCTGTGACCAGGTGATGACACTGATTTATCACAGAACTTCAGCTGCCTTTCACAAGTTCACAATAATTTATCAGCCTGTGCACCTAAGAGTGAGCAGTTCTTTTTGAACCTTGTTTTGTGTTCAGTGGAATTAACGATTTAAAAGGTGTGCCCACAATACATTAAATAGCTAAGCTGGTTTGGAAATTCAGATTTGATTCAAACCATTTGGTTGCCATACCAAACAGAGCTGTGCTAAACAGTTCAATAATGTCCTGGCTTGAAAAGACAGGTGTCTGCTAAGGAAGGCAGGAGCCAGCTTTGAAATGGAAAATGTAAACCCCCTCTCTCCCAGCTACATTTTTGAACCTAAGACAAATAAATATTGGAATTTAATTTGTTGAGATGTACAAGAAAAGGAGCTCATTATCTGAGTTATTCCGCAATAGAATTAATGCAGCAGAACAACCTTTACTAAAACTTTACTGTGTCCCCTGGTTTCAGGTATGGGTTAGAAATACCTTATTCTGTTTGTCACCAGGGCTTTGTCCCCTGTGACAATGCTGGGATGTGGCTCTAGCAAGGAGAGGCTGCTGCTGGCAGTGGCCACTCCAGTTTGGCTCCTGATCCTTCCAGCTGTGTTCTGTGTGCTCTGAGCTCTCTGAGCTGCACACACCGAGCCCACCTGGGCTGTGCTGACCTTTCCAGGAGCCCTGGGCTGCCCTGGGGATGCCTCCCTGCCACCCCTCATCACCTGGGATTTTTGACAAGGTTGTATTTCAGTGCTTTTTGGAATTTTCCCCTGATCAGGCCTGCTTTTCTGGGATGAGGAGGAGCTGCTGTGGCTGCATGGAGTGTTGGTTTTGGGAATTTCTAACTCACAGAAAGGTGCCTGCAGCTCAGGATATGCACATTTTAGAATGGGTGTTTATGAATTTAAAATGCCTTTTTTTTTTCCTTGGTTGTTTTATTTTTGGATTTTTTTTCCCCAAATAAGCCCTGTAATGAGTTGATCCTTTGACTCACCCACAGATAAGACAGTTCCAGTGAAAGAAGCTGTTTTATGGGATTCATTTTGGAAGCTATTCAGGGAAATTACCGTAGGCTTTTTGAGAAAATTAGTGAGAACGTGTAAGGACCACAGAAAGGTTTTTTTCCCTTAGGATTTTAAGTAGGATCTTATGAAGGGAAGGAAAAAACCCAACCCCAAATTCTAATGAAAGAATTTTTTAAATAATGTAACAAAATTATGCAAACTCTAGGTTTAGATGTGGGTAAGTTCTTAGCTGTTCCTCCTAGTGGAAGTTTTATTTTAAATTAGTTAAATTAGTTAAGTTAGTTTATTTTAAATTAGCTTTTAGAAGGGAAAGGAAATTACTTAATCAGTGCTCCAAATGTGTGTGTATATATGGGTGTGTGTGTGTGTATCCCCTTTGCAAGACGTTAAAGAATTTGGATTTGGGATGATGCTAAAAAATGAATGTACAACTTCTAGGAGTGAAATGATCAAGGCAACGACTCTGTAGGGCTGTGGGAACCCCAGGGGCTCATCTCATGATGAATAAAATCAGCTGGATTCACCTGAAGTGAAGTTTTTATCCTGGAGGAAAAAAAAAAAAAGAAGTGAATCAAATCTTTGGGTCTTTCACAGGGACTTTTAAATGTTTTGAATTGGAGAGGGGCATTTCTTGGTGCTTGAATTAGGGTAATGTTTTGTGGGTATACATATATATGATCCAGGGCATGGAGAACTGGGGAAACTACACGTGGATTTCTGCTGAACAAAATGATGTCTTTGACTCTTTCTGACACAGGTTATTAAAGGAAGAAGTCAGATGGTTGGAATAACTTAATCTAATTCTTGTAAATGTGAGCCACACGTGGAGTGTGTGATGCTGAACTGCAGCGAGGGGAATAGAGAAGCAGGTGCTGCTGTGGAGCATCCCAGCAGCATCCCATGGAACTTTACACTAAATACCAAATAACTTGGAAATGTGCCTCCTCTATGCATGGGGCTAATTGATTTCTGAGCCACTTGCTCTGGAGGCTTGTTTGTATTTAAGGTACTCTTTGGAATCCCTCTCTCTGCACTATTCCTTTGTGCAGAACAGACATCAAGGACCTTCAGGTCAGACAGCAGCCATGCTGAAGCCATTCCAGGAATTTTTTGGCACACTTTCACATCAAAGGACAGAATCGTGCCTGTGCTTCTTGCATAGTCTGGGGTGTATTAAGCCCAAGACCATCTTCTTGCGAATACTTCTGTAAATATATTTTTAAATGTTGTTCTTATGGGGTGTAAGCAGTGTCATGGGTGTGGACAGGTCTGTGTGGCTGCACCATCTCCATCAGTGCAGGTGTGTTGGGTGGGTGTCAGTGCTGCTGTTTCCTCATTGGATTCTCATAAGGGAGTTCAAAGATGCTCTGTGAGAAACTCCCTTCTACTCTGCATCCTTCTCCTTCAGTGTGATGCCTTCAGCGTCCCAAACTCTGCTTGAACCCCTTCCTGCTTCTGGGTGACACAAATATCTGTGTGGCATGTGGGCTTTCTCCTCCCCTCCTCTAGCCTCTTCTCCCTAGTATTATTTTCAGGGTGGGAATAGCACATTAACCTATTTAAAAATAACAACAAACAAAAAATAAACCCAAACAAAGAAATCCCCACCTTGAATGACTGAATTTGTCACAATAATTAAGCATGGTAGCTACAGCTCTGGATGAGTTTCACCTGCTAAGAGCTACTGCAGTCAGCACCATATGGTGGCCTTTTTTTTCCCCTTTTTAATAGACTTAGAACGGCAATTTGTTTCACCCGTGAGCCAGCACCACAGCATGCATTGCTTAACAGAAACAACCTAAGACTGGTGAGCTTTTCATTTTAAGTTTCAAGGAGCATTTAGCTGAGCTTCAGAGCCTGCTTTTTCTGGCACTGCCTGTTTGCATTGTAACTCTTTGATGTATAAAATTAAAGGGCTAAAGGACAGAAGGGCTTGATTTTTCTGACCAGAGAATCCTCAGTCTTAATGTTTGTAAATAATCTCTTAATATTTACCTGGCTCTTCAATTTATTTCCAAGCTCTCACCAATGTCTGTGTGTCACCCTGAGACTGTGGAAAGAAAATTATTGAAGATATGGAAAATATTATTTTATTTGATGGGTGGACTAGAAGTGTTTAGTTATGGGTGTGTCTGTGCTGTGAAACAGGGCCTGGTGCAGGATCCCTGATCCTCTTCCAAAACACAGAACAATGTTACAGCACTGAGGGCCTTATCCCTAAGGATGTGGCAGTGCTGCTTTAGCCTGTTTTTTCCTCAGATGACCAGAGGTACCCAGATTTTTAACCACTTGCTGCCCTGTGCCCCGTAAGCTAACAAATGCAAACCCACAAGTTCAGTACCCTCTTGTCTTAAAGCTTTGGTTTTTTGATTGACAGACATAATGAATACAAAAAGAAGATTTTTTTTTTTGCATATTTTTAGGCTTCCTTAAAACTTGGGCAAGTCATGCAGTACCTTATTATCCTGGAATGACACTTCCAGAATGGAACAAAGACCTGGTAGCACAGCAAGCTGACCTGCAATGCACAGGACTTGTGTTTAATTCCCCTTCCACACCATTCCGGGGGAATTGTTTAGGTTAGGGAGGCAGCAGGATTCCCTGGCTGGAAGGACCATGAGAATACCCCTGGGTGTCACATCCTGAGCTTAGGAGGCTGTGAATAACCCATCCCAGACCCTGCCACCTCCCCAGTCCATGAGGGTCATGCTGAGCCCTCATTCAGATGCAGGAGCTGTGGTCCTGATGTCTTCCATCCTTCCTCCCTGTCCCCTAATTGCTCCTGGGATCTTGCAGCTTGTGATGGCCTTCTAATTTTGGATCAATACTCAGGTTGCTTTTGTTATTTGCTGGTGTTGATAACCTGACTCTGCAAGTCACTCACCTGGTGATAACCAAGCCCTCTGCTTAATTAGGAATATCTGCTTAAAAACAAGATAGGTATCTGGGGGAAATGCAGGTTACAAATGGTTCCAATTAAAACTCATGTAGCAGATTTCCCACATCTGTCCTATTGTGTATCTTTCTTCCCTTCTTGGAAGGCTGAGGATGCAACATTTCTAGAGGGTACAGGTGTTCTGTTCAGAGTTCAAGATCATCTGCAGTGAGATGAGTTTGAACTGTCACACCCCAGCCTTGTTCCTGTCTTGCATCCTTGTGTACTTTGACTGTGATAAAATGGACTTTTAATTTCAAAAAGCTTTAAAACAACAGGGAATGCTGTGTGGTTTTTCTTTGTAAGTTACCCAGCTTATCTGCAAATAAGGTGTGATTTTTTTTTTTTGTGTGTGGACAATGCCCCATTTATCCCTGTAGACCCTCCAAAATGTGGGACTTTCCAATCCCAAAAGCAAACTTCTCTTTAATTTTGCACCAAGAGTACTTGCTCTGCATAGGTGAGATTTTAATCTGATTTTTTGATTGGATTTGGATAGAAAGAGTAATTCCTTGGAGTTCTCTAATGAGATGGGAGAAAGGGGAGCTTAGGGAGGGTACTGCATTGCCCAGGAGCTTTTTGTTCTTCACAGTCTTTTAACTTCATGTGCCTTTGCCACTTTCTCGTGCTCAAGTAATGTTCAAATGGGTTTAGTTTGCAAATTTAAATGAGCTTGCTAATGTTCTCATTTTAGCAATACCATCTAGAAATACTGATTAAAAATGTCACCTAGTGATTTTAATCTGTGAGGAATGGGCAGTTCTGAGAAAAGCAGATCAGTTTTTTTTTCTCAGTACACCTCCATCACAGCAGAAATGGTCCTGGTAATGTTCCCTGCCTGAAAAGTGTGTGTTTGGCTGCTTTTGGGAGAAACAGGAATTTGCATTCTATTTATGAAGCACCAGTAAACTCCAGTTTTTTCAACCAGCACTGGATTTGAAGTTGAAATTTCTGGCTTGAGGGAATCTGACCCACCTTGCAATTATGGGATGATTCCCTGAGCCAGCCTGCACTGCAGAGCTTCCCAGGGCCCAGCACCTGCAAGCCTGGGAGGTGTTGGAGGGTCACCAAACTTGGGGTCATTTGTCCAAACCCTCTGTTTATCAGAAATTTTCTGCTCAGGTGTTTGAGCCAAAATCTGCTGATACTTGCAACACAAAAGATGTTTTGTGTTTCTTCAGCTTGCAGGTCCCAGAGTCAGTATTTTTTTTTTTTTTTTGCAAATGCTGATATTCTAATTTGTTTTGCAATGCAAAGTCCTTCGGTAATCCAAAAATCACTCTCCAGACTACAAGTAAAGGACAGAACTTCATCTTATGGGAGAACAGTATTGTCCAGTGTCCTGTTATTTAGTAGTCAGGAGGATTGTCCTGCAGTAGGAGATATTTCAGAGAGCAGGGTGGGGACAGATTTACTAGATTCATTTAGAATCATTAAGGTTGGGAAAGACCTTTTAAAATCATCCAGGCCAATTTCTGAAAGTCAGAAGAGATTCCTGTTAGTTCAGAGCACCAGGGACTGGTGGTGCAGGTGGATTCTTCTCCTCTGCAGCAATCAGATGCTGCTATCAATTAGCACAGACCCGAGGGCACCTTGTGCACTTAAATGAAGGAAGGACAAGATTAAAGCACCACTTTATGATTTACAAAATAGGTGAGTTGTGTAGTGACCTTAGAGCACAATCACTGAATATTTTGTTATTCCTAAAAGTCTTTGGGGGAAAAGAAGCTGAAGGATATGAGCACCCAGAATATGGAGACCTTAGACAGGAAAGCAAAATGAAGTAAGAGGGGTAAAAATGAATAAACTTAATTTAATTTCTCACTGAAGTTAGTGACTTCCATTTAGAAAAGAGATGGAGGAGGGTAAGAATCAGTTAATATATGCCAGCACTAGTATTGAATATGTTCTTTCATACATGAAATTATCCCATAAGTGAGACAAATTGCTTGAATCATTAAAAAAATCCCAAAAATGCTGATGTGGGAAAGACCTTGAGAGATAACTTAGTGTGTTGCCAGGCTCTTAGGTGAGATCAAGTGTACCTGTCTCACCTCCAGAAGCTGACAGTCTGTCTAACCTCTTTTTAAACCTTGAATATTGATTTCTCATCTTCCCTAGACAGCCTGTTCTGGGTCTTCACCACTCTTACTGTTAACAAGACTTTCATTTTTCTAATACCTAATTCTTCTCCCACTTGTCCTTCTGTCAGTTGCAGGAGAAGAACTGATGGATGCCCTCTTCTGTTACTGCCTTGTTGGACACTTGTGGATGATGCTTTGCACCTCCTTGAATTAATCTCAACTTTGCTTTACAGGAAGAAGAAGAAAAAAAAAGAAACGTTGGTTCTTTTTCTGCTGACAGTGCTTCTGAAATCAGAGTTGTTTGTGGTGGGGGTTTTGTTGGTGGTCTGTTGGTTTTTTTCCCCTCCAATTGACCTTTCCCATATTTTAAGGAGTGGCACTAGAAATGGGATATCTATTGAGGCAGCAAATGTCTTTATAGTGCAGTAGGAAAAGAAGAATAAGCTCCTTGGTCTTAGCATCTCATGCTTCTGTCACACTTCTTTGACATTTCTGGTTTTCCAATAATACTGTATTTTTCACTTGTATTCATTGCAAGTGGCTGAAGTGCAGATACTTGGCCTTTTATCGCCTCTCACTTTCACCACATGAATTTTAAAATGAAGAATAAAATAGAAAATCAAGTAGGAAGTGGTGCACTCCATCAGGTTTCAGCTCTCAGATATTGTATCCCAGTCTCCAACTTGCTGATTTATTCCTTCTCTGCTGATTTTGCTCCCATTCCCCAGCTCTGTCACCTACAGATGTTCTGTGGTTGTTGCTGTTTAGTCCTGTAAGAGCAATGGCATCTGCTATTGCTGCTGATGGTGGCTATTTCAGAGATCATTTATCAGGAAAGAGTTGGCGACTTCAGGCCTTGAGCCAGGGACTCTGGTCCTGCTCTTGGCAGAGCTTTACATGAGCCACTGGATTCCAGCCCTTGTGTACTAAAGATTAGAGGCACCTTCTAGATTTAGGGCTGGTCATCACTGCCTGTGCAACATTTGGAAAGGGGAAAAAATGGGTTTATGTATTTTTTTTTTAGTATTGTAGTAGAACTGTATCTTATCCATGTATTGATGCTGGCATCATATGATCAGTGCTTGGATCTAGTAATACTCCACAATCCTCCATTGAGGAGAAAGAAAAACAATTGTTGAAAAATCCATTTCTCCTCCTTGGCAAAAGCTACCAGAGTTGTCAGGCAGCTCAGGTGATTTTCAGGAAGAACTTGAGAACAGATCAAATCCCATAAAGATGAATGTGTTTGCAATATGTAGTTAGAGTGTAGTTATAGAGCAGTGTGGGACTCCTGAGCCTGATGTATTGTTACTCAATGATTTCAATCACGAGGTGATGCCAATGCATTTGTTTAGGCTGCTGGTATTTCAGAGTTAATTTTACACCTGAAATAAGAAAATAAGGAGAGGACTTTAAGAAATGTTTGGAGGTATGGTAGTTATATAAAATTACTTGTGAAACAACACCCATCCCATATTCTGAAAGATGAGTATCTAAAAGGCCTCATTTTATTGGAGAGGGAGCTGATGAGGAAAATTTAGAGGAAGTGCATTTATGATGCACCCTCACATGAGTGCTTACAATGAGGTTTTTCTCAATGCACTCTGTGATAATTATTCACACATCATTTTAAAAATATTTACTGGGTGCCATATAATGCAACTGCTCTTGGTTAATGCTATGTTTGAAAGAATATTTCCTCCCCAGGAGCAAAATTTATTCCTCTCTGTGCTTCAGTTTCCTCTTTTCATTGTGCTGGGTTATTCCCTGACAATATCCCTTCATTGCTCACCCTCTCCTGTGCAGGGCACCCTTGTCCTGTCTCCTGCTCCCCGTGTCATCCCATTCCCAGCCAGGTTTCCTGCTGCACTGCTTCCCACTGCTCTCCCTCCTTCCCCCATGTTTTTCCTAAGGCTGCTGTGCTCGCCTGCTCTGTCTGATTAGCTGGCTCCAGGCTGTGAGTTAAATGTCAGTATAATTTTTTCTTTCTTCCAGTCTTAAAGAAGTGCCATGAAATCGAATTTGAACAAAAAAAAAAAAAAAATTCACTTCTGCTGGGAAAGGCTTAACCTGCAGTAGTGCCTCCAAGTAGGCACTAAATCCCCACAAAGTTTGCTTCCATTTGTTGCTAGAATCCATCCTCATCAACAGTTGCATAGTGTAAAAGACTGGGAATAAAAAAGGTGTGGTCAGTGAACTAATGCCACTGAGTGTATTCTCTTTTGTTCTCCCAGCCTGGGTCGATTTGCTGCTTTCAGTGTGCTCAGACACTTGCTAGAGGATGCAGTTTCTCTCCTCTCAGGATATGACACTGGCCATGGTGACAACAATAATGAGGGAATGGTTGTGGGTGCACTTCAGTCCTTCCCCAAGCAGCTACTGCTTAGTTTTTATTTATTTAATACAGTATTTTTCAATAAGGAGAGAAAAAAGATAACAATCAGGTTTTTATTAGAGGTTATGAAAAAAAATAAAGAGTTTCTGGCAGTGGCCAGCAGCCAGGAGTGGTGTGTGACCAACTGTGACCGAGAAAATAGGACGAGCAAGACAGTGAAACAAGCTCTGCTCTACAAATCAATCCAGTGATGACAGGCAGGACTGAGGCCAGGGTGCAGGGGTTTTGTTCTGAGCACTGGGAAAAAGGTCAGGAAAGATGAACAGCTTGGCAGCAAGAAAGGGTTTAGGGTTTTGTTTCTGCCCCTTGCTGACCATTCAGCAGCTGGGGTGGAGGTGGAGGCAGGGATGCCTGGTCAGGCAGGATGGTCATCACCAGAATGGGCAGGAGAGTCTGCAGAGCCCTGCCCTGTCCTGAGCAAGGGAATGTCCATGGGCTGGTGGGGATGGGACAGTGGAGAAGGAAGCTGCTCCTCTGGGAATGCAGTGGGCAAAGGCTGCTGTGGTGTTCCAAATGTCAGATTATATCCAGGTAGGAATGCTTGGCTCCTCCCCCTGGGTGGAGCATCTCCCAATGGATGATGTAATTTTATCAGCCATGCAGGGACACTAAATTAACACAAGAGATCTCCTGGGGGAGGATTGGTTGTAGAAGAGATAAAGAAAACTGCTCAATTAACAGAAGATAACTGCCCCACCTCTAACAGATGGCGATAGAATACACACCCCACATCCCCATCTTGCAAGCCAGGACATTTTCCACCCCTTATTCTATTACCATCTGCATCACACCCAAATCAATAAACTCCACACAATGAAGCCTTACGCAGTTCTCTCTTCACACTGGGTTTCCATGTGGTACACAATGGGCTTCTCCATCTTTCTGCAATACCCAAGAGTGCCAGACCTGCAGGGTTCCACCCTGCCTTGTGCTTTTGGCAGCCCCATGGCACATGGGAGAGCTCCTCTCTGGGTGAGGGCCAGGCACCAAGAGCCTTTGAACAAAACTGAATTCTGGTCTGCTTTATAGAAAGGGACAAAGTGCTCTTATTGCATCATTGACCCCTCTCTCTCTCAATTTAAAGCTCTTCTGTATTGCTCTCAACTGTTCACAGATACTTTATATGAAGATAAGGATCCTTGTTTGGTTTTCAGAGAGATTTAAAGTAGCCTTAGGGAAAGCAGTGTGCTGGCAAGGGCAGTTACTGTACAAGGAAAAGACATTGCTACAATAAATACAGCAAACAAACCCAGTTCAGGAGGAGAGAGATGACATTTTGGGAATTAAGTCTTGCCTTACTGTGCTGTGTTCAGGTCAGTATTTTCTGTCGAGTGACATCCAGGAGCCACAGTCTGAGGGGTTCCTTTTCCCTGGAGGGGAAGCTGTGTCCGAGGTGTAAATGGAGATAACACCACAGGTAACCACCCTGGGAGGCTATTATTGGCTTTTTACTCACTTGCCATGGAGTAGCAGATGAAATTAGAATTGGCTGTTGATAAATACATAGGTGATTGTGGCTGGAATTGGGCTGTGCAGGGTGTTCTTCCCTGTGGATTGTGCTAATGACATGATGGAGGGAGAGGCAGAGAGTTTTGATAATTAATGTGTGTTTGATTCCCAAAGGTGAAAAATGGAATAAGTTGGTATTTTACAACTGGCTCCTTTTGCTTTCTTCTTCACTTGAACAGGGTGTCTCTCAGAGCACTAAACCCTTGAGGAGTGGAAAGATCAGGAGGGAAACTGGGTTTTAAAAAGGAATGAAATAATTTATTTGTGCATGGCACATTTTGTTTGCTCTTTTCTCCATGCTCCTAGGAACATTTTGATGAAAATCTAATGAAGAAATAAATTAGAATTTGGTATAAACATGAAAATACACCTACTTCTTACTTGAAATCTAAATATTACTACTAAGCCAAAATGCATCCTTTAAAAAAATAAAAGATAATTTTTAAAAAAGATAAATATTAAAAAAAATACATCTTTAAAATAAAATAAAATAAATTTCTTGAAATAAATAAAAGAAATTGTGTGCAGGGTTTTAGCTACATCTGCTAATGGCTTTTTTACACTGGTGCATCTGTAAGATCTCTAGGAATCTCACTTCTAAGCTCTCTGCATGTTTCTCCCTAGAATCTGTTGTGTCTTCTTGGCTGGTTTTAAGACCTAAATACACTTAGGAGATACTGAATGAGGGTCTCAAGACTTGTTTATATCTGAGACCTTGAGAAAGACTCTTGAGCATAGGTTTCATGTGTTGACACTTTAATCCTGTCCTATCTGGAGCTCCATGCGGGAAATAATTTAAAAAGAGAAATATGTTTCTATCAGACCAATTTACATTTTCCTCCCTTCTCACAAAAACTCACCCTCTAAGATTTGTGATTATCCATCCTGGGCTGGATAATCCTCTCTCCTTCCTTTCCCCCAAACAGAAAGGGAGACTTGAATGGTTGGCAGCAAACAAGCACATTTGCCTTCAATAAGCAGCTTATGCCTGACAACAAAAGAAAACTTTTGCTTGTTTTAAAATGTCAGTGGGCAGAAGAGCTGCCCTGGGAGAACACATGGCTTTTTAGTGTTCCCTTTGTCACCTGAAGACTCTCAGATGAGCTGTGTGCTTTGTGCATCTTGGGGTCAGATGCACCAAAATGGCATTAGGACTGAGGACAGTACTGATGTGTTTACAGACATTACAGTGATTAGCAATTTTTAAAAATATTGTTATGTCAAGGCAGGTTTTTCAGTCAGATTGTTGAGATCAGCTGAGAAACCAGTGCTGGAGAGAAACCAGCTGAAGAGTGTGGTGAGGGTACAGCACTGCAGGAGAGAGATGTGCTCCTATTTTTGTTAATGTTGGGTGATAACCTTCACTGGTGAGTCCTGCCCTCCTCCTTTTTCTTCATTAAGAATTTTACAGCTGGACTGGGCCTTTTGACTTCTGATTTTTCACAGCTATGGCTTCTGCTCATGGTGTGCAGCAAACATGCCTTCGTGCTGAGTAGCTCAATTTTGGCATCTTGCCATTCCAGGCTTTGTGCTGAGCTCCCTGCCTGAAAAAAAGGAATCACTGTGGGGTGGGAGGAATTGTCAACACACTGGGGTTTGTACCTCACAGTCCTACAGCTTGTCTGGCTGTCATGCATAGGAACCTTCACTGTGGATCAGGACTCTGTTGTACCTGTAATTAAATATTGAAAGAAAAGATCTCCCCCCACTGAGGGCCTGGGAAGGTGAGAGATATTTGATGCATTTCTATAGGCATGTGTTAAAAAAAGGGTCAAAATGAAGCACTCTGAGAAGGGGTAATCTCAGCTTGCCCCTTCCACAAAGTCTTTTGTAAGGCATTGCAGTGCAGAACTAAAAAAAGATAAGGAGATTTTGTAGAAGTTGGTGGAAGCTCCTGTGAAGGGCCCAGATCAGGTGCAGATAAAATCTGAAGGTGGCTGTTTGAAACTGCGACCTGTAAGGAGTATTTATTGACCAGAGAGAGGATCAGTTCTCAGTGTAGTGATTGAGAGATGAGAGATAAAGTGGAAAAAAGATCTAGTGAAGGGTTGTTTGGACTGAAGATAAGTCACATTGACAAGTCAGAGATTGAGGACTTTGGTGAGGTTTTGGGGGTTTGTCTGTTCACCACTCACCAATGCACAGACAATTTGCAGTGCTCACATTTCTCTCATTTGGACTCCTCATTTGTCTGTTCATTTACCTTGGGCTTTATGGATTAGCTTGCAAATCATAGCCCATGCTGATATTTATCTTTCTGTTGTGTGTTTGGCTTATCTGTGTATTTTCCAGAACACTCCCTCCTTTCTGTGTTGTTAAGGTCAGTGGCTCTCAGTTCCATCTATCCATCTCATGGTGAGCCCGGGCAGCCAGACATGAAGCTATTTGTTTAACCATTTCAGCATCTCTGACACCCTCTCGCTGGTGATTGAGTCTGCTGAAGGGACACACATCTACCCAGCCACACTTGATTTGTTACAGGTCATTTTTTCCCCCCTCTGCATTCAATTCTCCCTTGTCATCACTCAACTGCTTCATCCCTCAGCCTGTGTGTGTCCACCTCTGCCGCTGCCAGCCACAGCAGATGGGAGCAAAGCCGTGTGCCCACCGTGCCACTGCTCTCACCCAGGCCTGGGATGGCGTATGCCAGCTGGCTTTGGAGGTGTCATTTTGTGTGTCCTCCAGTTGCCATTGGTTTGGAGGGTAATTTGGCATGTTGGTTTTGGTCAGAAGAGTGATCTGTTCATCCATGGCAAGCCATCTGTTCCGTGTGCAGTTCGTGGCACAGTGAGGAGTGGGATGGTTGGTGCACCTAACCTGATGCCTTGAGAAAGCTGACCTAGAACAGAGGCTGGACAGTTAAAGAATAAAGTAGGGATTTATTAAAAGACCTCAATGGATCCACCTTGGGCAGCACAAGAGCTCAGCCAAGGCTGCACCCAAGACAAACCAAAATGGCCCCAAAATGCACGAGCGGGCACGGGGCTCTGTCCCTGGGATCAGTTCTGCTCCATTTGCACCTTGCAGTTCATTGTCCCATTCCAGCTTTAGCCCCTGCAGTCCCACCCTGCTTGTTTTTCTCTCTCCAGCCCACGTTGTTTGTGCTCTTGGGGCTGAGATTTGGATCATTTGTCCTTGGTGCCCAGCTGGAGCAGGAATTGTTTTGTCTCCCTGCTCTGTGCAGAGAGCTCACCATCCCCTCATATGAAGCTCAGAACTGCACACTAAAGCAGCACAGAATCTGAAAAATAGATGTGGCTGGCTCGGGGTGTCAGTGACATGCTCTGTCCCAGTGTGTGGGTCAGGGACACTGTCCAGTTGCCTTTTCATTACCTACTCACCATTGTTATTCCAATATCTTTGAGGCTGGGAGCATTGCCTATGGTTTCCAGTTAGTAGATCTGGGTTTCACTGGTGTGCTTTGCATGTGCAGTGCTTTGGATCCTTTTGTGTGTATGCTCCTGGAAATATTTCACTACTTTCTAATTGCTGCTGCATATAAATGTAGTGGTACTTCCAAATGGGAGGTTCAGGCTTCTCAAATGTGAAATTTGGTGCTTGCACCTCAGCAATTTCTTGCTCATCAACATGTTCGAGTTATTCTGCATTTGAATGGGTCAAGCAAGGTATAATTAATGTTCCTATTGTTTCCAGTTGCTAGGAAAAGCAGACTGAGCCAAAAACTGCCTGACTCTATTCTTAAACAACAGGAGTTAGATGAAATATATTCCTAAACAACCAGACTAAATTATGTGTGTACTTTGGCAGACTCCAAGTGAATGACATTGAATCCTTAAAACTGTGACCATTAAATCAAGTCCTGGCTTTGATACCATTAATGAAGAAATAATGTTTTGGCTTTCATACCTTCATAAATTCTGATACTTCCAATTGCCCTCGAGCCCCAAAACACCATTGTTATCTGCAATAACTTGCTCTTTCACAATTTCGCCCGAACTGCATAACGTTGGGTACTTTGTGTCGGGAAAGGACAAGCATTTCTTGTTTGTGCTTTTATTTCCCTTTCTTTGATAGCTGCAGGTCCTGCTGTCTGAGCCCTCAGCTGTGCTTCAAGGTCTTGTGCAGTGACTGTGGTGTGGGTCAATAAGGCTTGGGCTGAGCCTGCAGCCCAAAGTGATGTCTTGGGCACTGAGTTGGATATTGATGTACGACTGCTTCCTTTTCCATCCTCAGGAAGGCCTTTAAAGCTGCTCTTTCTTTTGTTGGCGTTGCCTTTTGTTCCCATTACGTGGAGGACAATCCAGCCTGAGAAAGATAAATTTCACAATTTGTCTTGTCAGGCTGTGAGATGGAGTTTGCCGTTCCGCGGAGGAGCTCGATCCGAGCGCGCGTGGGTGGCCGAGCACGGAGAGACCCCTCATGTCCTGCTGGGGTTTGAGTGCTCTCCTCCCCACAGCAGCCTGAAAATGCACCTCAGGAGCTCACACCTGCTTGTCTGTCTCCTCCTGCCCACCAGCAGGGGGATGGAAAAGCACTGCTTGGAAAGTTGTCCATTATTAATGTGCAGTCCCCGCTCAAGGATTCATGGTGTTGCCTTTTGGCTGACCTGATGGAGCTGCTCAATGCCTTTCCTCCCAGTGCAAAGTCCTGGATTCAACTTTGCTCCTGGACATTGTATTCCAGCCCTGGCCGACCTTTCCCAGGAAGGAGAGAGAACACAGCTAAAAAATTAATTTCTGGAGAGAGTTGGGAAAATGAATAAGAAATATTTTGCTGGCTGAGAAGAGAAAAATAGCAGTGGTCATGCTAAAAGTAATAGGAATCTTGTTCACATTCCTCACTGTCCTTCACTGCAGCATATAAATGTGTGGTGGAGAAACCCTCTCAATTTAAACTTATGTTATTGTTGACCCATTTTCCCAACAGCTAATGGCTAGGACTGAATACATATTGCTACCATTATAATTGTTACATTTTGCCTTGCTGCACCGGGAATTCTGTGGATATTGTGTGTCTGGCCCAGAGCTCTTTGCTAATCAAACACAAATTAAAACTAACCCAACTGACTGCTGTAAAAATATTGGTACACTTCCCTGGTAGATTTACAGTCTCATGTACTGGGAGGGCTTGAGACCCTCTCTTAAAATACATGGCCATATCTCTATTTTACAGAGGATGAAAATGAGATGCAGTAAAGTCTTTTACTTGCAACCACACAGCAGATGAGAATTGGCTGCTCCTAGTTTGAGGCTAGGAACTCTACCTTTGGTAGAGAGGTGGGCATTAGCCAGATTTACTTCCAGTTTTCTGTATGTAAGAAGTGATTTGTAGTCTTGGTATTGCATTTCTTGCTTCAATAAATAGCTGTTTTCTGAATGCTGTATGTTGGTGTGGTGCCAAAAAAGGCCATTATGGGTTTTACTGCAATACATTCTAGCAAAGAAATACACTAAACCCATTTTTTTTCTTTACCTTTAAGAACATCAGCCAAAACCCTGTGGTTCTGAGGCAGGAATAAAGGCAGATAACCCCCATTTTACTGAAAATGCACATTGCATGCTGTCGATTGCCATTTTCCTTGCGCTGTACCCAGCGTGGCATCCTATAGCACAATGTAAACAAAATTATAATCTTATCAAGCAGGCTGCTCCTACAGTGATGACAGCTACTTAGATTGCCAGGAGCAGGGCCAGCAAAACAGAGACCGTTTGAAAGCAGCTGACACATTTTTTTTTTTTTTTAGCAGTGTGGGTTGAAAACAAATTATAATAAAGATTTCATTACGTGCTATTCAGAAGGGTCAACACAGTCAGTCTCCAGCAGACCTCGGGCCTGGGACACAGATGGGGTCAAGTACCTGGACACAGCAATATTCTGGGTGTTAAAATCAGGCTGGGAGGACTCACGGGGTTTAATTCTTGGTGTTCAGTGCTCTGGGGTTATTGCACCATCCAGCTGATGGGATGGAGTCACACCCTGCTCATTCCAAAGCCAACAAAATGCTTTGGGTTCACTAAGGACACAAGAGAATGTTTTGCTGGGTGTGGAATGTCCATAAGTCACCTCCATGTTGAACTTGGTTCCCAAAATACTGCTTTGGTGTGAATTTGCAGCATTATGATTGGAACTTCTGGTTTTGCTAACTGCAGGAAGACTTGCCTCACCCCTTTCCTGGTGAGGACCTGAAATATAAAATTTCACTCATTTTAGAGGTATTTTGGGGAATAAGGAACTTGTCCTAGGACTCAAGATCTTAAGCATATGCCAAAATTTAAAATGCCCCAATAAAAACTTGCTGCCTCATTCCTTATTCAGTGTGTTGACCAGTACATCTTAAAAAAACCTGGAGGCATGGAGTGAAATGCCACTCTAGGGATGGCAACATCAGTTTTAGCATGAGCTCAGGAGAACTGCTCCATCACACATTTGTTTTTAAATATGGTATGAAAGGTTATGGCCTCAGTGCATCTTGTTTCCCTGGCAGAAAGGAAGTATGCTTGAAGTTGGCTACAGAACTCTCTCTCTTGCTTGTAAAATGTTGTTGCTTCTTTATATTTTCAGCTATTCATGAAGGATATTGCATATATAATTAAAACATTAATAAAAATAACAGCAGGAAGAGTTCATCAGCAATTCAAATACAAATATTTGTGAAAATCTGTCTTCTCCAGCATGTTCCTTTCCCCTCTGATTTTTTTATTTTGGGTAAAAATATCATAAGCAATATTGCTTAACCATTTTCACAGCTCCAGGATCTCTGTAGGACAGTAAATTTATTTCTCTATTGAATCAATTTACCATAGATTGTGCAAGTTTATTATTGTTGTGCTCTTCAGGAGACATCCCATACATATTCAGGGTAGGGGAGGCTCCTGTCTGGGATTGTGTCCCTATTCCCACTCCAGCACTGGGAGTTCATCCACGGATTTGGGGGCAAACCTCACACTCCTCTCTGTAGCTTGGCACTTCACAGAGAGCACTGGGCATCTTGGTCTTGGTTTTCTTTCTGAAAAACTGCTTTTTGGAGTACTAAACTGAACCCCAGCTGTCTGGGTTGTGCTGGGCTTGAGAAGGTAGCCAGGAGATCCCACCTGCCATTTCCCAGAATTTTGGTGGCACTTGTGTGCTCACCTTTCACAGCTGGCATGGAAATTCTCAGTGTGTGGATTCATCTTTGTAAGAGCCTTAAAATCCTTGCAGCCTGTGCCTACTTCCTGAGCTCATAATTTAACTTTTTAAAGAAGTACTGTCAGATGAGCTAGACTTTTCTAATTCTGGGTTATTAAATTTCCTCAGGATAGAATCTAAATTGTGCTTTGCCCCTTATTACTCTGATCTGGTCTGTGTCTGTGGCATTTAGTGTATTCCTAAGCAAAACACTTGGACAGTCTGCAGCACTGGTGTGTTGTTTTGGGTAAGGATCACAGCATTCAGCCAACAAATATGTCCAATGCATTGGCTGGAAATAGGTTCCCTTTACAACAGATGGATTAAAAAAAAAGAAGGAAAAAATGTGAAAAATGGCTGATATGGAAAGCACTGCTCACTTCTTTAGTTAAAAGGACCCCTTTATTGGAGCTGGCTTTTCTGCTTTTCTAGTTTACTTTCAGTTTTTTGTTGGTGGATGAGTCCATGGTCCTGGAGAGAAGAGAATCACTTTCTGGAGGGAGTTCCTCCATGGCTTTGCTGTGGTTTCCCTGCATTTCTTGACTAATTTAGCATTTCCCTAAGTGGTATCTTTGGAGTACTCAGCTGTGAGGAGGATCTTTGTTTTAAGAATAGAAAGAGAGGAATTGAAACCCTGGCTGCTGCAGGATACTGAGCTCTAGTGCTGGCAATCCCTGCTTCAGGTTATCTTTTTTTCATGTCTGCCTCTTTGAAGGAGCAGGGGAGTCTTCACCCCCTTGCATTTCACACCAAGCCACCCAAGGTTTTGCAATGAATCCCATGCTTTTATTGCAGAAATAGCCACTGTTTGCTTCCAGCCCAGGACACCTGGGCTGTCCTGCAGGGCAGGCAGCCTGGCTGTGTGGAACCACCCACCAGAAGCTGATTTAGTCCCTCTCTGAGGAGAGCAGGTCTGCTTTCTGCTGTTCTGTGTGTCGATTGACATTAATCCCCTAATTGAAGCATCCAGTTTTGGGATTAAGCTGATATTTATCAGCAAAAACCTGCCAAAGAAGCACAGATCTTATCCCAATACAGATCTGTGGTAAATGGTGATTTAGACCAATCCTGCCAGCTTTTCCAACACACATCAAACTTTTCCCTATTTGTTGCTTCTTCACATCTCCCTGAACTCACCAAGCTAAGCTGCTGCACACGTTAGTGGAAAACTGCTCCAGTCAGTTCTGTGACATGGAAATGGATTGGCTTGAGCAGGCATGAACTCAGAGTGTGAAAGAAAATAGCCTCTGAAATTCATAATCAGATAAATTGAAGGGTTTTGGGTTGGGATTGGGATTTTTTGGGTGTCTTTGTATTGTTGTCTGTATTGTTTTATTTAATTTTTGCAGGCAAAGCCTAGGACTGCAGTAAGTTAAAAAAATGAATTGAAGCATCCAGTTTTGGGATTAAACTGATATTTATCAGCAAAAACCTGCCAAAGAAGCACAGATTTGTGGTAAATGGTGATTTAGACCAACCCTGCCAGCTTTTCCAACACACATCAAACTTTTCCCTATTTGTTGCTTCTTCACATCTCCCTAAACTCACTGCTGCACATGTTAGTGGAAAACTGCTCCAGTCAGTTCTGTGACATGGAAATGGATTGGCTTGAGCAGGCTTGGACTCAGAGTGTGAAAGAAAATAGCCTCTGAAATTCATAATCAGATAAATGCCACCAACCAGAAATTCAGTTTGTAACAGCAACATGAGCCATTTTGGGAAGAGAGAGGACAGAAGCTTTTGCTATCAGCAAATGCAACAATTACTCAAAATTCCCTGAGCTGTTGGTTGATCTGAAGATGATGAGCAGTGCCTTTGCCATTGGGTTTGTGAGTGAATTCAGTTTGTTCCTAAGACCAAGTGGCACCAGGAATTTCAGAGGTGCTGGCAGCCCAGGGGGGAGGCAGCCACCTCTCTTTACTGCAGGGAAAGCAAAATAAGGTTGACATCATTTTATCAGAAGCTACCTGGGTTTATATTCTTAACTCAGTTTCATGTGGTGACAGGGAATGTCAAACTGCTTATCTCTGACAGAACATTTTCTTCAATTCCTTACAAATACCTTTAATTCGGTGTGTGATGCTTCAGTTCTTTTCAAACATGTTGTCTTCATATTTTCTTACAAGTGATTTTTCCCTTTGTTTCCATTTAATTTTCATTATTTTGCTATTCTTCACAGTGTTTCCTTTCTGGCTTCAAAAGGGAGCTAGCTAGGTAAAGTGAATTATATCACAAAATGGAAAAGTAATGTTAGCCAAGCGAGGTATTGCTTTTTTTCCTTCTGGATAGAAGCCATTATCTTGTAGTGCTGCAAGAATTTGAATGCTTCAAAAACATATGTAATTGAATGAAACTCTACAAAATTCCTTAAAAAAGAAAGCGACAAACATACTTTGAATTAGAATTGAATATTGTGATGTGTCTCTTGGATGTGGTTAATGTCTTCTGGAGATTTGCTGCTCTAGAACCCCTGTGACAAACAGCAGGATTTGTGCTGGGAAAGGAGTGTCATCCATTCAAAACTGCCTCAAGTTGTGGGTTGGGATTGGAATTTTTTGGATTTTTTTTTATTGTTGTCTGTATTGTTTTATCTATTTTTTGCAGGCAAAGCCTAGGACTGCTGTAGGTTAAAAAAAAACAGAAAGGAAGAGAAAGTAAATAAACCTTTGCTTTTTGATTTATTATGTTCATTTCAAAGCTGTTTTGGTATATTCTATTTTGCTGTCTTTTAGATAGTTGGAAAAACAAATTTGGAAATTAGGCAAATATGATTATAAAATGACACACAACTGAGAAATCTAAAATCTGAGGAGCAGGTGAACTGCCTGAAACAACTTACTCTAGAATATTTTTGGCTGATTTCTTAGTCTGACTCACTAAGACAATGTCATGTCCTGTGACTGAGTTTTAACTGAGAATGTCTGTCTTTTTTTTTAATATTTAATTTTTTTAATGTTCTGAATGCACTCCAAGGCTTTCCAAACCTGAGTGAGATGGAGTCTTGACCTCAGAGACAACTTTGTAGTGGTAAAGGCAGCATTAAAATCTCCATACAAAGAAAATATTGACTGATTTATGAGGGATCCCTGTATCTTTAAATCATCCTTTCAAAACATGTTTTGTCAGCATAAAATTTCATGGCAGGAGTAGTCAGTTTTAACCCCTTTTAGCTTTTCAAAGCTCAGATAAATCACTTTTGAATTCTATGTGACTCGTGAAATACAAGTGTCAGGCAAGTTAGACTCAAATACTGCTTGTGTTATGGGTTGTGGTGATTCTCATTGCTTATGCCCTGGAACAAGAAATGAATAAATGAAAGATAACAGCTCCCAGTTATAGCAGAGGTGAGGAACAGGTGATTCAAATAATTCCCATGTTGGATTTATGTTTTTAGATGAGCAATATTTCATTTTTTGAGGGTTTTTTGAGGGGGAGGAGAAAGAGAGGCAAAATTGAACAGAAATCCCAATAGATGCACTGAAGAAGCAAGAAAACCCCAAAGCAAAGTAGAATCTTCAGCAATTATGAAAGTGATGTGGAAAACTGGATGTGGACCAAAGACCTTGGTGGGATCCCACAGTGCAGGAGTGTTGCCACAACAGTGAAATCCCAGGTAATATTGGAATTAGGGAACTGAGAGAAGCTGGGGCAGCTTCACTTGGGGCTTTCCAGAAGCACTGACTCAATATCAGCCTGTCATGGGATTGGCTGTGTTTTTTCCTTTGCAATAGTTACTCCATCACAGCCAGGGTTGTGTTTCATTAAGATTCCAGTATTGTGTTTCATTAAGATTTGCTGTGTAATTAAATTCTTGAGAAGTTGTGCTTCACCCAGTCCTTCTGATACACAGCTGATAGACTTTATCATTTGGGATATGTTTCATATTAGGGAAATGAAATGCCAGTGCTTCAAAAGGCTAGAGAGAAAAACACTGAAATTTATTAAACTATTCTATAATTATTGTTAATGAATGGTGGGTTGGGTTTGTTTTATTTTTTTTTCTTTTAAATTAGCTGTCCTTAAAGCACAAATGTGCATGAAGAGGTATTGCATGTTTCTGGAGTCTTTTCAGATTCCCAGCTGCCAACCTCTTGTCTCTGCATGAGGATCCTGGATGTCTGAGGGGATGTGGAGTACAAGCTGCTTATTCTATTTCATGGCATTTCTCAAAGATATAAAACATGTTTTCATTCCTGAATTCAATAAAACCCAAATCATTTTAGCTAAAATTGAATTGTTCCCACGTCTGCCGCTGAGCCATGTGGAGAGGGCGCGACCGGTGAAGGCACTGCTGGGTTTCCAGTGGAATTCTTCATCCTGCCTCGCGCCGACTGATGCTCAGCCATCTCCCAGACCTAAGCCCCAGCCTGCAGCTTGTGCTAGGAAACATCTGCTTCATTCTGCTGTGTGCAGAAACACATCCACCAAACTGTTGGAAGGTTTTGGCTGCCGTGCAGCAGGAACTGGGACAGAAATCCCTGTTAGTGAATGTGTTCCCATCAGCTGCCAGGGCCCATTTGTGGGGTTCTTTGGGAGCAGTGGTTGCCAGAGCCATTAGGGATCATCTAATACGGGATGCAGACACCCATCCTGGCTGCACAGGGAGCAAGCCAGGATCTGGGATGACTCTTCTTTCCAAAACAAATGTGTTCCGTCTCATCTCCTTTACCAAAATCACTGTAATCTAATTTTTCTCTTTATTCTGCCTATTTTCTGTGTTTTTTCTTTTCTTTGTATTTTTTCAACCGTTCCCTTTGAAAAAGCCTCATACAAAAGGGAGAGATGGTAGAGAGACAGAGGGAAAGACCTCAGTGGAAATTGAAAACGGGAAAAAACCTAATCAGCTGGATTTCTTTTTCCAGTTTGGGTGAAAATGTATGTAAGGAAACATCCATGGACTTTTCCAAATTAAGAAAGGATGTTTTGTCCAGCGTATTTTCATTTAAATATTTTTATTTGCTTTACTGTGGTGCATAACTCCTGTTCAGCATTGGTAAATTCTACCTAATCATCCCTAAGGGCTCAGGGGCTGTGGAATTGAGCCTGAATTTGTTTCATGGGGAGCAGAGCTGGAGAGCTGCATCTCTGGGCCAGTCCTACATTTCTGCTCTTACAGATTTCAGGAGCATGCTAATAGGATTAGGTATTACAAAGCTGTCTTGCATTCAAAATTAATATCAGAGGGAGTGTGCTGTGGAACAGAATTTCTTGCATAGAGTGCTGATAACAGAAGCACAAACTCACCATGAGATTCCACTGCCTCATCACCGTCCCTGCTCTGAGCTATTCCGTAGCTTTGGATTGCTGCTATCCCAAACCCTTCTCCTTTTCACATGGCTCTTTCTCCAGGAGATCCCCTTGGGATGGACCCTCTGGACCACACACAGATCCCCTCATGCTGGGTGTTGTAGGTGTGGCTGTATCCTGGGTTGTGGTGCCTTGGACTGGCTGTGTGAGCAGCACATGCTTAATGTCTGAAAATACCTTTAGCTGGTGGTTTTGCAAAAGGCTGGTTAAGGTTTGTCTCAGGCCAGTATGTTTCCTAAAATGAGCAATATTTTTACTTTGCTGCTTGCCCCCCAACCTCCTTTCTTTTTATTCATTTTGCAAATTTCTACAGCACTGCAACCAGAAATGTAAAATTACCAAGTCAACATATGCTGGGTTAAAAATAGAACGAGCATCAAATTCCTGCTAAGGGATACAAAGCTGAGTTTCAGACAATTGTAAACAGGAATTGACACAAGGTCCAGCCCAGCATCCCCTCTCCAGCCGTGGCCATGGGCTGGGGGAGTATGAGCAGGGCAGGCACATGTGATGCTTCTCCTCTGATGCTTCCCAGGTTCCAGCTGCTTTCTGCTCAAGGACTTTGTGCCAGGAGTCATTTCTGTGTAGATAGTAAGCATGAATAGATTTTCCTTCTGCAAACTTAATCTTCTCTAGCCTTAAGCCAGTGCAGGCTTGTGACATGCACAGCTTCTCTTGTTAGGTACAAAAATCACCTTTGTTTGTTTGTGTTAGACATGGCCCCAGTTTGGTTTAAGGGGTCTTTGTGTCAGCAGTGGAAAATTCCACCAAGAAGCTGTCCCCATCCATGCTGCCCATGCTCTCTGTTTCCTTTCCCCCTAATGATTCTTAGCATTTGATCTGCTGTCTGTTTTCCTTTGCCTGTTGGTAGCACTGGGCTGACATTTCCATGGCACTGTCCATTGTAAATCCAGGAATTCACTCCCCTGCAGTTGTGGTTGGCTCAGAGTCCATCATTTCATATGTGAGGTTAGGTTTGTTTTTCCCACATGCATATTTGACATTTATCTCTCTTGAATTTCATCTGCCATCTCATATGTCATATCATTTCATAAGGTCCTTCTGCAGTTCCTCACAGTCAGCCTTTGTCCTCATTACCCTGGATAAATTGATATGAGCAAACCTCCTCCCCCTGCTTTCCAAGAGCATGTTGGAGAGTGTACATTCCTAATTTTACCAGTGAAGGAGGCAGGATTTCAGTCCTGCAGGTCTCTGCATCTCCCTTGGTTAATTTATTCAGTATTGCTTTGATAAATTCAGTATGCTGGGAAATGAATGTGTGTCCTGTTTGCTCCAATGAGTTTTGTTTACAAGAAACCAGAACAAACTATGGCAAAATGACTACTAGCACTTCAGCTTTTGATGTTCATCATGTGTGCTTGTCTGAGTCCCCGAGTTGGTGAGTGGGAGAGAAGCAGCAGAGAACAGGGATCACAGTAAAAATTTCCTGAACTGTTCACAGTTTAACTCTGTGGATAACATTAAAAAAACAATACAACCTGGAAAAGAAATGGAAGACTCAGAGGTGTCTCCTCTGATGACTGTGATGTAGGTGACTTGGAAGAAATGTGTCACTGGTGTATTGCACTGCTTTTCAAAATGGGCACAGTCAGAGTTGTAGCAAGAAGGCAAAGACCAAAGAGGATTTGATCAGGTACATGAATATACAGACAGGAGGGGGAACATGGTCCTGTGAAGCTCCTTTGCATTCCTCTCCCCTGCAACAGGAGCTTTTATTTCAGCTAACACAAAGCCTTAGTGGTTTTTGGCAGTATTTCAGGCAAATCTTCAGATAGGGATGAACTGTTCTTGAACCAAATCTCCAAAGGATTTGGCAGAAGTGTGCTCTCCTGCAATATGAAATGTAGATTTTTGCTCAGTATTTATATTTGAATAGACATTAATGAATGCCTAAAGAAAATCACTATCTCCACTCTTTCTCTTGCTATTTGATTTCCCTTTGTCTGCTTAATGCTTATGCAGATTGTACTTATTGTACTGGGAAATCCTACCTGGTGTCAGTCTCCCTGCTGGGGCTGGGAGGTGCTGAGGGGGAAGGTGATGCAACAAAACATTTGCTGATCAAGAGTATCAGTTTCAGTCCTGCCTGTCTGATGGTGATGCCAAACTGGAGGAAAATCCATCCCTTAATTTTTTGGGCTTACTCTTAATATTTCCGGTGAGTCTGCTACCAGCACCACAATGTGTGGAGCTGCTGTTTGGGTATCACTAAGAGGAAAAAGTACCACAGAATTCTGGAATGCTTTGGGCTGGCAAGGACCTTAAAGCCTTTAAAACAGTCAAATTCCACCCCCTGCCATGGGCAAGGACACCTTCCACTATCCCAGGCTGCTCCAAGCCCTGTCCCTCCTTGCTTTGGTCACTTCCAGGGATGGGACAGCTTCCAGAACCATGTCAGTGAAGCAGCTGCCATCACAGGATAAGAAAATACCTGTTACCCTCTTGGCATTGCTGAGTCAGTAGATTTATTGCTCTTCTATGTTCTTTAAGGGTGGTTTTTATACACCACCTGTCAAATTGTAAGTCCTTGGAACAGATTAGCCCTGCACAGGGGATGCCCCAAGTTTCCTGTAGACTTTGCACATTGCACTGAGTAATGATTCTCTATTAATGAAAAATTGAGTTTGTTTCATTCGCTGTCACGTTTGAAGCACGAGGATATTTTTCCTTCCCTAGGACTGGTTACATTTTAATGCATGTATTCAAAATTCAAGTCCAATCTGAAATGACCTATCAGCTATGATATAGTCAGGGGAAAGCATCAAAACATGATGCATTGAACACATTTTACATTCCTAGCCTAACAGCATCCTTGAGTTGATTTTATGCAATACATATATCCGATATTTGATTTTGATGAGAGGGGCTGTAGATGCAGATGTACTTCTCTATGAATATATTTTGGCACTGGTAGAGCATACATTGCTTTAATTTTGGATGCAGAAATCACATTGATGATTTTTTTAAGCTGTGATTAGGCAAACACAGCTGAAAGGGTCAGGGAAACTGTCCATAATGACTTTTTAGAGTTTAATATGGAAGGAAAAATAAATTATTATAAACCAGGCATGGCATGGTAGATTCCAAAGTATTTCACTAAGTTTAGCAGATGTGGCAGGTTCTCAAGTTGTTAATTAACCTTTTATTAATCTCTTTTTTCAGTTGGACTGTCAGATATGTAAAAATATTTTATTTAAGATTAGCTGTATCTGAGTTGTGTGTCTCAGAAGATATTGCAACTATCCTCATAGGCTGCTATTTAGGGCTGAAGTGATAAACTAAATAACATGCAAAAAGTGGTTAATTAGAAGCTGCCTGTTTGCTTCCAAATTTCTAATCAGATTCATAACTCCTGCTTCAAATGGATGGAATAGCTTTTTCTTTTTTTGTGCAAAAGTAGAAAATAAATATTTATCATATCAAAACCATTCCAATATTTCCCTGAGCACATCAGGATTATAAGACAGAGCTTTGTAGCTAGATGAGTCCCTCAATGGCTTCCTGAGCAGAAAGGAAATATGAAACTATCTCAAAGCAGAAGTTATAAAGAAAATTTCATACATCACACCTTATTAACATGCAGACTTCAAAAGGGATGTTTGAGGATAACTGGAGACATCTGTAAACTCTGGGGCACACTGTGAACCCTGCAATGAGATTATTTTAGCACAAACCACATCTTGTGGCGCTAACAGAGGTTTGATGGAGAATTTTACAACTTTCCAATCCCAAGAAAAATGTCAACTTGAGAATAATTCAGCTTGTTGAGCCCTGGAGATGAGGTTTCAGCAGAAACGAGTCCCCCAATCCACTCAGGAGAAATCAGCTGCCCAGGAACCAGGAATTGACTGGGAACTTTCTCCCCCGTGTCCCCACTCATCCTTTATCTGCAGAATCTCTTGCCACTGCAAACCCAATTACAGTTTAATAAAGATTCACCTCAGTGCCTCGTGGAAAGCTTTGAAAAATGTTTTGCTTAAAGACAGTTCTGTCCACATCTGTCTAGGTGGGGAGCCAGATCTTCTGAAGGTTTTAATGCTGTGTTACACCCTCTCCTGAAGCAGGATATTGGCTAATCCTGACATTAGTGCTCATCTGGACCAGTCTCTTTACAGCTCCAAGGGCCATGGGGGTCACACTCTTAGTGCCTGTTTTCTTGTGAGGTTGGCTTAGAAAGCTTTTCATTAAAATGAAATGTTTTCTCTTTAGTTTTTGGTCTACTTTTCGCATTGTGTCATTTCAGCCCCAACATATTCAGGATTTTCTCTTCCTTCCACGCATTCCTCTTTTAAAACCCAGCAGGTAGAAAATCACTTTGACTAAAGCTGAGATTCTCACATTAAAAGCTGAGATTGTCCAGCTTTTCAAAGTATGTGATTATATAAAGTATCAAATACTGTGAGAATTGGATTAAAAAACCACGAGGGCCGATATGGAGACAAATGGTAATGAGCAGCAGGAAAAGACAGTGAGCACAAATACAGTAATAGGTAGCAAATGTCAAGAGTTCAGCATTCAATTTTATTTCCCTGTTTTTATGAGGTGATTTTTTATTATATATGTCATGGGGATTTTGTGTGTGTGGTTAAGGGAACAGATGAAAAGGTGTATAGAGGAGAGAGGTTAGGGGTCAGGACAGTCAGAGGAATTTGGGATGAAGAGGACTGAGATGTAGTCAGGGCATGAGCACCAGTAACACATAAGGGATCAGGTTGTCAGGCTCTTTGGGATGCTACAGCATTTCTCCAAATTCATGTTTGCCAGCTCCCTCAGGAATTGCACAGAGTTGATTCTCCAGCCCCAGGTGTGTTGCTTCAGTGTACAATAGGGATGGATCCCTCTGTCTTCCTTGCATGGATGCAGAAAAAAACTCATGAATAAAACCATAGGTTTGTGTCCATGCAGCTTCTCCTTCCCTCCTGGGGGAGCTGGCTGGGGATTTTAGGGATGAGATCTGGTCATGGAGACTGGGGCTCAAGCACAGTAAGATTTTCAGCATATTGCAGCAAAGAGAAGTGTTTTTCCAATTGAGAAGAGTGTCAGGAAAGCAAAGATGTTCCCCAGCATCCTGCTAAGCTGTAGACTCCACCAGTGAAAGGAAAAATGTTTATTCCATGGCTTCAAGTGAGCCCTTTCCCAGCGTTGGGTTCAGCAGCTGCATTTGCAGCTCGTGCATTCCAGGGCTGTGGGAGCTGTTTCCACCTGGGTATGGACACTGGCCATGCCTCAGTCATGCTCTGGCAGCTGCAGCCAGGTACACTGTGTTCTCTGCTGACTTGGTAATTCAGTTTTGCCCTTTTGGTGTTTTTTTTTAAAGTCCATTCTGCCTTTTCTTTGTTCTTCTCATCACTGCATTCACTAATGAGTGCCAGAGTGTGCTGTACAGCATGGCCTTGAGAGGATGAGTCACAAATGGCAGAGCTCCTGCCATCCACACTGACCCATAAACCCTGCACTGGTTTGAGGATTAAAACCAGCTTCTGACAAGATTGTGCTTCTGAAGCTCCTCTTGGCCACGTCTCCTCAGCTTCCTGCCCTCTGTTTGGCAACTTCTGAAGTGCTGCTGCCTTTTGCCTGATTTAGGATTAAAAATGTGTCATTCCTGGCCTTCCCTTATCCTCTATCCCAGCTTATGTGGAACAGGAGTGACCTGTGGCTTGTTTGAAAACAGGCTTTAGGGAGGAGGGTAGCAGAGATGCCCTGCAAAGTGATTGAATGTGCTTGGCAGGGATATTTAGTCTGGATTTCATACACAGAGAGCCTGAGCAGGGAAAGCTCTTTCCTCAGGTTTGAGACAGCACTGGCTACACATTGTGGGTTCACTGACCCCTGCACAGCTGGGGAGGTGCTGGGAGAGTATTCCTGAGCACATCCAGGGCTCTGCAAAGGGCACTTGTGAAATGTGAAACTCGTCTCTATCCCATCTTGGTGCCTCATGTTCGTTCCTGCTCTTTCAGTGACCTCTTCATCAAATGTGCTCCATTTAAAGATTCACAGTGAGATTGTCTCCACTGCCAGCTTTGCAGCAGCAGCCTGCTCTCCAAGAAACCAAGCTGTGTGCTGTCTGCTCCATCAGTCATTCCCAGCCCGTGCTGACAGGGAGGATTCAGGATGGAGACTTGGCTGCTGACCAGGAGGCTCAAACATGGAATGGGCATGGGGCTGTCCTGTGCTCTGGGCTCTGTGCAAATCCTGGGGGAGAGAAGTTTCCTCTGCTTCTTAAGAAGGTCAACATGTAGAATCCCGAGCCAAGCTTTGTTTTAAATTTAATTTTCCCCATTTTGGGGCTATCCTATCTTGAAAATTAGCATTTGCTAACAGCAGCAACATTTGGTTGTTGGGCTTTTTTTTTTCTTTTCATTTCTTATGAGGGCAAAGTTTTGGGATTGACAGCTTTGGCATCCCTTCCCAGAGCTCCTGTTGGGGCAGCGTTGTGTCTTCACCGCCAGCCTCGTGGACATCTTCACCCGAGCCACACCTGTCATCGTGTCTGCTCTCCCCTCTGCTGCAGCATTACACAGCATTTAGGAGCCTTTCAACAGTCTGGGGCCATCCTGCATGGCTTGATGGATGAAAGGCTTGTCCAAGCCCTCAGTGGCTGTTTGGAGAAGTCAGAGTGTGACATGGTGTCAGGCTTTCTCATGCTCTGACACGCCGCGCGTGTCACACGCACCGAGGAGCTGCTGTCCCCTTGCACAGCTTTAAAACATTCTGTTTGCTTTCACACATGGCTCTCTGAAAGAGCAAAAGGTGAAAATGCATCATCATCAACTGATCTTCCTAGCTGGCTGAGAAATATTTCTTCGGCTGTGAGTTTTACAGAGAATTTTGTCAAAGTTCCTGGGTTTGGAATCAGGATCGATAACAGGATTTGGGAGTGAGGAAATAAGAGCAGCCTTTCAGGGTGGGGAACAGGAACTGTCACCCAGCAGCAGTAATTGATGCATTACTGTCTATCATGGGGAGGCAGGCCTTGGATCGGGTAGATTTGAGACTTTGCAGGGAAAAGCCATCAAACAGACAGTTATTCCCATTTTTGCAGACCTGTCTACAAAAGCAAAACCTCTGATGTTAAGATCTGCAGTAATTTTGCAAAATTGTTTCCCCTTCTTAAGTGAAAATGAATTAAGTCATACTGTGAGCAGTATTGTGGTCAGTGCCTCGTAATGGAAAAATAGCAAATAAAAATTACTCCTCCAGCAATGATGGGTTAATGTCTTTTTAGTACCAAACAAAATGTTGATAGTTATTGCTGATGTATTTTTTTAATAATTGACTGGGATGCTTAATAATGCTATGTCTAATTTAGGAATCCAATTTATTGACAAAACCAGGAAGAAATCACCACATTAAACAGACACAAAAATCAGTTTAATGCAATTCATGGGGAGACATTGTAACTTCACAGCAGGCAAAATATAATAAGCACTAATATAACCTTGTAAAATAAGGATTAAGTCAAAACCTCCCAGCCTGTCCAGAGTACAGCATGAGATGGTATGGAGGCTTGGATGCCTTGCTTCAAAGCCTGGGATCTCTGTGTCCACCCAAGAAAGCTCTGGCCTGTTGATTGCTGTTTTACTTTTCACCTTTCACTTGAGTTGCCCTCAGTTCCCTTTTCAAAATGTCTTTCCTCTGTGTACTCTTCAGAGTATTTTGAAAAAACTCTTCCATCGTGGCAGGGCTTCCTTCAATCCTGTTCATCTCCAGCAGCTGAGTCTGTTTAGTGAGTTTATTAATTACCATGTTGGGCTCATTAAAGTGAGCACCTCATTTGGAGAAACCTCCTGGGGACTCCAGCAAATACACACGTACTCATTAGACTGAATGTTTTCCACTTGTAGATCAGCATTTTGATAATAAACACTTCATAATCCTAAGGAAAATGGTGCAAGTTGAAAGTTAGAATTCAGCTGAGGATAGTTTTTTTGAGGGATTTTTCCCCCCATGGGCATCAATATGGCTATTAGCTCTACAGCTATGGGTCATCAAACAACCAGCAAAGTAATTTCTCACATGATTTCTGCACTGTGCTCAAAGAAATTCACCCCTTCTGTCCTGCTGGTTCATGCAGCTCATTATAGGACATTTGGCTTGGCTGTTGGCAAGTCAAAATCTGAAGGGCCGTGCAATTAAATGTGGTTCTGAATTTCCTCACCTTCCAGCAAGGGCACAGTAACAGTATCTGACGTGGTTTAGCACCAGTGGCTGTGCAGTTTAACCCAGCATAGGTGGAAGATCCAAAGTCAGACAAAACTGTGGGTTGGGTAACCTATAGCTGGCTTTAAAATTCAGATTAACAGGGTGACAATAAGGTGTGGTGGTGCCTTGGCTGTGATGTCTTTGAGGAGGGCTGCATGTGGAAAGATTTTGCAACTCCTTGTGATGCAGTGGCAGGTCAGCTATAAACCTGGGAGCATTTTAAGCTGGTCAGTTAAAATGCCTCTGCTGTGTGTAGGACTGTGCCCATTTTTTGGTCTGTATTAGGTTGGCTCATTTGCAGCAGCTCTGCAGTTGGGCTGCAGCTGCAAGATCCCACTTCCCCCCTGCCTCTGGATGAGCTGTCTGTGACAGCCCCTGAGTGCTGAGGGGCTGTAACAGTTTGGTTCATCCCTTGCAGGGAAATCTACTTCACCCTTCTGCTTAATGCTGGAGAAAACAGTCCCAGATGTTTCTGTCTGAGAGGAGGATGTTTGGCCAGGCTGTTGGAGCTGTAATTTCTTTCCCCCAAGATGAGCAGAGCTGTAAAACTGAGCCCCAGGTTACACCATGGATCAGCCTTCAACCTCTCCCCCTTTAAGTTTTAAAATCCCAAGGAAAGAGCCTAAAAACCAGCTGGGGGACTGGAGGCTGCTGGTGCCCTCCTCTGCTCTTGCAAGAGGAAACACAACACCTCCACTGAGTTTCTCTGGGGGGACTTAAGGCAGAGTTTATTTACTGTGTAACGTGGTAGTTTAGTGGGATTCCTGCCTGCTGCCTAATTAGTTCCACTAATTTATTTGGAATAACACTTCCTCCCTTTCTGTTGAATGGCTGGAAGTGGGTTCTGGGAGCCCATCTATTCCCTCATTTAGTCCTTGCACACTTGCAGGATGCTGTGCTCCCTCTGCCAGGCCCATGCTGGAATAACCATTACCTCTGTGAGGATTTTACCTCAGCAATGCCCAAATTGTTCCCCTTTGGGAACAATTGCTGCAGGCTCTGTGCAGACAGGAGGTGTCCTGAACCATTTGGAAGCTGTGTGCTCCTGAGGAGCTCCAATTTAGGGCAGGCACTGGAGCACAGGGATTCCTGAGAGCCTGAGTTTTTTGTATATTTTAAGTTTTTTCTGCTGCATATCCTGCTGCCCATTCTCCCTTCCCAGCCTTGCTTATTTATCACCCTTAAAAATGATGCAATTAATTCCATAACATATGCACACTTGTAACTAAAACTCTTTATCTGGAGAGTGATTTGTGCAGAAGCAGACTTTGTACTGAATATTCCTGTGGAAGTGCTGCTTCTCTGCTCTTCTCCATGGACAGCTGGAAAAAAAAAAATAAAACAAAACCTTTGGGATTTCAGTAGGTGGGCTGCAAGAGAAGGGATCTCACAGGTGTTGCTGCACAGGAGTTGTCTCTTGGCAATGAGGTTAGGACTCAGCACCAGTGGGTCAGGAAGCAAAAATGCCTCATCTGGCCCTAGGAATCAATTCCTTTGTCAGATTCACTTCTTTCACTTCACCTTTGCCAGGTGCATGCTCAGCCGAGAGGATCCACAGGTACCTCAAGCTCACACAACCACATGGATGCTCTCCAGCCTGTCCCAGCTTCTCCTCAGAATATCACATCCATTTTAAAACTGAATATCACATCCATTTTAAAACTGTTTCCTAGCCAAGGTGGTATTTTTATCTGGTCCTTTTCTTTTTGGCAAAGGGACTCTCCGCTTGCCCTGGCCTGGGAGCTGGAGGGCACTGCAGGCTGCTCTGCCAGAGCAGACATGAGCTAATCAGGCTGGCACAAAAATGGGCTGTTATTTATGAAGCCAGCCCTTTTCTAACTTTTCCTTTGTTTATGCAGTGTAATTTCAATGTCATAAATACTAAAAGGTTTACTGCTGGGAGAGGAGAACTTCCCTCATTCATCTCTGCAATTAAACTTCTTGTGCCCATGGTGGTTTTTCCTTTTAACTGCCTTTTAGGATGGAATCCAGGATTTTAAGAGGTTTCACTGACTGAATGTATTTAATGAGGTCAAAGAGTTTTTGAGGGAATTTGGAAGACAATTTAGGGTTTTTTTTTGTTTTATTCTCTTTGTAGGTTTGGGCTTCATTTTTCAGCACAGTCCTTGAGTTCCTGAGTGCCTTTGAACATTTTTTTTTTCCTGTGTCTTACTTTCACCAAATTTTTAACAGTACAAACCTTATTATTGACTTTACTGTCTTTAAAGTGTCCAGAGCTGCATGTGAGCTACCCTAGAGCTGGGTGCCCTCCCTGTAACCACTCAGCTGCTCCCTTTCTTTCTTGCACAATCTCTGCAGCCTCTGGGCTCGGTCTGGAAATGTGTCACACAGTGACAAATATTCTAAGAAAAGGAGTCCTGTCAAAGAACTGGGAAAGTTACTGCACCATAATCTCAAGGTGCTTTTATTCCATGGGCAGAGCTCACAGTAAAGAACTGGGATTCTAAAGAATTGGGATTCTAATTGGGATGGAAAAAACACCCAAGTGAGTTGTCTTTGGGCTCTCAGTTAACTGCATTGTCCCTTTCAGTAGCAGCCACAGATTTTGTGGGTAAATTTTATCTTGAAGAAGAACATAAAGATATTCCATGGTCACTTTAGGGCTGTAATAGTTTGAAGCTGTAAGTATGAAGTTGCAATTGCAGGAGGAGCTGGCATGAATCAAACTAGTCTCATTTCAAACAGCTGTTTAATGAGAGCTTCTTGTAAGATCCCCTGTTAAGAATAGGCCATAATGAGTATGATGAAACCACCTCATCCTTGAAAACAAATTCCTTTTCATGGCTTAATTAAAAGTGCTCCTAGTACTTCTGTGAGCATACATGATAGCTTAGGAAAGGCTCTGGTTTAATTTATATAAAGAAGTCTCAATTAAGAAGCTAAACAGATAATATGTTGCTTTAATATTATATGGTGAAAACTGTTATAATTTCTGAACTTCTGCTATCTCCCAGTCAAATATATTTGTCTTAACAGTTTAACAGCTTTCCCTGAGAGACCAGAGTGACAGCCACGTGCTTGTGTGCTTTTAGTTCTGTCGGATGGAGCAGACTGGAGCAACTGACTGAGGCATGATTTGTGGGTGAATTTTTTGGGAGATCAATTACAGGTGGCTGAGCCCTGTGAACTGTTCAGACCCCTGATATTTTTAGGACCAGGCAGCACTAATTAAAGTTGCCTGTGCAATGAAGTGCAGCGCAGTTTGCCCAAAATTCAGCATTAGTATAATCTGCTGCAGGAGGGGTCTGTGTTAGTGCACAAGAAGCTGCATGAGCAGCAGCTGGGGGGGCCAGAGCAGGTTTGTCACCTCTCAGTGAGCTGTCCTTGCTGCCCCAGTGCAGGAAACATCCAGGTGTGGGAGAACAGCCCTGCTCCACACTGCCAGCAATTCCTGTTCTTTCTGCTCTCGTTTGCCACAGTGAAACATCCCTGTCTCTCTTTGTAGTTTCCTTGTAAGATGCTAATTAAAGGAAGAAATGTTGGTTTGAGAGAAAACTGCCAAAGTGAGTATTGTAAAAAGGCAACGGTTTCTTTGCATTTGTCTGAAATTGCTGTGCCCTTGGGAGAAGCATGAAGATAAGAGTTCTCCATGCAGGGACTTCCCAGCTGTGATACCTGAGGAGGAGGGGACAGGAAAGCAGATTGGTTTTGTACTGTTTCCTGTGTGGGTGTCTCTCCTGATATACTGAGAAATCAGTGAATAAATTGCACTGAAACACAGCAGAACCTCAAAAAGGGATCTTTTTAAAAAGAAGAGTGAAGTGTTGAAGGAGGGTTGCTGGCTTGAGTGAAGAAGTTTATTGAAGTTATTTCTTTGGGGAATGCTCTGTGTTCTGGCCTGGCCTTGGACATGGATTGTCTTTTTGGGATGTCGTGGACAGCTGTGCTGAGCAGTCAGCTGGAGAAGAATTCAGAGTTATGGATCCAGCTAGTGAGGAAGAACCTGAAGCTGCCTGTGTAAATGTAGTCCTGCCACAAAGGTATTGTCCTGTTCCTCTTTCCCTTCTGTGTCTTGTAGCTGCAGCGTTCTGATTTCCCAACAGAAGGCACATTTGTAGTTTGGACAAATGTGTTCTGATGTATCACTTGGAGTGTTTTCACATTATCAGATTTTCTGTTCTTAGCAATGACCTGATATCAGTGTGCCAGTGGAGCACAGTGGTTCATCACATGAAAGTGTGGGAGACTCAAATCTAGGATTAAATTGTGACTTGGTCTGTACTGCAAACCCCTGACCCCTGCACTGAGACACAACAGGTAGTGTTAGCAAAAGGATTGTTAAAAAACTGAAATAATGATAAGGAGTCTTTGTTTTCACAGTGATTTCTGGTTTGTCTCCTGGATGATCAGGCTGACACCTTCATGGCTGACCCTTTGCTTTCCACTGTTTACAGCCCTGATCTTCTATTTTCAATTCCATCAATACTGCAGGCTCTAATTTTTACTGATTTTTGGGTTTTCTTGCAAATGTCAGTCACACTGAACAATTTAGGTGTGATCTGTCTTTCTCAAGCTCTGCTTCACACAGAATTGCCTCCCTGTCTCCTCTCAGTGGGTTGTTGCAGACAGATTTGCTTTCATGCTAGGTGGGAGATCAAACCCTTCAGCAGAAACTGCCCCTGGTAGCATCACTTGAAAGTTTTATTAATTGCTCTTTGATGGTGCCTCGGTTTGCTGTTATTCTGTTGTTTCCCCTAAAAAGAGGTGTATTTGCTGTGCTGAGTGATGTTCATAATTGCCCCCCTACTTTGCCAAAATGCCACTTGTGAGAGGCTGAGAGATTGCAAATGTCAAGCGTGGGACCCATGAGGACAATCTACCAGTCACTGCTGAAATGATTTGAACTAGTGAACTCTTGTTAAAACTGTTAATTGCTTTTTTAAAAACACTTAATGGAAATTGCCACATTTAAGTAGCCCATAAAACCACGATGACACCAGCCTTAATCAGGTGTCACAAAGCACATCCATTATAAGCTACCTGCCCTGAAAACTTTGACAATGGAAATCAGTTGTGACAGCCTGGTGTTTACAGTCCTGCATCTCTCCGGCAGAGGAGAATAATTTATTTGTTTTACTCATGAAGAGACTCCTCTCTGAACTGCACCTTTATGTGCAATAAAGCGTATGGAAGAGAATGACCCCAGGGGACTCAGAAGTCTGTAGGATAAGGTAGTGCTGCCTGGTTTTGAATATTTCATAGTGGGATATGCTAATTTGTTTGGTGACCTTGCTGCAGACCCAGAAAAACCACGGATAGCTCACTGAAAATCACAATGCTGTGTTTTTCCAGGGGTGATTTGTCGATTCCAAAAGCCAAAATGTTGCAGGGAGGAAACTCTGGTGCTGGGCAGTGAAGTCCTGCTTATTTTAGGTGATATAGTTACTTGGAACTGGATTTTAAAGAGTAACACAAACTTATGGGACATACTTTTTAAAAAATGTTAAATGAGTCAGCTATAAATCCCACTGAAAGCTTAGGTGTGCACTTTATTTATGAGGGTACTGGGAGGTTTCTATTTGCCTCTTCAAGCTGTCAAGTCTGATAGGGAGGGTGCAGTGGGAATAACCACACTTCTTCCCTGGATTGTGTATCCACTAGAAAAGATCTTTGGAAAGCAAAAAAGATGGGAGCAAGCTTTAGGTGAAGGTGTTCATGTGTGAGAGGAACATTTATGTTCTGTGCATCCAGGTCAGACAGCAGCCTGTGGCTGCTCAGAGCTGGGGATGGGGTGTGCTGGGCTCCCTCCTGGCTCCCCATGCAAGGCTGTTCCTCTCCTCAAACCTTCCCAAAAACCAGGTCATTCATGGCTGTGCTCATCAGCAGTCTCAGAAGAGGCCTAAAAACAGAAGTGGCCCAGTGGAGTGACACACTTTCAGCCCATTGCCATGGGTCATTTCAGGTCATGGCAGCTCAGCAGGGCCCTGCACCAAACCTTACAAACCTGCTCTGTTGCTCAGGGTGTGTTTGCTGTCCAGCCTCTTGCACCTGCACATATCACACTCACATATTTTATTATACATTAAAAATATATGTATCTATATATATCTGGAACTGCTGTTGACACTAAGAATCCAAGAGAGCTGTGGTAGAAGCAGTATTGCCAGAATGGGATGTTTTAAGGAGGGTGTAGTGACAAGCCCTGGTATAAAAATGCTACAGATCACCCATCCCAGTGTTTCACCTTCATGTCATGTGGAGTTTCTTCAGTACTATGATGGTGTTTCTTTTTTTTATGCTCCTGAAAGTTTTATACTGTGGCTCTTGCCACAAGTTTTTCGAGGTAACTTCAGGATATGACCTTAAATTCCAGTGATCTCCCTGAAAGACTTCACAGAACCTTTCCACTTCTTTTGGGGTGAAAGTTCACTTTTTAATTAGTCCAATTTTATTTACTGACTGTGCTGATCTTGAGCAGAGCTTGGGAGCCATAAAGGAGGTACTTTTGCTGCCAGTATCCTGAACTTTCCCAGAGCTGCTGTGAAGCAGCTCTTTGCCCCTTTGAAGCTGTGAAAGCACATAAATAAAAGTAAATATGAAATAGGAAGTAGTAGGTCTTTACTGCACTTGTGTGATATTTTGTAAAACTTTATTTACCTGTGATCCTGACATTTTATACTATTATTACTTTTTAAAATATGAATTCTGAATAGTGCAGACAGATTACCAGCAGAGCTAAAGGTAATTTAAGACAGAAAATTTACAGTGGAACTTGAAAACCCCCTTTTTTTTCTTTTTGAGGCAACTGTTCTAAAGGAAATGTTCTTAGTCTTCATTCTCCAAAGGAAATTTTGTCTCTCCCAGTCAGGGCAATAAATAAAAGTGAAAGAACCACCACAAAAACATCCCTGAATTATTAATTTGCCAGAAACAGCTTCTCAGAAGAAAAAGCCTCCTCAGGATAGTACAGGAATGTAAAATACTCATTATTCACCAAACACATAAAGACCTGCACAGATAAGTAATGCAGCTGGGTCCACACACCTGAGATCAGTGGCAGGTGTGAACCAGGTTTTGATTTTTGAAAATAAAATATGTCTAGCTCAAGGTATCCCTTCTTTGTGAGTCAAATGGGGAACACCTCTGTTAAGAAATCAAAGTGCTGTAAGGTGCAATGACATACATACTTTAGTTTTGTATGAACAGGAAAAAGTTCCTATTGCAATGCTTGGCCCAAAGATTAAAGGCTGCAATTAGAAATGTAACAAAAGCCTTATGAGTCCCAGTCCCTGCTTCTGCAGCCACATATCCTTTCACTGTGGGTATCTTTAAAAATTAAGTGTACAGAAGAGAGGTGAAATATTACCAGTGGATCATTTACTATATCCCAACAGTTCAATCATCAGTGCTGGAAAGTCAATATTATATTAACTTCAAACTAGTCTCTACTGTAGTTCTCCAAAATGATGGAAATTCAGAGGTCCTGGTTTCCTAGCTGTGCATTTGGCTGCTTATGAAATGTCATATAAAAATGATGTTTTGGTAAGAGATCATTCCCACTGTTCTCCCAAAGGCAGCAGTTCTGGGTTACATCAGGTTTGCTTTCAGAATAGAGTTTGCTGCAAATTATGTCATATAAATTAAAATAATATTGACATAAGGTGGCCAGATAAGGAACAGGGCTCGATGATTCCTATTGGAAATTCCTTGAGTATTTCTCAAATTGAATGTCAGCAATAACTTCTGAATGTCTGTCAACAGATGACTTCCCAGAAGGTGTTTGTTTTCCACCCTGACCGCAGTGGAAGATCATTACCTGGGATATAGATTGTTTCATCTGTATTCTTCCTGCTGCTGCCTAATTGGCATCTACAGAAGGTTTTAACACCTGGATTAACAAAGACCTTTGTCTTCCATTTACAGAAGATAAAAAAGGATTGGACTTTTTACACTAAATGTATTTTACAGTATGGTAATAGATGAAACTGCTTCCTATCATATAAAATACGGTCAATTTTTGCTAAAAGCTTCAGGGGCTTCCCTCCAGCCCTCGGTCACATTCTGTTAAGCAGCCTGGGAGTTTGCCAAGGGAGCTGGAAAATCTGAGATTGATCCCCAAACTGCTGGATCCCAAACCAGTGAAATAATTTTGTGGAAATACTTTTAATTTTGTAGCAGATCAGCACATGGCAGGTGTGTATGTGGTGGCTTCGTTTAAATGCTGTGAGTTTTAGTCGATGTAGATCTGTGTGAGTCCCAATCTGCATTTCTGAAGGCTGATATCCTGCTAATGTCTGATTCCAGTATTTGTACAGTTCACAGGAATCCTTCAAGGGTTTATTTGCTCTGTGTTCATCCGGGATGGAGTGAGTGTACCATGTAAAATAATATGTCAGCTCATAAACTGCATGTACAGTGATGAGATGTGAGCTCGTTTCACTTTTATCACAGGACCTTGAATCAGTCTTGTTCTGCTGCCAGGTCCCCAAACGCCTCCTTGCAATGTGCCTGGAATTCACTGCCCTGAAATTGTGGTTTTTTGGTACAACCTTTTGTGTTCTGTCAGGCTCTGGTGCAGGGTTGTTTCACAGGTTGTTTCACAGGTGAGAGCTGGGAGGGACGCAGCCAGTGCACCTGGGCTGCTGCTGCATTTTGGGCTCTTCCTGAGGAGCTCAGGAGTGCCCACTGACACCAGCAAAACACTGCAAGCTGTGCTTCCTGGGACACTCTGGAATATTTGGGCTTCCTCTGCCTGCTCTCATGGTTGCTGCCGTGTGCACATTGATTTTTGTGCTTTTTCTCAGCTCCATCCTCCTCTGTGCCACATGAAGCGCTGCGACGTGTCCTGCTCGCTGTGAGCTGTGATGGGACATGGTACCTCAGAATGGAGAGAACCCCAGCAGGGTTCCTTCTCTTCCCACTCACCTGCAGAGCTGTGCAGGCAGAAGGATGGCTTCTTCCAGCCTCTGCCTCAGGGAACTGGTTTTAATGAGCATCATGTGCAGCGTGCCCATCGTGTGTGGAGTCGAGATGTCACAGGAGCATGGACTGAAGAGGTTTAGGGAATTTATGGACTCAGCTCACCCACAGTGGACTTAGTGGGGAACATAATTCCTTTTACTTTTTCTGTTCCAGATCACAAAATGACTGCTTAAATCCCAGCATTCTCTCCCAGCTCTGAACGCCGTCTGTTAATCCTTGTCCTGCTGGTGACAGCTGCAGTGTTGGACAGCAACTGTTGCTGCAAACTTGATTTTTTTTTCCATCTTCTCTCACCATCTCTTCATGAACTGATCTGCTGTGGCTATGAATATTTTTGGACTCTCCCATGCCTCTTTTTTTGTTGGCAGAGTAATACTTGTCTCCTCATAGGTTGCTCCTTTGCGAGACGGGATGAATCACGCTCGGAGCGAGCTGTCGTGTTGTCTCGTGCTCTGGAGGAGCTACTTGTTATTTGTGCTCTTCATATCCTCATGACAGCTTGTCAGGGAAGAGAAGTTTTCCTTTATTTTCTTTTCCCTCCATCGTTGTTGACTAATTAGTAGCCAAATAGACAGCATTTGTTTTTGTATTCAAACTGGTGATAATTTAAGTATTGGATGCAATCCAGAGCTCTGGGACCAAATAATGAACTTTGGGGATGGTTAGGTGAGGATGTGACTTGGAGAGGGAAATTTTCCATCCATGGTGAAGGTTTCTGTATTCTGGACTCAAAACAATCATGATTAGTTCTGAAGTGCCATTTCAACAGTTCATGTTAGACAGTTCAAGATGTCATACTCGATAATCAGGGAGGATTAATCTGAAATTTTGGATCTGACTCTGGTCTCCTTTGTTTGTTTAAATGAGAATCAACCAGGGCATCAGAACTGAAGTCCCTGAGCAGAGATGTTGTCTCCTTAAGATGAGTAGTTGTCATTTAACTCCGTGTGACTTTCTGGGTGACAGATCACCAGTGTACTTTGTGTGTTTATTTGTACCTGGCTCCAAACAGGAAGGCCACTCTCAACCACGGCACCTGTTTGTCCAAAGGAATTAAACAGCCACACGTTTGTGTCCTTTGGAGAGTAACCAGGGCCCTGTTTTTTTCAGCCAGTGATTAATTGCACAGAGCAGTAGGTGGCACACAGACATTTTTCATACCTAACAGGTTCTGGAAGGGGGGACTGGTGGAACTGCACATCCTGCACCTCCCCGACACAGCCACGGTGAGAGCAGACCTTGCTGCTGGCAGCTTTCCTGATCCACCTCACCTCATGCGAGGAGACTCCATCACCTTCCCACAGTGGGACCAGATGTCCCAACATGCAGTGTAATATTGCAAAGAAGGGAAAAAAATGAAGTAAAAAGCTCTGAGAACTAATCTCTGTTTTGTCGAACAGTTGGAGAGCTCCTGGCCATGGCATCTCAAACCTGACAAAATTACCCCAAAGTCACTGATTTTACATTCCATTTGGCAGTAGAAAACCTTCCAAAGCATTCAAATTCTGCTTTCCTTCATCAGCTCCATTGGGAGGTGAAATAATCCCAAGTAAGGGATGCCTGTGTTTCACTCAGGCCTGGGAATGATTAGCCATTTTTCTACAAGATTCCTTCTTTAAAGTTTTTCTTGTCTTTCCTCCTCCTGGCTGTGTTTGCAGTGCACTGGCATGTGTCTATCCAATTTGATGAGGACCAACCATCTTTGGGAGGCTGGTTTAGAGTGAGACCTTTGCTGTAAAACTCTCATTAATGGTTGGAGAAAAGTAGTTGGGAATTTCATCTCTGTCCATGGAGCTGATTATCCATCCCAGGCTGCTGCCTTGGGGACAGGCTTAGACCCTGCAGCCTTAATGTGTGTGTGTATCAAGCACAGCTCTCCCAGAAGGTAGCAAGTATGTTTGCTATGCATTATTTATGGAATTCAAAATGCATTCTCTTAAAAATTACTGTGGACTGTGCGCTTTTTTTTGCATTGCAGCTGGAAACATGGAGATCTCTGATGTATGTTTGGGATGGGCACTCACACAGCCCAGTGCCTTGCACAGGGCAGGACCATGAAGCCCTTTGAGGTGCTTGAGATAAGCAATCAACAGTTTGTGTGTTGGAGTTTAAGTTTCAGTGATGGAAGATTAAAAAATAGCTGTGCAAAAACAGGAGTATGGCATAGCAACCCTACAAAGGCATTTTATTTTCAAACAAACAAACAAAAAATGATACAATGTTTTGTTCATCTTTTTTGTAATGAGATGTACAAAGTTCTTTTTCAGGTGTGATGGTTTTCCAGGCAGGGTGTGTTTATCCTGCTCACTAGGCTTTGTTCAGAGGTGCAAATTTGCCCTTAAAACTGTGTTGTGCTCACAGGGTAATTGGAGCACGTGGAATTGGTGCATGCAGAGAATTCCACCACTCCTCACACCCTTCTCCATGAGTGTTCATCCTCTTTATCATTTGTACACACCAAAAAGACAGAATCAGGCAGATTTTTTAAAAGAATTGATGAAATTATGGCTCATCCAAGCAGAATGTTGTTCCCAGTAAGGATGGACAGGCTCAGTATCTCCCTCACCACTCTCACCTGCACAGATTTAGGTGAATTTTGAAGCCTTGTGGTGCTCTCTGTAGTGAAGAACTATCAGTGCCTGGACTCTCCTGTCTTCTTGATTAGCCTGAAAATGTTGTCTGAGAGCCAAGCTTTAGGCTGTGCTCTGGCTGATGTATGGTTGAGCTCAACCAAAGACAGATTTATATTTGTTCTAGCAAATTTAGGGCTTGTTCCCATGCCTTTTGTAGCTATCAGGAGGAGTTTTGGGTGTTGCTCATTAATGATATGCATCATCTATAAGGCAGGAGGATGAATTATATAAATTACTGGCAATCTCCAGCCAGCATTTCTGTGTGGATTTAGAAGTCTTATTTTCCCCTGATATTTCATCCCCACCTACCAAGAGGTGTGCCTGGAGTGTGCCAGGGATGGCCTGCATGCAGGCAATGTACACAACAGCTTTCTTATTCCCAGGTAATAAAGAGGAATGCATCAGCACATTGCAGGCATTAAAATGTATGGTTTCTCTGTGGCCTTTAATGAGGGCTTGCAGGAGTTTCAGTGCTCCTCAGAAAATATTGGATTTTTCTCCTACTTTCTTGCAGGGCCCAAAGGGACAGGAGGAATTTGCTGTGTGTGTGTTTTGAGGAGAAAAAATTTAGGATAATCAGGGTTTTTTTTCACTGGTTTCTCACACACACCCAAACCTGGAGCTGGGTAAGCTCTTTAGCTATGCATCATTCCTGTGCTGGTGCCTGGAAGAGGTTAAAGTCCCTGTGTCCCTGCTTAGCAGCTGGAATTAGCCATAGGTGTGTTTTCCAAAGGCAGCCACTCTGCCTGGGCTTGGTTTGGTTCCCAGGACTGTGTAAGCTTGCACAAATGTTCCTTTAGATATGACAGTAAATCAGCTTTAGTTGTTTATTTTCCTCTTACATTTATTATCTGTAAATGTACTAGCCAGTAGGTTTTCTGGCTGCAGTTAGCACTGAGATAGGAGGATTGAAAAATGTTCCCAGAAGGGACATTTGGGATGGGTAATTGTGATTGTTCACCCTGGAAACCTGACTCTGAGCTTGTCTTTTCCAGTCAAGGAACAGATACACTGTGTGACTTATGTCTTACCAGATCCACTTTGGGATCTCACACAGTCAGACACTTGGGAACTTGTCACAGACTAGGGGAGTATCCACAGAAGGTATTTAGTGACTGATTTCAGGTAATATTCAGGACAGTCATGGATTGCTCTCAGAGATTTTGCAGAAAGAAAAGCAGCTGATGTACTTTAGATATTCCTCACCCATCTGGAGACAAGTCTGGGACACTATCACAGGATGGGTCAGGTGGGGAGGGACCACAGTGGGGTCATCTGCTCCCACTTCCCTCCTCAAGCAGGGTCATCCCAGAGCACAGGATTGCATCCAGACAGGGGCTCCACACCCTCTCTGCACAACCAGTTTCATTGCTTGGTCACTGCACAACAAAGAAATCCTTCCTCACATTCAAGTGGAGCTTCCTGTGCACCAGTTTATGCCCCATGCCTCTTGTCCCATTGCTCAGCACCATGGAGAATGTGGATTTTTTTTTTTCAGTGTATTTCCCTTTGTTTATGCATCCACATCTAAAGGACTGTGTGGCATGCACACCTTTATAGTTTCTCCCTCTTGCTGGGTAGGGCACCATCACATCTTCCCAAAGAGGTGCTTGGTCAGGCTTAACTCCCCTGAGAAATGGTGACTCTGAGTGCCCTTTGCATCTCACCTGACTGTCACGTTCCCCCTCCAGCAACACTGTTTGTTTTGGGACATCTGCTCCCCTGTGGGAAGGTGGCAGCAGGAGACAACATGAGATCAGTTAATGATTGTGAGTACGTTCAGGCAATCTGCCAGTCTGAGCACTCAGCCCCTTCTCCTTTTTTTAACTTGTCAGGAATTCAGAGTAAAAATATTGCAGCAAAGAGGCTCATCTAGAAAAGCAGCATGTTAATTACAGGAGGCAGTTTCTTGGCTATCAGTTGCTGTCCTGCACAGAATAGCTTGGAGTTGTACATTTTTACTGTGGGGAGACATTAAAATCTGCAGCTACTGGCTCTGCTTCTTGCTGTTTGTTACTGCTACTGCCATTCAGTGAAATCTCTAACAAAGATTTTTTTGGAGCCTGTGGACTCCAGTTTTCTCCATATTCTTTTCCATATAGACTGGAACACCAGTTTTCTCCATATTCTCTGTCCATATAAACTGGAACCCCAGTTTTCTCCATATTCTCTGTCCATATAGACTGGAACCCAAATTTTCTCCATATTCTTTGCCCATATAAACTGAACCCCAGTTCTCTCCATATTCTCTGTCCGTTTATCCAATTCTTTGACTATCAGATAAAGTTTCCCTCCATCAAGTCAAATTTTCAAACATTAACAGGAGTTTTGTGTCCAAATATCTGCTGGGTTTTAGAAGTAGCTCCAAGTGCCAGTGGCTGGAAGTGATGCACTCCTGTCATGGGGTTGATGTTTTGTAATATATAGCAGGGGAGAAATGACAGAATTTCAGAAATTAGGCCAATATTTATGGCTTATATGCCAAGATGTGTTAAAAATATGCAAATCCATAGAAAAGGAGAATTCAGGAGGTTGAAAAATCGAGCCCTTTGTATAAATTATCAGGGTAGCATCAGATCTGTTTGGTGAGTGGCAATCTTTGTGTGACCCAGGGCTCCAAAATTATACAGCACATACCTCACTTCCTGGGCAAGTTTTAATGTCCTGAAATTAAGGATGCAAATAGAAACCATGATGGGAGCAGTGGGGCAAAGGGAGTGATGTTTTAGTCTTCAGTGTCTACTTTGATCAGTTTGCTGCATTTTTTTAAGCCTCAAATTCAATTCAATTAGCAAAATAACAGACCTTCCCTCCCTTCAAGCCAACCATTTCCCAAGTGCTACAAACGGAGGGTTTTACCCTGAAAGATGGAGAAAGACCCTGCAACGACCCCAAAAATACAGTTGTCTGCTCTCAATTATGCTTGAAAAGAGCTCAGGGATTCCAGTGATGGATGACAGTATACAAATCTCAAGTAGCTTTGCTTAGTGTGTTTTGTGATATGATATAGGAGAGATAATTCTTACCCAGTGTCTCTTAAAGGAAATCCTGAGGGTGAATCAATTACCTTTCTTTTCTGAATCAATAGAGAGGGGATGTATTGCAGTTCCTTGGTGCTTTTGCAAGTGCTCGAGCACAAAGGATGGCTGTTGATGATAACCACTGCAAAGAATGCTGTGCCATTTTTTTTTTCCTCTCTCTTCTTTTAAGGACACTACAACCCCCTCAGTTCACACACTTCATCATTCCCAGTCACAATCTTGTCTCAACTAAGATTTAAGAGAGAGAGGAGGAAGTGAGCTCTCCAAACACACAAAACACAGGCTTGGAGTCCTAATGGCAGCATTTCCCCTTCCCAAGACTTTCCAAACCCTTGGCATTTGTGAATTTTGCCTCGAAGAACATCCAGATTGAGGAGATGGAGTAAGAGTAAATGGGATATGGGCTGACACAGTGGTGCTAGCAAAGGTTAAATCAAGTAGTTGAGGCTCAGCCAGGGATAAAAAGATAAAAAGACAGATTTCCTGTATATCTGAAAGAAAATACCTTTATGTTTTTTGCAAGGTGTTTCTGTATATCCCACCACAGGCTTTCGTTCAAAAAAAGGTAAAATACTGCTATAGTCAGACATCATATTTTAAAATTTTCTGATAACTTATTGCCTTCATAAAGTCATTATTATGCTCTCAAAAGGGTATTAATATGTGTGTGTAATATGACTTAGCAAGAAAGCTTCCTGAGTGGAACCCATATGGTAACCTGAGAGTAGTGAAATGGTAGGAACACAAAATGCCACGTGGTTTGTGGTTCAAGTTCTCATAAAAAATATCTGAAGACAAGTGAGGTCACGTTTCCTTTTTCCCCATTTGCATCTCTCCAAAGATCCAGGTACACCTGAGAGGGCTGCACAGGTCACTCTGGGTATCTGTGCTGCCTGAAGAGCATGGGGAGACGGGAAAATGGAAACTGGATGAAAATCCAAACTTACAATTTAAAATGGAATCAGTGATGCTTTTTCTGGGCATCAGAGATGTAATATTCCCTCTACAAAGAGCCTTTTTCTGCCCTGGAATATAGCATTTATCTACAGGTAGTTCAATAATAGAAAGAGTTTAACAAATTAGGTGGAATTCAGGAAAGAAAGATGATTGTGTCTGAAAGGGAATTTTCTGGGTGAATAACAAAATAGTTTTGATATATTTCATTTCGATGGAAGACCAATCAGCTTAAAAGGGGCAACTACCAACAAAAATATTTCAAGGATATTTAAGGTACAGGAAGGGCTTTTTAGAAAAGTTATGTGTGTGTGTAAAGTACTGACAGGGAAATAAATGAACTCTGTCTGGAAAAGCTGGATCCTAGAAATGCTGTGAACACCAAGTAAAGTAGCCACAGATACAACTGCAGCACAGGGGTATTTATGAGTTTGAGCTGAACCATGTTTGAGTGCCAGAGCTGCTTCTGAAGCCCTGAATGGGACCTTAATCACTGAAGGTAAAAAATAAATCTGTGCTGTGACTCCATGCACTTCCAGAGGAGGTGAAATGCATTTCTCCCAAGGTGTTTCTCTCTTCTCCTTTGCTGGGAGGGTTCCCTTTGGAGAGGAGATCCTGCCAGTTTTCTTTTATGTTCCTTTCCACTGAGTTATTCCCCTTGGTTTCTCCTTGCATTCTTGGAGGAGAGAGAAGCAGTTTTCATACCTTCAGGGTGTGAAATCTGGCTCTGCTGTGGTGGATGGAAATTTTTCTTTGACTTAAAGGCGATCAGAATTTCCTCCTCAGAGGCCTCTTTGGAAAACCAGATGATTTAATCTGAAGCATCACACGTTAGGAGGATCATACATAAAAGAACAACATTAACCTCGGTGCCACATGCAGAATCATTTTTGAGAGAAAATGAGCAAGATTTTATAGAGTATTTTCAAGGCCTCCTCAGTAAGAGAAAATATTACAGATGATGAAGAGAAATAAGAATTGCAGATTGAACCACTGAAAGCCTCTTTTTTACACTGTCTCTTTAATTAGAAAAAATGAGCCCAACCAAGATGTATATCATCATTGATTTTTATAATAAGCTTTTAAAGCAAACATACGTGGTGTCATGGTGCTATTTTATAACATACACTGCTAACCATTTATTCTGTCGTATAACAGTTCACCAGCAGACATATTTTATTATTTTTTCTGTGTAATAAAAAAAGATAAAATCAATACCTATTATATGGCATACCTTCAAGGTTAAAAAGTACTAAATCTTGATGCTAACATCTTTCCTTGTATGCATCAATTTAGAGCAATATAAATTCAATACAAATACATTTTCTAGCTATATGATTAAATCTGGATCCAAAGTATAACAAAGGATTTGGACATTTGGAAACTGAACATCAAGAAACTGTGTATTTGTGTTAAACTTAAATTTTGCAGGAAATCTAACTGTGGAAGCTTGAGCAAGCAGGTACAAGGACCAGATATTATTGGAAGGAGGGGTGCTGTGATTTCCCATATTGGGGTGTAGTTTTTGATCCAACAGAAAATCATTTGGCCTAATCAGTTGCCAATTAATGGCTTTATAAGTTCCACACAAAACTGGAGTGCTTTTCCCTGGCCCTGTGGCTGGCAGTCATTTTGCAACAATTACAGAGTACACTCAACTTAATGATGAATGAATTTAATTCAAAAGTGAGAAAGTGAAAATGGAAGTGTCAAAGCCATCAGCACACTCATCTTTGCTGGGCTATAGCTGTGACTTGAGGGCCAGAGTGGGAAGTAATGGGATAATGTTGCAGCCCATTACTGTGCACTTTGTCTCTGCTTGGAGGCAGCATCAAAAGAAGAAACTCCAGCACTTATCTCTGCTTATTATGAGTTATTTCAAGATCTAGAGTGATTGTGGTAGTTGTAAATGAGGAAGGACATGCTGTCTCTGTTTTGTATTTAGCAACTTAAGCTTTTGGCTTTGTGATGCAGAGATGAGCATGTGTCAGGTGTGAAGCCAAGGACACTTGTTGGTGATGTAAAACACACTGTGTGCACTTTGTATGGATTTCATTCAGAGTTACAGCAGAAACCTTTTCTATTCGTTGCTGCTTTTTCATCACTCAGCAATTAATTGTGTGTTGAGATACTTATGAATATGCAATGCCTGTTTCCTGCCTGGGAGCAGGCTTCTCCTCTCTGCTTTGGAGGCACTTGCATGGAGTTAAGTAAGCAATAGTTGAAACTCCTTGCTCAGAGTGACATCCTTAACACGCAGAATGCAGATGATGCTGGAAATGTTAATGAATGGATTCATATTTATGGGATAAAATTCTGCCCTTGGCTTCTAGATGCTGGTGGGCAGGAGGGTTACCTGGGTGCCATCCCTGTGAGGAACATCACCCCTTGTGCTTATGGGGAATGAAATCAACTCCAGTGCTGAAGACAAAAAGGAACAGCTAACACTGAGTGCCTCTTATCCTAAGAGTCTTCTGTTCCTCTCTGCAGCTGGATAATAGACAGCATAAAATTATTAAATATGAGGTTTTTTTCCCTATTTGGCCTTAGAGCTGCTCTCAGCAAGTTCAGATAACAGCTTTCACCTGGAAACACCCTTTCCTTTGCTTTCAATAACAACCTGAAAAGTTCTTTGATGCACTTACTTGCATGACTTTGTCTTAAAACTGAACTCTTCTCCCAGCTGACTGCAGAACTCCCTGGAGCAGAACAGTCCATGTTTTCCAAAGCATCTGTCAGCTGAAACACCTATTCTGAGAGCTGTGCCTGGGCTTTTGTCAGTCAGATGAATTCATGGTTATTGCATTTTTTTTCCAATTATTTGGACATTGCAGAAGGATTCTCTGTTGTGAGATGAGAAATTTCCTTGAGAATCTCCATGCCAGTTATCAAATCATTACCAAGTTCTGTGTTCCTTTGAAATATGCACTTACCATTACCTATATCTCTTTCTACTGACAGAATTTGAAGGAAGAATTCCATGGGCTACCTAATACTTGTACTGTTGCTTTTCTTTTCTTTTTTTTTTTTTTGAGGGCAGCTGTTTAGTGAACCAAATAATACATCATAGGCCCCTTCTTTGTGCATCATACATTTACTGGCTTTATTTTCAGACAAATGTTTTCCAGATAAAACAGCTTTTTTTTTGACCTTTGGTTTAAAACATCTTGAGGTAATTCAGCTCGCTTGCAAATATCGCAGGGAACATTAATAACAAAATACAATTTATGAAGAAATACATGGGTTTGGGGCTTTTAAAAAATAATTTGGTGAAGAAATAAAAGGCTAGCAGATAGATTAATGTCTTACACGCTAAGTGTAAGTTGGAGAGACATTTCACTGGCAAGCTGTAAGCTTCTGGATGCAGAGGATTATAGGGAAATGCTCACACAACCTTCGCAGCATTACAAACAGCAATGCCACAATGAACAGAACAGCCTCATTGCAGCGATCTAAAGCCACTGCTGTTTTCTTTAAGGCAAACATTGTTTTTATGCCCTACAGATAAATCCCATTTTAAGCTTTGATCAAAGCAAATACACTCACTTTGAGGCTTTGGGCAGATGTAAATTGCTTTGTTATACACATGCATTTGCATACATTTGCAAGGAGACACGGTCTACATGTAATGGTGCCTTTTATTTTTGACAGAGCGCTGAAATTCAAATAACCAGTGGTTTTCTGCCATGGAGAAGGCAAAAGTTTCTCTGCAGAGGAAATAAATAACACCAGTGAAGCAGGGCTGAGGTATGCACAGAGCTCTGTCCTTGCCAGAGAAGGGCCAGGCAAGGCCCTGAATATCAAGAATTGTTTTATTTTATCTATTTTGTTGTTCTGTCTGGTGAAAAAATGTAAATGGAATAGTTCCTAGGGAAGACATTTCTCTTGTTTGACCACTTCTGGAGTGGCTGTGCCAGCAGTGTAGGAAACGTGCAGGTTGCCAAAGTGTTGGGTATCTGTCTTTGTTACAGACTTGCATTTGTTTTCTCATATTTCTCTACTTAGTTTTCTGAATTAAATTGGATTAACTTCCACTCTCTCCCAATTAATGCTGTTAACAGTAATAACAACCATAATGTGTGAACATCTGGCATTTTAGTACACAGTAAGCTTTTAGAAATACCAGATATGAATCTATTGAAATCTGTCTCTATAGTGATTTTCCCAGCATTTTGTGGATTAGACAATGATTTCTTCTTTCCTCTCTGCTTTCCTTTCATTATTAAGGTTTGTTAATCCTTTAGATGCCAGGGTTAGATAATTAAATACCCCTTTGTAATTACCGTGGTGCCTGTGGGTTTGAGACCTCCAGCTCATTAGGCAGCGTGCTGTCCTTCTAAGATATTGGAGGGAAACACTTTCATACTCATCAAAGATCTCTGTGGCAAATTAAGGTCAGGGCTGGCTCTGTCAGGCTGAAGGCAAAAGCTTTATTTTTATTTCATTAGTTACCACTGGGGCAGTTCATACCAGAATCAGCTGAACCCAAATATCGAGCAGCCAGTCCTTCAAATCTTCCCTGCTTTCAGTGGCAAACATCTCACCCTTATAAATTACCAGTGATGACTTGGTTATAGTGAACAGAGAGATTTTGTGGGGCTGCTGCACTTTCATTCACTCCTAGGTGAACATTGGCCTTGCACCATCTTTTATTTCTACTCTGTCACGGCTCATGACTGTTTCCCAAAGCTTTTTTTTATAGCTGAAGAAAGAATTGAAGCAAACCTCCAGTTATCCCCACCTTGTAATTTTGAGAAATTGCCAGATAAGAAGTCTGAAACTCACACTGCAGTTGTTGCCTCAACAATTTGTGTTGCTTTCACTCCATTTTATGTCCCAGAGATCTGTGTTGACTTTTTGTTGCCTGTTTTGACGTCTTTTCATATCCACCTTCACTTTGTTCAAGTGGTTCTGGTGAATGCAAGACTTGCTCAGGAGGGTTGGGATTGCAATGTGTATGAACTCCTCCTTCAGTCCTTCATTGGGCTTTTGTCCAGTAAAACCTGGTTTGATTTGGTGTCTCTTTGCTAAAATGGGGAGGAAAATAATTCCTTGTTGTAGAAGGATCATAGAATGTTCAAATGCTGAATGATGCAGCCCTGCCTGCTTAATGGGAAACAAGCAAAGGGAGCCAGTGAGCTCTAACATGAAAACTCTTGAGAGAAACTAAGGAAAAATGGATGTGGCTTATTTAGGAAGGAAACCTATTTTTAATCCAGAGAATAGTTAGAAAGGAGAAAAAATTTCTCTCCAAGCAGAAGGATGCAGCAGTAAGGACACAGACAGCAGATTAAATGGGTTAATTTCACGTCCCCATCCTCACCCATCATAGACTGTCCCCTCTGCAGTGCCTGGAAAGAATTGGGGAGGTAGACTGGGATGTGAGCAGATCCAAGGCACCCAGGAAAAGCCTGTGCTGAAGCTTGTTTGGAAATCCTTACAGAGGCACAGTTAATGCTCGTGTGAGGCAGGAGCAGCTTCTGAGCAGCCGAACGCGCTCGGAAGGGAGCCCCAAGATGTTTTTCCCTACTGGAAAATTAATAGGGAGTAGCAGGCTGCTCTTCTGCTGGCTCCAGGCAAGCGAGGGGAGGAAGGGCATCCCAAAGCCTGCCATCACAAGCCTACCAGCATGGAGGGGGAAGGGTGTCAGCACCAATCTGCCAGATGGAGCATGTTAAAGGGCAGCCTGCTGAGCAGGGCAGGCAACAAGCCTGAAAAGCCAAGCGTGCCGAGGAGCGCTCCATCTCCCCTAGGAAAAAACAGAGCTGCAGCCAGGGTCTGCAATTGCATCACTCTGATTCACTGAGGCAGAGCTGAGGCTGCAGGTAGAGCTTTGATTTGTTGGGTTGTGTTGGTAAATGAGTGCATCTGGTTGTGGCTCCCTGGCTGTGGGGCTGGGCACGGGGCTGACACTGGAATTCTCATCCACCAAGGTGGAGCTGAGATGTCCCACAGGGCAGAGCACTCCAGCAGCCAGGAATGAGGGCTGCAGTGGCTGGGCAGCACCTGAAGAGTGAAGCAAATGCCATTGGGCAAAGCTGGATCCTGCTCTAAATCCCAAGAAGAACATTATAGTCTCGTCATCATTTTGTGTCTCTGTGATTTTTATTTTTCCCACCTCTGACTCCAAAACAGAGAACCAAATGCCAGCTCTGTGTCAGCTCTGTTTGAAGTGTGCTGTGCCTCATGTGGTCAGCTCTGATCCTGGACATGATCTACCAATTTCTGTTTCCAAGGATTTTAACTCTACAGGTATGATGGCTTTTGCTGATGTGGAAGCTGAAGGCCATAACTTAACATTGTAATTTGCAAAGTTTTCAGTTTAGAGTGCTCTAGTGCATGGAGCTATGAAGCAGGTTTTCATAAATCTTCTCTTTTTATCTCATCTGGTGGTTTCTTTTTGATGTTCTCCTGCCAGCAATTTTCCACTTTGCTGGACAAATGAATGCATGTAGGTAGAACATCCACGGCAGCTGAAAGGTTAATAGAAGGAATTGCAGTGACATCAAAGGAAGTTTTATTAAGTGAAGCTTTCATTTTCTCCATTATGTGCTCTTTGTATGAATAAACTTTAATTCTCTCTAAAGCACATGAGCACAGACTAAACAGGAGCAGAAAGCAGGAGAGTACAGCAAAGAATATTAATTTGTTGTTTTTCTATAGTTCCTTGCAGCTGAAGGTCACAATGATGCATTACAGCTCAAACCTCTCTGCTCTTACATGTGTGTTAAATATTACCAGTTTCTTATTATAAATAAATAAGAAACTGAAGCAGAGAGTTGCATATTTAAAGAAGAGAGTGAATGTCTAAGGCAGTCCTAGGAGGAGGGAATGTTGGAAATTTCAATTGCCAGTTTTGGCCTTTCTCTAAATAAGAATCTTTCCTTTTTAAGGCCATTTCTGTGAAGATACTGGGCCCAGGCTCTGTCAGCACTAAAGAGAAAAGTAATAATCATCCCACAGGTTCATGATTGCACCTGACATACTGAATTTATGTGAGAAAACTTCTACCGCTGGCAAATACTCATTCCATGCCTGCATGCCAATTATGAGATAAGTACCTTTTGTGAAGAAGAGAAAAGCTTATTGTTTTAAGGGGTTTCCAGAAAATTATACACCTGAAAGAGGTCACTTTCCATTATTGCACTTGAACAATTCCAGTTCTCTTAAAAAAGAAAAAAAAAAAAAACCTGGAAAAAAGAAATTAAGATCCTGTAATTTTCTAAATTACAAAAAGATTTCTTTTCTCTTTCTTGTGTTCTTTCCAGCAGGGTTAGCTGCTGTGTTATCAGTGCTGCAGGAGCTGAGGGCTGGGAAATGCAGGGGCAGGTTTCAATTTTGGGTGAAGCTGTGCAGCACTCACACCTTTTCTTCTTCAGGTACAGTGTGGGGCTTGTCTTGGACACCTGTGGGGGTCAGAGTTACTCAGGGATGGGAAGATGAAGAGCAGGGTAAGGATAAAGAAAAACCAGGCAAGATTTCTAAATGTTGAGAGAGTGACCCCTTCTTCAAGGGTTGGAGATTGTTGAGAGCTCTGAGGAAATGTTATAGGAAGGACAAAGCAGGAGCTCTGCCTGTGTTACAAGATTTTGTGTGTGTGTGTTTAAAGAAACACACTTGAGTCTCTTGTCAGTAGCTTTTTTGAGGGATTTAATCTTTTTTTGGTGTAGAATAATACAAAAATAGAAAATTATGATTGATACATACAGTTTTAAACAAAAAATAGCCATTTTTTCTATAAACATTTACAGTTAACAGTAGATAATATATCCATTTCCAACCCAGATGAAGTAGTATTTTTGCATAGTTTTGGGAGGAAAACCCCCAATTTTCTCCTCTATCCAGTGACAGCAAGCAGTGCTTCAGTAATGGGATTTCCTGCAAATGCAGATTTTGTAAAGCTATACTGGTTCTTTATTGGTCAGGTTCCTTTCAACCCTCTGTGTTATGGCAGCTCCCACCACAGATCAGATCCATAACTTGCCCTATATGTGATTTATACTCATATATCTTTCCTTCTTTAAAAAATCTCTGGAAAAGCTCTCTGGAAATCCAGAGTGTCAGTATAAGTGTATGTATAGGGATGTTACTTCTCTTTAGCTAGAGCAGTAGCATTAAAAACAGGTGATGTAGGGATTAAAAGAAGAGGAGACAAAAAAAAATAAAATTAAAAGGAGACAAAACCACAAGGTTCCAAAATCCCATTGAAAATCAATAAAGCTTTAGCACAGGAGTTATTTATATCCTTTTGTAAATGTTATCCACCTTTTCTGGGTGCAAAGTGCAGATTCCCAGTGGAAGGCCAGCTGAGCACAGCAAGGCTAGAGGAGCAGGATGGGAAGAAGATAACAAGGCCACTGGGGAAGGACACAAGGCAGTGGAAATTGTCTCAGGCACAGCAGAGTGGTGGGTAAAGAGGCATGAAAGAGGAGGTGTGAGAAGGGTTGGCACAGAGGAGGGAATGAGAGGGCTTAGGGGGAAAGGAAGAAGTGTCAGTGCTGGCTGGGGAGGAGAAGCTGAGCTGCCCTTTGCCACCAGCAGGGCCTCAGGAATAAGGAATAATCACCACCTCGTGGTTCTGCTCACACTGTTGTGTTTCACCTCTTTTGAAACAGCAAGATTTCAGTGTGGCTGCTCTCTGCACTTCCCAAAGGTGTCTTGTGTGAATGGCAGAGCTTTCCTTCCAAGTGGAAGCCAGCCCAGTGAGCCCTTCTGGGACGAGCTGCTGTGGTGCGCAGGTCAGCTCACGGCAGGAGCTGATCGGGGCATCCTGAGCCAAAGGATCTCAAGGATCATCAGCCAAGGCTGCGCAGCACTTGCCAGGCTTTGCTGGCATTCCTCCCACCTACATTCAGGTTATATTTTCACTTGGAGGAAGGTGGAATCAGGGAGGAGACCTTATCAGTGTCTATCAGTATCTGAAGGAGGGTGCCAGGAGCAGGGACCAGGTTCTGCCCTGTGGTGCTGAGCAATGGGACAAGAGGCAACGGGCAGAAATGGATGCACAGGAAGCTCCACAGGGACATGAGGAAAAACTTCTTTGTTGTGCAGTGACTGAGAACTGGAACCCTCCAGAGAGGGTGGGGAGTCCTTCTGACTGGAGATACTCCAGATCTGTCTGTGCTGTGTTTTCCAGGATGATGCTTCTTGAGGAGGGAGGTGGGACCAGATAACCCCACTGTGGTCCTGTGGAGGTACAGATAAATTGGCAGAAATTGCCTGCTCTTCTTTATTTTATAAAAAGTACTTTATATATACACTTTTTTAATCCTTCAGAGTAAGCAATTCAGCCAGGGATTTTATTCTTGCATTAAATCCCCCCCACCATTGTGGAATTTCATTTTACTGTAATTGGTGAATTGTTTTAGGGTGGCACAGAGTTTCATGGTCAAAATGGAAATGAGAAAGAAAGGAGAACATAATTGAGAATTTGGCAATTTTACGTATCAGTTCCCTTATGATAATTGGCCTGCAAGATGAAATATTTAAAAACACAATCAAACCCTGCCTGTGTACATGAGGCCATGTTTGTGTATCTGTGTGTTAGCACTGCACCATGTATTAGTTGCTTGGAACTAATTAGTTGCTAGCTACTCACAGCATCTGTATTTCAGATCCCATGGGACTTTAAGGAATGTGACCTTATTTTAATGCTTTTCTGTGCTTTGAGAATTCCCCCTTTGTATCTGCTCCTAGGACGTGTTTTGTTGCTTTAATAACAATAATGCTTAGCACTCGTTTTAGATTTAGATCCCAAGGACATCTACAAAAGTAGACAAACATTATCTCTGTGATAAAATCACATTCCTACTTTAGAGCTGGCCACATAAAACCACAGCAGGCTGGTGATGGTGCAGGGATTACAATAAATTGTGCTGGAAGAGCCAAAGGTGGGACTTTGACAGAATTCACAGAATGACTGGGTTGGAAGAGACCTTCAAGATCATGGAGTCCAACCCAGCCCCAACAGCTCAGCTAAACCCTGCACCCAGTGCCACATCCAGGCTTTGTTAAACACACCCAGGGATGGGGACTCCAGCACCTCCCCAGGCAGCCATTCCAGAACTTTATCACCTTTCTGTGAAAAAATTTTTCCTGATGTCCAGCCTATATTTCCCTTCATGCAGCTTGAGACTGTGCAGCTCCAGGAGCTTCTCCACACACACCCATGGGGGATCTGCCCTGAAATAAAGGGCTGTTGTGACAAGGGAGTGCTGTGATCACTCAAAAAAATCATTGGGAAAGGAGCAATTTGGAGAAAATCCATGTACACACCATGGGGACTTGTGACAGAGCTGGTGGTACCTGTCTAACAAAGAGAGAGATGAGAAAGTGGCTCTGCTTCTAAACAAGGACCACTGAGTCCTTAAAAATTGTATCATTTCAAAACTGGGGTTTTTTTCTGCTTTCCCTGTTGCACCTCTCCTGCAGGGCTGGGGAGGCACTGGAGCTCACCAGGACAGATTTATTCCCAGCATAAAGAGCAATGCTGATGTTCTCAGGGCCAAGGCAAGTTTGACTGAAATGGTTCATTTGACTCTGTCCAGAGTTTGGTGTAATGCTTGGTGTGTAATGCTTAAAAATGCTGAAGTTTGCCAAATCACTACTTAGCTTGTATTTTTTGAGAATGTTGTGTTAGTAAATGAGGGAAGATTTTTCTTCTTTTTTTATTCAGAGTTAGGCCCCACATTAAAACTGGAGCTGGTTCAGTGGCTATTTTCTCTCTAGAAAGGCCAAATTTTATAGGATGCTCCACTCTGGGATCTTGCCACTTGTGTTGATGGCACTTCTGGTAGGAAGGAGGTGGCTGGACTTTGTGTCCTGGCTCATGCTCCAGTTTGCACTGGCCAAAATCCAGTATGAGTAATTATATTCTGTAGGCCTTAATTCCCCCAGTAATTCCAATTAGAGTTAGTATTGTTCTTGGTGCCTGATCCTCAAATGTTGCATGGTGTTGCTGTGTGATTAAACTGTTGTGACATTCCATCCCAGAGGTAGGTAAAATGATCTTGGCTTCACAAATTGTAGAGCATTTCCTTGGAGGAAATGGGCAAAATAAGTGTAAAAGATTATTAGTGTTTATCTGAGAAATATTTATGAGAGGGTTTTCTGCTTGTTTGTTAGTCTTTTTTATTATTTTACACTAAAGCAAGGAGTGTTTGGAACTCAAGACATGATGAAGAAAGTATAATTAGGCTGGTTGCTCAAGGTGTTTTAAAGGTTTTAAACCAAATTAAGATAACGTACCTTAATTGCATTTGCATAATGGACAGAGTTGAAATCAGGACCCTTTTCTTAATGTCTGTGACTTCTTCAGCAAATGCATGCGAGAGCCAACCTTCTACCTGTGGCAAAAAAAGCAAATTAAAGCTAAACCCGGGTGGGGATGACGTGAGCAGAGTTCAGATGCAGATGTGGCTGTGCTCAGTGTGCAGGGAGGCAGCCAGCCCTGCTCAGAGTGGTCACATTTGGGATTTACCCAGCCCTTGATCTCTGAGATACTGAAATATTCCACCCCACTGCACACTCAAATCAGGCCCGACTTGCAGAAGATAAACCCTGCTGCAGAATGCATCCATGGCTGGTTTTTTGCCACCCCACTATTCACCTGGCCCCAGGATGTCACACCTAAGCTGGATTTAAAAAAAGCTTTGATGACTGAGAAGCATAAATAATATTACAACAGTCTCCTGGAGTCAGAGGAGTCACTGAACAAGGGCAAATCTCGTGTGTGCTTGTTCCTGAGCAGGGAAGTAACCCTGGGGAGCTGAGAGTACATGAAAGTTACCCTCATGTGCTGTCCCAAATCTGCAGAATTGGCTGCATTTTCAGCCTGCAAACCCAACTTGTTCCTGGAAGTAATGTAGGTCCTCAGGGGGAAAAAACAATCTTCCTTGCTCCAGAAATTGTCCTTGGTATCAGATGTCAGTAGCTCCCCCTCCAGCAATCCCAGCAAGGCTGAGACAATCGACAGCCATGCATGAGCACATTAAAATATCACAGAAAAAAAGCTGTTAACAAGAAAATTTGTGGGTGCTGGGTGATATTTTAGTGGAAAGGTTGCATTCTCAGGCTGATAGCACAACTGTTCACTTGAGCTGGTGGCTTTTGGTGTTCGTAAAATTCTTTAAGAGCAGTGTTTTGGGCAAAGTATGCTTTCTACCTCTTTTATAATTTCCAAAGCTCTGTAAAACATGCCTGAACTGCAGTTTCTCAGCTTTAAATAATTCAGCACTGAAACCAGTAGTCCTTCCCATGGCAAAGCTCTTAATTGAAGGAAGATTTTTTTTGCTTCAGCAGGTCAGACTCGAGTGAAATAAAACTTGGGACACTTGATAGGAAAGAAACTTTTTGAAAACACCCAACACTTCAGCACTATAGATAGCACTATAGACTATTATAGTGTAACACTAATAACAGATAGCACTAATAACTATTAATAACAAACAAATGTCTTTCCAAGAAGGGCAAAATCACAATAGTTCATGTAGCATTTGGATATATCTGTCCCTTCAAATGCCCAGTGTGTTCTGAAGATGAGCAGAAGGCACAAATGTCTTGCTGGGTTTTGCCAAGAGCAGGTTCCTGGTGCAGTAATATTTAATAATATTTAATTATAAAGGGTTTTTACTGAGTGAGGCACTAGAATCCAACCAGCAGTGCTGGGCATGTCCCACCGCTGCTCACAATGAAGAGATTATCTGCAGAATTGAGGGGTTTGCTGTTTGGGGGATACCTGTCAGAGCCTGGTTGTGTTTTTGTTGTCCTGAGTGCTGGCCATGGCTGCTGGAGCTGCAGTGTCACCTGCTGTGCCCCAGCTGTGCTGAGGGGGAGCTGGGCACTCAGCTCTCAGACCTTGGTTCCTGGCTGTGCCTCTGACTGACTGCTTGCTCTCACAGATGGGATTTTCCCTTCAGGCATTTTGCTGCTCACTCTGTGCTCATCCAGGGTCAGCAGTTCCTCAGTCCCATGATACTCTTTGTGCAGCAGGACTGAGGGGATGAGAGCAGGGAGCTCTGGGCTGGAAGTGAATCTTTGGAATTGCTTGTTTTAACATGTCAGGATAAGTCCTTATAGGATGAATTCCCTTTTGACATTTCAGCTGCACTCTCAAAATGCATTTTTGCTGAACATATATGAGATTTAAATTTCATTTTACTTAGATTCTAGCTCCTGTCTTTGTTTGAAGAGGAGGGACCCTTTTTAGATAAAGAGGGCTTTGTTTTTGTACCTGGTTTTGATTTTTGGTCTGCTCCCCAGAGCCTTTTTTGCGTGTGGTCTTTAGTAAATCACATTGTGTGAGTTCTGCAGCTGCACATGGTCAGAGGATGTTACCCCAGGAAAGATTAACATGGAGCATTGTCTGTTCTAATGGACAGTTGTGAAAACTTCATTTTCACAAGTGACTTATGCAAAGGGCAGGCTGTGATTTGCTGCTGGGTAAGTAATCTCAAATATTGATTCTTAAAATGTCTGTATGTTTCTTAAAGAAAATAATGATTACTGTAGTTGTGAGGAGAGCTGTAAAATGCAAGATTTCACCTTGGGTAATTCTGTAGGTGCTGAACATGCTCAGTCAAGAGCTCTAACGTAGAAAACAATATATGATAGTGAATCTATTTCAGAAGGCATCTTTAAAAAACCACCCTGCTGCATTATTCTTTCCACTGATAACTATTTCTGGTACATATCTCATTTGCCTCATTTAAGCCATCTGCTTTCTTTCCAAGTTTAGTATAATTATATTAGTTATCCATCAGACTTGGAAAGTTTAAACACTGCCTTGGAAGTGTGTGAAGACAGTTGAAGTAATTGTTGTCTTTTGGCTTTGAATTCCACAGTTTCTAAGTATTGTGTGTCAAAATAGCTGCTCTAAGAAAAAGCCACAACTACCACCTTGAAAAGTAAATGAAGTTAATAATGGTATAGATAATAATCTGGCTTCTGTAGGCTGCAGATGTGAATTGTCAGAGGAGAAAGAACATAAAGCAGTATATCATCAATAGGACTTGATCTTAGATGATTTTTTTGCATAATTTGCATAGTAGTGAAAGACAATTATGCTCTTAGACTCCATTGTAAGCTCATATGAATCACCTTCAAAATAATTTATAGTACATGTATGGAAAAAAAAAAAAAAACTGTATAGTTCCACTGATGTTTCATCTTGGCCGTGTCAGCCTGACCTTCAGTCACTGTCAATTGTTCCATTCAAAGCAATCAATGAGAGCATCGTTAGCAGCAGTCAGTGCTCACTTATGACAAATCAGTGCAAGGTGATTAAATTGTCGGTGCAAATGGACGGGATTGCAGCCCGCGGCAGCAACACTGGAACCTGGCCTGGAGACTCTCTGCTTCCAGAAACAAGTGTGTAGAAAGGGTGGTAAACTACTCAGAGATGAGTAGATGGCTTGTTGAAAAATCAGCGTGTGAAATTTGAATGACAGAGAGCAGCAACAGCAGCCCACGCTCAGTCACAGTGACATCTTTAATTTCTGCTCCAGAGGAAATCCAGATCTGCTTCATGCCAATAATTCTCATGCTCTCCTGCTGCAGCTCAGTTATTCCAGGGAGTTGCTTGTCCTTCTTGAGGCTGTAGCCCAGGTTTGAGCAGTGCACTGGGAGGAACCTGACCCTGCTGTCACCTGTGCTGGGAGGGGGACGTGAGCAGGCGACACTGCTGGGCAGTGCTGAAAGGCTTGGGCAGGGTCTGTGGCTCCCAGGTAGCTTCCCTGAACTGTCACCAGCCTGAATCCAGATGGAAAACAGGACTGGAAACGATCCAACTTGACAGATGCACCCGTGATGGGCAGTGCTGAATGCAGTCTTGGTGTTTTTTCTGGCTTCTAGGAGGTGACAGCGACCATAGTTATGGTTCTCTTTCCCCACAGTATTTCCTCTCAGGACCAAAGAGCTACTGCACTTCCAGGTTGCAGGTGTCGTGCTGTTTTTCCTGGATCACACCTGGCTTGTTCACAGTTCTCAGTGGCAAATTCTGTTTCCCTTTAGGACACTCAATCTTTTCTATTTAGCTACTAACAAGAGGCTTCCTTGTCTCCTCTCCCTGTTGATCTCTTAGGTCTTCTGCTTTCTGTGGGAAGCCCAGGTCACTCAAAGGGTAACAGACTAGTCCCAACAACCATCAGAAACAGAGGTATTTTTTATCTGCTGACAAAGTAAAACCACTTTTAGCAAGTGCTGTGTGCTGCTTACATGCTCCTTGAAAGGTCAAGGGAGTGGGAAGAGAAAGGAGAGTGAGTGGTGTTGATTTTTGTGCACGTGTAAGGTAGAGTGATAACTGTAATTGTGTGTGGAGGCAAACACTGGGGGCTGGAGATTTCATTTAAAACCTTCTTTGGTTTTGATTGCGCTGTCGTAGGCAGGTCTGGATCTGGTTGAGGATTTATTTTGGTTCCTCCTTGCGAGCAAATACTATTTCTGGAGTTTGTCTTGATCAGGATGTGTGCCAAGCCTCCTACTGTTCTGCTGTGGAGTATTGCTTATCCATGGGAAGGGTCAGGGGTGACACTGAACCTTCCTGCACTTGTAAAAGGTGCCAGCCACCACCACTGCCATTTTGTTAATTAAAAGCTGAAATAACAATAGCCCCCTTCCAAAACTTAGAGGTGTCCAACACTAGCAGAAGTGTGGATTCTGTGCAAAGTAGGGATTTCTAAGGGATTGATGCACCAAATTAAAGAATTGCAGCACTGATGGTCTGAGACTGTGGTTTGGGGTCAACCAGAGGAAACAGCAGCACTAAAACCCAGGGGGTTGTGGTAAAAGGGCCAAGAGAAAACACTGAGTTACCCACTGCCTGGCAGAAGAGCAATCAGGTGGTGCCTTGAGTCCCACTGCTTCTATGCCATAGAAACTGGGATTGAAAATGAATAGGATGTGTAAAGGGCACTTGGACTTCCTCATAAGATCAACTTTCATGCTGGAATTCCTCCTGAGATGATTTGGTTCCAAAAGGATAACACTGCTTTTGGCACTAGCAAGTGACAAGTGCAAGCTCCTCTGGTGCCAGCTGATCTGTCCCAGCAGCCCCTCATTTCTCCTTCTGCAAGCTCTGACAAATTTCCATGAGTTGCTTCACCACAGTGCCACGGATCCATCTCGAGTTCCTGGGCTTCAGTTCAAGTCTTCTGCCTGTGCTTTTGCAGCCTTGGAGAACAAACTCCCAGTGACCCTGCCAGCTCCCTGTCTCCCAGGGATTTAACTGAAATGCAGGTGTCCACCTCTGGGCAGTACCAGCTTTATTGTTGTGATAAACAAGCTCAATAAGTTTGATAAAAGCTGTTGTCACTCCCACTCTTCCTTTGTATCTGCCCAGCTCTTTCCAAGCCATACAAAGACTTAGAATAATTTCCCCTCTATTTCTGAGGACTGTGGAAAACAAAAATCAACAGGAGCATCCAGCTGTGTTACAAACTACAGCCCCTGTCAGAGAGATGACCATTATACAGGTTACACATGTTCAGCCTGAACCTTTGCAGTGAATTTTACCACAGAGGGACAAACCCCTGGGTCAGAGACAGCCTCGCACACCAGATCTGATGGAGCCAGGAATTAATATGCCAACACTTGATTCCTTCCCTTTAACTGCTTGAAGCAAAACCAAACACCCCCCACCCCCCAGCCCCAGGTCTCCCCAGCAGGCATCCTTTCCTTTTCCCTTTTCTTTGCCATGTTTCACTCCAATTACACTGCAAATGTGGTTTCCCTTTGAAGTTCCCTCCATGCTTGGCCCTCTATTGACTGCTCCCCACCGTTGTGTATCGTCAGCACATCTGACAAATTCACAGCTGGTTTCTCCCCTGTAGTTGCTGCTGATTAGAAAATAAAAGGGGCTTTATTGAACCTTCCCCCTGTCCTCACCTGCTTCCCTGCTCTCACAGTATTCTCAGCGTTTCTCTTGGAGGAGGTCTCAGCCTTGATTTCTCTTTTAATAGGTTTGGGTCATTTCATGCCCAAAAAGAGTGGGGAAGAGACACCTTTGGGATTACAGCCCAGTTTGTGTGCATACACCCTAAAGTGCACACCCATGCACCCCATCACTTGGGTGGGGCAAGGGAATGGCCCCTTATTTTGAGCCTGTCCCTCAGGGTGCTGGAGATCCTGAAAGGAACAGGGGATCTTGCTGTGTGATAGAGAGCTGGAATGAGAAAGGCATCTGGAATTAGGGGAATATGCTCCTTTTTTGCTTTGGGAATAATCAGGCTAATTCCAATTTTGAGGAAGGTGCTGTGTCCTAGAGGAGGTGAGTGCTGGCAGACAGCACATTTATCACGGGCAACAGAAATGCCTTCATGTCTGAAAGGGCTCCCTCTCTCAGGGTGAGAGTAAAATCCTCTGATTTACTCATTTTAGGTATTGTTTGGGTTTTCCTTCCTTTGCTGAAAGCGTCCACAAGGGGCCAGTCTGCTGATTATTTGGGATGCAAACACATGCAGGGGAACTGGAATGAGCCCTTCCAAACTCTGGGATGGCCTCTCAGGACAGCGTCTGCTCCTTGGCCGAGGCACTCTGGAGTGAAAGGTTCTCCAAAGGATTTTTTTAAAGCCTCTGGTCTCCTATCCCGTGTAGTGCTTTCCTTATTGTGCAGCCACTTTGTGGTTTTAATTAATTTTATGATTACACAGCAGACATGCTTCTATAGCGTCTGTTGCTGTGGCAGCTAGACACTTTAATTACGGAGATTAAAACACAAATCAAGGACAATACTGAGTCGTTATGATGATAATTACCAGATTCGAGTATTTGTAGAAAACTGGCCACTCAGCCACTGAGGTTTATGCTCAAACACGTGCCACTTGGTGGCTTCTGGACACCTGTGTTCAGTGCCAGGCTGGACAGGGGAGGGAGACCTTCTGTCCCCCTTCTGAAGTATTCCAGTTGTTGGAAGAATTGAGAAAAAAAAACACTTTTAATCTGGTTGGTGGCAAATTGGTTCATCCAGGTTCAATACCTCAATCAATTATTTTGTTATTTATTTGGAAATCATTTTTATTTGATCCCAAAGGAAACATATTCTCATTTCTTGTCAAAATAAAAATGCTGGAGGAAAGACTTTTAGTATTTACTCAAAAGAACCTTGGAAATTCATTTCATATTTAAAAATCTGAAATATTAATCTAAGAATCTTTACTGGTTTAGATCAGAAGCTGTTTGGTGGGTTGAAACAGATTCATGTGTTTAATACAAATTTGGAAGTATTCTGGTTCATCTCTAGCTGCACTTCAGATTTTGGGGGTGGGGAGGAAGAATACTTGAAATAATCTGGCTTTAAAATCACCATATAATTTAAGCTTGCAGATCCAGCCCCGAAAGCTTTCATAAGGCTTAAGAATACTTGCCAGCCACAAAATATGGTTAAATTCTTTGTCTTCATTTTTTTTTAATTTCACAGAAAGAAATCTGTAATTTAAGAGTCTCTGCATATTGCTCTTGTGAGCTTGTAAATACCTTCTTCCTTGATACATGACTGCATGATTTCTTTCCACTGAATTTTCTGCTTGCTTGTCTGTGTGATCACTTACTCTTTAAACAGAAAGAACAGAATATATCTCCCCTTAATTCCTGGCCCAGAGGTCTGTAACAAATCTGTTGTTATGTGGCAGTTTGGAGCTGTCAGGATGCTCTGCAGTGGTCACTGGGAGGTGGAAATGCTGCTGCTTGGAATGCAAAGGACCCCAAAGGATGCTTTGGTCCTACACTCCCTGATTTTGCCACCCAGCATCCTCCTGCATCATTGCCAAGCCCCACTTGTCTCATGCTGTCACTCTGGCAGGGCACTGAGAGTCTTAATCATATTAGGAACACAGCAGGTTAAACTTGGACAGGGAAACTCACAAGGTCTCTCCAGAAGGATTCCTGACTGTTGAAAACCCTCCAAGTCACCTCGTGCAGCGTTGGGAGTCACCAGGACTTTGTCACCTGTGGTGCAGGAAAGGAGAACTTTTTTTTTTTTTTTTTTTGAGAGAGAGAGAATGCTCCATTGAATCCTTGCTTTAACTAGGCAGAAATAAGGGGTTGCCAGCAGGAGCTGATGTAAACCTGCAGAGTGATAAATACACCAAACCCCAGCCATGGTGGATGCAGCCGTGCGTCGCTCATCTCCCCGGAGAGCTGCAGGATGCTCGTGCCAAGGTGGAAGGGAGCAGCAGCCTGGGCACTGCCTTCCCTTTTCTGTCATGATGTAAACTCACACCCCTTCCTAAAGGCACTCCTGATGTGAGGCAAAGCTCAAGCAAAGCACAGAAAGTGCTTCCCAGCCACATTCCCTTCCCCTGCCTGTTTCCCGCATGTGGAAGGAAGCCAGGTCTCTTGCTCTGTTTTTTGTCCCCATGGATCCTCTTAGAGGAACAAACTCTTTCCCATGGGGAGCTTTCCTACATATTTTTAGGAGTGGGTTTTTCCTTGCAAATGAAAGAAGACTTTAAGACTCAGTACCAAACTGAATTTTGATCTTGTGGTTTCTCCTGGGGAGTGGGTGCTGCCTGCTTAGGGCAGGTGAAGCAAGAGCTCTTCAGGCTTTATTTCATATGGATTATTTCATCTGCAGGTATCTCCAGCTAACAGAATTACAGAGCAGAGAGCATGTGGTGTAAATTAGAGCAGAGTACAGGCACAGAGAAGTGCATGAATTAAAATAATAAATAACTGGAAGCTGAAGAGCTTGCAAAGTTGGGACAAAAGAAAAACCCATTTTTCATATTAGGTTTCATCAAGTATGGTATCACTAAGGCAAAGAGATAAAATGCCATTCTGATAGAACCCAGGATGAAACACTGTGCTATGGGTAGAGTGGTGGGAAGCATCACCTGTTTCCCTGGCCCCCTTGCTGACAAATGTAGAGCAAGAGGCAGCTGAGAATTTTCCAAAATGCTCAAAGATGGCTTGAGCTCATTCTAATGATCAAGTGACCTCTTGTCAGTGGAGCAGAAGTGGCTTTGTGCAAGCTTTTAACCTACAGTAGAACCAAAATTCAAATTCAAATTCAGCTTGGTTTCAGTTTTCAGAGAAAAAGATCAGTGTCCCAGTGCCTGGACAGTTCCTGGCTTCTGTGTGTTCATGTGCTGCAATTCTTGCCCATTCTCAGTGAGGAGTGAGCCACCTGCTTCTAACATGTCATGGTCCAGAACAGAGGGTTATATGGTTTTGTTTTGAAAGGGGAATAATTTTGAACCAGACCATGTTAAAGAAAGAGGGATGCTGTGGATGTCTAGGAGGCATCTAGGAGTCTTCTTGGAGAATAAATCATCTGGAGGAATATCAGTGCAACCAGACCACAGAAGCCCTGGAGCAGCAGATCCACACACCAGGCTCAAAACAAAGTCAATGTACAGAACAAGGTTTCAGCAGATGGGCTGGGGAAGGATTAACAAGGCTTTCCAAAATAATGTACCAGAAACAACTTTATTCCTTACATGAATTTTCCACAACACGCTGTCTCCTGTATTGGCTGTGTGGAGCTGTTGGCATCCCAGCATCCAATGTTCTGGCACTTCTGGCACACACCAATGTTTTCCATTTGCTAAGAGAACATCCAGGAGCTGGTAATAAACAGCTCCTGAGGGACTGTTCCTTAGATTGTCCATGCATTATCTTCATTCCTAAATGTGATGGCTCACTAATCATACTGGTGGCATTAAACAAATTAAGAATGGAAAAGCCAATAAAATGTTGCATTCTCCTGAACTTAATAGAGGCTTTGTCAAACACTTTAGTGGTGCAAGGATTTCATCCTGATTATTTAAACATTTAGAACATCTGAACTGCAGTTTAAAATTGTGTTAGTTAAATGCTTAACTAATCCAGATATTTAAGATCAGCAGGCCTACGTGTGTGCATACACACACTTCTGTGGATATACAGTGTGTAAATGCCTGGCATGGGAGTATCTCCTTCCTCCTCAGGTGGGAGACTCCTCACACTCTTCCCTGCTCCAGTGTGGGGTGTCTCCCATGGGACACATGAACTGCTCCAGGGTGGGTCCTTCCCTGGGGCTGCAGTTCTTCCCAAACTGCTCCAGGGTGGGTCCTTCCCTGGGGCTGCAGTTCTTCCCAAACTGCTCCAGGGTGGGTCCTTCCCTGGGGCTGCAGTTCTTCCCAAACTGCTCCAGGGTGGGTCCTTCCAGTGGCTGCTGTCCTTCAGGATCAGGCTGCTCCACCGAGGGTCCCCTCAGGGTCACAAGTCCTGCCAGCAAACTCCAGCATGGGCTCCTCTCTCCATGGGACCACATCTCTCCTGCCAGGAACCTGCCCCATGGGGTCAGAGCCTCCTTTGGGCATGCCCCTGCTCTGCTGTGGGGTTCCCCATGAGATGCAGGTGGTTCTCAGCTCCACCAGGAGCTCCATGGACTGCTGGGTCACATCCTGCTTGTCCCTGATCTTCCACATGGGCTGCAGGAGAATCTCCTGCCCCTCCTTCCCAATGACCTGGGATCTGCAGGGCTGTTTCCTCACATTCTCACTCTTCTTCACAGCTCTTGCATAGCAACATTTCCTCTTCTTTATGATGTTATCCCAGATGCATTCCCAGCATTGCTGATGGACTCACCTGAGTGGGTCCATCCTGGAGCCTGCTGGAATGTCTCTCTTGGACATGAGGGAAATTTCTGGCAGTTTCTCACAGAAACCACCTGTGTATCCCCCCCCACTACCAAACCCTTGCCAAGCAAACCCCAAACACTTTGTTACTGCTCCAGACTTGCTTGTCAGACCGCTTTGGACAAGTTAATTCAGAGCATTAGCAGTGCTTTTTTTCATTAAAAGTCTTGTTAATTTGGCAGGCAGTAGCCATTAGAGTACAGTGTGAAAACAGCAGCATTGTGTCTCAAGTGTTAGGGAATTTCTGGGTGTTTTGACATCCCCAACTCAGCCTTAATTCTTGGTCCCCCTATTCTGATGGGTTTTGTGTGCCCACAGCTGGATCTGCCCCCTCAGTTGATAGGGAACCCCACCTGCCATCCCCAGGAGCTGCCAGAATGCCCCTTCATGCTGCCTTTCTCTAGTACCATGGCACACAAAGTCAACTAATTCTGAGCCTTACCTTCCTCCAATATATTTTTTTTGTTTTTTTTTTAAGAATGCCCAGTCTGACATTTGCTGCTAAGGTTTGACTCCAGAAAATCAATCCTGCCACTGATGCAGTGCCGCACGTACAGGGAGAAGGAAGGTAAATCCTGCAGTCCAGATGTACATCCTGCCTGAGCTGACATCTGTGATCCAACAGACATGGCATATGCCTCTATTTCATCCTGCTCCCCTCAGCCCTTTGCCAGTGTGAGTCCTAATTTCACTAAAAGTGTGTCATTTCTTCAGTGTTTTGGGGGTTCGAATCTAGGACAAGAGTATCAGCAGAGAGCAGCAGGTACAAATATTCAGCCTGTATATCTTATCAGATATTCAAGAATGCAGTAAGAAATGTCAGAGAGAGCTTTCTATGAAATATTTAATTAACAGCAACAGCTACAGAAATGAAAAACAACATCCAGGCAATTACAGTGTTCAATAAAGCAGCTCTCAGAGGATGGAGCAGCCACGGATTAGTGACTGACTGGCATTTAAATATGTTATCAACCAGTTAGGGAGACCAGAGTAAATTTGCTCCCCTGGGGATCAAGCCAGTAGAAGTATTATAACTATATTATTGTTTCTCAGGGCAATCAATTGAATTATATGGTGCACTAGTCTGGGTGTTTGGCTGTTGCTCCAGCAGCTGGTTACGTGATTTGTTTCACAGAATCACAGGATGGGAAAGGTTGGAAGGGCCCACAGTGGGCCTTTTCATTCCACTGGACATTAATCCAGTGCTCTGGGTGAGGGACCCCTGTCAGTTTGCAAACAGCCTTTTCTTGTTTCAAATCAACAAAATGTACATTTCACTTCTGGATTTTAAATGCAGAGTGTGCTGGAAACCCTGTAATTTATAAAAGGAGTGGAATATGCTAATCTTTGGATGCTAAATTAGAGCACAATGAAGAATTTATGTTATTGTTACCTCCAGGGCCAAATATATGCCAAGAAGGCATAATTAGTATAGCCCTTGAAGTGCCCTGTTATGATCATGTGAAAGTGTGGATGGTTTCACTGATTGGGAGGTTTTGGTATTATAGATTTTTCATTAAAAAAAAAAAAAAGGAAGCCCTGGAATAAATAACTGTGCTTTTAGTATGATGGGTGAGATAAAATCCCATGAACTGAAGCCATACCTCATAGTGAGCTAATGCAATCCCTTTACAAATATGTGCAAACTTGGAGATGCCAATCCCCATTTTGTGGTGAAAATGTGCAGGAAAATCAGCGTGCACAGAGTCCATTCCAGAGGATACAGGAACATCTGCAGGGCAAGTTCTCTTTGCTGCTGCAGCTCTTTGTCCATTGCTTTTCCTGCACTCTTGGCAGAGATAGGCAAAGGAAGGATGGGAGGGATGCAAAAGGAACTTGTAGGGAGGTGGCAGTTTTTAAAGTTGGGCCTAATAAATGGGTTTGTATTGATCTGTGTTTGATGCTGAATGATTAGCCAAGTAAATTAAAATGAATCAGCATCCCTTCAATAAATAACTGGTCCAAATCAGTATGAGCCAAAGAAATTATGTGGTAAGAATTCACATTCCTTTGCTGTTGTTGATTCATTCTTGTTGTTTTTTTTCCCCATTACATTGCTACAGATTCATTTCCCCTCTCCAATCCCTTTTCTCTCAGTTTCTGTTCCAAAGTTGAGAGCATCCTTTGCTCTGAGGACACTGGGGGCCAACATATCCCTGATAAATGCTGATTGCATTTAAAACAGCTAAATTGGGTGGGATGCTCTGACCCACCTGGCAGGAGAACAGCTAAAGGAGGGTCCTGCTGCTCCCTCTGACCAGCTCATCCTGAAGGATCAGGGGGTGTCCTGTGCTGCCTTGTCCTGCAGGTGCCAAGATAGAAAATACATTATTGAGTAAGAAATCCTTCACTAAAAATGGGCTATGTGCCACATTCTGTACACCTGAGAAATGGCTAAGGAAGAAAAAAACAATGGGACCAGCTGCCCAGAGATGTTGCTGCTGGAATGAAATTCTGGGTGAGATAAAGTGCAGAGTGAAGAAAATGCATTTTTCATCTCTGCTCCATTGCACCGAGTGCTGAGGTGTTCTAGGGGTCCCAAGCACCCCTGAGCAGTCTCTGGTAATTCCACATTGCAGCGAGGAGAGAGGGGCAGTGCTCAGGCAGGGGAGAAAATCCAGGAAACTCATGGAAATCTCTGTTTGTGCTCTGCTTAGTCTGCACAGTTCCCATTAGAAAGGGCTCTGTGGGTCCACTCCAGTGTCTTGCAAAGACACCTCAGAGAAAATTTGTCAAGGTGGAACCAATTCTTGCTGTGGGAGTTATTAAGTGATCCTCTAAAGTTAAATATTCAGTATCAGGCTGCCTGAAGCTCACAGGGTTTTCCTTGTTGCCCCTGTAACACAGGGAATTGAGGGAAGCAGAACAACAAGTAAGATGTTCTGAACAACAGAAGTCTGAAGTTAATTAGTGCTCAGAAAGTGGTTTGAAGATGAAAAGCACTGCTGCTAAGTGTTATTAATAGTGGAGCAACCCTGCTGTTAATTATAAATAACAATAATGCTATGGAGCATGCTACATGCAAAGATCTCATAATGCTTTTGAAATATGAATCACTGATTTATTCTGATATTTGAAATGGGAGGAATGAAGCATGGGAGGCATAGAACAATGTTTGATTAAAGTGTTTAATACACAAGTAGAAGAGTCCAAGGCTGCAATTCAGATCCCAGGCTTGCATTTTACAGGTGTAACTCCTGAGGGCTGTTCTGGGCTGTGCAACACTGGAAAACACAGTCCAGCCTCTGCCTTCTCTGATTGTGCAGAATATTACCCTTGAACTGTAAAAATCTGTACAGCTGCACATCTGATTTATCTCTGATGTTAGGAAGGGTTCAGAATCCTGGAAGGATTCAGAAGCTGTATAAGACAGACAAAGTGATCCAGCTCTGATGCAGCATTTCCCCTGGAAGCATCCCTGGGATCCCAGTCCTGCTAAAATAAACCCATTGAGTGTTTCTCCTCCTTGCCACTGCATTCTTTCAGCCTGGAGTGATGCTGGGCTGATCTCTCACGGGAAGGTTTCCCAACTCAGAGCCTGGTACTTATTCCTAGATTTCTCAAAAATTAAATCTGCAGATGAAGTGACTCAATCAGAGCTGAGCAACAGAGACCGAATTTCAATGAGAGAGGCTAAGCACACCCAAGGACTCTCTTCATTTTAGGCATTGGCAATGGGGGTGTAAGATGAACCAGCTCCTGGCATAAACAGAGCATCTCATCTGGACCTTGCATTCTCTCTGTGGTTAATAGACATTCGCTGCTGTGGTTAATAGACATTTGCTGCTGTATTAGTTTGGCTCTGTTTTTAAAAGGGGTTTTTGAGTTCTCCAGCTAATCTCTGTGAAGAGGTTCATTTGCGTGCTGTTGCTGTCACAAGCTGTAATCTCCAGTTGCAGTGCTGGTGTGCTGTTCTGTGCTTCCTCAGGGCAGCTCTGGAGCTCTTCTACTCTAACCCGGGAGTGCCTCTGCTCCACTTCTTACTGAGGACTACTGTGTACTGTGATCATCTGCTAATAGAGGAGATTAGCTGAACCACAGCAGTCTCCAAGCAAGAGATACGACACTCTTTTTTTCCCCTTTCTCGTTTTTGGTTACTGTTATACGCTTGTCTTTTTATACTGGCAATAATCACTTTGTGTTGTTCTTTTATTGCCATTCCTCCTCCAAGACTTCCAACTTCAGAGTCCTAAAGCGCTTCCTTGTTTCATCTTCAAGGCTATTCAGAGTGTTTAATGGGCTTACAAGCAATCAAGGCTTCTATCTTCCTTGAATGGAGCTTTTGTTGGAGTCAATCTGCTGGCACAACTGGGATCACAGGTGTGTGCAACCTTTCGAGCAGTGGTTCTTGTTCTCCAGACCAAATTTACCCAGATGTTATTTCGAGAGCAATCACAATTATTAACGTATAGTTCAGCAAACTGTTGACAGAATACAAAGCATAAAACACCTTGCGCTGAAATTCCAAACCCAATTAAATGGGCTAATTCACCTACTGTTTAATTGGCTGGAAGCCATGTGAGTAATTACGCCACTGACATCTCCCAAAATTATATTCTTAATTGTTACATTTATTTGCATCACAATGAAATACCCACACCTCAGCTGAGCTCAGCTCAGCTCCCCTCCCAGCACCAGCGCCACGGTGAAAGGCAAGAGGCAGTTTTGCATTTCACAGGGTTGCCTTGTGAAAACCTCAATTGGCAAAGCAGCAAGGCAGGGCCGCTGGGAGCCGGGGCAGGAAAATGCAAACTTGGTCTGTTTATTCCTGAACATATGTAGCTTGTTATTGTAGGACGTGGTGGCTTTTATTGTAGCACGCTGCAGAGACGCCTCTCTTTCTTTCTTTCTTTCTCTTTTTTTTTTTTCCCTTCTCTGTTATTGTTCACTAAAATGCATGAACGTGGCAGGGTGATGCTGTGTTGGTTGTGCTTGCAAACTGCAATAGAATATCACACTCCAGAGATGCAGTGTTTCTATTTGCTGTCATAAATTTATTTCGTATTTTCTTCCCCTTCATAAAATATCCCCCTACTTCTTTATACAAATAATGTCATTCCAAGGAAAATGTATGCAGAACCACTTTACAGAAACCCTCTATAAGCACTGTTTGGTCTTGCTGTGTAGATCTACTCTCTAATTGCTTTGAATTTACTTTATTGCAAGGCTGGGGATTGCTTTGAAGTGATTATGAAAGAATAAGCAGGCTTCTGCAAAGGGAATTTAGGAAAGAAAAAGCTTTTAAGAAATCCTATTTTGAAGTTCCAGTTCCAGAGGGTCCCTGGTTACTGAAATGTAATGCCAGTGCATTCCCTTCCCTTCTCTGCCTTTAACAGTGAACTCTTCATCATTAATAAGACTTATACTGGCATGAAAATTGTTTCTTGAGATCATTTTCCAGCCGTGTCATTTTGTTGTAGGGGGCCACAATATCTCTGTGTTTATTGGCTTTTTGAAAGTCCTTTATATGCATTCAGGAATATTTTCATCCCTCTCACAAGAGCTTTACCCAGTTCTAACCCTTTTCCAAAATACAATGGGCACATGATGGGTTTGCTGGCTGCATGATATCTTCTTTCTGAAGTACATGGCTTAAATGTAAAGTTCATTCCAGTGTCTGTTTGACCAAAAGAAATAGAATGCTGAAAATAAGGACTTAGATGGAGCAGGTTAATATTATTAAAAAAAAAAAAAAGTGGAATAATAAAAAAAGGAAGTAGGGATTTGGGCTAGAATTTGTTATGTTTGTGGGCAGTCTGGAGATGCAGTAAATGCTGCAGAATCTGATGGCTTTCTAGGAAAGAAAAGGGGAGAGTTGTATTTTTCAATATATATATATATATATATATGGTTAGAGATTTGTATAAAAGCCAAAACCAGATGCATCCATCTTTCTGTCTCTCCCAGCATGAACATTAGAGGATGATGAAGAAGGAAGGGAAATCAGACCCATGTTGTTTTCTTCAGGCCTTAGGAACAGCATGGTTCCCAGACAGCATTCCCTGTTAGAAACTCTCTGCTGCATTCATTTATGAATTGTTTATTTATCACCAAACTCAGAATTTCCACCCATGCATAGAAGACATGGTGGTTTTCTGATGCAAAACTAATAACATCTGCTCTTAATTAAACATTAATTGTAGCAAATGGCTGCCTATCAGGTTTTTATCCCCTGTCAATCTGAACATTTTCTGGAAGGGGGATTCTCACCCTACCCCAATTGGGGCCCCCTTGAACCCCAACACTCCCAAAAGCATCACCCTTACAGGCATGCCAGGGCTGTCTGGTTCAGATTTGGGTTCTGGACTCTTGGAAAATGAATCCTCCACATTATTTACAGGAATGAGGCAAAATGAAGATAAACCCCCTGACTTGTGGAGCTTCACGGTGAGTGAGAATGTGCTTGGGCAGAACTGATTTGATGCTGATTTGCTCCTCCTGTGCTGGCCCCAAATTAATAATACTCAAGTTGAGATCCTTTTTTTTTTTTGCCAAAAATTGTCTTTAAGATGCTTGTTTGGGAAACATATCAGGGAAAAAACTGGGTGTGCTAGTGAAAAAGGAGCAGGCATGGCTGACAGTCCCACAGCAGATAACCAAAGCGAATAAAGCTGCAGGCACAGGAGGAAGGGAGAAATTTCTGTAGTACATAAGCATTAAATTTGTGATAAGTCATAATTTCTCTGGGAAAAAGGTGTTCCTATTCAGGCAGCCTATGGAAAAGTTTAAATGTGTTGTAAGTGGTTTATAAGCAGCACAGCAGCTCCTGCCACGGTGGGTGAAATTTGGCTGCTCTTGTACCTTTGGGGCTGTTCCCCCCAGGGTGAACTCTCCTTGACTGGTTCCATATCGATTTTTTCCCCTTCACAAAGACCAGGCACCTTTTCCCCTCTCATTTACAGTCCATCACCACACAAGTCAATCAAATGGTCTTACCTATAACTCATTTCAAACACCTACTAACTTCAAAACCACCAGTTCAAAGAACTTTGGTTTATTTGCTGCTTTTGTAGCAGTTACAGCCTAAATAATTAGCTAATACCTTTTAAATATGTGTTTTAAAGATTATGGTTTAAATCCCCCAAACTGTGTCATCGTTTGGAAACAAGCCTCCTTAAAATTGCAGAGCCAGCAGAAAGCACAGGAAAGCTCCAGATGGTCCAGTAGTTTGTGGTTTATTTACAGTAAACCAGATCCTTCCCCTCATCCTTTTATCTCAGAAAATTCAGGCAGTTAGCAAGAGGTGAGGGGCATTTTTGGAGCTCTGTGTCGAGTTCTTTTACAAACCTACAAGTGAAAAAGCCAATTTTGGTGGAGGGATGTTGGAAAGACACCTCTGAATTTTTAATTTTTTTTTCCCCTTGATTGTTTGTTTTCAGGATCCTGACAAAGCATTTTATTATTTTACAGTCGGTGACTTTGAAGGTAGAACTGCAAAGGAGATTTGACTGAAATATTTGGGGTATTTGCAGCACTCATATCTCCAGCTCTGCTTTCTCATCTTTCCCAAATTGCCACCATTTTCATGGATCACAGATGTTGCCCTAAATCAGAAGAAAGCCCTGATGTCCATCTATGCTGAGATCTGTAGATAACATCTTTTTGGGTCGCCCAGTACATTTTTTGTCAACTGTGTTTTCCTTGTATTCTTGTTTGTGCTCCAGCTGGGCCTTCTGTGCCTTGTACAGAGAAGCAAACCCTGCCAGCACATTACATTATTTATAAGGCAGAGATGCTATCAGATCTCACTCAGGTTGGAAGAGACTCTGCTTTCAAATAATTATAGAATTTACATTTATGTGTTGCCTCTCAGGGAGACCTTAAAGGGCTGTGTGAGTGTCAGAACAGGGCTGGGGTTGTTAGTTCACTGCTGAATAGAAACAGTGGGGTCAGAGGGGGATCAGGGAGTGAATCCCCCACTGGTGTCTGGCTGCTGAGGGTGTGAGGAGAGTTTAGGAGGAAGATATAATTGTTGAAATTGGAATTTCAGTGAGGCTGAAGTTGTAAAGGGCACTGGGCTGATATGTGACATGGTTTTATTTATTTATGTATTTTATTTTTATTTTTAAAGGGGTTATTAATTGCTGCACAGTTCCTTGTGCAAAGCAAATTGGGACTTTAGGTCCAGTGCCCGAGGCACTGCTGTGCTTTTGGCAGAGGAGAGGGCTGGACATGGCCTGGGGTGAATTCAGGGGTTCCCCCAGGAATAAATCACAGCCACCCATGGCTGGGCTGCCTCACATCCCATCTATTAATGGAGTTTTCCAGTTTTAGCCATGAATTGGCACAATTCTGGCTTCTCAGCAGGGACAGGCACAAGCTGCAGTTTCCTCCAAAGTTCATTTGATTGGAATGTTTGTAACATATGCCTGTCTCTAGGAATGTGTTTGTTGGAAGGAGGGTGTTCTGGAAGGATGCAAAAGATCCATATTTTAAGTGCAAAGCCTAGTGAAGAACTTAATTTTAGTGCATTTGCAAGTGGAAGAAGAGCTCTGCTCATTCTTGCCTTGGCACAATGCAACACATCAGTTAGGCAGTTTGGAAAAGTAGATTAACTTTGTGGAGAGGTCCCAAGTGACACCCTTTGTTCTTTGCAAAATCAATTTTATAAAGGAAGCTTTAAAGAAAAGAAAATGGGTAGGGGGAAAGGCCCTGGAATGGCTGGAAAGGGATGTCAAAACAGGTTTGATTTGAGATAAACTGAATTCCTGCTGGAAAGGTTGTTGTTTCACTGTCCTGCACTTGGAATGTCTGAGCAGGGGTGTCTACACCTGATGTGGTTGAAATACATTTGGGATCTGCTTTTTGGGGACTCATGGCTGATAGAAAATGTTCCCATTTAAGATCATGAGGGACCTTTGTGTTTGGTGCAGAACAAAAAAATAGAAGGGACAGTGTGAGAACATAATAGAGTCTGGGGGCTTCAGGCTGAGAAGATGCAATTTTGAAATCTGGCTGAATGAGCCGTGGTATTTTTATTGGTATTTTACATTGATTTATAACTAGCAGCTTTTAAAAGCATACAGAACTCCCAAACTCTGAAAATTAATATTGTACTGATGGACCTGCTTGAACAAACATACTAAAAAATGTGCTCTCTGTCATGGCAAGCTGAAAAAGCAGATGGCAGTCGGAAGCTGAGCAGCATACAGAAGTTTGAAATTTTAAATTAAATCAATTTGAAGCTTTGTTTGTGCCTAAGGCAAGCTTTCCCCTCAGATGAAGGAGAGTGGCTAGCTGAACTTTTTTACATGGGTTCTGGTTTGGAAAAGGCTGCTGGAAGATTTTAAGTCCTCTGTGATTTACAGCACTGTATTAGTCTGGTTTAACAGTGGAGTAGAAATACCTCATTCAGGTTGGTCCCAGACAGGAAGCCTTTCCAAAATTGCAAACTCCTGTAATGAGATGGGTACAGAAGAGGGGCTCCTGCTTTTCCACAGCGTGCCATAAATATTCAGATTGTGTCATATGTTTCCTGTGCTCTGAAGAGATGTAAAAAAGATAACTGTAGCTAAGAAAGAATCCTGAAGCAGACATACACAGGTGGTGGTGTTCTGCTACAGTAAATCAACTTACACCTTGATTTAAACATCATGAACCATCAAGAACTTTCCTGAGAGCTCACAGAACATCGTGGAGTAGAGGAGGGAGGATGCTCTGTGGGCAAAATGTTGTTCTCTCTATCTGAGTGTTCATTAGTAAGATGGGATAGGCTGGCTGCACCCTGAGGGTCTTATTTTTACTTACTCAATACTCTCCCAGGTTTTAATGAGGGCTTTACCTGAATAAAAACTCCATTTTATGCCAGGCCAGTAAGAGATTGCTGTGTCCTGCAGAATGAGCCTTTTCCTGCTGTCTCCTAGTTTTCTGATAACTGTGTCTTTGTAGTTAACCAGCTTTGTGTGGGTACCCTGGGAGGAGGTCTCAGGCTTCTGCTTCTTGGCTACCAATTGCCATGTGAGCTCTTTGGTGAAAGGTGACTTTATTTCTGCTGCTTTGTTTGTTGGCCTCTCTTTTCAGAAATCATCCTGTTCAATTGCAGATGTACTCATGTGTTGCCTTGTGCTCTACAGACCTGCTGCTGGTAGTTTGTGTGATTCCTACTTTGCTAAAACCACATTGCCAGGGATTTTGGAAGTCCCTGAACCCTCAGTCTTTCTGTGAGGCAGAGGGTGTGCAGCTGGTTTTGAGAGGGTGCAGAATGCACAGAAGGGAAATACTCATTTCAGCAAAGCACAAGAGTCAAGAGGCATTAAAAGGAAATCAGTTTAATGACTTTGAATTTTGCAGAAAGAAAAAAAAAATAATAGCAGTATTCTCAAATGATGGCTGAATTCTCAGCCAGCCTTTTAAATACATGAGCCAGTCTGTTCCTGGCTCCTTCATTAGGGAACTGCTCATCCATTTGGTCAGGATGAGTGGTTTGTGCTGCAGTGAACATTCACCTGGAATCCATTGACAGTACAAACTATACATTTGTTTGGGAAAGTACGTGTTGAAATAAGTAGAACTGCAGCAAACTCAACTGCACTGAAGTCCCAGCACTAATGGCTGCAGTTCAGGGTAAAGGAGAGGGGCGTGATGCCCAAACCTTCTGCTCCAGCACATCCTGGGGGGAAAAATCCAGGATGGCAGCGTGGCTCTGGGATAAAGACAAGGCTGAGCTGTGCAAAGAAAGGAGCAGAGTGGTTCCCCCATCAGACACCCAGGCTGGACAGTGGGGTTGGGGCTCAGTGGTGTCACTGGCAGCGCCATGCTGGTGACCCCAGATCTGGGCACGGTGACACACAGAGCCCCTTCCTCCAGTGCTGTTCCTTGGTGGTGGCAGATTTACCCTGCCAGGCCTGCACACCCACAGGTCACCTCTGCCATTAGCATCTTTCTAGTGCTTAAGCACTGTTTTTTCCTGCTGCACAGCTCCATTTGCATCCTGCAGGGTGGAGCAGTGGGCGCAGCGCTCAGCGTGTTCAATCCATGCTTCCCTGATCACTGATTATTTTCCCTGCTGCATGCCCAGGGCCCCACTGCAGCCAGGCACTTGGCACCACTGCCAGCTGCACTAACCACCAACCAGCTGGCAAGGGACAGGGAAAGGGAGCTGAGGGAGGGAGAGAGACCACACACACACAAAATAGTCTTTTAAACCCAAGTACATCCTTTTGGGCAGTCTACCTCCAGAGAGAGCAGTGTGGCTTTTTAGTAACAATAAAGAAATACAGCTTGTGGAGGAAAGAGAAGCTGGATCTGTTTGGCTTTCACTTCATCAATAAATTCCAGTGACTCCATTTGGCTTTAGCACCTATTGTATTTTGGTTGCCCCCAGACAAAGGGAGGAACGATGCATCTGACTCCATGTTCTCAGAAGGCTAATTTATTATTTTATTATATTAAAGAATGCTAAACTAAACTACACTAAAGAATACAGAAAGGATACTTACAGAAGGCTAAAAAGATAATAATAAAAACTTGTGACTCTTTCTAGAGTCTTGGCACAGCTTGGCCCCAATTGGCCATTGAGTGAAAACAATTCACAGCAGAATCCAAAGAAACAATCACCTGTGGATAAACAATCTCCAAACACATTCCAAAGGAGCAAAACACAGGAGAAGCAAATCAGATAATTATTGTTTTCATTTTTCTCTGAGGCTTCTCTGTTTCCCAGGAGAAAAATCCTGGGCAAAGGGATTTTTCCAGGAAATGTGAATGCCACAAGCACCCTTAGTGTTTTTGAGGGCTTTTTATAGAAATGAAAATTAAAAATGGCCAGAGAAAGAAATTTGTCCTCTTGCTACTTTTCTTCTACTCTCTTGCTCTCTCTCAATCTGCTTTGCAATATGAAAAGCTGCTGCATGTTGATGTGTGCAATAGGCTCCATAAAGCTGTGGGATATCCTGAGCTGTGGGAGAGCTGGCAAAGCCACAGGCTGGGGAATTAGGGAATTTCTCCTGCTGTTCAACCTTTTTGGCCAACTTCACCGTATTTTCCTTCTGCAGTTCTATAAGATTTTTAAAAATCATTCTTCCTGGAAACCATGGAAGGACAAGGCTGGACAAAACACTGAAGTCTGTTGTCTTCAGTGCTGGGCATCCCAGGGAGGGTTTGGACTGAGAGGCATGTCCTGAATTAGTGGGATTTGCTCTTTTTGCAGGGAGCAGTGTAAGGCTGAGGCCTGAATATGAAGCAGATATATGGGACGTGGAGTTCAAATATTCACCAAAAAATGGATGTGAAGTCATAGACTCCTGAGCCATGTTCTGGGTCTGCCTTTCAGTATGTGCTGGGGGGAGTTTAAAGGAGGTACTGGGGTATCCTCTCAGATACCATTTGTCAGCTACCTAGACATGGACTCCTTTCCTTGATAAACCACCAGCAGCAGCTCCCAATCCAGCTGGGAGCCATTGATTTGTTCAAGCAGAGCAGTACATGGGCACTGACTGTGAGTGTACAAACTGAATTCCAGTGAGAGGAGCCCAGCTGATGTAAAATTACCCCTCGAGCTGTAAATCTCACCTCAGCTGGAGATCTACACCCTTTAGTTGGAGCACTGGCTTTTCCATAGGCATTTACACCCATTTTGGATTTAGGTCTATATGCAGATCTTTGCTTTAGGTGTATCTGGAATGTGAAGAGTCAGAATTAGCTCTGGCACTGCTGCTGCTGCTGCTGGGTGTTTGTGTGATGGATTAACCTGGCTAATGTAGCTCCACTGCAATGCTGTCTCACAGCCTTTACGGGTATAAACACACTTATAAATGTGGCAGCCAACTGCATAAATCTTCAGACGTGTTTGCATCTGGCTACCCTTGGATATCCAGATCTAATTATCTTCAGATAATTGAAAATAATATATCAATATGCTGCAATATGAATAAAAAAGGACAGGAGTTTTGGAAGCCTCAGACCCATCTGCTGTGTAGTGATAGATGCACGTGCTCCATGTTGGGTGAGCTTTGCATCCCTGGGGAATGATGCATCGAGTTTCCCATGGAACAGCTCCCCTGGCCCAAAAAATGGTGGCTATGTCTTCTCTCTTTTGTGTGTCAGGAATATGTGATTTTGTTGTCAGCACATTTTTTGTAATGAAAAGCAAATGGTATCCAATATGTCTTGGAGAAAACGTGCAAACAACAGCAAAATTACATGTTGTTAGGAAAAAAAAAAAAAAGATCTGTAACTTGTTTGCTGTCAATAGAGCTCTTAATGACAGGGTAGGAGGGAAGTGCACCCAGTGATCACTGCCTGTGTGCAGTGATACATGTGGGGCTGCAATCCATGTGTGTGTTTAAAAACTATACCATGAAAAGTTAAATTTCAGATCTTGGATCTGCATCTGCAACGTTTCATGGAGTTGAGAGTGTGTATGGACGTGGAGACTGAGGATTTGGGTCTGTAAAAGATGGGAGAATTGAGAATCCCTGGCTCAAGTCTCCAGACAGAGGCCACAGACAGTTCCCTGAATTACTGCTCTGCAACCTGCTGGAATTTTAAGTTCAGATATGGGGAGTAATGTCCTAAATCATAAGTCTGAACAGGGAAAAAGTCAAACAAAAAAACACATCAGTGTATTAATGTGTGTGAGTCTGTGTAGAATAGGTCCAGGAAGAGCTTTCCCTGATTTTTTGCAGTATTCCATGAACTTTGTTTGAAAAAATAGCTACTGCATAGAATTTCTCCTCAGCCTGGAGTTGGTTTTAAGTGCCCATGTTATTCAGTGTAACTTGGAAAATGGATTTTGTTTCAAAAGCTGTCTCATTCTATGAAAGATTACAAATGGTTTGCTATTCCTGATGCCAGTAGAATTGATTGTTCTTGCTTTGAAAGCAGCTAGAAGACATCTGGGGGAAAATCTCAGTATTTCTGAAACCCACAGCAGCATTCCCATTGCCTTCACAAATGTCTGATTCTTCCCAAATATGAAAACTTCCTGCTCAAGTGAACATATTTTACATGAAGATCTAATCATGATAAACCATGTTCATGAAGTGAATTTTTTCAAGGAGTAAATAAAAAGGGGAATGCATACTTTAAAGGAAGCTTGTAGACCTTGATTGAATGACTGTCCATAAATATTTGATGCCAATATTTGTCCTGCTCTTGCACAGACTCTTTAAGAGTTTTTCTTCTCCGATCTTTTCTTGACTCTTCTGTTCTCCTTTTTTCTCCCCATCTGCTCATCTCTGTTCCAGATGTGTAAATGTACTTCTCAAAAGTGGAGCTTCCTTTAAAAATAGTGATAGTTTATAAAAAGTAGTTATTAAGAATCTGTAGGCTGGTTGTAAGAACATGTTTTTAATAGAAGCTCTTAAGCTGTGTATCTGCCCTCTACCACATGATACTGATACTTCTCAGTCAAGCCAAGTTTTGGATAATTACCCCAAAATTGTCCATGTCCCACACACATCTACAAGTCCCTTGAGGTTTTATTGATTTTGTGTTGATAAAAATACTGAGGCTGTGAAGATTTCTCTCCTCATCCCTGCTGGAAGCCAACACATCACCCCCATGATAAATTCCACTGGGAGGGTCCAGTCCAGCTCATCCCCACTTTCACTGTGGCACAAAGGTGGCTCCTGTCAGCAAGGAGGTGCTGTGCTCACCTTGGCTTCTCTGCACTAAGGCTTCACTGGGTCTCTCTCAAATAACTGGAATTTTCTATGCAGTGTTACCTTGAGAGGCGAAAAACAGGAAATGAACAATTTCCTAATTGTAGTTATTTTTTTTTTTTACTACAAATGTTTTTTTAACTGTAGTTAATTTTTTTAAAAATATTTTTAAAACATTTTTTTCTACTGCTGTAGAACAACAGTGAGAGGAAAACAACTGGGATGTAGTTTCTGCCTCACAGCCCCAGTTAAGCCAAAAGAGATGCACACCTAATAGCCTGTTCCCCAGAACCAGCAAGAGGGAATCTGGATACAGAGTACTTTTCTATAGTATTTTCATTTTGTATTTATTTAAATAGCTTTTTGGCATCAAAGTCTGCCATTGCAAAAATTCCAGGGGAAGTCAGGGCTTTTTGGTGAGAGCAGCTCACGTTGAAGTGTTTAATGTTTTTAGCAAGACGTTGTTACAGTTGGTGGCCTTCCCAATCAAGAATGACATTAACGAGGGAACTGGTCTTAAGGATGAGTGCCATTTCTAGTGAACTGAGTGACATCCGTGCTCGTTCTCATTTGAAATGTACAAATGCAAAAATGTGAAAATTAATTCAGAATATCTTTGTGATAATTTTCGAATAATTAAAAACTCTGTCATAGGCACTCTTTCATTTCTCGATTCCACCCCTATGACCACTTTCTTTTCCATGGTAAATTGTAGAGCGACCTTAATCTGTGATACTGAAAGAATAGACTTTTAAATCAAAATAAGCGTAAGGGGGGGGGGGGGAAAAGGGAGCATATTAATTGCTCCTTCTTCCTACACAGTTTTTTTCCTTCTCTTTCCTTCAGGCATTCCTTGCATAAAAATATCCATTCACCAACTGTTCACCAACTGTTCCTCTGCTCATTGCCCTACCTTAGATTTCATTTTAAGACACCAGTGAATATTTGCTCTTCAGCCTCACTGTCTTTGAAGTTTTCTGCAGGTTTTTAAAGGTAGCAATTGGAGGATTTACCAAACAGTGACAGTGAGTTAATGAGCACTTCCTGCAAGGGGCTGAGGTGCTGTTAAACTTGGGCTTTTAGGAAACTGGAACTGGAAACATCACCCCAATGAGGCGAAGTGCCGGCAGCATTCCTGACTCCAGCATCCCTCAGTGGCTGAATTCCTCTCAGTCCTTCCCTTCAACTTCTGACACTTCCCAGCCACAGCCTTCATGATCATAAGATCACATGGTGACTTTTGGCTGTCGTATTCACCTCGTGGTTTTCAGTGGGGTTTCTCTTGTCACAGAAATCCCAGAATGGTTTGGGTTGAAAGGGATCTTAAAGATCATCTCATTCCAACACTCCAGACCAGGGTCTCCATCCAGCTTGACCCCATCCAATCCTGTCAAGGGTAAAGAGACAGAAGAGGGGGTTTTGGGATTTGCGTGGGGTTCTGGCTGCAGCAGGATCTCTGGGAAACCTGGATTGTGCTGGAGCTGCAGCAGTGGCCAGGGCTTGAGGCAGGAGTGCTACAGGACACAAGGCAGGGACTGGGGGTAGAAGGTGGCAACTCAAAGTAGGAGCAAACTCCAAATACCACCCCATGCCCTGTTATTTATATCCTGTAGCTTTCCCTGTAGCTATTTACATTGTTTTCCCCTTTGGAAATAGAGGAGCAGATTGAAAACCCAGGGTGTATCTATAACCATTAAAGTAGATGTTCAGCCTCTAACAATGAACTGCTGCAACTGCCTACTGAATTATGCACAAACACACCAATTCCTTGAAGACTGTGGACACACATAATAAATACCTCCTGTTACCAGCCAGGGGGGTTGACTCTGTAGTTTCTTTTCCCATTTCCACATGGTGGGCCAGGTGGTCTCTCCTGGAAGATAGCTGAGATGAACAAGGCGTTTGGGAGGCAGCATTAAGTTATGTTTGCAGAGCTTTCTCTTGAACTTCTAGGGAAAATAGTTATAAAAAGTGAAATATACACTACACACAAACCCTTTTTTTCTTTTTTCTTGAGTCCTAGCCTAAAGAACTATGAAGTTATGCAAAGTTTTAGAACTGTGCTTGGAAAAGGAGGGGAAGAGGAGCAGATACTGGCTGAAATGCCTGCTGCATCACTCCTTTTTTTCCTGCCCTTTCATTTTTAGGGGCTCCATCACCATTTAGATGCCTGTGACAGCTTGTCTTCTGAGAACAATATAGGCAGAGGAATCGAGTTAGACCTAAGGTCCATCTATTCCAGTATCTTGTCTCTGACAATATTCATTACTGTCTCTTTTTGAGGGAAAGTGTAAGAGCCATGCAGGAGTGAGATATGGAATAATGTGATTCCTTGCCTGGTCTCCTTGGATCTATAATACTTAGAGGCTGACCTCCCCCCTGAAGCACAGGGGGTTTTGTCCCTTCACTGTCATTAATTATGACAGTGCTGGACATAAGAGTGGATGTACTCGTTCTTCCTGTGGATTTTCTCCTCTTCCATCTCTTGGGACACATGATCTTGCATCTTGTTTGTCTCAGCAGAGCAGGACCTGCTCCTTACAAACCAGGGAATTACAGAGGCATTGCAAAAGGACAAAGTGCCCTCTCCTCATTATTCTTTATGTTTGATTATAAAGGACCCAGGTTTTATGATGGAGCCCAGAAGAACTTGCAGAGCAGGTGTTTGAACATTTTGTTGTGGCTTTTAGCTCTGTGGATTAGTTTGGCCCTTTTCAATGTCTTTCCTTATCTCCCTAATGTAGAGGCTTTTATAGAGCCCCTCAAAGGAATATTAATATGCTCCACACAGAGATTATTTTATTGCAGTATGAAATCCCTTGCACCTCTATTTTTTTATCCATTGTTTTTAAAGCCTCAATATACAGTGGTAATTTTGGAAAGTACTTAAAAGAATAGGTGGGATTTGCTCATAAATCAGTTGTGCTTTGATCTGTCTATTTGCTTCCTTAAGACTCTCTAAAAGGTGATAACAATTCCATATTTTTTATTTCCCCAGCATCTTGCTTTCACCAGTGGCATAGGTGTGTAGAATCCTCAGTTTTTAATAGGCTCAGGTTTCTCTTCCAGTGTTTGCTTCCACCTTTTGATTAGTGATGCTTTGATGTGTCTGTGCTGAGGTTTTGGATGCACCCTCTTCTCTCCCAGTGACTCACTGCACTCACTCAAATCCTCCCTGATAAAGTGTGTAAGCAGCAAATGCAGACTCTGTAATGAAATACAGGAAATATTGCTGTAATATTTGAGATGCTTCAATTTGGAGAGCAAGCAGACAGGGTATGGAGTTTTGGTTTTATTTATTGTGTTGCTCTTTTTGCTCGTGCCGTAAGCCTGTAACAATAAACTGTACTGTGCCACTTTGATTTAGAAGAAGCTTTACTTCAGGAGTGTAACTGCCCTTTAGTTACCATCAGTTCATTCCCAGCACATGGGAAACCATTCCCATATTTTTTCCCTTTGTCCTTGTTGGTGCTTTCCTGTGTGACATTCTCTCCACTCGTATGATCTCTGACCTCAGTGATGCACAAGTCGCTTCTGAGTCAAACTACAGATGAACCCTGCTCTCAACAGCTGCAGAAAATATTACTTGCTGCAAGAGCTGTTTGATGCTGTACTCCCCCGGGAAAGACGTTTATTTTCCAAAACAAGGGAAAAAACCTTGCTGTGAACAAAAGAGATAAAATATTAAGTATCATTTTGCCACCGACAAAGAATAAAAATAATTTAAGCCCGGCCATGAACGGCTTCAGCAGAGCATAGACTATTTTCAGGTGGAGTGTGTGCTCTGCAATTCAAAGCACAGCTGAACGTTCAGGCTTTTTTTCATTTCAAAATGCATCAAATGTATTTTTATTTATTTTCTTAACCAAAAAACCATGCTTAACAGTACATTTTCTAAGGCTGTTGTTGGCTTTTAATGGCGAGTCAATTTGTCCTTTATCAGAATAGCAACACATGGCTGAACCAACATAAACTCCGTCGACTGTCTCAGGCACGTGGTTGGGCTGCTGGCGTTTGAGTTGAATTGCAGGGAGGTGATAAGGATGCAGCCACCGTTTCATCCAGGTTTCCATTACAGAGCTGGATTGCAGCAACATCCCTCCTCGCCTTCACTATTCCCTTGTAGCCTAAAAGTAAAATAAAATCCTGTTTCAACTCCGGCTGCCTGGATCCTCGCGGGCGAGCGGCGTCCTTACCGATAACCTCGGCAAAACCGAGCGTGTCCTTTGGAGATAGAAACCCTCCACGCTGGTGCTTTAATTATTGCTTTCCACTTGTTACTGAACGTTTCTGCTCCCCTCCTTGCAGCCCATCCAGTTTCTGAGTTGCATCACGTACGGCTCACAAGCCGATGATGGGTCCTGCCATTCCCATGGCGTCTCCCAGGTCTAGCCGCAGACGCGGTGCGAACATCCCCCCAGGGAACGTAAGATGCTCCGGATTCATCGCCGAGCTCTGGGATGCCATCTGCAGTTCCCAACACTCCCTGCCCTTTCAGGGCAGCCACACTTCCAGCAGGGAAAGTTAATTGTAGCTGTCTCCAACTTTTCTTTCCGGAGTCGGGAATTCGTTACCGTGGCCCACAGGGTTCAGCGTTTTGGCTCGGAGCTCTTTTGATAAATCAGTTACGGACTCTTTTCAGTAGTTGTTTGCAAAGTAAGAAAGTTTGGTGCCAAATGGGGAGAAGATTTCAGAGCTGATACGTGACAAGATAGATGAGGGCCCAATGCAAATATGGATTATGCTTTCTCTGGCTGTCGATGTTGCCTTGAAATTGTGATTCTTCCTGACTTTTGATTGTTTAGAGGCTGCATTGATGTGAAATTCACTTGATTAGATTTCACTGCAGCTTGCATGTTTTGAAAGTTTTATTTTGAGCCAACACTCATGTGCAGAGTACCTCTTGAGTTATCTGCCATCAACTTCTTTGTGGCCAGTCCAGAAAGAGGCCTGCCAGGTCACCACACTGATTTATTTACAGTGGTAGGGCATCATTTTAGCTACTTTTTGGGTTTGCTTCTCATTTCCTTCCCAATTCTGTTAATACTCACTTTCATGAGTACAACACAAAACCAGACAGTCATCTTAATGACAGTGAAACTCTAACAGTGATACACTTGCAGAGCAAGGTGATTTGAGTACAGTAGGGTAGGCAATTACTGCTGCATTAACATATCCACATCACATTAATGATGGAGTGCCAGGCTCTGGTTTACTTTTGTCTTGCGTGCAGGAAGGGATCATTAGAGTCCCATGAATAATAGAAACCAGAGAAGGGGAAAAAAAAACCTATTAGGGTGTTTTATCTATCTTTCTGCAGTTGTGTTCTTTTTTCTGACAAAATGTCTGCGTTAGTATTCCTGAATAACTCTCAGTGGGAAATGTGATCTGAGCGCTGTTGGGATCAGTGGCAGGACTCCCACTGCTTTCAGCGGTGGTTGAATCAGGACTTTAAGAACTTGGAACACGTCTTGGTAGGTGGCTCCTTCCAGGCAGGTTTTTAATCTTTAAATCAGTAGGAGATGGGCAGGTCTCCCTGTTCACTGTAGCTATGGAGCATTTGCAGGACTTCAGTAGCTGCTGGGTTTAGGCAGATGGAAGGCAGATGCAATGCAAGTGATTCCATGCACATTGACTATTGATAATTCAATATTCTTTCACCTTCAGAAAGTACTTTTTGGTCTATTCTGGTAAAAAATGTATTTATTTAAAAACGCCTTTCTGCATGGATTACAGCTTTATTCCAGGGCTGTGGTTTTAGTTTTCACTTGTGGAGCCCAGGCATCATGGAGAGAAAAGGGTCCAGGATGCAGACAATCTTCCTGTGTGCTGCTGTTCTGTCAGCAACATCCAGAGGTTGTGAAAAAGTATCATAATTTCTGCAAAACATATAGGAAAAGCTATTGAAAATTGGATGATTCCTATTTTTCATCTATTTAACCTTTGAGGAAAGTGTGCGTTTTTGTCATTGGTTTTGCTCTTTGGACCCATGGGTCCAGGCCAGGACACAGAGCACAGTACAGAAACCTGCTCCTTTCAGATAGCTCAGGAAGGCTGGAATGAATAGGAATGATTTTCATCAGAAAAACCTGTTCACTGCAGGGACAACATTGGTATGTCCATCCTGCATGGAAAAAGCCACCTGTGAATGCTGAGGCACGTAAGAGCTGCAGGAGATATCTGTGGCATAGAGATCTGGAGAACTTTTCTTCTTGCCAATAGCTCCTGTGTACAGCAATTATCCACCTACTCAGAGAAAGGTATGGTTTATAAAATTGGCAATATAGGGAAAAGCAGGTAACCTGAGAGAGGGGACAAGAGATGATTTCTTTGGTTGACTCTTCAGCCCTCACTGATTAGAGATTTCTGCAAGTCTGACATGGTAGTTCAACTGCAAATCAACCAAGTGATGAAAACATCCCCTGACTTTGAAAATATCTCAGAGGCTGAGTGGTTTCTGGTTCTGCCATCCCAGGTGGCAATTCCACCTTCCCCACAATGTACAGGGGTGGGGGTGTGGTAGGAGTTTTTACCAAGGTGATAAATTATGGACAGATGCACAAACAGGATCTTTACGCTTGTCAGATGTAAAACGTTATTGGCTATAATATTGCTATTAGGCTTTTTGGCTGAGATCAAGTGCAGTGTCAGCTTTGGTTTATGTATCTTCCAAAGCAGCCTCACAACAGACTCAGAGGTTGTGGAAAGGTTCTCTTGGGTTGGTTTTTTGCTTTGTTCTTTTAATGGTTTTATCTGGAAATGCAGTTATTGAAGTGAGTGTAGTTTATCCTTCATATGCTAATGAATTGGCATTTACAAACAAGAAACATAAGTGTCAGTAACCTGATCAGGAACTGTAAAATAATTCCTATTTATCTCATCTACTCATATCTCAAAGAAGGCCTGGGGGTTCCAGACAGCAATAACATAAATACCAATTTAAGAGGTCTGGTCAATAAAGTGCTCTGCACACACACTCCAAATGTAATTAGTTACTCCATTCTGTTCCCATTGCGTTACCTATGGATTACCTCTATGGATTAAGCCTTCCAGAAATGTTTCTTTCCTGGTGTTTTCCCCTTGCTATAAATCAGGGAGATCAGGAGGCAGATCTCACCTTTGGATTTGCCTTCTGTGAGGGTGGTGAGGCCCTGGCACGGGGTGCCTGGAGAACCTGTGGCTGCCCCATCCTTGAAATTGTCCAAGGCTGGTCTGGACAGGGCTGGGAGAGTGGAAGGTGTCCCTGCCCATGGCAGGGGGGGAACGAGATGATCTTTAAGGTCCCTTCCAACCCAAAAGATCCCATGATTCCATAATTATATGAAATGTACTTTTTCTTTTTGGCATTAGTAATGGAAATTCCCTTGGGAAAAAGAGAAGGGGATTTTAGTGCACATGAGTACTTCCCTGAGCACTCAGGAGAGAGACCTGGATGTCCGATTTGGATATCATAAAACAATTGGAGTCCTATCAACGTTACTTTGGAACTCTTACTCCATTTAAGCAATGCAGAAACCAATTTTTAGTTGTGTTTCTTGCAGGTCAGAGCTGCAGGTTTTCCACTTGGGATGGAGAGTGCCCACCTGGCTTTGTAGTTTGCTGATGGGGAGCATTCACCCTCTCCTTTTCCAGTGCTGACAAACCTGGGGCTAATTATCAACAGGGGTCCATCTTACATTTCTTCTCAAAGCAGATTTTAAGGCCTGAAATCTGTTGAATTGAGAAGCTGAATCTTGAAGGAGTGGGAAACAAAAGAAGAGATGAAAAGGATCTGCAGCATAGGTTTGATTTAGCAGAAATAGGTCATTCAAGTTTTGTTTGCTTACCTTGGCAGACAGGTATGAGCCAAAAATACATTGCAAAAATAATGAGCTGAAAAACAATAATCCACTGAGGGGAGTGGGTAGATAAGATGGGAATGACAGTCCCCCTTTTCTGAGCTTGGATACTGGGGGGTACTGGTGTAATGTCTGCTGGAATGTTCCCTGCCTGTGGCAGGGGAGTTGGAAATAGGAAATCTTTAAGGTTCCTTCCAACCCAAACCATTCTGTGATTCTGTGATTCCACTGCATAAGTTTAATGTTCAGAAATGGAAAGTTGACAAACTTGGTGTTAGTGTGCTGGCCCAAATCTTCTAGGCCATCTTAACTAATTTTCATTTTATTTTTGCCAAATAAAAGTTGGCAAACCATATCCTGTTGAGACCTGTATTTGCATTAGAACAGAAATATTTTGTGAAATTGGTTGAACTTGCCATTATTTAGTTTAAGAAAAATCTAGGGAAAGATGCTATGATGTCTAAATAGCTCATTTCAAAGTTTTTAGAACAGAAGCTCTTGATTTTCATGCGCAGTCATTCCTTCATTTAGAATTCATTTACTTTCATTAGAAGAGTTTTCTAATTTTATGCAAGTGAATGACTCAGATAGGGAGCATTCTGCTGATTGTACAAAACACTCTTTCATGCAGAATTTTCCTGAAAATTTCAGTCTGGGTGTGCTTGTAGTGTCTGCTCTCATACCTCTGCTCTGTCCACCCACTCTTTAAATGCCTAAAACTTGAGGACTTCCACTTGATTTTTTTTAAGACTGTTTCTAAACCAAACGGCTCCACAATGGAGCAATTAGTCCTGGTGTTATTGAAATGCCTCTGCTTGCTTGCTTTCATTTTCCTTCATGTCACCCTAAATATTAGGATGGTTTACAGGCTGGTTTCAAAACAGAGAAACAAAGATGGTAATTTTTTAATTGGTGTGATGAACCTCGTGGTTTTGCTTAGATGGAAGATGCTTAGGAGGGGAGCTGTGATGGATGGTGTAGTCCAGATGGTGGAAATAGCTTCCAAAGGGTTGGAAAATAGTGTGGAAACATTGGATTTTTAGAGAGAATGATTTCTGATCCAGACAGTGCATGAGTAATATCATTCCATCCTCAGCTGTGCTTTGTCCTTTCCTTCTCTGAAGCCTTTTAGCCCCAAATCCAGGAGGCCTTTGCATGGCAGTCCCGCTCTACCTAAAGCAACACAAAGCCTCTTGTATTATTTTTCCCTTTAAGGGCAGCTTTTCCCCTGTACGACCTTCCCAGAGATCCTTTCATTCCCCAGCAGGTTTTAAAAAGTTAATCAGTGCCTTGTACAGCTCTCAGTGGTAGAAAGTGCTACAACACAGGCTATTTGTTCCTAAATCTCCACTCGACATAAACAGCAGCCAGTAATGTACATCCCCATCCACACACACCCACACACACACACACACCTCCTTTGGCTGACCTGGTTATTCCTGTGCTCCCCTCAGCCTGCCAGGGCTGTTCAGTTTAAGCAGCTGCACGCACTAAATAATAGAAACATTTAATGTTTTGCTGCTCGAGTGGTGCCCAGAGCAGTTTGGAGCAGCGTGGTCCCAGCGGATGGCAGCTGTGCCGTGCCTGGATGCCAGCCCTGCTTCCTTCCAGCCATTCCAGGGCTTTGGCTGCCACAACTGCAGCGAGGTGCAAGTGAGGGAAGGAACATGTGCTATTTTCTGAACACTCTGAGTGCAAACAGGAGCGGGTGTGTGTGTGTGTGTGTGAGTGTGTTTACACTTCATGCAAATTTAGATGTTCCTATAGTGGCACAAACCTCTTGGTGCTGCCGGAGAAGCTCTCAGAAGTTGTTTTGCTCTGTTGTTGAATTTAATTTCAATGTTTTCCTGTGTCACAGAATGTGTTCTCTGCCTTCCTGCTGGGGAAGACCTTCCCGTGCAGCGCTGGCTGGCTGCGGGCATCCCAGGGGAAGGCAGAGCTGCAGATCAGCCGTGCATCCTCTGACAGATTTTATAAAGAGAGCACAAAGCCCTTGGTCCCTCCATCCCCCTCTCTCTCTCCTTCCCCTCGCCTTGGACAGTGCATTTTCCAAACAGAGATGCTTTCCCTTGATTTATCTCTAAGCCTCAATGCCCACGTGGTCGAGTTCTTAAAAAATCTGAAATATCCAACCAAAGAACGTGGCAAACCCCTGTGGATTCCTGGCCAGTGATCCAGCCATTCCGAACAACCTTCATTTAATGCACCCCTCAGCCTTTCCTGGACAGATACAGCCCCTTGGGAAGGGGTTCAGGGTGGCTCAGGTGTTCTCCAGAGCCCTGCAGAGCAGGGGATCCCTCTTTATCTGCTTGTCTGCTCCCACAACTTTACTGGAAATGGGGGAGCAGCCCTGCAGAGGGGTTCTTGGCCCCAGGAGAGCTGCCACCCTCTGTGGGATGGGTTGTGTGGTTCCATGGATTTGGAGAGGCTGCAGGAGGCAGAAGCAGTGAATTGCTGCAGGTGAGAGGGGTGTGGAGGAGGGGATGCTCCCAAAGAACTCCTGGTACAAAGCGCTGCCGCCAAATGAGGCCAACACTGAACTGCTTCAGCCAAACCCAGTGGATGAGAGCCCCAGCTCGGCAGGGGCTCCCTCTAAATGAAGTGTTCTCTGCTCTTTGTCCAGACAGAAAATTGGAAAATGTCAGCTCTGTTTTCTGATCAAAATTCATTGTCTGCCAGCTTTCCTGAAAGCCATTGGTAATGCCTGGCTCCAGCCTGCATCGACGGGAGTTCTAAAGTACAGCACATGGCAAAGAGGAGTGGTAAAATAGGGGCTGCTCTCCTCTTGTAGGGGCTATTACTCTCCCTGCCTCCCCTGTGGGTGCCTGGTGTGAGTGTGGCAGCTTCTCTAGATAAAGAATGTAGTTTCCCCCAAAAGAAGAGGAATTTATTATTTTTGCTACATGGGAACCTGACATCTGACAAGTATTTCCTTCTCCCAAGCTCTGTTCTCCTTTTCTGTACATAAATATAGTGCTTGTGCCCTTCCAAACGTCCCAGCTCTCCTGAAAACTCCCGTGTTGTAGCCATCAGATTGGCCCATGCATTTTTAATGCAGTCTTATTGACTGGATTCAGGAAGCATAAGGATAAAACAAATCGCTGTACTACGAAGGAAAAAGCCATTTGGCCAAGTGCATCTGCTCACCTTTGATTTATTTCAGCAACTTTCTCCTATATTTTCAGTCTATTCCCTCCCCTTAAAAATAATCTATTAGTCTTCTAGTATTTTGGCATTTGCATCTGCAGTCTGCTTCTCAGCCTATTCCATATTCACATTCCTTTGATATATACATGTGAAATAATGACCCAGAGCTGAAAAACTAGCTAAACCTGGTTTCTGATACAATCCCCCTGGTATTTAATTGTACTTTCTTTGGCATCTAAAATGATGGTTTGTGTGATTGCTATCTAAATGTACAGTAGTGTATCCTGGAGGAGCTAATCGTCGTGTCCGAGCGGGGAGTGTGAAACCAGGCTGAACAAAGCCCCTCCAGATAAATGAGCTGTGTGCTGTTTGCTCAGTACTGTGGCTAACCTCAGCCTTGCAAGTGCTGCCTTGGATAAATGCTGCTGAGGGAATGTAGAAATCCATTCAAACTGGAAGGTAAAATTCCAATTCCAAACCTTGGCTGGCTCCCGAAGCCGTCCAGGCTGTTCCTTCAGCCATCAGGTTGAGGTGTGCAAGCTTCCAGCTGGGTGGGAGGAAGGAGCCTCTGAAGAGGGTTTTGTGTGGGTTTGCTGGGTTTGTAAGTAAGTGTTAATCTCCTCTGCCATCTTCAAGCAGGATTCATTAGAACGTGGTGGAGCATGGTCCTGAGAGCAGCAGCATGGAGGAGCCATCCAGGGGCACTTCTGGATAAGCCCAAACTTCTGGGATGCCCTTTGGGGTATGGACTGGTGTGTTAGCTTTCCACACATTGCTGTGAGGTACTTATGGCCAGTCCACATCTTCCAGGAGCAAAAATACCAGAGTCACAGAATGCCACATTGGAAGGGATCTCAAGGATCACCTGGTCCAACTCTTCTTGGCAAAAGCAGAGTGTGGACAAGCTCAGCACCAGCTGAATCTTAAAGTGTCCAATTTTGGGGAATCCACCACTTCACTGGAGATATTGTTCCAATGTTTATTCCAATGATACATAATGATTATTCTCATTGTGAATTTTTTTCCTCTTGTGTCCAAGTGGAATCTCCCCAGGAGTAATTTGTACCCATTACCCCTTGTCTCATGAAAAGGGAGTCTCCCTCTCTGTAGCCATCCTTTAAATACCTGAACATGGTGATGAGGTCTCTCCTCAGCCTTCTTTTCTCATGGCTGAACAAACCCAGGTCTCTCAGCCTTTCCTCATATGACAGCTTCCCAGTCCTGGGATCATCTTTGTGGCCCTTCTCTGGACCTCTCCAGCCCATCTACTTTTTTTTTTTCATAATGGGAACCAAAACTGAGCACAGTATTCCAGCGTGTCCTAACAAGCAGTGGGATCATGACCTTTTACCTCTGCTGGGGATGCCCTTGCTGGTACAACCCCCCTGTTGGCTCTCTTGGCCACAGCAGCACCCTGGTCACTCACACTGACTTGTCCAAATATCAGCAAAAATTAGCTGAAAAGGAAAAAATAGAGGAAAGAATGATCATATGGAAGTCCAAATGCTCCGACAGCCCTGGTCTTTCCAGTCCCATCCCAATGTCCCTGGAGCAAACAAACCCAAAGCTCCCTGTCCGTCTCTTCCCTAAACTACACACGCTGTGGTGCTTTTCTGCATTGTGCTGCTGCTGGGAGCTTGTGAGGCTGGTGCTCCACATCCTGATATAAATTGTTATCAGCAGCATAATAAAGAGTGATACACAGCGCCGCGCCGGCCCTCGCACGCCGCGAGCTTTTATGCTGCTTGTTTAAATCCAGCTACAATATTGCTGCAACTTCACAAGATACTGCTGCTTTTTAGCCTAATGGGAATGATATGGTTTGTTCCCAGCTGCCTTCAGAGCAGAGCTGTGCTGGGGGATTGGACAACTAAACTTGCAGCCTCACAAGGGTGGTGCTGACCTGGGGACTTGGAGCGGATCCTTCAAGGGGAGCAGGCAGGACTGGCAGGGAAAGTCACCTAAAGATGGTTGCAGGGGGAGGGTATCATCATACTGTTGCAATTTGCACTGTGGGAAAGGATAGCTTGTGAAAAGACAGAAAAAAGATTCAGTGGAATGTAAATCCTCCTGCATTAGGATGCATTTCCCCTAAAGCATCCCTTAACCAAATGGGCTGTGAGGTTCCCTTTGTCTCAGGCAGTGTTTTCTGTTTAAGTGATGGATGTTTAATTCTGTGATGTGTCCTTAAGAAAAAAATAGTGTGTCTGTGTTCAGCATTGACCTAAAGCCAATAGAGAGAAAGGTTTTGCAGATTTTTGTGTCCAGTATCTTCAGGAAATAATGTTCCTTAAAATATATTTTATAATAACCTTAAGTGGAGAAAATTGAAAAACATCATTCATACTTTGATGTCCTAAAGTATGAAATCAGAACTGCTTACTAGCAACTAAATTCCATCCCTTGACCATAGAAAGAGGCAAGATTTAGGAACATGCTAAGATCAAATAAAAGGGGGTCAGCTTTGTGGAGCAGTGGCTGTGGGATTCACTGGCACATGGGAGTCATGAGTGCAGCTCTGAGCTTGGTGTTTCCCTTACAAGCTGACATTCCCACTGCGGGCTGCAGGGCTGTTTGCAGCACAGCCCTTGAAAAAGGCTCTGCACCAGCTGCATGGGGAGCTCAGTGGTCAGAAAATGTCCCCAGGACATGGGACACCTCAGTTCCAACCCCTCAAACTACAGCTGCCTCTGAGAGTTTGGCTACAGTGCTTCTGTAAAGCAGAAGTAAAAGCACTCCTGTGTCTCAGTATGGCATTCTGAGCACTACAGACACCCCAGACTGGAGTTTCAAAGGTGTTTAAATGCCTGATGATTCAGTTAACAATTTGGAAAATCACTCAGGTGCCCAACTTGTTGGCTTTGTTCAGGGTTTAGTCAGCCAGTATTGGCTGATAGACACAGATAAATAGACCTGGAGAGATTTTCACTTCATGGCACAATTCTTAGAGGAGAATTTTAAGGCTCTTCATCTGCCATGGGAAAAGGAAAGTTTGGGAAATAGCTGCAAAGCATGGTTATACCCCTACTGCAGGTTATGATTATTCCTTGTGAAAATCCACATGGAAATGTTGCTCTGCAGAGCCCTGCTTAGGAATCCAAACACTGACAAGTTCACCACAGACTGCAGGAAATTTGATACAGAAAATCTCTGGCCTGACCTTTGAATGACCCCAATCCTGAAATATTTAGTTTGTTGTACACAGTCTGCTTTAATTCATTTCAGAAGAAAACCTGTGTACCCCAGAGCAGAGGACCTGGCCAGGTGTGAAGGGCTGCAGCTGATGTGTGCCATCACCTCTCCAGCTGAACTCCCAAAGTCTGGGGTTGCATCTTCCTTCCCAAACCAACTGCTTGGGAGGCTGGCTGTGAAGAATTTGAGATTATGTCTCTTTGTGTGTATGTACAGGAAGATTTTTCTGAACCAGGCAGAACTGAGATGGTACCAAGAGTGCTCTAAAGCCTTATGGACGTGGAAGATTTGGCCACAGCTTTATCATGATACTACTACTAATATATATATGTATGTACTACTAAGATATATATGTATGTGCTACTAATAGATATATGTATGTGCTACTAATATATATATATGTACTTCTTTATGCTGAGGAAATATGTTCATCTTTTACCAGTCTGTTAACATTCAGGGTGTGGTGAGTTTGCCTTCAGCTTCTTTAGGAGGGAGTAGAGGAGGCTTTTTTGGTAACTGTGTTTTGTTGGACTCATAATACCTTGCTGGTTATTGGCTATAGGCAATAATCTGGTCTTTATTTGGAATATGTTGTCCAGAGAAGCTTTGGCTGCCCCATCCCTGGAGGTGTCCCAGGTTGGATGGGGCTTGGAGCAACCTGGGATGGTGGAAGGTGTCCATGCCCATGGCAGGGGTGGGAATGAGATGATCTTGAAGGTCCTGCTCTATGAGTCCATGATTTATACCCCCAAGTCTTGCTTGAATTCCTTCTCCAAAGATATCTGGAGGAAGATAGTACAGTTCTCTTCCTGGGGAGAGAGGTGGATTGAGCTCCTAACTGAACACCTCACCTGCTCAAGGCTTCTAAGATGGGAGCATAATTGGCAAATTTCACCTACAGATTGTGGAGAGGAATAGAGTCCCCAAGGATTCAATTCTTTCTCCTCTGAGCAGGAGCAACTGAGCTCCCAGCTTCCAGGCCTCCTTCAAGTTCTCTAGGTCAGGAGGCAGGAACTGAGGCCATGGATTTGGAGGGAATGGCCATTTTTGACTTTCACAAAATCTGCCTGTGCTTCCCTAATGCCTTCTCTGAGTGCTGTAGCACTGAGGGCATGGTCCATCAGGTTTTAGCAGGCTGTAAAGGATTCTCAGCATCCCTGGGTGCATTTTTATGTACCTTAATCAGCCCTGTACCTGTGTTTTTATTGCTGCAGGGTCCTGCTGCTGGAGCAGTGATTTACTTTGTGTTTTATGCAGCACCCTTTACACCTGCTTGTGTCTCTGAGGAAACAAACCTACAGAGGGGTGGCCAGAGCACAGCACTGACCCTGCCTCCCAAAAACCTGGAGAAGCAAGGAATGGGCCACCCCTGTCCTGACTCCCAGGTGTTATTGCAGTCATGCTCCTCCTGGATTGATGCAAATGGATGCAGAGAAGATGAGTGACTCATCTGATTCCCATCAGAGCTGGGTAAGGACTTGCAGGCCTGTTCTATACCCCAGAGCATCCCTCCTCAGAGCCTGCCCTCTGCAGAAGTATTAATGCATCCCCTTTTCTTTATGGCTTTAATTATTGTGTGCACTGGGCACGGTGAGAAGTGGATGTCTTTGTGTTAAGCAGCTAATTAATGTTTGGAACTTCGTCTTCTGTTTGTTGTAGGGGTTTGCAGGAAACTCCTCTCAGCTACAATAGAGTTTGTGAAATATGTACTGTAGATCCCAAATGTTAGAGACAAAAAGATGAGGTGCTGCTAAGGGCCATCAATGCACATTGACTCCTTTTGGCCCCACATACATCAAAAAAATGAAGTGAAACCCTTTGCTGGAGGACTGATTGCAGCTGAGGCACCTTCTTTAATCTCCCATGTGCAGGATGCCTTGTGAGCCAGGAAGGCTATCAAGATACAGTATTAGTTAACATTTGCTTTTTAGATAATGTGCACAGTTTATTTTGGCTAGAGTTCATTGAATATGAAATTTTTGTAATTAAGATACTTAAACCTGCAATATTTTGTTTTCTGCAGTATTTTTTTTTCCAAATTGGCATAATTTCTGCAGCATTTATTACCCAGTAAACAACTACTGCAAGAAAGAGCAATTTCTCCCACTGCATTTTTTTTTAATCTGTTTTTAACCTTTCTGGTTTTATGCCTTGTTAGGCAGCTTTTTCTTTTCACGAATGTGTTTGAGCAATCACAGAATAAAAATAAAGTAGAGGAGATATTAAAGTCCCTATTCCTAAGGTAATTAAATATCAGTCTTCTATTAATTTGTTTTAACATGCACATCTGAATGAATTCATCTCTGAACACCCCACAAAACAATGTAAATCAGTGAGTCATCACAGGTATGATGTTTCTCTTTTGTCCTTCAGAAGAAGCCAGACTCTTAAGACATTATGTTTTACATATTTAGAGGTATTATAGGCTTCTTTCAGAGATGTTATCAGCCTCCTGAAAAAGAAATAAGAGAACAGATGTGAAAAAATGTCCTTGGTGTAGATGGTGAGCCAAAAGAATTCATAGTTCTTGGATGTTCTTTTTATTTTTAATGGTACATAAAAAGAATTTACTGAAAAAACTTGGTTGTGCTTTATATCTTTCTGTCATGGATCCTTTGGATGAAGCTCTAAAACCAAACTGAAATTTTATTAAATTGATGAACATCAAAACCCTGTAGCTCTCTATAATCTCAACAGATTTTCACGTGAGAAAACATTGTTAAAATAAGTCAAAACAAAAGGGAGAAAACTGCTCCCTTTCTGGTTGTGTTGGGAGGGGTTAAGAGGGATAAAATCACTTTTCAGAGTGATTGCTGGGAAAAAATGAGATTCTTCAGAGCACTCAGGCTCTGGTAGGGGAGGGAATATGCAGATTGTTGTGGCACTGTGAGTTTATTATTTATGGAGGGACGTCCAGATGAGCGCAGGAGGAGTGTGAAATTGAAGAACAAATTAGGGGTAAAAGGTTATTTATTTTCCAGCTAAATCCTCTTTCTTTTGAATATTATTAGTAATTCAATTTTTAGCTAGGAAGCAGCCCAGCCTGAATGCAGTGCACGAGGTGAGTGGGGTCCCATCTCCTCCCCTGTGCCTGTGTGTCAGGATTTACAGCCCAGGAGAACAACTCACTCGTGAAAATACAGATTTTTCCTCAACTGCTCCAGTTAATTCTCTGTTGTCCAAAGCATAACTGTGAGGAGTGTTGAAACCATGCCAGCCTCCCTGTATGTCACAAAAGAGATTGCTTAAATCACTCTGCCAGGTAGCCCCTGCTTCCCCTGGGCTGGGAAATAGCTCCAGCTCCTGGTCCCTCAGAGGAATTCATCTGCAGGTGGTGTCTGCACCCAAAATTTGGTGTGGTGATGACTTTTTCTCACAGTTTAGTCCTTACATTTAGCTGTGAGGTAGGTAAATGGTGGGGGTAAGGCTCTTCTCCCAGTCAACAAGAGACAGGACAAGAGGAAAATGCCTCAAGATGGGGTGGTTTAGATTGGAGATTTGGGGAAATTTCTTCACCCAAGGGATTGTCAAGCATTGCAACAGTCCCCATCTCTGGAGGGATTTAAAGCACAGGTAGATGTAGCACTTGGGGACATGGTGGTGACCTTGCAGTGCTGGGGGAGCAGTTGGACTCAAGGAGCTTGGAAATGTTTTCCAGCCCTAAAGATAAATGTGGTCAGCCCAGCAGGCCCCAGCAGAGCATTTGCTTCTGTCACAGTACCTGGAGGTCCTGGAGCAGGTGACAGCCTGGGGGAAGGTGCATGTGGGACCTCAGTGTCACCTGCTAGGTGTGCCTGGCTGCAGGGGAGAGGAGCCCCTGTGCTGAAGCACAGCTTGGCTCAGCAGTGGTGCTGGCTGCAGGAACAGGGCATCGATCCAATGCTCAGCATCCTCAGTGCTAATTAGCAGCAGGGATTGCTGGAGGGCAGGAGGGTGCCCAGGACTCCAGGGGTGTAGTTTGCCCTTCCAGAGCAATAAATCCATATTGGTTAAACTGCCTTTGTTAAGTGTTTGTGGAATCAAAAGCTGTGCCTGTGAATTTGTGTGAAGTGAGGTCTGTGTTAGCACATCATCACAGAGAGGGGCAGCCCTGCTCAAGGAGATGCTGTGGATACTAAAGCTCTGAGAATCTGGGATTGTATCCTTGTACAAGGAGGGCAGGACACGAGGAACAGGCCTTGCCAGGGATGCAAAGCACTGCAGGGAATGGTGAGGATGGGCTGTGAGTTTATTCCAAATAATGACAAAATTTGTGTGAGGCTCCACAAATGTAAATCTAAGCTGCCCACTAAAAGGATATAGCAATTATTCCTCTACTGTTGGAATGACAGCTAACAAGACAATAAACAGCTGGAGAATATACATGGCTTTAAATGACCATCATCTCTTACACTCAGAAAATAATGTAATCTCCTCACAGCTTCCATATCCCTGAAGTATGTGCGAGTCATTAGCTGTTATGATGTACATAACCATCCTTTCATTTTGAGGCCTTTTCTTTATTCATTTTCTTCATTGCACAACACAAAAGATCTCAAACTACATGCTGGTTTAGGCCAAACAAAAATTGCTACTAAGAATAAAAGAAAATCTATCATTTTGTTTGCTGCTTAGGAAAGCAGCTAATACAAATCCTCGATGCCTCTGCCAGGTACTTCTGTAATTCTGTCCTTTATGCTCCTATTTTGCCCATAATTTCACAATCCCATTCAATTCTTTTTAATCTGTATTAGATGTGTTTACATTAAATCCATTACAGGCACTTAAGGAGTTTGCTGGGGTTTTCCACACTTCATGAAACAGAGGTAGCAGTGCCTGTGCTCCATCTAAAAGTGGGATGAGCCAAGAGTCAGAGGCAGGAGAAGGTGGGTGGGTTGTTAGCTAATGGGTTAATAATGACACCAGGCTGGGCTGTGTCCTGTTCAGAGCCTTTGTAGCTCCATCTGGGAAATTGTACAAGATGGGTTTGCTCAGCCACAAACACACCCAGCACAATGGAGCTGAAAATGAAAACCCAGGATGAAAGAAGCAATGTATTAGTTCACAGACAGCTGCAGTACAAAGCTTCCAGGAAACAGAGTTTTGGAGAATTGTGAAAGTTTTAGGAGGTAAAGTGGGATGGCTGGAAGTGATTTATGAACAATCAGAGATGCTGTGCCTCAAAGAGGGACTTCTCAGAAACTGAGGCTAAAAGCATATGTTGAAAGTCCAGAGCAGAGAAAGAGGAATACAGAGCTGAGTTAAATGTGAAAGAACAAAGATAAGCTGGAGTTGAGTCAGCAAAAAAAGAAGAAAAAGAAACTAGAAACTTCCTTAGAAATAATCTATAAAGGAGAAGGAAGTTCAAGGTGGAGAGCAGGCCTATAACAAATTACGAGAGGGGTCTATTTAATAGGAATTCAAATGGCTGTGGTGCTAAAAAACTTTCTGAACATTTCTATAGTGAAAAGAAAGATTAGTTTCTGGCTCCAGAGAATTAGTATTGATCGTCATTTGCTTTTGATGGGGCCATATTTTGCCCAGTAGTTGTGAAGGGGTGTAATGTGTGTTACCTCTGGCATCCAAAAATATCCCAGAGGTAATAAATGTGGATGGAAGTGATGAAGGTGAGGAGGAGCACAGTGAGAGCCCTCAGATCTTAGCAGCTGAGGAAGGCCAGTGGAGTTCCAGGGCCCAAGGAGTTAAACTGCTGACTCAGCCCTGGAAGAGCTGATGGGCATGTCTAACATTTAGAGGTGCAAATGTTACAAGCCTTGATCTAATTAGCACCTTCTGAAGCAGGAGCTGGGGCAAGCCATGGGATGTCTGCCTAGCTGAAGTGATGGAGAGTGTCTAGAAGGGTGCCAAAAGTGTGACAATATGCCCAGCTTGGCATTAAGTGAGATTTTTCAGCAGAAGGATGTAAGACAGCACCCTTGGGCTGGCTCCTCTGGCAGCAGGATGTGCCTAAGGCAGCCACACACCCTCCACGGACTCTTTTATTTCCCCTCTTGCTTCTTCTTTAATGTAGAAAGAAATCCTTTTCTGCCATTTGAAAGAAAACTTTAAAGGTAGACACAGTGATGTTGGTCTTCTGCAGAGGAATGAACGTCACCTGCAGGGATTTAATTAGCAGACTCTAGGTAAACAAAATGGACAAATTACAGTAAAGGGGAGCTGATAAAATTGGAGGAATCATGGGTTACCTGGTGGAAAGCTAATAGACTATCAGTTTGAAAACAGTATGTAAAGTGATTCTGGCAGTTCCATTTGAAAAGTATCTTCTATCATCAGTGAAATAAATGGAGCTAAAATCAGTGGTGTTAGAAGGCTAATGAAACCAAGTGCAGCAAGGAATGCAACTTTACAAAGAGCAAATCTCACTAAGAAAGTGTTCTGTGCCTTCAAACAGAATCACTGCCTCTTTTGGCAGCAGGTAATGTAATTAATGTCATAAATTTGGATTTTTCCAAAGCATTTGGTATCGCATTTCAAGAAATCTATTTGACAAATTAGTTTAGCGAGGGCTGCAGTGTGAAGCACAGCCGGGAGACCGCACAGCAGAAGCTGAATGATGGATAGCCAAGGATTGCAGGCAGGAGAGGCACCTAATGGGGTTTTCTGGAAAGGTGCTAGGTCCAGTTTTAGTTAACCTCTTCATTAATGAGCTGGGAGAGAGAGTGTAAGTGTGCAAATTAATGATCTCGGTTGGAGAAGATCCGCAGATAATAAAGGAGGGGGAAATAAGGAACGTGGGCAAAAAGATAACAAACTGCCTTCACCTTGAAAATAGAAATGCAGGTGTTCCTAGTGCTCAGCAGAGCTGTGTGGGAGCACAGCTGGCGCTGGAGGAACAGACTGAGAGAGCAATAGAAAGGACAATTTAGATGTAAGTTGGCGATGAAGTATGAAAATATGAAAAATAAATATAAAATTGTGGTGTATGTGGCAGCATTTCATCATGGTGAAGAGGACGTGGCAGCGTGACTCACATCTCTCAGGACATTGGGTAGTCAGATGGGAGGAAGTATTAAAATGTACGCTGTGAAAAATATTCTTATATTGGCAGGTGGATGGTTGAAGTGATATACTGGTGTTTTAGCTGTATCCTGTACTTCTCTCAAGTCAAGAAACAAGTAGTTTTAGCCTGGATTTGCTAAGCCATAAAAGCCACACAAAATGCAGACTGGGAGGTAAATCACAAAGATGACAACAGGGATGAAAAGGAGGAGGAACAAGTGCAAAGCCTGATGCTTGGTACATGCAGTTTCCAGTTCTTGTGAGTGAATTTTTCTCTTCATAGAGAGTTAATTCATATGTGATCTGCACTTTCTGAGGCACTTCCCAGTTGATGAGCACTGTGATGTGACATCTGAAAGATTTGGGAATAAGGAAAAAAGCCCTACAAACAACAATAGGGAAAAATTAAAAAAAAAAGGAGATCTAACGCAGAGTAACAATATTCTGGGGTTATCTCAGTCAGCTTGCAAACCCTCTTTGTGTGATAGCAGAGGGTGCAGAGATTCCTGTGAAACAGGTGCCTCATTAAATTAGGCTTATGTTTGGAAGGCTTGAGAGGGATTTTTTTGGAAGGAGTAGAGATAAATGGATATAACAGTCCTGGGCAATTGTTAGTTCAGAGCAACCATCAAAGCCCCCAAAATGTTATTTTTGGTTGCAGATGGCTGCTGAGAGAGAGCTGAGTGAGCTGCTCTGGTTGTGTGCTGAGGGGCTGGGTGGTGAGGAGCACATGGGATGGAGAGACACCAGCTCACCCTCTCCCTGTTCTACAGAAAATTGTGTTTATCCAGGTACTCATTAAGTGGCACGATGTTTGAGCAGGGAGGGAGCTTGCAATTCAGCTGTCATCACTGATAAGAACACCAACAAACCAGCAGAAGTGGATCCCACCATAGGCTTTTTAACCACAGGAGTGAGGATTAAAGAATTCAACCTGTGCTTTCTCTGGGAAGGCAGATAACTGTCCTTGGAGAGTTGCTGCAGTGTAAGGTTACCAAGATTTTCCTTAAGGATAAGTTACCCTTCTAGTACCTGAAGGGAGACTACAGGAAAGATGGAGAGGGACTTTTTTACAAGAGTCTGGAGTGACAGAACAAGGGGGAATGGCTTCAGACTGAGAGAGCAGGTTTGGATTAAATATGAGGAAAAAATTCTTCCCTGTGAGGGTGGGCAGGCCCTGGCATAGGGTGCCCAGAGAAGCTGTGGCTGCCCCTGGATCCCTGGAAGTGTCCAAGGCCAGGTTGGACAGGGTTTGGAATAGCCTGGGGTAGTGGAAGGTGTCCCTGCCCATGGCAGGAGGTTGGAACAGTCTGAGCTTTGAGGCCCTTTCCAACCCAGGCCATTCTGGGATTCTGGGATTCTGGGATTCTATGATTCTATGATTCTATCATTCTATGATTCTATGATTCTGTGACTCCAATCAAATTCATACATAAACTCTCCTTACTGGTTTCAATCTAATGCCTGCAACTTAGACTTTATGAGAATTTAGACTTTTTGAAGTTGCATTTAGTATTTCCCTCAATTTGGCAAACAACACAGGTTCTGCTTCAGTCTGCAAGTGCTAGTGAATTGTTCACTCTTCATAATTTATGATGTGCAAATTGCTCCTTAGGTCTCCCAGCATTGTTCTGTCCCTTCCTTGGAGTTTTCTGTGAATTTGAGTGGCTTTTTAAGGCAGGACATGTGGCATGCAGTAATTTCCAAGCAATCTGAGGCATTTCTCAGTGACCCAGGCTTGTCACAACTGTACTTTGCTGTGTTTCTCATGGTCCCCACCATGTCTTGGGCATTTTCACATAACAAGGAAAGCCCTGAACTCATGTTGTATTCACAGGAAGAGTTTTACATTTTACTCTTCATTTTCAGGAAGACTTTATGCTGGTGGCAGGCAGGGCTGAGGCTGGTCCCACATTTCCCCTTGCAGGAACTCCTCATTCTGCTGCTGCCACTCTTTCCTGGGGACACCAGGAAAGCCCTGCTGCCTCCTCCTGCTCACACATCCATGGTGCTCCTCTGGCACCTGCACCTCGGGCTATCCCTGAGGAACAGCATCCATCACGGGGTGCATTCCAGCAGGACTTTCTCCAGCAGCTCTCTGCCACTTCTCCCATTTTCACTCCTTTCTTACAGAGCAGGAAAAGCCTTTTCAAAACATGATGGAAGGGAGCTGCGATGGCACTAGTGAGAGATAACATTTTGGAATGGCTCCTGGGAAGAGGACAGTTCTCAGGTTGCTGTTGTTAATTGCTGCCCCAAGATGTGCAGGATGTCTCTGTTTCTGCCTGTGCAACTGAGGAACGAGTCTGGACTCTTCACTTTTCGGTCTTGACGTTGTTTATTAATTCTTATCTATAAAATTTTCTTTCTGCCCAGCCGAGATCTGCTCAGCCAGGCAGCCACAGACACTCTGACCGCCCCAGAGGCGGTGTTGTCTTTTTAGACTACAAACTACGTATAACATATTTACAATTAATTCCCAATACCCATCACCTATGTTAGACAGTGCTCTTCTATTCTAAATATAACATATTTACAATTAATTTCCAATATCTATCAGCTATGTTAGACGGTGAGCTTCTATTCCAAATATAACATATTTACACTTAATTCCCAATACCTATCACCTATGTTAGACAGTGCACTTCTATTCTAAACCAATCCCAAACATCACTGCAGAAAATGGAGAAGAAGAAGAAGAAGAAGAAAGGCTAGACACGCCCAAGTTCCTCCATCTTGTCCCCATAACCCCCATACCAAAAATCCTAAAATCTACATTTTCACCCTGTGATCATTTTATTATTATACTATTTAAACTTCTGTGACTTTCAGGTCCTCATACAAAGCTGGTAACTTGCTCCAGGGGTCACAATCAAACCCACAGGTGCTCTGGGCTGTGTGCCAGGGTCTCTGAGCCCCCTGGGGGGGTCCTTGGCAACTCTGGACATCCGGAGGGGTGCATTGAGTTCTGACAGACAGTGGGAACTCACAGGAGGATAAGTGATATTTGCTTCCTCAGCATTATTTCCATGGCTGCTGGGGGGAATTTGCACGAGGCAGGTGCAGTTTCCCTGCCCTGGAATGCAGAGTGCTGAGGTACATTTTCTGTAGCTCCTTGTTTGATCTTTTTTCTTTTCAAGTCCAACCTGCTGCTGCACTCACTTGTCATAATCCACTCTCTCGTGTAGCCATTCACAGGGGCTGGTTTTGTCCTGCCATTTACAGCCCTCTCTGTAGGCACCATTAGTGTGTGAATGCAGAAACAGCCCTTTCAGGATGCATCATTATTAGGTTCAGTGTGTGATAAACCTTTACCCAGCAGATGCATTAGGGAATTCTTTGTTGCATATGAATCACTTACCTGAGCAACTGTTGCAAAATACTTTTTAAATTAAAGGACATGAATGGAAGTTTTTGCAGTGCCTTTCTCCATAAATTAGATGGTTTTGTACATGTGTGCTACTGAGCAGGAAACCAAAGGAAATATTTATGAGTGGTAGTAATAGTTAATTCTTTTAAAAGCACTATAAACCCACATGCTCCAGGTCACATGGCAAACCTCAGCTGACATAAAATCAGAAGGATCAGTCTATTATGGACAAGATATTCCATATGAGATGGGGAGTTTGTGCATCCTCCAGAGTGTCTGAACCTGTCTGCTTTTGCTGTGGCAAAGCAGCTCTTGTCTCCTGAACGTGCACTTGTCTCATTATTCCTATTTAGTGAAGGCCATAAAGTGTTGGAATTTATGTCCTGGAGAAGAGAAGGCTTTGGGGTGACCTCATTGCAGCCTTCTAGTGTCTGAAGGGAGCTGGCAAGAAAGGTGGAGAGCTGATTTACAAGGGCCTGGAGTGACAGGACAAGGGGGAATGGCTTCACACTGAGAGAGAGTAGGTTTGGGTTGGGGATTAGGAAGAAGTTTTTCCCTGTGAGGGTGGTGAGGCACAGGGTGCCCAGAGAAGCTGTGGCTGCCCCTGGATCCCTGGCAGTGTCCAAGGCCAGGTTGGACAGGGCTTGGAGCAGCCTGGGACAGTGGAAATTGTCCCTGTCCCTGGCAGGAGGTTGGAACAAGGTGATCTTTAAGGTCCCTTCCCACCCAGCCCATTCTATGATTCTGTTCCATTATTCTGTGACTGTTCTCATCAGGTTTGCCATTCAGCTGAGCACGCTGTGGTGGGGACAAGAAGTGTCACCTCTGCTCCAGCCAGTGTCACTCAGGCCATCCCAAGCTGTCCCAGAGAGCTGCCTGTGACCAGCCTATTCCTGCTGGGAAATCACAGATGCCTTGGCCCTGGGAGCTGGAATCCTTTGCAGTTGGATGCTCTTCGTACTACTAAACTGAAGATTCTGTGAAATCAATTGGGAGGGGGAAGAAAAAAAATCAATGCCTGGTTTTTCAGGATGAAAAGGCAAGATAGCTGCACAATTAAGCACTGGAACACATTTTCCACACTCTTGCTGTCATGTTCTCCTGATTCCGTGTCTTGGCTGTTCATCAGAAATAATTAAACTCTCTCCCATGGGCAACAATTACTTGCTTAAAATATTTGAGTAAAAAAGAATGCATTTATAATTACCTACCCTTTTTGAAGGTGAAAATGGAGATTATCTTTTGATGAAATAAATGTATGTGGGGAGACTTGCTAAGGAGCAGAGCACTGCATCCTGTGGCAGTGGGGAGGGTGTTTGGCATGGGATGCAAAGTGCTCCATGGTGTATCCCAAACTCTGGTGTGTGTTAGCTCAGCTTGAAAGAACTGAATGAAAAACCTGAAAAGGTTTTGATTTCAGAGTTAGGCCCAAGTCTGAGCCCCTGCCCATGAGTAAGAGGTGTTTATTCTGGCAAATCTGCATATGGACTTGACATTTTTAAGCAGCAGGAATGAAGCAGGAAACATATCCAATTTGTACCTATCAAATATGGCCCTTTTATTTAGTCACACCATGTCTTCCCTTTTCATGCTAAGAGTTGTCTTTATTCCTTTTGACTCTTACTCTCAAGGGACTTGGTGCTTTGAAAGTGTTTTATGTTTCAGAGCAGCCTTTTTCCCCCTCAGATTTGTTTACTGATCCATCCTTGGTAAGACCTTTTAGTGAATGTGATAGGAAGGTTATTAAAAATAAAATATTCATCAGGAAATCAGCCATAAACATGTGGGCTGGTTAAAATTCAGTTGTTAATTCTTTCAACCTTGACATCATTTTGCCTTTTTACTTAATATCTGTGTATACAAATTTCTGAGCTAATTTATTTTATCAACTTATGCTTATTTCAGTTGTTCCTACGACTCGCTCTTGCCTGCAATGTCAAATAACATGACAATGTTAAAAATGACAATGACAAATGGAGGGTTGTGACAGATTGGCTGAATTTGAATGTCTCTTACTGAGAAAAATGTTTCAGGAGTGCCATTAATTGCTTTCACAGCAGTGAGATATGTTTGTGCATCTTGTCTGTCACTTGGTGCCTGTTCCTGCTCTTCCCATGTGGAGGGGTGACAACTCCTTCCTCTCCATTGCCTGGAACAATGGTGCAGGGCAGGGAGTGCGGGAGAGAGATATGGGAGGGAAAGCAGAGAAAGTTGGTGCTGGGCAGAGGTGGGAGCTGGATTTAGCTGGATAAATAAATGAGAGTGGGAATGGAAGGTACTGGAAAGGCATCTCCAGGAAGCAGGGTGACAGCAGTGGCAGTGAGTGACTCCCCTGGGAGCTCTGCTGGGTCACACCATTTCCATTGCACCATTCCCACTGAAGCCATTGGTAATGCTCATTCTGGTGATTTTGTTCTTCATTTTCTACTTCAGTTCTCTTACTTCCTCCCACAGGCTCTTCCTCTTCTCCTTTCAGCATCCTTCTGTTTTCTCCCACTGCTATTCCTGCTGCAGCTCTGGTGCTCACACTGGTGGCGTTGCTCACTCAGACCTTCAATCCTGACATGGGAGGGAATTAGTTATCCCCTCCAACACTGTTTCCCATTTCCCCTCTGGATTCAGGCAAGGTAGAACCTTGCTCCATCTGCTCCATTTTCAGGTGGTTTATTCGTGGATTTTGGGCTTTTTTAATGAGAACAAACTCCTTTGGACACCTTGCTTTACAAATCAGCCACCAGTCATCTGTCAGTTCACAGGATGTGTGAGAATTGTAAAAGGTCAAGTAGGAACCTGAAACATCAGAGAGCTCCCAGCCTCCAGGGTGTCCTCAAATCCTGGGCGCTGCTGGCACGCAAGGGAAGGGCAGGTGCTGGGCACAGGGACAGGCTGTACCTCCAAAGGTTCCTTGGAGAGTCCCCCTGGTCCTCACTGCTGGAGGTGGGGAGGAAAAGAGCCACCACTGAACCCATCAGTGTGAGGAGCACTGCTAGGAGAGGAATGATCTCGGCATTTAATCTGAAGTTTCATTTTCAGAGCCATTCAGACCACCTCCTCCGGGGGACCAACTTATCTGGGAGCCTGAGGAACATCTTTAATCTTGGTAATGTTTATTTTATTAAAAAAGAAATAAGAGGTGACCCTGAAAGGGCGGGAGTAACACATAGGATATTCATTTCTGAGCCTCTCCTGGAGCACTGTTCTTCAGAAACAGGAATTTCCCAATTTGGTTTCTGACCCATGTGTGTCCCTTATCCTTCTGCAAGGTTTCAGCGTGCTTAGGAATGAGAATAGAATTATTTCTTTTTATTGCATGCGGGTTCTCTCTGACTTCTTCTCTTCAAATTTCCAGGTTAAATAACCAGGAGATTTCAAAGGGAAGGTTTGGAAATACATGCACTCAATTGCTCAGCCATCAGTCTTAGTTGAAACCATGATTATGCTTTAGAGCAGAGATTGATTTTCTTCCTTGACCGCGTTGTCTTTGGGCAGAGGAGAAGATGCTCACGAGCCTGCGTGAACTCCTGCTCTCACCTTCAATGGAGGTGAGCTCTTTTTAAGTGCCACAGACACTTGTTGGGTCAGGAAAATCTATGCAGAGGCCTAAAGAGCCAAGGCTTGGAGTAAAATCTCCTTTTTGATAAATCCACCTCTCCTCTCTCTTTTCCTCCAAAAGGTCAAAGCTAATGATTTCCCCTATGGTTGGCTCAATGGGAAGTAAAGTGCAAAGAATCAGAGTTTGGTTACTGCTACTTTGTATATCAATATGGGGAATAAACCTAAATAGGTTTCCTTGCAGGCTGGCACCTGGGGAATAGAAATCAAGGAGCAATTTGCTAGTCTTGGTGTATTTGTGAATGTGCATTTCTGCTTGATGGCAAATGTTAAATCAGCCTCAGAGTCAGTCACTCGCCATAAACCTTCCCTATCCTAATATGCACAGAGATGTACTTGTATCCCAGAAGAGAATGGGTTTTGAATTAGCCTTAACCAGGCAGTGTCTCAGTTTTGCTCATGACCTGCAAAAAAGAGAGAGAGAACAGCTCTCAGGGAAGTGGATATTATGAAATTTGATAGACAATGAGCGATTGAAATGTGAGGTTAGTAATGGATTTGCTTTCCCACTTACCTGTAATAAAAGTATGGGGAAAGCAAAGATTTTCTTGTTCCTTTTAACTTAAATGGGGGCATTTCTCATTTATCTCTTCTGGCTGTAAAAAATTGTTTGGGTTTTTCTTTTCCCCATTAAAATATAAATCTGTATTTCTTCTTTTCACGTGCTTCCTTCTGAAAGAGGCTGTTTTAAAACCTAACAATTCAGGGATGGGAATATGCTAACAGCTAACATCATTTTTTCTGATTTGTATGGGGTTTTTTTCCCATCCAAACTATTTTTGATCCCAGTTGGGGATAGTAATTCTTAAAATTTGGGTGTTTTAGCTGATTTGAATGAGGTTATCCGAGAAAATTTAATTCACAGCATCTGCACCTTGGAAAATGTATGGACGGGGGATGTTTGTCTCTTAGAAGAGTGAAGCCACTTTTTTTGGCTGAAAAAAAACCTCAGGGCTTTCCTTCTGGTACAGAAGAAGGTTGTCTTTGTTTCTCATATCAAAGTGTGATCCTGTCGTTGAGCCTGTAAAATGCCCAGTGCCTCCCCCTCCTCCCCTGGATCCTGTAATGCATTGATTCATCAAAATCAATCGCACTTTCATGAATTAGTCATCGGCTTCCTCGCTGCATCTGGACAAATTATGTCCCTCTTCCTGCACGCCGATATCTCAGCTCTGGTCTCTGAAGCAAATGATGCTGACTGCCTTGTTAATAGGCTGGGCTGCCCCTGATACAGAGCTGGCTGACAGCAAATAAACAGTTATTGTGGGGATTTTGTTTGATCACCTGCACGGATCACCCCGGACGTCTCTGGCAGGAGGGACTTGTTGCCTTCCAGTAGAGAGAGGAATTTTCCCAGGCAAAAAAATGTTCCAGGATGGATTAAATGCCAGTGTTACCACAGTGGGCAGCACAGATGGGCCTGTCCATGTGGCAGGTTGGCCCATGGGAGCCACATCCCTGCAAGGCTCATGCCAGACTCTTGGGTACCTCTTGCTCAAACAATTGGAACGGCGGTCCGTGACAAGCTCCACAGGGTCTGGTTTGTTACCTGTGCCCACCAATGCTCTTTATGAGCCGTACCCAGGTCATAAGGAGAAGCAGGAGTGCAGGATGTGCCCCATGGAGCATCCCATGGAGGGGACACAGCCTGGCTGCCCTGGGCTGGGAGTTTGAGGCAGGACCTCTCCATCCCCTGTCTCCCTCACAGCACTGTAAGCGCCAGAGCATCCCACCACATCCTGTACTGGGACAATGGGATGTTTTATCCCATTCCTGTGAGGATCCCCCGCTGATTAGGGCACGTTCTCTCCAGTAGTGGTTTCTGGGCCCAAGCTGAGCTCTGCGTGCAGCTCTGTCCAAGCAGAGGAAACTGCAGCCATCGCAAACTCATCTGGCAACGAGCGCGGCACGGGCTGCGGGCATCCGGCCTGGCTCCTGTTGTCTCGTGCTTTTGAGCATGAAATGTAATCATCATTACCTTATTGCTCTCTTATCTCCCCTGGGTGCTGAGCCTTCCCTCCCAGCCTCTTGGCTGGGGAATCACTGCTCACAAAATTCCTCTTGCCGCTTTAAAATCCAGCTGGAGTGTTTGACTTGCTGGCCTTTCGTGATAGGAAATTCCTCAGGCTGGTGCTGTGTGAACAAGTATTTCCTTTTATTCCTTCCAAATTTACTGGCAATTATTGACTGACCCCTTTGCTCCTGCGTGATGGGATGGTAGGAAAAGAGAGGGATTGATCCATCTTCAGTACATTGCCCTGCAGAGTTAACGATATTTTATTTTCCTGTATTACGGGAGAAAGAAAGAGATCCTTTTTCATTACAAGTCTGATCAATTCCTAAGTTTTTTCAGGGCATTCAAGTTCCTGAACTTTACTGATAGTAAAGAATAAGGGGAAAAGGCATAAAGTTCTTCTTGAAATAAATCGTTGTAGGGGATAAAGAGAAATCAACGGTTTTTCATTTTTGTGTATTGCTTTGTGCCTAAATAAATTAGAATCAAAATTGTCCACTGAGGAAAATGCAGGGCCTCTGCTCTCTCCACTGCATAAGATCTTCAGGCAACATTTATGGAGTTTGAAAATAATGTTTCTGGTAATAAATGGTAGAAATATTCTGTTTTCTGCATCAGCAGATATGAGGATTAAAGGATTTGACCATATTAAACAATTTTGCACAGCTTTGGCTCCCAGGGCTTGCAGGCTGCATTATCAGAGTTCATCTCACGGCATTTCCAGACCTGATTTAAGAAGAGAATATGTCCCTGCTTTGCAAGTTGTCACTCCCTAATTTAGGCCATCCCTGACAGAATTAAAAAACCAAAGATAAAGAGATTATTTTCCTTCTCTTGGAAGTGGGCTGGCTTCCTAAGGCTCCCCCCACCCCAATCAGCCATTTGAAATGATGGAGATAATTGAATTGTATTGTTTCTCCATATTCCCTGGAGCTCTGCTTACACTGGACTATCACATTGCTATGGAAACTTGAAAACGATAGTGGCTGATCTTTGTTTGGGTGAACAAGAAGGTTTCCTCTGCCATTTGTCATCACACTCAAGCTGGACCTGGAGTAGAGCAGCCTGCCCCATGCTGTCTCTGAGGCAGCTATCTCCCACTCAATAATTGTTATTTTTTTATTCTGATTTTAAACCCTCAGACAAGTTTGTTGGTGTTTTAGCAATCCAGCACAAAGATGCAGCACAGATACCAGACTAAGGGTGAGGTAAATACTTCTGGGTTAAATAAGGTGTGAAATAAATCCTGAGCATCCTCCTGCCTTCAGGGTTTGTATTAGTCCGAGGAAGTTAAAAGTCACTGCTGTGCTCCAAAAGGGAATGTTCCAGCTTTCATCTGCCAAAAGCAGGATGGCTCAGGTATGGGTTTAACTCAATGAGAGACTTCTGAGAGCCCTAGAGGCTGATTTAACTTTAGATTTTTATTTTCATTGTGAAATAATTCAATTTTAGGTGAAAAATAATGCTATTAATAATGCTACCCATTAAGCTATCCATGGGTAGCTCTGTTTTGGATCATTCTTTCTCATCTTCTAGTTTCTTTTGCACAGAATCACAGGGTTGGGAGGGACCTTAAAGGCCATCCAGTCCCACCCCTGCCATGGCAGGGACACCTTCCACTATCCCAGGGTGCTCCAAGCCCTGTCCAACCTGGCCTTGGACTCTTCCAGGGATCCAGAGGCAGCCACAGCTTCTCTGGGCAATCTGTGCCAGGGCTTCACCACTTTCACAGGAAAGAGTTTCTTCCCAATATCCCAGCTAACCCTGCCCTCTGTCAGTTTGAAGTCATTCCCCTTTTCCCTGTCACTCCAAGTCCTTGTCCAAAGTCCCTGCCCAGCTCTCTTGGAGCTTCTTGAGGCACTGAAAGGGGCTCTGAGGTGTCCCCAGAGTCTTCTCTTCTCCAGTCTGACAGTCCCCAGCTCTCCCAGCCTGGCTCCTGAGCAGAGGGGCTCAGCACTGATCATTTTCATGGCCTTCCAGCTAATTCGTGTCCTTTTCCAGACAAAAAAAAAAAAAAAGACAAAACACCAGTATTTTCAGTCAAAGAAGAACTTTTTTGGTTTTTTTTATTTTCTAGTGAACTATAGTTTCTACTGCAGCATTAAAATTCTCTCCCAGCGCTGCATGTCACAAGCCATATTTTACAAAGCTTCTTTACCTTTATCAAAGAAAACTCTTCCAACTTTGAAGGTCCTGAATGCAGATATCTGCACACGTTGACTTGTGCTGTCAGCACAGGATTAATCAAGGCTGTCACACATCCAGCCATAAAACCTTTAATATTTTTAAAAGGTTTGAAGCTGCTCTATTTATCACATGCATCAGTGAGAACAAACTGTTAAACTGCTGTATCAGTAGGAAATAGTTTTAGTTGTTGCAGAGTAAGGCAGAGCTGAGCCCCAAATGCCAGCCACTTAGGGAAAAAAAACCTTTAGATTATTAGAGAGATGCTGCTCTTTGAATCTTACACAAATACTTCCCCTCCCATACACACATATGCCAATCATAGTGTATTTGGTGGAATTTGCACACAGAGCCTGGTGAAAACATTAATAGCTTGCTCTAAATAGGCAATAAAAAGGGTAGTGTGGCCTTTCCTCTGCTGGTAAATACCTCATTTCTCTCCAAGAAATCCCATTGTTGACTTTGCCCCTACAAGACAATAATTTTGATGCACAGCTCCTGAAATTGTGCACGTGGCATCAGAAATTGCCTGGTGTGTGCAGCCTCTGCCCCACCCAAGCACAATGCAGAAGTTTGTAATTTTATTTTAATATTTTTCTGAAGTAGCCACATTTTCAGATTCTCTCAGATTTCAACCCAGAGGTGGAAAAACTTTGTCAGAATTTTCATATTGTATTTGGGTAATCACAAACCCCCAACCAACAGTTTTGGTTTTCAAACCTAATTTGAAATTCTCAAGGCTTCGAAGTTCAATTGGAAGTGCCACCAAGACAGATGTTGCTTTCCCCTGAATTCTGCACTTTTAGCTTTGTTGGAGATTTGAAAAGAGAGAGAAATGGTGGGGAAAGAATGGTGGGGAAAGAGAAATAGTGGGGAAGAAATAAAAGTTAATGGCTCCTGTTCATCTTTGAAACAGGTTTGAGCGTGGAGGAAGTTTGGGTAAGTTCAGTTTTCCTTGTGTATATTCCTTTTTACACATACATGTGCATGTCCATGCTTAGAAACGGGTAGCACTCAGTAAGATACATGGAAAATGATGCTTATCCACAGGCATTGATTATCTGTCCAGGGAATAACCATGCTGAGATCACATATGGATCTGGATGGCCCTTGTCACACACACTATCCCTGTCCAAACCTGCTCCTGCTGGAACAATGGGCTTTGTTCTGCTCAGCTTAAGGTGTTTGGGAAGGCACAGGCAGAATCTGACGGTGTTGGGGCCATACCAGATTTTCCAAATCTCCAGGAGGAATTATGGTTGTACTGATAGAAATGGCAAAGTGTGAGCACTGAGACTCAGCAACAGACTGTGCTTTGCTGTCCTTTTTGTGATTTTCAGTGTTGAGTGGGTTGTGAGGGGGAGATCCTGAGGGATCATCCCTGGATTGATGCTGGAGCATTTCCTTCCTTATGGCTGTTCCACCCCGTGCAAGCCGAGCGCCCACCTGATTGTGCGTGGCTCCAACACTTGCTTCTCCCCTCTCCCATCTGCCTTCCTCACAGCTGAAGCATTGCAAAGGCTAAGTTATCAAAAAGGTGTCCCAATAATGATGGCAATTACATGATTAATTAGGCATGGAAGTGCAGTTGCTTAAAAATTTCCAACAGTTGGAGCTTAATAGCAAAGAAACCATTGTGCAGCTGAATAGCCCCCCCTCAAAATGATCAGGTGAATCTGAGGGCAGGTGAGTCCATTTAAGTCTGGAATTGCAGAGTCACTGTAATTAGTTCCTTAATTGTGTGCCCAAACTTGTTTGATAAACTTAGTGTGCATGTATAATTAATGATGATTTATTGAAAAGCGCTCTTACTGTAAATGCTTTCCTTATCATTTCCTAAAAATCAAATTGTTGAAGGAAAGATTGGAATCTGAAATAATGTGTAGGGATAGAATTGGAACTTCTTCTTGTGTTTTTTGCTAGCTTAGAACTGATAAGTCTGAAAATTATCTGTGTGCAGATTCATATGTAGGAATGGAATTAATGAGTAAAGTATTTGAGTAAAAGTTGAGCTGAGCACTCTCTGCTTTTTAAATACGAAGAGTAGTAGTGGGCTATGGCAACATGAACTGAGTTTGCATTTCCTCAGGGGTGAGTGCATGGTGCAGTTACAAGGGACCCTTGGAGTGAGCATCCATGTTCCAGTGGTACCTGCATTCCATACTCCTGCTACTCATGTTCCTTCTTTTCAGTGTTTCTTTTTCCTGTGATGGGCAAATCCAATTTCTTGGATGTTTCAGACAGGTTTGGGAAGCAAATGATGGAAGAAAATTCATCATCGATTTCCTCAGGTTCCCTAATAATCTTTGCACTATTACCTTTTTCCTTCCTATTTTTTACTTAGCACAGATCTGTCACTGCTCCTTTTTCATCTCTCTCTTTCCAGGCTTTGGTTTCCTGCCTTGCTTTTCTTGATGAGCTCAATGCTGCTTGCCCTGATCTTCCGTTCATCTTTGTTTTCCCTGACGCGCGCGGATCCCAGATTCGTTCTGGCATCCAGATCCTTCCTCATTTCCTTTCTATCTTTTAACAGTCTTCTCTCATCTCTTCAGATATGACTTCCAAGCTGTCTGGCAGCTTCTTCTCCCAGCTACCTCATAGCACAAGGGAAAACAACGTGTGCTGCATGGTCCAGTAGGGGAAAGCAGAGCAGATTTATGTACAAGAGGTTGCCTGAGTTTTTGGGTTTCAAATGGGGGTTTAAATGAAAATGGATTTCATTGCTTGAAAATACACACAATCAAGGAAATACTGTAATCATCTGAAAAGTACCATTCTATGAATTTAAATTAAAATATGTCATGTGTAGGCTACTTGCTGCCTATTATTCTAATATTCTAATTCAGTTTTCTGCCTCTTATTCCTAGCAATGTTATTTTAAAGGCTGATTTTCTAGATACAAGCTGTGGAAGGAAAATTAAGATGTAAATTATGACAACAGGGAATCTGGAAGATGACTTAGGTCCTAATTTTTCTAATATCCTATAATATTTGGGTAAACCGATCAAGAACCTCACTGGTTTCAGAGCAATTTCATGAAGCAACACATATATAGCAAGACTGGTGCTTTAACCACTACTAGAATCCAAATCAGTGTGAAAAAGTAAAAATCAATTAATTGTCTCCCTTTTTTTCTGGCTGTACTGGGGCAAGCTGCAATAACTCTTTCCTTTTAGCCCAATTAGGCCCTGCAGAGCGCAGGGATTTGGGGACAGTGGTTGACTGGGTACATAAAAATTAGTGCAAAATGTACCAGCAATAATCCCTCACATCTCCAGAGCACTTCACAGACATTAATGAATTGTCACAGCAATGGTGTAGCACAGACCAGCGTCTTGGTCCTCATTACAGAGATGGAAAAAGTGGGTAATGAGAATAAATCACTTTTCCTGGGCCCCCAAACAGCTGACAGAAGGGGAGGATCTGTAAAGGAGGAATTTCTGGCTAAAAGCACAGAAAGGCTGAGATTTTTACTGTCTCTTGTATAAAATACCAGAGGTGGGTAAATACCATCCCTTTCCCCCAAGCTTCCCCTTCCTTTGGCAGGTTTTATTGCACCTTGCTCTCAGGGCTGTTTCTACAGTGCCTGTCTGCAGTAGGTTGGGGTTGAGTGTAAAGGTCAAAAATTGTATCTGGGAAAATGGTATTTTTTTGAATTTCCCAGCCTGATGAGTCATTCATTGCTATGACATATCGTGTCTGCTTTGGTTAGTCATGTCAGATTATAGGCAGTGAGCGAGAGTGATCCTGCCTGTTCCAGGCTGGCTGATTTCCTGAAAAAACTTAAATTGAGAGCGACACTAAAGTGCAAAAGAGTGATCTGAGGGAATGCAGTTACTTTGCTTCAGATCTTATTTCTTCTCTATGTTGGATTGACATGAATGTTTTTCTTCATAACCTGCAATTCACAACCAGCTGAGTTCTCTGAGATTATGCACTTTACAAAAGTGACACTATTTTATTGAATTAAGTAAACAATTTGTCACTGCTGAAACTCAGTGTTAGTAATTTATTACAAATTACATCATTATTTTACAATCCAGGACAAGTGAGTTGGATGAAACACATGGAGCTAATTCTGAATTTAAGGATAATGGATGAAGCCTTTGTTAGATTAAAATATGATGTATTATCTTAAGCCATTTAGTTGGGCCTGGGCTGAAATTTTAATATTTCTGTAATAACCCAACTCTTAATTTATAACAAAAACAAGCATACGTTTGCATAAGTACCTCCAGTGAGTGTGGGGCATCATTTTCTGATGGTCAAATCCATGAAGAAGTTTTTAATTCTGTGCTCTTCACAGAGTCTAGAATTTAAAAAAAAAAAAGTGGATGTGGCACTGAGGGATGTGGTTTAGTGGTGTCCTTGGCACCCAGTGTTGGCATCAGTGTGGTTGTAAAGTTGTGACCATAATCTCTGCCTTGCTGTAGTTGCTCATTATCTGAAAATCTGCATTTTGGAGTTTTAATGTTAGAAAACTGTAAGATCTTTGTGGGAAAGGAAATATTTTTTTCTAACCATAGAAAGAAAAGGTAGGAGTTTTGAAAATGTTACCAGGTGATCAAAAAGCTGAAGCCTGGAATATTTTCATTGACTGAAAAGGAAAGTAAATTTTTAGAAAGAAAGAAGTCAACTGAGGGAAAGGCTTTCTTTCAAGAAAGTTGGATAAGAATTTATATGTATGTCTAAATAATAAGTAAATTGAAATCAGAGATAAGTAGTTTACAAAGTCAGCGTAAGTTATGATGATGACTATTTCCAGAACTGGTTGATAAATTAATTGAAAATTACTTTTCTTTTTAAAGTGCTGTTTTAACAAATCTCTTGATTTTCTGGTTTCAGAAAACTGCATTCTGGATTTCCAAATATTCCATTTTCTGGCTTGGTGAGGAGTTTGTACATCAGATTAGCAATTAATCTGGGATGCATTTGAATAGAGGGCTGATGGTGGCAGTGCCTGTTGTCACTCACCAAACCTGAGGGACATCCTCCAGGTCACTTTGAGGTTTCTGCCCCTTGTAGTACCACTAGCAGCTCAAGGAAAAACAATTCATGAACTCTTCTATTTGAGATATTGCCTGAAGTTGCTTCTGAAAATGGTTGTTAGTCACCTCTGTCACGTCAATGCATTTCAAAATCGTATTTCCTGTCCAATTTCTCACTTTGTCAGACTGCAGTAATTAATGTTTAGTGTGCAGAATTTAAGCCAGAAAGGAATTGCTGTGCAAATTGTGCATGAGGGCACAGGGGAATAAATTTAGCAGCCTTCTAGCTGTAAATATTTTATCACTTTCTGTGTGAGATGATGACCATGATTGGCAAAGGGAGCTGGAGATGAGGCTGGAGATGAGAGTGTGGCTCTCTGCTGAGGGTGTCTGTGCTCTGAGGTGCAGCAGGGGCTCTGCTGAGCACATCTGGCCACCAGGCTCATTTATATTCCCCATATTTCCTTCAAAAATGAAGGGCAACTTCTGACAGATCACTGGGTAAGGGAAGAAGATTCTCTCTGGAAAGAGCCAGTGCTGGTCCTGGCATGGGTTTTTCCTTTCTCTCCCTTTCCTAGGGGAGCTGGAAGCGATGCCTTGGTTTGCAGAGCACGGGGAGGAGGTTTGGGCAGTTGTATGGAAGCCTCAGGATGAGCAGAGGGCAGCCAAGCCTCCACCCCTCACCTCATCTGTCAGCAGAGGATCCTCTGTGTGTGCTGTCAGGAACACATCTGAGTGAACATGATGAGGAAACAACCCTCTGAAAGTCATTCTTCTGAAAATTTCCCTGCTCTGCAAAGCAGACAAGGAGCAGATGCAGAAATTGTCACCCAGGGCTCGTACCAGCCCCAGAGCTTCAGGTGCTTTCAGTCAGGTGCTTGGTCTGTCTTATGGCACAGGAGAGGAATCCAAAGCCTGTGCTGTACATGGGGTGCAAATTCTCTGCTGGGTGTTGGGGAAGATGAAACAGGAAAGACTTATAAATATGATTGTCTGGCAAAAGATTTTGAGAATATGGAAACTATAAGCGAGATTGAAATGAAAGCAAGCTTTGAGATCCCTCAGTTACTGAACAACTGGAAAACAATGGTGTGGCTGGCTGAAGGTGATCCCCTTTTGATGGAACAAATCCTTCTGCTTGCAGACAGGCCCAAGGGTCAGAGCAGACCCTACTAGCTCAGCAGAAGGGGTCCAAAGAGGAGTTTTTAGGGTTTAAACTGTAACACAGGATGGTAATGTAATGATTCTTATAGGCTGTATGTAAATGCTATAGGATTTGTATCTTGTACTAGATTGGTTAGAGAGAATTAAAATATTCAACACAGAAGATTTATTGTATTGTAATGGGAACCTCACTCTCTTATGCTTTTACTCTCTTACCCTCTCATCCTCCCAGACAAGGAGCAGATGCAGATATTGTCATCCAGCCCTGGGCTCACACCTAGGTCCCAGAGCTTCAGGTGCTTTCAGTCGGGTGCTTGGTGTGTCTTATGGCACAGGAGAGGAATCCAAAGCCTGTGCTGTACGTGGGGTGCAAATTCTCTGCTGGGTAACTGCAGTGTTATTTAGGGAGCTGGATAAAAGCTGAGGATTATGTATCTGGATTTCAGCGTGCTTACAGTGGGAGCTCTAGTTCAGATAAATCTCTAATTAAAGCCCAAGGATGAAAGCACTCCTCCAGGAAGGTATTACACTGTTAATTCTGTTCCTTGCTCAGTTGCATGAGAGAGATGATAGATTGAGCTTGCAGATAGTTGATACTTGTGGCATATGGGTTGTTTGTTTTTTGCAGCTGAGCAGCGTGGCAGCTCTGGGCTTGCTGCTGTGCCGAGTGTTATAGATTGCATTCACGATTCCTCCATCATTCCCCATTTGCATGGACATTTTAGTGCCTCTGGACCTTTGCAGAATTATCTCCCAGGATTATTAATCAAGTCCCAAAACATTAACACATCCAATCAAGTTAATTGAAAGAGATAGGTTTTATTAAAAAGAAATCTAGCGAGGCCTGTAGCCTATATAATAAGAATGTTCTATAGAATCTGATGCAAAAGGAAAACCTCTTATGTGTGATACAAAGCAACTGGAGCAAAAATAGCTGCTACAACAGAGATCTTGCTGTGTTTGGCTAACCTGTGGCTTTACAGCAAATAGCAAGGAATTTCTTGAAAAGTTTAATTTTCCCCTCATTTAAAGCATAAGTTCTGTGTACAATACAAAGTTATGTGATACCATCCATAGGGCATGTTCCTAGCAGTTTGCAGGGGCTTCACTTGTTATTTATACACTTTGTGTATCTCCAGCATGAAGGGATGGCTGGGGTGGCTGCATTAATGAAACAGAACATCCATCCCAGCAGCTCAGGGAAAGCCAGCAAATTTATTCACCATCCATTTGCCAGCTGAAGTGTGGGTAATACAACGACATCTATTTGTGCTGTGATTCCAGCAGTGGCGAAGGCAGTGCCCTCATTGTCCCCCCTGATTGTGTGCTGATTCAATTCACAGCTCTGCTTTCCTGTGCACCAACAGCCCCAGGCAATGTGTCCCAACCTCTAATGGAGATAAAAGGGCTGGGACAGTGATAAGTCCTGAACCACACGCTTGGTGGGCATGTTTGGTTGAGGGGAGCAGATTAAATCTAATCCCCAGTGAATGCCTGAAATATATATATCTATATATAGTGTAGGCATAGAAGCCTCAGTACCAGATTTGATCTAATTATTTACTTCTGCTGTGTGAATTTACTTGGTAATGTGGATGTAGCAGTGAGACTACAGTGAAGTTGTTGAGTTGGTGGCTGTGGGTGTAGTAACTAATCTGTTGTCACCTGAAGTTTCCCTCCACGTCTGCAATTGTATATTGGACTGAACTGGTGAATAATATGTGCCCCTGTATCTCATTTCCTTTCTTGAAGTCTCACCAAAGATGCCACAGTTTTGCCACTGTATAGCTCAAGACAATTGTGTGGAAGGTGGAGAGAAAGCAGAGGAAATGTGTGTTACTGGTCCAGACTTGTTATTACATTCTACCAAGGAGACCCTGAGAAGACCCTGATCAAAACCTGTCTTGTTCCAAAACCACTGTAAGTTACATGAAATGATGTAAAGCAGCAGTGTAGAAAACATCCTAAACTCCTTCTGCACCATCTTGCATTACTAATGCCAAAGAACATTACATTACATTTTGACCCTTGTGCTGTTTCCTGTTCAAGTATGATTACTTAATTCTCTGATTTCTCATCTAGTAATGCCCTGCTGCAGTGAATACTAAGAAATACTACATCTAAAGCTTTTTTTTTCTTGTTTTGACCACTTATTTATGACCATTCTTTTACCTTTTAAACTTCACACTCAGAAATCTAAATCTGGGACCCAAATGAGCGGGAACTATACCCTTAAAAAGAAAAAGAAAGCTCCAAACCTTTATTAAAGTTACCCTGGCATTGCTGTGTCAGCATTTGTGTGATTAACCTGCCATACAAATGTGGGTGCTACAAAATGAACCTGCTCCAAGGCAGCTTTGATTTGCATGCTCAACACTTTCCAAGTGTTGCATTCATAAATCAGTAAGGTTTTTTTTCGTGTGTGTCTCTTCTGGGTAAGTGTTTTTCCTTCAATCTCCCCTCTGTCCTGCAGCCCAAACTGTATATCATGGCCAGAGGAGACCTGACCAGCATGTAGATTTAAAGACTGATTTGAAGTCTTAGCTACAACCTATTGTTCAAGCTTTCTAAAATAAATTTATTTAATATTAATGGCTTGTGGAAAAAAATAGTTTAAAAAAAAACCAAAAAAAGGAGAAAGTGACCTGCCAATGCATTATCAGGAAATGCAGCATTAGAGCAGGTACTTGTTTCTGCCCATTGCAGCATGTGGCATATGAGTTCATAGAAGTAGAACCATTAGCAGAATATACTTAAATCCCGTTTTATTTGCAATTTTGCATTTATTTCAGAGGAGCTGAGCTGTTGCTGTTTCAAACAAACACTGTCCCAGGTCTTTCCCTTCCAGATCATTCTGTTTTCTTGGGAGTGCCCTGCTGGGGTGCAGGGTTTCTCAGCAAACAATCCTGGTTGTTTGTGGTGGGGAGCATGCTGGCTCTGCCCAAACACTCTTGATGCCAAATTCATTTAAATTGCATGAAGTTAATTGACTCTTTGTTGTGGAGTGGGATTTCACCCCTCCCTTATCACAGTGCAATGTCCTCATTTGATTATACTGATTAATAGATTTTCAGTTCCTGCAGATCAACTTTCTAAGCAGAGTGGTGGCACCTTAAAAAGTGGAAGGAGCTATTTTGGGAGAGGCTGATCTGAAGCAACAGTGCATTTTCCTATAATTTATCCATATTACAAGTATAAGAACCATTGTGTTCAAGTATGGGATAGGAACACTGGGACAGCAACTTGGGTCCAGATTCCTTAATAGAGATTTCTGGACTGACAAGATCAAGTTCCAGGCCAAAAGGTCTGGAAAACAATATTTTGTAGGGTTTGTGTCCTGTACAGACTGCAAACTTTAAAGGTGGCTTTAAATGTGAGACATTTGAATCAGAATCTTCTCTTTAGCTCCTAAGGAAAGATGCTGAGCTTTGGGAATTGGCTGGCATTTGATAGCTACAGGTCTGATTCTCTTCAGGCTCTTCTGAAGGGGAGGAGACAGAGAATGCATCACATTATGTGTGTATCTATCTATATCTATCTATCTATTACATATATATATATATCTTTCTTACTTAGAGCATTGTTTCAGAGCAGACAGGAGACAACAAACTAGGTAAGGTGGCCTAATTAGGCTAGAAACAGGAAAAAGGAGAATATGAATTTTTTTTTTTTTTTGTCTTTCACAGTTTTCCTTTGCTTTTTTACCTTGATTTTTCACAATGGGCATTGCCCCAGCATGACCTGCAGCTCTGCATATAAATACAGAAAGTGCTACATGGGAAATACTAAAGCAGGGCCAATATTTAGTGCACCAAAGATACAGATTTACTTTGTTGGATTTTTGTGTGTGTGTGTGTGTGGTTGTTCTTCTAATATTGCTGACTTGTCTCTAGGCAAGAAAGCAATTCTCTCTTTGCCTCAGAAACATGTGGTATAACCTCATGTCTCACTGGCAGGGGATTTAAAACAACCACTATAATTTACATGATAATTGTGTCACATTTTTTTACTTCCCATGCAAGTTCCTCCTCCTTTGAGATTGTTCTGTCCTTTAGCAAATAGTGCACTTACTGTTGGCTCTGCAGGGAGCTCTTGGCAATCTTGAGTCAGAAATATAATGGAAAAATGGCTCACCTGATGATTTCAAGGGGATTACAGATTTAGGGAAAATAATCTGGTGGATGGGAAAGGGAGGAGAATTCCACCAAGCACGGCTGGAGCAGAACAAGAATTGAACTCTGTCATTGTTGGCTTGCCTGTCTTTCAGCACATCTTTTCTTCACAGTGCTGCAGAGAGCAAGGAGGCTGGAGGGATATTTAGGCTTGCCTGAGAGGGAAGGAGGCTGGAGGGATATTTAGGATTGCCTGAGAGGGAAGGAGGCTGGAGGGATATTTAGGATTGCCTGAGAAGGAAGGAGGCTGGAGGGATATTTAGGATTGCCTGAGAGGGAAGGAGGCTGGAGGGATATTTAGGCTTGCCTGAGAGGGAAGGAGGCTGGAGGGGTATTTAGGCTTGCCTGAGAGGGAAGGAGGCTGGAGGGATATTTAGGATTGCCTGAGAGGGAAGGAGGCTGGAGGGATGTTTGGGATACACCTGGTCTGAAGGCGCACAGACAAACTGAGGGGTCACCTGTGCTCTCAGCAGGCTGCCAGCACTTTTCACATCCCAAGTCCACCTTGCTCCAGGCTTTAGGGGGAATTGCCAGGCTAAAGGGGAGCTCTCCCAACTTGGCCTGAATGGGCTTTTTCCCAAGTTGAGCCCTGAGAAAATGCCCCATGTCAATAGCTGAGCACTTGTCCTGGCTTCAGAGATCAATCACTCTGCCCTGTCCTGGCTGCACTCTTTGCCATCCAGCTTGTCCCCTTTGAAATACAAATGATAGGAATTAGGATATTAGCAGGAGAGCACAGGATGTAATTGTACGTTGACTGAAATGTTTCTGATGGATGAACCTGGTGAGGTGACACCTCTTATTTATGGAGAGGAGAGCACAGGTAGTTGATAGATTTGACAAGAGCACAGTGGCAAAACAAAATAACACTGAGGCAGAATGAGAATATATTTGCTAATGGCCTCCCTCGCAGCTGTATACACTGATTTAATCTCTCCAAAACACTCTGTTGTTTATGAGGCCTGTGGGTACAATTTTATGCCTGACTGAAGAGGTTGCTAATAGCTGCCATATTTGTGTTTAAGGACCTGCAAAGGATTAAGCTAAGTATTTTAAAGCAATGAGCCATAATAAAGTAATAATATATTGAAAATAATAAACAGTCTTTTTTTTTCAATAATTGGCTGCAAAACTGGTGAACTTTAAATGACAAAACTACTAATTATAAATGCAATTGCTAATCATATATTCATTGGGGAATGCAAATTAAAACCATGGCATAAAGTCTCTAAGGCAGAGACAATAAGGCACAGAACAGCAGGCACCTTTAAAAAAACATGAAACCCTCCAAAAACTTCATAAGGGAAGCCAAAAACATTCCTGTAGGAACAAGTTGTGGTGATTACTCAGGGTTGCTTTGACCAGGACAAAGCTGAATTTTCTGTTCACAGTGCCCAGGTGTGAGTCCCACGTGGGGACATTTTGTGTCTCAGTCAGAATTAAATCATCTGCAATCCACAATCGGTACTGGAGGTTTCCTTTTCCCACTTTTGAAGGCTGATACTCTTTCATCCCAGTAACCTCTTCCCTTCTCTAGGAGCTGCAGTTCTTGTGGTTGCCATCCTTCAAAGCACAACAGCACAATCAGGGTTTTCTCTCTTCTTGAATGTCTTTTTAATAGGACAGGTCTGGCAGAGAGGATCTGAATAGAAGATGAGATGAGGAGGTTCCTGAAAGCCTCAATGCTGAGTTATTTTGTGCTTTTCTTACCAAAATGTGTCTGGTTGGAGCTTACCAGGGTCTAGATCCCCAGACTCACTGCCTCCTTCCCGCCTTGGTGTGGGGCAGATTAGGAGGTTCTGGAGGAAATCCCTTTTCAGACTGACAATTTCTGAGTCTGAAAAGTGTCATGTTACTGAATCCAGTGTGAATCCAGTGTAACTGCATGCAGGTGCACAGAAACAGAGGTACAGAAGCTCTAAGAGAGGCTGTGGCAGCAGAGACCCTGCTAAGGGCACAGAACATTCCTGGAGCTGAGAGAACTGGCTCACACAGAGCCTGCACTGCTGCTCATATAATTAACATTTCACACACAGCCTACTGATAAAATCTTAGCCTGAACCTACCCTTCAGTGCTGAAGTGTAATTTAAGTTTTGCAGGTCAGGAAGTGACTGCAAGGTCTGTGAACCAAGAATTCATGAAGATGCTGAGGATAAGCCATGATCACCAGCCAGATGTTCAAGGGCAGGAGCCTTTCTCAGGCCACTTCTAAGCCAGAAGTCATCATCTCTGTCCCTGTGCCACCTGCCCAGCCCCAGCCTGATAACAGAGCTGATAACAGCCAATGCTGTTGATTGCAGTTCAGTGCTCGGCATGAAATGAGTTTGCTGGCCCTGTGTCTGAGAAAATCCTGCCTCTCCCTAGATCTGTGTGGGGATATTTCCATGGAAATCCCAGCAATGGCTGGAATTCTGGGGCTTTGGGGCAGGGAGTCTCACCAGGATTTCAGGTGATGTTAAAAGGAGACAGATCAACCTTTCCCAGTGCTGTTCCTTGTTGAAGGCAGTGCTGGCTCAGCAGCACCCAAAATCCCTGCTGGATTCTCTGTGGGACTTGCACAGCTGAAGGCATTGCAGGGCCCTGTGTCTGACAGGGTGAAAAATCTGGAGGCATTTCTGGATCTGAGTCTCCACTAGGAATATTTGGCTTCCAGCAGAAGCTGTATACATGGCTGCACAGACATATTTTCCTTCCTTGATGAAGGTATAAAATATATATGTCTATTAATTTGCTCTTAGGAGCCCTCAGGTTTCCATTAATGACTTGTGTCCCTCAAGAACCTGGCAAAGCCAAGTTTTATATAGAGATGCCAAGTAATAGCCTAAGGATAAGCCAGCACCCCACATGGTTGATCATGGGGATGGATATTAACAGTCCAAGGGTCTTGGCAGGCCATGGAGTCAGTGGCTCCTCCTGTGCAGCCCCAAGTGCAGCTTCTCCCAGTCCAGCAGCCAAGGAAGACACATCTACCTGTAGTGAAAAGTTCTTGGTGTTACAGGGTGTTGACAGTGTTAAAAAATGGATCAGATACTTAGACACTTGTGTATGAATTTTGGGTCCTTGCCTTAAATATCTACATCAGAAATCCTTCAGAAGAAAAACTAAAAATGAAAATTTCCAGGCAAGACATAGTTGGAAGCGATAATTTTTACTAATGCTTCCTATAGATTGTACTTTGATATAATTTTTTTATTTCTTAGGAATCACCAGTCTGGGTTACTTATGCCTTTGTAGCTAAAAAGTATTGAAACCCCATCTGGTTTAAATGAAGGTTGGACAACCCTTAGAAGACAGGAATCAGGACAGATGCAGAGGTAGCAGTTGAGCTTCCAGCACAATTTAAGGCAGATTTTGTGAGGTGATGGTGGGAATCTGTCTGGAAGATGTTTCCAGTGTGGCCCCATGTACCTGAGCAGGACTGTGCAGAGCAGAGGCCTCTGGCTCATCCCATCCCCAGGGAAGCAGGACAGGAGCAGATGGAGCTGAGGGGGTGCTGGCAGCCAGCAACACAGAGCTGCAGAAAGTTAATTTTTCAGTGACCACAGGAGAAACACAATGTTTTTGGTTTTTGTTAATTTGTTATTATTACAATTTAGCCTTCAGAGAAGCCATCCAGGGATGTGGATTTGTTTGGCTACAAAGCTCATTAGTGTAGCTCCAGTGCACTCCATTGCTAGAGAATTTCCAACCAAAACAAAGCAAGTGAAGAAAAAGAAACAGTAAATCCACGAACATTGTAACTCATTAAAAGACAATTTATGGACAGTGGAGGGGTTGAAGGCATTGAATAAATTATTGTAATTGAAATTATTCAGGCCTGTTTAAATTATGGAAGATGTTAGGAGGTTGTTGTCTCAAGCCATCGTGCATAGTTTATGTGCAGTGGTCTCCTGAGCCCCTCTGAGGTCTCTTACACTGAGCTAAACTCTTGGTTGCATCTTTGTCAACATTTCCAGTCTGTCCACAAGAACATCCTCGTGCGAGAAGGGTTTGTCTTGAAGTGACACGCTGGAGGAATCAGTGCAGGGTTCAGTGGCTGGGGCTCTCCAGACCAACTGGAGGAGGGGGTCTGTTGTCATTTCATTGCAGGGGCTCCATACTGGTGTCTCCTTGTCACAAAAGTTTCACACCTTCTCGGTGTTTCTCACGGGCATCTCCTCAGAGCACTGACTCTTTCTTCTTCACCAAGCACCCAAATGACTTCAGTTCCCTTCTCAAGCCCACCCCACTCTTTTATAGCATCTTCTTCTCATTGGTCTCAGATATGGCCTGTTAGATTCAGGCCTGTTCCTGATATTTGATAATTAGCCCAGCTGCCAACTCCTTAGGGGTAAGATTACTTTCTACACTATCTTTATTTTCTTATATTCTATCTCCCTACACTTGCTTGCTGTAGCATCATAACTTTTTCTACTTTCAGACTTTGCATCTGCAGCTAGTTATCAGTTCTTTCTGTTCCTAAGGCCTGCTTTTCAAAAATCTTCTTACCTTTACTATTTCCCACAGTTTTGGAGAGTGGCTGTGCTCACTTGGTTTGCTCAGCCTGGATGAGAGGGGACTGAGGAGAGACCTCACTGGGCTCTGCACAGAGGGGCAGGGGCACTGGACACAGATGGTAGCAACTGTACAGGTGATGAGGACACAGGGGATTAGGACACAATTGTACATAGTTTCCAAGCAAAGCCACTGAGCCAGGTGTGTGTGATCACAATGTCCTGCTGGGGATGGCAGCAGCCTTGTTGAGGGGTCTGTGGCTGCTGCAGGTCCTCAGCCACACCTGGACATCTCCCAGTCCTTCTGGGATTGCTCAACTGGAGCACATTTGAGAAGGAGGGGCTTTCCCAGCTCCCCCTTAAATGCTGCCTTGGTTAGAGTATGTCTTGTGCTGCTGCTGGATTTTTTGGGGCTACAATGATTTTTTTTTTTTTTTGTCTTTTTCCCCTCATTGAGTTACTGGATAATTTGGATGCTGTGAGTGGGAGCAGCTCTGCAATGTAAAAAGGTACCTGTTTTTATTTTAATTACCTGCTTTATTGGAGTACAGTGATACAGAAATGCTATGTTGGATAAAACCAGAGCAGGTGTGCAGTTCTGTTGGTTTTGAGGCACTGTGGAAGTATTTGCATATAGACTTACATGAGTCAGCTCTGTGACAAAGCTGTTTTTAGCAGCAGTTCAGCTGCTGTCTGTGTTTTGCGGTCTGAATCCCTGAAGTTTAGCTGATTTCCTCACCCCTGTGGGCAGGGCCAGGGCTGGGGGTCAGTTGGGAGTAATTTTTTGTGGTATAATGCACAGAAGTGTAGGGATGTGCTGAGTGCTGGAAGAGCTGAAGCTCAGAGTTCTGAAAGTAGGATTCAAGTTGCTCTGTGTTTCTGTGGTTTGTACAGCTCTGGTTTTTTCCCTGTTCTGGGTTATTCTCTACATTTTGTGTGCATGAAGTCTTGCACTGCGTATTTCTTGAAGCAGAGCATGTGTTCATCATGCCATTGCCTTTGGGGGTTAGTGTGGGGAATTTCTCATTGAATGCTGGGTTTTTTGGGGTTTTTTTGTTGCTGCTTTTGCTTTGTGGTGGCTTGGCATCCCCAGACCATGGATGTGGATGTCACCAAACTGTTATGTTTAATTTTGTGGTTTGGGGATGCTTAATAAACTTACAAGCAGAGGTGGTGGGAGTGTCACAGAAAAGATTAGTTTAATAACCACTTGTAGAGAAAACAAAAGCAGCTCCAGTGACATCCCTGGCAATTCCCACCTTGATTATTGCTGGCAGAAGGCAGAGGGATAAAAACAAGGCTGACACTAATGTACAACCAATGCTGATGTCCCTGAGGAAATGTCACCAATTAGCAGGAAAGCTGCTGCAGTTATCAGCTTAGACAAGATTTGGCTGTGTGAAGTAGGAGGTTTTAAGATGAGCCTATGACTCTTTCTCCCAAATGCTTTTCTGTTCACATGTGGGGATTGGTGAGACAGCACAAGTGAACTTCTTGGTTTGCCTCGTGGCCTGGCAAAGCACTTTGCTATTCTGGGAGCAGCTGGGGTTGAGTTAACACTTTGTTTGGTGGAAACAAATCCATTTGTTTTTATATTACGTTATAGAAGTATAAAATGACGTCTAGAAAATCTCACTTTATGGGTAATTATATGTATCTATCTATGTGTATATATATAATGAGATTGAAGGACAAAGTTCAGGACTGGAAAAGTCTTTAAAAGCCAAAATGAAAACCCTGAGCTGTGTGTTAGGGAGGTGGAGGATGGCAGGGGAAGGATGTGAGTTCCTTCACTTTGCATAAGCTGCCCAATACCCCATGTTTAATCTGAAACTGGACAGGGAAGAATAGGAGGGAGGGAAGCTGCCATGCCATCTGTAAAAACTGCCATGATAATTTAAGCAGCATTAAAAACCTTTCCCTGAAGCTGTGCTTTAATAAGATTCTCAGTCAGAAGTCAAACTCTGCTTAGTAATTCATTCTAAACTCTCATAATGCATTTATTAGGGTGGAAATGGCAGAAGTGAAGTGACCACACTTGAGGTTCATGTTCAAAATTAGCAAAATTTACTGTCATTCCTAGTTAAAAAGGGAGGAAAATAAGCACAGTAACAGGCAGTGAATGATATTTTTGTATTAGCAGGCAGCTGAATGGACATTGTTTGAGACATTTTTTGGGCTTCCTTAAAGCAGATGCTCAATGTGAAAAGTTGTGGTTTTTTTATCTCAAGATAAAGTTATCAAAATGAGAAATGTTCCATTATAATGGAATTTCTTGGAAGACAGGGGTATGTTTTATCATATTATAGCTCTTGCATCATATTAGATGCTACTTATGTGCTTTATTGAAATCCAAACCTCTTGCTTAATGTTTCTTTTCCAACAATACAAAAGGTTATGATTCACAGCCTCTTGCATAATAGATAAATTAATGAGTTTCTGCATATTTTATTGCTTTGTACTTTCCTAAAAGCCACTAATCTATTTTTCTTGATTATTGGTTATGACAAAAACACCATAATTTTTCTCTGAGTTTCACGGCTGCCAAGTTCAGGGCTTTCAAAACTAATTTCTTTAGCTACCTGTTGGACTCAACCTCATTCTTTTCTCCTTCCTTTTTTTCCTGTAAAAACTCTATCCAGCCAAAAACCCAGTGTATTTTTATCTGAGTACAAGAGGATAAATTCTGCTTTGGGGTACTTGTGTGTTCTTCCATTCAAGTAGATTTGGAGTTGTGCATATGAATCTCAGGCTCTTAATTACGTTTCTAATAATAGCAACTCCTTGCTATAAATACACAACTCCTTGAAATGATTCCGGTGTGTTGAGGCTGCAGATGCCACTCCTGCATCTCATTAACCTCCCAATTCTCCACTTGAGATAGGGAAATGTTGGGTGATTAGCAGAGGCCAAGGGGAGGAAAAGGTTATTTGTCACTTCTCTAGGGGGAATAAAGCACAAATAACAAACTGAGGCAGCAGCTGACAATGGCTTCAAGCTGTCCTTGTGTCCCCTCTGTCGTGCCCAGGTTTGGGGGAGCAGACCCTGCTGGAAGTCAGGAGAGATTTCTGAGCTGGGGCCACCTCCTGTGGTGCAATTTTGACTCCAGGTTGTGCTTCAAACTTTATATTTTCTCTTCTCTTCCTTACATTGGTTTGTTTGCTGAAGGAGGGGGAGATTAGATGGAAAAAACGTGAAATTTCTATTATTGGTGTTATATGGAGTCATTTAGGCTAGATATTTAAACTATCTGGTTTTTAAATTAGTTTTTTGGAAAAGTTTAGAGTTTCCCAGGGATCTGTGTGGTTCACAGGCCCATAACAGGCAGTTTTCCACTTTGTGCCTGGAATCTGGTTTTAGTAAGGATCAGTGTCTGCACTGGTCTGAACAGTGCTTTCCGTGAGTGAAAAACTACCATAACATTATAAACTGTGTTTTTGACACTGCTACTTCATTAACTTCCTTCTGTTTTCTTCCTCAATGGCTTTAGTTTGTATCAAAACAGGACAGTGATGTGTAAATAAAAACACCATCTTACCCACGGATGGCAAAAATGTATTTCCACTGTGCAGAAGCAGATATGTGGGCCCTAGATCACTGAATTTCCCACAGCAGCTTAAAATGGGATTTAAGCAATGCACAGGTCATGTGCTGTCCTGTGTCACCCATGGGGAAAAACCCTTGGGTTTGATTAGTAAATATGAGATGGGAAGACAAACTCTTATTTTACCCTGGCAATTATTGATTCTATGGTCTCAGAGTGACAGAGCATTTTCATTTCTATGTCCAGCAACAAATTGTTGTCATGGCAACATCAACATTGGGCATCACTGGCATGCCACCCTCATCCCAAAGTGAAGCCCAGTAGGTTCTGAAAGTCCTTAGAAATTATTACAGCAATAAATTTTTTAAGTTAATTTGTACTTCTTGTCTCCTTTCCTGTGGGAAGGATAATTTATGTTCCCAGAAGGTAATGCATGAATCTGCTGCATCTTCTGCTGCTGTGCCTGCATGGAGCAAAGTCCAACACTCCCTACAAAAAGAGCTGGAAAAACTTGATTTTTGTTCTCTTTGATGCTTTGCCTACTCCTTCCCTCCTGTTTTCTTTAGGAAGAGGGGAATAAACCCAGCCAGCCTCATCCCTCCCTGCACTTGCACCCTTGCTAAACTATTTATGAAATCTTCAACCTGTTTCTACTCCTCTTGAAGCCAATACTGCAGTTTGCAAAGCTGAGTTCCTGTGTTTGCAGGGTGCCAGGGCAAGGCACATGTACCATCTCTCCTGTTTGCTGGGTGGAGAGTAGATGCTGTCCATCCTGCTGGATCTTTGTTTCATGTGAAATCTTCATCTCTCCTCACTAGAGAGGAGGTGACCAGGCTTATTCCTAATGCTGCAGCTCCTTTTTTTTTTAACATCTTGCAGTCACTTTTGCTTTTACTGCTGAACTTCCAGGCTGTGCTCTTACAGCACCCAGGCTGTGCTGTGACTGGGTTCTTTCTCTGAATATTTAGAGTCTCCTGCTGCAGAGAGCCTGTAGTCTACATCTAAGAGCTTTATCCCACTGATTGCTGACCTGCTGCCATCTCTGATCCTTCAAGAATGCAAATTTGGCTTCAAAGATTATGCCTTTTTTATTACAGGATGATTTGGGTTGGAAGTGACCTTAAAGATCATCTCATTCCAACCTCCATCCCATGGGCAGGGGCATTTTGCACTGTTCTTCTGACCTCATAAAAGCCTTTCCTTGCTGGGATGGGTGAACAAGCATCATGATTTCTTCCCCAGTGTGCTGCCAAATCCAGCAAGAAAATCCCACACTGGTGCCCCTATTTCTAGTGTTGACTGCCTGGAATTATTTACCATTAATGAGTGAGCAGGTATATTTGAACAACCTTTCCATTTTTTTTTTCTTTTCTGCCTTTTTGCAATTTTAAACATAATTAAAAGGAGATAAAGGAAACTTGATTTTTCAGTCAATCTGTGGGTGACCCAGCAAAGCACATCTTTTTAATTTCATGCATCACTGAGATGATACGTCATGCTTTGTACAGCACGACAGCTTGCTACATTGCATAACTCAACATGCTGATGCAACCAGGCATGCAAAATGAACCTGATCCTCAAACCCAGGGAGTTTAAGACAACAAGATCCTCCTCTGCAGCCTGCCTTGTTCAACAAACCTCATTATTCCCTGTCGTCCCTCTGATTCTTCTTCTGTACAAATGACGGGAATGGAGAATTTTGAAAGAGAAGTTTGGGTAATGGCTGTGGGATGTGAATAACTCTAGGCTGGATTGGGGTTGAACTGATGTAGTTTCTCTGTTTTGGGCTGCTCAAAAGAGTGGAGTCTCTGTGGCTTTTGGGCTTCTTTGGGAAAGAGTGGCTGGCTGGTGTTTCCAGAGCTGTGCCAAGCTTGCTTTCAACAGCGGGAAGAGGCTGCAGTGTCCACAGCTCCTGCCACTTCATTTAGCAGCTCTTAGGACTCCTCTAGTCCTGCAGAGAGGTTGTGGGTTCAACAAACATCACCTGAATGTCCCTTTCTCCACTGCCCCACCACACACTGTGTGGCACCAGCTGCCACCTGGCCTTTGTGTTGTGACGCAGAGAGGGACATTGCTGCAGCTCTTCTCCTCCTCTGACACCCTGTGATCCACTCAGGTCATCTCATCTGTTCCCATCCAGGGAGGAGAACAGGAATTTTTCTTGGCAAAATGGAGATGCTTTGTGGGATCCCCTGAAGCCACCCTGGAGCTGCCAGCACCAAATGCTTGCATTCTGTGCCTGAATGGGGCACAATCATGAACTTCAGGGAGAAGAAAAGGCAGATGCTGGGCATGAATATCTCCAGTCCCAGGCTGTGACATGCCACGTGTAAGCCTAAGCATCCAGTGCTTTGCTTGGGGCAAAATTTTTGCTTAATATCTGACATCTGTCAGTGTCTTCCTGTGTGTTCCTGGGTGAAGTAAAACAGATTCTTCAGGCACTTCTCGCATGGCTGCAACAGTGGCAAGCCCTGAGAGGCTGCTCATGATGACCACGCTTAAAAGTGTGGAAAATGGGGAGGATTTTCTGTTCAGCTTCACCCTTCTGCTTGTGCTCATGGTCAGAGCAGCTCAGGGAAGGCCCTGGCCATGGTGGCAAGTGGCATTTGCTTATTTGAGGAGTGACAATCAAACCAAGATTGTGCTTGGTGGCAAAAATAAGGCTCAGCCCTGGTGCTGGGATTATTGTAGTGCTGTGGTTAGATCTTGGTAATATTGGCCATGACAAAATACCTGCAGATGAACATGCCCAGGGTGGGGGTTTGGGTGACCAGATGTGTCCAGGTGCTGCTGTTCTGGCAGGAATAAATAAATCCCTTTGGAGCAGGAGCTCCATCTGTTGTGTAGCACCCAGTGCCATGGAGTTGGGATCTTTTGCCTGTCCCTTTAATTTTCATGTATAATAAAAAAAGGGAGAATGAGCTGCCTGAAAACCATTTCTCACCTTAAGCTCTGTAGCAGCAAATGGGCTCCTCTGCAATAGCAGGAATTAGAGTGTCTGGGAGAGGTACAGCAGGACCATGGCAGTTGAGAGTCCACAGATATTGCTCTTGCTTGAGTTGCTTTGCGTTTTCTCCGAGTGTACAGTGCCCTGTGGCACAATATCCATCCCCACTGCATCTCTAAGTGCTGAAACTTCACATCTTAATTCTGTGTGAGTGGTTTTCTCTCGAGGCTGTGATGCCTCTGCAGAGCAGGAGCCTGATAGCAGCACTGAGAAGGTTACACATTATGCAGGGAAATGTTGATGGTGTATTAAAAAATATCTCCACTAATGGCTTTTTATTTTTGTTGTCTTGCACAATAATTTGAAGCACATCCTCTCTGAGGTTCAGTGAGGAAATGCCTGTTTATTTGAAGCTGATGGAGATACTTGAATGGAGGATAACTGGGATCTAGGGCTCTGGGATAAATTGCTCCACTTGTATTTTCTTTTTCTTTTAATCTGGAATACACATAAGCCACACAGCAATATTATCATCACTTTGCACTTTCCTTAGGAAGTATCTTAATATTCTATAATCCTCTTTGCTACAGAATGGGGACTGAACTAAGATGGAATTATATTTTAATGTAATTCCTCATGAAACAAAAGGGGACCATGTTCAGAAGCTGGCTAGATATATGGCAAATGGGAACTAGACAAGCTGTGTAACATCATGACCAGTTTCTATGGCAACAAAAATGTCAGCTATCCTTTTGGCTGATTCTATTAATCCGTGGTAGAGGCACTGATAGTGACACATTTGGAATTTATTTAAACAAGAAGGTGAAAAGATAACCCCAGCACAGCTTATAAACAAGGGGGAAGTTAAGCCACTGCCATAATGCCAGCTGACATGGGTAGAAGGCAGGAACAGGCAGGGGAGACATTCCAAGGCAGCCACTCAGAATTTTGTCAGAGAAGTGATTAAGCCATTTATTGAGAGGAGTTCCCCACTATTGTCTGATGTTTGACAAAATTTCATCTTCCTTTCCAGGGCTGCCCTGCCCCAAAGTGCTGCCCCAAGTGTTCATCCCTGTGCTGTGGGTCCTGTGGCCAGGTAGCCCTAAACTCTCAGTGGGCACCTGGGACAGCCTAACCTGGCTGCCTGGTTTGGGGTTTTTCCCCCAAAATAACCACCCAGGCTTCTGTCCTGGTTTTATCCTGGCTGCCTAATGGAGAAAGCTGTAGCACTCAGTGATTAAAATGCATGGTCTGGCCACTGGAAAATGGAAAAAGCAGTTGCAAGGAGGCAAACCACATTCAGTATTCCCTCTATATGGGTCAGATATTTTCCTAGGGACACTCAGAAATGCTTGCACTGTGCTATTTCTGCTGGGTACTTTATCCTTTATTCTCCTCTTATTGAAAGAGCTAAATGTTTTCCCACTTTCCAATGTACCATGACAATACAAACTGTACGGTGATGTCGGAGCACAAAATAAATATGGATGCAGATACTTGTCATTATGATAAAACAACATCTTTTCATCTTTATCTTGGAATTACAGGCTCCTCGGGAAGATGACAGTGTCTTGTTATGGAAAATGAATTTTCGGTAGTAGAAAGATATCTTTTAACTTATTCTTGAATTCTTCCTGTTTGCCAGAGGCATATAGAAAAATTAGCTTCTTTCCCAATTCTTTTGCTGGTTTTATTAAAATTCATAGTAGAAAAAGTGCCATATAAAAGTGCTTGGTGTGTGAGAAAAAGAAGAGCTGGAAAATGCAGAGCTGAATTTATTATAAGATTATTAGCTGGCTGCTGGCTGGGTTTTATTTTTTAGTTAGTTAAAAAACAAAGCCATCAATATTTTTTTGCCCATTTCTTTTTAAGCTTGTAATGTACTGAAGAGACTACAATATGTATTAATGTATTTCTGATTAAAAAAAAAAAAAGCCCCATTCCCTAATAGAAAAACTGTCAGAATTTTAACCACAATATAGCTCCTGGAAACAGAGTTCATGTGAACTTTTGAACTTCCTCAGATTCAGAAGAGCTTTGTGGAAGGGGTATAAATTGTCAAATTTATCCCATACTTCTGTTAAATCCCATTCCTCCAACCTCTAGCTCTGCCTCACGCACCCCTGTGTCCACTGGCTTTGTTCAGCAGGTCTTGTGTCAAAATTGCACAAATGTGTGATGCTTCCAGCTTTTGTGAAGTTAAAAAGATAAGCAGTGATAACATATCTGGTATACTGGGGAAGCTGGGTGGTTTGGGACTAGAAACCTATGTACTTATTATCAGCAGTTTACAAAGTTGTGCCTCTTGCTCCCAGGGGTATTTTCCAGTGATCTAGGCAGGTTTTTGGTTTTTTTCCATCTTTTTGATGCAGCAGTAGGGGAAGGGAGGTGATGTCACTTGGTATTACAGAAAATGAAGCAGATGTGTCTTAGACTGAACTTGAGAGCTTGAAATAGCTTTGCTTTGTCCTCAGCCAGGGCAGGTGAGGATGGAGCAGCTCAGTGGAAAACTTCACTCCCTCCTAAGCCCCCGAGCAGTTTTACCTGGACAGGAGCTTTTTCTGAGGATGGTATTGATCATTTTGCTTCCTTTTCCCATGAGTAACTTCAACAAACAGTACAGTTGGGAAGGTTTTTCTAGTCCTGGTAGCTGTGGAGGGGGAGTGCCTCGGGTTTTTTCCTCTCTTGGAGTGCTTTCCACTCTGCCCATCTCTTATGCTGGAAACTCTTCCTTGGCACCTCCTCACTGCACCCTCGCCTGAACCCAGGGCTCCCACAGCTTGGGCAGTGTCCTGTCCCCAGGAACAGCACTAACCTGTTTTTTTAGGATAAACATGGCATTATTCCCTGAGGTCTAGAGACCAACACTCTAAACCTCTTAAATAACTAAAATAAATGAAACCTGTTATTCATCCTGGATTAATTTTTACAGCAACACCAGACCTCCTCCTTCAAAGAAGGTGAAGTCCAGTGAGGGGGATGAAGGCACAGGAGTAGAATTTCTTCATTTTTTGTCCTTAAGCAGCACTGACACAGCTGATGTCACAAACATGAGCATCTCCTAACTCAGGTGGAAAGCTGTGCCAGAGACAGGGGTGGGAAGGATGCAGTGCCTCCTTCTGAGGCCACTGACTTGGAAAACTCACACACTCACAAAGGCTGACCTTTTGAGGAGTCACAGACATTAAATACAGGACTTAATCAAAAGTTAATTTCACTGAGCATCTAACCTGAGGGCAGGCTCCAGCTCACTGTACTTTGAAGTCAAATGCCTGGCTGGTCCTCTAGTGATCAAAAGATGTTTTGAGCCCTAGGTATTAGCAAGGGAAATAACTATGGTGCAAAAGCAGATGTATCTAGATCTCAGTCCTTCCTGTACAATTTTGAAGGCATTGTTTGGGACCCCTCCTTTAGTGCTTTTAAAAATAAAGACCCTTGGTAATTCTCTTGGTCAATAACCATAATTCTGATGTGGTAGGGAAAAGTAACTGTTTCCATTGCTTGAGTTGCCAAGGTTGGATTGGCTCTGTCTTAGTGCACTTGGGATTCCTTATCTGCCTCACTCCTGCCCTTCAAGGAGATAAGAAATGGTTTTAATTTTTTTTAGGGAATGTTGATGTATGCATATGTATATGTATATAAAATTTATATATGTATATAATGTAATGTTATAGCTACATAAAGATATATATAATCTTGTAATGATATCTTTTGAGTATCAAGCATTGTTGCAAATCCAGACATTCTTCATCAATGACCTAGCAGTGGTCTGCCAGATGCATGTCCAATGAGCCTGATGTTGGTAGAGGAGCTCTTCAACACAGTCTGCCAAAGGACTGAAAATCTGCTTATAAAACAAGTGGTAAACCAGTAAAATCTCATGGGTAGATGGCAGAGTATCATGTTCTTCATGTTCTCTTTTCCTTCCACCTCACAGCATTTTTCTTCCCTTCCTCACATCTACCCAGCTTTAAAAATCAGCATGAAGGAAGCCTTTGCTGTGTCAGGCTGGAGCCCTGGACTCTTCTTGGGTTGTCTTGAGCTTGTAGTGAGGGTGTTTAAATGGGTTTATTATAATCTAAAAATTAGATATCTGTTGCAGTTGCCCTTGTTTAGGCTCTCAGACCAGCACAGGGTGAAATGTATTTACTCAAGAAGTTGATAAAGATGTTTTTCTAACCCAGGCAGGCACAGGTGTGAGGGCCCTGTGCACACAGATGCTTTGTGTGTGTTGGCCAACAAGGAGTTGAATCACAGCAATGTGATGGCTTGCAGCAGCCTGTGCCTCCTTGGAGGAACAAAACCTGTCTTCTCACAGCCAGAAAGGTCTGATCATCTGGGAAAGCCATTAAATTCAGAGCTGCTACATGCTTTTTCCAAAATATGCTCCCTGTTGAATTTCCTTCTGCTAAAGAGAAGCAAGTCGGCTGTGACCAGTCAATAATTTCTCCAAAACTCCTGCTCTTTCACTGGTGCACAAGATACAGCATTTAATGATCACAAAGCCTTCCTCAGATATGCTGTTTGGAAGTGCCCCTTGGCAGTCAGCAGATTCCTGGGATGGGTGAACACTGGAGGTTTTCTTCCCTCCCAGCACAGCAGAGATTCACCCCGATCAATGTCTTACCTTTGTGTGGTGCTTAAGGAACTACTGAAACACACTGAAACGAGAGAACTCTGCCTTTAATCAGGCTGGGCATGTGCTGAATCCACATAGGAAGTGGGGCAGGATTGGAGCCTGCACTGTGCCAGCTCTGGGGGCTCAGCACGGTGCGAGCAGACGTGCTGATTCACCCTTCCCCGCGCGTGGCGTTAGCGCCCGTCCTCCTCACCAGACTAAAAATGTCTGAGACCACGCAAGACTGTGATACTTCACATTTTTAGGCAATTGCTGTTTTTGTCAAAACTGTCTGTAGCTTCTCTTCCCCGGTGCAATATGGTGAGTAATGAGCTATTGGAGTAATGTCTGTTTGAAACATCCGTAGCCATATGGCAATGTGGGAGGCGAGGATAAAACAGGGATCAGTCACAAGTGTTTACTTTGAAGCACAGATAAAAAGGCAAGTTTTGTGCTGTGACTCAGTTACGTGTTGGATCAGGTACTGGAAACAGTAGTTTTTAATTATTTCTGTGTTTAGTGGACTTTAAAATCCCAAGCACTGAAATTCAGTGTGTGTTAGTCCTCCTGATTGCTCTCTTCAAATCTGCTTTGTGAAACAACCAGACAAACGGGTGCTGCATTTGAGCCAAACCACAGCCACCTAATCCATGCAGTCATTAGGGATTATTTTCAGCACTTCTATGGGCTGTGTGTGGATAAAATGGGGGAAATGTTGCTGAGGAAGGTTAACAAAACTGCCTGGCTGCACCGAAGGTTTGGGGTTGTTCAGTTTGAGATGCTCTGGCAAGTGCTTGGCTGAAGTTTTCTTGCAAAGAGCTTGAAAACTTGGGCTTCTTCCTGGGGTGAGGCACAGCTGCTCCACAGAAGCAGAGTCCTGGGAGAGTAGGTGGGTTATTTTAGGAACTGAAGTGTTTGTACAAATATCCCTCTGGAGATAAATCCTTATTAGGGATCAGGGAACCTGTACTGTTCACTTTTGCTGAGCTCTGAACCTGCCCTGCCCTCTCTGGGAGTCCTGGACCTCATCTGTCCCCTCCATCATGGGAGTCCCACATTGGAAACCCTTTGGGGGATTAGGGAAAACAACACCTGACAATGAGGCCTTTGGAATCACAGAATCATGGAGTGGTTTGGGTTGGAAGGGACCTTTAAAGGCCTTCTGGCTCAACTCCTTTTCAGTGAGTAAGGACACACCTTCCAATAGATCCCTGCCCAGCCTGACCTTAAAGATTTCCAGGCATGGGGCATCCCCCACCTCTCTGGGTGACTTGTGTCAGCTTTGCCACTTCCAAAAAATCTTATTTATATAAAATCTAAATTAACCCTCCTTCAGTTTAAAACCACAACCCCCTTTCTTATTGCAACAGGCCCTTGAATGGTAGCAAGATAATATTTTGGTTCAACAAAGAAAACATCCCATGGCCTGAGTGCATTTCATGTTTAAAATACCTTAGCAGATGAATTAGATTGATGAGCCCACTGGGTAGGATGAAGGTGAACATGTAGGTGAAGAGAGAAATTTACTGCAGCAATATGGTCTGGCAATTTCCTCTGTGAATATGTTATCAACTGAAGGGATACATGTTGGTTTTTAAAAGGAGATTTTGTGAAAGTGGAACATTTTCTTCCATGGAATCCTGGAATCCCAGAATGGTTTGGGCTGGAAGGAACCTTAAAGCTCATCTGGTTCCAACACCCTGCCATGGGCTGGGACACCTCCTGCTATCCCAGGCTCCTCAAACCTCTTTGCAGAGTTGAAGCTCAGAAGAGGGGGGGGAAAAAACCCCATGAATCTCCAACTTCTCTAATACTGTGTGGGCTTTGATTAGAGAGCACTCTATGTGCTAATTGAATGTTGTCTTCTATTAGCATAATCTTGGGGTTATGTCTGGTCACTGTTAATGATAAGTGACAGAGATGAGTTTCTGAAACTGTTTCATCAGTTGGGAATTGCACCCTGTAAATGCAAGCCCTGATCATAATATTTCATCTGTGTTGATTTATCCCAGTCTTAGGCTATTTATATCAATTTGCTACTGGAAAACATATGGAGTAGTTTAGGTTGGAAAAGGCCTTTAAAGTCATCAAGTCCAACCATTAAGATCATCTTGCATGTGATCTAATTGCACACATATAATGCAGATATTATACACTGTATAATGTATAAATATATAAAAAATTAAGGCTTTTTGAAACATAACCGGATTCTAAAATCAGTTCTGATATAAAATTACTTTGTAAAGGAAGCATATTGTATATATTCTTATATGTACAACATATACATATGTTTTTATAAACTTTAGAACCATGTTTAATGTGTGTGCTTTAAACTTGTAGGACCATATTGCTGGGAGACATTTGCCTGTAATTGTTCACAGGATAAGTGTTTGTGCTCAAAAATCACAGCAATTATAATTATTGTAAGTAGCTGTGCTTCAAAATGAGCATTTAGGAGAGAAATGGGCTTTTTCCATGTAAGCATCATCTTTATATACACTAAAAAATCCTGGGAGAAGTGGCTTTGTTCTACCAGCACCCAGGTAACTTCAAGAAAAGGAAACAGGAATGAACCCAGCCTCTCCCCATCACTCAGTGCTACACACAAATGTCTTCACAGCTATTTGCACTTGAAATGCTTCATTTGCCAGCTCCAATGTGGCATTTGCAAATGCAGATTAGTGACAGGAGCGCTGTTGGCTGCTGCTTCTTCCTCCTTTCAGATGTGGCTCTTACCGGACATTTCCTGCCCAGACTTGTAGGCAGCAAACATATGGTCTGGTAGATAGTTTATGGAATAACTTTCTGGGAGTACTTTGACTGTTCCAGAAATCTCTCAGGCAAAGATGCCCAGTTTTCAACATAACATTCCTCTGAAATGCCAAAGTTAAGATATTCATTTGCTCACTGGTATTGTTGCATTTCATAACGAGAGCTCAGACGGGGATAAATTGTGGGTTAAATTCACAGATAGAAATCTCTGCCTTTATGAGCTGTTTGTTTGAAATGCAATTGCTTTCAGGGCCTGTATTACATGAAAAATTACTATATCTGATTAACAGATGAATTCCACAGCATCAGTAGCGAGTAACAGTGGGATTGTCCATCAGCCTGAGATTCCAATTTCTGCCTCCACACTGTACAGCACTTCTCTTCTTACCAAATGTATTCAGTGCTTGCCACCACGAGGGGAACTAATTCTTCCTGCTACTTCTGAACTGTGTCAAATGCTCTGGGCATCTGTTTTCCAACAATTTGAGGTTTTCATAGCCTATAGAAATGTATAGCACACTGATTTACTTCTTTTTGTGTTTCCTCTGGCATCTTTTTCTTACCTACCCTGGTACATGGGGCCAGGATTCAGTTGATGTCACTGTAGCAGAGCTTGATTTTGCCTGGCACTATGTATTTATATCGATTCTAGATAAGGATCTGGATTCAAGCTGTGCCTGAATATTTTATTTTTTCAATGGAAACACAACTTCAGGTTTCTCTTCCTCTTCCCTTCTGTTCTTTGGAGCTAGATACTTGCTTTTGTAGGAGGATCAGGTGGTGGACCTGAGTGAGGAGCAGGCCCACAATTAATTTTGGAGTTGATCATAGTAAATTGGTGTTCTGCCTGTCAAGTTTTAACCATACCAGTATCTTGATCTGACTGTCTGGCCCTGTGGGTGCAGAGGGGTGGCTGAGTGGTGGGGCTCACCCTTGGCTGCTTACAAATCAAAAGGGAAAATGAGACCATAATTTGGAAAATCCTTTTGGCCCCATGCCTGTTGTCCCAGAGGTCCCAAGCACTCCTGCTCTCTTGGCAGCTGCACTTGCCCAGGTGCCAAACTGAGCAAAACATGCATTTTCTGGTGGCTGCCTTATTAATGGGATTTTTTAAAAATAAGATCTCTTTGCCTGTGTTTCTTGTAATACACCTGGAGCTGGTCCAGGATCACACCTGTGGCAGCCTTTTCTGGCTCACTGCTTGTTTGATCAGCCCACAGTTGATTCCTGTGAAATATTTCCCAATAAAAACCCTCATGCTCTCTACAACTCCCTGATAGGAGGGTGGAGCCAGGTGGGGATCAGTCTCTTCTCACATTTAACAAGTGAGGGAGCAAGAGGAAACAACCCTAATTTGTGCCAGAGGAGGTTTAGATTGGAGAGCCAGGAAAACTTAGTTATCACAGGGAAACCCACTTTTCTGTCACCTTTTTATTTTTTTTTTTTACATAGTTTTTCAGGGCTCAACAGAGGTGGAATTTTGAGCACTTTCCCTTGCCTAGCATGGCACACACTATTGTGGAGGGTTTTGTTTCTATACCACTCACTTTCCTCTTGTTCACCCAGAGCAGTTATGGTGCCAGTTCCAGGCTGGGCATCCATCCCTCTGTGTCCAGGCCCTGGCACAGCTGATTGGGAAAGGTTTCCCACCTTTCTAAATTAGGCCCTTCCAGTTCCAAATAAAACATTATCAAGCTTTGCATTTGTTTTTCACCATTTACATCCCAAGAAAAGCAGTGAGGAAAATCAGAACCTATTCAGTGTTGTAAATACAGCAGATTATTTCCCTAATATGTTATCCAGCAGTTACCAGCTAAATAATTCAGCACAATTTCAGGTCTCTATTCAAACTGATGAGCTAAAATAAAAAGTGTTGATTAAGGCAAGCACATACCTCAGTGTTGATTGATTCTGCTGGTTTGTTTAGTTTGGCTTTTTCCAAATAGGGGAGGACTCTGATATATATAAATACACCACTGTTCTTTTAAGCTACTTTCTTTTGTGTTGTGCTGGTTTTCTTTTTCCTGTCATTTTTGGTATGATCACTTTAAACCCACATTGCAAAACTAGGGTTTTCTATCACGAGCTTTTGTGCTCATGATGGGTTTTATTTTAAATCCTACCTTGCTGCTGGAGTTCAAGCATCACATAAAGCAAACCTGGCTGCAGGACAATGATAAAGCACAAGTGTCAGCTCCTTGTATTTTTCTAAAAGTGTTTTGTAATTGAGAATGAAATGTTTTTACTTTCCCTCTGCTGCTACCCCTGTCAAAGACTGAGGTTTCCAGAAAATGCAGTGTTATCATCACACTTGAGTGACACCTCTGTATTTAACAGGAGCACTCAGTCCCTGTGGAGAGCTTGTGAAAGAGGGCATGGCTTTCACAGAATCCCAAAATTATTTAGGTTGGAAGGGACCTTAAAGCTCATCCAGTCCCACCCCTGCCATGGGCAGGGACACCTTCCACCATCCTAGGCTGCTCCAAGCCCTCTCCAACCTGGCCTTGGGCACTTCCAGGGATGGGGAAATTCACAACTTCTCTGGGCACCCTGTGCCAGGGCCTCCCCACCCTCTCAGGGAGAATTCCTTCCCAATATTCCCCCTAACCCTGTCCTTTGTTTGAAGCCATCCCCTCTTGCTCTGTGGAGTCTCTTTGGTCACTTGTTCTGTGCTTGCACAAAAGCCATAAATGTGTTCTCATGGCACACAGCACCTGTGAGATGTTTGAAGGTGGCTGTGCTGCCTTTGTGGTGTGTCACTGTGCCAAGTTAGTGGGATTTTTGGGAAAAGAAACTCTTTCCTGTGATTCCTGGATGGCTTCATCATGAGCAGCCAATGTCCTGGGATCATCCCATTAGCAAACCAGTTTGCAGGGATATAATTGCACCTCTTGAACCAGTATTTTTACTCTTCAGATGAGCTGTTCAGGTAACAAAGATGTTTATTTCGTGTGCACTGAGATGCTTATTCCAAGAAGTCCTGAGCAGGTGGAATCCAGGTGTAGTTGTTATTCTATTTGTATGTGGAAATGCCTGGTTGAAGCACCAGGTCATGGCTAGAATTGAACTGTGTGGTGTCATGCCCTCCCTTAACCAGCCTGGTAAATTCCCAAAGAAAAGCTTTTCTAGAGGTAAAAAGCCCCCCAAACCTCGGGTTTTTTAGATACAATGCAGTAAATCCATGGAGAAGATGTAGGCAAAGGTAGAAGGCAGCTTTGAGCACTGTGGCCCAGGACACTGTAATTGTTTCTTTGGGAAGCTCATTTTATGTGGAAAAAGGAAGGAATAACACTGTTCCTTCTGAAATGAGCTGTCACTGGTTCTGTAATTAGCCCAATGTAAATCATTAGACAAGAGTTCATCCTAATTTGGAAAAAAAGTCATGTTTTGGAGGCTCAGTTCCCAGAAAATTGATTGAAAAAATTTAAGACTTGTTACCAAGAATTGAGATAAATAAATTTCATTGGTGTTTGCCTAAATTAGAGAGAAAGTTGTTAATGTAAAAAAGTTGAAGTGTTAGGAAAGCCCCACACATGTTCACTTTAATATTTCTTCATTTTATTTATAGATATAAATTCTTGAAGAATAAAATTATCAGATTTTGGTCAGCGTTTTTGTTGTGGAGGCTCTGTCAGTGGAGCAATTTCTGGCTGGCACCATTTCAATCAAGTTCAGGAAGCTGATTTTTCCTTTTCTGTCAGCACAGATACAGGAAAAAAAAGCTGCTACAAAATGATCCCTTTTAATCCTGTGCCATTTTTATGTGCTGATTAGAATCGGGGTAATTTCAGCCTGTGTTGAAGGAGTTAATCTTCCTGATGGAGATGTGAAAAGTCAGAGCCATCTTAAATCTCAATACCACATGCTGCCTTAGGGATCACACTGTGCTAAAACCCCAGATAAAAAGGCCTGACAAAGATTATTGACGGTTTACCTTTTAATGAGCAGCTTGGATTGATTTTCATTTCCCTCCAGGGCTGCTTGCTTTGCCCTGTTTCCACCCATGATGTCATGATTAACAAAAACAACAACAAAATTAAGGCTTCATATCTGAATAATTGTGGGGAAATAAAGAGTAGCCATGGCTTTTAAGGGGAAGCTGTGCCAAATTCCACTGAAGGTGCAGGAAAAGCCAGGGAGATTCCAGTCAATGGTTGGTGACTCTCCCAGCAGAGGGAATGCACCTTCCACCAAACAACACCTCAATTCTTCAGCTGTTTTATACATTTTAAATACAGATCACTCTGCAGATCAACAGAAACACAAGAACTCCAAATAAAGAGAAAATGCCTTCAAATATATATATTATTGTTGAAAAAAGCCATGATTTCTCTTTTGTTTGCCAAGCCCCCGCCCCTCTAAAGCCAACACTGAAGAAAACGCCTCTGGCTATGTTCCCATAATTTTGTTCAAATCCTTAAGCTTCAAAAGAGAGCAGCTCTGCCACCACAAAACTATCATCCCAAAAGCTCTTAAGCTCTGACATCATCTATTCTGTTTGAGTCCTTCCATACAGACCTTGCCAGAAAATGGAAATCCCTTTTCCATGTGGGAGAAAGGGCGTGTGTGTTTTTTTTTTAAAAAAAACGAATTCCTGTTCTCATCAGTATTAAAAATAAAAAAAAAGGGGAGAGAGAGAGAAGGAAAAGGGTGTTTTTTCCCAGGCTTTGCAGAACAAAAACCCTGTTTTCCAGGAACAGGATGGAGTGAAGGCTTCCAGGCAGGCAGATGGGAAGCCGGCGGCGCAGAGCTCTGCAAAGTGGAAACTTTCCATGGAAGAATCCTGATTTCCAAGGGCAGGGGAGCCTTGTGCCTTCTGAGCCTGGTGGGGATGTGGCTGCAGCCCCCTGGGCAGGGCTGGACACCCTGCCTGTGCTCCTCAGGCAGCTTTGGGAGCCAAGTGACACTCTGTGTGTGTGTGTGTGGCCACTCGGAGGCTGGAAAATGGGAATGAAGGAGAGAGAGAGAGGGGTGTTGCTGATCTGGAGAGTTCCACGGGGTGGGCAATCAGAAATGTGGTGGGTAAGAGCACTTGAAGAGTGGTACTTGTGTGGAGCTGGAGGATGTGGAGCCTCATTGCTCAATGCACTTTGGCCTGGTGCACCAGGGAGGCTGCTGGATAGAGGATGGAGAAGGGGAAAACTGCAGGTTAAACCACTTGAACTATCACTAAAATCCTCATCTCAAACTGTGTTGTGTTTTTCTTGTTAGATTTTTTTTTTCCCCTTCTGGGTTTGGTTTTTTTTCCCCTTCAGAAGTTACATTGAATAACTCTGGGTTATTCTCAGCAGTGTAAAATTGCAATGCCTTAAAGCACATCCTTTACCTATCAAATTGGCAGGCTGGAGGAACAGTTATTCTGCTGCAACTTCAAATCACAGCTCCCAAAATTGATCTGGGCTGAGGTATGTCTTTGTGTGTCCACGCTTATTAGCTTCATCTTGTGATTAACTTAATGGGCTATGGAATTTTACTCTATGCAAATGCAACTGCAAAACCAATTATTGAAAAGTGAAAAATGAACTCTAAGAGACAGTCATTAGACTATTAGAATCCCCCAGTTCCTTTGGAAACTGTATTTGGGTAATACGTGGTTTTAATACTGAATTTCAAGCTCAGAAAAAAGCTATTTGGCAATTGCTTTTTTTTTTTTTTTTTCAGGCAGTATGGAAACATTTTGACAGGCTTGCCTGCCTGGGCTACTAAGACCCGCTGGGTTTTACGAGTTGGAAAATTAGTCATAGCTTCAATGAAACGTTGTAGTCCACTTAGTAGCCTATTTTCAGGGTCCTTAGATGTACAAGCATCCGTGAATTCAGTTTGGATGGCTGGTGAGTGTAATCCAAATTAGCTGGGCTGGATCCAGCAGCAAGACACTCCCTGGCTCCATCCTTGCAGGACTAGCTTCCAGTCAAGGTGTTTTGTGTGGGTAGTTGGTGATGAAAACCTCCTCCAGACCTGATGAATTAATTTATGTGCACATGAACAGGGCTGTGGCTGCATCTACTGGGGCAGCAAGTACATCACTGCAACTGTTAACTGGAAAATGATGCTGATGACTCCCAAACCCCCAACACAGCTGGATTTTTGGACACATTTTCCTCCTCATCTGCCAAAGGGGGTGATGAGCTTAGAGGCATCCACAGGCCAGTGGCCCCAGGTTTGGTTAAAATCCTTTTGAGAAGGAAGCTGCAGGTGAGGATGTGGTTTGTGGTGGGAGCTGACCTGGAGCTTGCAGGGAGAACACAAATGCTGGCACTTGGTGAGCTGTGTGCTCAGAGCAGAGGTCACCTGGTGGTTAAGAGGATGGAGCTCGGTGGAAAGTCAAAAAAAATTTATGTGAATCTCTTGTGGAGGAAATGTGTCCTCAAATGTGCTGTGTGCCATCCCTCTAGATGATGGGCTGTAACTGGCATTTTATTGCTGAGATTCATGTTTGGCCCCTTTATCCCTCTTCCCTTCCACTTCCATCCCAGTTTTGCCTGGTTTTCACCCCCTGTAGTTCCAAGGCTCCCTTGCCAGAGGTTTTTTGTTTGTGGTGCCTCAGAGCCGTCAGAGCTCCCTGTAGGATGGAGGTACCTGTGACACAGCCTGCACCTCCTGCTTGGGGTCAGCAGGTCCTGCACAGGTGCAGGCACCCCCAGAGAGAGTGGGGCCCAGTTCTGGTCTTTGTTCAGCTCACTTTGTGTGCTGTAAATCACCCTTGGGACAGGGTGGGAGCCCTCGTGTGAGAATGGGGCACCCCAGGAGCTGTGCAAACAAATCAGGGTCACATCTGACCTTTCATTTTCCACAGTGCCTGGACACACCTCACTGGGTGAGGTGAGAGGGTATCTAAAGGATGCTGGCTGTAATTTAATCAATTGACATTTAGATGTGCAGTAATGAGTGGCTGTGAATGCATTGGGTGGGTGAATACAACATATCCACCAACATATCCATCCTTATTTGTCTTCCTTTTGGTTGTGAATTTCCTGGAAGAGAGTCTGGAAGTATGGATGAACAGGACTGAGATGTGATAAATACAACAGAGAAGCTCAGAGCTGCTGGACCTAGAGTGTCTTATGTTGAACTGTTTTGATTTTATTCCATCAGGTAACTTAAAGCCATTTAAAATATCTTCTATGCAAATGAAGAAGGGGAAAATAAGAATAATCACAGTGCAGATAAAGCATGTATCAAGAATAAAAGGCACTGATAGGGAAGATGATGAAGCAAAGAGGAGGAATAAATATGAGGTGGAAAGCAGATGTGGAGACTGAAGGGGAGGTGAATAAAAGATAGATGGAAATATTAACACATTTGTCAAATCCTTGAATGTAAAATGTCAGGGCTTCAAGAACTTGTAAAGGTTATTTACTAACTAAGGCCAGAGTGAAATAGTGTGTAACTACATTGATGCAACACAGACATGTGCATGTTCTCTTTGCAGAGTAGGGCTGGTTTGATTGCTTAGTGCCTAAATAAAAAACAATAGTTCTTTGGCTCTTTGTTGCCAGGGAAATGGGAGATGGATGCCATAAGAAACAGATGTAAATTTCTGAGCTTTTAAAAGAAAGAAAGCAGGTTGGAGTGGGAGAAATCACACCAGAAATTACAGTCCTTAAGTATTGAAATCTATACTGGAAAACTTAAGAGATGGAATTAATGTAAATGACTTGGATTGAGGAAACTGTAGAACTGCATTGTTTTAGGTGTGGGAAGGCATTGATAAATTTTCAGAGACCCTTAGGGAATAACATTTATAAACAGGCTCTAGAAAAAAAATTGGCTTTTAAATCTGACTTTGAATGGAAGACTTAGAGAAAACCCCTGAGAGCCTCAATAAGATATAACATGGGAAACTGGTTTGAGTTGGGATAATTGAATATCCATTCAGAATTGCATAATCACATGAAGTATTGAATGAATTCTTTTTAGGAATCAGTGTCAGAAGCTAGAAGGGAGTCTAAATGTGTTGGGAGTTGGTGAAGCACCTTTAGACCCAGTTGCATTTAGAGGTTAATCCTCCCTGGGCAGCTGAGGAGGGCAGGTGTCTTTAACCTGTAGCTCAGAGATGAGGATTTCCCTTGGAAGACTTGAAACAATTTAAAATTATTGCCTTTGAGAAGGAATTGTAAAAGCTTCCTATGTTAATAACCTGGAAAGGGGAATTTGCAGCAGGATAAAAAATTGTATATATGTATAGTGATCCAGAACTGGGAAACAAAGAGTTGGAGCTGAGGAGGTAAGCAACTTATAAGGCTTTGGGATCCATCCCATAGATGGAGAGCACAGACAGATAAGCAGGCTGCACAATTCATGGTAAAGCAAGATAAGCCTATGGACAGACAAAGAATGAAATGTAAAAAAATGCAGGAAAAAACCTCCATGGCTGTACAGTGAGGAGATGGGAAAGGAGCAGATGAGCAAGGGAGCTGGATGATGCTGCCTCCACCAGAAATGGTATCAGCAATGCATTACAGCAAACAATAGATTAAAGCACGTGTAGCAGAGTGACATTTAAATCAGCTGAAATAATCAGACACCAGCCAAGGACCAGGAGACCTCTGCAGTCACATTTTGGCTTGTGCTGTTCCTGGCCACAGGCCCAGGCAGTGTGTGGCAGAGGGCAGCCACGTTGTTCTCCTGAGCTCCAGGAGCCCTTTCCATGTCCTGCCTCACACTGATGTGTGCTGTGGTGTTGGATATTCATTAAAATTAACCAATTTGTTGCAATGGCTTTGCCATGGTCCTGCAAAGGCAGAGGGAATCAAGAAGAAATGCTGTAATTACACTGCAGACTCTTAGAATGAGATTTCTGTACTGGCTGAATGTAAATTCATCCCCCAGATGGTTTCTCTCAGCTATTTATCCTCTGAGAATATATTAGCTGTTGCTGTTCCTGTGTGGGGAGTGGGATGACTGTTTATAAAGCACCGTGCAGATAAATCAATAACATTTGCAAATCTGATGAACTCGCCTGTGCTGCAGTTGCTGGGACCAGGCTGCTGTGAGGCTTCAGCACCCCTCACCTGCCTCACAGCCTTCTCCCAGGTGCACAAGTGAGGCTTTGTCCTCCCAGTGATATTTCATTTATTTTATTTATTTATTTTTTATTTTATTTTAAATTTTTTTTTAAGATTTTATTTTATTATTTTTTAGTTCTATTTCTTTTGTTTTATATTTTTTTGTTTATTTTTTGTTTATTTTTTGGGGTTTTTTGTTTTGGTTTTTTGTTTTGGTTTTTTGTTTTGGTTTTTTGTTTTGGTTTTTTGGGTTTCTTTTGCTTTGGGGGTTTTTTGGGTTTTTTTTTTTTGTTTTTTTGGGTTTTTGTTGTTATTTTTTGTTTTATTATTTTTATGGGGTTTTATTTTTAAATTTTTTATTTTTAATTTTATTTAATTTTTAATCTTATTTTTCTTTTTCTTTTTAAAATTTTATTTATTTTTAAATTTTTATTTTAATTTTCCATTTTAATTTTTAATTTTTTTCTTTTTTCTTTTATTTTTTTTTCATCTTTTTATCTTTTTAAAATAGGTTTGGTTGGTTTTTTTTTTTAATTTTATTTTTATTTTTTCTGTGTTCTATTATTCCTTTCCTTTTTGGTGAAGCTGCCTGCCAAGTATGGCACAACTCCAAGCTGTAGCAGGGTGAATTCTCGTGCTCAGCTTCTCACCTCTGTCCCCTCCTGACAGATGCCAGGCAGGCAGAGCCCTGGGCATGCCATGAACGTGGCAGTGGATTGCCCTCTGCTAAACATCCCTGTGCCCTGTGGCTTCCTTGCCACGTGCCTCAGATCCTGAGCTCCCAAACTCCTTCCCAGATGGGTGATGGGCAGCAGGTGCAATCCTCTCTGCATCCTGCCTGCCTTTCTTGCCAGCTCAAGGGCGTCAGGTGCATCCTTCAGACAGACTGTGCTGCTTCCTGAGGTGCAGTTGTGCTTTTCCAGGTGCTGTGGAACAGCTGCACAGTGAGGGCTGTTCACATCTTTGAACCAAGAGCAGCCCAGGTCAATTTTAAGCTTGTGGGCTAAATTATTAAGCCTGTAAATCTGACTTCTGTAGGCAGAAATCCTCCTCGTTTCTGGGTGTCTGACACTGGATTATTGGGAAAAGGCTGCTGCATCCACACTGATCAATTGACCAGAGGCAGCGTGTGGGTCTGGTGTGACCCACCTTGGATGTGCTGCCTTCAGATCTGAAATCTGAAATCTGCTCCTTGTGGGATGTTTGGGTCTCTGGCTGCATTGCACTGAGCATCAAGAGCACAGCAGCTCTTTGCTAAATCCTTCACAGTGTGCTGGAACACATCTAAAGTGACCCCAGAAGAACCCCTCTGTAGTTTTCCTTAGTCACACACTTTGAATTTAACAACAGCTCCTAATCTCACCGTGCTGGGGATGTTCAGTGGGTCAGAGCAGTAGTGGCTGTGTGTGTTCTCCTGGTGGCATTTGCTCTATCAGCAGGGAAGAAAAGTCTTTACTCACCAGAAGATCAATGATTAAATTCCAATTTGCAGAGTTTGGAGCTGATCCAGCCTAGAACTTCTCCAATATTTATGGTGTTCAGCTCCAGGATTTTCTAATTTAAGCTTTTCTGTAGTCTAAGGAGAGTTATTGAGTGTTGAAGCAAACTCTCACAATGTTTACCTTACCCTAAGAGGAATAATCCATGCAATAATATAAATAGTTGTAACCTATGCACGTTGATTAGTGGTATGACAATCTCTGAAGTTGTCCCATGTAATTTGGAGTTAATTCCACCTTCATTGCTCCATGGATGCACTTGAGGTACTCTGTGGAGTTTAATTTGGGTTCTTCTGAATGCCAGATGCAGAGAATTAGAGTAATTATAGAGTGTGACTCTGCTTTTAAAGGCTGTTTCCTTTTTAGAGAGCATAAAGAGTATATAAATTGTTTTAAATGTTTTAGTGGGTATTGATGGCCTGAAAGATTATCCAGCTGGAAACAGACTGCAAGATCTCTGTGTTTCTCTATGCAAAGATAACATCACCATGACTGAGTCCTTTCTTGAGGAAAAATAAAACAACCAACAAAAAACCCAAACCTTTCTGTGCCATTGGAAATACCATGTATGGTCTTCTTTGGGAAAAATGCCATCACCTTGATAGAAATCAAATTCATGCAGTCACAGAAATGGTTCAGGTTAGAAGGGACCACTGGAGGTGATCTAGTCTGACCTCCTGCTCAAGCAGGGTCACAAGGCCACATCACTCAGGATTGTGGCTTTCCACATGCATCTGCAAAAGAACCTGTCAATTCTCTTCTGAAAACTGACATTTGTGCCCACAGCATCTCAACAAGTGTTGGTTTTTCTTCATTCTGCTGCCTGCTGTGAAATCTTACTCCACTTGTTCTCAGGTCCCTCCTGAGCAGCAGTGTCAGGAGCAAGGACTTTGTTCTGTGTTAGTGCAGCACTAGGCACAAACAGGCAGGAAAATAGAGCTTTTGCTCTTGAATTAGCACATGAAAAACAGAGAAAGAGGGGAAAAAAAAAAAAAAGCCAAGGTACCCAGGTCCATTGGGGTGAACTCTTCAGCCATTCTGCAAGTTAGCTGCCATTTAGACCTGGAGCCACTGCCTGCAGTTTTCTTAAATTATTTAGGTGTGTTGAAGTTTCAAAAGCAAAATAATAAATGGTGGCAAAATACATAAATTACTGATTTCTCTCCTTTTGGTGCAGTTGAGATGAAGGGTTTTAGTTGAGAATAAAGGCAGTGGGCAGGAGTTTTGCTTTCCTACAGCAGTTTAATCAATCCTACAGTTGTCTGTGGTGCCTGTGTTTTTGGCAGTGAGTTTGGGGTGTGCAGAGCCTGTTTGCACCCACTGGCTCCAGAGGGTGAGGAGCAGCTGCCATGGGGACCAGGGGGAATTCCTGCACCAAAGAACTGGCTCTTGGGAGCAGCCTGAGGTTTTCTGCACATTTAATCAGCTCTTCTTGGTTTTAGGTGGGGAACTAAACCAGAAGGAATATTTGTACTCCTAAACCTAAATTGAATTTCCTGTGTGAATGTGAGCCTGACACTTGGGTATGATGTGTTTCATAATTCACCTGGGCAAAACCTGGTCCTGGAGCTGCCTCACACAATGCATGAGCTGTGATGAGATGCAGCATCTCCAACAGGGGATTGCCAGGCACTGCCTGCAATGGGAATTGTGTCTGACAGCTTAATATTTCAGTTGCAACTGGCCATACTTACAGTAAAGAGTATGTAATTATTTTTTTTTTTAGCCTGATTAGAGCCACAAACATATGGCACAGTAGCAGAAGAAATTATTTTGGGTAGTAATCCTTAAATATTTTTTTGGCAATCAAATGATTAGGCCTTTCCCAAGGGAAACAGAAACTCCCATTAAAGCACTTTGCTGGCAAGGCTTTGTTACTGCTCTGCCACCCAAAGACAAGCCCTACCTCCTCCCATCTTCTACTTGGCTGCATGTCTGGACAGTATATTCAGTGTTAGCAGTGCTTGCTTAGCTTGCTGTCACCTGGAGGAAAGTGCAGCAGTGTCTTTTTCTTTGCTAAGTGAAGGGGTTGACAGAATTACTTTGGAGTTGACTTATCTATTTTTTAAAAATTATTATTTTATTTTGCCCCCCCTTGAAAAATGACTGTACCAATGTTTGTCATCAGCAAAGAGGCAATGGTGGATTTTTGGTGTGTCAGTAAAAGTTTTATAGATTTCTTTTGAAGAAACTCTGAGTAGCATGTGGATGTTTATGGATGCAGCTCCTGGACATTGCAGATTAACAGCAGTGTTGTGTTTTTCTGCTCACCCTTGTGCCCAAGGCTCTCTGCTATGCAATACACAATTTTTCTGCAGAGATGGGAAGTCCCAGTGGGGCATCCCATGATGATTGTGTCTGTTTGTCCCCAAGGCAGGTGACACCTGTGTCACTCCCTCATTAGCACGGGCAACTCTGCCAAAAAGGGCAAGCTGTGGTCCCAGGTTCTGTGTGGTGGCCACTCTTGCTCCCTCTCATAGGATAATTCCTGTGATGGGCACAGCACAGTTTGCTGCACAGGCAGGTTTGTGTCCTGGTGCTGCCTGAAGGGGCTGCTTTATCCCAAAGCAGCAGGGATCTGATCTGAGGTGGAAGAGCCAAATCCAGCGACCCCAAATATCCGTGTCGACATTTACAGGGCTGTGAGTAAATTGCCTCAGCATTGCAGGAGCCTTTGTAGGGGGAAAACAAATCTAGGATGAGTGGTCCTCCAGCCAACCTTATTTTCCTTCCTTGCTGGCACAGAGCACATTCCCAGTGTTTCCAATGTAAAAGGCTTGCTTTGAAGGGGAGACCTCTGACCTTGCTCTGTAATGCACTGAGCCCTGGAAGCTGTGTTTTGCTGAAAGCTTTTGCTTTTGAAGAAGGAAAAGAGCAAACAAAGGTGCCCTGTGGAGTAAAAGCTAAAAAAAAATAAGAAAAGAATTACCTGTCTTTAATGTTTGCTCTTAGAAGTTTTAGAGGAATTTAGGGTCCAAAATTAGGTGTTGAAGTGTTGGTTTGGGGAGAACTGATCCCTTACAGATGTGTGAGTGTTATATCCAGAAACACCTCCTGAGGCTGGTTCTCTGTTGTCCCATCCTGCAGCATTCCCAGCCCTGATCCCTACTCTGAGCTCCTTATTTACTTTAATTCTGTGGAAGTTGGAGGCAGTTTCACTTTTCATGCCCTGCCAAAGTCTGGCTGGAAGAGGCAGAGCTGGAGCCACTGCAGGAGCTGCTGTCATGGAGGGAATGAGGGCTTGAGGCCTCTTGGAAGAGCAGGGAAATGAAGCCACATTTTTTCACATGGTGGGTACATGGTGAAGGCTCCAGGCTTTTCTCCTGAAGGTGCTCTAGTTGTGTCCTTAATCTGTAGTGCTAATGAGGGGAAGAGTACAAAGCACAGGCAGATTAGTTGATTGCATTCCCAGGAGTTAGAAGGCTGTGGAGACAAGCCAGGTATCAAAGTTGCTTTGATTTTTCTAACTCATGAAAATGACAGAAGGATTTGTCTTTGCTGATAATTGACCTCGAGCCTGGATCTCTTTCAGGCAGGGAAGGTGCCTTTTTTTCCTCCTCTTTGAGGATAAAGCAGCCATAGTCAAACCATTTGTTTCTTGACAGGCAGAATGGAAGAGGGGGGTATCAAGGTGGGAAAGCTCCAACATGTATTTGTCCATCTTTTAACTGCTGGTGTTTCTCTTGGAAACCTCGAAAGAAATGCACATGTTCTCATTTTTAATTGGTTCTGTGGAAAGTCTAAATGATAAGTTAGATGTTAGCAATGAGAAAGTCATCTCCTCCTCTGAACTGATTTGTTTATCATGTGATGTGCTGTTACAGAAAATCCATATTGATTTCACACAGTTGTATGCCAGGACTTATTCTGGGGGAGCTTGGGCTCCCCTCAGCTCCTGGGCTTGGCAGAGGGTGCATGCTACCCCACAGATGTGATGCAGTGCTTTGGGAAGATGGATCCCAAATTTAGCCAGCTCTGTGGCACTATTTCACACCTCCTTGGTTCTTAAATAGGAGTTGGGATCAGCTCTTGGAGGCTGTTTTGGGGTAGTTTTCTCCCATGTGTTCAGCAATTTGCTAATCATGTCACTTCTTGGTTCTTGAGGGGGAAGGAGGAGACCTTTATTGGGCAATGTAAAGTAAGACCAGCTCAGAAAAGTACATTTTGGTGTATATGGTATTTATATGGTACCTTCCAGTATGGGGAATAGCAGGACTGCAGAGAACTCTTCTTCGGCCTTTTCCTCATGTTAAATATCTCGGTTGTTGAGTGGGGGAAAGGGACTTGAGACTGGGCACATGGGGGGGGGGGGACCTCCCAAAGGGCTGCCCAAACCCTTGGATGCAGGAATGGCTGAGTGAGTGCTGAGGATGGTCTGCCAAAGCCAGAGGATGCTTCCTTCCTCTGGCAGCACCAAAATAATGAGCAGCGTTTTCAGAAATGAAGATGTCCAGAGGCTCTACGTGCTTTGCTAGGGAAGTGCCTGTGAACTAATTTAACTCAATTAATGTTGTCTTGCTCCTTCCCCTCTGCTACAAATTGGTGACATTTAATTCTTCTTTAGGCTGTGGGAAACACTCACTGTCTGTGGGCAGGACAGATGGGGAGTCAGAACTGGAAACAGCAGGAGGAGCAGAAGCCCTTTGTCCTTGTCAGGACTGGCCTCTTCCTGAGGGTATCCACTCATCCATGGGAAATGAACCTTGATCTTACCACTGGTCCCAAGAAAACACAAGCTTCTTGCAAGCTAGGAACAAGACACACATTTTAAATAGGAATGATGATGGAAATTAGCACCTCCACCTACCTTAGGGGGTGGCAGTCTCTGTCAGTGACTATTGTCAAGTCCTGTGTCCTGCTGGGTGCAGAGCAGGAGAGGTGTTCCAGCTCAAGTTTTGTCACCTACACAATTTCAGGTGTGGCAGAAGAAATGTTGCTGCCTTACCAACCCAGAATGTCTCCTAGAGTTTTTAGAGTTCTAAAAAAAAAAAAAAAAAACCAAAAAAACCCAAAAATTAATTTCTGGTTGTGTTAGGCAGGTCTCAGCTGGGTCATGACAAAAGAGATGCTGATGGGAATGCTATGGTTCCCTTGTGAATCAGAGCCTGTAAGAGTGGAAAGCACAGTGACTCACTGGCACTTGTCACCAGCGCCAGGAGCTGCTGCTTCCTTTGGGATGTGGGTGACAAAGAGCACAAATAAATCAACAAGGCTGCATCTTTCTGACTTGTTTCTAAATGCTTCCTGGTTTTCTTCACTTTTTTGTTCAGGAAGTGAAGCTGCAGCTCACCTCTGGGCAGGAGGCCACTGTGAGGCACCTCCTGTCTGCCCTTCTGACCCTCGGGGCATTTTGGTGGGCATCAGGTTAGTGGGGTGGGAAATGATGGCAGGAGCAGCCTGGTTTAGATTATTAACATGTCTTGAACAAAAGGGGGGAAAAAGGAGAGACTCTTGCATCATTTACAGCTCCTGAAATATCACTAATTAGTGTCTGAGGAATACAGACTGCGTGGGAAGTTAGACATTCACCAGGCTGTTCATCTGGGAGCCGTCTGAGGAGCAGCTCCTGCACGCCGGACATCTGCAGGATTAAAAAAATAAAAGAGAAAGGAAAAGACACAGTTCATTAACCACCAACAACATTACCCGGAAGCAACTGGGGGAGCTGATCACTGCCACTAACTCTCACTCTGTTTACCATCAATTAATATTTAGTCTCCCGAATTTGGAGCTCTTTTGTTGGCGTGCCTTGCGGAGCTGCCCAGAATCCGGGAGTTGTGGCTGGCTGTGGTTTGCATCAGAGAGCCCCAGGAGCTGTGGGCTCGCTGCTAAAGCCTTCAGGGGGCCACTCTATTAAAGAGATAATAGTGCAGATTTGAAAGCTTCAGCTGATTAATTAAATGCAAACACAAGATTGTACTCGCAGGCTCTTTCAAAGGACTCCGAGTCCTTTCCTTAAGTCGGTTCAACCTTGACCTGACTCAGCGCTTGTATAAAAGACTAAAGGTGACCCATAAAGAGAGAAACTGGATTTGCATTGTTTTAAACTTGGGTTTCTGTGTTGTTGGAGAGGAGATTTTTTTTTTCCCCACTGTGCACACATGTCAGCTCCCTCCCTTAGGAATGTGTGGAAAATGGCATTTTGTGGTTCCTGACGATGCAGGGGGTTTGGGCAGTGCATCACATGGAGGTGGGATGAGACAAACTCTCAGCCTGGGCAGTGCAAGAGCTTGACACAAACTGTGGTTTTGGTGATCCAAAAAGGCTAAACCATTAGGTCAGGTTTGCCATGATGTTGAGGGTGGAACACCTCAGAAAAATGGGAATAGCCCCAAAACCAGAAGGGCTGGGCCTGTCTGCTTGGGAAACGCATTTCCACCCTATTCATTTGTGTGGAGGTTAATCTTGGAAAATGCTCCCTTAAAACTACTTGAGTCTCTTCTGGGACCAGTCAGAGCAGAATGTTGTAGGAAATGTTAATATACTTGGGGCTTCTTCAGACAGAGTTTCATTTGTTTTGTTTTACTGTTTAATTCTGGTTGTGCTCCTTACTTGAAAGGGCTGTGCTCCACATTTTGCATTTGCTGAACAACATGACAGCCTGTGAAGTATGTGACAACGTAGCTTGAGCAAAATGCAGTGGACATCCTAAATTACTGCTTCAGTTATATTTCTGAAGCTTTTTGAACAACTGAGATTTGATCCTTTCTAACTTGAGTTGAACCTTATGAATTGCAGATTACTATTATTTTTTGATCAGAACAGAAAAGGTTTTCATTTTCAGGCCTCGTACGTGTTATTTTAGCAGCTGTTTCCTAATCTCTAGCTGTTGTAACCCCTTGGACTGTTTAATTGGGTGTTGCCAGGGAGTGCATGGAATTATAGCATTACCAGTCACTGTACTATGTTACAAAGCTGAGTTCATCACAGTGTCCAATTTTTTTCCTCACTAAGTTTGTCCCTAAAGACTTCTCTTGAAATTTAACACTTGTCCTTGAGAGTGTGCATAGAACAGAAGCAGTAGAAAGGACCAGATGTAGTGTATGGAGCTTCTTTGTTCTCCCCTTCGTGATAAAGCACAAAAATCCTACATAGTTTAACAAAACTCTGGTATCTGGTCCTAATTGCTGTAAGTAAAGCACGTGTGATCTAAATGTTAATCAGACGTCTGCATTTAATGAGGGAAAAAGCAGCTATTATATGAGAAATGTTCAGGAGCAGGAGCTGTTCGTGTTCCAATCAGGTGATTGTGTATTTGAATAGTATTTCCATTTAAATAGCTTTATCGCCCCGCTGATTCCTAAGCACTGAGTCAAAACAAAAACTAACAGCTAAATTGATATTATTACTAAGGAGGAATGAGTAATAGGCAGTAATTCCATACCTGCTGGGAATCCTCAGTGTGCTCATGGACTGTATAGGTGTAAGGGTCTGCACCAGCTCTGTGGAGCTGTTGTGTTTCCAGAGGAGCATCACAGGGATCTAATTCCACCCTACTGAGCCTGTGGCACGATCCCATTAAATTCTCCCTCTGCTTGTTTTCCTGTTGATTCCCATGAAATGCTTGGTTGTGCAGTGGGCTCCCTTCCCAGCTCCCAGGGTTTGGAGAAGCCAAGCCTTTCAGGCAGGCAGGTTGAAATCCACAGAAGTCCTGCAGGACACGAGCTCGTTTCCCCAAATCCCCTTCACAGCCAGAGCCTTTCCTGGGACATCAGCTGGGCTCCATTGCTCTGGCCACCCATATCTCCTAATGCTCCTGAAAGGATTATTTCATAATCTTACCCTGTGAATGCAACAGCTGTAAGCCCAGATAAATGGCATTCCTCTAGGGAAAGTCAGCTGGGACTCGTTTTAAGTATATCCCATTGGAATTGCATCATCTGTGATGTGAAATGGCATTTGGCTGGCTGCGATTGTGGTGGATTCAATGGAAGCGCCACCTTAGGATCCTGTGGTCTCTCTCTGTTTATATAAAACAGGCTGAGGCTGAAACCAAGCCACAAGCTTGTGTGTATTACAGGAGCACTGCCCTTCAAATAATGGCCTTTGGGAGAGTGCCATGAGAAGCACATTTTATTCTAGATCTGGTTACTCCTTTCCACAATGTGCAGCCACCAGGTGAGGTTGGATACAGATCCAATTAGGCCTCAGGAATGTTCAGGACCTCTGGCTCTTTCAGGCTCTGCTTTGCAGCTCCCCAGATGGTAAAAGCCAGCTGAAGTTATACCATGATCAGCATCCAGTCCTGCCTGCTGCCCAGCCTGGGCCAGAGGATGTCTTTCAGCAGGCTTGGTGCTTTGTGCTTGAACCAGAGCACTCCTTGCAGAAATACACCCAGGCTTCTGTGAAATGATGGGGAATCCAGCTGGTCCTGCCTATCAAAAATAAAAATCAGGGACAAAACCTGCTTTTTGTCCCAGATGGGAGCTCCTACTGTGACATCTGGTCTAGTGGGTGGTGTCCCTGCCCATGTAGGTGGGTTGGCACTAGATTTCTCTGAGTTCCTTCCAATCCAAACCATTCTGATCTGATCAGAAGATGTGATAATGAAAGGGATCCATATCAGTGAGATTCAGAGCATGTGAACTTTGCTCTCTGTGCAGACACCAGTCCTCACTTGCTTTTAGCTGCTGAGGTATTTCACAGGACCTCTCATCACAGCTGCTTAAGAAACTGCTCACATTTTGGTACCTCTACTTGTTAATTCTTTCTCTCTCCCAGCTCCCTCTGGGCCTGCTAAGCAGAGAGCTCCTGTTTGTGTGATACTTCTCTGTTCTTGATGTTTCTGCTCCAATCACCCTCTGCTTTCACAGAACCATGTTCTTAAAAGTTCAGCCCCCCAGTGCATACTTACAAAGTAGTTTAACAGTTTTACCATGTTTTAGGTAGTTAATTAATAGTGGCTAAAGAGTAGGTATTTCTTCTTCAGGCTATTGCAGCTCTTCAGCAGAAGGATGACTTGCTTTTAAAAAAACTTTTCTTATTCTCTCGTCAAAAATCATAGAGACCCCAAAGAAAAAGCATCTGTAGAATCCCAGTTGCAGGTGATGCTCTAAGAGGAGGAGTCCTTTGTCTCAAGGTCTCCAAAGACATTAAATCCTAATTCAGTGTTTTCAACCTCAGTTTCCCCCTTACCTCCTAGTGTGTGTAGAGCTATAGTAATTGTATGGCAAATAACAAACTTCATATGAATGTTGGTTACTTAAGAAAAAAGATTGTGTTTGAAAATGTGGCTGAAGGTGTCAAAGATGAAGAGAGCACAGCCAGGAATCAATTATAAATGCAGATATAAATTCAATGAGAAATAAGAACAGTGATAGGCAAATATCTGTAGTGTTGGGCTATTTTTCTCACTGGATATTAGAATTTCACTTTGGGCTTGGTAGAGAGAAACATTTGGTTTAAATGCTACAACTTAACACCTGAAAATCAATTCTTATACACAACCTCTTTTAAAATGCTAAATGGAAAATATTTTCCTGACATCTACAAGAGCCACACTTTCAGCAGTAAAGATTGGAAATGTTCACTAGGAATTAAATCAGAGGTGAAGTCTAGAGAACAGATCTGTTTGCAGGTTTGAGATCTGGGATGGATGCTTTGTTATTCTTCTGTTACTAATGATTGCATTAGGAAAGAAAGGAATCGATCTGGGGGCCATACTGGAGAAGTGGAATAAAATGACAGAATGGTTGGCAAAAAACTTCACTGTACAAGAACCTGCAGAGATCCTTTGCACAAGAAGCAAAGAGCAAACAAAGTGTTTGCATGATGACACTGCAGACTTCCCCAGCTGGGGGCTTTCTGCAGCCCTAGCTCAGCTCATCCTTGGGAGCACTTGAAGGTTCCCCTCCAGTGTCAGGCTTAGCAAAAAAACTCCCAGACTGACTCAATAGTGCTGAATTGCATTTAGCTTTATGTTGAAGTGACAATTTTTGCATAGTTTTAATGAGCAGCAGCCCTGGGCCAGAAAACTTCAGGCTGGGATGCTTCTTGCTTGCTGCCCTGGTTTGTTTTCATGCCTCTCACCTGAGAGCACCGTCCTGGAGCGCATTAAACAGCAGGACTGGCATCCATCATGTGGAGTTTATTCTGTCATCTCTCCCCAGGAAGAGAAGTGTGAGCAATGGGGTGTTTTATTTTAATAGCATTGTTGTTTGGTTGGCGTTGTTGTCGTGGGAGTCCCTCCTGAGGCAGAGAGAATTGTTTTTTTGGTTTTTAATGCTTCGGTTGCTGCATCCTGAAGTTGGGGCAGGGAGAATTGAGGCTTGGATGCTGCAGCTGGAGTGGGTGGGTGTGAATTTCCTCCTAAGCTTTGCAGTTGATTCCACAGCCTTATGCTTGCCTTGGAGGACATGTGCCTTCTGCTGGGGTGAGCTCTGGCTCGTGGTGCAGAGAGCTCCTGGAGGATGGCCCGTGGCACGTGCAGTCTGCACAGCCGCCCTGCAGAGCTCACAGCAAGGCTGTGCCCGGGGAGATACTGAGTCACACGTGGATTTGGGGAGGCAGCCACCAGCCCAGCAGTTTGCCTTCATCCCAGACTTCAGGGCAGTCTTTTAAATACCCTGGGCCAAGCTCGTGGCTTGCTGTGATAGGCAGGGACAAAGCTGTCAAAAGATGACAAAACCATTAGTATCTTTGGTCTGGTCATCATCTCACATTAGTGTCCTAAAAGAGCAGCTGGAGGGAAGCTTTTCCCACAGAAATGTGAGAGCCCGTGGCCACAAGAGACCAAGTAAGTTCCTGACATTTTGTGTCAGGAGCAGCCACTGACCACTGGGTGTGGGAATAGCTGATTTATTTCTCTGTGGTGGTTCATTCTCCAGAGCTTGGTCTGGATCCAGCTACACCATCTCCATACCTCTGTTTATCTATCTAAAAAATTGATTTTTGTATACATACCTACCACTGTTGATAGATCTTTCACTATATACATCTTTCTGTGCTGTGCAGCCATGGTCAAAGGGAACAGTATCCCAAAAAATTGGAAGTGCTGTGGAGGTGAAAGGAAACTACTGGAGAGGTATCCAGGCACAGAAATTAGAAAGGGCAGAGGACAGAAAGAAAGGAAAGGTGGAGGAGCATCTAAGCACATCCTCTTTGGCTCATAGGGAGGCTGCCAGTGGTGGAAAGCCTTGGGAATACATAATTTCAAAGTTTATACTGCTCATCCAAAAAATGAATGTATCTCGGTTTTATAGGATTAAGCAGTAAAGTTCATTGCTGCTCGATATGAAGTGGAGAGGAGGATTTCACATGGGGGAGAAGGAAAAGAATATTAAATGAGAATTATTCAGCAAAAGTCCCAGTTAGCATGATACTTGATCAGGAAATGACTAGACACTTTCCTCTTCTTAGTAAAACCACTCATAAAGGTTAAAATAAAAAGAACAAACTTTGAGATGTGAAAACAAGAGAAATAAATTTTTAAAAGTGTTTTCTTGCTGTTTCTAGACTGCTTGAAGATGATGAACATAGTAATAACACTAAGATTACTGCTGGGCACAAAGTGAACTCTCACTCAGGCACAAAAGCTCCAGCCAACCCAAACGACTGGGTCAGTAGAAATTAAATCAGCAGCGAGCCCCAGATAATATCTGATGTGGGTTTGTGTCAGGATGGATGGGTTCTTTCTTGTTTCCTCGTCATGACTGATTGCAGTCACTGCAGAAATCAATATCTGGCCATGGCTGGGCACTGAAATGGGGGAGGCAGAAACACAGGAGCTTTCTTGGAGGCTTCCCAAATGCCAGCCCCAGCCTTCCCAGGTGCACAGGATCTTCTGCAGGGACTGAACAGAGAAGCTGTAAAGCTCTCAGTGTTGCCTGCTCAGGCAGGCAGTTTATTTCTTTGTATATTCTCATGTCAGAGTCCCAGAAGCTTCATCACAGCACTGGAATTCCTCCCTGGACTTGGTTTGGAGTGTGTGCAAATCCAGCTGGGTGGAGGGAAGAGCTCCTCAGAGAATTTTCAGCCCAAGACTTGCTCCAAAGTTCCTTCTGGTGCTGTAGTGAACAGAGAAAGAACCAGATATTACAATTGCTGGGGGGGAAAAAAGTAACTAAAAGCTTTGAATCTCTTCTTCTCAGGGCAGTAACTGAGATGAAATCATAAAATTTTTGCTGTGTATTTTTAGTAAACTTTTCAAATACTTTTAAAATTTGGATCTAAATATTTTAAAAGGCTATGTCAATAACTACATACTTGGTTTTATTTTATTATTTCATTGATCTCTACTTGGAGTTTGATCTGGTGTTTGTGAACAGCAGCAAAAATGTCATATTCATTTAATATTACTAAGTAAAACTCAGTCTAAATAAGTAAAACCCAGCCTCAATTAGGTGACTTATTGTATATTCCTTGATCACTAGCATATCATTTAATGGATTTTCAAATTGGGTTTTAGTTCAGAGTTTGTGGATCTGCACATCCCTGAGTTTTACAGGCAGGACTCACACATACAGAAATCTTCCTCACCTGTTGCCCAGGTTTGTCTCTCAAGATCTTGGAGAGTTTTGGGCCCATGTTTCCAACGTCTTCACAGTTCAACAGCTCTTGGGGTGTGCTGGATGTGCCTTAGGCTGAGGATAAGCAGAAGCTTAATTTGTTCCAAATGATTTTCCACTCTTTTTCCTATTGTTTATTATTTATTCTGCTATAATTTATTCACAAGATTAAGTGGGTAAACAACATCACAAGTACTTCTAGCTGCACAGTCCAGTGAGCATAATGATGCCAGCTTTAAATGCTGAGCAGTGCTGATTAGAGCTATTACACAAATATTCATTTGTTTGCTTTACCTTTACCACTTTGCTCACATACTTCACAAATTAGGGTATTATCCTTTCTTTCCCCTCCCCTTACTGCTTTTTTACCATCAAATGAAGGTAATTTACCATTTTTCCATTTGAATTGAAAAGTTAATTGAACTTAATGGCTCCAGAAAAATCAATAATTTCCTACTGTTATTGATATAATGAAGCACATGGACGAGATCACCCAGTAAAGACACAAACCACTTAAATGAAGAATTCAGCTCCACCTTGAACTGTTTAAATTCTCTGTGTGGACAGTTGAGGGAAGATCCCTGTGTGTGGGGAAGCAACTGTAACTTCAGCACATTGAAGTTATCATAGAATCATTTAGTGTAAAAAAGTCCAACCACAACCCAGCACTGTCACATTCTCCCCTAAACCACGTCCCCAAGTGCCACTTCCACGTGTTTGAACATTTCCAGGGATGGTGACTCCACTGCTTCCCTGGGCAGCCTGCTCCAATGCCTGACCACGTTCTCAGTGAATAATTTCCCCCTAATATCCAATATAAACCTCCCCTGGTGAGAGCTGAGGCTGTTTCCTCTCATCCTGTCACTTTTACCTGGGAGAAGAGACAAACCCCTACTGAGCTACAGCCTCCTGTCAGGGACTTGTGAAGAGTGAGGAGGTCTTTGATCGTGACACAAACTGCACAGGCAGGATTTTGTGGTGTTTAACATGCTCTATTTTTCGTGCCTGGTTTTATGGAGGAGCAAGAATCCCACGCTGAAAGGTGGTTGGGGTCAGAAATCATCTCGTGAGAAGCTTCCTCAGCTGCACAGCTCTGCCATAGAAAGGGAGAAATGGGAGCTGCTTTGAAATGGAAAACCCTGAGGTTTCTTCCCAAATTTAAAAATACAGATTTATTTGGAAACTGCCATTAGCTCCTGTCCTGGAAAAGGTTGAATGGTTCCTAGGAGAGTATATAGGAAATTCCAAACAAAACACTTCTAAATCTTTAAATCTGGATCAAAATCATTAAATCCCTAAATGACGTAGGAGACATTAATGCCCTTAATTTAGGGATCAGTGTAGTAGAAAGGGAATGGCAAATATGAAGTTAATGACATTTAAATTACTGTTTCATTAGAACACAGCTTTGCCACAGTATTTTACTGAATTTAGGATACCCAGAGATCAATAGCAATTCCCTTTATTTAAGGCTCTGGTGACGTTTACTGTGTAATATTTTTCTTGAAAGGTGTTGCTATTTGTGAAAATGTTTTTGTGAAATATTAGTGGAATTAAATGCATATTTAATTGCACTTTACAGTAGCATTAATTTGGTACTTGAAACTTCTGCATTAATTTGTGTGATGAATGGATGTGGAGAATACAGGACAGACAGTTTCTGCAGGATATGCAGAATGGAAAAGTGAGACTGAAGTCAGCTCAACACTGTGTGCTAGGGGATGAAGAGGGGGCAAAAGGGGCTGCTTTACCTCAAAAAGTAAGGAAATAATAACTAAAAAATACAGGCTACATTATAATACAGGCTAAATTATAAAAGCTGGAAATTTTTTCATTCTTCTTCCTGAAAATTTTGTTTGGTGCCTTGGTGATGCTTCATGAGCACCATGGTGCCCACATTGCCTTCATTCCACCTGCCAAGACTTTTCTCCCTTGGGTTCTGGAGTCCCCCACCAGTGGGATGAGAGATGCTACATCCCAATATATTTACATCTAGACTGGAAAATAATCTCCATGAAGTATCCCAATTAACCCCCTCAGAGGCACCAAGGGAGGATGGCTGAGTGGAAACACTTTCATTTAGGAGGCCCTGGCTTTTGTTGCAAGTTCTTGGAAGATTCCAAGCAGAATGAATAACTTTATGGAAGCTGCCAGTCCACAAAGCTGCATTTGCAGAAGGAAATGTTGAAATGAGCTGTTGAGAGTATAATAATAATTTATTATTAAATTTACTATGTAATTTACTGGCAATAATTTACTGAAGGTTCTGTGCATCCCCCTTAGGATGTGGTAAAGAGCACAGAAAAACCTGGGAGTGTTTTTGAGATTGCAGCAGAGGTGCAGCTTGTCCAGTTCTCCCCACAACATTTCAGGCTGACACTTATGGCATGAAAAAAAAAAATAACAAAGGCTGGTTGGAACAAACCACTTCTTTTTAGCACTCTAGAAATTGTGGCTATTACCTTCCCAGCATCCTCTCAGCTAATGGCCTGAAACAGGACCAATATTTGATTTCTACTTGCTGTATTTACTGTATAAATAGATACTTCATGGGCTTCATTCTTTACTGAAATTGAATTAGTGGGTTAAATAGACAGAAATATTTCCTACTGTGGTACACTGATCTCTTAGCATCTTGCACTGACCTGATAACAGGCTAGCAGGAGAGTAAACTTAATTATTTTTTAAGCTAGAGACTGACAATGGAGAACACTGAATATTTCTGAAACCGAGATCTTCTTTTCTGTCATTAAAAAGCCAGGGAAGTCTGAAAGGAGTGTGAGTTCAAGGCACATATCAGTGTGATTATTGAAGGCTTTTCAGAGAGTGGCTTATCACCTCCCCAGCTTATTTACCTGATAAACCAGAGCCTTATGCTTCAAAAGCCCCAGCAGCTCAATCCCAGCGTGGGAGCCACCTCTCAGTGAGGATGAGCCCACTCTGATGGTGCTGGCAAGCAGGACCTCACCAAGGCCTTTTGCTGCAATCTGCACTTCAAAACACCCCTGCAAATGCTCAGTTTTATTAAAAGCAGGAAATGCTTGATGTGCAGGGGGGGTTTTGCTTCCCCAGTTCTGCCCCTTGAACTCGATTTCTTTGTGAGAGAAGGTGAAAGGTGAGGGTCTGTGGTTTTGGGAGTGTTGGAGAGGATGCACAACCCATCCCTGTGAGCTGCTGATCTCTGCCAGCCACTGGGACACGAGATTAAGAGCTAATTCCAGATGGCCTTTACCAACCCCAGTGTGAGCAGCAGTAACTTGCAAAAGCAATAAACAGCCTTTGCATTGGCATTTGCACCCAAAAGCTGCTGCTGTCCCTGGGGAGGTTCTGTCAGGGGTTCCTGCGTCCCTGAGCATCCTCTGCCACCATTCCCTGGCTCTCCCTGCCTGTCACCACAGGCCCCTGCTCCAATCTGCACATTAATCTTGATTCTAAACCATCCTGCAGACGCTGCATGCAAATGTACTGAGTGATTCAAATTGGTTTTCTCTGTTTGTAAATGTAGTGTTCTGTGACTGCTCAGGGGCACTTGGAACATATGCTCCTTGATATCTGACATTTTTCAGAATTCCAAGCAAGGGAGGCTGTTTTTCGTGTGGGCTCATGTGCCCTGTTGTGCTGCGGGTCCTGTGGGAGAGCAGCTTCACATCCATGAGGGAAAGGGTTTCTTTTGGGATGGGGGGAAAAAAAAAATAACCTCAGTTACAGCCAAGTCTTTTGTTCAGGAGGTTTGTGTGAAGATTGCATTACTTATCTCCCTGGTTTCAATTGTCTCTGCCTGGTTCTCCCTGGGCTGGTGACACAGAGGGGTGAACCTGGATGTGCTCTCAGCCTCAGGTTGGGGCCAAGAGCCCTGGGGAAGGGGCTGGGGAGCAGGAAGGGCACTGGGAAGCCTTTGCTGCCCCTTTCCTCACCAAACCCCACATTTTCCTGACCTCCAGGTGCTCCTTACTGCTTGTGCTGGGATACTCGAAGGCCGTGCACTGGCTCAGGTCACTGCTCTGTCAGCAGGACAGGCAGAAACAGCTGGAACTCCTCCTGCTCTCACCTGCTGTCCTGCCCATCTGCTCCCAGGTGAGGCACCCCTGGAGTACCTGCAGGGCTGATGCTGAGCCCGGTGGTGTTTTCACCTCAGCCCCAATGGGCCCAGCTGCAAACCGGGAGAGAGGAGGAGGAGGAGGGCAGTGATGTGCTGAGGAGAGCTGCATTGGCTCGTTGTTTTCGGGGTCTTTTCGGTAAGTTTGGTGGGGTTGCCTCCCATGGCATGCTGGTCTTGAGGCTGTTTTGCATTCCCTCTGATTCCCCCCATGTCCCCTCCTCTCACCGTCCGGGGACAAGGACAACTTAGCCTCAGGCAGGGCCATACCGATACAAAAGGAGCAATTTACGAGAACAATCGGTGATTTCAGTAACAAACAGGTAGAACTTCACCTTGGCAGCAACTGGTCCAACTGGTTCTACAACTCTTTTTCCCCCCCAAAAAAAATTGGCAGATTTTTTTATTTGTAACAAGAGGAGTGATGTGCTGCTTGGCCACTTCACTGCAGGGATGCTCCCCGTGGAAAACCAGCCTGGATTCAGCCAGCTTGCATCACCTGTTTTCAAGGCAGCACTGCTTGGTTTCCCTGGCTGAGGCAGCTGAGGGTGCTGAGGGTGCTCCTGCATCTCCTGTGGGGTTCCCGGGTGCAGCCCCACCTGGGATGTGGGGTTTGCAGGCAGCAGCCCAGGCTGGTGGCCAGGAATCGCTGCGGTGTGTCCAGTGCTGCTGCTGGGCTGGGCCACTGCTCCCCAGGCTCCAGAGACGCTGCCAGGGCTCCAGGGGCACCCAGCCCTGCTCCCGGAGTGCCTGGCTGCAGCACAGGGCGGCAGGCACGCACCTCAGCACTAATTCCTTCCTCTGAAAGGGAATAAGCACTCCAGCAGTTCGCCGGGATAATTAAAATTCATGTTATCCTCCACCAAGCTCAGACAATTCTCTGTTGTCAGCACCTCCAGAGGTCCTGGTTTAGCTCCTTCTGGTTCATTTAATGATGTAACAGTGAGAAGGAGAGATATTCCTTTTATTGTTGATGTGTAAGGTTTAGAATTAAACGTCTCTGCTGGTTGCTGGGTACTTTCTGCTACTGCCAACCCCGTGAACTCTTTAAACATATGCTAATGAGCCTGACTGGCTCCCATTCCTTCTGTATAATCCATGAAGGAAGAAAAGTCAGTCGTGCTTCCTAATGGCCCCTATACGTTGTAGTTAGCACAAAACCACTGTGAAGTGATGGAGATCTAGAGTTTAATGCATGAATTAAGCAGAACCCCTCTGACCACACTCCATTAGAAGAGAAACTGTCTCTAGGGAGACAAAACAAGATTTCTCTTTATATATACATTGCAAGAGTCACCCACTGATCCTCCAGGCTTTTTGAAACATTACTGGCACCCAAGTGATGTGGACAGAATATAATTTATCGATATTGCTACAACTTCCCACCCAAGATGTTGCTGGAATACTGATGTACTGCAGCATAATGAGGTTTTGAAGGGAGTGTGTATGTTATCCACAGCATTGCTTTCTCTCCTGCACCTGACTCCTCAGCCCTGATGGAAATGGGAAAGGAATTCTGTGTATTTTAACAGTCTGTTATTGGTTTTTATTTTTAACATTGCTTTTAAACACCTTTATGCAGTTTTTTTTCTGGCTTGGCCAGCAGTTGTTTTTTTGTGATTTGCTCAGAAAATAGAGGGGGAAAGTTATGCAGTTATCCTGTGATGGATTAATGCAAAGGGATAACAGGGTTAAAACCTGGTGTAGTGGCATTGGGCTGCTGGGGCTCAGCCATGGTACACAAAACTTCTGCTCTTTCAAGGAGAATGTTTTCATCTGGAGCAGCAAGGAATAAGCAGTCCCTGCACAGACTGTCCCCACTCCAGCACTGTGCAGCTGTTCCTTGCAAGGTTATGATTGATTACAGCAGCTTATGCAGTCAATGGGTAGAAATAAGAGACTAAGAGACCTCGTTTCCTGCTTCATGATCCTGCAGCTCCATTCAAAACTCAGCTGCTGGGATCAGCTTCTCACCTGAGGGTTTGATGAGTATAGGGGCTTCTCTGCTGCCTTGACACAACCATCTGATCTCAGCTTTTAAAGCTAATTTATTTCTCATTGTGTGTCTTTCTGTGGACAAGCAGATACCAGATAAGAACCTGGAGCTACTATTGGCATGCAGAAATTGTGTGTTATGGAATGGGGTTGTAGAAATCTTGGGAGTTATTTGGATGACGCCTTCTTGGCATCCCTCCTGTGCATGAGCTTTCAAGAAAGGGTCTGCTCTCACCTGTGCTGTTCAGCTGGGTTTGGTACCAGTACCAAAAACTCTAATGGCTCTTTGGAGTGAAAAACTTCAAAGAGTAAAAGTACAGAGAGGGTAACTGCAGAGAATATTTACTCTTTCCAAGAAATGCAAGTGAGTTAGTTCTGTCACAATGATTTGGGCAGACACATTTCTTACTGTTACTCTTTCAAATTCCCAGGAGTGTTCTCAGAGGGTCCTCCCATTTCCCACAGGACATGTTAGGACATTCCAGCCCTTCTAATAAAGAAATATAAAAGAAATCTCTTAATATATAGTGAGAGTCCTACTAGATATTGTTTGCCTTCTGTATTCCTAAGGATTTAGGACAAGGTTTCTGCAGAACCATCAGCCCAGGAGGGAATTTTGCAGATCCCCACAGCCTGAACCTGCAGATGGTCACAGAGGAAGGATTTTTGTGTACCTCACTTTGGCTGCCCTCTCACTGTCATGCAGTGAATGTGTTTGCTCTGTAAAGCCACAGGCTTTGCTTCAGCTCTGTAACATTGCCACATTTCTGGGTTTTGCTCTGATATTTGTTCTTCGTGCCCTGCTCTGCCCCATGGTGTTTTGGTTTGATGCAAGTTCTTAATGGGAAAGCAATTGCTCAGGGAAATGTGGTGCCTATCAGCTGTCTGATCACAGCTCCCCATCCATGGCATTAAACTGAGGCTGTGTCAGTCTAAAGGCTCCACAAAGAAGATTTGCTTCATAAAATTCATCTTGCATATCATGCCTCTCTTTGTGTGCAGTGTTCAGAAGCTCACTGCTCTGTTCCCATAATCTACCAAATAATAACAGTTAGCACTTACATCTGCAAATCAATACTCAGGCTCTCGCTCCTAACTGTAATGAAAGTTTGTTTTTGTGTGAAACAGTAACTTTCATGTCTATAAGATTGTTGCATTCTGTATTTCTGTCAGATTTGACGACAGTCACCTCCTGAAGCTTTAACAAAAGGCAGAAATTCCCCTGGTGCTTCTGGCAATTACACATCAGTCTTTGTGGAGGCAGAAGATTACTTGCTGATTCCTGTTTGCTGATTCCATTATGTATGTATGCTCTAGTACATAATGGCTTGTTAATCCCTTAAAACAGCATGGCCAGGAATATTCCTTCAAAACTGTATTTTGGTTCAATTAAAAAAAAAAAACAAAACAACAAACCAGCCATCAAAAATTATGAATTCCATAGAGCCTCTTATAACCACTGGGGTTTTGAAGATGATCTCTATCAGGGAACTTATCATTATGGGAGCTGGACTGTGTGTGATGTGGTGAACTGTTTCCTTTTGAAGATATTAATTTTCCTGCCACCGATTTGAGGCAATGTGCTCGCAGTCAAGCCAGGCAAGAGTAATAGAGCTGATGAAGACAGCTTGGTGTGTTATTGTGCTCTGGAATAATTCTGTTAGGGTCCAGTCTCTCTCTTTCCTGAGATGAATTCCTGGTTTCTCTTGTGTTTCTGATCACTCAGCTGCAAGGCTCATCCAGAGCCCCGTCCCTATGGAGAGCTGTGGGATGGTTTGGCCTTACTAAGGTCAGGTTTTACACCCTCTTTAGGGGATACCTCAGCCTTGCTTGCAAAAAATGCAGTGCTGTATGATGCCATGCTCTGTGAAATGGGATTAGGAGCCAGAAAACAGAATGGCATAAAGGATTTGGCCCTGTCTTGCTTTGTGCTTGGGTGCAAACCTTGCCCTGCCCAGCTGCTCTTTCCCCCTGCACTGCTCTGTGCACATCTTTGGAGCTACCTCATGGAAAAATGGTCACAACAGTCACTGAGAAGCCCTGCAAGTTCCCTTGGACCCCTTTTGTGTTCCTTGTACCCAGGCTTGTCCCACACAGTGACAGCAGTGAGAGGTCACAGCCTTGCTGTGGGTCTGAGAGGCGGACAGGTCAGCAGAACATCCCTCTGCAATTCCCTCCCTGTTCCTGGGGTGTTCTCCCTAAAACCTTTAATAGACAGTCCTGTCCCTGCAGAGCTCATGATCCAATAGGAAAGATGGAGACTGTGATGGAGAGTGTAAGAATATCCATCATTGCATGAGGGGAAAAGAGGTGCAAAGAGATTGAGCACAAGGTCACAGAGGAAGTCCTGTGACAGGACCAAGAACTGAATTGGCTCCTCTGGGGTCTTCGTCCAGTGCTTTAATCACAAAACATGCCTTCACCTTTGTGCTTTTCTGTTATTTAATCAGCTGAGGAGAAGAAAAATGCAAATGGATTTAATTAAAGGAGAGAGCAAATTTCTAATTTCAGGCTGGATTGTTCTATGGTTATGGAAATTTTGGGGAAAGGAGAGAGTAAGCATCTGTAATTTCTCTTTTCTTGACAGATGTATTTTCATTTACACAGCTGTGCAAAAATTATATTTATATATTTTGTGACATCTAATTTTAGCCTTGGAGCAGATCTGATGTTGGGTTACCAAGAGGTATCATTTTCTGGCTTGCAGAATAATCCTCCTTCTGGCAAAAAATCGGTCCTGTTTCTTCCCACAGACATGGTTTCTTCCTTTTAAGTGTCTCTCAGAATTATTTTATACTCAATGAAGCAAATCCTCCAAAGGCTTCATTATTCTGATGGTAGCATCATCTGATTGAATATTTCAATCATAAAGTCCTTTGGAGAATTTTAACAGTTTCCACTCGGGATGTTGGAGGCTTGGATTTCTGTGTGTTCCTGAGGTTTTGAGGAGCTGGTGTAGGAAATTGAGATAATTTCAGATGCACAGAGTTCATTGGGGAGGTAGATGTTTATGTCTGGCTGTTAACTGGAATACAGTAAATCATCCCTTTCTAAAAAAAAAAAAAAACAAACACAACTTCTCTGAGCCCTGGTCAGCAAAGCATTTAAGCACATGCTTAGGTTTAAGCATGTGAGTGTTGTCCAAGTGTGTTTCTACCATGCATTGCCAGTAAATCCAAAGGGCAGTAAAGTGTCACTTGTCAGATCCAGCTGCTGGGGACATCCTGAGGGCAGCCCACAATTCCCAACTCCAGGACAACCTGTAACATTTGCAGTGTGTGCTGCTGAGATTCTCCCCGTGAGCTCTGTCCTGTGATCCCCTTCTCCCAGCTCGGTTTCCTTCCCCTCACATCCCCACATTGCTGGCAAGCCTTGATTCTTTTTCCTTGTTCATTGAAAAAAAAATATTTTTCAATGACTCTGGAAAGAAATCTGGGTTTGTTTTGTTGAATTCCAACAGGGACAGCAGTTTCAGGGCTTTCTGTAGGGCTGTGACAGCTCTTTGTACCTCATTGCCTCCTTCCCCTCCCCTGTCGTCCCCTGGATGAAAGATTCTGGCACCCACCTTGGCAGGAGGAGCTCCTTGGGCTGACGTTGCCACCTCTGAATTGCTGAGGAATCCTCGGTGAGGGTGTTCTGCTTCTTTCAGCCCCACGTGAGGCTTTATGAACTTTAATGAACAGTATGTAATAAATTTGCCGAAGAAATTGGGTTAGCCTGTGATTAACATTCAGAGTGATGCAGATGAGTGTACCAATGATGGGAACATGTGCTCACATCACGATGAAATGCAGATGAGAGGCCCTGGAGCAAGCCCAAGGATGTGGGCCAGCACAGTTTCATCTCTGTCAGCTTTAATCTGATCTCCAGTGCCACTGCTACCGGCCTGCAGGAGGAACCTCAAACCAGACCTCGACACAACTTCAGTTTTCTGTTAGGGGCTATGAAAACATTGCTTTACAACAAAGCTCCATGTGTAGAAACCTGGGTCACTGTCTCTAAAAAAACAGTATTTCTAGCAGTGGGGAAGAGAAGGGGAAATGGTTGGGAGGTGCCTCTTGGTTTGGTTTGGCTTTTATAAACTTTTTACACTGCTTTACTGAGCAGCTGTGTCAGTCACTTGAAACCCAGCTGAGCCCATCGTCCTATGACGGCGTCGTTGTGGGGAGCACAGAGAAAAATCCCCCCCCCGACCTCCCTTTTAAATGAAGTGCAAAGTAATGCTGGGAAGGGAAAGAATAAATCAATTTTAAGTGGTAATCTATGAAGTTGGACAGAAAATGATGAGAAATGAAGCAACTGGTCATAGGAAATTGACCTTGAAAATGGTGTTTATCTGGCGGCCGCAGTGGCAGAGCCCCGCTGCTGCTGTGGGCCTGAGAGGGAATTTAAATCAGAGTTTCTTTGCTTTGAATCTCAGTTGGGTTTTGGAGGAGTTTCTTTCAGGACTGTGCTTTCTGACAGTTGTGCCAGGGGTGCAGCTCAGCAGGATTTGTTCCTTTGTGGCAGCCTGGTATTTTGCTCTGTTGCTTGAAAGGCAGCACCAGTTTGGGAGTGGTGGTTGTAGGAGAAGGGTCAGGAGAATCACTGTGGTTGTGTAACAGATACATATGTTAGGGACAGAGATGGTATTTTTGCCTGGCTTTTAATTTCCATACAAATAAACTCATTAAAGCGAGCAAAAGGACAAATGAGTAATACATGTCACCTCTGCTATTTTAAACTGTAACACCTACTTACAGCAGAAGGATGGCTATTGCAGTATTATACACATCTTATTTACAGTGAGGGGACAGCAGCATGTGGGAGGTGGAATATATTGAGTTTTCACTGAAACTCCAGCAGAAAACAATTGACAGAGTATTTCTGTGATCTTTGTCTTGTAGGGCAGGTGGTCAGGGGTCTGTCAGATTAAATAAATGTTTTTGGACAATGTTTTTCTGCCTTTTTTGTGTACATCAGCTGTGTCCATAAGTGATCCTTATGCAACTCACTGAGGTGGGTCACTTGCTGCTCTCAGCACCTGCAGGCTGGGTGTCTCAGGAATTCCCCACGAAAACATGAAGGTACAAGTAGAGTATATACAATAGAGTAGCCAAGTGCTAGACCTTGGAGAATTTATGGTCTTGGTGGCCAGAAAAATAACCTGATATGGACCTCTAAACTTTACTAAAAGACCAGAAATCCTTGTGTCAGTTCTGATGTGATCCACACAGGTGGGCTCTCTGCTCTGCTCACCTTTGTCATCACTGACCTCCTCTGCCAGATCCTCTCTCAGCAGAAGTCAGAGAGCAACCACAGGCAGGACATTTGTGGGGTAAGAGAGACCAGGACAGAACCCTCAAAACTCCCTATATTGTGTCTCATCATAGACTTTGCTTCACCCCTGAGCTTCTCAGAAGGCTGAGGCATTGCTCATTGACCATTAAATGAGGTGCTCCAGGCAATTCCTGCAGGCAGCAGCTGTTGCTGCTCCTGTGGCAGCACCCACCTGAGCTCTGGGCACCCAAAGGATCATGTTCCTTCATGGGACCTTGCTGGAGATGCTCCACTCCAAGGCCTTTCCCTTGCCTGGGAGCATTCTCTGATCCATTCAGTCTGGGAGAGGGTCTGGGATGAGCATTGGGAGCAGGAAAGGGAAACAAAGGGAGAGAGGGAGGGAGCAGGGCTGTGGGAGGAGAGGAGAGAAGGGAGCCCCACTCCCAGCAGGGGAAAACTTGGATTGATCAAGCACCAGCCATGTTGGGTTGGTGGTGTTATCCCAGTGCCTGTGCTCTGATGGGAAGCTGACAAATAATAAATCTGAGCAATGTTTTCAGACTGTGTGAAAATTGAGGATTTCGAGGCAAGCCTTCTCCAGATATTTAAAATTCAGCAAGCTTTTTTTGTCCTGGGTCTTGAGATGTTAATAACTTTGACTAATTGTCAACACCACCAATTACTATGACTGATACCTTATCATTTCCCACAATGAGCAATGCTAATTAAAATTGATTGTGCTGCTGTTCTGGCACAGCAGCAAGTTTCCTTTCCATTTTTTGTTTAAACATGAGCTTATTGTGCCTATTTGGTGAATTAAATAAGGAAAGCTCATTATTCTGATGTTTATTTTTGAGCAGGGGTTCTAAGCCACATTGGAAGCCTGTTACAAGTGTCAAAGAAATAGAGTGTGAATAAATTGCATTTTTTGGAGTACCAAAACATACACCTAATAATAATATTTAGCACTTTTATACCACAGTGCTTTTTACATGATCACATTTCTGCACAAACGTAACCACTTCTATTATCTCTGTAAGGTGGGCAAACACTGTTATTGCTGTTTCACAGACACTGCAGCAGATATGCCAGAGCTTTGATTCCCTAATAGCAGAGCACTTCAAGCTATTCACTTCAATTAGTTACAGATCCCTGTCTTACAGCACTCTGAGCTGCCTAAGTTACAATTTGCAAGACTAGTTGCTTGAATTTTATCCAAACTTGGCCTTTTATTTCTCGCTTATTTTTTTTAAAGCATGGTTATTTATTTCTCCCAAAGGTAGGATCAGGAATCCTTTGCTGCTTTGTCTGCCCAGCGCTGTAAATGTTGATTCTGCCCATGCAGGGTCCTGTAGGAGGGATGGGGCTGTGCAGATTTGTGTCCTTCTGGTTTGAGTCTTTGCTTCATCAGCTGCATCTCCTGGTGTCAGATCTCCTGTTCTTTACTGGGTAGAAGCTGCTTGCAGGGAGGAGAGATGGCTGAACAACAGCAACTCTGAAACTCCCAATATCCATTTCCTGCTGTACTCTGAACTTTGCTGTGGCTGTACATGAAGTTTTCCATGGGGAGTATTTATGGGATATGTTATCACTGAAGATGTACCTGGGTTTTTTCACTGTTCTGTTGGTATCCTCTACTTAAGTGGCCAATTGCAGTTAATAGCACAAGTCTGTGACCTTATCCTGCTGGAGGTTGATTTAATCTGAGCAATTTATTCTTTCCATGATCAATATGAAATGAGTTTATATGTAATGGATATAAATGCATGGAATTGCCTGAGATATTCCTTACTTCCTCCTACTTAGTCCATAAAATGAGTCAATGAATTCATGGTACTTATTAAAAAAAAAAGTCTTTTAAAGAATTCTACATGTTGCACCTTTTCATAAACAAGATCTCCCTTAGGCTTTGACAGAAAGGGAACCCATGTTTGCCTGCTTGGTGCCTTGTATGAGCAGCCATAGGGGAGTGTGCCAATCAAAAAATATTTCATATTTATTGGGAAAAAAACGGAAAAATTGGGCACTTGAAAGCATGATTAAAATATTTATATTACAGAAACACCACCAGCAAAATTCATATCCAAAAAGTAAATATTTCATTCCTGAATACTACTTTTTAGTTATTCACAGCTACACAACTTTCCTTTGAGCATTGATTTCTTCTGTTCCTTACAGGAGTTGGGATTTTCCCTGGAAATCTGTAGAGCTGCTTATGCCATGTTCCACGAGTGACCCCAGTGCTCCCTGCTGGGAGCAAGGGCACCTGGCCAGCAAGGCCTTGTCCCTCACAGTGACCAGGTTAATTTGTTTGTGTGGGGAAAATGCTGGAGCAGTGAAAAGCATCACCCAGTGGAGCTGTGGGAGCGTGGGGTTTGCTTGGTGACACAAAGGGGGTCACAGCAGGGGAAGCTGTGAAATACCTCAGTGCCAAGAGTGTCTCCCTGGAGCACAGCAGACCTAAATTCTCCTCTCATCTCTGCTGATGTCTCTCCCTGGACCAGGCTGAAGCTGCTCGTGGTTCCTGCTGTACAAAATCAGAGAGGAATCATGGCTGGATGGCTCCCTTGGCGGAACCAGCTGCATGTGGAGGCAGAAGTGGTTTTTTGCTTTCTTCTCTAGTTTCAAATGTCCCCTGGAGTTTCATTGTGAAAAGTCAGTTATGAAAATTGAGAGTGTGAAGGGGGGGATGTGTCATTTGGGTTGTGATTTGCTGTTAATTAAAGTTTAGTGTGACACATCCTTTATGTCTGGGGATTCCTGAGTCTCATCTCAGTGGCCTGGGTAGAACAGAGGAGCATCTCCATCGAGATCAATGCTCATTATTATTTTCCTCATTATCATCATGATCCTCATCAGTATTTGTTCTACAACGCTGGCTGTGGAACAGAAGCACAGGCAGAGATGACCTTCGCTCCTGTTCCAAACCTTTCATTTTTAACAGATAAGAGACTCAGGGGCTGGGGACAGGAGAGTGACAGTGAACTGGCAGAGAATTAGGTCCAGCTACTCAGGAGTCAAAATCAGCCACCTCAAGCAGAGCAAGCATTTGATGGTCTGACCACCTTGTTTTGTTGGCTGACCTCTTGTAAAATCTGCACAAAGGAGCACAGGAAAAGATGTATCCCTTCAAGTTAGAGACTTGGACATTTCTGCTTAAAATGTTGAAAATCAGTTCTTTTGGAAGGTCTGGGACAGAAAAGACTCTTGCCAACCTGACAGCTCATTGCTCCTGGTTTGAGATGGAGGAGTAGGTGTGTGATTTCTGTGAGTCACCTTCTGATAAGCAGCTGATAATCCCCCAAGCATCGCCTCAGTGCTGGTGATTTTCCTTTTTGCTGATGCAAAGTCATCTGGGGGGTCAGGAATTGGATGGCATTGTTAAGGCTCTCACAGGGAAATGGTGAGATACAATCAGACTGGACTTGAGGAAAATTATTTTATTTCCACTTAAAAACAGAGTAGGATGGTGAGAAACAAAGACAAAAACTAATACACCTCCTTCCACTTCTTCTCAGACCCAAGTCCAGTTTTTCATGCCCAACTCTTCTACCTCCTCCCTGCCCAGCAATGCAGGATGTTTGGGAATGGGGATTGTGGTCAGGCCATAACAGGCTCTCCACGGGAGTCATGTTAGGTTGAAAGTGTTTGGGTTAATTTTTTTTTTGCCTAAATGCTTATGTAAGGGTTTTGCTGTTTTTCAGAATATCCAAGTACAAATAGATTTGTTTCATAAAAGAGAGGGCAGTGCCAAATTATTACAGGAAACAAACAGTACCCTTATTATTTTCTGAAGAAAAGAAGGTTGTATGGCAAGTTATAGAATCAATGCATCACTAAAAAAAAATAAAATCAAAACATCTTCCTCCCCTTCCTATTTAAGTGTTGAGGATCTGTTCAGCTTCACCCCAATCCTCATTTTTGCTGATTTAGTGGGTGCTCTGCAGTTCAAGCCCTGCACACCCCTGTGCGCTCTCGAGGTTGCTCCAGGACCCTGCTTTGGGGGGACACTTTGGTTGCACCAACATCAGCTTAACAAGAGTGAAATGTGCCCTGTTGACGTGTTTGCTGTGTGTAAGAGGAGGACTGGGGAGCCAGAGGAGGTGAGAAGCTGCTCCCCGTGTGTGAGCACTGTAACCTGGAGGGTTTGTGCAGCCACGTGGTGAATGGGCTGTGGCTCTGATTGCCTGGAAATCACCCATGGCCAAAGAACTGCAGTGAGGTTTGGCCTCTCCTGGTCCTGAACCTAAGGCTGTCCCCCTTTGGGTGAGGTCTCTGTTGCTCTTTGCAGCCAGCTACGGGCCTAAAGGTTTTTCTGCATCTAAATGATTGGGGAGAGGCTGCACAAAATACTTCCCTCCTGGGAAACCCCTTTTATGGTGATAGGGTTGTTTTACCATTATGGATTTTCCAAACACAGATTTTATTGAAAGCCAGCAGGATTGCCAACGTGAATCTGGGTGTGCTGAGCAGCTGCTGGCACCCAGAGCTGGGTGCTGGGATAACTCTGGGGTTGGTGGAGGGTGATCTGCCCCATTTCCACAGCCCAGCTAATGAGCACAGTCCTTCCAGCATCAGCAGCTCATCAGAACCCATCAGGAACAGCCTCTGCTGACCAGAATGATGGGAGAGCTGTGTTTGGTGCATGACAAATAGCAAGGTGTTGCATATTTTTCATTATTAGCTCTGAATCCATACAATTAGTGGTAGAAAAGAAAATAATATTTATTTGTCTGTGAAGTCTAATGATAAAATAATAGCCAAGGAGAGTATTGATCCCTCCTTTGACCACTCTCTCCAGTGGAAGGTGTCCCTGCCTGTGGCAGGGGGGGCTGGAATTGAAGTTTTGAGGTTCCTTCCAACCTAAACCATTCTGTGATTCTATGATAAAATAGGAATTTTCATTTTCCCACCAGTTTGCATTTACCAGAGTTGGCAGTACATCTCTTGTATGAACATTAACTCCACCATCCTGCTCTCTTCCCTTCCTTCCACCAAAGCTCACCTCTCTTTTTCCCTTCCCGTGGGTGATGAGGAATGTGTGCTCAATGGACAGAAAGGACAAGGTGCCTTCTAGTGACACCAGGAAGAAAACGATCCGGGGAGTTACAGACCACTAAGCCTTTCATTTGTACCTCGTAAACTGGTTCAAATGATAAGAAAAAAAAAAAAAAAAGAAAACATTTGGGAGGCGCTGATAAGATCAGGCTTATCCAGTAGAAAGGTAGTGTAGGATATGGCTGGAAGTGATAGGGAAAGCCTAGGCTTGATGACCCAGCAGGTCACTTACAGTCTTTCTCTCTTAATCTCTTGGAAGTCTTTGAAGTTGTCAATACGAAAGGAAGAGAGAGGAACTGGCTTATCTCATTTATTTACGATGCTGAAAGGTCTTTGCAAGGCCCCCTGTAGAAAACAGTCAGAAAGACAAGGTGGGTGGGTAAAAGGGAAAAGTAGAGTCAGGAATCAAATCCTGAAGTGAAGATTAGGAATAACTGGGGAATTTTCACCATCACAGAGGGTTAAACCAGGGGTTCCTTCTGTGCTCCTAAGTCCTGTAGGTCTCTGGTTTGAGATGGAGAAGAGAGGGAAGGATAGCCAGGTCTGGGGTAGCAAAAAGCCTCTGAGGTCAGTCAGGTCCAGAGAAGGCAGTGAGGGAGGACAGAACAACCTAAACAGTAAATACATGACATAACCTCCAAAAACTGTGCTGTGTTAATGAGCGGCTTTTGCCCACCCTGTGCTTTCAGTCTGAGTTTGATGTGGTCAAACCAGAAGCCAAAGTCTTTGGTTCTGCAGCCCATGTAGGAAGAGATCTTGGTGGGGCTGCCAGTGGGGAGGAGAAGCTTTTTCCCTGCTCCCCTCCCCAGCAGGGTCTGCAGAGCAGCACCAGCTGTGCTTTTTCAGGAGCACAGAAGGGTTAGACAAACACAAATACAGTGTTATCTAAAAGGCCAGCAATGGTACTCAGCATCAGAGCAGTCTCATTATTGAAGGAGCCCAAATTAAGAGGCTTCACATAGCATTACTGGGATTTAAGTTAATTTTTTTCCCCTCCATTTAAACTCTGCTTTTGTTTCTTTTCAACAGTCGTGTCTGTCTCTCTGTCCTAAACAGATTTTGAGTAAGGGTTAAGCAAACATAATTTATTTGCATTCCCTGCTGCTCTGTCACAGCTGAGTGTGTTCCCTGCACCACTGATTTAAAAGACAGCCCCACCTCTTAACTGATGGAGCCTCCTGCCTCCCTTCCATTCCTTCCCATCCCTCTGCCTTTCCCCACCATTTTTAAGGGAGAAGAACCACTGGATGTCCCTTTGAATTCCAGGGGCTGAAGTCCTGGATGCTGCTAATGAGCAGCGAGAGCCTTTTAAGGAACTGAAACATTGCATTGTTATGATTTGTGAAACAAAAGCTGAATTAGAACTGTAACACTTAACTATGGCATCCCACTTTATTTTCCTCTAATGCAGGCTAAGCTGCCTTACAGCAATCTTTTAAATGTAATGATTGAGACTATTATAGGAAATACTATACAAAGCAACATTTTTTTTTGCAGCCTAAATAATAAGTAGGGCAAGGTTTTAAATGAGGCTAGAGTAATGAATGCTGTACAATAATTTTGATGATAAATTTCCCCGGAGGATAAAGTGGAAGAACAGAAGCAGGCTGTATTTAATCATGCAAAGTTAAAGGAATGCAGACCAACAAATATTTATAGAAATGTACGGATTCTCTAACCTTTTCTGAGATATTCTTGCCCCTTTTCACCTGAGAGACTTCGAAGAAGTTCAGGTCTTTCAGCACTTAATAATTAGGAGGAGGAATTGATCACATAGGGTCAAGTGTTTCTTTGATGTAAGAGCACAGAAATTCCTGCTTCCTCGCAGGCTGGAGGACTCAAACAATGAGACATTTGTTTTTCACAGCTCTTTCATTCATCACAGTGTCTGAAAAGCTTGCTTTGAGCAGATACACAGCATGGGATGACACATTCTGCAGCTGCTCTTCACCCACTGCGGACCCAAGGAGCTGTGTCCCACCAGAGCGGGGCACTGTGCAGAGATCCCCTTCCTAAGGCAGCAGAGGTGCCTTTGTGCAAGCACAGTGAGGAGAGCTGAGAACTGCATTGCAGAGGTGACACCTGGGCTCCCATGTGCTCAGCAAGCTCCAAATCTCTGCCCATCACCAGGCACAGGTCCACAAAGGCCACCCATCCTCCTCAAAGGTGCTGCTCCTCTGCTCTGGCTTCCTCTGTTGGTCTTGAGGACAAAAGATTGGCTTCAAAAGCTAAGGGACAGTAAAAAAGTCACTAAAGACACCTGGCTTGGCACGTTCCTGGTTGTTCAGAATGGAGGCACCTGCGGAAGGGTTAGACAATCACTCTGTAAAGTTAGATCATCGCTCCATAAGGTTGGGTTGCTTTGTGTTTTTTTTTTTAAATAACTATTAAAATAGGGTGTTTCAGTGGAACTTCAGCTCAACCTCCAACAGCATCCACTCAGCAGAGGCAAAAACCTGCGGGTTTCTGTTCAGCTGATCAATACTTACAGCGTATATTGATTTCCAATTTAGGTGTTAACTTTTTAGCTCTTAGAAGTGCTCTTGATATCAATTTTCACCTTGCCTGGTGTTCATTACATGCTGAACGTTATGGCAGTGAGTGAGCTCGGATCCCATCTGGAGGGACGATTAATTCCAGCCACTTCAGGACTGCAGCCTGCAAAGATTTACTCGCCCTGCACAAGCATCGCGGCAGCACGAAAAATCTGTGTTTAAAGCAGTGACCTGAGAAATGCTTTCACTCCAGCCTGGCGCTTTCTCCTCCACTTTCTCAGCCTGTGTAGTCATCTCTGAAATCATAGAATAAGCTAATAAATAGTGCTGTTTATTATGTTCGTGTTGTTTCGGCGCAATAACTCACAGCCAAAGAGCCCGGGGTGGCGGGCTCAGGTTGCTGCGTGGCTGGGTTTTGTTTAAGCAATAAGACACACATGATAAGCAGCGTGTCCCTGGGTGATTGTGCCTCCAGTAGTGTTAGGAGGCACAAGGTCAAAAGGCTCAGTGACTTTAACTACCTGAGAAGTGCCGCGTAATCCCCGGCAAATGGGCTGTCTGCAATGTCTTATTGCTGTATCAGGGAGGGAATTATTTCTTTTTAAAGGCAGCCACATGAATTCCCTCTGTAATTGGCACAGGGCTGACATCACTGGCTGCCAATCAGAAATCCGCTTTGTCTTGGGTTTTAACACCTTAATTTCAAGTTGGGGTCATCCGAACAAATGGATTTTGTTAAAATGATGTTTTATCCTCTTTGTGCTCCGAGTCCCATCTGCCTGTTTCGCGCTCTGTGTGTGTGCCTGCGTTGAGAATTGCTCTGCAGCGGCTTTTGTGTCATCATCAGGCACAAAACAGTGACTGCAAAGTCCTTGCGGAGTCGGTGACATGGGAGTCCTGGCTTGGCTTGAGGTGCCTGGGACATTATTCAGGCTCAGGAGCTCCAGGGAGCGAGGGGAGGGCAGACAGCCCGGCGAGCACCTAGGGAGGCAGGCTGGGAACTCAATTCTGTAGCCATCAAATCCTTTCAGCTCCTGCTGGCTTTTCCTTTTTATTGGCAAGCATAACACCAAAATAATAAAACCATCCAGATTTACAGTCACTGTTGGTAAAATAAGCACACCTAGGTCAGAGCTTTACCAGCCTGAGCAGATGAGGAGCAGGCTGTTTTATTCCAGTGATACTGAGGGGACCACAGGTCCCACGGCTGCCCTTTTTGGAAGGGGTGATGAGGGAGCCCAAAGGGGAAGATTTCCCCCTTGTTTCTCCCCACTTTTAGCCCCAGCAGAAGCAAAGATAAAAGCGCAGCTCGCAGGAATTTCCCTGCAGCTCTTTGAGCTGGTTTCACTGTCTTCCAGCTGCTCCTTCAGCAGGGGAGAGGAAATCCTGTGGCCCACCCCAGAGAATGCGTTTCCTTTGGGAAAAGGGGAATAGATGCCAGAGGTCATGACTTCTCTGTGTCAGTCTGTCAGTGGGTGGGACAAGGGCATCTCTGGGGGAAACATGTGAAATCCACAGCCGAGGAAATGCTGTGGAAGTTGCTGTTCAGCTGCACTGGAATTTAGGGACAAAGTGAGAGGAATCCTCACCCTGTTAGAGGGCAAAAATTTGACAAATAGTTTTAAAGGCTTAAAATAAATCTATCTTCATAACCTGACTGCTGTGCTTTTTTCCTTAGGTGTCTTATAGAGGTAATGATACTTCTACAGTGAACTCAATTAACCTTCTGCAGCCTCCCGTGTGACAGGGAATCCTAAATCTTCTGTTTTATGAGTGCATGTGCAAAATTTGAAGCTACTCTGAACTTAGCATTAATAAATGCCCTTTTCTAATTGGTGCCCATTTGTTTGTTTTTCTTTTCCAGTGAGAAAGACATGGTGGCTGTGAATGGAATGTAGTGTTCATGGTTGGGAAGAGATTTCCACACAGGAGAGAGGTATTGTCATTATTATTGTTATTATTATTATTATTAAGTATCTGCTTCTTGTGTGTGGATACCTTTGGAGTTTCCATTGTTCAATGATGTTTTAAGATTATCTTCAGGACTTTATTTTTGGTTCTCTGCATTGTTTTGCATAAATGGACATCCACTGCCAATAAGAATGATTTGATTCTCCTCTGTCTGATACACAGTGCATTTTGAGTGTCCTTTAGAAGCACTGTGAAAAAAAAAGGATGGGGTGAAAAACCTGTGTATTTAGGTAGAAAAACCTGTGTATTTAGGCTTCCACAGCTCAGTTCCCCTACAAAACTCCCTTCTGCTCTGTGATACATCCTGGAGGTGCACCCTGCATCAGGACACTCAGTAGTGTTTGCTCCTGAGATCTTTACATGAGCACGTTCTATGCAGAGCAAAATGCTTCATCTGGGAGGGAGGATGTCAGCAATAAATGAGAAAACAAGAGAAATGGATGATGGCCCATAATGCAAACCCTATAATGTAATCATTGTTGTTTGATAAAAGAGACACTTGGAGCAACTCTCCATGCCCTGCTAGGTATGTCTGGATTTATTATTCAAAAAGACACAATCAAATCTCTTCATTCCGTTGACAAATGGGAGCTATTCAATTCTGTATCTGCCTCTTATTTATAGCATATAGAGGGGTGATTTATATGCTGGCTGCAGATCTTCCAAAACAGTTTTAATTAGCAGCATTGGCTATTAGAATGAGAGTCCTGTAACTTCCCTGTCATACACATCCCCTTAAAACTGAACAGAAATCTTACTCTTTGCCAGGCAACACTTCTCTTATTTTTTTTTTGGTGATGCCAGAAAGACAATGCACATGTGTTTTTAGGAGCTCAGAGGTTGAATTGCTGCTGAGGAGCAGGCAGGGGAGGGTGAGGAAGAAATTTTCATTGGTGAGCCTTGGGAGGACAGGGCAGTCCTTGGAGCGTTGGCACCATCAGTGGCTTGGGGTTTGAGGACACAGTGAGCACCATGCACACCAAGGCCAGCTCAGGCTGGCAGCACTGGCATTCTGGGGTTCTGCTGTGCCTTTCTGTGCTTGGAGGAGGACGGATGTGAGCCCTCACCTCGCCGTGTCCTGTGGTTGGAGCGCTGATCCCTCCTCCCGAGGGAGGCACACGCACCGATGTTTTTGCTGGGAGCTCTGTCTGAAGATGTAAGCAAGAATCCCAGCATTGCCCCAGCTGTTCCCTGCTCCACAGAGCTGCTCTGGCTCGTGGGCTAATTGGTACCCCTGAGGTTCAGAGCAGAGGCAGGCACAGCACGGGGGGCAGCCCGGCAAAGGCGCCGGTTTGAGTCTCTATTATTTTCACGCATCTGATAGGAATGTGATCCCTTTGAGACCTCAGCCTATCTGTCAAACCTGAGATCAGCCAACAGGTTCAAAAGTTATTTGGGGAAGCAATGAGTGACAGAACAATTGCACAGCTCTTGTTTTATTCCTGAGAAACCAGGCTAGAAAAGCGCAGGAAACATAAAGAGTATTTTTTGTGCTTTATGCGGTGTGTGTAGCATGCAGAATGCTCTGTTGTTATGCTTCCACTGATCTTTTTTTGACATAAGCAATGCAGTCATTCTGTCTTTGCATCAAATAAGTCTTTGTACTGCTTGTCACCAGCTCACAGTGTCTCTGTCTGTGAGTAAACTCGGTGTTTGCTACGTCCCCCTGTCACAACTGTGCTGCTGCCTGCAGCTGGGTGCTTCTGCTCCAGCTCTGGGTGCTTTACAGTGATGCTCTGTTGGTGATATTTACTCTGGAGAGTAAGAAAACCTTAGGAAATCTGAAGTTTGAGGTTGAAAATAACATGAAAAGAGAGGACATGAGCACTGGACCTGGTCACAGAGGTTTGGTGTCTTTGCCTCCTCCCTTGGAGGAAGACAAGGAAAGAAGGCACAACTGAGAGAGAAGGTTGGATGAAGTTCATCACTGCTCTGCCAACACTGTATGTCTGTGGTGCTTGGGAGACTGATGGGAAAATGAGGAATTAGGAAATGAGGACATAGAAAAAAAAAATCTTCCTACAAGCAAGCCTGAAATTAATGTGGTCAGAAAGAAGGAATGGAAATGGTTCCTGCAGTTTGCAGTGGGGAGAGGATGGGCTCTGCAGCAAGGCATCCACAGGTAATTCACAAATCTGGGAAAAAAACTCACAGTTCTTGGGCTGAATACAAGTCAGATTTTTTTTTTTTTTTAATCTACAGAAATTGTGTGTAGGTATTTTATTTCATTTTCTGGGCATGTTGATAAAGTACACTGGTTAAGGAAGCTTTCAAATTATTAACATCTTCAGCCTTGTCTTTGAGCCAAGTGAGCAGTATTTGGTGAGCTGTCTCTGGGCATTACACTAAGTGCTTTTCTACTGCAATTCTAATAGAGTGTAGGGCTGAATTTGATAGTGTTACCTATTAGTGATTAGAGAGTGAAGGGCTTTCAGTGTGTCTGTACTGCAGAGTTTGCTTTGATTGATAAATTGGGCATTATGCATTTCATAATTTTTTAATTCTGCCTTGAAGTAATGAGATTCCCTCTTCAAATTCCTCTTTTCACTAACATTTTGAAAACATTTTGGAGGTATGAATGGGGAAGGAAAAGAGGAGAGAACAGTTTTAGTCATAAACACTTAAACTGTGCATTAGTCAGTGGCACAGGCTGAACTCTGCTGGAGAAAGGTACTTCTAAATTACCCAAATATTAACACTGTAATTATTGAGCATGGATAACAGTTATGAATTTTTTATGGATCAGTCAGGGTAGCAAAGTCATGGCTGCTTTATAGAGAAAGGTATGATGGGAACGTGCAGGAAGATGATTGAGGATTGCCTCTCACATTTTCATAGGGTCTTTCATAGGGAAAGTAGGGAAAGTGCAACCTCAAAGTACTCAGGGGATATCCCAGTACCCAGTGACTCCAGCAGGAGTCACTGCTGTGGATATATATTTATTTCTCTGACTGGGGCTGTTCTGGCAAGAGCTCCTGCCCTATTCCTCTCCAGCTTCTCCTCTATCAGTTTTCCAGTTTGTTCCTCCCCAGCTTCTGGCCTTTTCTTCTGCCACATCTGTTTTCTCCAGACAAACCCAGTTCTGTTTTACTTCGTTTTTTGGTTTGTTTTTTTTTTTTAGAGAAGGGCTGTAATATATTTGAAGTGTCTGCCATTAACTTTTGAGATTCAGTGACCTTTGTTAATCAGGAAGGAGGTTTTTTTGAGGTCTACAGGAAGAATTAATCATATGTAAACTGTTTGCTTTAAAAAGTCTCTTACCAAATGTGGGATTTCCCAGGTAGCTTTCAAAAGGTCAGAGGCTGGAGGCAGCAGCTGGAGAGCGCTGCAGGAGGACAAACCCTCTCTGAGCAGGTTCAGAGTTAGGGAGAGACCTGTGGTAACACATGGCACTGGGGAGAACCCGTTGTGTTTGAGAGGCTGGACTCAGGCCAGAAATTTGGAGTACCTAAGGAAGCAATACACAGAGTGGCACTGTGCTGTAGCACCGTGCTGACATTTGCCTGCAATATTCTCCTAGTTCAAAAGCAAGTTTTTGTGCTTTCAACAAAATGTTCCTTGGCCCTGCAAGACTGGAAACAATTTTTGGGTGAAAGAAACCATGAGAATTTTGGATAAATTTCCAGTCAGCTGCTGGTACAGTCGCTTCTCCCAGGTATGCAGGGAGTTGGAGGCTCTAAAGGAGAAGTTTGCCTCGTGGACCCAGCTTCTGCCAGCTCTTGGTGTGGCAGTTCCAAGTCCATGGTGGCAGGTGGCTCCAGAGCTGCCCATGTCGACTCCCAAAAAGCAGAGAGGCTTTTCCCCACAGGGGGGCTTTTTGTCCTGGATAAACACATTTGAAAAAGATCAGCTTGAGGGATTTCACAGTGTAACAACCTCCTTTCTCCTCCAGCCTCTGCTGCAGTGATTGTGGGTCCTTCTAACTCTGGGTTAGAAAGGAGTTGATGGAGAAAAGTGCAGCTGTCAAAAGAGAGGGACAGTCAGTGTCATCAATGCCCTAAAGGCTGCAGGGTCTTGGTGTGCAGGGTCCTTGCAAAGGAAAATATTTCTCTGAATTTTAGAGAGCTCTGCCAAATCCTTTAATGTGGTTTTAATGCGTTTTGCTGTACTTAGTAGTGGTTTTTACCTGCTGTGTCTCAGTGAAGCTGATTTTGGAAGATGTCTAAAAATTAGGTACAGTGCAGCAGAGGGTTTGGTTTCCTACAGGCAGCTCTGTTGTTCACCCCCCTCAGCTCCTGCAGATGATGCAGTGGAGCTTGTTCTGAACTTGCTTTCAAGGTTTTACCAAGTCTTGGTGAATAATTGCATTTGTTGTTAGAGGGAAGTCCATCTGGAGGGCTGCACTCACTGCAGCTCACCTTGTGACAGAAAGGGGAGCTTGCTGGGCTTCTTTTCCCATACAGGGGAAGCACACAGGTGAAGGGAGGGAGATGCCACCCCCCAGCCACTCATTTGCAGTGTGTGCTGTTCCCCAGGGATGGATTCAGGGCCTGATCCCAGCCCCTCTTCAGAGGGAGCTCGCTGCAGGATGGCTCAGATCCCAGGGGTTTCTCCAGCTCATCCTGCAGCAGTGAGGTGTGGGCACTGCTCTTCTTCCAGTGATTAAAGGACAGAGCTTCCTCTTCAAAGAGTTCATTCCCCAAAACCATTAATGGAAAAGTTATGTGCTAGAAATATTTCCACCCAATCCAGAACATACACAATGTCTGGATATGAATGATTTAAAGACTATGGGAAAGCATAAATGTGTTAAGGTGAATTTACTACTTTGTTCAGCACATAGATTGTGTGAGGGGTCTGCAGTATGAATTAAAGAAAGGTTCCAGCCATGAGATATTACAGTTTAATTCAGACATTAGTACAGCCAGGGAGAAGACAGTAATGTATTGCACATCTAAATAGGATTTCCATACTGGATTGCACCTGTGATCTATATGGACAGTGCTGCCTCTGTCAGGAGGAATAATGTGATGGGGATAATAGGCAGCTGTGGAAGGATTTACCTGGAGCAAGCTCTGCTGCTAATAGCTGGCTCATATCCCAACCTAACCGTGAGAGTTCATGGTTACTATGTCCTGTTGGATGTGAGGGAGGATGTTCTCCTGACCTTCAGCAGCCTCCAGGCATTAATGAATCACTCACATCTGCCCCTTGTTCATGTCAACCAGCAGCACCTTCTGTGGGACAATGTGTTTAAAAACATTTTTTTAAAGGCAATTTGAAATATGGTGTTGTCAGTCATCTGCTGCCACACTTTAGTACTGAGGAGGTGGGGCATTACAGAGCCCACATTATCTTCATTAAATTACTCACTAATTAAATTACTCAATAGTGAGTAATTTAATGAAGATAATGACCAATGCCCCACCACTTTTTATTCGATGCCCCACCACTTTTTATTCATCCCTTCTCTAATTGACAATGGTACTAGTTTTCCCTGCCTCTAGAAATATTTGTAGATGGTACCTAGGCTTTTTAACTTGAGGTCAGGTATGCCAGTTTCAGTTGAGGCTGGATAAACTTATAAAGGGTAATTTCTTGTTCTGGTTTCTCTAGATCTTTGCTTTTGACCACTTCTGACCTGTGACTTTCCTGGAGCTTTTATTTCTCTTAGAAAACCTGGAGGAAATAGAGGTGACCAAGACACAGCGCTGTGCCTGTGCCATGTGTGTGCTACAAGAGTGCTTCAGCCCTCTGGAGGCTTTGTTCCTCCTGATTTTTTAAATTTTTTTTCCCCCCAGTTCAAGCATTTGCAGCAATGGCTCTGAAGTAATCCCAGAGCTCTGTCTCTTCCCATTTTTAGGCTGAGGAGGCTTTGCAGTGTGTGTTGCAGGGGCTCTGTTGCACATGAGCAGTTCTACCAGGTGTTTGCTGCTCTCTCTGCAAACGGCGTTGCCGGAGCCATGCCGTGAGAGCAGATGGGCCAGGGAAGCACCTTGCTCTCAGTGGGTCTGGAGAATGAACTCATTATCCAGCCAGTGGCCTGGCACACCAGCCTCATTTCCCAGTGGCTGCTGTAGAAAACAAACTCTGGAAAGCAGAGCCTGGCGGGGTGGGAGTGTGGCAGTGCCAACCACAGCGGTGCTGCTCGGTGGGCAGCTCACTGGGGATGAGGGATAGGGAGGGAACCTGGAAAGGCAGAGAGTTACAAACAGGCATCAAAAAGCCTCAGAAAAATGATAGTAAGTGATGCTTTTGGGAGTTAAAAAATGTCATGTGGAGAGGGGACACATTTCAAGGCTGACTCTGAGATGAAGGTCCCGTTCCTTCCTGAAAGGTGGCTGTGCTCAGGTGGGTTGGGCTCTTTCTCCAGGCAGCACTGACAGAAGGAGAGGACACAGTCTCAAACTGCACCAAGGGAAATATAGGTTGGATATTTGGAAAAAGTGTTTTACAGAAAGAGTGATAAAGTTCTGGAACAGCTGCCTGGGGAGGTTTGGAGTCACCATCCCTGGGTGTGTTTAACAAAGCCTGGATGTGGCACTGGGTGCCAGGGTTTAGTTGAGGTGTTGGGGCTGGGTTGGACTTGATGATCTTGAAGGTCTCTTCCAATGTGGTCACTCTCTGAATTCTGTGAATTCCTTAGGTCGTACCTCCACCAAGTATTCCCTAAAAAGGCCAGAAAGTACTAACAGAACATGTGTAAAGAGCATGATGTTCAAACATAAAAAAGGAACCAAACCTTCCAGGTTATGTTAGACCACAGAAGTAACTGAACAGCTTTCCATCTTTCTCCTCTTGAATGCCACCTGGGAAACACCTCTGACTGTGCTCACAGGAGTGTGCTCACACTGCTATGTGCACGAGTCCTCTGAGGCTGCTGCTTTCATTGCTGGTAAAGACTGGAGAAATTTTGGCACTAGTTACTCAGAGGAATATAAAAAATGTCAGAGCTGGCAGCAGTCTTTGAAAGGGAAAGTGCAGAGTGGGAAACTTTTGTTTATTTGCAGCAAAACCTATGCGGAGCGTGGGGGAAATTGTTGTTACCCCAGTAAGTCCTCCTGTGTGAGGAGAAGTGGGAGGGCACGCCAGCTTTCAATTAGGCAGAATTTTCTGTTTTTAAAATGGCTAAAGACAACAAAAATATGTCCCCACAGGCTGCTCCGGGGGTGTTTTGTGTTGAACTGGTGCCTGGCACAGCTGGCACGGCGATGGTGCGTAACCTTTGCAGTAGGTGAAGAGCTGGAGGCAGACAGATGTTCCCGTGTCCTTGGCTGGGATTGTGCAGTCCCTGCCCACACAGATGGTCCTTTGGAGCACCCTGGCAGCCTCTCCCTCCCCATGCCCCTTCCCACCTGTTGGCACTTACAGATCCAACAGAAGAGTGGCTGGGATGTGGGGAGAGCAGGACAAAAAGATGCAGCAGCACTTCTGGCTGTGAAACAAGGCAAGCTGTGTGCAGTGCATAGCAAGGGAGCCAACAATGAGGGCTCACCCCACAGCAGGAGCTTTCTGTCCAGAATCCACTCTGGTAATTCACCAGATTGCAGCATGGATGGAATTACAAGGGATTTTTATTTTTAATGAAAGGGAGCTTCTGTTCTGAGCAAAATTAGGTGATGCTCAATTGGATTTGGTTCTTCTCCTGCGTGCTCAGCTTTATACAGAGAAAAGAAAAAGGGCAGAGAAGAACAAATTGACTCTGGAAATCACCTCCTACAAACTTGGCTTCAATCCTGCCAGTCTTTCCTATAGGAATGATCCTCCCACCCACACAGAGCAGTTGAAGTGGAGGAGCCCCTTTCCAGAGGCAGAGCCTTGTTAGAGCAGTTTCAGAGGGGTTTTCAGGCTGCACTCGTGCTGCATCCCAGGGACACATCTCCCTCCTGCCTGGGACCAGACATTTGCCCCCTTCCCCATCTCCCACCCTTTTCCTCACAGCAGGAAGGAGCAGGAGTGCTGCCTGATCACTTCCAGCATCAGCACAGGGTCAGGGTGGCTTCAGTCCTTTATCCAGAGCTGGAAATAAACCCAGAATAAGCTCAGACCTCAGTGTGACTCGTGTCACTCCATTCTGCAGGTGAGAAGAGCGTCCAGAAGTGAAATAAAAAGCTGTGAGAACATCACTCAGCACTTCAGGTTTCCCTGCTTCCCTTAATGGTCTGTAGGGAATCTGTCAGGCTGGGCAGTGAGCTGGCACAGGCTGGCCTGGCATTCCTGACCTCACAACCACCACACTGACTCCCAGCAGTGGGAAAACACAGTCATCATTATTTTTTTTCCTAATAAATTGTACCTTGCTGTTATAAAATGGAGCACTGGCTCCAGCTGAATTTGAGCAGGTTTGTTGGAGGGCAGGAGAGCTGTCCAGCAGGGAGTTTGGCAGCTGCTGCAGCATGTGGCCCATCACAGCTGTTTAAGGAATAGCACTGTATCATGCAAAATATTTTGCAGGCAGGCACTTTGCAAACCCTGGAAAGTGTTTTACAGATTCTTCTGCAGAGGAGGTTGCCAGTCAGTAGCATGGTTTATTTATTTTGTTTGGTTTTCTTGGGTTATTAAACATGTTTTATTTATGGAGTGTGCTTTCTAGAGAACTGTCTGCGTGCATGTTCTTAAATAAAGCATCTGAGGGTGCTGGGCTGTTGTTTGTGTGCTGTTTGTGTGTGTGCGTGGGGCCATGCTGGAGCCCACAGGCAGCTCCATGGGGCCTGCAGGAGCTCTGGAGGTGAGCATGGGAGGGCTCAGTGAGCTGGAGAGAAGCACTGATGTGCAGAGTCTGTGTGTGGCTCCCTGGGAGCCTCACCCCCTGCTCCACCTCAGCTCCTCACCTGCTGCAGTGCTCTCCCAGGCAATCAATTTGAGTGCAGAATCCAGAATCACTAACTCCAGCCATAGCCCTTTTGAGCTTAAGCATGGAGTAACCTCATGTCATGAAAAAGTGTGAATTTGTGTGTGTGTGTGTGAATGTTTGCACCATCTGTTCCCTTTCCTGCAGCTCAGAGTGAGATTTCTGTCCCCTTTGCTCAGCTCACACAGGTACCTGTGGTGCTGGTGTCCTCCACAGCATTGCACAGGTTTTTCCTACTAGAAAACATCAATACATGGGCACAGGTGTACCAGTGCAGTGCAGGTAGAAATTTATTCTGGTAATAAACACCCTCCTGCCTTTATATCCTCTTGTCATCCTCTTAATTAAATTGATATTCCTAAGGTGTATTCAATTTAGGAATTTGGTTTTTTCCCTACTGAGAAGCCCAAGTAGAAGGAATTAGGTGCATAATGGAGTGGCCAGCTGGCAGAGCTGTACTGAAATACAATTTCTGCATTTATAGGTTGGGTTTTGTCCTAGCAATCTGCAGAGCAGACAGTGGGCAAGGAAACCCTGCTTATAAGAGCAATTTCCCATGATTATTAATGTCCTGGAAGCTGAAATCAAACATTGCTAATCCATCACTCACAGTGCTTTGACACTGAGCCATCACAAGGAAGGAAGTGTCATTTAAGTTGTGCTTTGACTGTAATGGGTTTTGAGAAAACTGAGATTATCATCTAGAACAAAAGTCTCCAGTTGGTGTCACAGAATGAATTTAAAACTCTTCCACTCTCTTTGGCCACGTGGGAACTGCTTGTCTCCACACACCCAGCTGATTTCTCTGGAGCAGGGAATTGTGTAGCTGGGGCTATTGCAGTTTATTAAAATGAGCTGTAGATTTTCTGTGGCAGCTTAATTCACAGTTTTCACATCTTGGCATTTCAAATAATTTTAATCAAATAATTAAATTCAAATTATTTTAATAAATTTAATTAATTAATTTTTAGGTTTACAATTTGTTCCAGAAGTAATGCAGTTTGCTGAGATTACACACATTTTCTGCAGTTTTGATTTTACTGCTGTATTCATTTAGCTCAGCAAATTTATAAAACTAATTAAAACAGAAGTACTTTTTTGATTCAAATTGTGAATGAAAAACAAGAATCTAATGTAAAATGACATTTGCAGGGAGATTAAGACCAATTGCAAGTCTGTGGCTGTTTTACAACTCAGTTTTTTAAACTAAAAGCAATTATTTTTATAGCATATTCTTGGAGTGGTTGTATTGTTTTCATGTAGTGGGATGCCAGGGGAGTGGGAGATTAGGACCTGATTCAGCAGTGTGCTGAAACATGCCTGACATTAGCCATGGAGTTGGTCCTCACTGAATTCCTTGGATTTCCTGTTTGCTGAACTGAGATGGAGCCAGACCCCGTTTCGGTCAGCAGGGCTGCGCTGCTCCCCAGCTCTTGCTAAGCCTCGTGTCATCCAGGGAGGGAAAATCATCTGCAATTCCCAGGCCATCAGCATCAGAGGCAGCAGCAGGAGGAGTTCTCCTTGTGCTGGGAGCCCCCCCTTCTGATGGGAGAGCAGGGAACCCGTGGGGTTCCAACTCCTTTGGTGGCACAGCACTGCAGGTTCACACACCATTTACCCCCTTCCAGGTGACAAATCTGGAGGGGGCAAAAAGAGATGATCACTTAATAAATTTCTTAAGAAGGCAAATGACTCGTGCATCAATCAAGCTGCTTCATTAAAGGGGGAAGTGGGATGAACAGGGAGGTGGCAAAGGTTAACCCCACACTTGTGACACCAAGCCCTGGGTCACCCCTCCTGAGTCCTCTCCTTGAGTCGCTCTTGCAGCAGTGCCTGTCACCATCCCCAGCTCCTCTGGCAGCACTGGCATTTCTCATGCCACCTTTCACAGCATCAAAAGCAGTCTGAATGTTAGGAGAAATCCACAATCCTGCTTTGGACTGAGGTGAATGGATTTGCTCTTTTTTCCTGTGCACATCTCGTGAGTTCCCAGTGCCCCCACGGGTCCTGGTCCTGCTGTTCCCCAGCTCCTGGCACCACACCTGCCTCAGCTGAGAAAGTCTGTCAGTCAGAGTCTGTGCAGTGCTCTGAGCCTGTGCCTCTCTCTGGACTCCTGTCCTACACCATCCCTGTGCTTTTTCCTGCTGCTCCAACACCGATCCTTGCCTGCCATCCTCAGTGGCAGCCATGGCTTCTGCCAAGCTGCCCATGTGAAAGGCGTTTTCAGGACCCACCTCCCACTTCTGGGCACCCCTGGGCCACCCTGCACAGTCCAGGGTGTTTGTCTGACTCTGTTTTGGCTGTCTCAAAGACAGCAATTTGGATTTTGGCTGATTTCACAAACCTCTGTACCGTGAATACGCAGAGAGAGGTTGTGGGGTGCCCTCAGGGTTGGATGAGCCATCCCAGCTGTTGTCACCTTGTTTGTAAATGTGGTGTTGTGCTCTGTGCTTTGGGAGTTTGTTACCAATGATGGGGCTCTCAGCTGCTGTGAGAACAGAAAAAAAGCACAGGAAGGTTTTGACCACGCAGACACAAAACTGAATAATTCTTTGGAGCTTTTACAATTGATGAAGATGTGGCAGCAAAGAATTGACACATCCTCCTGACCCCATATGGTTGTTCCCCCTGCAGTTCTCTGCTCACGTGAGCAGCATTCCTCTCTCCTCATTTACTCACACCTTGAGCAGAAACAGGGCAGGCAGGGAAAGGCAGCACCAACACCAACCCACCATATGTTGTTCCTAATGATTGAGAATGGTGTGTGCACAGTGCTCTCCCAACATATTCCAGGGGCCAGGGGCCTGTGGCACTACAGCTGCTGTGCTTTTGTTTCGCCCAGTCCTCTCCCCTTCACCACCAAATTCTGCAGCCAGGAAGTTGAGGATGCTGTTGCTGTGAGACACCTTTGGAAGGCACCTCCTCTGTGAGGGTACAATTGCTGCCACTTACTCCCCTCTGAGCTACACAGCTCAGTGCCAGGGAACATGGTTATGATCAGGGAATTGCATTTTTCCTCCCCTCCAAACCTCCAGCATTCAGTATTTTTGTTCTCATCCCTGTGGCAGAATCCACACAGATTGTGGCTGGTCCCAGTGCTGCTTTGGCACATGGAGAGCAGCAATGGGAAGGGACAGTGGAATCCTGTCATTGCACTATTAGTTCATATTTTTATAAAACATCAGCAATTCAGAGTATAGCTCTTTTAATGTCCCATTCAAGCAGGCAGGAACATTGAAATGTACATTATTTGAAGCTCAGGGGACAGGCACTAGCATTTATAGTGACAGTAGAAATCTTCTTGTGTTCCAAACTCCTCAGGAGAAACATTGATAGCTTTATTCAAAACAATGACACTCAGAATTGCTGAATCATGTCCCCAGAGCATCTGTCCTGGAGGAAAATCAGTGCTGCCATCCCTGTCCTGTTTCCAACTACTTTAAGGTCCCCTCCAAACCAGTTTGGATTCTGTGATTTTTGGGGAGAGAAGTTGTCACTCAATATGTCAGTGAATTTTTAGCATTAGGTTGGCAGGGATGCTTAATAAAAAGCAATAAGGAGAGTTGGCCATTAAATACTTTATTAATGTGACAGACAGTGTTTATTTGTCATATTTTTTGATACAGTGGAGAACTATCTGGCAGTAGTAAAGCCCTGGGTTTAGGTGACCTTGTGGTGAATCTTGGCCATTTTATTTTCCTGAGTGCTATAGGGAGGCTTGTTTCATTTTTATGGAAGAGCTCTGAGGTCCCTGTATGAGCTCCACAAGAAGTAGCAAGATTCTGCTATTACATTAAATATAAGACCTGCTATGTGTTAAAATGAAGTGGAAGCCTGCATTAAACTGGCACAAGGCAGAAATTAACCTCATATTCTGAAAGAGGCTCTGATGCCATGCAGAATATAGTCTATTTGGAGATCACTCTGCTGATATTTTTCTCAGCTCTATCCTTTTTTTTGTCTGGAGGGGTGGGGAGGAAAACATGCTCTCGGTGGCCGAGTTCATTTTCTCCTGCTGCTGCTTTTTTCATTGAAGTCATCATAATCCTCCATTTGTGACATCAGAGTTACTGGCTAGCCAGATAATTATGATTTCACAAACTGAAGATTATGACCTTCAAATGAGGAAGGCACAGCGGGGAGGACAGATTCCTAAGCAACAGCCATCAGATATTTGTGAAATATTTGCAAAAATGTCCTTGCAGTTTAAAAAAAAATGAGGGAGAGAGGGCAGGAGGGAAACATCCAAAAAATATTATCAGCAGAATGAGTTGCCAGCCAGCATTTTTTTCCCCAAGTTTTCCATTTGGTGCCCATGATTCTCTAACCTGTCTCGTTTAGCCTTAATGAACACGAGACATTTTTTTAGCATGCCATATGTGCTGTGGTCCTTAGGAAAAAAAAATATCCAAATAACTTATTTTTTATGGTCTGACTCTACCCAATCATAATTTACATTTTGCACAGTTTGATGCCCATCTGCAATGTCTTTACTATCAGAAAAGGTAATAAGAAAAGGAGGGAAAAAACCACAGGAACATGTTAAACGACTGATACAAGAAAACCTGGTTGGGAGAAAATCATTTTTGTCCCTATGTAAATAAGCAGCTTGGAAAATGTGTTGGATTTGTGGCTCCAGAGGTGGGGTCAGCTCCCCTATCAGCAGTGGCTTGAGAGGAGCCCCAGCAGTTTTTGGGGAGTCTCTGGGAGTGTCTTGCTCTGCCAGGGGGTGGTGATTGTTTCCCCCCAGGGATGGGGAGGATGAAGAGCAGCCATGCATCCTGAAAGTGAGCCAAGCTGTACCTCAGATGGATCCTTTTTTGTAATTTTGGGACAAGCTATTTAATGACCACCAACTCCCCCCATCCAAAGCTCCTTGCAAATATTCCATCCTGAAAAGGTGAAAAGCCTTGAAAGGACATTGATTCCTCTTCCATCCTCCTCCCTGTCCTTTCAAACACCAGAATCATGTGTTTTGTCCTTGGAGCCTGGCAGGAGGAGGAGGAAAGGAAGGAGTCACCAGAGGGAGGTCCCAAATAGCTCCAGCAGCCCATTTTCAGTGTGTGGCTTTGGGGCTGACAGGGTCTCAGGAATTCCAGGAAGGTGCAGATGGATTTGAGCCTCTCTGATCCTCCTGTTCTGCTGAGCATGGCGTGGGGCCTCTGTCACCATGGTATTTTCTGAAAAATCCCTTCGCCAGGATTTTTCTCCTGAGAAGCTGAGAAACCTCAGAAATTATTGTAAACAATAATTATCTGATTGCTTGGAATGTGGTCTGGAGGCTGGTGCATCTTTGATTGGTTCCACGTGAATTGTTTTTAATTAATGGCCAATCCCAGTCCAGCTGTGTCGGACTCTCTGGTCAGTCATGGGTTTTGATTATTCATTCTTCTCTAACCTTCTGATGGCTCCTTTCTCTTTCTTTAGTATAGTTTTAGTGTATCATTTCTTTTAATATAATATCACAAAATAATAAATCAGCCTTCTGAGAGCTTGGAGTCAATTCTCATCTCTCACCTCCTCTGGGACCCACAACACACAACAGGCCTCACGCTTGCCGACTGCAACAGACCATCCCAATTAATTAATTAGAGTCAGGAAAGAATCAGCATTCTCCAAACAAACCTCCAACCTCAGCAATCCAAATTAGTCACATCAAGCCACTGGAAAGATGGGATATGCCCAGGCCAGAGGTTTGGCCTCTCTGCAGCCCCACCTTGGCTACCGCACAGGAGCAGGGCTCTGGAAGTGTCCCAGTTCCCATTTTTTTACTAAGATCTATTTTTTCCTTTAGTAGCTGAGTCAGAAAATGTCTCCTATCCCTTGTTTGGAATGGTACCAGCTCAGGAATGTTTCATTTGATACCAGGAGCTGATGGGAGCTATTCCAGCCCAACGAGGCCTTCAGTTACTTCCTCTGGGATTGTACAAAGAATTGAAAGTCAGAGCAGCCTTTGTGCCAAGGGTTTATGACTTACAGATTCCTTAAATTCAGCAAGTGACCAAAAAAAAAATAGCAGCATTTCTTATTAATGTGACACAGAGAAGAGAAATTCCTGGTGTTTACAGGAATTCCCAGAGCCCCACTGGGATGTGAGGGGTGATGGGAGGCAGGGAGCTGTGCTGGAGGAGCTCCTGAGGGGAACCTAACAATGTAGAATCACAGAATGGGTTGGGAGGAACATCTAAAGGCCTTCTAGTCCAACCCCTTGCCATGAGCAGGGACGTCTTCAGCTGGATCAGGTCACTCAGAGCCTCATCCAGACTGTGAATGTTTCTGGGGATGGGACTTCCACCTCTCTGGGCAACCCGTGCCAGTGTCACCAAAACTTCCTCATCCATAAATTGGCCTGAGTGAGGCTCTCTGTCCAGGTTTCTTGACATTGGGGATAAAATTCAGGACTTCTCCATGGGTAAATAGCTCCTCCATGGTAAAAAGTCACATCAGACTCTGTAAAATAGGGATGGGATATTTTTATGTAGCTCTGAGCTTTAAGGATACTTCCAGTGCAGGTGATGTACTGGGGATATTCCAGAGCAATCACAGCTAATTTAACCTGGAATTCTGGGGCCTGGAATACACCAATGTTGTCATGAGGGCTGCTTTGCAAAGCAGGGAAAGAGAGCTGTATCCATGTGGCCAATTTACAGTCAGAAGTACAAATCCAATCTAAATCCTTCTGTCCCAGCTGAATCTGCAGCAAAGTGCTTCTGATCAAGATACATCCTAAATAACTATTTGTATAAAATATTTAGGGACTAATTCCTCATTACAGATGCTTTGGGAAACACTGTAAACTGCTTGCAGACAACTGAAAAATTAAAATAAAAAAGGAAGGGAATTATTGAATATGTTATTCAGTGCACATGATTTGACCAGCTTTGGGAACTGCAGTGTTAAATCATGAGGCAGAGCATCTGGAGTGAGTAGAGAATTAGTTGAGAATAAAGGAGCAGCAGTACCATGTCAGGTACCACAGGAACAAGTGTTTATATCAAAACAGAATTAATGCAAAGTTGTGGCTTGAAAACCCTGTGTTTTGAGTGAAAACCAAGTGCAGAACTGACTCACTGACATTCCCTGAGCCTCCCTCCTATGGCTGGCCCTGCTCAGAGCAATAGAGGTTAAAATAAACGGAAAAAAAAAAAAAAAAAAAAAGAAAACTCATTTACTTCTTCAATTTCACTTCTGCTAAACATGAACCTGTGGCAGTGAACTGAAAAAACAAGAGAATAAATAATACAGACAAATACATGGAGGAGTTCAATTATCATTTTCCCCCATTGAAACTGCCTTTTAACAACTACATCTTCTGACTGACAGCTTATTAATACTAATTATATGAGATATATGCAACATAACTAGTGCACTGGTACCTTCAATTATCTTCCCTTGTCTTCATTCCTTCCCCTGTGCTCCCATCCTCCCTTTTCATGCCCCATAACCACTACCTGGAGCTGCAGCTCAGAGCCAAAGCAGCAAAAGCCTCTCATTTCTGACACAGGCAGGAAAGGCCACAAAACCTTGTGTGTGTTTCTGATGCTGTGTGGGAAATTCCAGCCTTGGCAGTGGTGGAAAACGCTTGGAATGCTTGGACTTCTGTGGAAGTCCTGTGAGTTTCCTGTGAAGTTTTAGCAGTTGGACTCAGTGATTTTGGAGGTCAGACCCAGTGGTCCTGGAGGACTTTCCCAGCTTTAGTGATTACATTCCTTGACTCCAAGTTCCATTGGAGGTCCTGTGAAGTTCCCATCCACGCTGGTTCAAGCTGACACACCCTGGTTTATACATAATTTTCACAGCTTTTCCACAGCTCGGAGTAACCCCAGAGCTGATCCTGGGGAATCTCTGCTGGTTGATCCAGGCTGGCTCTGGCTCCCCACTACCAAAACCTCACCACCTGATCTGCAGCAGCTTTTTGAGAGAGCTGAGGCTGGAGCAGCACTGACTGACCCAGGTCCTTGCTCAGACCAAGTCCCCAGCACTGCTTAATGAACTCTCAATTGCTTATGCAAATCAAAGCAGTGGAGACACTTAAAGGTTATTTATAATTCCTGGAAACATTATGAAATCAATCATTCCAGCTTTTACAGCTTTTACAGTGCCATTTAGATATCTAACTTTTTCCATTACATTGCTATAACAGTTTATGTAAGAAGACAAATATATTTTGGTTTTATTTTTTTATATAAGCTTGCTGATTGCTAAAACAACTGTGACAGCTGACATGGAAATCAGGGAGGTTTTGATTAGGCTTTTCTGATATGCAAATGTGTGTAAATGAGTTTTATATATATTTTAATTTTTTTTTAAGTTCTATTTAAAGAGCAGGCAACAGTATCCCATATAAATTAAAGAGTGAGTCTGAGAGGAATGTTCATGTGAGACTGACTTTGAGATCTCCTGAATGGCGCTGGGAGGCAACATAGGGATAAACAGGATCACTAAATACCTTGAGATTTATTTCAATAGTGGGTTTTTGTGGGTTTCATTAGGAATTTTTTACCTGGTGCCCATAAGGAAGCACTGCTGGGGTCCTGGGGAGCTGAAGATGCTGCAGGTGATGAGCAGCACTTGGGGCTTTGAGCTGCCCCACCTGGGCAGGTGCAGTGGGTGTTGCTCAGGCTCTTGGTGGCTGCAGGATTTCCCCCAGCTCACAGCAAATCTCTCATCTGTCCTCTGTAAAAAAAAAAAAAAACCATAATTTTTACTGGTTTAAATCAAGCATTTGGCTCCTTGGACACAGAAAGCTGGCAGTGGTTCCTTGCAGTCCATCCCAGTCTTGGTATTTTGGATCCAGGAAGCTTCCAAGTGGTTTCCAGAGTGTGGACACCAGACTGAAGAGAGGAATAGTTTAATTCTGGGGTCCTTGTCACCTCTCTTTTCAGGTTCAGCCTCAAAGAGCCAAGCTGAGGTTTCCAAATACCAAGTCTGCTCATTTGGAGCATCTGCCATCTTCTACAAACCCCACAGCTTTGGATCACAGGGTGAACAAAAGCCAGGGTGGAGGAATTGGATCCAAACCTCCCTTTAAAAAGGGAGATGTGACTGGAGATTCTCATGGCTGGTCCAGCCTCAGCCTTGGATCTCCCATTTGTGCTGTGCCCTGCTGGAATTTCTGTTCAGTGTGATGGAGTTTTGTTAATTCACCTGCTTTCTTTCATCTTTTGAAGTAAATTAACAGCTATTTTAGCAGTATCATGGTATATCTGTAACATTTATTTTGAAAAGGAAAAAGGGCTCAGAAGATTACCAAGGTGTCCAGCTGTGATAATATTACCTGCCTTGTAAAGTGCCCTAGGTGACTCTGAAGATGTAAAGCAAATTGAGGATTACATTAACTTCCTCCTGACTTGCTCAAATTATTAATTCAGTATCACCAACTATCAAATAGAGTAGGGTTATTATTTTTTTAAGTATAAATGAATAACTGTGGTACATGGCAAAGTACTGCCTGCAAATAATTAAAACCTGTTTTGATTGTATCTGTAGTACAGGTTGGTATGTCTTTTTGGTTTTTTTTTTTTTAGTGTTTTCTTTATAATACAAGATTATATCAGCCTACATTCAGATTCAGCTTAAATAGGCAGAGGAATGAGTGCTGCATAGCAATGTGATTTTGTAATAGAATAGTTTTACCTTGGAGATTCTCAAGTTTTTTTCAGTCTCTTTGCCTCACTGCAGGGCAGATTTGTTCCACGTTGCTCAGGGAGCAAAAACCCTGTTCACTTCCAGAGCTGGTCAGTGACAGAAACACATCCCTCTTCCCAAAATATTTTAGTCTAATGCATAATGTGCAGTCTTGGGAAGCTAATTCTCCCATTTTCCAAAGAGACAGTTTGAGTGGTTTATCAGTTTATATACAGAATAAATATACATATATACCAATATACATATACACCACTAATGCCAGGGTTGGAAGGTGCTCTGCTTGGCTTCTCTGCATGCAGGCATTCCTTGGAAGGGACTTGCTGATTTAATCTGCACGATTTTAAGGGGTGCCATTGCTGGGTGAGTGCTTGAGCAGTGTCAGTAATTCTTTTCCTTCAGTCCTGCCTTCTGCCTCTTCCCAGAAACCTGAGTTCCCAGGGGCTGTGGGAAGCATTGCTGGGCTTCTTCCTGGAGGACATGGCAATTGCAGAGATTTAGAACAGGATGCTGACTCACAGCTCACATTAGCAAAGCTGGAGTGGCTGGCACAAAACTGTATTTAAATCTTCTTCAGCTCTCATGTTCAGGCTGAAACATTTTTCTCTGGTGGAGACGTGGCCTTATTGATTATTCATTATTTCTTAACCTTGATACACTGGAGCAGGGAGTAGAAAGAAAAGGTGGGGATGGACAGGAGTGACTTTTATCCATCATGGTTTTGGGATGGATCCTCCCCAGTTAGAGAGGCTCACTCCAGACACCTCAGGTAGGAAAGGGAAGGAAACATTCACCCAACAGATTAAAGAACCACAATTATCTGTTGGGACATGTGAAAAACACCAATCACTTGTTTTTGAAATGTTAAAAGTTTAATAGTAATAAAATGGTTATAAAAATAGTAATATAATTTGTAATTATAAACAGTAAAAAAAATTTGAACAATTCAGATTTGGACAATATGAGACAATAGAAACAAAGAGGTATGGACAGTCCAGGTACCTTTTTCTGGGCAAAATAAGCCCAAAAAAGGACACACGTTAACAGAGGATTAACCCTTAAAAACAACAGCCTGTTGCGTATTCATACACCTCATACATGATGCATAAATTCCATTCAAATACAGGATTCTGTCTGGTCAGTGTCAGCTTCTTCCTCTTAACCCTGATGGTGTCTTCAGGCCTGAGTGAGGCAGGAAGAAGTTTGTTTCTTCTGATAAGAGAGCAATAAATTCTCTTTCTCTGAAAAATTTAGATGTCCTGTGGCTGCTATCTCGCTGCAAGTCCTTTCTTAAAAAAGTATCTTACATAGCATAGTTTCTATTTCAACATTGTGTTATAACCTAAAACTATATTTAACACACTACTCAAAAAAATTAATACAGCATAACTTTCTAACACAACACATATAATATTCATTTTAATATTTGCAAAACGCCAATCCTAAAATACACATTTTTCGCAGGGCAGAACCCTGCAGTGTTTAGCCCCAGGATTGATACAGAAATACACTTTGCAGCTCAGGTTCCCTGCTGAGCCAGGCTTGGGTGCTCCCCATTCCCAGGGCAAGGTGTAGGACTCTGCAGTGCCCTGCTGTGATGCTCCCAAACAGTGAGATCACTCCTTGCATTCCCTTCCCTCTCCATTCCTCAGGAGCAATTTGAAATGTAAGAGCTCTGTAGCATTTCTGTTAATCAATAACCAACTGAGCTATTAATTTTCTACTAATATATTCTTCTTCAGTGTGCAGGGAGTGGAAACTCGTCCATTACCTGTGCTGACCCTACCCAGTGCCCACGAGGGTCAGTGCTGAGGTTTCCCTGGACTTCAGGGGTGCTCTGGAATGCCCCATTGGAGCTGGTGAGAGATGCAGGAAAAGCAGGGGCTCCAAAACCTCTCTCAGTGCTGTTTTATCACTTCAAGACCTCTGCTCAAGCCCTCATCCCTGCAGCAGGATGTCAGCTGGAAAATTCAACACCTAGGAAATTTTGCAGTAGCAGGGCTCTGATAATGAGTTTTACAAGTAATTAGCTGCAGTACCTCTTTGTTTTATAGAAGTGCAATAGTTGATGAACTTGCTATGCCACAATTAGGAGCTCATTAGCAAACAAAATTCAAGGGTAACAAATACCTTAAGGGGATGTTTTTAGGAGTATTTAATGAAATCATGAGATCAGAGGAAGATCAGTGAGGAAATGTAAATACCTAGAGATGCTACACACCTCCTGCAGGACCAGGGACAAGGCAGGGACTGGAAGTCAGGACTAAAGCTCACTGAATTTGACAGGTTTTACATTCACTTACAAATTTTAGTTCTTTTCCATGTCATGAGAAACGGCACTGTGGCCCCATTTTATTTTTCCCAGCTAGTAAAATCCATATTTGTTTTCTATTCTGTTATTTAGTTTGAAGGTTTTAGAAAAAAAGATGCATTCCTTCTGCTATGCAAGACAAAGCTCAGAAAATAGCTTTTTCATTTGTTTTGATCTGTTTTTCAAAATATTTTTCAGTGTCATTGATGAAATAATCCTAACAAAAGTATTCCTGAGCTGCTCACAAAGCAACAGGAGATAAAGTCCATGAATCCATGTACTCCATCAAAGAGTGTTTCTGGGAACTTTTTGCTATTGTTTCTGTGCTCATTTGCCATGTCATTTTCTGTGGTTAATTCACCTTGTCTCCAGAAATCCATCCCTCATTCTTTTTGTAATGGATAAAGCAATAGGACAAAGAGAGCTGGTTTTTACCCTTGTCCTGAGAAAAACCTTTCAGAAAATGATAATGGGCTCCTGACAAACTGGAGAGCTGGTTATCATTGGGGAGAATTAATCTCTGCCTCGATTGAGAACACCTATGCCAAATTAGGAGCTACAATATCCATCTGCTTGCTGTTATCTGGCAATATAGATTTATTGTGACATTTTGGAGAAGGAGTAAGAAAACATATGAACAACTGTTGTGGTTCATTAGCCCTTTATTGGTAAAACGTGGTGCTCAGGGCTGGGAGAGGTGCAGGGAAAGACAATCCTTCGGCTGGAATCATTGCATTCATGAGGCTGTGGAGAGCATTCCCAAGGACAAGCTTACAAATGAGCTGCTGCTTTTTGTTCCCTGACTGTGAGGTTGAGGTTGTTGTCGTTTGTTTTTTGGGGTTTTTTTTTTTTGTTTGTTTGTTTGGTTTGGTTTTTTTGTTGGTTTTTTTTGGTTGAAAGTGTAGTGATTCAGCTCCAGGAGATGGGAGGAAAGTTTGGGGCACATCCAAAATCCCTCTGGGGAGCAGCTGCTCTGGACACCAGTCACTCATGGCAGTGTCAGGCAGATAAATCCAGCTCACCTTTCCTGCAGATCCTTTGCTACCAGAGCTGGAGAGGGCAGCCAGTGCCTGCTGCTCCTGCAGAGCCAGCCTGGCAGGCCAGGGCGGCATCACCAGGATCCTGTCTCCCCTGGGGTTTCCAGTTTAATTTCCAGTTTAGTCTCTTTCTCCAGCTGTCACCATCAGAAGCCCTTCACTCATGGCAGGTGTCTATGAAGGAAAATCCATCTGTGTTGTCACTTTCTCACAAGTATTTAATTTTAATCCACTCTGGGGGTCTGTTGCACAGGTACAAGCACACAGGCTGTTGATTTATTTGCAGTCAAGGCTCTCAGAGTCAGGATGTTAAAGCCTTCTAAAGCCAGCTCCCTCTTCAGATGGGAGAACCTTTGGAAATGCACTTTAGGTTTATGACACTGGCTTGGCTTAATTTAATTTATGGTTCACTTAACCGATTATTCAAAATACCAGATGTGACAGACAGTAGATTCAGCTGAAATATTACCTCACAGGCACGTTCAACACATAGAACCTGCTCTCCATATGGGAAGGCAGGGAATGTCCCCCATCCCCATCCAAGAGCAATCAATTTGGTTTTGAAAGGAGACTGAGGCTGAGGGGGAGACAGGGTCCCTTATTTCTCCTGTAACCTTTGCAGCAGCTAATGTGAGATGTGAGAGCCTCACCCAGGCTCTGCTGCGTGAGAAAAAATGTGAACTTCTAAAAACGCTGGAGGCAAAGGATTTGTCATGTGTAAAACATTTGTTGCTTAGTGTTTGCTGATGTTAAAGTAATTCTTAGCAACTGTTAGAAGTACAGTAAAGGCAGACAATAAAACAGTGGCAGAAATGTGGAACATCCCAAGGTTTTGAGTGACTCTTGGTGGCTGGGACTGTCTTTGTGAAGCGAGAGGCCAGACACAACAGTGTTGGTAAAAGTGAGCGTAGGTCACAAATACTAGCTGAATTTATCATGGAATCATGGAATGGTTTGGATTAGAAGGAACCTTAAAGCTCATCCAGTTCCATCCCCTGCCATGGACAGGGACACCTTCCCCTATCCCAGGTTGCTCCAAGTCCTCTCCAGTCTGGGCTGGGACACTTCCAGGGACAGGGAAGCCACAACTTCTCTGTGCAACCTTTGCTAGGGCCTCACCACCCTCACAGGGTAGAATTTCTTGCCAAAATCCCATCCAACCCTGCCCTCTGTCACTTTGAAACCATTCCCCCTTGTCCTGCCATTCCACACCCTTGTCCAAAGTCCCTCTCCAGCTCTCTTGCAGCCCCTTTGGGCACTGGAAGGTGTCTCCAGAGCTTTCTGTTTCCCAGGCTGAACACTCCCAGCTGTCCCAGCCTGGCTTCATAGGGGATGTGCTCCTGTGGCCATTGAGCTGGGGGAAGGTGCAGGTGCTTTGGGAGCTGACCCTTCTTGGTGGCAATGGCCACCAGATATGACCAGAAGAGTCTCAGCAGCCTCCTGAGGCCTCTCACCCCTTGCATTTATCCTTTGGAGGAGGATGATGTGTTTAGTCAAAACAAGAGCAATGGAGACATGATTGGTTGCAGGAGCACCTCTAGTTCAGCAGGCAAGAGCTCTCTCTCGTTTTGGGGAGCATCAGATGCCCATCATCCATGCTTTTGAAGTTTACGGCCTCAGGTTCCTTCATGTCAGGGCAGGACCTATCTAGGGCACTCCTCTAGACCTTAACTATTAAAGAAAGATTAAAAATTAAACTTCCAGTAATGCAGGAACCTGAACTTTGAACTCCCCTGTGTCAGTGGAATGTTAATCTGATCTCAGCAGTACCCGATAAAGTCGATCTGTCTTCCCTGCCTAGTTAATTTTTAATCATTTCTATGGATAGAAGGGCTCTGGTGGATGGGACTAAGAGCAGGCTGCCTTATCCCAGCCCTGAATCCCAGCATGGAATGGGGGAACAATGTGAACTAAACTCCTCCCATTATTTATATTCTGTATTCCACCCCATGTTTGTTTACCCGAGCCTGGATATGTAGGTGTGCTCTCCCAGCTGATGCTCAAGGGGGTAATAGTGCACAAAAAATCTGCTCATGTGCACCAGTTCACAGGATACTGTCAGGCTGTTAATGGGAACAGTATTTCCTAGGTCCACAGCAAATGCTTGTGGCAGTGCTGACTGGGAAAGAGGAATGATCTGTTCAAAAGCAAAACCGCTTTTAACTCTGGTTCTGGGGGGATTCAGTGCTGTATGCAAAAGTGTTTCTCTCAAACTTGATAGAAATATTTCAAATTAACTTTTAAAGCATTCTTTAAAATACAACATTTTGATTTTGGTGTTGGTGAATTTTGTAATATTCCTGTTGTTCTGCATCAACACCATAAAGCCAGTGAGGGTGTCAAGATTAATGCCCTGTGTCAGCACAGCACTGAGTGTGCTGAGTTTTATCATCAGTGGGAAGGGAGGGGATCCAGAGACCTCAGAGCTCATCTCCACTACATGGACAGTCCCAAATTATAGTGCTGGGATAACAGCAAGCCCAGGCTCTTGGTGACACAGGACCACTTTAGCCAAAACCACTCCAGACCTTCCCTGCTCTCCCAGCCTCTCACTGCTGGAAGGGAACAGGGTGACTCTGTTGGTGCCACTGGGGTTTTTTGTGGGTCCAAGCATTTCCCATAAAAAAACAGCCAAAGTCCTTAAAGGGAAAGGCGTGTTGCTGATGGCTAAAGGATCTCAGCAGAGAAAGTTGGAGTTACAGGCTCCCCAGGTGGCTGCAGGTGGGGAAATATTCCCTTAAAAGTGGACTTTCCAATATTCCCTTACAAATGGACTTTCCAGAGTGTGAGCTGTCCAGCAGCTGAAGGGCTCTCAGAACCTAACCCCAATTAATTATCTGAGTGTAGGAAAAAGCTGGATCAGCAAGAAAATGTAGACAAGACGAGGCAAGAAGCTTCAGATGCAATACAGGGAACAGATGTGTGCACTTCCATCCCTAGATTATCCCAACATCTGCATAACTCATTTGGGCAGCTGTAACCTGGAATGATGTTGAATTCCCATGTTTTTTCCCAAGGTAGGGTGGTTAGAACCACTCTGTTTGCCTGATCTCAGGTGTGACCCCTCCATGCCTGTCTGTCCAGTGCCCTTTGGGGGAGCTAATTCTGTCTGGCAGCGTTGGAGGTGACAGCTCTGTGGGAATAATTATCAGAAATGCAAATCAACACAAGAACATTTTTTAATACTTCGTGCCTGGAGCTGTGCTAAACTTAGCAGTGATGAATAAACAGCACCAGCATTCCCCTCCTTGAAAGGACAAAGAGCCTCCTGGTATTTGGGATGTCTCTGGTACTCAGTGTAGCCAGCCCTGAGCATTTAATAACATGAGCAGGCCTTCAAAAATTAGAGATTAATAAATGTTGAATGTTTTGATTTCTGAGCCTTGGAGGTGTACTTAGCTAACATCTTCCTCTGCAGCTGAAAGGCTGGGAAATTACTCCTGGTTAATGATGGTGAGATACTCAGGCAATCACCTTATTTCAGGAGAGAGACTTTCAAATAAACTCCAAGAGACTCATGATAAAATAGCAGGAACTGGCAATGTTGAAATATGAGCCTTTACCATTAAACCATTTGCTCTTAATTAGTTTTTATTTGCAATATTGACAGCTAATCTCTTCTCTCTATTTTACCTGTACAACTTCCAGTGACTGGCATAGTACAGTACAGAAGTAGCTGAAGATATAATTTGGTCCTTTCCACATAAGATTTCCAAACCACACAGGATTTTTTAGGAAAATTAAGGTGTGAAAGACACGTGGCCAAAAATTTCCAGACCTGCCCTTGATTTCCCTTGTTTTAGAACGAGAGATTAATGGGATGCAGCCCAGTGGCCTGGCTAAAAAACGTGGTGGGATACAACTGCATGTCTTTCAAGAGCATTCAGTTTTTGGGGAAAGAAATAAATTAAAAAATAGGCAAATAAATAAATAAGTTTTCGTTTCAACAAGGTGACATTTGCTGATGTTCCCTAATTTAGGAGAGACTCATTTATGCATGTTTAATCTTCACTAATGATGACTCCAGGGCAAGAAATGAAAATAAGTGCAGTTAATAATACGTGTATATATTATTAACACCTTTACTGATGGAGAGGGCCCTTTTCCTGGTAGATAAATGTAGGAGCAATTTGTGGGAGAGCTGAGTGGCTCAGGGCTGTCAGAGCCTCTCTCTAACTTTCCAAAATGTGAAGAGAAGGGGTATTTGGATAGCAAAAAGTCTCAGCTGATCAGCTGCTAAAACCTGTATGAAAAATATTTCTAAATACAATAATCAGCCCAGTTCCTTATGTTTTGGGGTGCTCTGTGACAATTAAATTATATCTATTGTTGGCATTGTTACACTCTGATTGTGGCTGGCTTTTCCTCCTGCCACACAAATACTGAGAGGGATGCAACCCTTGAATTCAGTCCTGAATGCTGACAGACAAAACTTATTGTGAATATTAATGTGCTTGCTCTAATCATCCTGCTATTTTTTGGTGTAATTTACTCGATCAGGGAGTTGGAATTCCCTCCTAGCTGTTACAGATTCAAGCATTTATGCAAAATCCTCCAGTCTGGAGATTTACAGTGGATTATCTACAAATATTTGAATACATTAGTGCAGCCCTTTAAATGCATTCCCTTTATTTACATACAGAACAAATAACAAGCAACTTGAATGACAGCACTGTAATTCCATCAAGGAGCTCGTGTCCTGAGAAACCACAGGAATAAACTGTTATGAGGCCCACGGGTTTGGTGGAGCTCTGCCTGGAATTACAGCTCCATAACCTGGATTTCATTCAGTTTTTGTATTATTAACAAAAAAAAAAAAACCAAACAAAAAAAAGCCACAATTTTAACAATTTTATAAATAGTGGAGCTGATGTTGTATTTGGAAAAAGGAAGAGCCAGAGAAAGGTGGGAGTGGCATGATTTCCTCTCACCTCCTTCTACCACAGCTCAGGAAAATGAGGTATTTGCCATATCCATCAGTGTAGCAGCTGATCAGAGAGAAAACACTGGAATCAGGTTGTTGAGGGAGTGAGGGAAGTTTTGCTGAGATTTGGGAGAGTTTGAAAAGCTCCTTTCCAAATGAGCTGCCTGGATGGAGGACAGCTTACCCTGTACCCATGTTCTTTTTGGAAGTTTGTATTATTTGCATTGCCTGATGGGGCTGCTGCACTCACATAGTCCAGTCCCAGATTTTTGTGGTACATTGTGGGGATTGATGTGGGAAGAGCAACCTGGGCTTGGTTTTTGTTCCAAACATTCCTCTGGAAAAAAAAAAAAAAAAAAAAAAAAAAAAAAAGGAGAATAAAATAATAAAATCAGCCCCAAAGACTTGCTGGCTTTCCTCTGTAGCCAGAGAGAAAGGTTCCTGCTGATCCCAGAGGTAAAGCCCTAACAGTTTCCATGGAATAGTCAATTATCTGTTTCATTGCACAAGCCAATACCTTTTCTCAAAAAGATGTATTAGGGTGTTTAGTCATTCAAGTGATCCATCTGGCTGAGCATTTGGAGATGCTCCTTAACTTCATTTATCTGGCCCAGGAGTGGTGTCCTTGAGGCTTCTGGGCCAGTGTGGGGCTGTGTGTCTGTGTGTGCCCACTCTGCAGGGACAGGGCTGGTGACACCTTCAGCTCCTGGCAGCAGCAGGGCTGGTGCCACCGCACCTCTCTGCCAGGAAAGCCTGATTCCACTCTGGATTTAAGAATTGCTGCTGCAGATCAGGGCTGAGGAGCCACCAGGTGCTCCCAGGGAGAATGCAAAGAGGCCCCCAGGCAGCAGATCCCTGATAAGACACCTTTGTTTTCTCCAGCAGAATCTGCACCTAAATCCTGATGGAGTCTGGCTAAACCCCTGCAGTGTGAGATTGTGCTCTGCCTTTAAATCCCCTCTGCTGGTAAAACACACATTGCAGCTCCAGGATTCACATGTTTGTCCCTGTTTCCTTTGGGTACCACCTCCAGCACAGTTCAGTCCCTGGGGAAGGCTCTTTCCCCACCTTCTGCTCCTGGTTTTGCACCAATCCAGCAATGGGGCACCCCTGGGAGAGGGTGGCCAAGCTCTCCCATAAACCAGGGAATTGGGATTGCAGCCTGTTTGGGTCAGGCATCATCAGCAATCGCTCCTGGGCACGTGGTGAGATGCACCCCAAGGCCTTGGACTGCAGAAGGGGAGGGAAATCCCCCAGGAAAGCTTCTGGCTCCCTGGGAAAAGCCAGAAGGATGCTTGGGGATGAGGCAGGAGCCATCTGAGTGCCAGCTCCAGGCACTGGGAATGTCTGTGACACAGGAGCAGCTCAGGAGGACACTGAATGTCATCTTTACATCCTCAAAGAGCATTTACTGCAACACAAGAAAACAAAATCAGTGGTGTAGTATTTTAATTACTAAAATCTTCAGGCAAAATTCTGTGTATTTTTCTTCTGGGCTGTCATCCAGCTTTACAGGACAGGACATTAAAATAATAATTCACCTTTATCTTTAAAAGTAAATTATTAATATTAAATTAAATTAAGCTTTGGCTCCCACTTGCTGCTTTTTGAAACTGAAAATTGCCACTTGGCAATGATTTGTTCTTCCCCTCTCCTCCTCTTTTAAAGGGAGGATTGCAAGAAAGTTTGGGTATGAATGCATTTCTTAGCAAGTGGAGTTATATATTTAATATAATCCCAAACAGATTGTCTACTCAAACACAGTTCATTAAATGAACTGTCTGCAAGTGTGATTTACAGTGCAACGTGGTCCTGGGAATGTCTGTGTGTATTTAATAACTGCACAGTAATAGCTTATTGGCAGGAGTGGTAATTCGATTTTGGAGTTTTATCTTATTTTTGAGTTTCTGGACCGTGAAATCCTGCTGTCTGACACACTTTCCCATTGCTTAATCTCCTGGGATTTGTGTAAAGAACAACAACTTTCCTCCTTACTGAAGACACAGTGCCTTGCTGTGGTTTTTTTATTGCCACTCCCCAGTGCTGCCACTCACAGACCCCCCTGTCACATTTATGGGCTCAGCACTGCTGTAAAAAATGCAGTGACAGACCAAAACACTGACATTTAATGAGCTAAGAGGTCCAGGCAGAAAGAAGATAAAATCTTCCAGCATTGCATAAGGGCAAAAATTTTCAAGGATCATTTTCTTCATAATCTGTTGTGTTCTGTATTTAAGTTTCTGAGCTTTCCCTACTGATTCCAAGTCAAAACTCTCTTATTTAATGTACTTAAGGAACTAAACCAGTAATTCTTAATCCACACAGAGACTTGCAAGTGTGCTCTCCTCCTTGTGGCTTGCAAGTTTGGCAGGTCTACCCCTGAATCAACCAGAATTTTACTTGTTTGTGTTTTCTGAACCTTTGAGAAATGGTTTTAGAACCAAATGTTGACTTTTTTTCTCTGAGCAGTGTCTTTGTATCTGCAATGGGGTTACTGTCTGGGGGGCTCTCCTGTGCCTGTGGAGAGCTGGGGACACCCCACAACATTTGGGATGTCAAGGAGCACACACTTTATTCACTTGTCATTATGTTGGTGTCTTTCTGTCCAGTGGAACTCTATTGTCCCCATAAATACATGTCTGAATCAGCAAATCATTGATCAGGACTGGCACTGAAATCTTGCTAGCTTTGCCCCTGAAATCACACTGTTGAAGGTTTTAATTATTTAAAATCACGTATAAATAGTTCTACCTACAGACTGCCTCCTATGCACTTTACTGTTATGATACCTGGAAATTTAGGCCAGAAAGGGAAGAAAATACCAAACTGGTGAGATGAAAAGAACCCAAACTTGTGTGTCTGCAAGAAATGAGGGAGGCACTTCTTGGTGGTTTGGGTGGAATTTGGTGACCTTTCTGTAACTGTTCAAGGATTTTAAAGATTTCCCCCATTTTTTGGTGTTTCATTTTAACTTAAAAGAATTGGTAACAAGAGCCTAAGGGGTTGGTGAGTGTTAAGCTGCTTTTTGTGCTCAAGGAGTTTTATCAGTCTTATCCTCTTTCCTTTACATGGGTGTCTGTTGTATCTTATCTGTACACAATAATAGTATCTAGCAGGCTGGGTAACTATTTGATGCCTATAAATGTGTTATCTGTATGCTCAGAAGTTTTCCATCAGGGAAGTGAATGGAAACTGCAGGAGCTTTGTAAAATTGATGCTGGGTTGGGGGAAGAAGGAACTTGGTTGCATTTCCACTGCCTACGCTGCTACCACACACTGAGTCATCTCTGAGGAGTCCTTGTCCTGTGAACTCTGGTTTTTACCCTTTTAATTGATCCACCAAAGGGTTCAAAAGCATCAAGGCTCTATGGCAGCAGCCCAGGCAGGAGTGGGAATCCTCCAGAGCCACCTGACCTGCAGGGTGGGCAATGTGCAGAGCACAGTGTGTGGTGCTTGTACCTCCTGCCAACAGCTCCAAATGCTGCTGCTCACCAGCTCCTGAAGTGTCTCACAGTTAAAAATTAGAAGGAAGAGAGAAAATTCAGAAATCTGCTCACCCAAGTGCCAGGATAACTGCTAGCTTGCTTTGCCTCTTTATCTGTGCCTAATGCAGACAGAGGATTTCAATATGCATGAGCTTCAAATATGTGGAGCAAACACTATCATAAAAAGCACCATCCTGGTACTGCTTTTTCTTATCCTTCCCCTCCACTTCCCCTTCTTTGTCCCCTTCCTTTTCCTCTCTTCTCAAAGCCATGTGCATCAGAACACATCTGGTAAAGCAGCAGGAGCTGCTCTTTGGTTCTGGAGAGGACCAGCTGGCCACAGGAAAGGTGTGCTGTGGAGGGGACTGGTGACACTGAGAACTCCACTCCTCCAAATTAATTTTGGCATCCAAGGAGGAGGGGAAAGGCCATTTGCATGAGGTTTAATTGTACCAGTGCATGCTTAGCTGAGCTGGCTCTTTCATCCTGCCTTTGCACTCTGTCTTCCCAAAGTGTCATCCAGTCCTGACTGAAATAATTTCTTTGATCCTCACCATATTGACTCTGCTGCAAAGCCTGGGTCTGTCTGTGTGCACATGGAGCACACTGGGCACCCAGTCCCAGCTAATATTCAATATTTGTCAGAGAGCCTCTGACTCCCTCCTCAGCCATCCATCCTGCTGCTCTTCCTATTGATCATCCTCTTCTTCTGGCATCCATGCACAGATCTGGTTTGCTTTTTAACCGATCACAAAATGAAACAAATGAAAAACCACCAAAAAAAAAAAAAAGAAAGAAAGAAAAGCAAAGCGAAATAAACATGAACTTGTCATTTCTTGCTCATGTACTGCTGATAAATGGGTTTTTCCTCATCCCTTAAAGGCTGTTGTACATAGTCAGGCTGTTGTGCCAAGCCATAACAACCTCCAAATCATTCCTCCCCACTTCTCCATATCTCACCTGTCTCTAGGTCCCTCAGATGTTCTTATCTTAATGGAATTTTTCCTTGCAGCCCAGGAATTGTTCCAGGGGGCTCTTGCACATGCCAGGCAATGCCTCAGCATGCATATTCCAGCCCTGCATTGTCATATGTTGCTATAAATAGCTCTCACAAAGAGTCCATATTTCTGCAGAGATTCGCCTGTCAGCTCCTAACAATGGGAGTCGTTCACAATGGGAAAATAGAATACCAGCTCCATCAACCTTTGACAGACTAATAGGGGTTATTTGACTTTCAATTTTTCATTATCAGCTTTGGCAGCCACAGTCCTCGTGTTGAAAAATACAAACTGATCCGCACTCCCAACAAGGAGGAACCAACAGCTCCTGGGGCTGTGCCACGTGCCCAGTGATAACACAGGGCAGGGAACCAGCTGCTCACATGCCAGCACTTCAGAGACCTCAGTCCTGCCCTTTCCTGCCCTGTTTTGATGGCTGGAGAAGAGTGGAGTGGTTTTCCTTCAGGCTGGGAATGTTTGGGGCTGGTCAGGCTGGAGAAGAGGAGGTTGTGTGGAGACCTCACAGCACCTTCCAGCATCTGGAAGGGGTACAGGGGAAGGGACTTTGCATCAGAGCTGGAGTGACAAGACAAGGAGTTATGGGAGAAAACTAAAAGAGAGGAAATTTAGGTTAAATATATGGAAGATATATAATAGCTACATGAAGGTGGTGAGGTTGTCCAGGCACAGGGTGCCCAGAGAAGCTGTGGCTGCACCATCCCTGGAAGTGTCCAAGGCCAGGCTTGGAGCAACCTGGGATAGCAGAAAATGTCCCTGCTCATGGCAGGGAGGTGGAATGAGATGATCTTTAGGTCCCTCCCAACTCAAACCGTTCTGTGATTCTATTGCTGAAAAATCCCTCACCTGAGTTTGCTAAAAGGATGCTCCCTCTGCCTCGAGGGCTCCAAGTCACCTGTTCAGAACCTTAGCACTGAGGCTCATCACTGTCCCTCTGCTCCCTGGAGTGTCCCTTGTCCTCACTTTGTCACCGTGTCATGCCTTTGTAGAAATTGCTTTTTTTGAGAAGTGACAATGTCACAAGGCAGCTGCTCTGGGCTGTGCAGAAGGCGAATCACTCAATAAACATTCCAAATTTAGCTCAGATTTGCCAGTGGCAAAAAAAATATAATCACACATGAGAATCAGAAATGCAGAGGATGTTACTTTGCCTGTGATGTGAAAAGGTGAATATTTACACCAGGATAACTGTCCTGGAATCAAATCTGGCAGCAATAAAGGACAATGAGCTACTTCAGGTCACTGATGTTAGCACCAAGTAATTAGGCAAGGCCAGCTTTATGGGCCCTTTGCAGGACCCAAACTGGCTGTTTAGAAGGGAAATGGGACATTAACCTTTTTCTTGGGGAAGATGTAGGTGGAGTGTCACACATTTCAGTGAGGTCCCTGGTGTGCACAGGTCAGTGCCAGAGGTGCCCAGCCCCTGTTAAACACTTGGTTGCCCCAGCTGGGTCAGAGTTTGGACATGGGAATGTCCCACAAACAAGAGGTTTTGTGCAGGTTTCAGTCATGCAGGTGACAGGGGTTAATGTGGAATCACACAACAGACACAGCTGTCCCTGCAGAAGACACAAAGTGCAGCTGGAAAGTTGCCTGCAAAGGGTCTCCAAGCCCTGCTGAGTATCCACTGCCACAAAAGACAGCACCTCAGGGAAAATGATCTAATAAAGGATTTTCAAGTAGTCACTGTCCTTCTAATTACTTCAGAATCAGTACCAGCAACAGGGAAGAAGTGTTCTAGCATGAACCTCCATATAGTGCAGCAAGAATGGGCTGGCCTGAGGACCTTGATCCATTATCCAAACCTAAATGCTGATGGCTTTGTACCTAAGGGAGGTCCAACACATTTAAATACAAATAACTGCATGACTCTGTTAGTTCAGAACATAGTCTAGCTCTGGCTTACCTTTATAATTACAAAGGCTTACCCTAAAAAATCACAAATTACAGGAAAACCTGCTTTAATGGGAACCACAGTTTAAGGTACTCAAGGACCATCCTCCTCTACAGGCAACAGCTTAGAAATGGAAAATTTCTTTGTTTCCTTCTGACTGTGGCACAGCAGCTGCAGGGATTAATTGAACTCATGAAATCTATTGATTTTCTGTAGCTGTTATTAAAAAAAAAAAAGGCACTTTTGCACCCTGTGAAAGGTATGACTATCACTAAATTGTGTGCAATAAACCAACAAGGCTCCGCTCTGTTGAGAAATCCCGAGTCCCATTAGCCTCCTAATTTTTATTTCAGAGCACAGAGACTTTTATTGTGTTACTGAAACTTCTGAGACAGTCCTGCTGTGCCATCAGCCTCCTCTCAAGTGAGGAACCAACGTGATCCCAGCATCTCTTCTGCAGATCAGCAGGAGAGAGGTTCTCACTTCTGCAGCTAAAACCTGTTCAGCATCTCTGCTGCTCCCTTCTGCATCTCCATGTCAATTCCCATGTGGGCACCAGGAGAATGGAATGGAATTCATTTTAGGAGGTTTGAAGTATTCCCCTTGAGATAAGACATTAAGGATTTTAGTGCTGACCTCCCTGCTGATAGTTCAGTGAAAGCAAAGCTGCCTTCACCAAAGTCCTCCCCACTCCCAGAGCTCCCAAGAGCTGCATTTGTTTATGGCATTAAATAAACTGCCTCCACTAATAAAAGGAGTGAAACCAAATGCCAGGGTTCATTCTTAGATTCAGAGCACTGCAAATAGATTGGTACACAAGCATCAGTTTTTATTCTTCAGCACAGTTACATTTATATAAAAACCAAGTTGTATTTTAAGACCAGACCAAAATTCAAAGATGGCAATGCAATATTTTTCATCTGAGGATATCTAAAAATATTTTGCTTATATATGTTGTCATGTGAAGTGGCACATGGTGGTGGTGGTGGCAGCAATCCATATATTGCTTTAAGGCTTTCTTATTTATTTCAGTGATGAGATTATAGATTGTGTCACCTCTGCTAAACAATGGAGTTAAATAAATCCCAGTCCCCCTAACAATTTCTCAAGTTCTTTATTAGCAATGTGCATGATGATGTCCTGTAAGTAAATTCCTTTCTGTCTTTGCACTAACTAGAAGGGATTTTAGAGCACATCTGTTAGATTTGATGTCCCACATCACCACATGCACACCAGTTTCTGTTTGCTGTGTTTTGGGGGAGTTTTTTGTTGGGTAGTTGCTAGATAACTTAGCAGGGAAAGTGCTTTGCAAATTAAGAAGTACAAAATACCTGCCTGGTGATCACTACTTTAAATTAATACTTTAAAATCAGATTCTGCAATGCATGCCCAAGGCAGCAGGAGGGAAGGAGTTCAGAGCCAGTCTGTGTGTTGTATGAAATTCCAGCTTTTTGGCTTGAAGTTTTCTTTGGTTTGGGTCAAAGAGTGCTGGTTTATTTCCTTTAATTCCATGTAAAGATTAGGAAAGGCATATATATATTTATTAGGACTTCAGGCACTTCCCTATCTGGTTCTCTGAAGACCTGAGCACAGCTCATAGCTCCTATTACACCTAGTGGGAAGTGTGTGAGTAGGTAAAGAGGAGCAAATAGACTTTGCACATGTTCCAGCACTCCTGATGGGGTTTTGTGTGTGTGGCTCCTTCAGAGGAAGCATCAGCCTGTCAGGACTGGCATAACTGGGGTCTGTTTTTGAAAATTCCCTCTCCAAGATGCATTTTTCCTATTCTTCACTGTATTATTGGCTTGCAGTCTCAGAATTTGCCCCTTTTTTAGCCTGGCAAGTTGGGTCATAGCTGGCAGACATGGCAATGGCTCACAGTTGTCCTGATGAGATGGATACCAGAGAGTCAGAGGCTTAATGAGGTGCTCTGGTGCATAATCACCATCACTGATGGGCACTTGCAGTGAGTTTTTCAGCAGGATATGCTGTGTCCTGCACTCTGGCTGGAAATAATACCCACAAAGTTGCACAATTTCTTGGCCAAGAAATTGGTCACAAGCATCAGTTTTTATTCTTGAGCACAGTTACATTTATATCAAAACTGGAAATACTGAACAAGCTATCAGTGAAAACCTTTCAAAATCCACTTGAAATAAGAGCCAGTCTCTTTCCATGGAGTGCCAGTGAGAGCTGCTTCCAGATATGGTGTGGGCTGAATTTTGGGACTGGTTTATTTTTGTGTGATGCTTAACTGAGCCTGTGGAGGTTTGGGCTGAGGGACAGGAGGAGGAGGAGCACTGGGAATAAAGGTTTTCAGGAGCAGGAATGCTGTCCAAATGGTGTGAGTGATGGAAAAATGGATGGAGAGAAGGGCAATTCCTGCATTACCACAGGATCCAGGCTGAGGGAACTTCTCTCAGTGGCAGAATCATCTTTGTCCTCTGTCAGGACTCTGTGCTGGCTTCCTGTACCTTTGCTCCCGAGCTGCCACGCTGTTCCTGTGGTCCTGCATGCCAAAGAGGCTTTCTAATGACACAATTCTTTAATTATCCAGGCTATGGCTGAGCTGTGGGCGAGAGTGAGCTGTGCTCTTGTCCCTGTCCCCTCCTGGCAGCCTGGGCTGATGGTGGCTCCAGAAGATTCTGCCCAACTCTCCCTTTGCAGCAGTGAGCTGGTTTCAGAAAACACCGGGGCTGGCTCAGGTTTAATTACCATTAAATTAAGGCAGCAGTTACAGCTTTGGATTGCACATTCCAAATGAAGGGAGGGTGGGTGTTAAACTTAATGACCTGAAGGAAACCCTGAAGGTGCAGGAGTGGGGGATTGATCTGGAGACCTGTGGTTTGTGAAGCCAGGAGGGACCAGTGCAGTGACCCCCTCTGACCCCCTGAAGGCCAGCCTGAATTAATCCAGCTGGGCTGGGCCTACCTCAGGAAACATCCCCTTCTGAAAGGCAGGTTCACAGTGTTGAGGAATGCACTTCAACTCTCAATAAATCATTTCCAGCTGTTATTTACTCTGCCTATTAAAATGCAGCATCTCATTTCAAGTCAAAGCTTGCCCAGCTCAATTCCCAGCTCCTGGATGGTATCATAGCTCCATTTATTTCATAAAGGGGCTGCAATTATGGAACTTCAGTGTTCTGTGTAGGGATTAATCAGCTGTCATCAACTTGTGCCCTCTCCTTTCTTCTGATAATCTGAACAGATCAAGCTCCCTAATTTTTTTCACTGACCACATATTTATATTCCTTTAATCATTCTTGTGGCTCTTTGGAGCAAAACCAAACGTGGGCACAGCACTGCTGGTTGCAGCTGTGGTTGTACCAATTCACATTAACAGTGTGATATAATCTTTCTATTCCCATGGGGCTTTATTCTGCTGACACTGTCAGGGAATGCATTAGACCCTTCACTACCATGGCAATGCCTGCTCTTGATTTCCAAGTTTTTTCTGTATTTTAGACTCTTTCTTCCCCAAATAGACCCTTCCAGGCTATAAAAGTGCTGTACTTGCTTTGTTCCTAGGATTCAGTTTATCCTATTTCCTAATTAGGATTTAGGACTCATTCAGTAGCAGTACTGTGGAGCACATAATGCTTGCTTGTGTTGATCTTATCAGGTTGCTTTGAATCAATACCTTCTCCACTTCATTATTTACCATTCTCCTAATCTTTGTCAGTCATTTGACATTTTTATCAAATAATGTTTTCGTATTTTCTTCCAGCTTGTTGATAAAAATGTTGTATAGCTGAGGGTCAATTACTCAGGGTGCTTGCAGGATCTCATTAGAAACACCCACCACTCTGAGATTCCTCTGTGGAGTGACTGAAACACAGTAAAATCAAATGAATTGATTAGTGAAGTGCTATAGGAAACAGTGACAATTAGGGAACTGCCACATTAAACAGTGCTGTGCTGGTAGAATTCAATGTGAACCACGCAGGGCATTGTTTTTTAAAACAATTTTTACAAACTCAGAGAGAGAAAATAACCTCTGGGTTATTCAGTTGTTCTGGGCTGTGACTTTTTCAGGCAGAGTTTTTATATTGGAAGAAGCTTCAGTATTAACAGTGCTGTGATTTTTAAAAGGTTTTGGTTAAATTTTTTTTTTTTCCTATGAGGGAAGAAGGATTCCCCCTCATGGGCAGAGCTGTACCAGCAATGGGAGGGCTCCTCAGAGAGCTGGGGCATCCTGATCTGGTGCCTCCTGTGCCTGTAGCAGTTTGTGCTGAGCTTCAAGTGTGGTGCCTGAGGGTGGGGAGACACCTTGCTAGAAATGCAGGTTTCTGAGCATTCCACCAATCAGGAATTAAACCAGGACAGGAATCTCAGGATTGTGCAGCTGGGTGGTTCTTGAGTTTTGGGTAACAGGGTGCTCTCCCTTTGAGTGCCAATGTGGAAACAAGAGATTTCCTAAATCATCAACAAGCACAGCTGATGGGCAGGCTCTTGTCAACCTCATTGCATTTACATCAGAAACTTTGCCTATTTCAGTCGTGTAGATTATGGGATGTGATTTTTCACGCTCTGTAATAGCAAGGCAAACCCTACCAAGAAAGCTTTGTTGCCTCAAGACTAATGAGGTTGTAAAACTCTATCCATAAAATCAGAATAATAGTATTCTCCTGCATCACAAGATTGCTGTAAGTACATATGTATATTCTGCATGGCCTAATAATGTGAGAGCAAAACTTCATTTATTCATGTGAAGGACAAGTTTCTGCAGTGCACAAGGTTACAGGTAAAATCCCAAGGTTTTCCACCCTGCCATGTAAATAGAGAGGAACACCAGTATGGTTCATTTTATACAGTGAATAATACAACAGCAATTAATGCTGAAATCTTTATTTGTCTTCCCACGCAGTTATCTGCTATGGTTTCTTTCGTGTGTTCTCATTTGTTTAATTAAATTACATTTGGTCTTTCCAGAGTCCTTTCTGTCCCTACTTGTTGTGGACATTTATTAATAGTGTCACTTGGTTGATAGTCTGTTAATTTTAATCTCGTCTGAATTTGATTAGCTTTGTCTGTTTACACTTCAGAGACTTTTCCCTGGATTCAGAAGGACTTGCTCTCTCTTCCCACTGTTGGAGCAAGGCAAGTTGTGTGTGTACACCGGGCAGGTGCTTTAATGGCACTAATTAATCAAGAAGCAGTGCAACAGAGGAAGGAAAGCATTACAAATGAGTGCAGCCCATTCACATGCAGAGCAACCTGACTGACCCACACTGGGAGCTACCCTGGCATCGCCCATCAGTGCAGCAGTGAGGCAAACCAGACCCCTGACAAACCATCAGCAGCTGCTCCTTGGCACCCAGCCCTCTGGCTTTAGGTCAGGTGAGGGTTTAAAGCACTTTTAAAGCACTTTTAAAGCACTGATCTCTGGCGCTTTAGGTTTCTGAAATGCTGTGATAGAGCAGTGTAAGCAGTTAGAAAACCCCAGTCACTTCTGGACATGTTCAGTGCAGCAGCATCATGTCAGTGTTTAAATGAGTTTTGTCAGCTCTCAGGTGTCTGGTCTTTTTCTCAGGGCAGCAGGTCCTGCTCTCTCACCTTGTTCTGCTTTTAAGTTTCTAGTGCTTAGAGTTGTTGGAGAGAAATTTCAAAACGTGGACTTGAAATACCCAAAGCCCTGTCTGCAAACCAGAAGTATAAATATAAACACTCAAGTGCATTTGTTTTTAAATCCATGATGTAAAAACACTCTGAGAGGGGCTGAGAAAAGGTTGGAGGGAGCCATGGAGAGCCCTTGTCTCAGGGACATGGCTTGTTTGGGAACTGCTGGGTGCCTCCAGGAGGAACTAGAACCTTGTCAGGGAGGGGAATGCAGCAGAGCATGGCTGTGCTCAGTTCCTCTGGAATTTGTGGCAGGCAGCATCTCTTGCACAAGATGGGGTGGGTCCCCTATGTAGAATTCATGTTTCTGACACCCAAAATGCTTTGGCTGCAAAGCAACATGGAGAGGACACTTTCTTTAGCTGGTGTTGAAACAATACAGTCACCTCTCCTTTTTTATCCGTTTTTATTACAAATTCTGCAGGCAGGGGACTCAAGGAAGGGCACATCACAAGGGACTGAGCCTCTTCTTCAGGACAGAGCTCAGACACGAGGCACAAGGGTCTCCTTGCTGCTTGTGTTGAGTGCTTTTCTTCCCCTTAATAATTTCAGTTATGTTCAAATTCACTGTGGCTTCACCTTGATCTGTATCGAGAAGTGAAATTCCTCATTCTTATCTCTGGATTTCTCTGTGGGGTTTAGGAGTTCAAGCACCTCACAGCCCAAAGGATTGTTGCCCAATTAATCAAAGTGTTTCTTTATATTGCACCAGTGAAGAGAGTGAGAAGAAAACAGGTCTCTATACCCCTGTCTCTTCAAAGAGATAATGTGTAATTATCAAGAAATGCTGTTGCCAGTTGTTGCCTCCTTTCTCTCCCAGTGGAGGCAAGGGGCAAGGATCACACACAATCACCTTTCCTCATTTTATCTAACAAGGGTGAAATTCTACTGTCAGGCATATTTTCCAGTTTAAGTCGTGATGTACAGCAGATTGTTATGCATGATTATAAAGCCTAATAAATTTCTCACCATCTCATTTTCCCTGGCTGGTGGAAGTCAGGGATTAAATGCCATTCTGATGGGTGCTAAGGTGGTGAGGAGAGCCACACTCACAGCCCACAGCACAGGACTGCATCTGCCCCTTAAACTGTGAGTCAGGAATGTGTAATTTGTGTCTGCTAGCCTGGTGGAGATTTCCCAATTCCCCAATTTCCCTCCCATTTTGGGAGCTCACAAGCTCTGGGTGTTTGGGTCCATAGTGAGCTTGGTTTGTGGGGCTGAGCAGAGAGACTGGGACTTGCGGCTGGCACAGGAGTGGGAAATTAGGAGCCCATGGAATGATCATTCAAGGGAGTTTGGCTTGCTTGAAGTGACCATGCAAGCTGATCTAAATGCAAGATGTTCATTCTGCTCCATGCTCATTCTGATTTCACATCAGCAGCTGATAATCTGTGAGCAATGCAGTGTCTGCCTGGCTTATCTGGAGTATGAGGCACCGCCTGAGGCAGGGACCTGTTACTCCTCCAAAATTAATAGGAGATGAATTCTGAGAGCAAAATGGGCAAATTAAGATGTGTGAGGGCTCCATGAGCTGCTCCTGGAGTGCTGTAATCCACACTGGTGTTGGCTTTCATCACAGGGAACAAAAGCTTTTGTGGTTTCCATACATCACCAATTCTTTCTGCATTCAGGGCTCCACCTGCCCTGTCAGTACTTTGCTTTTTGCAGTGTGTGGTAGGAAATGTTTAATGTAGAGATGATCAGAGTGGGAGCCTGGAAATATTAGTGAGACTGTTACATGATGAGGTTAGAAAGGTAAAATAGTGAGGAAAAAAATACTGTGATCTTTATGTAAGTGTAAACTGTTTCAAAGATACCTGAGAGTTTTTGTCTCCTTTTCTTGGAGTCAGAAAAATTTAATTGAGTATTTCAGACGGTGACCAATAAATTTCTGGACTACTACGTGTTGTTGAATTGCTCATCTTTGCCAACCACAGAGATCCATTATGCTAACAAGGGACAGCTACAGCTGGGATTTTGCTCTACCAAGTTCTCAGCATGGACAAGGAGTTTTTGTGGTTTCTGTGAGAAGCCCAGCCTGGATCAGCTCGGCACTGTCAGACTGTTTGTCTCAAGGGAGCTGTTGGGGAGACAGACATTTTCCATTATTGCTTTCCTAGTGTTAAATTTGATTTGTTCTCTTACCTAGTTCTTGCTACAGAAACCAATCATGCCCTGATTTACTCCCCTTTCTTTTTGGTTACCCAATCATTTGGAAAGAACACCCCAAATGATCTATTCAGCTTCACACTGGCACAACTCTGCTGAAAGGCTGGAGTCCTTTAAACTGCTCTTTTATCTCCTTCTCCTCTCTCTCATTCTCTTCAGGTTACTTAAAACATCAGCCAGAAAAATACTGCTGCACCAGTGATAACTGGAAATAAAAGTGCTAATTTAAACTCCTGTATCATAGCAAGCATTCATATTCAATATGTGAAGCAAATGCAGTGTAAATGGAGAAATGAGGGGGCAGAGTGGGGCAGTGGCAGAACTGGGGTACAGCTGTTGCAGAAACTGAGTTCTTGAGGTCTGAACAACTGAACTGGAAATGTAGTTGGAGGGAAAATTGTGGGAATGAAATAGAAGCTGTGTTGTAGCAAAATGTACTATTCAGTACATCAGGGAAAAGCCATACCACTAACAAGTCAAACCACCCATATTTCTGGCTAATCCCGACAAGCAGGAGCTGCTATGAGAAGAATTTGAAAGACCTCAGTGGAATAAGGTCACTCTTCCCAAGACTTCCATGATTCTTTGTATGCTACATGTGATTTTCTGAAATGCAACTCCTTACCACAATGTACATAGGTCTTAAAATTATCCTCCCTTACCATTTTATGTCTCCATTAGTTCAAATCAGTTTCTGATCACTTTAATTTCTTTCTCTACTAACACAGGATAGTTTTTTTGCTGAGATGTGTTTCCACCTGAACTGCAGATTTTTGAAGGATCCTGCATATGTTAGATTCCACATAGTTAAACTTGTGAATGCTGCTGAAATCACTACAATATTAATTCACAAATATGGATTTCCTGAATGCATTTTGCACAGCCTTTAGCATAGGTCACATTTACACTGAAGGGCACAGGACAGAGCTGAGTAAGTTTTAAGGCAAATCATGAAATGGTAACATCATTTACAAAGGAAGCCTGTTAACTGATAGGTTGGAGAGGGAGAAGCTATTTTGGTTCACTTATCCCTATAGATTTATTGGCAAATGCAATCTAATCATTGCTTGCAGTGCAGTTCCAAAAGGGAGGGGGAAAAGGGGAAAAAAAAGCCATTTTCAGAGCTCAACTTTATTTTAATAGGTTAGGCTGGTGCAAACCTGTGTGATGCTGTTTCAGATGAAAGGACTGAGATCTAAAAATCTCTGTTCTGTCAAACTAGAAAGGACGTGAACTATTATTTTTGACACAGAGGGGAAGTAATCAAATATTTAGGTCTTTTGTTTTCATTAACCAGAACAGGAGGATAAAAAATAGATACCAGAATATTCCTTTTGATTTGCTTCAAGAGTAAGTGAGGCATAGCTATTCATTCTTCTTCATTTTCTCTCAGAGATGAGAATCAGGAGCAGTGCTGTCCTCCCGGTGTGTGCTCCAGTTTGTTGTGGAAGGAGCATTTTCTCTGTCAGCTTAAAGTATCCACACAGAGCACTTTGTCTCTCTCTGTCTCTCTTTTATTTATATGAATGGTTTTGCAGCAGAAATAAGTGCTTAAGTGCTACCTTTTTTTTTTATTTTCCCCCTTGAAGAGAAGATGAACTGCATGTCAGTGTGTACAGACAATGGATGAAAAACAAACAGAATTTGTTTTGGAGGTGTTTTCATTTACGTGTTCTCAGAGCTTGATGTGAAAGTGCCTTTCAAAACACCACAGACACACCAGATTTTGTGCTTTAAATGAAGACTGAAATTCACTGCTTTCCAGGAGAGCCATTCAAAAGGGTGAAACAACAATCCCCATTGATCCCTCCACGGGAGGGGGTTTTATAAGGATACCCTGATCCCCATCTCAGAGGTGGAGACACAGAGACAGGCAGAGATTTTTGCAGGGGAGCATACCAGAGGGCAATGGCAAATCCAGGAGCACAAGCCAGGTCTCCTGAGTCACAAATGAGATGTGGTTAAAGTCTGTGCACAGCAGAGCCTGGGCTCTAATGCAAGGATTTATGCAGGGGCTGCTGGGATGCACATGGCAATATGATAATCGTTGGAATGGACAATTGCCCCACTGGCTGTCATTGAGCAATCCTCCAGCATGGTTTGTCTGCTCAGCAAAGGAGCTGTAAATGAACTCCTTTGTTTTTATTCCTTTTGTTTGAAGACCTTTTTAACTGCAGAAATCATCCTTATGATGTCAGCAGGGAAAGATTAACCCGGTACATTTTTTTTTCTGAAGGTGAAAAAACACGGAAAATTGCCTCAAGAAAATTACAGACTGTGTCCTGTTAAAAAGCCATTAATGCCTAAGGTGTTGGGGAAAAAAGGCATTGAAATTTCAAATATATTGGATTATTTTTTCCTGGCATTTAAAGAAATGAGAGTATGCTGATTATTTTCTCCCTCAGATTGGCTTTTGTAGGTTTGGTCCAATAATTCTCCATTAGGTGAGAATTAAGCATTACAGAAATGTACACTGTTTTCTTGCTGCAAGATATCCTAGACAATTTCTCATGAACAGAGAATTCAGTGGCTTACAAGTCATGTAATTAGGGGATTAAAATGTAAGAGTAAAAGGAATTCTGAGACTCAGGTAACAGCTGGAATGAGCAGGTTTTCTTTGCAGTGTCTGTAGGACATTGTCAGAAATAGGATCCATCTGGCTAAAGGTGTAAATCCGGGGGCTAAGGATTTCTCTTTCTGCATGCCAGTGGAGAAGACCTGTTTGATTTAAGTCGTGATTACATGGATGTTGCAGGGTAAGAACGTTTCTAATAGATCCAAAGTGTATTTCATACCTGGCTTTGTGATTTGTATCAACACCCTGACTTGCACTCAAAAGCAAATGGGGTTCACTGCAACAAAAGATGGATTTATTAGAAGAGTGACCAGAATAACCTGTTATTGGTTTGGACTATCTAGCAGTGGTTTTAATGTGCTATCCATGGGAAAGCAGGGGAGAAACCTTGGGATAAAGGTATTTTAAGTGTCTGCCACTGATGTTATTTTCTGATAAGCTGCCCTTCATGCTCAGAAATGATGGAATGTTGGCAGTCCTTTGCTTTCTCTTGGACTGAAACAAATAGCACCGAGATAAAAGTTGCTGCATTTGAAACATATTTGAAAACAAAGCTGATGAAGAAGTGATGACATTTTTTTTTATTAGTTCTGTACCCTGACACCATGAAAAACATGTTTCCCTGTGTGAGGAGAAGCAGCTGCTTGATAACCAGTGGCATGTGAGGACACAGAATCAAATCTCCTGTCCTTTGGGCTGGATTTACCGAGCCACATCTTCGCTGACCTTGTTGACGCCGGAGCGAGAGGACACAACCAGCTGCCAGCAGTTCCCTTCTGTGCCTTCCAAAGCTCCTGCCCCCAGCTGAGGAGCACTGGCTGGTTGTGTGTGTCCTCCCAGCCCTCTGCAAAGGCCAGTGCAGCAGCCCAGCTCACCCTGCCACAGGGCTGGAGCCTGGTGTTGTGCTGGATGAGGCGTGTAAGTGCCACTGCCTCTGTGATTGCTCCTCTGGAGGAGGCAGTCACTTGAACTGCTCTAGCTGCAGCTCATGCCTTTAGGCAGGCTCTGTCTAGACCCATAATTGTTATGTTCTAGTCTTCAAACCCTTCTCTACATGATCTGCAGTAAAAGAAGATGCGGGAGTATAATGATCTACATGTGTACACAGCCAAATTCTTCCTTTAATTGTGTTAGTACAACCCATCCATTGAGTGCACTAAATGCAGGGTGAGCTCTGCCCTGGCACATTTGGATTTGGACTGCTGATTAGCTTGCAATACATATTTCACTTTGCCACCAAGAGGACCTTAACCTCACTTAAAAAGAATAATGACAAAACAGCCCAATTATCAGTTCCCAGAGTCCATTACCGAGGGGGAACCAAAATTACCCTTTCTGTTAAAACAGCCCAGTTCTCTATTACATTTGCATTAAAAAAGGGTCTGAGATTAGGTTGCCTTTGTGTTAGGCACTGTATGAACAAGTAACAAGAAATAGGTCCTGGCCCAAAGAGGTTACAGTGTAAATTAGACAGAAGTGGAGAGAAAGGCAGAGGCTTTCATTCATTTCCTGTGGGGAAATGAGGCACAGAGTGTGTTACACTGCAGAAGTGCACAGAGTTAACTGAGAATGACCTAGCCAAGCCCACATACCTACCTTATACTGCCAAAAGGGGATGCACACAGTGGTCTGGTTATTTTACTCCTGGAACTGGGACTCTGGGACACTTGAGTGATGTGGATGTACACGCCCTCATTTGGGAGTTGTTTGGGATTCTACCTGGTTGCAGCATTTGAAAAACATTTAAACAGATTAAAACAGACCTGCACTGCTCTTCTATCTCTGTTTCCTTACACAGAAGCACAAAGCTCCAGAACCTGAGGCCTGTGGTGATGGGTTGGGCACCCCTGCACTGCTGTCCCTGGGACGCACAGAATTTTGTGTCCCTTGGAGCTGCCCACGGCAGTGGACAGTGGGAATCCTGATTCCCAAGAAAAAGAACTGTTGGGAAGCAAGAGCATTAGAGGTTAAAACATCTTGGTTCCAATGAATCAATATTTTTTCCCCTGAAAAAATGTTTTGTCAGAAATTTGCTGATGAGCATTGTTACAAACCAAGCTCTGACTGTTACCAAGGGAAGTTGCCAGCAGGCAGGCAGTAAAGGGAAGGTGGGAAGAAGGCAAGGATGGCTTTAGCCTCCTCCCTGTGTCCTGTCCCCCTTGCCAGGGTCCTGTCTGGGTCTCCAAAGCAAAACAGAGCTGCTTTCAGCTCCTGGTCCTGCCCTCTGCACCGCGGATCTGCTTTCCACTGAGGCGATGAAGCTAAAAAATAGCAATGTGTGAATAGAACAGCAGCAAAGATTCTTTATTTCTGGCTTTTTTTTTTCTTTCCTACTCACACCCAACCCCTTTTCTCTCCCCTTTTCTCCCCTTTCTGTGTCCTGGCTGAATTTCTGTGTCTTACATCAGCTTTTGTATTGCTGGGGGGATAATACAGCCCTGAAGTAATCACTCATTTCAACACCTTCCTATCTGTGTCTCTGGTTTGAATTCATTTCCCAGCCTGCAAGAATGGATTCTGAATCTTTATAGAATCTCACTCCTTGCTTAAACTACAGTTGTTGTGTCTTTCCTTTTTGACTACCTTCTTTGCCTCAGAAAATCCACACACGGGTAGGATCCTGACTTGTATGAATTTATTGGCAGCCAGGCCAAGGGCTGACCTCACGTGTTTGGTGAAAGACCTTCCCATAACTGCTACAGGAAGAACTGCCCATAAACAAGAGCTCTGAAGAGCCTGGAGCGCAGCCAAATGGGGAAACAAGGTTGTTATTGGCATGATTTTAATCACGATAGACAATTAGCAAAGCTTAATTATATTGAGAAAGAAAATCAGAGCAAGCGGCAGTAATGAATTTTCCTAGTAAATCTCTTGTGCTTCAGAATAAAACCAGCTGACCTATAAATACAATGAAATTAGAGGAGGTGTTTGCCCACATGGCTTAGCTTTGTGCTGCCTGGGCTGTGAGCGAGTCCCTTTTCATCATCTTTCTCTCCTGCACTATTAATTCTGGGAACAGAACTGCAGTTTAGCCATTTAGATGACACCCAGTGTCAATAGGCAGCAAGAGGAAGCTTTTATTTATTTTTTTTCTGTAGCTCAACTTGGTAGTATTAGAAGTTAATAGGCTTAGAGAGCCAAGGATTTTTAAAATACTGCCGTTAGCTAAAATAAATATTATTTAGAACTCACTAAGTGGGTTATTTTTTAATATTGTGAAAGTCGGAATGTTTCCAGAGGATTTTCTGGCTACAATAAAAATACTAAATTGAGTACTATCAGCCTTAGAAGATTTCAAAGAAGATTTCTCTTGTTTGTGTTGGTAACCTACAGACCTGATACTTGCAGAGTGAAAGCATCTGGCTTAACTCAAGAGTGCTATTTAAATCATTAAACCTTTTAATAGCACCATAATAATGGAGCTTATAAAACAAAGCAGCTTCTGGTGAAAGCACAGAAACCCCTGTGGGTAATTTTATGTTGGACATCTTTAAATGCCAACTGTGCTTTGTGGAGGTGTGAGCAGCTCTTTCTCCTCTCTTGTAAAGCCCAGGAGACCAAAATGCACCTCAGTGGCCAACAATGGCCAGGTGGGTGCAGAAAAGGCCTGAAGTGACCTTGACAAAATCCAAACTGCTCACAGAGATCTGCAGGGTGGCAGATGAGTGAGGGCAGGGGGTGTCTGTGCTGAGGCTGCTGAAAGCTGAAGGTTTATTTGGGTCTGGGTGGCCTGAATGCATCTCTGACCATTCTGGGGGTGGCAGTGCTGTGCTGGTGTTGGAGGTTTCTCAGTTCTCTCCACTTCCACAGACAAAGGTTTGTATTTTCCAAGTGTTCCTGATGTCTTAAGGTTTAGCTTTTATATTTTTCAGATTCTATTCTGCTTTAGTGTGTACTTCTGAGCTTCATATGAGGGGATGGTGAGGTCTCTGCACAGAGCAGGGAGACAAAACAATTCTTGCTCCAGCTGGGCACCAAGGACAAATGATCCAAATCTCAGCCCCAAGAGCACAAACACCGTGGGCTGGAGAGAGAAAAACAAGCAGGGTGGGACTGCAGGGGCTAAAGCTGCAATGGGACAATGAACTGCAAGGTGCAAATGGAGCAGAACTGATCCCAGGGACAGAGCCCGTGCCCGGCCGTGCATTTTGGGGCCATTTTGGTTCATCTTGGGTGCAGCCCTGGCTGAGCTCTTGTGCTGCCCAAGGTGGATCCATGGAGGAGATGCTTTGAATAAATCCCTGCTTTATTCTTTAGCTCTGTCTGGCCTCTGTTCTAGGGCAGCCTTCTCAAGGCATCGTTCCCATGAGCACAGAGCTGTGATTCCAGTGGGATGAACAGAATCAGGGAAATTTTGGGTGCACTCACAGCATCTTCACCTCAAGCTCTCTCTGCTGCTCTCCCATTTGGGAATCACACTTCAGGCTGAGAGCTAAGAGATGTCTGTCACTGCTGTGCACATCCCCACAGCTCTGTGCTCCTCCACAGCCTGAGCCACAGCAGAGTGCTGTGCTGGTCCCTCCTGCACCCAGCATGGATGTGCCTGAATCAGGATCACAATTCCCAGTCTTTTAGGAATTCTCCTCCTGTCACTGTCCCCAGGGAAGGTGCCAAGTGCTCAATTTGTTTGAAACCAGAGAAGAAGCAGGAAAAGTATGTTTGTATTTTTCTCTGGAATTCATGAGGAAGTGCTGGTGCTCCCCTGCTTCAAACTGGCTTTTCTGATAAACTCAGATTTCAGTCTCCATAACAAGTTACCTGCAATGAGGCCTGTACAAATTCAGATTGAACTCAGATATTCAAATCCAAGAAATTTCACATCTGGGGCTTCACTGTAGAACTCTTTTCAATTTGGCTTTTTCACTCTTGTCTGCAGCCTAAGCAGAAGGGAGTGGAGATCTGCCTTGTACTGCCCTTGCTAACAGAGATCCTAATTTTGACTGGCAAGTCCGATTTCCCCAAACATAGGAGAAAACCAGAGAAAGCCTCTCTTTCCAAACCATTTCTGAAACCCAATTAACTCACTGGAATAATCTCTTAACTCTTCTTGTTAGACACTCCGGTGCCTAAGCAAGGAAACAGAGCAGGATTCTTGTTTTTTTGTGGGAAGGCTGTGAATAGTGACAAACAAGTTCTTGCCTGTGGAAAAATCTTTTACAACTGAAAGAAAAATGTTTTAGCATTTCAAATAGCTAATGCTCTGAGATCAAGTGAAGTTCTTTGCTTTAGGAAGTGAAATGAATCTATTTGACGGGATATTTTATTAATCGGTTTTAAGTTTCAGCAGTTTAGTTTTACATTTCCATGAATATTGTAGTATCATAGGAATTTGTGATAATGTTATTGGGATTATTACATGCAAGTCACTAATAGGAGAGAAGATGTAAAAATTCATTGCCATCATTGAATTTGGAGCAAAGTTAAGTCAGCCTAGTTATGTGTGATTTGTGTGTAGCACTGGCTGGGCTGAAAGCGCTCAAAGCCTTTCATCTGCACTTTGCTGTGTTGTGGTGACAGCAGCATTCCAGCTGTGGAATCATTTCTGCCCTGTCTCACACCACAGCAAACCCTGTGGAGCTGCCCAAGATCCACAGTGGACTGGGGGTTCATTTCTTATAAGCAGTGCATTGTGGATGTTTTCCATCTGTGGTTAAGAATGCAGAGGAAATGTGAAAAGCCTCATTTTTACTGTTTGTTTAAGGCAAAATCAGGCAATTAGTAGAGGGACAGGTTGAAAAGCAAAAAGGGGCTGCTTGTTTCTATCTTTTCTTGCAGTCCTTTGTTCAAGGGCCCAAGTTCTAAAACCTGAATTAATGCTTCATTAGGAAAGCAAGCAAGAAATAGGAAAATACGTACACAGCTCCCTCCATCATCCTTAGCTGGACTGCTACAGCTTTTCTGACTCCTGGGAAGCTACACCACTATTTCTCCAGCTGAATATTTACACATTGGGATGTGCTAAAAGCCCACAAATATCTAAAGTAACACCTGATGTAGTTCTCACCTGTCCCTCTGAATTAAGGTATTGCATGGGCACTGATTCTCTTTTTTTCCATGAATTTTCCTTATTGGTATAAAGATGGATTAAGTAATTGCAAAAAACAACCATTTACTCACTGGGACATGAGCACCCCAGTCCTGCTGTCGTGCAAAAGGTTGATTTTTCTTCTGGATCTCCAATGATACAAGCAACTGAAAGCAAAATCTTTATATATCCTGTCTTTTACCTGCTAGACTGATCTATCTGCAGTGAGTGTCTGCCTCCAGCTGACTTTGGGGAGTGGGAAACATTTTCCTGCAGCACGGTTTGGCTTTTGAAAATGAGGTGAAGCGAGGAAAATTGTTTGTTTGTTTTTGTAGTAAGACGTCCCCTAAAATATTTATGACCTTTGCTTTGTAGGCTCCAGCCCTTTGTGCTTTGGATTACACACTTAAGAGCTAGGCACTGGTTTTGAATGCCTAAATCAGCCTTTTTATTGGCTTCTTGTCTACAAAATGGAATAACGTGTTCTCTTGTACAGAGGTTAATAAACCCTTGTGGAAAGCTTGTATTCCATAATGCTGAGTGCCTGGAAGAGTCTGTGAGGGAATGAGCAATCTCTTCCTTCAGAGACAGTCTTGGATGGCCTGCAGTGAAAGCAGGGATTGCAGGGGAAATGCTCCTGCAAAGCTGTTTGGTCAGGAACAGCCCTTCCATGTGGAACCTGCCTGCAACCGTGGCATGAAAATCCATGTCAGGTGGGCTGAGTGGAAATGGTGTGGGCAAAAATGTTTCCAGAGGTCTGGACCTCTTTTCTCTTCTATCTTCTGGCTCCTCTGTGGCCAAGAGACTATTTCAGGTTTTTGTGTAAAGTTTTGGTTTCTTTTCCTTTCCTGTGTGGAAAAGCAAAGTGCAAGGGGATGAGTGCAGGGTACTAACCTGGATTTATAGAAGTGCACAGAGGAGGCAAAAAACCCCTCAGCTACTATTTACACATGTCTAAACCAACCCAAATTCCTGTAGCAGAACCAAATGGAATAACTGAATGATCACTGGGCAAACAGATCAGCATGGATCTCACCCCTGGTGATGGAGAAGGAATTATGTGGATGCAGCTTTAATTCAAAATCAGGGACAAAAATGTCAGAAGTGTTTCTACAAGTTTATAGTTGTGAATTTCATGCAAAGCACTACTCCAGTCTGCTGGAGTTTAGAGGTCTTATTTTCAGTAAACCTTCCAATTGGGGGCAGATACACAAATTCTGCTTGTATCTTTAGTAGTTCAGGAAACTACTAAATTAATGCAAAAGCATCCATGCATTTAAAGAAGATCAGTGGTGGGTGAAAGCAAAGGAACATTTTTTTCTTTTCTTCTGTTTTGGTCAATGGCTAGGAACTCTCATTCAGCTAGAGGACCTCACTGTGAGGTACTGTACCTGTAAGTGGCAGACTCCTGTCACATTATGGCTGGCACCCCAGGTTTGCCATTTTGAGGAAAGAAAAGAACCACAGCAAACCAAAGTACAGCAGCAAATGCACATTGTCCTGCTATGCTTTAATGTCTAACAAGGGCTGGGGAAGAGGGGGCCGTGGGTTAATTATGCATTGCACAAAAAAGGAATTTCCTGAGGTTTTTTCCTAATAGCACAGAACTTATTAAATAAATGGAGAAATGCCTGCATTGTACCATTAATTTTTTGCCCTCTTGTTTTCTCTTTAAACAAAGGAGGTTCAATGATATAAATTTGGCATTTTGAGAGAGCGTTTTGCGTCACTAAGCACATGAAACAAGTGTGTGCTGTCCTGGCAGTCAGAGGGCAGAGATGCTGCTCTTGTCACCTGGGAGCAGTTTTGGGTCAGGGCCCACCTGTGGATGCCTTGTGCTGGCTCCTGTCAGTGCCTGTCCCCCTCTGTGGTGTATCCATGGTGTATCCATGGTGTATCCCTGCCTTTCCCTCTCCTCTATGGATGCATTTCCCCATTTTGCTGTCCAAATAAACCTGAGTTAATCCCAGCTGGAGCAGGGATGGTGTGGGCAGGACTCACCGGGGTCACAGCTCCTGCCAGCTGCACAAGTGGGCAACTTTATTTTTAACATATTCCCAGCCTGACTTATCAGTGAAGCACTTTGAGGTAACGACTTCAGCGTGTTTGATGTTTGTTCATTTTGAAAGATGTCATTTTAAGAATTTCTGCAAGTTTCAAAACTGCCCTGTGGGAGATCTGTTCCATGCCAAAATGTCATTTCAGATTCTAAACTACATACTCCCTCATACTTTCTCTTTATAAATGTTTCACAGTACCTGCATTTTTTATCATTGCACTTTTGTGTGACCTGTGAGTTCCTTGTAACTAACCTACAAGGACTGTCTGGGGGAAGTAGTAGAATTATTTTAAATGAGTTTTTTTTCCTCTGTCAGAAGATAAAGCCACCACCCAATTATTTCTTCCTTATGTGTAGATATTTGTATTAATATTTTAAAAAATGCAGTTTTATAGTGTCACTCATAGGTCTGTGTTAAAATTAAATCAAATGTGTCCTGGGAAGTGAATGCTTAGCTTCATTTCTAACAGTTGTTAGAACCAGGCCTTATTTCTTCAGCAGCAGATCAAACTCCTGATATTTTCTGCAAGTCATCAAACTTCATTCCTGGGCCAAAATTATGTGTGAAATCCTGCTTGATGGCTTTCCTGGCAACACTATCACTCAGAGCAACATAAAAGTAACCTGAGATAATATTTACAGTGAGCACCTCTGAAACATCCTCCTCTTCCATGGGAAACACCATCAAGAGGGAATCCTTGAAATGTTCATTCCAATGCTGGCAGCATGGCGAGATGAGCATCAAGGGCAGGTGTGCAGCTCTAGAAATGGAAATGTTGGTTAATAACAGCACAAAAATGGAGTTATTGCAGGTGTAATGGCCATGAATCAGAAGCCCTTTCCAGCTCCCAGCTCTCCAAAGGTGAATGGGGAGCAGCAGCCCTGGGGAAGCTGGGTGGGCACGGGGCTGGGAGAGGGGTTTTGGGCTGTCCTCCTGCAGCACCTGTGGAAGGGGACTCAGCCACACGGCTGGGGCTTTGTTCTGCCACCTGTGATCTCTCCTGTTTAAAGCCCTTCCACTTCCCAACAATAAATATTCATTGAGCTGAGGGGCAGGGGAATGAGAGATGGAATACTTGAATTAGTGAGGGCATGAGCTTAAACCTGGGGCTCTCATATTTCAGTCTCTCTCATATATTTTGATCAGAAAATTTTCATCCTGGATCTATGGAGTCTTTGCAGAAAATGTTTTGGGCAAACTGATTTCTGCACAGCCTCCAACAAGTGCAGTGTTTTTGATGAACCACATTGTGCAGGTTAACATGCACAGCTAAAAACTTGTGGGGAGGGCAAGCCTGAGGGAAATGAGTTATTGCATCAGTCAGAAAGGATCACAGGGATGTAAACTCCTCAGTTTTCACTGGGAGTGTCTCTACTGTGCACGTGGAAAGTTAAACCTGCTCTTCCCACCCTGTACAGGTCTTGCTTTTGGGATTTTTTTTATTCCCTCCACAAATACCTTTGCCAGGACTTCTTGGTGCACAGAGCCCTGCATTGGATTTTCCCTTTCCACTGAGCTGTGCATGAGGTGGTATAATAAGATCTGATAGTCATATCTTTTTTATACAGCTACAAAGTCATGAACTCCAGGGCAGTATTTGCACCTCACAGCAGGCTTCAATAGAGCACTGTAATACCTCTGGCAGCCCTGGGCTGCTCTGTTAGGAGGAACACTGGGTGCCCCCGACAGTGCTGATTTAAGCTTCACAGTTAACATTATTTTTAAGGACTCAGGACACAGAAAAGCTCTGAGAAAAACTGGTTGCTTCTGTGCTTTCCCCACAGAGCTGACACTGAGTATCAGATGTCACAGCAAACCTTTCCAGGCAGTGCTGGCTGAAATTGTTCAGAGCTGTCCTGAAAAGCAAACAACTAATGGCTTAAAATAAAAGATAAGAAAAAGAAATTTCTCCATAATTTAGCTGTCAGGAGAAAGGAACTCTGGTCTTAAGACTAAAGAGGTCTTGTGGAAAAATGTGTTATTTTTGTGCTGAATACATTATTTTTGTGATGCTATTGGAAACTAAAACCCTGTGACATCCACCCTTCCTTTCATTTAGTTCCTTGATGATGAAGATGCGTGACCCTTCCCACCACTCCCTGCCCCCTCCATTTCCCTGGCTCTGCTCTCATAAAGATGTTTTCACTGCCAGTGGATTTCCAGCAGTGGGGAAGGTTAATGAGCAATTGGCACTGATTGCCCTTTTCCAGGCCTGGGAAGGGCAGAGCCCCACGGGGATCAGGGACACCTCCCTGGGCACAGAGAGGCCAAAGAGCAGGAGATCAGCATCCCTGTGCTTGCCAGCAGTGCTCCCTCCCTCCTTCCTCCATCATTTTTTTTCTGCAATGTGAGAAAGAATTAATTGCCCACAGTAGTCACCCCTCAGCTCTTTGTTATGGAACAAATGTTTGTGGTTAAAGCTTTTTAACGAAGGGAAATCAGTAAATATGTTTGTCAGTACCTTGATGGCAAGACAGTGATCCCAGCCGGCAGAAATACTCTTTCTCAACCAGAAATACTCTGTCCAGCTGCTTGCAAGACTTTATGTGAGGTTGTATCAAAATCAGTGACTGGAAAATGATGAAACTGTCTTGATGATATCCCTCCAGCAGCTACAGGCCTGGAATAACACAAGACAACAAGGCTTGTTCTGAAGTCAGTGACCAATTTTTGTTTAAAAATGGCTCTTTAAACATTGAACAAATTTTGTATGAGACAAAGCACTGAGGAAAATGACAAGTTACTGTTTGTGTTGAAATATTAATTTAATTTGTATTCAGCTCGAAATTAAAACATTGAGTTAATATACATTTAAAATGTACTGTTACCAGGAACCAGAGGCAGTGTTTTACTGTTTCAGTAGCAAGTGTTTGTAATCTAATTAAGAAATAATAAAAATAAACACAACACAAGAAAGCCAGAGGGAAATGGTCAATGAGAATAGATGAAATTTCAGAGAGTGTTTGCAGTGAACTTACAACAATAAAGGGAAGCTTGGGAAACTTAGGGGAGTTACTTTTCCTACAAACCTATTTATGGCCAAATTCTTCCCATTTCCTGTGCTTTTTTTTTTCTTTTTTTTGTGCTCTTCAAATAAAGCCTGCATAATGCCAACAAACCATAGAGCTTGGAGACCCATGAATTGTGTAAATCAGGACTGTGGTCACAATCAAAAGCTGGGTTTGATTGCTTGGTTTTTAGAACAATAATGAATTTGTTGTGCACAGACCTGCCTATGCAGAAACTGCTGCTGGAGTTGGTGATGTTTGCCCACCCACAGCAGCTGGTGGGGACCTGTCCTGGCTCTGGCTCTGTCTGTCCCTCCAGCACTGCGTCCCCATTGCAGCCTTTCCACCCAAGTGCTTTCCTCTCTGTGCTGTTCCCTGCCAGGCTTCCCTCCCTCATCTCCTTTTCTTCCCATCTCATCACCCCATCGTGCTCTTTTTCTTCATTCACAAGTCAGAGATTAGAAAAATGCACTTGTTGCTGTCAAAGCTGTTCCAGGCTCCCTTCCAGCCAAGGACTCCCAACTCTTTGGATGGTAATTCCTCAGGGCACAGTTTCCTGACCTGTTCTACTCAGTATTTATTGGGACAAACTCAGAGTGAGCCTTGGGGTCTCAAAGCCACAACTTCTGTACTTTTTCACAGTGTCTGGGTAACATACCCAAAATTCCTTGATGTAAGCACAAGTTTAGGTGAATAAAGTCACCCCAGAACCTCTAGTTTTTAATTTAGAGCCATTATTTGAGAATGCAAGTGACATGAAGATGTTCTTTCCAAATACTGGTAGCTTTAAAGGGCTGCAGAGCATCTGAAGTGATAATTAATATACACAAATTACATAACTCCAGAATATGGCTAAGATTTGACAGTGTCTGTGTTCATTGAGAAAATAAATAACTATAAAATATTCCTATAAAGAAATATTTTTTTTCCTTTTATCTTCTAATCAAGATGTAAATTAATAATCCCTGCTAAAATGTAAACATATTTAGGAACTATTATTCAGAAGTCCTGATGGCTTTTAACTTCATGATTTTTGAAAGTCATTTGAATACATCCCACTCTTCATCAATCATAGCTTCTCTTGTTCTGAGAAGGAACCAAAAAAGTCAGTGGTGAATGAATGCTCTTTAAAAATGGAGAGGAAAGGGCTGAGAAAAGAACAGCATGATTGTACTGCCTTGCCACTGCAGCAGATAATGCACATTGTACTTTCAAAGGGGGAGAAAATAAAAGTTTTGGCAGGCTCCACTAGAATAAGTAATTTAAAAGCTATCACAGAGCTATCTGACCAAAACCACTGGGTTTAATTATGCTTATGGGGGAAAGGAATAAAAACAAGAAAACATTTTGGACAGATTGGGTGGATTCTTCCACAGCTGATTCTGTGGTGAGATGGTCCAACAGGAGCTCATTTTCCTGCAGTGTAAGTTATGTTTATTGTGCATTATCCCCACGCTGGATCATGTAGCTCATATATTTTGCTTTATGGGACAAATCAGATAACAGTTTAAGGCTGAGGGCTAACTGACTGTATATATCCCCAGCTGGTTAAACTGCTGGTTGTCACTGGGCATCTTTCATGGGAAAGGCAATTTCAGGAGGATGAGATTCCATCTAAAAGAAGTACCTCAAGTACATTTTTGCACTTGCTCACATGCAGTATTTATTTCATAGCTATCTATGCAGAAGATAAATGTGAAAGATACAATTATTGAAAACCCCTCAGCTTGCTTGTGCCCTGTGATTCCTTTCAGCTCCAAGGTTTCAAATGATCCTCCCTTACAGAAAAAAAAGATAAAAATTAATTTGGTTTTCTATAAAAGCAGTTTTGTCTATCCTTCAATTTCATGTTGCTGGAGAGGATTTCATAGTAAATGTGAAAATGTTTATATTTGATACCCCACAAGCAGCGTGACAATTACCAATTTTTGCTAAATCAATGCCAGCAAAGAGGTAATAGTAGATACTTTATAGTTGCTAAGTTTAAAATAATTCATTGAAATTAAAATATATAAATTGGATATCTTTATGGCTTTCCTTTACATGTTTAATTGGATGTTGAGAAACCAACAAATGTATTTACAGGATAAAAAGATTGGGCTATGAAGAGAAAATTGTCTGAAAGAAGTAATCTTTAATGCATGTCAACAGTGACATAGAAAATGTGAGGTTGTGATGTTATGAGAGTTATGTTGTTGACTCTGTTATACTGATATAAAGTTTATAGATTGTATTAAATTCTAGGCTTAAAATGTTCTCCCTCCTGGCTGTTGATATGTGCAGCATCCTTCCTTTTCTAATTTTCACTTCTTTATATAAAGGGATGAAAATGGGGCAGTGTCTGTTTCAGTTCAGCTGGTCTGGAGACAGCAGGGGTGGATTTCGTGTGCATTCCAGAACAATGGCTACAAACATTCTACCAGGTCTATAATGGCAGAATATTTCATAATTACACCTCACATTCCTTTCAAGTGATTCAGGTGTGCTTTAGAATCATCACAAAATCTCAGACTGGTCTGAGTTGGGAGGGATTTTAAAGCTGACCCAGGTCCAGGCCCCTGCCATGGCAGGGACACCTTCCACTGTCCCTGCCATCCCTGCTTGGATGCTCCAAGCCCTTTCCAACCTGATCTTTGGCACTTCCAGGGATTCAGGGGCAGCCACAGCTTCTCTGTGTTACACCCAGCAGTGTAACAGTGACAAAAGACAATACAAGAAAGAGATAGAAAGGTTTTTAGGTACTTAAGCATACTGAGTTAGACAACTTCCACTTCCAGGGATGCTCAGGCCTGCAAACTGCTCCAAACCAAGGCTGTTCCAAAGCCGCCCAAATCTTAAAAAGAACAAAGAGGCAATGAATTGAAAACCTGACATTTCCTGTTTCTCTGAGAAAATATCTTAAAGTACACCAACACAAACAATCTGTTTTTCTGCTACTTTAAGATGGTATCTGCACTGGTCCATGGGCAGGATTTTGCCCTGTGTCTATCCAGCACTGCAGATATGTTTTCCTCCCAAGCTGATTCCATAACCCTGTGCTACTCTGCTCTCTGTAATTGTACTGATCCATAGCATACTGGGTTTTTTTTCCCATTTGACCTTTGCTTTTCACTGACATTTGCAAAATGTGACTAAGTTGAAACCAGACTAAATAGATGTTAACAGCAAAATCTTTTTGCTGCTGTTTCTATTAAAAAAAAAATCTATTTTCTAGAACTGCAGAATGCGAGGACAAATGCAAAAGTTCTGATATTTGCCATTACCACAGCACATCCAAATGCAATTAAAGGCATTGACCACTTGCTTATTTTTATGTGCTGATTTACACAAATCTATTCAAAGTAATGAGAAGCCCAGCTGGTACAAATCGTTACCAAATGCCTTTCGTAGCCACCTTTAGCCAGAGAACATTTGTTCTACGTTAACTGAGAACAAACTGTTTCAAATCATGCTGCAGTCCCTCAGAAGTATTAGACACACATTTATCAACTGTTTTGAAAGGCAAAATTAATTTACATGCTTCTCCAGCAGCAGATGTGTGTTCTGACATGTCGTGGTACAACCAAGCCCAGCGCCTCAGTGCAGCTCCACAGCTTTTGGGTGGAGGGGACATTTCCTCGCTGGGTAAAGCAACCTTGGCAGCAAAAGCTGCTCAACAACCTATTTATTAGTATCTGCACTCCTCCCCTGCTGTTATATTAATATAATGAATTGTTCACAGGTGCTCCAAATGAGGTTTAGATGATCGCTGGGAGCTTTGTTACTCAGACAAGCCAAATCGAAAGGAGCAGATGCAACAGTCCCCCAGCAGAAGTACAAAGTATGACTTAATGAAGGTCATTCTGCACATTTTGGCCTTGGCGACCCTATGAACAATCAGACTGTCATTATTTTACTGTTTCTAGACAGAAAAGTGATTGCTTCTTGCCCACTTGCCTTGATTTTTTTTTAGTTGTCTTTATTACATCATTGGGAGCTCTTAATTGCATTTAATCCTACTCTCTTTTAGCTAAAATGAGATAGTTCCCATATGATTGTTGTTAATCCATGCTCTAAGTCATGCTTGAGCTTTAATGCTCTTTTTTGTAGCGATGGTTAAATCACAATGTGTATTCAAGCGCTGGGCCAGGTGAACAGACAGCAAAATGGACATTCCCAGCTGGATATGCCAAATGGGGAGAAGAGAGGAGTTGAAAATGATACCAGATGCATGGCCTGAACATTTCCTGCAGGTAATAGTGGTGCTGTCCAAATCCTGTGGTTTTCTTCTCTGCCCCCTTGTTTGGTGGCAGATACAAACTAACCCAATGCCATTATCCCCAGAAGGCCTGTGTATGCACTTACCTTTGCAAATGTTGATTCACTCCATTAAAAGTCTTCTCAAAGGCTGTCCAGGAGCTGCAGAACCTGGGAGATGAGGAATTGTCACAGGTGTGTCTTTGGGAAATGGAGGTGTCAGCCTAGCAGAGACCCAGGTCCTTCCCCCTGACTCTGCCACAGATCTCACTGGGATTTTGGAGAAAAGCTCATTTATGCCTATTCCTTATGATGGAAAAAGGGGTGAGGATTTTTTTTCTTAGTAGCGTTTTTAGATGTGTTTAGTTCATGCATTTCTGAGATAAGGCTTTTCCCTTGCTTTATGTCTTACACTGCTCATCATAAAGGGATTGTGGTCTCGGCTGGAGCCTCTCAGTGCTGTAATAATTGCAATAAATGTGAGGGCTACTGCACCCAAAGTGCTCCTTAATGTCCTTCTGTCCCCAAATGGGAATGAGAAGAGGCTCTTTTCCTTTTTTTTTTTTTTTTAAAGGGAATGCACTAAGGTCACAACGTGCATCAAAGGTCTGTCACTCAGCCCTCCACTAGGCAGGCTCTCTAACATGCACACTTTGATAGTTCAGTGACAGATCTCACCAAGGAGAAAGGACAGCATTTTAACCTTGAGTACACATTGCAGGAGAAAATTGCACAGGGACAGAAAAGCTATGTACAGCTCCTGTGCAATGAGCCGAAGAAAAGGATCTTCATTGGGCTTTCCATCTAGAGGGGCCTTGGCAAGGAGCTGCCAGATGCTGTTGTTTTGTTAAAGGTGGGGGTTACTGTGCACTCATAGTGGCTGCAAGGGGTCAGTGGTGGAATTCCCAAGAGGATACCACTCCTGCCTGCAAATATTACTGAGGAGAGTGAGACTGTAGTGCAAACATGAGCACAATATTGTTAGTTGTCCCCAGAAAACACATCAGCTTTCTCCTTTCTCAGTAGTGACCATCCTTCTTTGCTCCAACAGGACACACTGCATTCAAGATTAGGTATAACCTAACTCTTGGGTGAGTTTTAGTGTGAAAAATGTGTCTATCTGGATGCCTTTCTGGCTTGGGCTTTGCCAGACTTTGTTTATATATGTTTACACTGGACTCCTGGGGGCAGGTGTCTCATTTCTATTGGGCTTTGAGGCAGAGGCCACAGAGTGGAGCACAGAAGTAATTGTTGGATCCAACCATGAAAACTGCTATTACTTGGTTTCTCTGTGACATCTGTTACATCCTGTTGTGCATGTGATGAGAGGCAGATTTTGTTTCATTTCAGAATCTGTTGGTGAGCATGAATAGTATCTAAAATAGTTGATGGCTCATCAAAACACACATAAAAGCCATTCTTCCCGAGCTCAGCTTCAGCAGGTGTAGCAAATCAGGGCTCTGCAGCAGGAGGGTTCAGTTCCCAGCCTGTGGCAGAGGCAAAGCTGGGAGTAGGTGTGTCAGGCAGACTGCAAAACCCCCGTTGGACCAGCAAAGGAGGAGCAGCAGAAGTGGGAGGGTGCATTTACGGCTACCTGGCTACGAGTATCAACAACCTGTGTTTAATTTCAGCAGATTTTCCCAGTGTCTGCACATTCTCCCATCCCAGCTGGAGGCAGGGGGGTCATGTCCCCAGCACAGATATGGACAGCACCAGGCAGGGCTGGAGCATACGTTCCCACAGATTCGGGGTGGCCACGGGGCCACGAGGCTGGGGGAGCTGCTGCACAATCCCATTTTCTCATCCTGGCATATGTGCTCCTGGTCACATTCCGGAGCATTTTACAGCTCTCCTCCTTCCTCATCAACAGGCCAGATGGATCTAGTCTTGCCTACCACCCACTCCTGAGCTGTGCTGTTTATTGACATTTGTTACTCCCAAGGACTTGTATTTGAGCAGAAGGTAAGTATTCAGTTGGCTGCTATAGGTCTTTTGTAATTCATTAGCTATTTAATCAAATTTTGGCTTTTTTTTTTTCCTTGCTAAAGATCATGTCTATGATTTATTGAAGTCCCGAGTGAAAATATTTAATATCAAAAACTTTGTTTTTTAAACAATATGGATTTTCCCTGCTCTGAAAGCTGACAAACATCTTGGTGTTCTTCAAATTTATTTTTCTGTTGAGGAAACAAGATCATTGTAAAGGAGATATGCATAGGCAGATGTTGATGAGAAATGAAGGCATCAGAAAGGAAGGAGCTATGTGGCTTAACAATACCTCAGATTTCTTTTTATTCTATGTGTAACCTTGATTCCATGTAACTTCTCTGGAACCTGATGCTGCTGGTTTGGGCAGTTTTGTTAGAGGTTGGCACAGAGATTCAGTCTTTAATGCATAGTACACGTGAGAGGCTTCCAAAAGTTGCCACGATGTGTGTTTAGCATCTAAAACTGGAATTTGGCCCTCACGTTGGGATGAAGGGGTGCCAGTGAATTCCCCAATTTGCTGAGTGTTATCCTGATTTGGAGAAATACCACCTTAGCCACAGGAACCACATATCTGAAAAAGTATAATCTCTTCTGTGTATATGCTGTGTAGTCTCAAGCTGGACCTTAAGCATATGACAACTGCCAGTCTTTAAAAAATCTCATTTGTTAACGTTCTTTGGAATTATCCTGGTTTTGTGGCAGTGGATGAGGACTCCATAACCAGGTTGTAAAGATTCTGTCTTGGTTCTGTCATAATTTCGTATTAAATGTGAATAAGAATGCCAGGAATGAAAAAAGACATAGACATTTAGGAACCTAAATTCCAGTGAGTGCCAGTGAATAGTTTTCTAATATAAATAAATAGACTGTATTTGAGATATTCTTTTAAACCTCAGTGTTTTGGCTCAGGCTAACGTTATAAACTCTTTCATGTGAAGGATTGTCTTTTTAGATAAACAGCAAAACCTCTTTAGAAAGGAAGCCCTGATCTAGTTGACACCTATAAATTTATTACAAAATAAAAATACTTCAAACATCCTTCATTTAAATTGTTATTTGAAGATTTATATTATTGCATTGAGTTGCTATGGTGGCACTTGCAATTTCCATTCCTGCCTGGAAAGCGTAAAGAGAAAAAAAAATATGAATAGCAAACATCAGAAAGTAATGATTTGTCATGTTTTGAAATGTATTACAGAAATATCAACTTAGGCAAATATGTTTGGCTGAACTCTGGCATGCTGCCTGGAGCTGAGGCTTCCAGACTTGTGCAGAGCCTCAGTGTGTGCAGAGCCTGGGGATTGGGAGCTCCAGGGTCCATCCTCCCCGCTGGACAAGGGAAAATGGACATCCCAGAGTGGCTTTACCTGGACATCAATTTCATGGTGCTTTTCAGGGGTCCCAGAAGTGCTGAGAGCTTGTATTGGAACTGGCACTTGTTACTGTTGAGATGTATGTGGAGGTAGGTCCTGAGTTCAGCAGCAAGTGAAGCAGCCCCACAGAATTCCTCAGTCCTTGGCCCAAATGTATCCCACAGCCTGAAGGGTGGAGTGGTCAGTGTCAGCTCCACTTTGTCATAGAACCACGGAATGGTTTGGGTTGGGAGGGATTTTAGAGATTATTTACAGCTCCAAAGCCCCTGCCATGGGCAGGGACACCTTCCACTATTCCAGGTTCCTCCAAGCCCTGCCCAGCCTGGCCTTGGACACTTCCACGGATTCAGTGGCAGCCACAGCTTCTCTGGGCAACCTGGGCCAGGGCCTCACCACACTCACAGGAAAGGATTTTTTCCTAATATCCCACCCAACCCTGCCCTCTGGCAGTTTGGAGCCATTCCCCCTCATCCTGTCACCATGTACTCTCATAAAATCAGCAAGCAGCAGTGGCAAAAGAGTCAATAATCAGCAGCTGTCAAAGAGGGATTATATCCATCCTTGGATGGTTCTGAAATAGCAAAAGGGAACATATGCAGTGCTATCCAGAGAATGGTTTGGGTTGGAAGGGACTTTAAAGATCACCTCATTCCAACTCTGCTGCCATGGGCAGGGATGTCCATGAGCTGGACCCAGAGACATAACGAGAGAGTAAAGGAAAGGTCAGAAATGAAGCATTAAAGGCAAAGAAATGTACAGGTTACTATTTAAACAAGAGGTTTTAAAAATGTATTATTATTAAAAGGAAAATGATGAAAAATTGATTCCATACTTTCAGATATAGCTTTATGTAGCAGTGGGCTCAGCTAACTCAAAAGTGGGCTAAGCAACTTCCAGAGGAAGGTGTCAGGAATCCTTTCCAGTGCCTAACAGAAATAACACATTAAATCTTACTTGAAAATGCCTTTTTCAGCTAGTGCTTATAATACCATGCTGAGGGCACATTTCAGGATGAGTCTGAGGTTAAAAAAACACCTACTGAGTAACCAGTGGCACTTGCTTCAGCACTTGAGTTTTCCTCAGAGGTCTTCCATCCAATTATTGGCCAGATCCAGTGATATTTAACTTATCAGATCTGACAAGAGCTGAACCCAAGGTAGACTGACTGCCTAAACATTTATTTGTGTCAATGACACGTTTAAAACTCTCTGCTCTGTCTAAATATTTAAAAGGAAATATAAAGAGGAAAATGTAATGTGACATAAGAGGAAATGAAAAACAACCTTACTTGCTGAGGACATTCACTACACACAATTGCTGTCTCCTGAATACCTGTTATTTTGGCAGAAATTGAGGGGAATGCAGCTCTAAATATCGTGTTCATCTGTCTCTTTTTAACAAAAAATGATTTTTACAATGGCAAGTGGATCTTTTGCTGTCAAAATCACGGAATATGACAACAGCCAAGATCTTTAGGAACCTCTGAGACTGAAGTTTCCAACTGTAAAAGCTACATCTAAAAATGATGTACTTATAAATATGTACTTATTGAAAAGAAGCTGCAGTATTGTCCAAATCAGAGAGCTTAAATGTGTCAGCTGCTTGTAAAAGTAGACAAAATCCTAAGAACAAAGTATAATAAGGTTTTTTTTTTACTGAAGAAGTGGAGCATTTAAACTTTTCAACTCCCCTTTTATTCTCTAACCCAGAGTAAAGCCAAATTTTGGAATTCTCTGTGAAGCAGATAACCTCTATTTTCACAGTAGAAATACATTTTCCTTAGTAGGTACCCTTTGCTTTCAGTTTATGTGTATTTAAAGCAGCGTGAGCACTCTGCAAGGTAGTGCAGAACCATGTGGGCTTTCAGGATGTAAGGGATGCTGAACATTTTCTTCACCTGTGAAGTTCTCCTAGAAAGGAGTTTATTAAATTCTGAGGTGTCTCTGTGTGGATCATCAGTGGTGTCTGGGGGGAATGAGAGAACAACAGAACTCAGAATGTGTGCATAAATCATGCTCTTAGCAACATGTTCTCTGTTGGAACCTGACACTTATGTTTGCAAAAGCAAACCCTCTCTAAATTAGTTTGCAGTTAATTGGCTGTGAAAGGAAACACACCTTGCCAAAAAGGATTTGAAATATGAAGCAGTTTGGATTTGTGAAGGAGTTGATCACTATTCTTGGAGAATCACAGACTCTTTCATGGGCATCTGGGAAATAATGTGGTTCATAATCTCCAGTGCTTTCACAAATTCCATTATTTGGCAGGACAGACATCTACTTGCTGCCATCTACTAGAAGATAAATTGATTTTGGAGGGGCAGTCTTGGACTGTTTGTTGGAGCTGCTCATTTGCAGCTGAGGAAAGTGTTTGCAGCAGGGTTAGTTCAGTAATATTTTGAATATGCGAAGGAGAATAATAGGGGCTACCAGATAGAATTACAAGATCTTGTTTCTATTTTTTCTCCCAGGACTCAAAATTGAATGAATGGCAACATATATAACAATAATTAGTGTTTATGTATGTGCTTGCCTGTCTCTGGGGTCCTTCCAAGCATTCCTGGAGAAATTCTGATAGGAGGCTTCTGATATACATGTGGTAGGGATGGACATAAAAGGAGTATAGGTTGACTTATCCAAGATCACAGACTAGTCAGTGACAAAGCTGAGATCTGAACCAAGCTCCTGAATCCCTTTTTGCATGTGTAACTACGAGATTTTGCAAGCTTTGTTGAGATGCATGAAAGGAAGCTTTCCCCTGTGACCAAACCACAATACAGTAGAGGGTCTACCTTCAGAAACCAGTGATGAATCTCTGGAACATTCAAGACTTAATTCTATTTTTAAGTATTTCCATGTGCTGGCTTTTAATAGAGAGATGTCAGTGATATTTTTTGGGATAATGCATTTTCCACCAGATTTCACTATGGGTGCAAGAATTATCATAACCTCTTCCTGATATGTCACTGCCAGAAAATAGAGCAGCTTCCCATTTTTCATGAGGAGCTGCCAAATTTTTTCTACACAGATCTTTTTTGGTTGGCAAGAGCAGTGTTCAGCAACATATTCTGCTCAGTCACCTGAGGTATGTCTGAGGAAGTATCCCAAGAGATCTTTAGTGGAATAAGAGAGCTGAGTTTCTTTGCATTTGAGAAAACTGAGGATGAAACCAAATCATGATTAATTCTCCTGCTGAATGGCAAAAAAGGAGCTCACTGTGTGGCTACAGCAGTAAGGGATGGGCTACCATAGTTACTGATAATGCAGCAGATACTATTTTCAGTCAGTGCCTAATTGCCTTAGAGGAACTTATTAAACTGAAATCACTATTGTGTGAGGAGCTATTCACGTAGAGGATCTCCAGAGTGATCAAGATGATCCTGCTGTGGGCTACAATATAGATCAGTAAATGTGAAAAGGGGTTTTGTGAGAAGGCTGACATCATGAGAGCTCACTTGGCAAGGGATGGGTCTGCACGTTGTGCTGTATTTTAGTAAGATGTTAATAGCAGAAATAATGGCTCTCTTTTAGATATTAAATTCCCCCTCCAAAAATCCCACTTGAATCCAGCAAAGTGTAACATTATGGATCTTTCACTTCCAGATTCTTTCAAAGCACCAACAAAAACTCATTCTCAGACATCCCTCAAAATTTCTTTGTACCATTATTTGGTAGCCCTTTATAATCAGCACAGCTTGAGATACCTTAATTAGTTTCATGAAGGTAAGGCCCATATTCCATCTCAGGAAATGTCCATTTCTCATTAATGCCAGTGGCTGTCACACATGGGCACTCACAAGAGCCCTACAGGGTTTTTGGCCAGTGGTTTGCCATTTTTGCAGGATGATGCTGGTTTTACAGTGTGCATTCTGCCTGAGCATTCCATGTGAGAAACCTACAGGCTTGCAGCTGGGCAGCACTGATGCTGATTAACTTGCCTCTGAAGTGAAACTGGGAAGTTTTTTGATTACTCTTCTCCTAGGGAGTCAGAAACTTTGACTGTGAATTATCAGTGAATTCACTGTCAACAATTATCCTGCAAATTATCTCTTATTTGCAGGTAAACATTTTTGCTCTGTGGGGTGCAGTGGTTTACTAGCAACTGCAGTGCTTATTGAAATTGGATAGTATAACAAATTACTTAGAATCCAGGTCTATCCAGGTCTACAGGTATCAGTGGTGGATATTTTAATGTTGTTTCGAGGCAATTCTTTAAAAAATTTGTACAGTGCTCTTGGTTGGAAGATCGAATTCATCCTTCTCTCCACTGATGTGTATAGGAACACTTAAAAATATTCTGATCATTGTCCTGTTAGAACAAATCTATTCAGGAGCTCAGCTGATCCTACTTTCCCTTTAGTTGTTTTAGCAAGTAACAAGTGACTGAGAGCTGCACAAGTGACTACTGCAAAAACAGTTGAGAATTACACTTCTAGGTTTTGATCTTCAGCTCCTCCAGCTGTTCAGAGGAAATGAAATTTTTGGCCTACAGGTCTTAATATGTAACTCTTGATGGTTTATCACATAATTGGTGATGGCATAGTGCATCATCAGAAAGGAGAATATAGGAATGATGAGTTTAAGCTTTACAGATAAACACAAACGAAAGCTGTCAGTCTTCACACCAAACTTCTTGCTCCTTTGCTTCTTGATTGTGTTTTTCAGTGGAGAGAAGGAACTGTGACCAAATATATGTTCTCATGTGAGAGTTTGTGTTGCAAAGTTATGGCCTAAAAAATATTTTACATTACACCAGAGCAGATTGCTTATGGCAACTCCTGCATAATGAAGGAACACAATGAAGAACTGCAGTGCATATTGCTCTTCAGGTCTGTTCTATTTTCATAGTTGTTTTTTTTTTAAGTAGAAAATTGCATAGTATAATTACAAGTTCATTTGCATTCGTATTACAAGCTGTGAGCTAGTAGTCTTTTATATTTAAAAAGTATTATTAGCAAGTGTGACTTGCATCCATACATTCCAGAAATGAATGGGAATGAAGTTTCATACTACTCAAAGTTCCCTCTCTACTTAGTCAGCTGCCAGCACCCCTCCTGTAAACTCCAGGACCCCAGTGAGGCCAGCAACATGATAAATGCAACTTCATTTTATTGTGCACTGGTCAAAGGGTAAGAACAGCTCAATTACTGTTTTCCCCCAAAAAATTGCCTTTTGGGAACTAAGGGCCACCAATATTTTATTTGGCCTAATACGTATAGACAAGCATGTCTCCTCAAGGATGCTGTCTATTATTTCCTAATGAAAAAAATTACTTTATTTCTCCTTTAGTTCTTTGTCTTCCTAGGTGGTGAAATTCTCATCAATAGGAAATTTTGCTGCAATGAAGTTGACTACTTACTTCTTTTAATTCACATTAGAATAAGTGGGTTCAACTGAGAATCTGACCTTTCATTTCTGTAATAAATTGAAATGCAGAAAACAGGTCTATAGTGAAAAGCTCCATTGAATCAACTACTTCTATAAATGCGGCTTGAATTCTGAATTTTTTATGTTGTAAATGTTAGTACATGACATTATCTTTTATGCTTAATACCTAATGTGCTGCAGAAAGAATGATTGAGGGAGATGAAACTGATAATAGTTGAGAATGTTACCAGATCTGTGCATGTACGTCCAATCAATCTGTTCACTCAGCCTTTCCCTGTGCTCCCTGCCCTGTTAAGTGTGTTGCCACATTGGTTCAGCTCTCCTGCCTGTCAGGTGGAGGTAATATAACCTGTGGACATCTTTCTACCTTGTGAGCATCCTGGTGATCCCTGCCCGGCTGTCATCCCGGGGTGTGCACATCAGCAGCTGGGTACCTGCGTGTCCTCAGAACATCTCGCTGTAATTCCCGATCAGATCCAATCCTCTCTAATGGGCTGAGCCCTCTTCCCTGTCAGCGCAGGGAGACGTGGCCACTCAGCCCCGGGGGGTAAATCAGATCTATCTAGAGGCTGCAAAAAGCTTTTCTTTTAGTCATTTACCTCGGTTAGCGAGAGCAGCGCTGCTTTTATGCATTGATTGGAGATAATACTGGTGAAATGGCAATAACCTGGCAAATGGACTTCTCTCTGTATGTAAATCCTTTCGGGAAGTGCATGACAGCCTCTGTTTTCTATGGGTCTCCGTTTGTAAAGAAGCTGTTATCACAGAATAAGTTTAATGGGTCGTGAATTTTGTGTTGAAAGGAGAGTCTCTCCATGACTTCTGATCCGCCTGCAACAGACCTATTGGCTCGGCAGCGAGTGCATTAGGCTAAATATGCTTCCTCCATTGACTCTGAAGGTAACAGCCCTAAATGCCTCATTAAATTTTCATGGGTGACTGCGAGAAGCCATGAGAAAAGCAGCACACTGGTGGTGGCGGCGGGGCCCCCGGCCCGGCCCCCGCCCCGCGGCCGTGCGGGGGGAGCCGCGATGGCGGGGCCGTGCCCCGGCTCCACGCGCGGGCAGCGGCCACCCCCGCCCCGGCTGCCCCGCTGACCGCCCTCCCTGCGCTCCGGGGAAGCCCTGGAGCCCCCGGGGAGCCCCCGGTACCAATTGCCCCCCGGCCGTGCTTGAGCGCGGTGCTGCGGGCAGGCCGGGGGGGGGTCTCCATGCGCTCCGCTCCGCTCGCCCGCGGGGGTGCCCCGGAGGCGATGAGAGGCTCGGGACGCGCCGAGCGCCCCCGCCCCGAGCGGGGACGGCCCCGCCAGCCCCCTCCTCGCCCGTCCCCCTCTCCCTGCCCAGCTGCACAGCGGCGCTGAGACCCCCAGCCCTGGGAGAGGAGGAGGAGGAGGAGGAGGAGGAGGAGACCGACCCCTCATCAGCCGCGTTCCTCTACCGCACACCTCCCTTTTCCCCTCCCTCTGGCCTCAGCGCCGCGCTGGCGGGGCCGGAGAGGGCAGGCGGCGCGGGAAGGCGGCTCTCCCAGCATGGACGGGCCATGTGTATCCTAAGGAATAACAGCAGCTGCTGCGCCCACGATGGGGAGCAGAGGAATGCGAGGAGGAGAGGGCTCGCTGGGGCAGGTGAGAGAGCCGGTCCCTGCTCCCCTGCGCGGCGCGGCGGCAGGTGCGGGTTTGGGGGCTCTGCGGGGCGCGCTGCTCCTCCTGCGAGCGAGGACCCCCTCCCCGCAGCAGCATGGAAGGGCAGTTTTTCTCCGAAGGAAGTTTATTTTTTGCCCGTCCTTCTCCCCTCCCGCTCGCTCCCGTCCCCCCGAGGCGGGGAAAGGGCTGGAATCCCCTGCGAGTCGCGGGAAGTTGCCGGCTGCGGGGGCAGCGCCGTGCGAGGCTGCCCCACAGCCAGCCGAGCTCTGGGGCAAAGGGCTGGGGGCGCTTTCGCCATCGCCCGCAGCGGGGCAAGTAAAAAAAGAAATTAAAAAAAATCGAGGAGGGAGTCACAGACGCGATGCGGCTGCGGGATTCCCCCCCGGCCACCCCCGCCGTGCCGGGGGTCCCTGGGATGCGCCGCTCTGGGGAGCCTCGGCCGCTGCCGCCCCGCAGCTGGAAGCGCCGATCGGTCGCGGTAGTGCCGCTTGCCGCGGGAAGCGCCCCCCGCTGCCGGGCTGGGAGCCGGCTGAGGGCTGGGAGCCGGCTGAGGGCAGGGAGTCTGCTGAGGGCTGGGAGCCGGCTGAGGTTAGGGAGCCGGCTGAGGGCTGGGAGCCGGCTGAGGGCTGGGAGCCGGCTGAGGGCTGGGAGCCGGCTGAGGGCTGGGAGCCGGCTGAGGGCAGGGAGCCGGCTGAGGGCTGGGAGCCGGCTGAGGGCTGGGAGTCTGCTGAGGGCTGGGAGCCGGCTGAGGGCTGGGAGTCTGCTGAGGGCTGGGAGTCTGCTGAGGGCTGGGATGCGGCTCGGCTGCGCCGGCGCTGCCCTGCCCGGGAAGGTGCGGCAGGGCCGGGGGACGCCGCGCTGAGGAGCGGCGGGGAAATGGCGCCCGGAGCGGGGCGGAGGGGCCGCTGGACGCGCGGCGAGCGGGGCGAGCTCGCCCTCCCAAGCCGGAGACCCTCTGGGGACCGCCCGCCGGTCCCCGGCCCGCAGCCCCCGGCCCCCAGCCGGGAATCCCCTGCCAGTCCCCGGCGCTGCTCGGCCGTGCGCGGTCCAGGGCAGCGGGTGCAGAGTGACCGCTCGCGTTAGGGGTGCTGCGGGTTCATGCGGCTCTCCCTTCAGTACAGCCCCCACTTCAGGGGAAAACCCGACACCCCCGCCGTGATCCGAGTGTTCTGGAGGGCTGTCCTCTCGGGGTTGTGCACCCAGTCACCAGGAGCAGGCAGCCGGGAGTGAAAGTTGAGAGCTGCGGTGGGAGGAAGGTGGGCGCAGGAGCTGCTGCCAGGCTGGATCAGGACAGCGGTGACAGAGCCCACCAGGGCCGGCAGGACGAGCACGGGACTGTGAATTCCCCAGAGCCAGCTCTTCCTTTGGTGTTTTCCAGGGTGTTTCACACGCTGGGAGCTCAGGTTCATGACCGGCACATTTGAAGTGCCTCTATGAATGGTGAAGTGGGATGCTGGGACTAGTATCGTAGTAAAGAACAGTAGATAACAAAGCTGGTTTCTGGGCTGGAGAGTCCTGGATCTTGCAGACGAATGGGAAGTTTTTAATTTGCCGACGAACTTCTGCTTCATTGTACATTTCAAACCGGTTAAGTCAATTTCCAGGTCTTTCCCCGCAGTAGTTTTAAAAGCAAAGTCCTTGCAATTCTTTGCCATTTGTCTAGATTCTGAATGCACGTCTGAAGCATTTAATCATGTTTATTGTTTTCAGCCACTCAAACGGAATAAAAATTACTTATCGTTGACGAAGCTTATCTCGCAAGCTGTTTCACAGTATGTTTCCATTGCAAGACACAGCGCTGTGTTAAACTACTGATGACTGTATTGTTTATTGTTCTTTCATTCCCCACCCTCACCCCCCCGTAACACCGGTATCAATATGTTCCTTACTGCTCCACTCAAAAATAATGGAGGAGCAAGTTTTCACCAGTTTGGTATTTTCACTCGGAGCTGAGATTTATGTCTTTTATATTTGCTCTTTAGCTGTTTTTCATTCAGTGTGCTAAAGGCAGCTGATGTATTTAAAAAAGAATGAACGCATAAAGCTAAAAGGGACTTTGAAACTCCTGAGCTGAAACTGTGCATGGAATTAGTGCTAGATCCACAGCATTATTAATTTGTTTATCCACATACATAACACCTTCCTGAAGCATAAGGTTCCTTGCCCCTTTGTTATTACCATTTCATGTCATTACACAGTTAAAATGCACTATTCACACTGGTCTAGAAATACAGATTTATTTTTTGGAGTGTTTTGATCTTGGACTGTACCTCATAGATGGTTTTGCTGCACTTTAACAGTATCTCAACACAGTGATGGAGGACACCATCATGTTTTCTTGTAGGATTACCTTTGGGACCTCAGTGACTGCACACATCAGTGGTTTCATCTTAGGAGGATTGAAATTGATTTTCTTCTTTTTTTTTTTTTTTTTTTTTTTAATCTCAGCCAGTGAAAGACCCTCTGTATGTCCTTTGACCCATGGCCTCACACGATGAAGTGAAACCAGTAGTGGAGGATGTAGACTTGAAGTAGCTGCTACTGAAAAGTAGAGGTATCAGAGTGAAGCCCTTGTCCTGATCAGCCTGTGTGATTCTTTGGGCAAGGCACAATTTTTAAAATTTGCAAAATTTGTAAAGCTGCTGCATATATGTAACAAAATAAATTTAAAACATGAGCATTATGATACTTTTTTTTCATACTTTTGATGGGTCCTTGCTCAAGCAAAGGAAGATTGACCATTCCCTCTCATCCATAATAGGCCTTTGTATCTAAAGTATTTTTATATTTCAAATTTTTGCAAGGTATTTGTGTTGAATTTAGCCACAGCCAAGCTCAGCAACTAAATATCAGTGAGGTGGGAGAACCTCTATTTTTTACAACCCTCTTTGCATTTTAAAGTGATAGCAAGTACTAGCAAAGAGGAACACGATTTTCTAGATGTTATAGTTCAAATTAACTTTCCCAGTCAATATTTAGTCAAGGTTTTGATGGTTAAAGTTAACTGTCCAAGTCAATGTTTAGTCAAGGTAATGACTTGGTTTTTATAAACACTACCCAAGCATTCTTGCAGAATTAATCAGAGTTGCTTGCTCAGCCAATTACTTAGGAATAAAGCTACGTGATTCCTTGGTCTCTCATATGTCCTGTTCTGTTTGGTGTTATTTCAGCAGTGCTTGCTTTCAGCCCTTTAGTGGCTCCATTCTTACAGCACCAGCTCTGTCTTTAAGGCATTTATTTGGTTTTGGGAGGTAAGGGAAGTCCTGCACTAACCTGTTTTTATGGGTAGGAAGATGAGGCGTGGAGATGTCAGCTGCAGACTCCCAGAAAGAAATGCAACATGTAGTGCAAAAACAACATTTATTTATGTCCAAGAGCTCTTCAGGAGTTTGTGCTGAGCAGCTCCTTGTGCAGTGCTCAGGAAGAGATGAGCACTTAGGACAAAGCAATCATTAACAATGTATGGAAACCATTTTGGTGTCTGGGACAAAAGTGATGAAATTGAGAATTGTTGGCATTGGTACTTACAGTGGAAGATGGAAGCATGTTGTGATCTGGGAAAGAACTGGAAATCTTTATTGCGATTCTTCATTTCTTGGCATCCCTTTAAATGGGATCTTCATTCTTCCAGGATGGCAGTTCAGTCTCTTAAACTGACATTAGAATCACAGTCTGGACTTCCATTGTACCAGTGGTTTCTTTCTTTCTTTCTTTCTTTCTTTCTTTCTTTCTTTCTTTCTTTCTTTCTTTCTTTCTTTCTTTCTTTCTTTCTTTCTTTCTTTCTTTCTTTCTTTCTTTCTTTCTTTCTTTCTTTTCTTTCTTTCTTTTCTTTTCTTTTCTTTTCTTTCTTTCTTTTCTTTTCTTTTCTTTCTTTCTTTTCTTTTCTTTTCTTTTCTTTTCTTTCTTTCTTTTCTTTTCTTTTTTTTTAATTGTACCACTTGCAAATGCATTCCCTGCAATTACATGGGTATTAGAGTAGATATTCATTAGGATTTTACTAATCTGAACCTCAAGTGCTGTTCTGCAAATTTGCCAGCCTTTGTAAGGCAGTGCTTGACTTCATCAGCTGCACTGTTTTATTATGAGTATTTTGATACAGTAGAATGAAAAGCATATATTCTAAACCAAGTAATTAATCAGATTGAAACATTTTCATTTTCATACTTTGATTTGTCACAAAGAGAGGCTGCAGTTCTATATTTTTCCCTTAACACTAGTTTTTGCCCAGTCTAGCTGCAGCCAAATGACATTTCATGGTGGTGGTTTAAGAATTTCATCCATGAATCAATCTTCCATTTCTGTTTCAAGGTAGCAAAATTGTCACAGCTTAGAGAAGGTGAGTAAAGCCAGCACTGTGAGCTCCAGGAAAGGTACCTGTATCTATTTATTTAATCTTACACCACTGTCAAACACATTTTTAAGTGTTCCAGGTGGAAGGAGTGTTCTAGATCCTTAACTTTGTTTATTCAAGTGGTTCAGCCACATGCACAAATCCTCTGTCAGAACCCACCAGTGTGAGCCCTGCTGGTGACAGAGGGGTCTGTGTTGGATCTGTCTCAAGGTGCTGCCGTGTTGAAGAACCAGACCAGAGCAAGACCTGTCAGCTTTTGTCTCTTCATCAATATCTTGTTTTTGTGGAGTGAGAGTGCAGCTCATCCCCTGGGATGACCCTGCTGCAGGTGCAGGGGCTGCTGTGTCCCCAGCTGTGGGGGAAGCAGCTGCCCCAGCCCCAGCCCTTCAGACAGCTGCATGTCCTGACCAGCTCCATCCACAGCGGAGCAGCAGCCTTGCTGAAGGGCTTCTTGTCACATCTTGCTCTGCCTCAGTCCTCTCTGAGATATGTGAAGCTGTTGACATGAACTTATGGCCCTTGGAGGCGTCAAGATTTCCTTCAGTTACTTATGGGATCAGGGAGAGGATGGCTGTGGGTGAGCTTTGGAAGATGCAGTGTTCCTAAGCAGAAGCCTGCTGGGGGAGCTGGCTCCAGGCACTTTCCAGCCCGTGATCCTTTGCACTTCCTACAGACAGTCATTCCATTTCTCTTGGTTTAATGAGGATGCAGAGGTTACTTTTCTTCAGGGTATTTCATCTTATCTATTTATTTTCTGTCTTGTGTTTTATATTCTTATCTTAAGGATAAGAATGTTTTCTTAGATTTTAGATGTACAGAAGAAATTCCTCCCTGTGAGGATGGGAAAAAGGGAAGCTGTGGCTGCCCCATCCCTGGAAGTGTCCCAGGCTAGGCTGGACAGGGCTTGGAGCAACCTGGGATAGTGGAAGGTGTCCCTGCCATGGCAAGGGGTAAAACTGGATGAGCTTTAAAGTCCCTCTCAACTCAGACCATTCTGTGATTTTATGATATGTACCACATAAAAAAATAGGGCAGTTGCTGTTTTTTTTCTGTATTGAATTTTGTATGTCTCTCTGTGTGTATATATATATATATATATATATATCTGTCTATATGCAAAGATTCATTAGCTGCCCTTTTTACTCCATAAGGATTTCTCAGGTCTCCAGGTATTGCCAAGCATTTACACTGAGAGATTCCCCACCCCTCCCACCCCCAAATAGTGATTGCTCTTGTGGGTAGAGGAGCATCAGTTTCTTGAGAGTCTTTGCAATTCCCTGAGCCTGAAGGCAAATGAATAGAAATTTAGTGGACCACCTAGTTCTTGACTCAAAATTCTCCAAAGAGGAGTCTGACCTAATTTATATTGTATTGGAACAAATAATCCTATCATGCATGTGTGCTTGCTGTTTTGTTTTCTTTTAGCAGGCATATTGCTGTCTTGCAGAAACCTCAGATTTAGATGTTAGGCAATGTCCCTGTGGTTTTGGGAGGTGCTTTTCCTCAGTGAGTACTTAGTGGAAAATTACATTTAGAGGATACTTGTGAAGAGGAAAACAATCAAGACAGAATACTAAGGCTGCTAGAATAATTCATACCTGAATGTGAATGTACTGTTGTTTAGTACTGAGGATAATCAAGAGTCCTGTAATACAAAATCTCCTCATTATTACTAAAGATGGAGCTGGAACGTCCCCAAAATGCAGTATAAATATCTGTCATCACACATCCCTGCAATAGGGATTCTGGTGGGGTTTGATGTGGGTGACTGAGGGTTGCTGAGGGTGTTTGTTGGGGCCAGATTGTGTTGAAACTCACTGGGAGCTGATCAGCATCCAGGCACTGAAGTTGTGGCCTCTTAAAGCAATTCCAGGTGTGAAAAACCCTTTTAATGTTATTCTGTAGAGAGTAGCACCCATCAGTCTGTCTGTCCCAAGATATACCCCAAAGCTTGTCGATCCATCTGTGTTCATGGTTTGGGAAAGAGCTGTCTAAACCTGCACAGGTTTATTTTTGGGAAGCTTAGCAAAGTTTTGAGTCTGCAGAATATTGAGATCATAGCAACAGTTACCTGAAAACAATTCTTTGCTCTTGAATTTCTTGAAGAACTTGGATTATTGGGAATCCAGTTGATGCAATACCCATTTCACAGTTTCCCTTTTACAGAAATGTCTTCTACCCTACTGACTGCTGTTACTTAGACAACAGCAGGCATCAATATTGAATGTTTCTTAACCTAAAGGATTATAATTTTTTTTCAATAACTGAAGTAACTGAGGGGAAAATTGTTAGTGATCTTTTTTTACACCATGAAAAAAAAAGAGCTGAATTTCTGTTCCTTGAGATGCAGCTCAATAAACTATGCTAAAACAGCCAAGAAAAAGAGCACTTGAACTTGTTTAACCTTTCCAGAACCTGTCAGTCTCTGCCTGAGACTGGCCTGAACACCTTTATTGGCATGTGCTTTTTGCCAGATTAACATGGATTAGGTCACTTGAATTCTCCCCTCATAGAGTTCATACCTTTCCTTTAATCCCCTCTCATAGTATCTGTCAGGATTGATGGGGGAAAGAAAAGCTTCTCCTGTATTTGGGATATTCTAAAGAAATAGTTAGCGTGAAGAATTTGTTTTAGCTTTTTTTGTTTCCTTGTGTAACCTTTACAAACCAAATATTTCTTAACCTCTCATGTTCTGCTTGTGGCTGTGGTGGGGTGGGAGACTCTGCTCCCTTAGTTTTGAGGTAGGTGATGATGGGCACATTGGTGCTCTAGAGGATTCCTGGCTTAGGAATTTCCAAGTAGCTACATAGTTAAGCCAAGCATAAAAGTAATTAGGAAAAAAAACAAAATACTTCTAAACTTTAATGTAGCAGAGATGATATTGAGGAAATTGTACTGCTCTTCAGTTCATCAACAGTCAATGCAGCAAATATTAATATTTCAATTTTCCCTTTTATTCTTTTATGTAAAAAAATACACAATTTAGTTTTATTGTTAGTGCCTCATGTCAATTTTTTCCTAGCCCTGAGGCTGATCAGCAAATTCAAATCTTTTAATGGCAAGATTAGATGACCTGTTAGGTGTTCATGTCTTAAATTTTAGCAGCTATTCCACAAATACCAGGGGTCTTCCCAGAAGGTGGATTTCCCCCCTGCTTTTTAAACATAATGGAGGTTTTCCCATTCTAGGATTTTAATTTCTGTGAATGTGCATACATTTGGAAATGTGTTTGTTGTGCCACAGCAGCACTGACAGTATCACTTGGAAATGTTGTGGCCCCTGTTTGTGGTTTTAAAACACCTGGTAGTTGTTTGCAATAAAGACTCCACTTTTTAATTGCACTATAATTAATACAAAACAAATCAACAGGAAGTGCTACTTCACACAGTGTGTTAACAGTTAGTTCAAGTTTAAAAACAGTAAAAAAAACCAAACATCAGTGAGTTTAATAAAGATTATTTTATGAATGGGGTTTTTCTTTGTGGCTGCTGAAGTAATCAAATCTCACATTATGGCTTCAGGACAGTTTTCCACCCACCATCCCTGTGTGATAGTTTTTATATATTCTGACCCATTTTTCTTCTTTCTGAAAACAAGAGAAATAAAATGTTTGAGAAGTCCTAAAGAGGATAACAAATTGAATTGACCACTTACTGTTCCTGGCACTCAAATTTTATGGTCCTTACCTCCCTAGTGATGGAGTGAGCAATTCACCAGCACTGCGTGAGAGTTGCAGCTGATGAAATTTGGTAAAGTTCTTTCAAATCAGAGCCACTACACTGATTTCCATCACATGAGGGCTTGTCCCCCGTTGCTATGTTACATTTGTAGCAAATGCTAATTGAATGTGGTGCGTACAGATCCTCAGAGAAAAGTGGGAATTGTTACTGAGTGAATCCCACTGAGCCAGGCTTCAGTTTCTGGATTTCAGTGCGGGATGCTCCCGGAGAAAACATGAGATCTTCTTTATGCTGTCAAACAACACCAGAAAAATAACTCTGCTGCAGCCTCCAAACAGATCTGAGACTTCAGCACTGCTTGAAGAAGAACAGCAAGTGATTTTCATAAGGGAGTTCTGGTTGCAGCTCTTTATTTTTTTCATGGCAGGACTGTTGGTCCAACAAAGTGCCTGTGTGTGGTTGTCCCTTTTGAATGTAGAGTTCCTCATGTTTCATTCTTGCATAACTTGTTCTGTTGGATTCTCAGGTGAGGTGAGGAGATGGCAGAGGGAGGGATCTCCAAGGGATGCTTCTGTGCCTCAGCAGTCCTTGTGGAAGCAGCTGAGTTTGTTAACTTAGATACAATTCCTAGTCCTTAGAGCTGAAATTAGGTGAGAAGAATGCTGTCCTCAGTCACTGGACTCAGCTGCCTTTTTTCCAGGGAGCAGAAATCCAGGGGAGCAACTCATACACACCTCAAGCTTCAAAATATTGCTCGGGCTGTGCAGAGAAGTAACTCAGTTCTTTATTGCAAAGATCATCTCTAGTTCAGAGAACAGACTGCAAGTGACCCGTGCACACTGTGGGTGGCTGGTTCTGCTAATCACTGTTTTTAGATGGAGCTTTTTGGTGGAGATGGGAGGAAGGACAGTGCTGAGAAGGGAAGTAGCACAGGTAGAGTAATTGGTCTTGTGGATCTGGGAACAGAAGAATAAATTTTCCTGATGAAGACAGGGTTGGTTTTTTTTCTTGGCTGAAAGTGTGTGCATAATTTGCAATGTAGCCAATGAGTAAAAGCAGGGATAACACCAATTTTAATGTCTGTATTGGATTACCTCTATGACTTTGCTCATTCTGAAGGACTAGGACCATCTTTGGCTGCTTCACAGTGATTATTTATTAATTAGTTTATTAAGGAGACTTATTTTCAGGTTAAATGATAGTGAATATATTATCTTATTTTCATAGGTGTGCATATATTTTCCTGAGAAAGACTGACAGTGGGTTTTTCCAAGACAATCAAAGGTTTGATTTGTTACAGATCAGAAACAGACATCCAGAAACCACCAGGAATTGTGCTGATTTAGTGTATGTCTGGTCTTCTCCAAAAAACCTCCACATTCTGGAGATCAGTGTAGGTTCACTGCTGTGCATTCAGACAACACTGGAAAAAAACCAAAGGAACTGAAACAAGGGTGTCTGAAGGATTCCTTCCCACTTGGGGCATTGCAGGTCTTAGGTGAAAATTTTCAACTTGAGAGAAAGTTATAATCAGCAGAAATAGAAGTAGTTCATGATAGCTCTGTAGTTCTAACATTAATGCAGCATGAAAAAGTTCAGCCTAGAGTTCCAGGAGGTGGTTGAGGAGGTTTGGTCACTGCTGGCACACTTCTCTTGGGCTGCATCTTTGTCATTCCACTATCACTGCATGAGATAAAATGCAGACATGACAACATCTTGTGTATTAATCTTGCTGAGTCCGAATTGTTCCAGCAATTGCTTCCTGTAAGGAGTTGGCCACACTGGGTACATTAGGGAGAGCACAGTGCTAAATAGAATGAATTGTGTATTCAGATGTACTTTAGCTTGTACTTTACTTGCAAAAAGTGGAGAAAATCTTGTCTGCCTGTCTTGAAAGTAAAGGGGATAATGTCTGGAGGAACAGTTCCAATGCTTGACAATTAATAATAGCACTTTGAAGAGAAGCTTTTAGCAGAAGGCGAGCACATAGGTTACAGATTAGTACAGAGAACAATGTAATTTTTGTGCTAATATGTTGAGATCAAATAACTCATTAATAGGAGAATAATTTATAAGGATGATGCAAGTAGGAGAATAAAGTTCTTCTAAATATTAATCTACTGCATATATTATTTATTGTTGTAATAAAAGGTTGAGGAGTAGACAAGGGAGACTGAAATGCCTTGCAGTTTCTAGTAGAGTTCACAAAGTGCTTTTTTAAAGGAAATTTCCTTTAAATGAAGAATGCTGGCGTGACCTTTTGGTGAGGTAGTGGTAATAACTTGTAAAGTTTCTAAATGCATCTCTGTGCAGTAATGTGAGAGGGAAACTTCTGAAGCAAGGTTCTCTTCTCAATGCCAGCTCTCTCAGCCTTTCCTCCCAGCAGAGCTGCTCCATCCCTCTCATCACCCTGGTCCTTCCTCTGGACTCACTCCTACAGCACCGCGTCCTTCCTGTGCTGTGGATCACACTCGGGAAGAGAAATTTCCTGAGTTTTGGCACCTCTTAGAGAGTGTTACGACCCTCCCACCTCAAATCTCACATGCCAAAGGTTGTCTTTTTAAAGACCTATTACATTTTGTGGTTATAGCCTTAGGAGCTGTGTTGCAGTGTGCCCAAAATTTAAAAATTACAATGGGAAAAGCAGCTCAGGGAAGAGTCAGGGTGCAGAAAAGAAACAGCTGCTGTTACAGGTACAATGTGTTACTACCTACAGCCTCCCTTTTATCCACTGAATAATTTTATATTTAACAGCAACTTGTGAAACAGTCTAATGATGTGTTAATAAACTGGAGTGGGACACATTTTAATTGTCAGTTTTTTCAAAGGTTTTTTATCTGCTGGCCTACTTCTTCAGGAGTGTGAGTAGATGATTAGGTGATGTATTCTATTTTTGAATACTCTTTTTGTAGTACAAAGCCTGGCGTGCTTCTGTCATTCAAAAACCTGACATGACTCTGAATCCCCTCCTGTGATAATTCTGATTGATCACTGAGGCTTTTAAGGCACTAACACCACCTGTAGAAGAATTCTTAGCATGTCACAGAAATGTGTCTTGCTTATTTTGGAGAAGTGGAGTTCACACATGTTCACAAAGATTTTTAAAACAGCTCCTTGTGAATTTTTGCAATGACTGTAAATCAGACTAGGTGTAATGGAAATTCAGCCTTCTTATATTTTGTGAAAGCTTTTTCACCTGTTTCTTGTTCTTGTGTGATGTTCTGGCACCTGTTGATGTTTGAAAGATTATTGCCATATTTCAGAGCATAGTATTGGGTAGAAAATGGCTCTACTGATGTTTTTCCTGGAGTTAGTCAGAGATGCTGTTCCTGTCATTAGATAATCTTCATATATTACTGTCGATGTGCATGTAGGAATGTGTTGTGCTTAACATAAATAAAATGTTGCTTGCCTTTAGTTTTTAGCTGTGGTAAACCAGATGTTTTGGAGCTCTGGTTTAGTGCTTTGCACTGCTGTTGTGTAGCTGTAAATCTCACTGGAATTCTGTCCCCCAGGGTTCCTCTTTTCCTCGTGCCCAAGTGAGCAGTAAAAAAGCCTTTGCCCTGCACAGAAACCTGTAAGGTCTGCACGTGCTTCCAACTTCAGTGTCTTCATCTCTATTGGACTTAGGTAGAAAATGTAGCATTACTTCCTGAAATGGCCATCAGAGCTTCCTAATGAGACACTTGGATTTTTTTCCTCCTTTGACAGAATTAAATGTTACCTATTAACCATAATGCTTAAATTGATGAAGTGTAAAACTAGTGAAATGGGTTACAGGGAAAGGAAGTGAAAATATTATGAACCATATTGCCCTAATTTATGTCTTCTTAGAAAATCCATCTAATGAAATTAAGTATTTGGAATAATTCAGAGTATGATATTCAACAAGAAGTACAGCAGTAATGGTAGGATGATCTTGCTTTTAATATAGTAAGGAAGATACAACTCCTTTTCTGGGGAGGAGCATCACTTCCTGGTGTGTTGAGATCCAGGTGCATCATCAAGGCATCATAGCTTTTCTTCACCTGTGGACCTGCACTATTCTGTTTAATTGAGTAGCTGTGACAGCAGCTTCTGTGCTTTTTGTGACCTTAAATAGAGGCAGATGAGGTGCCAGCTCTTCGTGTGAGTTCTTAATCCCAGTTTCCTGATCCCTCTCCTTTCCTCCTTTTCTGGCCGCAGCTCCTCTCTCATAAATGATTGTCTCCATCCACTCTTAAGCTCCCCCTCCCGTAAAGCTGTTTTTACATCTTGACTCCCAGACTGAACCTCCCAAGTCCTCCATTATTAAACAGCTCTCACAAATTCTTCTCTTCTGCTTCTTGTGATACAAGACTTCATGTCAGAGTCAATCCCTTTTTTCTCTGCTCTGACTCTTCTGTTTTATGCATTCAAGACTCAGCAGCTTGCTGGGTGCCTTGATGGAAAGATGAACCTCTTGCTGTCACTGCCACTGCTCTGTGTAATTTCAGTTCAAAGCAGTAATTAAAGAAATAGTCCATTTTCCAGGACAGTGTTCATAGGAATGTGTATGCACATTTTAGTTCCTTCTGGAGGCTGCAGGAGGGGTGATAGCATAGAGGGATTTTTGTATAAAGGGATCATCCTGGACAAATGTAAAATCTCATTTTTTAATTTTAAGTAGTTTTGGGCTTGGGATTTTTGGTTTGTGGCTTTCTTTTGGTCTGTTTGTTGGCTTGATTGTTTTGGGGTTTTTTTTGAGGGGGGAGGTGTTGTTGGTTTTTTTTAGTATTAGCAAGAAAACCAGATCTGTGATATGAAGACCAAATCCTACTCCCAGTTTCAAAACTCAGCAAACTGTTCAGATACAAGTTTGTAATGATTATTAAACGTGGTCAAAACACAGTATTTCCCTACAGCTGAAATTTTGGAAGTGATTCAACCCATTCATCCCTCACATCCCGAAAATCACCCCAAAGCATGTAGACATGTAGAAATGTAGCCTGAACATTTAAAAATCTGGCAAAGCTGCAAAGTGATTAAAGGGAGTGAGAAGTGTCAGCCAATCTTATCCACAGGTGGTGCTTCCTACCCTGGCTTTGAGTGCAGAAAATGTAAATAGGTAATTTATTTAAAGGGAATGATTTAGCAATGTTACTATAGCAATGATAGCTACATCATAAATAAACTGCTCAAAAGTTTTGGTGAAATTTTAGGCCTTGAGATCAAAGATGTAAGGGGTAAGTGGAAGAGTGGATTTTGTGCAGATTATGTACTCACTGAGGTACTCTGGGACTGTTGGTTTAGTCAATATAAAATGTGCTTTGTCTGATGACTCCTGTGAGACAGAGCATGAGGGTGATTGATACCAAGAGTTCTCTTGACTCTTGTTAATGGGGGAGAGAAGAACTGAAACTACACTGCTGTTTGGCTTCTTATCTTACTCATGAAAATCATGGTGTGCTTAATGGCTGTACATGTCTGAAGCATTTTCTTTAGGTAAATGAGTTTGGGATGTGGTTTTGGAATTTAGGGAGAGGAAGATTTGTAAATACAACTAATATTACTCTTCTTGGGCCCTTGGTAGAGAATTCAAGACATGCAGATGCCAAGTCAGGGAGTGGAAATGTCATCCTTCAAAGACACATGAAACTCAAGGACTGTGATAAAAGTGTTGTGCACTTTGAGGTACTCGAGTTACAAAGAAAGCTTGTAGTTCATGGAATTATATCCATGAGTCTTTTAATATACTCAGGTTGTTCTTTATTTCCTATGGAGCATTGCAGAATTCGTTTCCCTGGAGGAGACTGAAGTAAGGCTGGAAAAATCCTACCTGATCTTTAATAATCCTTCACACGCATGGTAATGCTGCAGAATTGTACTATCATTGGATAATTTACTCTTAAATCCTTTCATCTCTGTGCTCCCACCTTAATAAAAGATCCTTCAGTGTTCTGGGGAGCCAGGGATTGCACACTTGAAATACCTTGGACTTGTTACCAGTTCAGGCTCACCTGCTTACACTGATTTATTGCGATTTTCTTTTTTTTTCTGAGGGCAAGACTGAAAAATACATTTCTCCCGTTATACTTAATAGATTCAGGAAGTAATTTGCAGATCAGGAAACAATGGATCTCATATGATAAAAGTACTGCCTAGGTAATTCATAAGGAAGATAAACTTGTATTGTTAAGCTTGCACATTTTACTCTTATTTGTAGGCCATGTATTGCTCTCCTGTGCTTTCCACCATTAAGCAGTAACATTATTGCATTAGCGAAAAAGCACGGGTGCTTTGACTGGCTTTCAGAGCCACACACAAAATCAGATAATGCATTTTACTGAATTATGAAGAACTGTGTTATTTGTTTATAACTGCTCACTTAGTTATTGCTCTCAGGGCTCTGTGTTACAATTTAATCACTTCCCTGCATCTCTGCATCTCTCCCAGGCTGGTGGGAGCAGCGAGGGTACAAAGCAGAGTGACTGGCAGCTAAGTGTTTCCATCAGTCAGGATACTGATTTATTTCTGTGAGGAGGAGTGTAAAGGAAATGAGAATGGCTGTTTTTTGTAAGTGATGTTCTGAATAGTCATCAGTTAAACACTGGAGGTCACACATAAACACTGAAATCTTGAGAAAGGAAAAAAAACCAAACAACTGGAGTGTGTCTTGTCACCCTCTCACTGCATACAGGCTTTGGGAAGTGTGTGATGCTCAGCATGTCCTGAAAAGGCAGCACAAAGGATGAGTCTGGAATCCTTTCACTTACAGGGTTTTCCTCTCAAAAGAAGGGATATGAAGCATTAAAAGGCAGGGTGTTAGGAGTTCTTTTTTTTTTCAGGCTGTACATATTTGTGAAGTAACTGTATTCAGGATTCTGGCATTGCAGAATGCTTAAGGTGGACCCAGAGAATTGGAATAGGGCAGGTGATGTAAAAATCTGTGCAAATGGATCACTTTTGGAGATAAAAATATAATTTACCTTTAGCAAAAATAGGAGTAAAAACATTGGTGGAATATTTTATCTGTGCTTTAAAAATATTCATAGGTATGCCTGAGATAGGAACAGATACATTAAAGTTTTCATTGCCTACTTTGAGGCAATAGAAATAATGTAATTTTATGTCCTTCTTGAAGTGCTGGTTTTAATCTGGAAAAAATAATTCTTTTTACATAGTCAAAGCAATAAATATTCTATAGCAAACCTGACAGCATTAGATGATGTTTACAGGAGATAGAAAATTCAACTTAAGTTTTTTGCTAATGGTGTACAATTCCTTCTGTACTCCATCTGAACCCATACAGATATAAAATCCAGAGGAAACCAGCAGACAGTTTTGAAAGAAATTAGGTCTTTCTAAGATTTTAAACCTCTAGAGCCCACTGAAAATCTGTTCTCAACAATTACTGCTTTTGTAGCAAGGAAGATACCTTAGCTCTCAGGAGGCTGCTTTAGTGGGGTATTCCCTAGAAAGCCCCCTGTAGCCTAGCCTACATTTCATCTTCTTTTTCTAACCTAAATCCTGAGGTTGTCAGACACTTTCATAAAATGCATGCACTAAAATTTGATGAAAAAATGTGGCTACTTAGAGAAAGAACTACTTTAGGAGAAGCTTTTAGTGCTGACAATAGAGAAACTTTTTACTATCTCATGAAAAACTGAAACTCTTGACTGCAGGGAGAGAGAGGGGGACTTGCCTCTTGGTCAGAGGAGGAATCTCTGGGTTTGCTGCTAAATGCACTCAGGGGAAGTGAAGGTATCTGCAGTATAAAATAATCAAATATAAAAGCAGCCCTTGCTATTGCAGAGGCTGGATGGCAAAGAAGAAGCCCCACTTTTTGATTACACTGATTTCTGGATGGTTTATGCGTCCAGATGAATTGATATTTCTTTTGATGGTGCCCATTAAGACACAGATTTGGAGGCCTATTTTGTCTCTTTCACAGGGAAAGTGTATGATATGTTGATAGATGTATGATCATGATAGTTTTGGAAGATGAAGGAGAAGAGAAAATGTGCTGTGGGCAGAATATAGCTACTTCAGCATTTCTTTTCCCTCCTGTCTTTTAGTCCTGAGCTAACAGTCCATTCAGCCTGAATACAGATCTATTCTTAATGTGTTCAACTGCATTATTTAGCCCACCACTGCAAGCCAAATTGTTATCCGTGGAGATGGAATTGCTAAGTTGATTTAATAGGGCTTTGTTAATCTGGAATTTCATTTATATCTTGTCTGGGATGTGTCTGTTGTCGCTTCTTTGTGTTTAGGACAGTGGTTTTGGCCAAAAGGCACAAATTTACACTAAAAGCAGCTCTTTAGCTCCTGGATACCTGCAAGAAGGCTGTCCAGGAGATTCTTGCCTTGTGAGGAGCACTTAAAACTTGCTATTAAGGGCTGTAGTGCCTCTGTTTGCAGCACATCGATCCCTTGGAAGTGGAGCCCTGAAGGAGCAGAACTCTGTTGTGCTCCGTGGCTGTGAGTAATTACTGAGAAACACAGAAAAGAAAACCTGAGTGGTTTATTCATAACCTGCTCAAGTGCTGCATTCGTGACTCCTGCACGGTTGGAACGGGAACCACCAGTTGAAAGCACAACCAGCCACTGGCTCTGAAAAGATCTGCAGTGGTTGAAAACACTGAGAGAGAGAGATATCAGATAGTCCCCTGGAAAGAGATTGAGAAGGATTACATGAAAGAGGGAATTTGCAAGCCTGGAATGTGTTTTTCCCCACAGTATCCATTTCCACTTTCTGTGAAATGGCTTTCAATATTTAGGTTATTTCACATTTTGTTATAATCTCTTGGATGGAGATCAGATACGAGGTTTACAGTCTGAAAACAGGTTGAAATGGTTCTTGATGGTGTCAGGAATATTTGCAAGGTTTTAGCAGCTGATACGGTGTAGATGAGTGGATAATACAAATAATAACATTTATTATCTCTATTGCTATCCTGTTCCCCAGAACTGTGGAGGTGGATTGGAGCCCTCCTTGCCTTCATTTTTCCCCATCGTGTTAGGCACTGTATCAAACAGGAAAAAAATCCCAAATTATGCTTCAGAATGCTTGATAGTGGAGACACTTGCAGTTTTCTGATTAGGAAATAGCAGAATGATGTGACTCTGCTTATGAGCTAGTCAGTGGTGTCACTGGTGAAATATCAACATCTTTTACCCCTTTCTCTCTCATTCATTAAATCACGCAACAAATGACATATTCAAAATGAAATTTTAACAACAAATAATTGGCTTTGGAGGAGTCTCTGAGGCCCAGGTTTGGGAGGACACTTGGACCTGCCTCTTTTTTGGCAGCAGTGTGTGGTGATACAGATAGAAATGGAATGAGTACAAGTTATTAGTGATTTAAGAATATTATATGTGATAAAATTACAACCTCTCAGCTGTCCCACCTTCCTCAAGCAGTGCACCCAGTGATCCTTTCCAGGCTGTTTTTCCTGAGGCCTGATCTGATGCAAGAGCAAATAAACTTTTGTCACTGAGCAAAGTAACCCTCTCACCTGAATTGAGTGGGACTTACATGGGCACTTAGACTTTCTGTAACAGATTTTTTGCAGCATCAGGCTTCTGTTTGCAGGATTTGATAATGCATTTCTTAATTTGTGTTGCCTGTGAAATGTTGAACATTTAAAGCTTTCTGCTCTCTAACAGCTTTCTAGTTTCTCTTTGCTTCTCCATAAAGTCTGTTCTTTCCCAAATTATTCTGTCTCCTCAGAGCAATCTTCAGCTAAAAGTGAGGACAGGTTTGCACCATGAGCAGTGCAGCTGTCTTGAAGCTGAGATTTGTGTTAGGGAAAATACAATGTGATGCTTTGGACAAAAGGTAGTTTGCACAGATTGCCATGTTTGTGCCTAATTAATGTGTTTCTTTCCTGTTAGTTTCAAAGGTTTTATTTCTAGTCAGGAGTTAAATGGACCCATTCAGTGTTTATATTTATGCAAATGATCGTTGTGTCACTCAGGTTGCAACATTAAAGAAAAAAAGCCAGATATTTTACATGCCTTTGAGTATTGAAGTGATTGCAATTACCTACATAAAAGGAGTTGCTTTATTAATTAATTAACTTGGAGAAAAATGTCTAGTGACCCTCTGAAGGAATATCAATAACTGAAACATTAATTATGTAAATAAGATCTGCCTTTACTGCTCATTATTCATTGTTTAACATGAAAATTGCCTTTTAAAATAATGCTTCATTCATATATTTCAATAAATGTCTAGTCTGCCTAGCTTGTCACTTGGATCTAGATTTTGGGTCAAAAACTGTAGTGACATCAATACAGACCTTGGGACATTTCCTTTGAGCCTCCAACACCCAGTTCCTGATTGATGGGCTGGCATTTTTTTAGGGACAGGCTCTCTGAGGCAGCAAATGCCGTTTGGGAATGAGTTCTTGCAAAATTCTTGTCTGGAGAAAGAGTGAATGGCTGCATTTCATGGGTGAGGAAGGAGAGGAAAGAAGCAGCAAGATACTTGCAGAGCTTTTGTGACTTTCCCATGGTTTCAGGAGGGAGGCTGCAGGACTAGCCCAGCTCCAAGTGCTGTTGAGTTGTGGAATTGAATTTTTCACTGAGTCAGAGCAGCAGTACCAAGGCAAACAAATACCACAAGGAATACAACGTCAGCCCATGTGGTTGGTGACTGTGATCTTGTGCACTCAGTAAACTTGCTGGTCCCTTTTACATTTGGAGGATGTGACTGAATGCCTCCTGGCAAGTGCTGCAGGTGATTTTGTACAGGTTATTACAGAATCCTTTCCTTGCAAAGAGGAAGAGCTCTGCCTTGTTGTTTTCTAAAGTTTCACTGAGCGTGTTAGCAAATTCTGATGAAGGATTCCTGGAGGTTTTTATTCCTTTTCACATCCCTAAAGACAACACACAAAGGTTTCCAGGGTTACTTTTTGCTCAGGTAGCTGTGAGTGCACCTGTAAGAGGAGAGAGAGGAAGAGCTGTGTTTTATTCTCATAATCTCAAAGGCTGTGCTGCACATAATCTTGAGTGTGCAGACAAAAAATAGTAGCTGTGCAGTTGCAGAAAATCCTTTACACTCCACTCCCTGAAGAGCACCTGCTTATGAGCATAAGACTTTCAGATTCCCTTTTTTTAATGCCTCAGAACTCGCTTTGCCCATAGCAGGAAGGGCTGATGAAGAAATATGTGTGTCCCCCTCCCTTTCCCTTGTAGCGTGATGGATTGTGGAAGTCCTGATTGAAAATTCTAATCACAGCCTTGCAGTCCTTCAGATCACAACCCCTGACAGTTGATTCACTCCTTTTCATGCCTGCTGCCTCTGACTGCTCCTGGTGCCTCGTCTGCATGAGTCTATCATTAGCACACAAAGCATGATGGATTGGCCAGGGTACCTCTGTCCTCAGAACCTGGGAAATGCTTCTCTTTCAGAATCAAAGAACCTGGGTGTGACATCGTCATGAATGAGAGAAGAAAGTAATACAGTGTTGGAGGAGCCTGTTTGCTGCCACTGTTTAGAGGGAAAATGATGCATTATGGGGACTGTAAGTACCTGGCCTGTTTGTTTGGGGGTTGGCTCCTCACTGGGAACGATGCAGAAAATCACAGGTGTGGAGCAGTGCATGAGCTGAGTCTGGCAAGTGCACAACTGTTTGGAAATCAGGGCTGTAAACACTTCAAAATGCTACTTCAGCCTGTTAATGAAATCATCTAAGTTTCAGTGAGATCTGATGGCCAAGATGATTACAAATGATCATTATTTTGATACTGACGGGGTTCGATTCACTTTGGTGGATTCTCTTCTACAGACCTCTTCAACAGGAAACTTTTGCAAATGTTTGCATCTTGCAAATGCTTTTATTCATCTGTGTGACTTGGCATTTAATGTTTCAGTGAACAAGACAGTTAAGTTTTGGCTCCAGTGAAAGATTGATAGGAACAATTTTCGAATGTGGTATCACAACAAAGTGAAAATATGTCATGTTCAAATCCTGAGCTCTGATGCGTCATGTGGTCTTGTAATAAACGAAATAGCACTACCAACCTGACAGATGTGCAAGAAAAAGGTTTTAAATTTATGATGATTAATTTTCAAGATGAACTGCAATGAAAAAAATTGTTAGTAGATACTTAAAGAAGGTAAGGGGAACCAGCTTTCTGAAATGAGAACAGGCAGGTAATGATAAAGCTGCCCTCACTTCTATGCTTTGCTTTCTGAAATTTTAGCAGTGGGAAAATTCATATTCTGGCTGCTGCAGCTGGCATTAACAGCTACTCAGGCAAGTGTGACATCCTATGGAAATTGCACTTCTTGGATTTGTGCTAGTGTTTCGTGCTGGTTGTCTTGGAAGTAGGAGTAACTCAAAGCAGGGTTTCAGTAATTCAAAGCTGAAGGGTTTCCACCTGGTGATTCTTTCAGAGCCATCAAAATAAAAAGGCACTGAACTTCTTGAGAAAACAGAAGTAGCTTGATACTACCTTGAAAGAAAACCACGTTTCTGAAACTCAGCATGTTCGTTCATTTTGAGGATTTGCCACTTGAGCAATGACTTTATTTTGCAGTAGGACAGTTAAATGTAAAGCATATTGTTTGGTAATAAACTGATTTAGTTAAACATTTTTAGGTAATTTCAGGCTAAAAACAGCCCCTGATAGCCTTTAGTGAAATCTACTCCTGCCAAATGCAAGAAGATAAATGACTGCCCATCCCTCGCAGCAAACTCCATTATTTCAAGGAACTGTGTCCCAGTGAGGCCAAAACTGAGCCTTCCACTTGGAAATGGAGAAAAACAGCCTCAGAAGGGATGTGGGTTGTACTTTTTTCAGAACAGGAGTTCAGCAGGGGGGAAAAAATCCTGTGTCAGTGTCATGTTATTTTGAAACAAACAAAATGCCTTTAAATGGAGATGTTTTGTTTGTCATTGGCACTATAAGCTTTTATATGGGAATGTTTTAGGTTGACATGTTGCGTGGGAAACCCCAGCAATTGTCTGCCAGCTGTTAATTTCAGGCACTCTGAGAACAGCTGGTCTATAGCATCTCCTCATATCTGATCTTCCTCATCTTCAACAGTGTTTCCTCTTCTCTGTTAAACACACTTGATGGTTCTAGATTTTTCCCTTATTATTTGAGGGAAATTATAATTATTATAATTATTTGGGAGAGTAGTTGTGGATCTCAAGGCAGTATTTTATCTGTGGATTGCAATTTAATTTCACTTAATATAAAGTAAAAATTCTAGAAGCCATTTTGGCTGTCTGAAGATAGATCTGAATGCACGTCTCCATTTTTTTCCTGCAGAAATACTTGTCAGAACAAGGTCTCTGCTGGTCCCTATCAGGTCCCTGTCTTACTGTGCCCAGAGGAAAGAAAAACCAAAATGTCTGAAGAGCTTAAGGATCCAAATATAAAATTAGTATAATAAGTATAAAACTGTCAAAACAGATGAGATGTATCAGGAAATGTACAGTATATCGTGTTTGCTGCCTTTAGTGCACTTTGTAATGGCTTTCCTACAAGTTGCTTTGGTCCTGTCTTTATTATCAGGAATTGTTTTTATCCACTGAAATCTTCAAAGAATAGCCAAGATCATGCTGAAATTTAATGTCTTTGCCTCCTACTAAGGCTAGTGTCTGTGCTGGAGGGAAAAACTTTATTTAGCAAATGCTTGTGAATGCTCTGTCCCTGCTCTGGAATTGCCAGTAATCCATTGAAATCTACCAAAACCAGAATTTTTCCCAATCTTACTTTGTTTTTGAAATGAGAATACTCTGTGAGACATCCATGGTCAGCACTGATCAGTTGTGCTGTGGCATTTTTACAGCTGGGTAGAATTCAAAGTTTCCTAAGCACAAATATTGGCAAACATCGGAGTGTCATGTCAGTGTGTTCTGAGGTCTGTTAGCACCTGGCATGAAGTGACCTGAGGAATGTATTAGTTGCTTCCAGTGACAATTGAATTGTCTCTTTTTGTGCATTTTCTGACAAGTTTAGCTCTCCAATAACCCGTGGTTATGTGCCCTCTGAGTTGATGAAGCTTCTTAGTTTTGGAGGTTAATTCAGGGAGCATTTGAGTTACCATTGAAGAAGTTCCATTTATGACAGGCTGTGTTTTATTTTAAAGGGTGTAAAGCTTCATTATTGTGTAAGGATTTATATTGTCTGTAGTTACACACAAGATCTAATGGTCTAAAGGCAGGAGAAAAGTAGTTTTATTTTTTAAATATTATATTTTTCAGTTCTGTATTTTGTCTGTGTTAACTTCGATTTTCTCATCTGTTTAATTCAGTGAATTTCATTTTTCATTTCATTACATCAGAAAAGATTTCATGAAATGACTATAAAGGCATATCCACATTGCTCTCTATTACCATGGAGAGCTGCATTTCTGGCCTTTGTAGCTGTACCCAAATGCGCTTTAATCCAGGCAGGCAGGAGTGGTGCTCGTGTGCCAGCTGTGACAGCTCTGCTTCCAAGGCCACTGTCCAAGCCTGTCCTGCACTGTCAGGGCTCACTTTTCACAGCCTGCTCCTGCCTGGTTTGGGCTCTGACTTAGTTCTAATCACACAGCAGAATTCCTGTTTCCTAGGTCTGGGTGTAAATTAAACAGACAGAGTGGGTTGTTTTGTAATAGTTTTACATTTACTCACGTTCTTTGCTTATGAAAAAAAGGCTTTTTATTTACTAAGAAGGAAATAAGAACTAGAATATTTACTATATTATATTCATCATAAATACCATAAATATATTGTATATATTTACTATATATACAATCACTATAATGCAAGTAAGTAACTTCTTAATAGCAAATACTCATCAAACTGGGTTGATATTTGAGATTACTACTCTGAATCCTGGCAAGAGGTACCTAAATTCCATCCACCACAGTGACTAACATTTTGGCATTTACAGATGGGCCTTTGACTTTACAGTTTGTCAGATGTGACCTATGTGTCCTTGGCTGTAAATACCTGGAATGTGGAGGATGAAGCTGGAATCTATCTGTGCATGCAAATGTTTGCTCTTAAATTCACTAATAAATAATTTTCATACCTCAAGATACTTCCCCATCTGTAATGTGAGTTTCAGTTGGTACTATTGGATTCTATTGGAATTATTTGTTTTAGAGTATTAGAACTAATTTGAATTAAGGATTGTTTAAGAGTTTTGGACCTTATGTAAAATATTGTGACAGGTACTTTGGTGAGATAAACTAAACTGTTAGTGGAGATTTTAGTTTTCCTCTGAGACTGGAGAAACATTTTTCTCCTAAATAGTGAGTCTAGAGTATTTTATGTTGGTTTGCCTATAATGAATCTTTCAGTTTGTTGATGGAGCTGCTCAAACACACCCAATAATAAAGAGTGCCAAGAAAGCTGAATTTCCATCCTGCTCTGGAGGGAGTGACCAAATCACTTTTGCAGTAGGTAATTCAGTATTCTGGTTTTCTTTTAATGTGTGTCTAGCAAATGAAAGCAGACTGATCAAATGCACATTGTCAGATTTCACAGGAAGTCAGGATTTTACTTCCCCACGAAAATATGGGTTTCCCTATAGCCCATTTTAAGTCCAGTGCCATACTTTATTAGGTATTAAAAATGTGATCTGTAATAAAATTGAAAAGAATGTCTTGGTATGTTCATGTTTTAAGCAGTAATGGCTGTGGCTTGTCTGAAATGGCCTAGACTTCATTTTAACATCCAGTGACAAAGTGGAAAGGCTGTACAAACGTATTGTACTTTAATTAATGGGGGCAATACTGAGCTTTGAAAGTCCTCTGGAGCTTTTGTCTCTGTTGGAACATTGTGCTGTGAATCTTCCCGAATAGTTAAAGCAAATGAAGTAAAATAGCCTTTGGGCTATTTTGTTACACTGTGTTGTTGGAGGAAAAAAAAATTAATCCTGTGCCATTTTGCATTTGCTGTCTGTGAATCAAACTGTGAAAGCTAATTTAAAAACTTTCACACTCGGCTTGAATGAGGACTGTCAGTGCTTGGAGAATGTCAAATTGAATGCAATTAGCTGGAGTTGGGCTAGCCTAGATAAACCCATCAGCCTCAAAGTGCTCAGCCTTAATGACTGCTCTGATAAACTAACACAGAGGTTACAGGAAAGAATTTAAAGGCGTTGAAGTCCTGCTGAAAACTTGCCCTGTAGAGAAGAGGTCTTTGAAACCAAAATAGTTTGTACACCAAGGGGCAGGGAGGTGGTGAGACCCTGTGGAAAGTTAAATACAGCACAGAGGTGCAGCCAGGCAGGGGAGACAAAACCACCGATGAAGCTGCTCAGGAACTGTAAATATATCAATTATTGAAGTATTTGTTTATTGTTAAGCAGCAAGTTAGCATTTGTGGTCTCTGAAGTCACTGGGTGTCAAAGGATTTGTAGAAGAGGCAGCTGGTAGAGCTGTGGTGGAGTGAAATCTTGGAATGTTTCAGGGAATGGTGGCACTGCTGCTGTTCTGGGTTGGGGAAATAATGGGGTTTTGAAGGTCATCTCTTAATTGTATCTGTTCATCAAATGCTGCATCGACCTATAATGGGGACACAGGTCCAAACTTAATGGATGAAGTGTCATACTGTGCCTGGTTCAGTGTGTTCAGAGTAACTTTCAGATGGGATGTGAGCTGGCTGCAGGCGCTCAAGGAACAGGGAGTTTAGGAAAAAGACTGGAGGAGAAATAGGTGATGAACAGCTGAAGGTGTGAGAACAGTTATCTACATCAGCTGCTAATCTGAAATATAATGACTCTTCCCTTGGAAGATGGGATGTTTGCCAGTCAGTGGACTGTGGCTTCTTGGATATTGTTTTTCCATGAGAACATGTCAGGAAATGTGTTTGGAGCTCATTCAGAGCATTGCTTTTTTTCTTTTCTCTCCACTTTTTCTTGGAGAAGACTCCCTGCAGAGTTTTATCTCCAGGTGCTGAGTGAGGTCTTAGCCCAAGTTATTCCCTGAGAATTGTAGTGAGTGACCCCTGATTTTCCTCATGGAGAGAGAGCCCTGATGGTAAATTGAAAAGAACTGAGTCTGTAAATTAGCATTTTACATGCCATCCCTTCTCACATGAGCAACATGAATTGTGCAGACAACAGCAGCATTTTTAGTTAATGAACCCAGCCATGAGCACTGTTCACATTTAACATATTTACAGGGGGTAGCATCCAGTCAAAAAATTCCATTAATTCTTTTTGCATGAATATTGTGTGCTTGAGTGCATGCATTTATGTGTGCATTTGTATGTATGTGTACACTATTAGTGTATGCAGTGTTAAAGCATATAGAGTAATTCAAGAAAAATCACTGAGGAGGTTTCATTAGGCATGTAAATGTATTCAGCAGAAGATTTGAAATAACTCTTTAATGGAAATAAAGGAAAAACTGTGCCATTTGACATGAGAAATCTATTTTGAACTATAGTATATGCACAGTCTGTTTTCTGCTTTCCCTTTCTTGAAATTGTTGCCTGAAATATTATGGTGGCGTGCAAAGGCTTGAAGTTTAATTTTAAATTTATTTTGCCTGAATGCTGCCAAGGTATTTTTACATAGAGAGTAAAATTGCAACTTGGTAATATTTGGCACTCAATTTCTATAGAAATGGCATTCAGGATCCAACTTTGGGCCCATATGTAAAATAATATGAAATCACACACATGTTAATGATGATTTTAAAATATTTTCAGGACTATGTAAATGTAATTTCTGCCTTGATTTTGTTAGTTTTATGGGCAGCAGGGGAGAGAGTTTGTAACAGTCATATATATGTATATTTAAAGCTGTGAATGAATTTTTTTCAATCTGTTAATCCAAATGTTCTTTAATGGCTAAAAATAGAATCAAATTACTTCATATAAAAAAATCTGGGACTTATTTACTGAGCTTCAGGCAGAATTATTCTTCCAATAATATTCTGAATTTTCTTGAAGAGAGTGCTGAAAGGTTGGTGTGCTGCTGAAGGCTGAACTTCCTCACCTGTGATTGCTGATAACCTGATTGTCCTTTCTGACTTCAGTCCTGATAAGAATGCCTGTTTGGTGAAAAAACCCAATATTGTAAAGGCTATTACAATATGAAGTATTTGCCTTGAGGTGTTCAACATCAGTTATCAGTGTAACTTTATCTTCAACCTCTCTGTCATCATCTTGGACAGCACAGAACCTTGAGCTGGGCCTCCTTATGGGGAATGCTGCTTTTCTCAGTGTTGCACCTGCAATCAGCTGGCTCAGGGCTGAGCCTGGTACTTTGCTGTGTTCCAGAGTTGGTGTCACATCTCCAGTGGGATGTAATTCATGGGGAGGACCAGAGGAAATGAGAGAAAGACTTTTTTTCTTGTTGAATGTCACATTTCCCATTATTTTCTGATGTGTTACCACTCATGCAGATCCTTGTACTCATTTAACTGCTTAAGAGTTCCCCATCTGAATAATCAAACACTTTTTTTTTTCCCCTTCCCTGACATGTTAGCCTGGCAGTGGTTTGGTGGTTCCTTTTTCTGGAAGTGCTTCCTTTTGCAGTCTCTAACCTGACCAGCTGGGTTTTCATCCTGTTAGGGTGTGAGGTGGTCATGCCCACCTGGTTACATCACAGTGGGGACCCTCTATGGATGTCTGTCTGCAAGGAACTAGGATTATTTCCCAAAGGAAATCTTTGGTTTAAAGATGCACCACGAACTCTCTGTGTGGTTGGTTGGTTTTATTTACTAAAATAGTGCTCAATAATGCAGCATTTAATGAAGTAGTGAATGCTCTGAGCATTCACAGCTCAGGACTGTGTTTTGTCTTTCCAAGCACTTTCTGGCACCCCTTTGACACAGAGACCTGAAAGCCACAGCTAGAATTGAACATCCTGTTTTCCTTCCCTATCCTGTTTTTCCCAAGTCATGTTCGAAAGGGATTCCCTGCTGCCAGACCCAAATCCCACGTTGCTGATGTCACTTTTGCAGGAGTAGGTGCTGAAGGAACGCAGCTTTGGAGCTGAATTCTGGAAGGTGCTGCAGTGTGGTTGTTGTACACCTATGCTGCTGCTTTTACCTGCATGGAATACTCACACTCACACACACACAAAAAAGAGAAGTAAATGACTGTTCCAGAGCCAAGCACATCAGTAGAGAGGCTGAATTTATCATTGTCCAGGTGGAATGAAAAGTTGTGTGTGCAGTCGCAGAGTAACTTCTCTTTTCTCGTGACACCTGTAGGTACAGACAGTCCCTGCTGGAGGATCAAAGTCGGGGCTGTGTGCTGAGGGCAGCCACTGTCTGTGGTCATTGCTTGCTGAGCAGGAGGAGGAGGAGGAGGAGGGATGATCTCATGCCTTGGGGCAGCAGGACAAGGTCTCGGAGGTTGAACTCTGTGTGCCATTGCTCCTGTGTGTGTCATGCAAGAAGTCAGCCCTGGCACTTCACTCTGGTAAAGTTACCAGGAGCTAAACCCAGAACTCATAAAGGGAAATATCACACAGCTTTAACACATTGTGGTTACCAGGCACCCCTATAATTAAACATCAGCAGTAACCAAATCTCTTTTAAAATGGTCAGAAAGACTGATAAATTTCTTGTCAAGAGTATTAGGTTTAACTCAAATTTTTTTTACATGTTTTGGGCTACTGTAACGTGCATTTCCTTGGTTGGACTACCTGAGCTAAGGGATTAAGTACCATTAATTTCAGCTCCTGTGTAGGTGCCTGTAGCTTCTGTATACCTGTGAGTTCCAAGTATAAAGGGTTTTCACAACCGTGATTTGAAATAAATCTAGAAAATTCTTCTAAGCACTGTTTGCAAAAGAAGCAATATTTTAGAAAATTAAGTGAACTTTTCTTTGCCAGTGTGATGCCATGTCAGTAGTCTCTTGTTGGCTGGTTGGTTGGCTTTTGTTATTTCATTTTTAATTGACTTTATTGCTAGGCACTGTTTTGTCATGTTACTATGCCCAGTGTAATATGAATCATTCTACCTATGTTTTGATAAAAATATATCTGAGAAAGAAACCCATTATGCATCTTTTTTTTTAAGAAACATCTCTATGCTCTTATTAAAATTAAAGAATATAATGTATCTTAGGCTTCTTAAAATCTAAGTAGGATGAAGAATTCATTGCAGATGATCCTGTGGAAAGGCTTTGCAAGAGGAGGGCAATCAAGTAGGGATAATTAGAGTTACTATTTAAATATGCAGAAAGCAAAAAGCTTATCTGGAAGAGCAGAGTGAAGTGTAAGTACAGCGTAAGACTCACGTAAGGATGATTTGCAAGCAATAAAATCACACCTCCCTGACTTTGTAAGTACAAACTAATAAGCAGTATTTAATAATGGAGACTGTAATAGTGTGGGATATAAACCCAGTGGAATGTGATTTTACCATTAGATCTTACCTGAAGGGGATGGATTGCTTTAGCACTGACAGAGTGAGGATTACAGGTATTTGGAATGTGTGTGCAGTAAGGGATGAGAGTAATTGCTCAAGATAATCTCTGAGCAGTTCACTCAGAATAATGATAGGGAGTTGGTGGGATTTCTCTTCCCAGGTTTTACTTCTTCCTCTGAATCAGCCTGAAAGTGTGAACACCTCTGATGGGACTCTTGCTGCTCCTGTGATTTGGGAAGGTTTGCTGCAGAACAGAATTAATGTGCTGCTAAGAACAAATCCTCCTTGGCAGAGGAATGGGTCGGATGGTCTTCAAGTTCTTAATCATCCCTGATTTTGTAACTCTGTCATTATTTTCATTCATTAACTTGAGTGGGTAACACAAACATCACACTTCTTCCAAAATTTATATTTTTACTGCCTGCCATTTAGTCTGTTGATCTGAAAAAAAGCCCAAACCAAAATGTTCAAGTGGTGCATAGGCAATAACTTCACTGAATGTGTATTTATCTGAATGGCTTTAATTGGGCATCATCTGCAGCCCCACCATGTCCTCAGAGCCTGCCTGCTTTCACAAGCTGGGCAAGGCCAGGCCTGCCTGATGCTGGGCTTTGGGAGGCAGGGGCTGCTGGAAAGGCTGGAATTCAGGAGCTGGTTCTTCCCGGGGGCTCAGCTCCAGGGCAGTGGCTGCCAAGGGTGCCCTGCTCAAAGGAGAAAGGAGCTGGGGGCCTGACCACTGGAATTCCTTTGAGCTCCCCTGGCCCTTTCACAAGGCCATGGGTGCTTAACCCATGGTCCTGGCTACCTTCCAAGTGGAGTAATTAAATTCTGCACTCCTGAATTCCCTCTCCTTTTAATGGATTTGGAATTCTTCACCTTTTGGCTTTAAACTCGCCTGGCAAAACAACTGTTTCTCATTACAGCAAGGGCTTTATTCACATCAGGCTATATTAGCCTTGAATGTAATGTACATTGCTTTAAGTGTGCCAGGTGTTTCAGGAGAGCAGTGTACAAGGGAGAACAACATTTTACTTCTAGTTTTAATTGATTTTCTTTGCTGTACTGAAGTGCACCCATTTGATGGTTATTCCTGTTCGCTCTCTCAGTTTACAGGCCTTGTTGAGACTGTAGAATCAAAGGCAATTCATGAAAATATTTTAGATCTTTGCTGCATCCAGGAAACCTTCTGTTTGACTCTCTGTGCAGCTTTCATCTCTTTTGTGTAGTCAGTGAAATCTAGGGCATCACTGGAATTCAGTTTATACTGTGTATCCAAATGTTCACCTGCTCATGGAGACTGCTCAGCACTTCAGAGGAACCAGCTGGTAAACAAGGGAATCTGTGCTACAACTCCCCTAAAATATGGCTTGGTTTCTACTGTGCCAGTAATTTCTGTTCATGTACTGGAGCCTAAATAATTGATTTTTTCAGTGTGTGCCACAGCACAGCATTTTAAAGGCTGCCTTGTCAATGAGTACTGTGATTCTGCAGAAATTTTAATTAATGAATAGGGATGTCCAAAAGGTGTAGGCAGTAACGAGAGTGAATACTTGGTTTAAATCTGGGAAGGTAATTTCTGGACAGGATAAATCTTTGATATGGATAAAATTCAGATTAGTTCACTTCATGGTTCACCTGGCCCTAGTGATACCTACACTTAGAACTTGTGAGCAGTGCTGGCTCACAATCAGAATATGTTTTTCCCTGCCTAAAATGGAATTCTATTAGTCAATTCACATTAGCCAAGTCTGAAGTCTGTGTCTGGTTGGATTTATTTGCACTGGGCTGATGACAGAGCTCTGTTTGGCTTTTTGTTTGACCTGGATATGTGTATCTTCCTTACTGCTGTCAGTCTGCTCTTAGGCTGCTCAATGAATACTCCTGTTACTGAAAATCCGAGATCTGTAGTCCTTTATTAAATTATAGAGTACATTACTTGCTGCTTTAGTATTTACCTTTGGGCATTAGGACTCTTTTTGCTAGAGAATAACCTGGTACAGGGTTTTGTGGGAGCTTTTGAAACCTCTCTGAAAGAAAAAAAAAATCATCCAAGCACATCTGGGAATCCCTTAAAAAAAACCAAGTGGTATTAATGAGCACATCTGCATTTTTTTTAAATATAGTATATTTTATGTAAATGATTGCACAAAAGTCTTTATAAGTAGGAAGGTCCCACCTGTGTTATGGACTATAAATTCACTTTGTACAGCATTCTGTCCCTTTCTCTGTGTGAATTCCAGAGGACAGCCCCAAACTGACAGAAAGCCTTTCTGTTGTGGACTTGATTTTGTTGGTAGGCAGAGAGGGCGGGCAGAACCAGCATCCTGTCTTTCATCCTTCTGGGTGAGGATTAATCATGATCACAGCTGCAGAATAATGCAGATCTTAGCTGGGGCTGGCGAGGGGGAAGGGATGGGTATGGGGGGAGCAGAGGACATCTCTGTCTTCCCTCCTGCCCTTTATGGAGGAGTTGGAAGGAGCAGATTCCTACCTCTTTTTTTTTAAACTAGTTAATCTTTCATGCATCTTGTGGTTTTTTCCTTTAATCATAAAGAATGCACTCGATTTACTGGTAACACACACAGAATGTTTGCGTGGCTTCCTTGTTTCCTTGATGATACATCAGGCACTGGGTGCTGCGATTCTGCTGGTTCAGAGGCACACAGATTTACACCGGTGACTTTTACTGTGTCTCTGTAGGCAGCCCTGAAATGCCTTGCAGGTCAACTGTTTTTGAAATGGATGAAAGTGTGCTAATTCCTTCAAGGTAAATCAGAAGGATTATGACATCTAGGAAGAGGAATCTGCCAGTCAGTTCTGAAGCAATATAAGCAGGACTGACCCAACAGCATCTCTAAAGCTTCCAATAAAATTGCTTGAGGAGTCTGCCAAGAAGCCAGATGCTGCTGCTGGAAAAATACCTTCTGTAGCTTGGCATTTGTCCTGTAATTGCTTCCAAGAGAGAATAAACTGTAGCATGACAGTGGAAGGTGAATGGTTCCTCACCTCATGCTGCTTGGTGATTTTTTTAAAATATTTCACATATAAGCATTATTTTCTGATTGTGTTACCACTCATGCAGATCCTTGTACTCATTTAACTGCTTAAGAGTTCCCCATCTGAATAATCAAACCCTTATTAAATTTTTTGCACTGACATGTTAGCCTGGCAGTGGTTTGGTGGTTCTTTTTCCTGGAAGTGATTCCTTTTGTAGGGTCTCTAACCTGATCAGCTGGGTTTTCATCCTGTTAGGGTGTGAGGTGGTCATGCACACCTGGTTATGCCACAGTGGGGACCCCGTATGGATGTCTCTGTGTATGGAATTACGATATAGCAAACAACATCTGGCCCACACAGTTCCAAGGGTTAGACAGTCGTGTGGCTTTGCTTCTTCTTTTAGTATGTTTTCCAGTTGTGGGAAGAGCACTGTCTGCTATTACTCAGAAATGCTGCTGATTTTACCTCTAACCAGAAAATGCATGGAAGCTTTTTAGGGAGGATGCTTCCTCTCTTTGAAAATGGTTCATACTCCTGCTGATAGAAAGCAGAGGCATTTGAGGAGCAGTGTATAACCTAATCAGATACAAATGAGATGAGAACAGATAAGTGATTCCAAGCAAAGTATTTATTTGAAATTTCTCCAGGAAAATCTAGCAGCTGTCCTCAAATACTTCTCTTTGGTGTCATGCAGGAGCCTGCCTGCTGTCCATCCCAGCAGTCCTGTGGGATTGCCTTCAGGACTGGTTTGAAAACTGAACTATTCAAATGGAATGGTCAAAAGTAATTCTGCTGCTAAAACTCATCAGAGAATCACAGAATGGCCTGGTTTGGAAGGGACTTTAAAGCTCATTGAGTTTCAACCCCTCTGCCATGGGCAGGGACACCTCTCACTATCCCAGGTGGCTCCAAGCCCTGTCCAGCCTGGCCTTGGACACTTCCAGGGATGGAGCAGCCACAGCTTCTCTGGGAACCTGTGCCAGGGCATCCCCACCCTCACAGGAGAGAATTTCTTCCTAATCTCTGCTCTAAACCTACTCTCTGTCAGTTTGAAGCTGCTCCCCCTTGTCCTGTCACTAAATGTCCTTGTGAAAAGTCTTCCTTGTGGGTTCCCTTCAGGTACTGCAAAGCCACACTTAGCTCACTTTACAAATACTGATATTTGTTGGTTGTGAACATGAATGTAAAAGTAATTATTGCCTGTTTGTGTGATTTCATACAGTCCCAGAAGCCTCTTGCTTTTTTCCCTTTGCTGTGCTAGACAATGAACTTTGGTAGGAGTCAGGTGGTTGAGTTTGAGGTAATAAAGCAAAAGTCCATTTCCAGCAAGGTGAATTCCTTTGATCAGTTCTCCTAATACTTAACAGTCAAGGGAACAAGGGCTGAGTGCTGAAAAATAACAGTGAACAAAGATCCTGGCAAAGGGGCTTTTTGTTATTGTTGGCCTTTGGAGGGTTTGCTTTGCTTTGCTTTAGTGTCAGGAAGCTTCAGAGAATGGAAGGGCACAATGTACAGGTCAACTCTTGTGGCTGAACAAATCTCTAAGGGACCTAGAACAGTTGGTGCAAAATTCACATCCTTTAAGAAGATCAGTGTAAGGCATCTCTCCAAACTTTACTTCATTTTTCAAAGTATAGCTTAAGTTATAGTGCTGTTATTTTATTTAAAAGGAATGAGAAGGTGAGTTTCAGTTCAGTCTCACTTGAAATATTAAGAAAATGATCCAGAAATTGAACAAAAACCAGAGCTGAATCAAGATATTTCTGTGGAGGACAGGAGATGAACAAGATTCCTTCAACTTACTGTGCCAGTTCAAAACATGCTGAGCTGTCCAGGATGCGAGATGTTTAATTCCATAACCTTTTCTTCCAATTAGAAGACACAGATTCTGATTGTGAGGAATTTGCATTCCAATATGAAACCTGGTGTCTGACATTGCTTTTACCTTCTCCCTGGTGATGCTCCTAACTGCACACTTCTCCCTTTCCTCCAGTGTGATGATTGCACCACTGCACTTTAGTAATCATTTAACAGCTCTAATTACAGAATACCGTGATCCCAACTGTGTACTTTGTCCCCTTTGCCTTCTTAGTCCCTGTTTCTTTGGTGCTGAGAGGATCACAAAAGCGCTGTTCTTCCACTTTGCAAAAATAAATTCCAAAGGCCCTGCTTGGGTAATGTACAGATCTGCATTTTCTTGTGGCTTTGGAGTTAATGACACTGAATTTTAGCCGTAGAGGGGTTGGTTTGTCTGCTCTTGTTTACATCAGTCATGCTGGCATAACTTCTCTGACACTAATGCAGATACACCAGCATGAAATTGGTGTAACTCCAACTCCATTAAAATCAATGGAATTAGCCAATATGAGTCAAATGCAAGGCCATTGATTTTGTGCTGGTGTGACTTTATTGACTGGAGTGGAGTGAGGCAGTTTCTGCTGCTGGGGCTCGGGTCACAGCCAGGCTGTGCCTGTGCTTGGAGTGGCTGTGGCTTTGGTTTCTTGTTTGTTCTTGCAAAGCATGATCAGAAATCCCTTCTCTTTTCTGCTCCAGGATCAGCAGTGTGTGGGCATCTGGGAGTAGTGAAGTCTTGGAGTAGAGCAATTCCTATGGGAAAAGCACTAGGTAATTCAGTTTCACTGAGCAATCTCTAGTCTCATCTGAATGATTTCCTCTGTTATCTGCTATGTGGTATCAGAGGAATGATGTGCTCTGATAAACCTGCTCCTTTTTGATGTGATACCCTGCTAAAGCTTACAAAAGCACTCTGAGTGGAGTTTTGAGTCAGAAAGTGCATTTAAAGGAATGATGAGTGCTGTATCTATACCTGCAGCACACTGGGATTGTTCCTGGTTTTCAGCTCTCTGGGCTGGAGTGCATTCCCTGGGCAGAGGAGATGTAGTTTTTCCTGAATTCAAATCCCATACCTTTAATATTTCAAAAATCCTTTAAAGCAAGTCCATGTCTTCTATTTTGCCTTTGTTGCATGAGTGCTGCCCTGTATAATAGAAAATAGAAACTGGAATATTAAAATGAAATGTTAGTAATTTGCCATTAAAAATGTTGATGAAATCAATTCATTCCTTTGAAAAGCTTCTTTTTAATCCGGTCAGCATTTTCTGTGAGTAGAAAATTCACAGCACTTCTGGTGAATAATTGGTGGAGTGGAGTGCAGCATTCACCACGACGTGGAGTGATTTCCAGGAGGAATTTCAGTAATTATTCCTGCCATCGTTGGAATACTAATAAAAATCTTACTTTAGAAATATTTTATAGGTCAGTTTTTTGCCAAGATGCTCTTCAGTGGTGAATCAGCTTCAGTGGTGCTATTTACCCCATCTGAGGAACTGGGTAACATGCCTGAAAGATGCCCTAGAGACAGAAAAATGAAGCATAGTTTAAACCACAATAACCTTAATAAAATGTGTTATTAGCCTAAGTTACATGTAGGATTTTGTTTAAAAAAGAGCTTCTTGTTTCCAGGAGATAAGAGAAGTATTTTATGAATACAGTCAACTACAGCAATAAAATACTAAGGGAAATTAAATGCTGTGGTTGGAGTACTAGGTATTTTTCTGATATTGGATGAATTAAAAAGGGTTATTTTGCAGTGTTGTTCTGGAAGACACTACAGACATAGTACAGAAAACTGCATAAAGGACATAAAACTGTTCCTTTATCATAATATATAGAAAATCAGGACTGGAGGGAAACACATGCTCATTTTAGAGCAAACAAAACTAAATATGAGATCAGGAGGCAGCTGTGAGTCTTAAAAAGCTTTCTAATTTAGGGAGTGAGTGGGAGATGAAGGGTGCTGGGTTCCAGGGGAGGGTTTGTAGGGGAATAAATGTTTGTGTAGTATCTCAGTTTGTGCATGTCAACAGTAAAACTCCTTTCACCTTTACAGGCTGCAGAAATACCAGTAAAGAAATGGCAGGAAAAGGCAGCGCTCGGCAGGGAGTGCCATAAAGGAGACTCCTTTGGCTTTGTCACTGGAAGCACTGCATTCTGCTGTTCTGGGGGCAAATGGCAAAACACAGGAGAGGGACAGACCCATGAACAATCCAGCAGAGGCTGTTTTCTGTGGCAGGGCAGCCAGAATTTCAGTGCACAGTCCTGTTAAACACTGTACAGAATTTGCTGTAATGAAGTGTCACCGGCAGCTCTCCGGTTTGCTTTTGTTTCCTCCTCATTTTCTCCTCTCTGTCAGTGTCTTAATCTCTCTTTTACCTCAACTTGCTCCTTTTCTGGTCCTTACTTGCAGGCCTTGTTAGCTGCAGTGTTTCAGTGGGTTTTGGATCAGTCCCTTGGGTTCCTGGTTGGAATTAGTGCAGTGCCTGCTGTGACAGATGAATCCTCTGATGTTCGCCAGCCCTGACCATTGGGGAAATGAGCTGATGAGTACAAAACAGTGTGAGCAGCACCAGAGGATTTCCTGGCCCCTCTCCCTGGAGGGTACAAAGAGCACTGGTGGCAAGGATGGGTTTTCCATTGTCTGTTTGTGTGTGGTCCCACTGCTGTTCTCTGTGTTAGGCTTCGAGGGCAGGTGCGAAGTGGATGAGTAACGTTTTCTCCCAGGATTGCAGACCCTTACACTTGAACTGGTTTTAGTTTTCCAGGATCACAGCTTTTTTCACTCCTGTTTTCGCTTACATTTTACCCTTTTAGTATGTTTGGGCTTTGCTTAACACTTGTAAAACCACGGGCATCAACATGATTATGTTGGGAGCTTTGGAGGAGAAAAAATTAATTGCAGGACTCCAGAGGCATAAAAGCAGGAGCTAAGGATGGGAGCACAGCTTTTGTTTTGTCAAACCAGTGTTCAGGAGGTACCATCCTCTTGTCAAATCCCACTTTGTGGCTGTGGAGAAGTTAAATACCTAGGGAATGCCAGGGCTTAGTTACAAATCCTTTCTGAGACTGCTTTTCTTTTATATAAGCAGATGGAAACTGGTTTCAGGGGAGGGAACTTCTTAAGTTTTGAAGTCCCAAAGAAAATTAATTAATTCATGTATTTGAAAGCCAGAGGGGAAGTATTATGATCATCTTGTCTGACCTCCTTCATAACTTGGGCCAAGGGAAGTCTCCTAATAACCCCTACATGAGCTCACTGAAGCGTGGTTGAAAAGACAAATGATTTGACAGAAATTGTTGTTTCACAGGCGTGTGGGGGAGGTGAGCGGAGCTTGGGACTAATTTCCCTGTGCATAAAGGGTCCAACCTGTGTTAATCCTAACTGCAAAGTGAATTTACAGAAATATTTCTCTGCTAAGGCTTTAGGTTTTGTGCTGGCGTAGGAGTAATAGAGAACACAGGCTTAAGAACTACTCCTGGAATTAAGAACTGGTTAATTCCAGAACGCGCTGATTGTGTTCCTGCTGTAGCCACTTAATAAGGCCATGGAAAATGTCAGTTTTTTGTTAAAACGAAGAGCTCAGAATCCTCTTTAGGAAAAGCTGAGGCATGCACATAACATTGCAATAGCTGAGCAGTAGCAAGGCACACAAGGAGATTGTTAGAGTGGATGGATATGTGTAAGACGGTAGATTTTTAAATTTATTTTTTTCTTCGGAAACGCAGCTAACAAAATTTTGTCTTTAGAACAGGGAGAGAATTGTGGCAGAAGTGATCAAAGCAAATAGCATCTCATTGATAAAACACGTGCTGCAGTCCTTGCCACAGTTGGGAGGCTGTGGTATTTAACAACGGTGACCTAGATTGGAGGAGACAATGAAAGCTGTTGCGGTGAGGAGCAGATTGACTGCCATTCTCATCTGGGTAATAAACGGCTGAAATATGGACAGTGCATGAAAGTTTACTAATGTGGCTTACATAAAGACCTATACTTTTGGAGGAATTGTCTCTGTAGCAAATTCAGTTTGAACTATGGCTGGTGTCTGACAGATGTTTATGTGCTCCTTTACAAAGATACCTATTACTTTATTCAAGGATCTATGAGCCTGCGAGAGTATGACCTGATTAGGTTTGAAAGTAAATCAATATGTGAACCTGTCCAAAAACAGACATGCATTTATTTTAAAAAATATTACTCAGTGGGATAGCCTCGAGGGGATATAGCTTTTCTGGAGAGTTACAGATGAGATAGCAGTCATATGTTGTTACTTTAAAATATTCAGTGCCATTCGGATGCTACTATTTCAGCTGTCCTGTTGGAAATAGCTGACAACAGGAGATGACATTCCTGATGCTTTGTAGCCACAATGGCCTTCTAAGACATTAAAACTTGCTTAACTACGGACCCCAGGGGTATTTGGTATTTATTTTTAATTTATTTTTTTAATAAGTGGACCTATTATAAATATTTCCCTTTTGTGAAGTGGCTTATGTTAGTGCTCCTTGTAGAGTTATGCAGTTAACCTTTGGGTAAATATAAATCCAAATTCTCGAAATATAAACTGTCAATCCAGCTGTGACTCGAGAGATGCTTTAAGTAAGTGCCATTGAGCTGTAAAGGCTGATGCATCCCTACTGTGCTGTAAAACTAAATATTATTAAATTGGGTTGCAGGCAGGGGGAGGGGAAGGAGATGGGGGTTGTGAGGGACATCTGTTCTGCTCAGAGCTCCTCTCCCTGCTCGTGGGGGGATTTGAAGCGTGAGTGAGGAGGGTGAGGGCGTTCCCCCCAGCACTGCTCCAGCAGCTGTGCTTGGGGAGAGGCAGCTCCCTGTCCATGGGCCTGGCCAGAGAGCTCCTGGAAACCTCACCATGGGGCTGTTCCCTCCCTGACCAGCCTTCATTTGCTTTGTCCTTCCCTACTCTTTCCTCAGCTGAGAAGCTTCATCGAGATGCTGTTGGTTTATTCAGGTCTGTTACACCAAGCAGGTGTGTTCAGCAAGCACTGCAACTTTCAATTTGTGCCTTGCTTTATTTTTTTTTTCTCCTTTTTTTTTTTTTTTGCCATGCAGTGCTTATTCAGATTCCACAGAGGGGGGAACAGGGAATTTTGTATTTCAAAATCAGTTCAGCAGATTTTGAAAAGCTATCTTTGAATATTCTATAATACACAGACAGATTTGAAGAGCTTATTAAAGAAAGCCCCTGACACACTTCAGCAATATTAAATCACTTCAGACGGTGCATGGCAGTGTAATGTTACTGAAGCATTTTAAAATGTTAAAAGAGCCTGGATTTGAAAGTACTGGTGGCTTCACAGCCCTTACTGTGAAAAGTGATTTCAAGTGTCAAAATTATTCCAGTGTTTGCAGTCTGTTACTTTCTTAAATGACAAAGAAGGGACATTAGTAAATAACTCTAACTGCAGTTAATCTCTGGCCATCTAACCAGCTGATATGCTGGGTTAATATCTTTATTAAATGCTTATTTAATAAGCGGGCAGCTGTTCCAACAGGCCAGATGGACTTCTCTGTAATTGTGCTAATAATGAGAACTTTCTCACAAGAAGAAAGGGCAGTAAGAAGATGCATTTGGTGGGGGAACATCCTGACAAATGGCTTCAGGGACAGTCTGGTCCTCTGCCCTCGACAGACTGGCTGGAGTAAGTGGTTCATCCCTCAAAGCAGGAAGGACCAGCAGTGAGAATTGGAGCAATGGGTTCTTTTTGGCTTAGATGTTTATTCTTTGTGTGTTCTTTGCCTCCAGAGCCCTGACATCCCCAGTCCTGCCTCCCTGATCCTGCTCCAGCACATTCCTGCTGTGGGTTCACACCCGGTGCATTTTTGTCCCCAGCAAATACACAGCTTTCTCCCTAAATGTTATCTCTCTAGATGTTATCTTTTTGCACCTATCCCATTTATATTTCATGGGTTTAGTTAACTGTTTTCAGAAATCTTTGCAAGAAAGATTACTAGATGAGTGTTAAAATTACAGCTTTGTTTGCGTGGAGACAGAGTCTTTTATACTGGAAACATTATCATAAGCAAGAGGAGTGGCAAAGTATGATGTTCTCAGCGTGAGCAATGAATAATTCTTCATTTGTCTTTGTTCAAGTAGGAGAATGAAAGCACTGAAAGAGAATTGGAGGAGTAAAAATCTCTACTTACTCTCTGGCAATATGGAATTGGTGCATTTAAAAATTGAGTCCTTGCAGGTTTTTTTGCTTTTGGTGACATTTCCAGCTACTTCCTGCATTGTGGTCTCTGTCCTCCAGCTGCTGGTCCAGAAGTGCTGGTCTTCTCTACCCCCTGAGCAGTGTCTCTAGGCTGTGAAGGCACCTTGGATATGCCAAAACACCTCTAATACAGATGTTTGAGGTAGTCACAGATAATTATGCTTAAGCATCTAAAATCATGGACAACTGGCTCAGTAGATGGAGAACTTCATGTGTTCCTCCCTTGCGATGGTTTGGCTTTTTTATTCTCTTTTCATGTTTTAAACCCAGAAAATGACTGTTCCTTTTTGTTTCCTTCCCTAACAGCACTCGAAAGGAGTGAATGAGATGAACTGTTTGGGTTATAGTGTCTGAAAGGCTAAATTATTCTCTTGGAGAGACGTTCTAAATGAGCCTGACCGAGATCCTGGATCTGTGTGAAGAGGACTAAGGATATAGGATGTCAACTGAGACAGAACTTCAAGTGGCTGTTAAAACCAGCACAAAGAAAGACTCCAAAAAGAAAGGTAGTGACTCATTTCTCTTTATTTGTGTGTGTTTTGTACTTAAATCAGCTCCTACATCAGCCACCTTTGGCACATCTGTGGCTCTTCTGTTCTCTGTGTGCTCAGTGAAAGTGGGATTTGTTAAGCTCAGTGGAAGTCTGCTGCAGAAATATGGGGTTTGATTCTCTAACATAAAAAAACATATCCTTTTGAAAGATGAGAAAAAAATTAGCATATTATTTATGGTTCACAAAGAGAAATACTGTTTTTAAAATTACTCAACAAAAGATCACTTTTCTTTTTCTCTGCTGATAAACACATTTTCTTCTAACGGCTTTTTTCCTGCTTTGTTTTAAACCAACCAGAGCTCAAATGCACTTTCTGTTCCTGGAGTTTGAATTTTACTGACACTTTGTGAAGTTAGAGAACTCAGTAGCAATCTGTGGAGAGATTAATTAATCTGGTATAGGAAAATATAAACGAGGAGGAAGAAAACTCAAAATTAAGGAGAAGCTGTGGAGAAATGCATGGTTGGTTAGTTCATATTTGTATTTACAATTTTGCCTCAAACTGTAGAGCAGTTCTTTAGAGTGATAAGTGTGAGAAATGGGACCATATGAATTTGGTGCTTGTGCTTGTTTAAAGACTCTTTGTAGGGATTTTTCTCCTTACATTTTTATTAGTATTTTTATTGCTTATGGTTTTAAGTACTGATGAACTTGGAGCCCAAGACCTTAAATTGTAGTGCTAGTTCTTGCTGCTCTGTGTAGCCATATTTGGTTATTTTTTTAAACATACACATGAAACTGAGATCGAAAACAGATTTAATATGAATTACTCAAATAAAAAAGTAAGGCAAAAAGAAAATAATCATACTAAATAGTTTTAATACTCAACACGGCAAGATCTGAACTTTCATGTGAGCTCTGGAGTTTGTAATTCTGTTTCCTTCTGTGGATGTGTCATTTAGCCATTTACTTATGAGGGTTTTTTTCATTTTCCTAAGACAAAAAACCCCCTCATCTTTGCTTATATATGTATAATGCAATTTTACTCATGTATAATGCAACTTTATAATGTATAATGTAAATTTTACTCATAGTAAACTTGAACTGCTGGGCAGCAATACCATTAACTGCAGCAGTTCTACCAAAACATTTACTAAGGCCTTGTGTTCCCTTTGGCTTTTGTATCAGAAATCTTTATCCTAGAGTTTGTAGAAAACACAGCAATTAAAAAATTTCAAGTGTTTGTTCAGGAAGATAGTTTAAAAACCTTATGACTGCTCTAGGCCTACACTCACAAATCAAAAATGATTCATTTAAGATTAAAAAGCTCCAGTTGGGAAAGGCAAGAAAAGGGGAACTTTGATGTAAATGAGAATGTGATCTAAGATGTTTAAGGCAAATAAAGTGGTTTGGTTGTATGATCATTCAGTTTTTGGGGGCAGGCAGTAAATTAAAAAATGTCATTTCTTTGCAATATGGATAACATCTTTTTGATGTGTGTCTCCTATGTTATTTCTTCTGCTGGAGGCTGAAACTTTTGAAACCAGCAAACAAGTCTTTTAGGAACTTGATGTTTATGTTAATAAAATATTCAGCATCCAACTTGTAAAAACATTTCCATAAATCACAATAGCTGAACACTTCTCTGCCCAAAATCTGATTCTATCCCCCAAATGGAAATTCTGAAAATTACCTTCAGTGCTGAGGGGGAGTATAAAATATGTTGTGTGGCAGTGATGTGAGTGTCTGGAGAGCTGGAAGGGACAGGGAATGGCAGTGGCACATCCCCAGGGTTATTCTGGCTCAGTGCAGCCTGAGTGCATCCATCCCATCAGCCATCCCAGGGCCGGGGCAGGGAGCGCTTCACACAGACAAGGTACACAATGCACACACTGTGCGCTATTCAAATCCCACAGAACCACGGTCAAAAGAAACTTGGTGTGCTCATCTACTCGTCATTGAGTTGTATGCACTTCCCTGTGTTCCAACAAAGGAGCCCTACTCTGTATAGTGGGAGTGATGGACACGTGAAAAACAGGGATTTTTTTTTCCCTTTTTTTCCCCAGGTTCATTAACTGCGAGCAGTGGCAGGTAGCAAGTGCTAACATGAAGTTTTTTATGTTGCTAATCAATGAGTTTGATTATGCAATGGAACTGAGTATTCCCAGGAAATCAGTCTTTGCTGTATAAACAGAAATTTCAACTCTGGTGTTTTTATTTTTTCAGCTCTGGTGGTTTTTATTTTTTCAGCTCAGTGTTTTGTTGCACTTCTGCAGGAGCCATGCATCCCCCTCCATCCAGAGCAGGAGCGGGCCTCTTTTGCTGTGTTATCCATGTTTTGGTAGTTCTCCTGCCTTCTGCAACTCACAGCATTGCATGGAATGTCTGTCCCACATTTGTATCCCACTCTGGAGGTCTGGGGTGCCTCTGAGGGGATGAGGATTAGTGTGGAGATGGAGCATGGGACTGGGTTCTTTCCTGATCTCAGCCTAAATCTTCTGTGTAGAGTCAGCTAAATCTTTAGTTCTCTTCATCTGCATAAACAGCCAGTAAGGTGGTTTTTATTATTTGGAGTGTTGAAATAAAACAAATCTTAATTCCTAGGATTTGTGAGGTGTATGGATATAATATATATATACACACACACTTTATATATACTTTATATATACTTAATATATATATTCTCTCTATATATATCTTTTATATATATGTATATATACACTTTATATATATATATATATATATATACACACTATATAAAGTATAAAGTGTCAGATAAATGTGAGCAGCTCTTCTTACTGATGTACCATGGCCAAAAAGAAAGCAGTGACTTGTACATTTCTTGTACATTTGTGGTAATGATGCCTACCTTGAGTTAAAGCCACTGTGATGTCATTAGTTAACAATTTAATAACCTGGACAGGTTAGGAAAAAAGTCCAGGAGGAGTCTAATGATATTTAGTGTGAGTGCAAAATCTTGCTGCTGGGATGGACTAACTCCCTGCCAGAAAGGTGGAATGTGTGGTTGAAGTTTCTTTAGGATTTCATATAGCTGATTTTAGGCTCTGTTACATGGACTGCTGACTTTTGGTTTGATTATGGTTGATTATTGATTATAACAGGGAAATAGTTTGATTTGTGCTGCAGATGGGGCAAATTACAATGCTGGTGCAAAGATTTGACCAAATATTTCTTTGATGTGCTGGGCACACACAGAAAACTCTTTCTGTAGGCACATGCAGAGCAGTTCCCTTGGGAACACTTCTGTTTAGGCATGGTTTTTACAGCCATGAGCTTTGTGGTCATGGCCAGCTCTGCAGCGTCTGCACTGCCATCTGAGCTGGTTTGTGAGGCAGTGTCAAGAACTTAAATACAAAACCCTCTCAGAAGCTGCTGTTTGCACAGAATCACAGCTGAGGAGCTCTGATGTTCTGTGGGTAAGTTCAATATTTACACGATCATATCAGACTGTAATTTTGTATGTTAACATTATCACCCTGGATAACCTTAAAAGCAGGCTGTTGAAAAACCAGGTACAAATTTTGCCTTGGATTCAGCCCATATTGATCTGATGGATCCAGGGTTGCGTGGGCTCTAGAAGTGATTTCTGGTCACACTCCTGGAAGAGGGGTTGGAATGTTAACTGACCTGGAAATACCATTATGGGAACAGAAGTGAGCCAGGCACCTCCCTTCCTCTGCAGATTGTCACTTTTTCCTCCCTGGGCTGTGAAGCTCCTTGTCCCTTGAGGAGCAGTGTTTCACCCTGACCTCCAGAGCCCTCCTTCCTCCACTTTATTCCATTTTACAGGCTTACAGTGCACTAGGTGTTATTAGAGGAGATTATATTTCTGCCATCCCCCACCTCCAGCCCTAATCTTCATGCCACTCTTGCTGATATCTGCTGGTAACTTCATTGTAATTATCTTTTTTGCTCACATTTTAAAAGATATCCTGGAGAGGTTTCATGCTGCTCTCTAAGTGGAAATGGTGAAAAATTCTCAGGAGGTTTAGAAAGCTCAATTTGAGGACTTTTTTTGGTGATACAATTTTTTTTTTGGTGAGTTTGCCAGAAGTCATGTGTTCTTTAAGAAGTGTTTAGAGAATTAATGGTATAACTAATGCACTTTAAATGCTGATGTTATTTTGTTTGTTTATGTCATCTGGTTCATTAAGAAGTGGATAAAAATTGTGCGTTTGTATCATTCAGGATAGGAAATTAGAGGTTTTTTATTAGCCAGAGTTGTTAGAAACATAAACCATGTTAGTCTTGTAGTACATGGGGGAAAAGCCTTGTTGTAAGTGTGTATAGATTATTGAATCAAATTGAAAACATTTACTTGAGCCTATCGGAATTAAAATTGATTTAGAAACCTCTCTGGGGGAAATGTGTTGCATTGATGTTGAATTCACACTGATAACTGCCTGGGAAAATCCCTTCTTGCAAAATTAGCTGAACAGAAAAATTGAAATGGGAGGTCAGTATAGAAGTGAACCAGGCTACCAGATTCTAGCACAGATCTGTGTGTGGGGAAAAGGCATGGGGACTTTTCTAGAGATTTAATCTCTTCCTCCTGCACTTAAATTCTGTAATTTTTCTGTTTGAAGATTAGGGCTTGTTCTGCAATTCCATCTCTCATTGTATCCCCATTATAAGACGCCTGAGTCAATTTTCAAAATGACAGGGGCTTGTAAAGAATGGAAGCACGTTCAGAGAGGAGCTTGGGCACGTTGGCACTCAGCATGATGGTGGTTGATGCTCAGGTCCCCTTGGGTGAGATTTCCTTGCTTATTGGGTTTCCAGAGCGTGTGGGAAGCACGTGGCATCTGGGAGCAGCTCAGAGCAGGCAGGGCGCCAAGCTGGGGATTGCTGCACCCAGCCAGTAGGAATGGGACATTTAGGGAGGGTGGGACGTGCTCTGCTGGAGCTGGAGGTCTTCTCCTGGCCTGGGGTTGGGCGCTGTGTCCAGGCTGGATGGACATCCAGGTGCCCAGGCCGTGCTCCAGGAGGGAGAGCTGGTTCATGCCAGGTGAGGAGTTCACGCCAGGGGGGTTTGCGTGGCAGGGCTGGCTCGGAGGTGGGAGATGTGAGTCTGATCCTCTTGGGATCACGATGGCAAAAAGCTTAATTGTCCCATTTTATCTCTCCTGAGTGCTGATTAAAAGGAAAGCAGTGGCTGCAGGATCATTCGCGTGCGGATTGGGCCTGTGGCAGAGTCACATCTATTTCCTGGGTCTTTTAAGCACTAATGAGAGGCTGGGGTCTGTCTAACTATCTAAAGGAAAACCTTTGCATCCCCAGGAGCAGAACTCTTGTCAGACTAAGATCAAACAGGAGCTACCTAGTTAGTTTAAAAGCCTTTGGGGATAGGAAGCCTTTAAACGAGGTTATGTTTTGTCATTGTCAGTTTCCATCAGAGGGGCCTGATGCTACCTCAGTCCTGTTTTGGGCTTCTTATACCTCATTTGAATCCAGTCTTTGCACTAATCATTGCTAAACCCCAGAGTGGAATGGAGGTTTCTGATGGATGTGAAAGTTACAGTTTTGCTGACACACAGAAATCTTGGTGCAGTTTTTGCAGCTGTTTCCAGGTTGGAACTTCAGTTTAAATTGATAACTGCTATGATGGTGGATTACTTTTTCAATGAATTGGATAGCGATGGTGGATTACTTTTTTAATGAATTATCTTCTTTTTAAAAACTTTGTGATCAACTACCAACAATTAAAGCATCATCATCATAATGAGGCATTTCAAGATGTCATATTGGTATAGGTTCATTTAATTTTCCGATTATGTAGCTAAGATTCATGGAATCCAGCAAAATTGAAATTTGATCTAAAGAGTAATGAACAGAGTAGCTTCTTTCATTGACTGGGAGTGGATTTGCTTTGTTTCCTTGCAGTAGCTATGAGTTTTTCAATAATTTATAGATCAAGTAACAGCAACATTAATTGATACACTAATTGTGTCCACATGCCTGCCTTTAACAAATCTCTTTTGTGAAATGATTACTGACAATATTAATTGCACGTCTTTTGTGAGTTGATATAAGTTATGAATTCATTCTCAAGTTGAAAGGGGGTGGGAAAATCATTAATTTTGACATTGTGTAGCTATAATTAACAAGGGTTATCCAATAACCTATCATCAATTAGAGAGCTCATGAATTCTGTTTCAAATACCATGTACCAAAGGGGGTCTGTGGTTGTTAATTGAAGGATTCTTTGGGGGGTGATGGATGTTGTCCCTTATTGCAGATATGATGTTTATTGTTGTATTTAATTGAGGGAAATCTGCCTAAACTAAGGCTGGGGCTGGTGTTACTTTGCTGCTCCTCACCAGAGGAATCAATAATCTGTTGAATATTAAGAACAGCGTTTCTCAAGAGCTTCTGTTACAATTTCTCAATGATTTAACAGTCATCAAAGCATTTCAGTTTAGAGGAGTAATCAGTAGCTCAATGCAATGCATATTCCAGAGAGGATTTGAGCCATGGAACAATCCATAAATACAGGTGGGTGTTGCTGTGCTCCAGTGCTCTGCACTGGCAGACCTGCTGTGAGCATCACCTGTGCATCCTGGGCTGTACCTTCGTTCTTGCTGCATCCCTTATGCTCTAAAACTACCCCTGAGAGTTGATTGAAATGCTGAGAAAGTGGGGCTGAGGCTGATAAGGAAGGAGAATTTCTAAACAGGAGAATCAATTCATTTTCAGCAAGACTTTTTCTCTGCTTGCAGTCATTGAAAAGACTCTCAGCAAAATTGCAAAATTCATGTTAGAACTTTTGTAAATGGAAACTTTTGTTTTAGAGAGTTCAGGGAAGAAAATTCTATTGTGTAATGAATAACTGAGCAGGAGTGACCTAATTCATCCAGATTAGTAGCTAAAATACCTCCAGAGGTTTGGATAAGTAGAAGTTTCCTAATATGGCTTACAGAAAAATATTCTACAGGGACAAGTATGCTGGTGATGATAATGAATGTTTTTGTAGCATTCTTCATCCAAAGATATTTTCTTGCCCAATAAATATTAATGAATAGCATTTCTCTCAGCATGTTGCACTACATGCATTTGGGCATTTGTAATTTTCTGAAACATTTTGCCTTTTTCATCAATATTATTATTACTACTTGCAGAATTTCCCATAAAATGCAATAAAGTGTTGCTCACTTGTATAATACAGATTAGAGATATCAGCTGTGTTGATAACTGCTCCTATTTTGCTGAAGGGATATCAAAGACAAGTAAATTTGGAATATTAGTTTGATCCCAATATTAAATTGCTCACTAATTTTCCCTGAAATAAACAGGTAACATTTAGCATTGGTGTCCACATTATTGCAGTGTATACTTTTTCACATTACTGGGGAAAATTCCTCCAATCTTACATAATTTTATGTAATTTATGGAAAATCATGAGCTTGCTTGACCTATGTACATATGGGGGAAATGCAGGTTGATTTCAGAGGTGGTTAGATCCTTGCATCAAAAGCCAGTGCTGATCTCTCATTTACTTAACAAAGATTACAGCACAAATCAGGGCAGAGCTTGGTGTGTAATCTAAGGATCCTGTTTCTTATTTTGTTCTTTAACCAGCACATTTCACTCTCTCCGTGTTGCCAGCACATTAATTTCATTAATCAGCTTGTGAAGAAAAACCTGTGGAGGAATGCACAAGTTAACAGACACATGCAGGGTTTGGTTTGTGTGTTTAAGCAGCCTGAATTAGAAATGTTTATTTAGATCTGACCACTTCTGGTTAAGAAAAAAATCACCCACAGAATGGGTGCCATTTTGAAATACTGTTACAGAAACTGTAAGCCCTTCATTCATGCCTTGTGGTATATAAACACAGCTCTTAAAGAGCTCAAAGAAATATGTAGGGAATTTGGCCAAGTAATAGGCTCAGACTTCCTGTGATAAATATGTCAGGGCAGACATTCACTGTGCTCCTCAGGAGTGAAGAAAAGATGTGCCTGTGACCCTCATGCATGATTCTGTGTATAGGATCAATATGGACATTATTGGTCCTCCAGAATAAAGGTAATATATTATATGTACATAAAATGTATTTGGGTTGTCAAGTGATGGAGTGGATGTTCCTTGTGAGTCCCTTCCAACTCAGCTTATTCTGTGATTCTGTGAATGTGCTAAAGCATCACATTTCTCTTGAGAGTGAATTAGAGATAAACATGTCCCCAGAAATAGACATCCTATTTGTATTATTTTTATCTAAACATTATTATAGATAATAGCTAGTGTTGGTATAAGGACAGGAAAAAAAGCATTTCTCTGCTTTTACATTTGCTTGGTTTTGCATGTGTGACAGTATTTAGTTTGCTTGACTAAGTAATGTGTCTGTGGGGATCTTTTGTATGAAAAATAAAGGGATGTACTCGAATGCCCATTGGCATCTTTCCTTCTGCTTGCAACAAGAGTGGGGGGCAGAGCTGATAGCCCAGGATTGGGATATCCCAGTACTGAGCTAAACCTGAGAGCTGCCAAAGGCCATTTTCAGTCTGGTTCTGGCTGTAAAATCTCGTGTAGAGACGCTCAACTTCTTAAAATATTTCTGCTTTGAGCCTCCTGAACAGCCAGAGCCTCTCCCCAGAGCCTCTCTCCACAGATGAGGATCAGTGGGGTTGAAATCACTTCTGATTTAGACACTGTGTTTATCCTGTTCTCACTGCCCAGGCTGAAACACCAAACCCAATTATCACATATTTGCAAGCAGCAGTTTACCCCCTTTATTTACTCCAGTATTGGCTTTTCCCAATTCCTTTTATTTATGCAGTTGTGCAGTGCAGGAGAACAGTTGCCAGCACAATATCCATTATTATTCTGACAAGAACAGAGTAGCTTTCACTTCCATTTCCCAGAGACAGCATTACTCATTGCTGCAAAACAGCATTAAAAACAGGAGAAGGAGGGTGAATTGTCATTTGGCAGCAGAGTCCCAGCACTGCCTGTCCTTGCTCCCAGTAGATCAAGTTTGAAGTAGTGGTGGGAAGGATGTGTGGTCTCTCTTTGTGATGGGGCAGTCAGGGAAGCAAAAAAAGCTGTTGCTCCATCGACACAAAAGTCATCAGGAGGGGAACCAAAGAAATTGGCATGATTGTGTTTCCAGCATCTTCCACTGCAGGTAACTGAATCTGGTGAGCTGCAGAGTTTGGGGGGGATTTTTCTTCTCCCAGATCCTCCTGCCAGTGGTTTCAGTGGCTGTAGGATATCCTTCAAAGTTGTCCAAAAGCACAGACAGCTCCAGCCTTGACTTCTAAATATTAACATTTTGCAGCAGATTCTTCTACAGGTGACAGGAGCAGCAGCCTCCTCTGGAGCCAACTTTAAAGTCTACCCTGCTTTAACCACCAGCAAATGCTGAACAGCTAATGTGTGATCTATAATTACACCTCTTATGCTCTTAGTTTAGTTAGAGGGAGAATTGTGTAGTGAAAAGGATCATTCAGGGAGTGAAATGAAATTAAGTGCAGTCTTTTGAGGTTAACTATTAATTTCATTTTAAATATAAAATTGCCTTGGAAGTAATAAGAGGGTAATATTCACACGTCACAATAATGTGCTGATAACTAGGTGGAAGGCAAAAACACCAGTAGTAGCTGGATGAACCATTCTTTTTTTTGCAGCCTTTTGTTGCCTGTGTAAGTTTTAAATTGAATTCAAATGTCCAAAGTCACATAAAGTGAATTAAACGCACCAGGGAAATTGGGTGTACTCTGAACTCAGGCATGGCTTAAGTTTAATACTGACATGGTAACCTTGGGTGTTCAGTGTTTGCTGTACTTAATAGTGTAGGATATTTATGGCCTATAGTTCTTTTTAAAAAATGCTCCTATCTTAAATGACTCTTTAAAAATCATGTTACCAGCCCTTGCTAGTAAAATTGGCTGTGCAAGAACACAGCCTCTGCTGTGGTGAGCGTGTCAGAAGGATGGCAGTGCTCGAGAGACACTGGAGATCAAAATGAAAGCTACCTACAGAATTCTTTATCTCTCTTGCCTATTTTCCTTCCCTGTGCTGGACTATAACTAAAGCAATCCATTATATCTATGCCTCTGTTTAATTGCATTAAAGAAATGCCGGGGCTCTAAGGTTAAGCACTAAAATTCTAAGGAAGCAGAGCCTCAAAGTTGCCTGTGTAAGCCTCATTTAACATCCCTTCAGGATACACATTTTCATACAGTTTTTAATGAGCTGAGCTCATCTTGCTGTTTCCTGGAGACCTTTGTCCTGCTCAGAGAATGGAAGGGCAGTGGTCAGGGAATGTGCTCCATTTGGGGCTCTGCTCTCTGTGCTTGGCACTCAGGATGGAGCTGATGCTTTCTTTGCATCACACCCCAGCCTGAATGTGGATATGTGGCTATTGATGGAATCTAAATCTAAATTCCTTACATCTCAGAGAAATTCCTTTCATATATACCTCTGAAATAAGTTTAAAATTAATAGTGTGAATGACTGGACATCAGTGCAGGCCCTCAGAGGAGTGCAGTCAGGATTTGGGAGGGATTAATTTGGCAGAGGAACAAATGAGAAGAGACTGAGAGATGGTTAAGATATGGATGCTTAACATGATCCCAGGGTTAGAGCAGAGGGGGATGAACAATCTTTAGTGACACTGAGGTTTATTAGAGATTATCTAACTCTAAAATGATGGAAAAACCCATACTTTGAATGTGCATGTGTTAATGAGGTCCAGGATAATGCTAATTAATAATCATTCTTTTTAGGACAAGTCATTCCCTACAAGACAAGTGTAGGTGGTTCCACTCAGTGCTAGATATTTACTTCAGTGAAATAAACACAGCCTGGGTGTTCAAAAATAGCTTGAGAGGAGTCCTACCAACTTGAAAGCTCACTTTAATGCTAATTAAAAAGAGGTCGTGTCTGAGGGTTTTTTATGCAGATGTATTTAAGGGAAGCAACAAAGATCCTGGGGTCAGATCTCATGGAAGCAATGAACCTTTATTTTATTGTGTTTAAAAACCTTTAGGATTTTATCTTAATTTCACCGTTCATTTTAAATTATCTCACAACCATTTTCAGAGACATGGTCATTTAAGGAAATAAAGATAAAGCAAATATGTATTTCATATATTTAAAAACCTAGTAAACTCTCTCCAGTAATTTCTTAACTCAGTAATTCCTCATATTCTATTCAATGCATAAACTGCTGGTGTACTGAAAAGATTATAAAGATAAAGGGGAGGTTTGGGTTTGGGTTTTTTTTAATCTTGTGGTGAAACCAATTATTTGGGGTTAAATGTCCATAGAGCAGTCAGATATTGGATTTTTAGTATGTGAAATTATTGTGTGTTGGTATGAAATACTTTGTGTTTTTGTATTAAGCTCCTCTGTTTTTAAGACAAAATATAATTACAAAAAAAGAATTTTGAGGGGAGATTTATGTCTGTTTGGTAATAAAGCTATCAATGGAAATTTAAAAGTGCAGTAAGCACTTCTATAAACACACTGTGGAAAATGTATTTCCTGTTGCCTATTAAGATTGACAGATAAAGATGTCACTTTTAACAAGTAACCTGACATTTGCTACTGGAGTCCGGTTTTGTAGTAAAATGTTCGCAACAGAGGAAATAGGAAGCCTTGAAGTTGTGAAAGGTAACTTGTTTTTCACCATTTACTCACAGTTCAGCATCCAGGGAGGTTCTATCCACATTTAATCTGGTTTTGAATATTTCATAACGAGGAAGCTCATTTGGAACCGTTGGCCAACACAGGAGTGAGAAAGTCAGAGCTACACCTTTGAGTGAAGTTATCAAAGAGGGCTTTTATGTTTTATTAAATTTGTGCCATGAATATGTGAATATATGTTGTTTTCCACTGCTGGATCACAGGGGAATGCTCTGGTTAGAGAGTGAGCTGGGGGTGCAACTCTTCATGTGTTTTTTCAGGAGTGTGAAGTTATCTTCAGAAATGTAACTTGAAGCTCGTGTTTGTTCACTGACCATCAGATGAACTCTGTGAAGGCAGCCTTACATTTTCTGTGCTTTCTTCTTGCTCTGTTCCACACAGGCTATCTCCAGCAGATAAGGCTAAACTATTACAACATCATCTTTTGTTAATGCCCCATAACCTCTGCAGGCCAGATTTTGTAGTTTCTGTCATTTCACACTAATTATATCCAAACACAAGCTGATTTACTTTTTTCTCTCAAAGCAGATGATGTTTGGAGGAGACTGAATTCTCTAAGGTTAGTAATGAAGTTTCCATTTGAAGTAACCCAGTTCAAAGGGGGAAAATTTCCCCTTTAGGTTTAGAGCAAAGGTTCTAAAAGCCTGAGATGTGAAAATAAAGAGGCACTAGCTATAAATACCTTTCAAATTATGTCTCTTTAGACTTGCTGAAATGTGTGGTTAAGCCTCTTTCTAGCTGCTTTAAAATATTCAAGGTTATTGGCCTGCATTAAACTCAAAACCCTTTAGATACCATTTTTTTATCAAGTTATTCAGAACTGACAAGCCGAAAGATTTGAAAATGGGGGTCTGTGAGGAGAAAAAAACCAACAGACTTGAAAGAGGGAACTGGGTGTTTTCTCCCAAAAAAATAATTTTAGTATTTTTACACTCCAAAGTGAATTATCTTAATTAGTAAATGTATAGCACAAGCAGTTCCCTCTTGCCAGTGCTGTTTCTATAAACTAAGCATCCCTGGAATATGGATATTTAGTCAGCCAGACTCTCATGTCCAGATAACATTAATATGCTTATGCTGCTTATGACCAAGGCAAAATATTCCAAGTGCATCACCCCTGAAAGTTCTTTTGCCAGCATTTGGAGCAGGGTCTTCATTTGATCTGCTGTGTGTGATGGGCTTTGAGGTCTGAGATTTCATAATCAATATGTTCCTATTCATCAGAATTTCATCTATTTAGATACATTGATTTACACATTTACTCATCTCAAGCCTAATAGTGAGTAGTATTAAGTGAATGCTAAGTTAGAATTGTTGAGGGAAACACTTTTCTTTCATGAAAATTTCAGCTTTGAGTCTGGAATTCAGCCATTAGATGTGAGAGTAGAGTGCAGCTGGAACAGCCTTGTCCCAGTGAACGCACAGCTGGGCCAGTGCTTGCATTGGCAGTGGTGGAATTGCTCCAAGGGATGGTGTTTCACACACAGCTTTGGAAAGAGAACTGGATCACTCCAGGGCAGTGAATCCCAACACTCACTGTGTGATTGTAGATGCTCTTTGTGCTCCCTTTTTGAAAAAAAACCTAAGTGGTGTTTGGGATGGGAAGATTGTGCAAAAAGCATTGAATCACTGAGTATCTCCTGTCATTGGATCCTGCAGGTTTTTATTTCTGGTGTCTGACAGAGGTGTGGCTAAAGCTTCATATGACTCTTCTTTAATGCACTTAACCTTTGTACCAGAGGCATTTTTATTCATTTGGTGTCTAAGTACAGCAGGAGATTGGAGCAGCATTGCCAACCTCTGCAAATGCTGTAATCATGGGATTAACCTACTTCAGAGCCCTGGGAGCACGCTCACTTGGTGAGGAGAGCAAGAATGTTTTCATCCCTCTGAGTTCACTGGCAGGTTTTGAAACCAAATTCTGCTCCTTTTATTTGTGTCTCCAAGTGGAAGGTGCAGTGGAAATGATTGTTCCCTCTTCTTCCATTCTGCTTAGAGGAATGAGAGTTTCTTGTATGTTTTCTGTGCCTCCATGAGAAGGTTTGTATTTATTTCTGCTGTGCATAGACACAGAGATTTTCCTAGCGCACGGATTGTTGTTTCAGGAAAAGGAATGAATGGCTTGATATATCCCAAAGTAATTTGTCAGTCAGCTTTGGGTTTCCAGCTTACAACAGTTTATGATTATTACAAGCAGAGCCCTTTCAGCATGTTAGGCACAAGAAGTGAGTGCAAAAGGCAGCGCTCATATATGCACTGTGTACAATTTTCATTTTGGAACGGAACCTTTCATTTTCATTTCACAATGGAATCTTTTCCATTCTGAAATGAAAATCCTAAAGATTCCGTTCTAAAATCAGCCTGATTCTTCTGTTGGAGACCCACATACAGAAATTTAAGAATGGTCAGGTTTGTAGCCAGCTGTCCATAACCTGATGCTTCTTTCCTGCTTTTAACCTCCTGCAACTGAAACTTCCAGATTTCCTAGAATGATTTTGGGGGTGCTGCTGTCTGTGAAAAGCCTTGTGAACTTGAGAGTATGTCTAGAGGAAGTCACAGGGAGCAACTGTCCAATAAAAGATAAGTTGACCTGAAAATGGAGCCTTCAACAATGCAAGAGTGAGAAAGGAGAAGGAATTGTTGCTATTTTTAATTACTTTTCACTAGCTATGGACCCCAGAACTCAGTGCATGGTCATGGCACTGCATGTCCACCATGCCTTAAAAAGAGAACAAATTGGCATCTTGTTTCTAGACAAACAATCCCTGCTTTCCTTCCAGTTAATTTTCAGTGAAAAGAAGCAACAGCCAGTTTTCTGGTTCTAACTGCACTCATAATAATAGCAAGTTGGCAGCAATGGTGAAGAAGGGAAAATTCACGCCTTTGCAGCTAAACATTTTGTTCTGAACTGTATTTTAATTACAAAATGTCACTTTGTGATAAATGAAGCTTTCGTCTTCTAGCTGGTTTCAATTAAGTTTTGTTTTAAAAAGGAAGAATAGGTTTTAATAAGGCTCAAAATACATAAAAATATTTCATTTTGACTTTAGTAGAACAAAGAGGATTTTAATGTTGAATCAATATCGAATAACTTGAAGTTATCTTGGCTGTGGGCCTTGGTTTCCTGCTATCCAGGTTGCTCTTTTTACTGGCCAGGGTCACCAGTGGCTCCAGTGGGTGTTGTTTACCTTTCCAGATGCTGAATTACTGCATCCCAGATGCTGGCAGGAAAAGCCAAACCAACCTTGCACTTGGGGTTTCTCTGAGCTTAGAGATTTTATGGAATTAGTCTCACAAACATGGACGCACTTCATGATTAAGGATTTTGACTTAAAGGAAGAAGCTGTTTCCCATAAAGAAAGATGTGGGGCAATAAACATCTTCCTGTAAAATCACATCTCTAATTTGACTTTTGAAGTAGTGGATTGACCAGAGGACAATTTACAGATATATCCTGTCTGGCTCCTGTCTGATATGTGGTGTCGTTCTTTAAGCTCCATGGTGAGGATTCTTCAGGGAGACTTCATGTAATCAAGAAACCTACCACAAAATGTTCACAGCCTTGTGGCAAATTAGGAGGAGAGGATTACTTTTTAGTTTGCCAGAGCTGCCCCACTTAAAGCAGATTTGCTGGGGACTCTGCATTGTAATAATGCAAAAGGTCTGCACGTTGAGTGGGGTGGGCTCAGCCTCTCAGTTGTGTCAAAATAAATCTGCTGAAATAAGTGCAGACAAATTCCAGGAAGTTACTAAACCAAGACAATATTTTACATTACAGTTGTTGTTAGCTGAAACCAGTATGGAGATGTCTTTTCCTAGAATTTACACTTTGAAATGATGTATTCACACACTTTCATTAGTGTGTGAGTGGTCTGGTGACGTAGCCAAGGGCAGGGGACATGGCAGTGATTTCAGGGAATTGGTGGCCCAGCTGCCTTTCGATGGCACAACATTTAGATAAACTAAATTAGGAAAAAAAACAGCACTATCCTCAAAATGAAGGTTTGGGGGTTTTTCCCCCACTCCAGCTAGACAAGAAACCTACAAAATATTGCAGTGTAGACAAAGCTGCAGATTGTCTAAAAGCTTTAAATTCCAGTTACTGCTGGGGTCTGGGCAGTGCATCAGCCACATCCAGGCTCTTAAAGGAGCACTCTGTGGAGGGAATGTGATTTTCTCTTTAAGATGCCTGAAATAAAGCTGGCTCTCTAAGAAGGAGAGATTTTAAATATCTTCTCATTGTGAAGGGATTTGAGTCCCCTGGCTGTAAGAATAAACATATGTGACTCCAGGTCTGCTGCTTACAGGGTGGGGAAGGATTCTTGGAAGGAAATAAATTAATGTCAGTGATTTCTCTGGTTATCTTTTAAATGTGAATAAATGCACCTTTCAATGTGAGGTGTCTCTAGTTTTCAGAATGGTCAACACAACGTGTTTTGTAGACGTGGCAGTTTAATGCTGTGAAAATCTTCTGGCAGTAAGACAGATGTGGCAAACCCCTTGTTGGAAGGGCTTTGGAAGAGGAGCAGGTAAGGATTTAACATCCAAGTAGCTGCTAAGCACACAGGCACACGGTTTTCTTTGTTAGTGAAAAAGGCAGGGTGGCTGTGGAATGTGAGGAAAAGGGAATTTCTGTAGCATTTTTATTTTCATAGAAATGGAAGGAAGTTGCTACTGAGGAGAAAGGAAAAGCTGCTTCAGAAATCCAACTGCTGTTGGAGTTGGAGCTGTGTAAATCCTTCTTGCTCTGAGCTGGTGCAGGTTCTTCACTGTCCTGTTACATGACCATATTTCCAAAGAGAAACCTTTGTTTCTCTTCTTTTTCCCCCTCAATCTCTGGTAAAGGTGTACATCTTTCTATAAACACGTGGAAGGCTGTAAATATTTCCATCTACGGCAGGTAAAATATGCAGCGTGACACAATTGAAACACAACAGTATTTCTGAAGCAGTTTTGCCTCTCTTCATTTGGCAGCACATTGTCAGGATGTTCTAATGAATCCAGCCTGCAGCAGGAGCTGCTCTCTTCCCAGCTTTCCCTTTATGAGTTAACAAAGAGAGAAAAGTAGGGAAAGTGTGTCAGTGGCATCGGGGAAAATGACAGGCGGCTTCAGGGGCAGGTGTTGGAGCTGCACAGCTCTGGAGGTGCCAGGGAGCCTCCAAACCCACTTTGGACTCTGCTCGTAGGAAATTGAGAATTCTGCCCAAGGCAGATAGAAAGGAAAATTTGGGATTGAACAACTTCCGGCAAATAACTTTGGCAGAAAATGCTTTTTTTTTTGCTTTTTTTTTTTTTTTTTTTTGTCTTTTAAGGCGCACACAGAAATCATGTCAGCCTTGTTTTAGGTTTCTTTTTAATTTTTCTTCCACTTTGTTTTCAGCTGTGTGGCAGATTTAGGCTGTATCATGCTTGAGTTTTAAGGAAGTTCTGACAGTTTCATATTTCTGACTTGTCTCCCTTTGAGGAATGCTGTGATGCTGAATCAAATTAGCCATAATAACTTTCAAAATACCTGAAATTACAGACCTGAAATGGTCTGTAATTTCAGGTATTTCCTTAAATTATTTGCAAACATTCTTGCAGCAAATCAAGCACTTTTAGTGATGCATTTTTCCTAAACTGAATGATTGCCTTGAAAACATCTGCTTAAATTTTTCATGTTTATACTGAACATCCCCTGTATGTTGAGAATCCTTTTTAGTCTAAATACACCCAAATGGGAATTTTTTCACCAGTATTGGAACTCTAATCACACCACACTTTGGTTTTCTTCAACTCCTTTTATAGTCTCAATCTCAATCAAAATTTTTCCTTTTCAAATTGGATTTAGTAGGAAATTCCTGAAAAATCTCTGTTCTTCCTCACTTCCCCATCAAAACTTACAGCCCAGAAGTAACTTGGGAGTGTGGGAATTGCAGTGTTTGCAAATGCACAGGCAGAAGATTTCTCTAATACAGCTGTTAGGCTTTATGGATTTACCTCCATAAATAATTAACCATAATCCTAAATGAAAAACTGTTTAGATTTTTCTTTTCCTTAGGTGGGCTGAAATACGTTACTTCAAGTAAATTGTCTTTCAGTGTCTTCCCAATTTAATTTGTCTCACTTTAATTACTGCACTTTGGTATCATTACAGTCTTTTTTTCCATTTCTGTCTAAATATAATGTTTCTGCAATGCTTTTCCAGAGGCTGCAGGTAAAGAGCAATTCCAGCAGTGCAGAGTAGAAGGTGATGGTGTATAAGCAGTGCCACAAGGATGAGAGACAGATCAGGGCAGTTAATGGAAAAGAGCCAAAGCTTAACTTTTATGAATTACAGGAAGAAGCATTTTGTAATCTTGAAACAAAGCTTCATATGTTTATTGAAGTCACAACTTACACACTGGTCAGCCACCAGTCATATCAGTTATTTGTTTCAAGGATGGAAATACATTGTTTTCCTGCAGTGTCAGGAGCCTCACTGAAACTGCAGCATCTATTTTGATTTGCCTTGTCCTTATCTTTTTTTGGGCCTTCCATTGCTGGGATTTTCTCCTTAATTGGTTTAGGGAGGTGTTGCTAGAAAAGTGCAAGGGCTGCTTCTCTGACTGCATCTGAGAGGCCTTCTAAAAACCTGGCTTTCTCTCCATGGCCTCAGTTATTCCTTCCTTTATTCAGTCCCTCTCAATCCCACTCACACTTCCATCCTTGCTCACAGCAGTCTGACATTTGCCTGAGAAAAAGTTTCTCTGTGCATATTCTTCCATAACAGACTTCCCATGAAGGTTTCTAGAATTAACCTGCTAGGAAAATAAACCTCCTTTTGCTACCATAGAATTGGAAATAACCTGAGAGAAAGATCCTTAAAGTAGTTTCTCTTCACTGAACTTGGACTGAGGATAATTTTCAGGCATTGATTGTTTATCAGAGAGGGTTTATGGCAGCTTGAAGGGTGGCTTTAGTCTTCCCTCACCTTTGCATATTGTCTAGGAAACCAAAGGGAGGCTTGGAGGTGTTTAATAATGCTGGGCTCTGTCAGTGGCTCTGTATTTGTGTGGTTATGGAGTTCCAGTGAATCCACAAATGGTTTGGATCCAATATAGAAAGGAGAATTAGTGACTGTGGAGTTCTGGTGAGGGTTGAGAAATGTCTGTGCCAAGTGCTCCTGTTACTCACACAATGCTGGGTTACTTTTGCCATCAGGTGTGTTAATACTGAATAGAAAACCACTTTTCCTGCTTCCCTTTGCACTTAGAGAAATCAAATACAGAACAATGAGATTGCAGTTGCAGAAGAAGGGAAGATTTGGAGCAAATAACAAGGATATAAAAGCAAATTGCATATATTGCTTTAAAAAGGGGTCAGAGGACTTTGAGCTCTCTTAAAGCCACAATTTAAAAGCCATGACTTGTGCTGTTGGTGTTTTCCCACTCAGTGTGGGTAGTATTTCTAGAACTGTTTTTTTATTTAGTTCCCCTTCTTGCAGTAAATAAAATTCAGAGGAAAATCCCATGTGTGGATGGGCACAGAAATAGCCTTTTTGCACAGAAAGCTTGATCCAAGGAAGGAGTTTTCCAGCAAACCTTTAGTGTACAAGGAGGAAAACATGGTGAACAGTAAACAAATAAACATAGGGGGGATTAATATTCAGATACCCCTGTGAAAAACAGCACACTGTGATAATATTTTGATAAGCAAAGAACACTCCAATTGATGGTAATAAAGTGTGTGTCAACAGCTGCTCCCCTTGCAGGATATAGGCAGGTATTTTTCCATTAATTTATTTCACTGATAAATGAAAATATCCTTCTTCCCTTTCTCTGGAATGGAGAGGGCAGATGAGTAGGTATATTTAAGAAGTATTTTTGAGAACCTGCTATACAAGAAGCTGGTAATGCTAATGTACTTTCTAAGGTTTCCATTGCTGGACATATTTTGGACATACTGAAACACAAAGTTAGTAGAGATGCTGTACACATCTATAAATACTGCCTATGGAGGTGGATGAGTGTCTTTTTTATCCCACATCTCAAAGTACTGTACAAAGTTTGGAACTAAATAAAGATGAGGAATTCACCAAAATCACATTTGCGCTCTGCCCATTGTGAACGGTGCATTTCGGAATTTTATTTTAGAGCCACTTTTTAAAAATGAAAATGAACCTGCTTCCATCAGTGATGGGCAATGAATGCAAAAATAATAAAGCAATCAGCCACCTCTGAAATGCTGCCACCTCTCAGGAAATGGCAGCAATTTGCCTGTGCTGCAGCGCATCAAGGTATCATCCCTCATTTTAATATTTGATTTCCAAGATTCATGTTCCTGATATTTATGACAGATGCAAATCTTGGAAATCCAGAGATGTAAAATTATGGGCTTGACACCCAGAGTCAGGCTTTTGTGCTTCTTAGCTACTAAATAACATCAGTTAAAGGAACAAGGATTGTTCTGTCTGAGCATGAGTCTTCCCACATGTTAGGTGGTGTCTCTGATGATCTGATAAAAAGTTCTGTGGTTTGTCCTGTAAATCAGTGAAGGGCAGATAAACTACACTGATTTTACAAAAGAAAATGCTGTTTTTCTGTATTAAAAGATACCAGCCAAACTCCTGCCTGTAAAGCCTTTTCTCCTCAGCAGAGGCTCCTCTCTCAGGTGTTTGTGAGCGTCAAGCATTTCAAGCAGCTCTACCTGTTCTTGTAGAAGCACTGAGCACTAATGACTCTGAAAGAAACAAGGGTTTCATTGACTTTCCAATCTCTAGCATGAGGTAAAATCTGAATTTTACCTCACTGTCACTCAGCTTCACTTCTGTGAAGGATCCTGAGCTGGATGTGGGGTAACAGTTCCATCAGGATGCTGCTGCTCTGGGTGGTGCCGCTCGGGTTCTGTCACTCAACAGGCACAGGGGAAACTGCAGTTTTCTTTATCAAATATGAGAGAATTAGATGTAATTAATAGAATTTCATTGCAAAGCCATTTTTAGGTGAGCCATTAGATGCTGCTGGTGGAAAGGCTCAGCCTAGTTAAGTGTTGTTACAGCAGTGCTGCCTGCAAAGTTGAGAGTGCTTTGCTCAAAGCTGGAGTCACTTGTAACTAATTAAAAAAGACAAACTTTTGCTTCTCAAAAATTGTATTAAACTACTCAGAATTAAGAAAGATGTGCCCCTTTTTTTGGCAGACTCACCTAGGGGACATTCACCTGGATTTCACTTTGCTTGTTACAGCTGAATGCTTAATCTGTATTTTTCTGTGCTGTGTTGGTTTGGTTGGGTTTTTTTGGGGTTTTTTTCCCCATAAAGAACAGGCTTTTCTCTAGCAGTGGAGCAGTTTGTGTTGTAGAGTAGACATTAAAAGGTTTCAGTTGGGCTGAGCTGGAACTCGGAGTGCAGGGATGGATTAAGATCAGACAAAGCTGTGTGAAGTTGGCTGTCAGCTACGCTCAGGCTTCTGACGGGGGATGTAAATTATGCTCTGCTGCAGCTCTCTTAGTTAGCTGATCTATGGAGTGAAATTGAACCTGACTACCTGGGCTGTTCATCTTTCTTCTTGATGGAGAAAGAGGTGCCAGTGGCACTGAGCAGTGAGTACCAGTGCAGAGGGAAAAGGCTCAGGCTGGAGGAGATCAGGATGTCACTGACAGCCTGTGGGACATGGGAGTGATGGAAGCTCCCTCCCCTCTGCTGCTCTGCAAGGGGAATGTTGTAATTTTAAAAAAAGAATAGAGGAAAAAAGATAATAGAATGGATAATTAAATTAAAATGCCTTTGATTAAGAAAAATAAAACAAGGCCATATCATGGTGTAAGCCCAGCTGGTAACTAAGCACAAAAAGAAATTATCCCAGCTGAAACCAGGACAGCCCATAAGACAAAGCTGAGTTGTAGCTTTCTCACAGGTGTGATGGCAATTAATTCATGTGTAGTACTTGGTAAAGGAAGTGAATATGAAGTTATTACAGAATATTATTTATACCTTAAATTTGCCTTCATCTTTATTTTTGGGTGCTTTTGATTTTGTGTATGTTGTGAGAATGAGGATATAATTCTATAGACTTTCAGATTTTACTTTTGCTCTCCAGTATGCTGTAAAAGTTATCCTTGAAATGTTTATTCCCAAAGCAGATCTTGAAAATCTGTTGGCTTTGGTTGTTCAAATTATGAACTGACATGGATTTCAGCAAAAAGAGGTTATGAGCAATTTTGTGTTAACTGAGTCTTTTAATCTCTTATGTGTATTATTTAACAGCTAATGATGAACATCTAATGGTGTTGCAACTTTTCTCACAGCGGAAACCTTCGCTTGATTCTTTCCACACTTTCTGGCTTTCCCTCTTCATAGAAGTGATGAAAATGATAAAATTAGAAAATTACATTATAAAGGTAGAAAATTAAGCTGACATGATTTTATAGAATTATAGGCTTGAAACTCCTTGGGCAATCACAGAGGTAAGGTCTGGACCATGCCAGAGGTTCACTAAAATGCTCTTAAAACAATTTCAGTGAAGCAGCATATTAGCAATGGGTAGGTGTTCCTGTGGTCCAAATGCAGGACTGAAAGTTCTCTTCAATCTCTGACCTGTAAATTTAGCTGATTTCTTCTTATCTTTTCCCACCATACAGAGAAAAATTAATTGCCTATCCCTTAATGCCGACAGGATCATAGCACGTCTGGAGAATGGAATAAATAAAAAAAGTTGCAAAAGTTCTATAATGCCATCGTGCTGCAAGGGATTAGAGTCAAAAAGATAGCTGATAGAGAATACACGAGAGAAGCTGGAGAAAATTACGGTGGTTAGTGCAGGGAGTTGGCAAGATAAAACAGATGCTTCCTGCCAATAGATGAAACAAGAAGTGAAACCTGAAGAGCAGTAAAGTTAGGTTACAAAAAAGAGAGATACCTGCTTCATGGAACTCACTGCTGCAAACTAGAAGTGCTGAAAAATTCCTTATTAACAATGGACACTTACTCTGCCTGGATAACCTTATTATTATGGATTGGCTTTCTTCAAGGTACAAAGTCCTGTGCAGTCCCATCCAGAGGAGCCTTCCTGAGTGGGAGTTTTGCACATCTCCTGACTGAATTGAAAGGCAGAAGGTGTGTCAGCCAGTGAGGCAGGGAGTCAGAGATGGGGCAGCTGTCAGTGTTCACATGCTGGGCTTCATTTGAATGTTAAATATTAAAAGGTGCCCTCTCCCTTCCCACACTGTGTGTAAGTTCTCTGTGCTGGAGCTGGGAGGAGCACAGGATAGAAGTTCAGGCGGGGAAGCAGCAGCCTGTGGTTAATGGGATCCTTGGGCTGTGGATGAGAAGCTCATTCTTGTCCTGTGCACTCCTGAGCCTCAGTGTGAGCAGAGGAGCAGCCAGCAGCAGAACAGGGATTGTGTTTTCCAGGTGCTACTTCCCTCTTACAACTTGTTTTAAACCAAAAGATGCCAGTTCCAGCACAGGAGCTTTGCAGTTCTCAGTAAAGTCATTATTCCACCTATTTGAAAATCCAGGGGAGTTCACCTCAGCGCTCCTGCGCCTTCCAGCGAGCACGTGTGACTTTTTTTTGAGATGTCTCATTAGCAGGCTCTTCTCCTGTGCCATCATTTTCATTAGGCTGCATTGTTGGAGGGAGCTCTCAGAGGCTGAGCTCTGATTTCAGCGCACACGGGAGAGCACGGAGGGAGCCTCGCGTGGAGCCTGGCACCAGGACCAGAGCCATGGAATGGCTTCCAGGAGTTATCCTCGTTATTCTGTAGCCCCACAGCTTTGTCTCATCTTAGTCCAGAATCATTAGTAACAAGCTGGCCTGAAAATCCTGTTTGTCAGCAAGGGTAAATGGGCCCTGTGAGATTCCTGCTGTTCCTTCGTGGGGCAGCTGGACAAGTACGGCTTTGGCATTCACAAGAAACCTTTGAGATACAAGAAACAGTAAAATTGTCCTTTTATAGTGTTCAATCTTCAATTTTGCTGTATTATCCAAAATATGAGCTGGTAGAGGATAATGCCCTGCCTGGCCTTGCTGAGAGCAGGTGGTATAAATGAGCTTTCTTAAGGCTGAGGAGTTTTGGAATGACAGCACTAACATAAACAGTGTTAAAGTCTGCTTTGTTCTTCTGATGAGATGGTGCATTTATTTAACTCAGCTTCAAGGTAAAAAAGCTTAATCCCTACAAGCTGTTTTAGCAAAAGCCCCAAATTGGGTAATTCTCGTGTGACAGGCCAGCCTGCTGAGGTTGCTGCCACCCTGGAATTTCTCTGAGCCATAATTAGGAAAAACTGGGTTAATGCTGTTTTGTAGACTGAACTTGAACAGTGCATCTAGTGCTCAGTTGGGGGCTATCAGTTACCCAGCCCCTCTGTAAGCTTGGAAATCATCACTTGAGTGATTGACACAAAATGTACAGTGGGATCTGGATCTGCTGCACTTACTAAATGAAATGCTGATTTGTCTTCCTACATCAGCAATTTAAAACTTTCTGTTTCTTAAGATTATTGGATTGGGAAGAACTTTGAGTCTAGTCACACTGGTAATTATGCATAATATATGTAGTGTTTATCAAGTCTGTTTCTCCAGGTTGCTGCAGGTGTACAGAGCTCTTAGTGCTGCCTGTGTGTAACTGCAGTGGAAGGTGAGAAGTTAACATCTTAAAAGATCTCTGTTTCCCTTCCACACCTGCCTCTAATTTGCATGGCAATTGAGGAAAAGTGAGTCTAAATGAAAATAAATGTTCTGTTTCTAATTTTTGTCTCTTCCTGGAAGAGGCAGGTAGGAGGAGGCTGGCATCTTTGTCATATAGATAGAGGAAAACCCGGGTTGTAGCTTTGTGTTATTTGAGATGTCCAGGGTTGGTTTGCCTTTGAAATGAGCAAGGAGAAGATGCTGTATTTAGGGCCATTGTTGTAGTAATGTTTTAATGGGGGTTTTGGATGGGTTTGGTGGGACACATGTTCCAGTCTCCAAGGCCCTGCTTGTCCTAGGAAAAAGTTTTGGTGTTTGACCTAGTGATGATACCTGAGATCCAGGAGGAGGAGTTCACATCCCCAGCTGTTTTACTGGATCAGATCTGAAAGGGAAGGCAGGTGATTTTGGGGTACTCGTGGGTGAGAAGGTGGCTGGTTTTTGGGAGGGGGATGCCATGGAGATGAAATCCCTGTGGTGCCCAGGCTGCAGCAGGAGCTGCCCTCCTTCCCTGCCCCGCAGGCAGGACGTGCTGTGGGGGAAAGCTGCTGGCAGAGAGGCAACAGAAGAGGCAACTTAAAGAAGGCTTAAATTAAACTCAATCAGGCACTGAAAACTCAACTCAGCAGCCCTGAGCTGAAGGGCCAGATCCTGTGCCTGGTACATGCACTGAGCTCCTATTTCTGTCTGTAGCTTTGGAGAAAACAATGTTGGCATCAGAGATGTGAGCAGAAAGCCGCCGTTTCATCCCTCCTGCATGTAATTTCTGACAGGTTTTTCCCCCCCTCTCTCTTATATCCACTGTTGTTTGGTTTCTTCCCTCTTTGAAGACTTTTCCATTGAATTTTAAATCTCAAGATTTAAACTGTGTGTAGACATAATTGTGTCTCTTCCTATTTACTTAGTCTTGCTACTTGTTATCCGTGCAATATTAGCGATGACACTTTTTCCTAGGCAGGGTTGTCAGTGGCATATTTTCTTATGAAAAAAGGGGAGAAAAGGAGGAGTATTTTGAATAGAAAACTTGACTTATTTCAATAAAAGTAGGCAGGTGGTGTGTTTAATATGTTAACCTCCATTCTATGGATTTGTTTTACAGGCCTTCTGTCTTGAGATGGTAAAAGACTGGAAGGGAATTAAGGAGACCAAAGGAAGTCCCTTGACATTTTTATGTGCTGAAGTAACAGGCAGGCAATCTTGCTTTATACAATGCTGTCTTCCTGGGTAGAACAATTAGTGTTAATGTGGTAATGATAATTGTTTCTGTAAATTATTCTTAATTAACTATTTATGTAATAAGACACTTAAGGATCTGTATTTAACAATTTTGAGGGTTTTTTTCCCCTGCTAATTGGCTTCCCTATATATTTCTTTCCTGAGCTAGTGACTGTTTTCTGTTCATTATTAACTGTGTGACATTCAGGCTTAAAATTTGGTATAGATGATCCTTAATTAACACAAAATGGTGCATAAATGATCAAGAAACAGGTGGGTTCCTTCCTTTAGCTGTGTTCTAATTGCAGAGTGCTGCGTTTTCAGGGAAGTTACCAAGCTCTGAGACAGATCCCAGCTTGTGGGGCCACTGTTCCTACCCAGAATCATCACCCCAGACTTTCAGCAGGTGCCTCCCAGATGTTAAACTTTATTATGTGCCAGATGTGGAAGTGCCTCTTTGGGAATCTTCTGTATCCAGCTGAGGAGATAAGAGGAAAGGGGAGAAGTGTTTGAGACAAGAGCTTCAGGGCAGTCAGTTTGTGGTGGTATTTAAGCAAGCAGAGAGTAAAAATGGATGATCTGCTGCCTCATTTGATGCTGCCTGATGTATTTTGTAGGGCTTTTGGAACAAGGTAAGAGAGAGGGAATAGCCTGCTATGCCATGTGCTCTTTAATTAGTTCCTGTTGTTCTGGTTTGGGCTTTCTTCATCTTGAAAATGTCACCTGCTGCCCTGCTCTTTCCTCATGGGCTTTTTTTCACTTCCCTCTGTGTGAAGCATATACCAATATTTTATGTACATAATTGGTCTGAGTTTCTGTATACTGCCTAATATAAAGTGCACATTCTCCTCTTCACTGTGGTTTATGTTTATTGCAGCCACTGCATTGCTTTATGTGCACAGTGTGCTTATGGAATGTGTGGTGCAGGCAGAGAGATGTTATATTCCATTCTTAGCATCATTAGTGCTGTTTTCTTCACCAATTTCCATCAAGCTATAGTTTAATTTAATTCACTTCATTATTTTGCAAAGTAGCTCTTATCTGTTGGATTTCCCTTCTGTTGCTTTAAAAACCAGCAATGTCTCAAAACAGTGAGAACTTAAATATTTTTAGCTTTATTTTTCTTTTTTTTTTACATGTTCTGAGCATCCTAGGATTTCTGTAATACAGCCAATCAGTTAAAGCCAAATACTGATAGCTTTACAAGTTAATTAGCACCTCAATTCATCAGCGCTCACACTCAAATTAATACTGGAGTAAGCATCTCGGAATCTCATCTCCCATTTGCATTTAGTGAAGGTGATTTTGCAATATGTTAATTTTTATTGTGTGCAGAGCCTGTTTGATTTTCAGTGCTATTATTTTTTGACCTATTTAAACTTGGGGCCTAAAACCTTACAGGAATTGGCTTGTTTGAGCTTGTGTGGAGAATATGGACAATTCAGTCCATTGCTAGGATTTATTCTGATTAAACAGCACTGACTCATTATTTGCTTACTCAGTCACTTGGAAAGTAGGTGGTTTTTTACTATTTTGGGTTCTTTTAAAGTGTTTGCAGCTTAGTGCTCTTGATGTAAATAAAAGGAACTATTAGACTAAAGTAGGAAAAATAACTTTAACCTAATCAAGCCCTAGTTGTCTGAATTAGTAACACCTACAATAATTAAGATTCTCTGCGGAAGTAATAAGCTAATTATGTTCAAAATTAAGGAATAATCATCATATTCAATCCATTGCATCTTTATATTTTTCACTGCATAGACTTCTCTTTCAAAGGCTGAAAGAAATGGTGGGAAGAAATTTTTACACTGGTGGTGAGCTCCGGTGTATCCGAGAACAAATAATTGAACTTAGAGGCTCGATATTTTGGGAAGAGTACAGATAATTACTATTTACTGTTGTCTCCTCAGCTGCAGCATGCCAAGAGAAAAGAGCTAATTTCAATGACTCTTTTCTTTGGAGATGCTTACTAAGGGAACACTTCATCACGGGTAGTTTGCTGCTGCAGAAGACTTTATCCAAGTGCTGTGGGAAGGCAGGAGCTTTTTGGGGGTCCTGCTGCTGCAGGGTCAGAGGAGGAGAATCCTTTGAGTCACACAGATCTAATTTTACATCCCTGCAGTGGTGCTGAGGGCTGAATGTGCTGCAAATGCATCAGTATTGCTCTGCTGGCTAAAAATCCCCACTCTGAGGAAGCAGTTATCCCAAATAGCAGCACAGGGATTTGGAGTGTGTTAAAAGAGGAAGGGCTGTGTCTCTCAGGAGCATTGCTGGTGTGGGTTTTGGTTTTTAGGAGTATTCTTCAGGGGTTTTAGCCATGTACTGCACCATTGTGACTTCCTTTGGTGTTCTTGGGGCAGAAGTAGATGAGATCTGAGTTTGTGGGAAGCATGGGAGGTGGGAGAGATTGATTGGCTGCCTGCTGGAATAGAGACTTTTATCAAAATTTATTGAACAGAATACAGGTAAATGTTTCTTTCTTTTAATCAAGGTTGATTAAATTACAATCAGAAGGATGCCTCTGCTCCCTTAGGCACATCACAACCTTGTTATCATCTCAAATTCATCCAACCTTTCAAGAGGGGGTTTTATTATCCATTCCTAATCCCCAGGTAATTACTGTAGACCGAGAGATATTTGCAGAGAACATTTTGACTGAGGGAAAGGGGTTCACAAGACATCACAGGCCTCAATTGCAGAGAACATTTTGACTGAGGGAAAGGGGTTCACAAGACATCACAGAATCAATTCTGTGACAGGAATCCCTGCTCCGATTTCCAGCCCCTGGCTCCAGGCACAGCCCCCTGAACCCTCCTGGGCCGTGTGTCCCTTTCCTGGGCACAGAGCAAGTGTTCCTCCTGTTCTTGCAGCACCAGCCCTGCAGGAAAAGGGATGATTGGGATGATTGGCGCCGCTGCCCTTTTGTAAAACAGCTTCATGATTGCACGAGGTAGGAAACGCAGCAGGATCATTAATTCCTCCAGGTTTCCACTTTCTTTCATTGCAGCTGCCTCCAGAAAAAGGTTCCTGTTTCTGAGCTTTCTGTGTTTCAGAAATCAGCAGATTTTGTGGGGAGCTTTTATGACAGTGACAGTAAAACAAAAGCAGGCAGTCAAAGCTAGACTGTTTTATATACTTTGATGTTATTCACTTGCTAATACACTGCTCCCTAAAAACCAGACTATCTGCTCACACCTATTCCAGTTTTAAAGGAAAATGCCTTTGCTACTGCAAACAGAGAAATTAATCATAACTGGCTTGTTCTACAAAACACACTCTCAGCAATGGGAAAGGTCTGATTTTTTTTTTATTTAATTTTTTCCCCCTCAAATAAGGAAACTTAAATTACTTAAGGGACTGCTTAGCTTCCACTGGTGCAATTAGATTAACATAGGAGGAATTTTGATTTATTTCCAGAAATGAATATATGTTTCTAGGTCAGTAACTCTATTTAGAACAAAAGATCTGAAGGTTTTTTCCCCAAATAAATCCAAATGTAGTGTTGGCTAGGCTGCTCTCCATTTGAATTTCAGTTTAATCTTCATCTTGTTTTATTCCCTTTTTCTTGAGAAGTGCACAAGTGTTAAAGTTCAGAAGAAATACATGACTTTGGAAAGAGGGGAAGGGATAATACAATGATGAACTCTGGCTTATGGTACTGGTTCAGGGTGACTGACTTCATCATTTATATGTTCATATAAATAAATAAAACAATATATAATAATATAAATAAACCAGTATATGTTTACTAAGAGTAACATTGAATCCAGAGCAGTAGAACTGAAAGTTAGCAGTGAAGCCATGAAAGGTAGCCTGATATTGAATGACTGGGCAACAAAACAGATCCAATTCAATGTTGATAACATAAAATAATCCATATAAAGAAAAAAGAGTAATACATGACTCCCTTTCAGTGAACCAAAACCAGATATCTGCATTTGACCCATTGTATGCAATCTGGAGGAATATATCATATTTATCAATTGAAACAAAATGAACTGTGCATTATGTTTGCACTCTGTGTGTATCTGGTTTGGTAAAATTTATCTGTTGACAAACTTTATAACAGAATTGTTAAAACTCGACCCTTGGAGAAATGAAAAATCAAAGAATTGAGCCTCTCTTCAAATATTCAGGATGCCATGTGAGACTGAAAATTAACTAATGTTACTTGTGGAAAAGTAGCCTCTAGCAAACTCTTAAATGTAAATTTTGAGGAAGTTATATGTATCTGTGGTGGTTACAAATAATCTCACCCATTAGATGTTCAGTATAATACAGCTTCTCCTTGATAACTAAGCTGCCCAGGGGGATGTATGGTAGGTGTTGGTTAAAACCCGACCTTAACCCCTAAAAATGCCCCAACTTTTCCCCCTCTCCCAAGAATGTCTTGCTCAGTCCTTGAACACCAGATCAGGATCCAGTCTGGGCTCACCTGTGGAACCTGCTGCCTGTCACAGCCACTTTTGGCTGCAGTTGCAGAGATTTATGACTGAGATAATAACCCCACAGTATCTGAGCTTACAGCCTGATAGTTAATTATTCTCTGTGTGCCATGTGCTGCAGTTCACCTGTAGACAGTGGCTGGAAAGCAAAATAATCCCCCACAGCAGAATTGGGCATATCCTGAGGGCTATTCTGTTTCCATCTCAGGAGTGAGATGCTCTGCTCTTGTGTTTGAGCTTCTTGGAGGGCTTTAAAACATGACCTGTTGTATCTAAACATGGTTTATCTCCACTGCCAGTAATGCAGCAGAGTCTCAATACTAACCTGGAATACAGTTTAGGCTCTTTCTGCAATCATGGTTGATTTTGTGAACCTTTTTCCTTGCTGGTGATGTCAGCAGAATATCTCTACTGAATTACGGTTCTTTAATCAAGGTTGGTGCATTACTATACAAGTCCTTTCATTCACCTTTGTCCTGAAAAACTGACTATTTTTTTTTTATTTGCAATGGAATTGATTGAGCTTCTGATACAGAAAATCCAGTTGTGCATCCTGCACCTCTGTCTAGTGTCATGCAAATGTGAAACAGGAGGTGCATGTCCAGCAGGCCTTGCTACTGGAAGCCAAAGAGATTTTCTACACCAGTAACAAAGGAATACAAAATTCAGAATCCTTTCCACCAACTCTGATGCATCTTTTTTAGAGAATCCTGCAGATGTTAGCTTTCAAACATCTGTTTTGCCTGGTGTTTCTTTCCTCAACATCTTGAATCACAGTTGAGCTGGTGCTGCAGCACCAGCTTGGGATCACCAGACTTGCTGGTTTAGCAATTACATCTGGTTTTATTCCAAATTATGGTTTTGTCCAGCTGTCTTTTAAAACCATTCCTATGAGTTGCTAGGATACATTTCTAAAAGTGGAAACTGTGTTTACACCACTTCAGTGTGAAAAATCTTTGAATATCACTTACTTCTTTGCCAAGGCTTCATTACAAGACACTGCTGAAGTTTACCAAGCTCTCCAAATTGTCATACAATCCTTTTTTCTTTGTTTGTGGTAATCAGAGAAATACATGGCTGATTAAATGTTTTGTCTGCTGTTATTGACTCCTTTGCTGAGCAGTGGCATTATTCAGATTGATGTTTAGTCAGCTCAATCCTGACCAAGGCCAGTCCTGCACCTCTGGGTTCCTCTCTGTGCATCCTCCAGCCCTCAGAGCATCTCTGTGGCCTCCCCTGGACTGGCTCCAAGTCCTTCTTATGTTGAGGGCCCCAGAGTTGGGAATCAAATCATCTGAAACAAAATCAAAGCCACACATTTTCCTAAGGAAGGTTGTAGGCAAGGAACTTGAAAATTGTACAAGTGAAGGATGAGCAGCACACACCACCAAAAGGCAGTGGCAGAGTTTGCCCAAGTTCTGCATGATTTTTAAATTTCTGCTTGTCAAAATATGATTCCAAGGATGAAGTCTTCCTCATCTTACAACATCTGCTGTAACTTGTCTTGTCTTGCATTGTTAATTTTTCTAAAATGTGAGGGGTTTTTGACATAACAGTAGTCTCCTTACTATAAAATCTACACAGTAGAAATAGGTTTTAACACCTAAATTTATATTTTGATCAGCCATTTCAGGCTCAGTGTTGATGCTTTTAATATCAAATAGGGTTTTTGTGGGGGGGGCATCATGTAGGAGGGTGACTGAAGAAAGAACTGGTGTTTAAACCTTGAAAGAGTTTTTCTTAAATGATAGTTCTGAGATTAGACTTGTTAGCCACCATTGTGATTCTTTCAAACCAGCCCAACAGGCCTTGAAATAAATGCTGTGGATGTAATCAACAATCAGATTACACTGAATGCCCACAGACTCCACCAGAAAGGTCTAAGGGAAAACAATTACAGATGAAACAAAACATAGCATTTAAATCCCTGCTTGAGAAGCTGCCACACAAAGGAAACACAGATCGTGGTTTAATTACCCAGGTGGAAGAATGTTTAGAAAATTAATATTAGGACCTTGGCAATTGAAAGCATTTAAAAGTGTTAATGTCCCCCCCTTTTCTTCCTTTTGATTAAAAAGGTCACTGACAGAACATAGCCCTGTGCATACACCAGCAAACATGAGGAGTGATGGCTGCAGTGATTTTGTGCAGCTCCTGCAGGTGTCAGAGGGCTCCAGAGCTGTGCATAGCTTCTTAAAATGGCCCCCAGAAACACATATTTTTATTTAAAATCTTATAAAAGGAGCTGCATGGTTGGTGAATTTCATCCTCTCATGATTTTTTCAGGTGCAGCCTTTCCAGCCTCAGGTGTATCACGGCAACCTGATGGTTTGGTCTTGCACAGAGGCGACCACCAAAAGGTTTAAACTCTCTCTGTTTTTCAGGGGAAGCTTCTAAACTGGTGAAATGTAAAGCCAGTCCTTCCATTCTGTCCTGGAAGAATCTTAAAGACAGGCACACGTTAGCTGTTGCAGGTGACTGAGGAGGAGGAGGAGGAGGAGGATGTGCACATGGCCTCTGTGTCCTTTGCACCTCACTGTGGGCATTGCTGGGTGCTGTCTCTGCATTTTCACTTCCCAGTGTGGTGCTGGAATGGCAGGAAAGAAAACACAGTCAAGACAAGAATTAGGCTCATCATTTTTTCCTCAGGAATGATGGTGCTCTACAATTTCCTTTGTACCTCCTGGCAGTGTATTAAAAGATGAAGTGTGGGCTTAGGCAGCATTTGGATGGGGAGGAAAGTTACAAGATTTTGCTTCTGCCAAGCCTTTTTTAGGATATTTAATAGGGATATGATGGGTGCAGTGTGGAATCTGACATGTGGGTGGTGATAAAAGCAAGGACTGGTAAAAGCAAGAGAAATTCACAGGTAACCTGAATGCTGCAGCAAGGTGAATGCAGTGAAGGAATGGAGATCCTGAAGACCTTTTCTTTGGTTGCAACAGCACTGAAAACCTCGGAGTTGTTATTTGCTCTTGAATTTATGTGACCAGCTGATCAGAGGTGGGCTCAGCAGGGTCATGAGGTGATTCCCAGAGAAGCTGTGGCTGCCCCATCCCTAGAAGTGTTCAAGGTCAGGGCTGTGGGCAGCCTGGGATGGTGGAAGATGGCAGATGGGTTGATTCCAAAAGTTCATTGATTCTATGAACTTTTCCATCTCCCTGGTACTGCAGGAGCATTGCCTGCAGAGTCATTCCTGGTCTCTCCCTGGGAGGAGTTAGATCTTGAGGAGCATGTGGATAATGACATCCATTGTAAATCCATCCCTCTTCGCTCCTGGTAATCTCTTCATTTTGAGGGAAAGACTGTCATGCACTGAGGGACCGGGGAAACCTGGTTTCTTTTGGTTTCATGTTGATCTAAGCTCTAAGGAAAGACAAGGCTCAAGTGAGGCCTCTCCTCAGTACATCCATCCATAGCATGGTTCTCTTCCATTGCACCATCTATTTCCCCCTGCCTGGTAAAGTGCAAAAATCATAATATAGATGAGATTTGACTGAAATTGGCCCGAAGCTTCACATGTTAATCCAGGCACGAGAAGGCAGGATGGGGGTTTCCATTGCTCTGCACATTCCCACATAACACCCAGGGAGTGTCTGGCTGTGTTCCTCTTGTTTCCTTGAGAAGCCAGACTAAAAATAACAGCAAATAGGAAATGAAAACAATTCTGTTACTACATAGTACATTGCAAGGAAAAAGCATTCTCCACGTCTCTGGATTAGCAGAATGTTTGAAGCTGTGATAACCCAGTTGTTAACAACCATAATTTAGATGTGGGTTGTTTTTTTTTTTTTTTCTTCACATAAATATGACTTATTTGAAGTACGTTGAATTAGAAAACTCATGAATAAATATTTTGACATAATCAGAATTATATGGCTGGAAATTGACCTACTTTGCATGACAGATGCTTGAGAATCCCCCAGCTAATAGCAGACTAACCTGGCACAGCAATGCTCGATCTTATAATATTCTAAGCTGCATACAGACATTAAATTATTAGATTGTTGGGTTTTTTGCACGGAGATTAGACACAGTCAATTTTGTTTGTAAATGAGTAAGTTATAGGCAAGTTATTGAGGAGGCCTTGGGGTGCAGTCCAGAGAAGGATTCCTGCATCATTTGTTCAGTGGTTTCAGCGTGGTCTCGAAAAATCTGTCAGAGGTAGAAATAGCCAGCAAATCTTGATGGTATCAGCAGCCAAATAATGAGAGTATTACACCAAATAGACAGGTCTTTTCAGAAGATAAGCACAACTGCAAGAGGAATAATAATGTTTTAAAAATCTGGTAATATTTTGATGGTGTAATTACAGAATCTACTTTTCCCCCTGCAGCTGCTCCTTATGCCAGGTGTTGATTTCAGCAGACTGATTTTATCTGCGTGTCCTTTCAGTTAATATGACAAGGATTTTCTGTAGGTTAAGTTAACAGAGAACTTTGACCTTGGGAAAAGAGTCTTCTCAGTTTAGGTTTATATGGATTCTTGTAAAAAAATAATCTTCTTTTATTATTTTAACAAACACAGGTGATGAAACATTTTAGGTGCTTATTGCACAGAATAGAGTTTTCAAGCTTCATAAGTTTTTGTTGTTCAGTTCTAGCACAAGTAATAATAGTGATTTTATTTGTAAAGTATCATGCTTTTTATTTTTAGTGGGGGAAAAGTACCTTTTTCATGGCTCAGTTTCAGCAAAGATAACCCTCCTTTTATAAAATACATGCAATGAAAAATAATAACATATTCCATTTTAGTAGCCCCTTTATTCGCTTCCCGGTTGTTTTCTCTGTTTTCAAAGAATCTCTGCAGATGAAGTGGACTTTGTTCAGACTTTTTTTCCTCAAGGTCTTCAGGGGAATGTTTTGCTCTTTTGTAATGAATCCTTGTTAGCACTAAGGTAGTAAAACCATGTGTATAATATAGGGAGATCTGTTCTCTTCCAGCAGGGCCAGGCTGAGGCACAGCTCCTGTCCTCTATCTTGATTTGCTCCAGCTGCTTAAAACTTCCTAGAATTAGGTTGAAGTGTTCCTTTAGCACCCATATGTCTTCCAGAAAGGATGCAGTTCAGTCATCCTTGCAGTGCCCCGCTGCCAGACCCTGCAAGCAGAGACCCCTTCAGGTGCTGCTCAGCTGGGGATGAAGCTCCTCCTCTCAGGGAATGAAGGCATCCTTTTAAAAGAGAATCCTGTTTGCAGGACGCTGATTTGCAGCTGAATTTGGATTCTTTGGAAGCCTCACCCAAGGGCAAGAGACAGAGGTGATTACTTGGCTTAGTCAGTCGCTACTTTAGGAGCTTCTCTCTGGCTTGCAGTGTTTGGAGGAGGCTTGGTAGTGATTTCTTTCTGGTTGCTCTTCAGGTGACCAGTTCTGAAACACTGGGTTGCTCTGCAGGTGGCTCAGCAAATGTGTTAAAATTTGTAAAAATTTTGGCACTCGGTTTTGGTCTTTGTCCTGCTTCTTCTCACATACCAGTAGGCTTTTTGGATTCAGACATGGTCACTTGGGTCCTTGTGCCTGTACAACTCAAACCATCTACTCAGTAGCTGAAGAAGTCTCCAAGTTTTCCCATTTGGGGAAAGTTTCCTTTCCTCTTGCTTGACATTGAGTTAGCTGGTGGGGTTTGCTGGTTTGTTTTTACTGTATTTCCTTACTTCCCCAACAATTCACTCTCAGTCTCCTGAGCTCCATCCCAAACACTTTGGCTCCTTGATGCCTGCTCAGTTCCAGGAGCAGAGGAGTTGTCCTGACGTGCTGATCCTCCGTGGCTTTGCACACACCAGAGATGTGTGTGCAAACCCCAATTTCTTACCTCTGGAATCCTGTCTGGCACAGGGGTGTTTTACTCCTTGTCAGCAGTTTGCCCAAGGGTGACTGCCAGCAGTAGTCTTTTCATTCCTGCCTCCTGCTGCCACTTTGACAATAGGAACGGCAGCAGGAGGCAAAAATGAAAGGACCAGATTGAAAGAAGCACTTTGCCACTGTTGTAATTTTGAAATTGATGGCGTTTTTTAGCCCAAAGTCTCAGGAAAAAAGCTGCTTTCCTCTTTGCCTCCTATTGTTTTTCCAGCAGGGAGAGACATTCTCTGATGTTGCAGAGGCAGTGGGAAGCCAAAATGAAAATAATTTTCTTCCTGAAACATTGGATAACAAAATGTGAACAATTTCAGCAGGGAAAGAGTGGTTTGTTTTTTTTTTTGTTGACTGCCATGTGGTGAATACTGGTATTTCCATTTGACTACAGAAAATAAATAGCACCTGCTTTTCTTATTGAGTTAATATGATCTTAAGATAATTTCTAGACACCTATTTACCTTGGGGTTTTTTTAGCATGACACTTTCATTCTTTTCCTTTTTCTGCATGAGAATAGGTGTTGTAAGGTGGGTGTATAGTTCACTTTTGAGGCCATGTGTTGCCTTTAGTGCCATGCCCTTGGAGCCAGCTTTATAAGGCAGGAACTTACAGTTCTGCACATTCCAGAGGTGTGTTTTACACCAATATTACCAGAACTACTAATAATCCAGATGTAATTCCCAGGGCCACTAATTCCATTGGAAGAAAGATGAGGATTGTTCTGCAGTTGCACTGACATTTTCTGCTGGAGTCTTTTTTCAGTGGAGTCTGAAGTGGTTCTGGGGTTTAAGTGTCGTGGGAGGTGGGGCTGGGGAGCTTTAGTGCTTCAAGAGTGACCTTCGCCTTCTGTCCCTGAAGACCAAGTTCTGTGATTTAGGTGAGACTTTATTTTTGCTGGGAAGGTGATGCTTTGTGAAGGCTGCCCCAGAACAGAGGGTGGACAGAGTTAAAGAATAAAGTAATGATTTATTAGGAGGCCTCAATGGATCCACCTTGGGGCAGCACAAGGGCCCAGCCAGGGCTGCACCCAAGATGAACCAAAATGACCCCAAAATGCACGACTAGTCATGAGATCTCTCACTTTGTAAGTTTGGTCTATTTGCATCTTGCAGTTCATTGTCCCATTCCAGCTTTAGCCCCTGCAGTCCCACCCTGCTTGTTTTTCTCTCTCCAGCCCACGGGGTTTGTGCTCTTGGGGCTGAGATTTGGATCATTTGTCCTTGGTGCCCAGCTGGAGCAGGAATTGTTTTGTCTCCCTGCTCTGTGCACAGAGCTCACCATCCCCTCATGTGAATCTCAGAATTACACACTAAAGCAGCACAGAATCTGAAAAATATAAAAGCTAAAACCAGAGGCGTCAAAGGAAATCAGTGAAGGAACACAAGCCCAGCCCCCAGACTGTGCAGTTTGCAGATGTTCCCAGCCTGGTGTGATGATGTTCTGCAGAGCACTGACATCAGCCCTCAGCAGGATGAAGTTCTGCATTGACACAGGGGATGGCTGGGAGGGGAGAGGGGGCCCTGGCACCATTTCTGTGCCTGCACTCAGCACTGGTGCAGGGAGGACCACGGTGCTGACAGGAGAGGGTGAAGTGTGGATCAATGAATGGCTTTGTCCTCCTGCTTTAGCTGTTACAGGCTATTGCTCTTGTCTTTGGGGACTTTAGTGGCTGTAATTAGTTATCTTGATTGGGAAGATTTTTTTTCTCTTATTGAACGTGTGAGAAATTTGGGAATGTTAATCAGCAGAGCATAACCTTTTCTTAACTTGCTCTTTTTATAGTCCTGGGGAATTAACATTTATCATAAGGCAGCACAGGAAACTGGTATTTGTATGAAGTGAACTGATTCTCCATTCTTTCTCTTTCTTTATACATAACAAAACCTAAACTCTATGGTAGGCTCATCAACAGAATATATTTTGTAGGCTTTGAAGTGTGAATTGTGAATTTGTGTGTCTCACGTGGCTTTGGGATGCCACATGTAAGCGTGTGCAGATCTGTGTCCTGGATTAGTGAAAGTCTCATTAAAATTGTTCTTGAAAACTGCATACTTAAAGCCAGATATAGGGAGACACATAAAAACAGCTTGATTGTTTTTTTCATGAGTTCTGAGCTCTTACAGTTTTGTAGGATTAAAGAGGAATCAGGGAGATCCAGCAACTCTGCAGATCTTGTTGCAAGTTCACATGCCAAAATAATTAATTAGATGCTTATCTGTAAATGATCAGTATTCCTTATGTTGGCTGATTTTTCATCTGCTTTAAGGTGCTTCTCAGTGCTGTGGTGGACCTTGGAAGGAAAAGCAATTCTATCTGACTTTGCTCTGCCCCAACAGGTTCAGATTAGGTTGGGAAATGACACATTCTGGGTTATTTAGCAGCCCCTGTGGACTGGGCTCTCCTTGCTGCTTTGGAAGTCGTGTACAGAGATTTTTGGCAGCAGATGGTATCAGCTGAGTGCCCCATTGGGACTGTTTTGCTCGTTCATGTGAGTACAGCTGTAACAGGTCCTTTGGTTTTCAGAGTACTTGGGCTTTTACAATGCCCCATCCAAATGCAGTGCACATATTAATAAAAATTAAGGATCTCTGTTACATCCTTAGCTGGTTTTAGCTCAGAAACAACTACTTACTTCTGGGCAAGTGGGTAAACAGCTGATGACCCTGTTTTCCCAAGGGCTTTATGTACCTGACATTTTGATGTCTGATTTAAACATTTACCCAAGCTTTAAAACATTAGGTGAACAAAGATTGCTAAACTATCTTCTGTCTCCTGAGAGGAGAGTCCACAAATACCTGTCTTTGCCCTTCCCCTCTGGTTGTCCAGAAAACATTATTTTAATTCTCTAACAGCAGAAAATGGACTACCAAGTTTCCCTTGTTTCACTTCTGGTCATTCCCTGGGGCTTGCTGAACAAGGTTAGTACCCCAAAATGAAGTTTTATTGCAGGGTCTCATTTCACTTTAAATCAATGTAGAATTTGGAATTTCAGCGGCTTCTACACACAGCCTGAGAAAGGCTCCTTTACAAAATGACTTTCAAAGATTTATGAAGACTTACATGGTGCAGAGGCTGAAAGGAAGTTTAATTACATTCAACTTTTGGTCATTTCTGTGTCTGAAGATGTGCCCATATTCTGTCATCTCAAAAACCATCTAAGAAAATAAAATTGATCAGTGAGCCTTCTGGCTAAAAGGAAAATGAGTGCTTTGTCATCTGCCCATGGAGCCTGGGTGCTCCATCACTGCCTTCTCCCGGGTGCTCGGCCCAGACTCTCCATCACTGAGATTCGTCCCAAGTTTTAATCAAACATTATTTTATACTGAGGCCTCCCCTATAAATAGCAGAACCCTTCCCTTGACATACTCACATGGACTTCACTGTAGTATAAAGAGATAATTTAATCCAGTCCATGCAACCATTTTGCTTTGGAGATGGTAAAATGTGCATCATGTTCCTCTTGGATTAAGTGTTACAATAAAAGCTTGACAAGTGCAGTCACTGTCACCTGATGAACAACATCTCTGCTTATAAACCTGATCAAGGACAGCAAATAATATGGGATCATCTTATTTCCTTGCAGAGGAGACTTGTTTGTAGGAGTGGGGCTGTGTAGGTGCCTTCAAGTACAGTAATTCTCAGGCTAATAATGCCAGAAGCCATAAAATCTCTCAGTTTGAGGTTTTGTGAACGGCAGCGCTGAGCAATCGAGGAGTACTGCTGAGATGATAGCCTGAATGATGATTGAGTTTTCCTGGAGAGCCTTTATCTGTGCTTAAAATTGGAGGTAATGTTTTTAAATTAAACCATAATAGAAGTTCATTGAGCCTTCGGAGTGGTTTCTCTGTCCCCTCTTTACGTGGTTTATCATTTTCTGTAGAAGCATTCTCAGTCTTTTTGTTCAGGACAAATTGTGTTGCTGTCAAAACAGGGCATTAAAAGCACCCCAGAACAACACCTTGCAGACTTTTTTGGGAGATTTCCTATCAACTGATGAAAGGAGAAGTTTGCAGTCAGGGTTGTGCTCATATACTGTGACCAAGCTTTTGTACAGGCACTTACATAGAAAGAGGTGCTTATTCCTCACAAAATTGTGACATGCTTTTTAGGGTGGTGTCCCCATAAACAGGTTGTATTTCACTCCATCAGTAGTTTTTTTCAGCTGCTAGGGATTAGCCTTTATCACTGAGATAAAGTGTGAAATCTAAAGTATGTCTAAATTTAAAAGACAGCAGTGCTTGATGTCATGAGCAAATCATGCTGCGACTGTGCTCTGGTCACTTGAGGTGAAGTATTGATCTTGAAATTAAACTCTCAAGTATCTGTCCTTTTTAAAGAAAAAAAAAGGGTTTAAAATGGCTAATTGCAAGAAGCTCATTTGAGAAATATTGGTAGAGGAAGAGAATGCTAGTGCTGGCATGAGAAGGTTAAATTTTGAGCACACAGACTGCTGGTGCAATGTAGTTTCTTTTCTAAAATGTTATGTTAAAAAAGGAAAAGGATTTTTTTTTCTGTGGCAGATCTGTGAATGCCCACAAGAGGGTTGGGCATTCGTGCTCCTAAAGACAGTGAGGAATGACCCAGCAACTCTAAGTTTCCCAGTTCTAGGAGAAAACTGCAAGAATTAGATTAACAGATGCCAGGAGAATCTGAGAAGTTGTGGGGGGTTCTCAGCTTTATAACCCCAAATAAACATTCTGCACTGAACTTTTTTATGGTTATGAAGAAGGAATTGCTGGGTTTGTGGTATCACGATCCATTCCTTTGTGTGATGGATCATTTTGAGCCCTCTGTATTGTTCTTGAGGTTCTGTGAAGGCACTGAGGAAAATGTGCTGTCAAGGAGAGTAATCAGAGTTATCTTCATGATTCCTTTTAGTTCCCGCTGCACTGAAAGGCACATTTAATTGCATGTGACTATTTTCTCTTTTACACCTGCTTATATACTTAGGGACTTTTTTCCTAGGGAAATCTGTAGTTGATTAAAATTGCTGTGAGTTTTCTTGGGATAATTGACACCAAATGAACCTGTGCATCATGTGTGTGTATATGTGCAAATAGATAAGATTATGCATGTATATATACGTGTTTAGGTGCATATATATGCACAGCTAATGGGAAATACCTTTCACTTAACAATTAATTTAGGAGTCTTCAGTCTGTGTGGCATCTTAGAGGTCATTCTGCACCACAGTGTTTTGTATTTTCCGCTGCCTTGATGCCATAAAAACCCATAAAAATGCTAATTGCCCCAGGAAGATGTAAGCTGTTTATAAGTGTGTATGGGATTGTTTTTCAGCCCTGTGATACAGGAGGAGGTGTTATTTCAGGTTTATCATTTGAATGTGTGCATAATTTGAATGGCTACAACTTTGACAGTTTATTAGTTAGAAAAGAAGTAGAAAAAAGACAGCGCTGTGTCGTTCTTCAGCGAATTGATTGCCAGGAGCATGTTATTGACTTTGCTGATAATATCATTATATATTTTACAGTCGTAAAATCAAGGAATTCAGATTATGCCCTGAGGGCTTCACACATTTAAATAAAGGATATAGCCATTTCCAGGGTTATTGGTTTAGATTAGTGGGTGCTGCAAGGAATGCTGAGTGTGTTGGGGCAGGACAGAAAGAGCAACAGTGCTCTCACTGCAGCGGGGCTTTGCTTTATTTTATTTTTCTATTTATGAAATACAGTCACTTACAGATCCCCTGGGAGGATGAACAACGTTTGCTCTAAACTTTAGCATATTAATACAGTGTTAGCTTGGTGTTCTGTGGGGCTGAGAGCTGAAATCAAGTGTAATCCTTGGCTCGTACCATGAGTGAGGATAAATGAGGGAACACTCACTAAAATACACAGTGCCTGGGAAGCAATCCTGGGGTGAGCTGCAGGCTTCAGAGCAGTGTCAGAGCCACAGAACCTGACACAAACACATCTGTCCCTCTTGGTGGCAAAAGTGCAGCTTCCCAAGGATCCCCAGTGCCTGCTGCTGGGTACAGCCCCAGGAGCACCTCTGGAATTCAGCTCAGGCTGCTCCATCCTGGATCTTCGACAATAACTCCTCTCCCTCTTGGACTGCCTGCCAGCCACCCCTTGGGACTGACTGGACTTGAGGCACATGGGTTGAGCACTTGGGGTTTGGGTTTGGGGCTGTCTCCAGCTTGCTTGAGGGACTCTCAGTTTAATTAAGGTATAGTGCCTTGAATAAAAATGATTGACTGCATTCCAAACCTTGTTTATGGACTTCCACAGCAGCTTTATTGAGATGGATAAAGTACCTTAATGCTGATCATGCTGCTCAGCCTCTCTCCACTTCAGATGGCAGCTTGGGAGCACGTTGCATCACCCAGCTCTGGGCATTTATTGTTCTCTTAAAAGAGTGTAAAGGTCCAAGTGCAGTGTCACAGCTCTGCAGCAAAGGTCGTGTTTTCCTTCTCACAGAGATGCAGGGGGTCCAGCTGGAACATGCATGGCTCCAGGATATGTGGTGACATCCACAAAAGTAGATAAAAATGAAATAATTACTCTTACATTTACATTTTAAGGGCCTCTGAGGATTATAAATCTATACACTGCAAACAAAACTTTCCCTGGATCAAGATCAGCACTTTTTCTAATTAAAAGTGATCACCTTTTTAAACTGAACTTGTATGACTTCTTAGTGGGTTTTTAGCTTCTGCTTTTTTTTCTAATTTTTTGGCATGAGAATGAAATTGATTTTAATTTTGATAATCTTGTTCCATTTTGGATTGTAAATGGCTTGTGTTGAGTTGGGAACAAATGCCTGGGTTATTTCTTATGAAAATCCTTCTGCTTATGAAAAACACTATGAAAGCATTTTAGAGTGAACCATTGGAACGCACCCATTGATCTCACATAGTTTTGATACAGACATTTAATTTAAGATCATTTCAGAATGGTGTAAAGGTACTGGTCTGCAGAAGAAGAATTCTGGGGTGATTCCTCCCTGTGCAGGGGGCAGGTGAACAGCTACAATGGGCATCAGCTGCTTACCCAGAGTGATTTGGCATGGGTGCTGTTCTCTAGTCAAGAATTGCTAAAACAAGATTCTAGGAAGTGTGTTGTGGAGACAGGAGTGGTTGTCATTAAACATGGGCTTCTAATTTTGCTGCAGATTGTGGCCTAATAATGATTTCTGATCTCAAGCCTCAGTGTTCCATAAAACCTTCACAGATGACTGTCCCTCTTTGAACCATGGAGATGTTACCTAACCCCAAGATGTGGTTTCACAGTATTGAAATAAAACTCAGCTCTGGCAGTAAGTGCATCCCTGTATCCAGAATAATTTTCCTTCCAGAGTGGTGGCAGGGATGGCTGGAGAGCCAGGCTTGATGGCAGAGCTCCCCTGATAAGAGCAGAAGCTGCAAAGGAGCAAAGCTTGACTCTGCTTCTTACAGGGAAGGAAAGATTCACTTCCCTGGGCGTGTTCCTGGCATGGGCACAGTCTCTGGTTTAGTGGTTTAATATTCTCACTCCCCCTCCCCTGAAGCCTGGGAAGAATTACAGCCTCATAATTCAGGCAGCTCTTATTTATGCAGTTTCAAATACTGAAAGAACCTTGTTCAAGAGCTGTCCTTAAAAACTCCACCCTTTTTTGTTTCAATGACGAGATGGCTATGACAGTCTGGACTATCTACTTTCCCAAGTGTCCAGGGTTCAAATGAAATACCACCCTCCCATAAATCTCACACACCTCATGGGTGCTGTAAAATCAGCTGCACTGACAGTGCCACGTGGTAATTTCCCAGGCAGGTAGGGAGTTTTCAGCACCAAAATTTGGGAATATGGGTGAATACAGATCAGAGGAGATGCGGGTGTGTGCTGAGCAGTGGTGGCTTGCAGATGGCTGACCCACAATATAGGGCAGCGCGCGCGTGCACTCTCCGTGCTCTGCACGGGACATATGCTCTGGGGTTTCACGGATGAGTTTGTAGTCTCCAGCAATTTGCAGCTTCCACTGTGGTTTCAAATATCTACATCATTTTCAGGCTGATGATTTTTCCCAGTCATTTATCCCAAAAGCACTTCATCCTGCCTAATCTGGGTCATAATTGACATGGGACTCGTGCCGGAGCAGACACGGCCGTAAGTTGTGTTTGAGTGGGCTGTTAATGGCAGGGATTTAGTTACGTGCAGTAAAACACAGCAGAGGTTGAAGCAAGTATAAATGTTAAAATAACAGATGAATGCAGGGTCACAGTCACGACTTGGACCCAGAAAAGACTCTTGAACACTTGACATGCTCCTGCTGTCAGCTCACAGCTGCCTTTGGCTCTAACGAAGGCGTGAAGTTGGAAATTTCGGGTAAGGAAGCTGTTGGAATTGGATCGTGTTTATTGCAAATCAACAGGATGTCTTTGCAAGTATAAAAGACATATGGAAAAGTCCACTGTTATTGTTGTACTTTGTTGTGTCTCCAGATGTTTTCCCTCCTGCCCCACTCCAGAGGCTGAAAGTGGGAAATGGTTTTTCATTGTTTCTAGCTGATGGTGCCAACATCTGCCTTGGCGTTTCCCTGGGGAATGATATTAGCACTGCTGAGAGTTTCTGATTCATCACTTGTGTCTCATTTGCCTTTTTTTTTTCCTTTTAAATACAAGATAATGTCAGAGCATGAAGTTTCAGACCTGCTCAGTTATTTTGAGGGGTGAGAAGAAATCAAGGGAAACACTTGGGTGGCTGCTGAACTATCACAGCAGCACTTCAGAGCCTCCTTATTTTTGAAAAGCTATAAATGAGGCATAAAAACATTGCTCTGAGCTGGTGTTTTTCATTGGAAGAAATAGTATTTGTGAGCTCAAACATACTTGAAGATCTCAAAATGCTTAAAATAGCTCTGTTTTCTTAATATACATTTAATCCATCATTAGTTCCCAGTGCTTGACTCTGAGGGGAAGGGAACCAAATGAATATCTTCATTTGGAAGTGCTCTTTGCTAGTCATATATGCTCATAATGGTATTGTAAAGGCTTAATTCCATAGTTTAGAACCTAACTGGTTGATCAGCTTGATAAGTGTGTAAATTAGCAAAGTTGGCCAAAGTGTTGACTGCTAATGAAGGTGCTTTTAATAGAAATGCAAAACAAAATAGAATTTTTCCCCAAAGCTTCTGTACTTCTTCTTATCAGTAAACAGCTGTACAGTATCAGATTATATTAATCTTCATATGCTAATAAAATTTATTATATTAATGATGCTATTTTTTTTAGTTCTTAAATCTGACATTTAAATAGGAATGAGCTCTGGAGAAAGTTTGTGCCAGAATTCTCAAGTGCAGACTAAGACTAGTTCCTGACCTGTGACTCCTTTATACCAGACTCTGGTTTCTGGTTCATTCTTCTACATCAGCTGGAAGAATCTGACCAGAGCCCTTAGGTGGAAATATTGTAAATTTTAGCAATGTCTGTCCATGTTTAGGGAAGGTTTCTTTTGAGAAATCTGTTGGGTCCAAGAAACTGAAAATTGTGTAATATCTCACCATTCTGCCTGCTTCTTTGTGCTTTGGCTGTTGTTTGTTTGGTTGCAGTTATTTACAGCTCACTCCTGGGTTTTTTTTGAGATCCTAGCAAAAAATTCCACAGGCAGCTGCAAAATATATGTTTAATCAATTTTAGGAAGACTGATTCCCTAACTGTGTCTTCCAGCTGAGACACAGTAAAAACTGTTCTGCAGATACTCAGGGAAGGGGGGAAAGTTTTCCTGACAGAGATGTCTGTTTTGTGGGTTGTCGTGGTGTCATAGTCATGTGGTTCAGGTAATTTAAGTATGTTGGTGTCATGGTTTAACCTCAGCTGACAACAAAGCACCATGCAGGCACTCACTCCCCCCTAGATGGAGGGAAGAGAATTGGAAGGGTAAAACTGAGAGAACTTGTGGGTTGAGATAAAAATAGTTTAATAGTTTAAATACTACTACTACTACTACTCTTGTAGTGAAAATAAAATAGCAGAAAAAAGAGAGAACTAAAACCCAAGCATTTTTATTAAGAAACATATTTTTTGTCTTTTTTTAAGCTTCTCAGGGTGAGCCTGCGAGAGCAGCCTTTGTCAGTTATTTCTGTGCATGTTTATGTGCAAAAAGAATAGAACCAGAAGTTCTAAGGCCACAGTATTCTACAGACAAACAATACAATTTGGTATCTGGTTTTCCACCTTTCAAGTGTTAATAGTGTAAATATTGCTTAGATGAGTCATTTTGTAAGGAAATAGTGGCATGTTTCTGTTAGTGTTTTGTCTGCAAAACTTAGAATTCTCCTTTGTATTGGGATTAAAACTACTTGTACAGATCACAAGTTTTCACAGAATTCACAGAATAACAAGGTTGGAAGAGACCTTAAAGATCATTAAGTCCAACCCATGCCCTAACACAGCTAAACCCTGCAGTGTCACATCCTGGCTTTTTTTTAACACATCCAGGGATGGTGACTCCACCACCTCCCTGGGCAGCCATTCCAGAACTTCATCACCCTTTCAGTGAAAAACTTTCTTCCTAATATCCGACCTACATTTCCCTTGATGCAGCTTGAGACTTTCAGATCCATGAGCTGTGGTTCAGGTTTATCTCTTACTTCTGTAAAAACCGAATTTGTGTTCTGGAGATTTTGTATGGCAGCAGTTCCACTGAGAATTCCTTTGGGGTAGCGGGTCCAAAAGGTTTTATCGAGTGAACATCTCCTTCTAATTCCACTGAAATATGTGGAGTTAGACCTGTTTTGCCACTTGGTTGTGTTCCTTCACTCGTTCCTCTTTGCCCTGCTGTGGGTATCCTTGTTAGCGTTCAAAAACGCATAATCACATCAGCGATTATATGTGGTGCTTTTTAATTAAGAGCTCTGGGAATCGGGGTGATTTCCACCCAAATCTGATTCCGACCCTACATTCGAGGTGAACGTGTTTTATACTCTATCATTACATAACTTTCATGTTAATTATTAAACTTATATTGTTCTATTGTATACACAGATTTCAGCTAAACATAGCCCCCTTCAAATTTCCAACATAGTTTCTCACGATTCTTCTTATGGTTATATAATAATTATATTTAATTACTAAACAATCACCACCTCTAACAATTATATCTTTTATCATACTGCTTACGCAGGTGCAGTGATCTGAGAAAACACAAAGCCCAATATTTTCAAAGACTATTTTTAACATTTTCCAGGGCTCCACTATCATCCTCATGTCCATGTTGTGTTTGCAGGTCAGGATCGCAGCGAAGCCACTTTGATAAAGAGGTTCAAAGGTGATGGTGTCCGCTACAAGGCCAAGCTGATCGGGATCGATGAGGTTTCTGCTGCCCGAGGGGACAAGTTATGCCAGGACTCCATGATGAAGCTCAAGGTGCAGTGGAACTTTTCAATGTTACAGTCAAATTCAGCTTGAACTTCCACTCATTCTCCTTTCATGACACTGAGCCTTAGTCTGGTTAATTATGTATTGAAATCAGTCAATTTTGCATGAACTCCTGCCTGGTATTGCTTATCCTGGTTTAATTTTAATACATTATCTCTGAATTCTGTAGTTACTCCGTGATTGACACCACTGCAATTTGTCCACAAATTACAAACAACACACTGCAAATTGAATAATTTTATTATGCAAAAGGGGAAGTAAATGACTGTGGAGGAAAATGGGATATCAGAGCGTTTTCTATGACATTTCTAATCAACTACAGCACTGCCTCTGGCTGTTACCTCCTGTGAGTGACGGGTGTAGGCAGCCAGATTTGGGGGGAGCTGGTGTCCTCCTGGGAGGAGAACACCTTGCACCAGCAATGGAAGGGCTGATGTGTTGCAAAATCAGGCAGTGCACTGAGAGGATGGGGCATGAGAATGTAAAGAGGAGTCCCTGGAGTTTTGGGGATGAGATGAAGCCGTGGCAAAGGCATATTTGGGTGTAAGATTGGAGTGTAGACAGTCTGAAATACCAGTGGTGTTACGGGTGGCTCTCTGGAGCTGACAGACATCCCTCTATGGCCCAGTCTCTCTCAGAGAATGGGAGTTCCTGTAGGAATCATTCTGTCCCTCACCCTGGGACTTGTGGAAGAACTTGAGTCACTGGGAAGGAAGAAAGGAGAGGTGGTGTTTTCCTGAGTGCACTGTTGGCTGTTCACTTCCCATCTCCTCTCTGTATTGCAGGGTTACAAACCAGGTCCAGCAGCAAACCTTCTGCTGCTTTTTCCCTTTTATTTCCCTTTTATTTTCTCCCAGCCTTATCCCCAATGCTAGAGAGCTTATGGATTTTCCATTGCTGGTTTTTCAGGAGGAGAAATCACTAAATGATGTCTGGTGCTCTACCAGCCCACAGGGTTGCAGTCCATCCAGGAGGAATGAGTTACTCATTAGGGAAACAGCATGGGGTGACACTCAGCTTGTGGTTCAACAACCTAAAAGCAAGATCTGGGAGATAATTTACACTCCAATCTTACACCCAAATCACTTTTATGGCAGGCAAAAATTAATCCGCTCCAAAAGTTGCTCTGTTGGTGTGTCACATCAGCCACAACATTCCTGCTTGATTTAAATGTGTGCTGGGTGTTTCTCATCATTTCATAGCTCCTGGCACTGTGGGGAGAGTTGTCACTGTTCTGCTGCACAAACCTTTTTGTCTCTCTCCTCCATGGATTAATGTTTCCACATCTCCCAGGTGCCTAATACCTGTTTGCAGGTGGAAAGATTGGTCTAAACAGTACTGGGAAATTACTAAAACTGTTACAGGAAGGGAGTGTTAGAAATTCATTTTTGAGGGCAGAGCATTAATTCATGGGTTCTGGAAACCCAGTGTCCCCTAACATGAATCTTGAGGCCACCCATAAAGTCTTGGGGTGGCTTTAAACATCAGATCCTTGTAATGGCAGCAATGAACATATTAAAACTAAAGTTAATTGTTCTTGAAACATTGGAATTGCCAATGGAGAACCAGGTAAAGTCTAAATATTTTCATTTCATTTATGAGTACAACTGATTATATTTGATCTCAGTTCAGTGTTACTGGTCAGGGCAGGCTCCTGGGAAGGTGGAAACAGAAGGAACTGTTGTCATTCTGCTGTGGGAGAATAATGCATGAGATGGTATCAGCAAGTTCTCTTACAAAGTAAAGGTCTGAGATCCTGAAAAAAAAATTACCCTCAATAGTAGTTTGTCACAGCACAGGTGTAGTTAGATTTTTAGAATAGTTTTCTTCTAGAAAAACCTCAATTTGCTTGTACTAGATGAGTGCAAAGTAAGCTAAATTCATTGACATTTTCTGTCCTCTGCTGCTTGCTGTTTTTTTTTTTCCTATTTAAAAAATAAATAAATAGAAAAGCTTATAGCTAGGAAAAGTGTGCTAGAAATGACCTTCAGCTTCCATGAAAACAAATTTCATGGAGGATTAGCTAGTGCAGAGGTTGGAAGTGGGAGCACATTTGAAATGCTCTCTGGGTAGCATAAAGAGATGTGGTACCTTGAAAAAAAGGAGAAAGCCAGAAGCAAGGAGGGGGCTGTTCCTGGAAAACCTTTAAGTTTTCCTAGAAAAGGGGTGAATTGTCCACAAGTAAATCTGTGGCACCTGGGAGAGTCAGGAAACCAACTAAAACTGCTCTTTGTTTGCACAGGGAATTGTTGCTGCGGCTCGATCGAAAGGAGAACATAAACAAAAAGTCTTCTTAACAGTTTCCTTTGGGGGAATCAAAATCTTTGATGAAAAGACAGGGGTAAGTAAAGTTGATTGTGTGCTGGGACAGAGCTGAATCTTTCCCTGGTTCCTTTAGAAGCATTTCCTTGCTGGGCAGTGCAATTGCACTGGTGCAAACACACATGAAGCATCTCAGAAATTTGATAAAGGGTTATCATCCCTTACATCACCTGCAGAGTGTAGCTTCTGTATTGTCAGTGGTAGAAAAATTACATTTTGTTTGGAATGAGAGGTAAGAGATACTGGAAAATTATGAGGTTGTCTCTATGAAGCAGCAACTTCCCCAGTAGTATCTGGTGGAGGAAGTTGCAGAGACTTTCATGCCTTACAGTTTCTGCCACAGCAATACCATGTTTGATTTTTTTAAATTGCTCTAAAAGAAGAAACCTAAGCAAAACATTACACTACTTGGATATAAAGCAACAACACACAAACTGTTTTAATCATAATTAAGTAGATTTTTACAGCAGTTTAAGCTCTGCCTTGAATTTTAAAAAGGTCTTGATTTAATCTTTTGGAAGATTAACTATTTAACACGGTGCCAGAAATAAAACCCTACCGATGATAGATGAAATTATCTTTGCCAGTTAATTTATATTATTAGAAAATCAATGTCATTGAGCTCACTGATACATAATACGAGTAGTTAGTAATGAAAAGCTCATTTGGGATGTGTTGTGTAAAGTATCCATGCAAAAGCTGTGCTTCAGAGGGCATTGCTGGGGTTACAGAAAATAGGAAATGTCAGAATTAGGGCTGTCAGTGCAAATTGCACCCCAACCACAGTTGTTTTCCTGAGATTAAAGCCTTTTATTGGGGAAATAAAAAAGAAGAAAGAGAAAGTCTATTCCTTTTGCACTTGTCTCTGAATGTTTCTCAAACACTGGATTTTTTTGCCTAGAATAAAGAGGGAAAAGAGGACTTGTTTTAGAAACAAAAGGTGTGCTTTATTCCAGCTGCCTCTCCTGCAGCATCCTGCACCCTCTCCTGTCTGCAGAAAGCGAGGTGGGGACATGGGAACAGTCTCCTTCATTTCATAGCTCTGACATCCCACACTCTAAATCTGACATAACTATATCATCCTTATAGTAAACCTGTCACTCACCCACTGAGGCTTAGAATGAAACCCTTAAATCCACCTTGCAGACGTCTGCCCCTGAGCAGCCCGAGTGATGGACAGGACTATTGAGTTGTCCTTCTTGCAGCAGGGCTGTGGCAGAGCCATGTGGGGAGCTTTCCACAGCAGCTCTTACACGTTGTTGTCAAAGCAGGAGAGTCGTGCTTCCCCTGCCAAGGGTTTGGAGCAGAGGTGCACGGAATCCTCTGCCAGGTCTTCACAGCCACCATCCCTTGGGCTTTTTTCCCAGCTTGGGTCTCTCCTTGTCCCAGAATTTCACACCCTTGTCCCATTAATTCTTTGTCTTTCTCATCCAGCCTGTCTCTGCTTTGCCAGCCTGCAGTTGTCATCTCATTCCCATTCCTGCTGGAAAATCCCAAAAGCTGGCAGAACTAGGGTTGCTCAGCCCAGGTTTTTGGATGGGAAGAAGCTGTAAAGAGCTGGAAAAAGATTATATTTCACTCACACTGATCTTCCATTTTCCATGTTAAACTTCAGAGTTTATGAAGTTTGGAATTTGGTATTGACTATTATGCAGCAGGGAAGAGTCTGGATAATCTTGTATTTGCTTTCTCCTCCTTTTACAACCCTCCCTGTCCCCCACAATGCTTTTTCCCTTGGTTGTATTTCCATGATTTTGGAATTCCCAAAAGGGTATTTTGGAAAGATTATTTACCTCTCTAGAGTGTCCTTTCTTAACTTCTACCATTGTCTGTTGCTGTCACGTCTGCCCCAGCTTCAGCCCAATGTGATAGAAAAGAATAAAAATATTAAAAAAAAAAGTGGGCTTCTTCATGTTGAGTGTCTTGTAGGCTGCCATTGGATTTTAATTTATCACAATAAAAAATCAATTTGTAGCTCAAAACTAGCAAATTTTTTTTTTAAATTGGCAGTGTCATAGCTGACTTCATACAGATGATTTAGGGGAATTGCTCCGTAATTCGTTACAGATGAAGGGCTCTGCTTGGGTTACTACTGAAAATGATAAGCAGGTTTTTTTCTTCCTCTACTTTATAGCACTCCTTTATATGTTCCAGACAAAATATTCCTCAAAAAGTATTGATTTTAATAATGGTATTATTCCAGCCATCAGGAATTCTGCCCTTTGAGTAAATTTATCCATGAAGGAGATTGAGTTGAAGGTGGAATATCATTTGAAAAGAATATATCTCACCAAGAAAAATGCAAGAAGGATTTTGCTGTGAGTTTGCACTGTAGATGCAGTCCAATATGGTTCATCTACTGTACTGCAATAGAAATAATAACAATCCTTTCTTATATTCCATCATTCCATGCCAGGGATTACCCTAAAGAGGTCCCTTCATTCCACTTTCCAAGTACTTGTCAGTGTGCTTAGAACATGATAGCAAAAAATTGTATTTAATATGACTAACAGGATGTTCTCCTGTTGTGTGTATGCCAAAAATTGTCATTACACATCGAGTTTGACCCTATTAATCTTATAAATGCACCTTTTTTTTTTAGCTGTCAGACGTTTTCCATCTATCCCATTTGCTTTCTCCAGATTATGTTTGCTAAATATATGCCTTACCTGAGGGATATACATTTTCTTTTAGTTTTTACTGTAAAAAAGACTCTACCATAATTATTGCTGAACACAAGACTTTCTCTACCCAATGCCACTTGAGAGATTTCTTGCTGCATATTACATGAAAATAATTTTTTTTACCATTTGTTCTGTCACATCCATCTTGGTTAGACCTCAATACTGCAATATATTCTTACTTTATTTTATGGGAGCTTTTTAATATTTTCAAAAGCATGATCTTCAGATGGCAAAAATACAAATAATTGCATTGTGTTATTTAATATTCTCCCTTTTGGGGTGGGATGTAGTGATTGGTGATATGCTAAGAAAGCAACAAATGCCATGACTGTGCATATGGAAGGAAGTGCAGATTTTGTGGAGGCCCAGCATTGTTGTTTAGCTGTTCCTGAGTGTTGTTTTGTTAATCACACACATCAGGCCATCTCCCTGTGATAGCTCAGTGATGCTTCATTAGACCTGGGTGACTAATCTGGGCTCTGTAAAGAGCCTGTAATTGTCTCATTGTTTATTTATGTGGTCATAAATCTCTGTTTACTTGCAGGTTCCTTTCCAAAAATGTATTTGAAACTAATAATTAAATCCTCTGAAATGCTTGGGAAAAGGTTTCCTTCCACCTCCGTGCAGTGAGGTGTGTTTTTAAACTCTTGTTGTCTCTAATTGCAAAATGCTGTTGACTTCAATGGCAAGCCCCTAAACTGTGAAAAAGAAATGAGATAAAAGCAAGAAATTACTATTTGGCTCTAAGCAACAAATTTTTCCTGTTAAAGTAAATTTTTGTAATTGCATGGATGTGCAGATTGCTAGAGGATGCTGTAAAATATAGCTCTCTATGAGGTATTGTATAGATGAATTATTTATCTGGATTCCTCCACTGACCAAAAAGCAGTGTCAGTATCTTGCTTATTTATGGGAAATACCCTAAACAGATGGATTGTAACCCAGTTGATGAGGGTGACAGTCATCTCACCAATTTTTACCTATTTTGTAGCACCCTGAAAGTGAGTTTCATTTGCATTGCCTATTCTCTTTCAGAGATGTTGGCCCCTATCCTTGTTGAAATAAGGCTCTTGGGCCCAGTCTGTGGGATTGTAACATTTCTAAGAATACTCTGGTGGGGTTTTGGTATTTATTGCACAGAAGTATTGCAGTGTGTTACTCATATTTCATGAATTTGGTCTGTAGCCATTTTCTTCAGGCTGGCAGTGTGAAATCCAGGAAGGACAACCATGTGTATAAATACATTTATTTCATTTGGACTATCTATTCTTGTTATCTGTCAGCTCCTCCAACCTCCATTATCTTTGCTAAGGATTTGATGTTATTTTATTATCTTTGAGGGTTTACCTGCCTGAAGTGGTGTTACTCAGTGCCCTCTTACCTGTAGCATTCTATAAAAAAAATAATTTGTGTCCACAGAACTGGTGATGGTGCTTCTGCTTTAAATCTTAATGACATCCAAATAAATAATACACGTGGTGGGAGGTTATAATCCTGTTGTCCTCAGAGTGTTCTGTTTGACTGAGATCATGTCACGGCTCTGAAATGTTCCAGCCAATATTTTGGATGCCAGCATCTTGCCCATCATCCTGACCTTCTAAGCTCTCTCGACCTTCCAGTGCAGATTTCTATAAAGCATTTGTTTCTATAAAAGCATTTCCCAGCATATTCTGAGGCTTTATCAGGTTTGTGCTGATAACCCCTGGATTTGCTGCTCTTCCCTATGCAATGTGAGTGATGGTGTTAATTATGCTGATAGATTGCTAACAGGACAGCTAAACTTGGCTGAAAGAGAATTTTAGCAAGATTAAAATTCTCACTGTTGGCAGAAGAGGCCTCGTGTAAAATGTACCAAAGGTACTTCTTGACTTTGCTGGAAATCTGTTGGTTCTGGCATCCCTGACCAGAAATCGAGGTACAGTCATGGGATCTGCAGTTATTCCTTGAAGCACATGTGCTGGAGCAGATGAAATGTCAAACTGTCAAGAGTCTCTTTCACCGAGCGTCTCTGAGGCTTTAAAAATAGAAATAAAAGAAGGAATTAATTTCTCCTGCTCTCTCCTCGCTCCGCAGTGAGCAGGAGAGATGGGGCGAGGAGTTCGCTGAGTTTTGTGTTTGCCACAGGGTGGGATTGACCAGGGGGATGCTGGAGCAGCTCCCAAGGTGGGTTTTGTCCCCTTCATGTCTCTGAACCTTCCCAAAGTTCCTCTCTGTGGCTGATCTCAGGTGCAGCCCCTCTGTGAGCATCTTACCCCAGCAGCTGATCCCACATGAGTCCTCTCAGCTGATCTCCATGACTCTTGTCTCTGGGTTTTACCTGTTTTCCTAGATCCTCTCCTGCAGTTTTCATCTGAGATTTCCTGTGTGCTCTCTGTCCTTGATCTCTTTTTTTTTTTCCTCCCTGCTGTGCTTTTTGCCAGAGTTGTTTCATTTGCGAACATAAATTTGGTTATTGTGTGGAACCAAGTGATGCCAGCTTTGTCTTCCTCTCCAATCTTGATGTGTCTCTCCAGCCCTCTCCTTGCATGTTCAGCCAACAGCTCAAGCTCAGTGAGGCTAAACCAGGCCATCTAATCCTGACTCCCAGGGGTCTCTCTCTGACCTCCTTTCCAGAGAGTTGAGAAAATATCAGCATCATCTCTTATTCAGCCCTGTACATTCAGCAGCCTGTTTGGCTGGTGATGTGTTTGCATTGCTACACCCAGGGTACCTGCAGATCTTGCAGAATTCTTCTCACCTGCTCTGAAATACAGCATTTGCTCTCACACTGAGAGTTAAAACCCAGTCCTGCCTCTCTTCATCTCATGTCTCAATTGTTATCCCTTTCTTTGTCCTTGACAAATTTGACTTTTATTTTTGAAATCCATTGTGACTGCCAGGATTGCTGCCTCAGCTTATTCTTTTGATCATGTCACACTTCCCTTTGCATTCCTGGGCTGGATCTGCCTTCTCTCTTTTATCAGCCCATTGCTGAATTGGTTTTTTTCCAGCCTCTTCATGGTTACCTTTATTCTTCATCAGCTTCTGAGAAGTCAATCTATAGTACCAACTTTCACCATTCATTTATTGTTTTCTTAATAAATGACTCCCAGATCCCTTTCTGTCCTACCCATCATCTTTTAGAGGAATTCTTTGCACATATTCATGCTGTACCCCCTTATTTTTTCTTTAAAATAGTCCCATGCTAGAAACTTGTTTTAAACCTGATGATGATGCTGAGGAGCTACTGCATTCCTGCATCCCAGAGAGTCCCAAGGGGCATCTGGCCTTTAGCTCTCAAAGGTTGCAATTTAAATATAGATATATATTATTTAAATTCTATAAATATAAACAATTTAAACTTGCTGGAATTACCTTTTAATTCTTTCTTTCTTTATTTTTTAATCAGTATTGTCTATTTATAGGAACTTCTTTTGTAAGAGTTGTTTGGTCTTGGACCATGCTGAGGACTTGTAAGGGCTGCAGTACTAAAAAATATTGCATACTAACAATAAGGAGCAATAACTGTAAAACAACAAACTCAAATTTTGTATGTAGAGTTGAAAATGGTGACATTTGGGGCCTTTCTTTGTGCATTGTCCACAGCTTGTGCCTGCAGAAGATCCCTCTGAGCTGACTGGGAGTCATGCCCTGCTCCTTGACACTTTCCATCTTTCTGCTTGTAAATATGACCAGTAAAACATGGCATTTACTGTTCTACATGCAATAAATGTGTCTAATTAGAATATGGCAGAGGAGAGGACTTAAAAATCTGTGTATGATTCTTAAAAGGTATTTATAGACCCTGGTACTTCAGAAGGGAAACAATAACACATTTCATGGACATGTGGCAGCTAGCAAAATGTAAATGTCAGAAGAACCTACTTCCTTAATTACATCCCTTATTGACTATTGTAATTCATTCATTATTGGCCTTCCAAACTGGGCCCTGGGCAGTTTGGAATGTTCACAGTGCTCCACAGGGATTTTTAATAGCTACAAGCTTCTGGATTTCTCTTCTTTAGATGCTCAGTTTGCTGGATGAGAGTTTTAAAAGCCTTAGGTGTCATGGCAGTGTTGCTACTGTGGAAAAAAAGAACCCAAAAGGCAAAGTGTGGGTGTGATTGTGCGTATTGTGAAGTCTTGGGAACCTAGAGGCTTGATTTGAGGGCTGAAATTTCACTTCTTCCACCTGGCAAAGGGGAAAGCTCTGATCTAGAGCTGAGTGCAGCCTGCTTGTTGTCAGGATATGCAGAAACTGCCTTGTGAGAGTTCTGACCCTAATGGGCATGAAGATAAAATAAAGCTATTGCAGACACATTATCTAAACTGAAATAATTTGTGCAATTTTGTTGTAGCTGTATTTTTTTCAGTGTGAAAAGGGTAAAAAGTTGATTGCTTTCAAAAAGGCAGAAAATGAGATTTCATGAGTTTAGTGATAGTCTCATTTGGCCTCCTGATGTTTAATCCAAGCACCCCAGGACTGAGTTAAGAAAGGGAAATGCTGTTTACATGCATTCTGCTTTATGGTATGGAGAATCTCACTGTTACATAGTTATAACAGTGATAAATAACACTTCCAAACAGTAAATATTAGGAATATTAATGTATTCCCAATTACCATTTGGCTTCCATTGTGTATGGGGGTGGGTATTCTGTCTATAGAACTGTTGTAATAAAAATTCCTATGCCAATACTTCTAGTTTTTACTAATTTCAATGTTTGGTATGCTTAACCAAAATTTGGGATGGATTTTGCTAAGTTGTTGAAAGTCAGTGTATTTGTTGTTCTGGATCCTGTTATATCGTGGAGCTGCACAGCTCTCCCCTATTGTCCCATGGCAGAAAACTCCAAGTATACAGTTATGTTGGGATTTTTTTCCCCTGTATTCACTACCCTTTTGTGATCCAGATAAATGAATCTCCAGCAGAGCCACATTGCTTTTTCTCCAGCTGCAATTTAGTCTTATAAGAAGAGCACCCAAAATACAGAGTTGCGTGCAAGTCCTGGTGGTTTTAAGCCAGGTTAATGCATCACACAGTAGAAGAAAATTTCAGGCCCATTTTCAGCACACCTGGAATTACAATGGCAGGATTTCAGACTGCTTGGGAAAGGATTTAGCAGGAGAAGTGCTGACATAATAATAGCACAGGCAGCTGAGATGCTCTGAAACCTCCCTGGAGAGCAGTGGGGGACATTCAGCAGGTGCCAGAACAGAAAGTTACATCCCCCTTTGAAATCCACTCTTTTTTTTCCTGGAGATAGCTGGGAAGCTTTACACCCCAGGAGTGCTGGTGATTTTCCCTCCTATTCAGAGCATTTTTATCTGGTGGGCTGCTCTGCAATTCTGTGTTTGCCCTGGTAGGAGCAATAGCACTGTCACTGCTCCTGAATTCCCATGCTGCCTCGCGGGCTCTCCTGTCGTGGGGGCAGATGAAAGGGGGGCAGGTGTCCTTCACTGTCAAGGATAATTAGAGGGGGAAACTACAGGAGAGGATTGCTTTTAAATGTAGATGGAGTTTGCAGGGTGATTGTGATAGATACTTACTGAAGTAAGTCATTGGGTGATGTTCTGCCTTCAGGAACACAGGGAAGTCAGCAAGAGCATTGTTCACTCTGATAGTCCATGGGGATGAGTAAGCACCTTTTTTATCCCTCTTAGTTTATGTAATAGGGTCCCTATGGAAGGAGAAGAGGAAAGGCCACTGCCACTGGATGCCAAACACAAATACCTGCTTTCATCCCTCTCTTCCAGTTGAGCAAGCCATAAATTTCACATACCAGTAGATCTTTGCTTAGTACAAGAACAACTGCTCGTAAAAGTTGCCTTCCCAAATGAGATCCCTGTGCTGCTGACCTTTCTGGTGGGTGCTGTGTGTGCTCAGCATGTGGCAGCCCATGTGTCAGGGGAGCCCAGGGGCTGGAGCAGCATCTCCCAAGGTGCTCCCAGCACGTGGTGGCAACTGTGGAATTACAGCAGTGCCTCTTGTGTCCTTAAATTGTAGCATCCTACCTCTCTCTGCTGTTAATACTTCCTAATCCTTTGTGGTTCCCATCCTCATTCCACATCGTGGTACTCCCAGTGAAACAGGCAGCAGCATTCCTGCTGGCTTTAAAGGCAGCACTGTGAATAGGTGAGGCAGAACACTAATTAGTTGGAGTGCCCTGACATTTAAAGCAAATAAGAAATCTGGGTATCTAAAAATACTGCATATGGCTCCCAGCCCTGGCTCTGCATAGCTCAAAGTACTTTTTTTTTTTTTGCTTTTTAGGTAGTCAAAATACAGATTCAAATCCAATTTTTTGATTATGTCCTTGCTTTTAAAAAGGCTGAGTTGGTTTGTAAAAGGTTTTATGTGCAGCCTTCTGTGGTCTTTAATTAGCCAAATGCTTTCCTGTGAGTGACGCAGGAATTTGGGAGTATTTTAAAGTGCAAGGCATGCGTGAGCATAACCTGTGCATGCACAGGGCTCAGTGCTGAGCAGTGCTAGGAGTGCAGGAATGAGTAAGTTCAGGTTTGATGGGGAGAAGAGAAGACAAGATGTGTGCAGGAGCTGCAGAGGGGCGAGAGTGAAGGGAATAAGTAGGAAACAAGGCAGCATCCCCAGCTGTGAAAGGCTTTGCTGCCTGCATTTCAGTAAAAGGCGAGGGCAGCACTGCCGGGGAGCTTTTCTGAAAGGCAGATCCTGTGTGTGACACCCGTGGCCAGGACAGGAAAGCAAGGCAGGGAGAGAGAAAAGACAACAGAGTTGATCTGTGCTCTCAGCTGTGTGGTCAGATCTGAGTGTGGAGAGTTAATCAAAGTTTGCTTTTGGAGATTTCAATTAGCAGCAGAAGACTAAAACCAAACATTCATCCTGCTTTACATGAAAATGAGCAGGGAAGAAACAACTCTGGGCATTACAATGTGCAAGTGGGAGCTGTAGGGATTGCTGTTGGAAGGTGTCAGGGCAGAGCTTAAAAACAGTGTCCACTGCCTGAGTTAAAATATAGAACTCCTGGAACACGATGTGCCAAGCCCCTGCCAAGGGCAGCTTCAGGAATTCCTACCTTGGGATAATGCAAGGGCAAAAGAAAAAGAAAATAGAGCAAAAAATCACCTGCAAGTTCTTTATTCTGCTTTAGAATCTCTTTGAGGTTTGCCTTTTACATTTTATTTTATTCTTATCTTAGGGCTCAAGTGCTGCACACACACTTGTCATGTTGCTATGGATGGTTTATATCCGAGGAGAAGTGTCTGCTGTGGGACCTGAACAAATGAAGGATTTATTGATGAATGATCCCATTTATGGGATTGTCTGAAGCTTGCTTATACGTGCAATTGTAACTCAGAGGAAAAGGTTTCCTCTCTTTTTTTCTGTAGGAAAACGGAAAACAAAATGGTTTGGTCTTTATGGCCAGGATTGGTTGTTCATGATGCTGTTTCTGGATAGTAAAGCTCATCACTACAGGATCGTCTTTGGTGACATACAGGTGCCCCAAGTCCATCACCAGCCACTGAAAGCAGTCTATCATTGTCTTCTTGCTTCTGTACCTTGGTTAATTTCTGCTTGTGAAATCACTTCTGTATTTGAACGATACCAAGATGGTGTCATGTGAAATCCTCAACTGTTTTGCATCATTTTCAACTGGCTCATGAACATAACATACTGCTTGTACACAGCTTGTGAATTCATAGAATCCTTTTCTGCTCTTGTTCTTCCCTGTACCTGTGCTTTCTCTCAGCTCCCTTTAAAGTCTTACTAAATTAGGGAGAGTATCTGGGAGATAGATAGATAAAAATAAAATAAATCCCTCTTGTCCTTTTTCCCCTTTTCCAGTAAAGTTTCTTACATTGTGCAAGTGGATTTATGGTCCAAGGAAGTTTCTGTTTGATGACTACCCAGTGCAACTTAAATTTGAGTATGGTTTTTGTGATCTTTTCAAGCTCTGCTTTATAGGGGTTGCATGAGAAATCAAGAGAATCAGTGGCTGCCTCTCACTGAGGAGTTTTTCAAATCACAGGCTACAAGAAGAGGGTGGCTGGTAATGCTTGCTGAATCTGAAGCAGTTAAGATCTGAGACAGCTAAAGCCAAAAAAATTACTTTCAAATCTCCCAGGAGTTGTATGAGAGAATTGCTTGTGCTGTTCATGTAAATCAAAAGCATTTCAGGAGGGTGAGGAATATTGGTGTAAAGGAACAAAAGAATCTTGTAAAAAGTAAGGGCTTCTCAAAGGACATTCACAAGCTCTAAAGATGAACACAGTAAAAATATGGAGCAAACTGTCTCATTACAGAATATTGTGCTCCCTCAAATTCAGGATTTAATCAATGAGTCTCACAGAGTCTATCAGGAAAAAATACAAGGCGTGGTCAAAGGTGCTGCACTTGAGCTGTATGGAAGCTTTGGCTTGAGAGTAGAGGGCAATACTGGGATATTTATGGCTGTTTTGATCCACTGACCATTTTGGTCAGAGGGTGGTGAGGTGGGAGCTCAGGGGGAATACACTCAGATGTGTTACAGCCCTGGGAATCCCATAGTGGCCACTGAGCAGCTGCCATCCCAAAGATTGTAACAACGACTTAGAGGCAAGGGCTGTTCCTCGTACAGCACACTGAAACAGTGAGATGGCTGCATCAAACAATGCCCTGCAGCCTCTAAGTGCTCCTTGCTGTTGGAATTTGGGGCATGTTGCACTGCTGAGCTGATGGGACCATTGCCTTCAATAGCAAGGATGAGGTCTGCTGCTTCTTGGTTTTGCTGTGCAAATCTTGTGCTTTAACCATCCTGATAGAGCAATGGCTGTGTCAGATGCAGTACAATAAGGAAATGGTACAAGACTCATGGGAAGCCCAGCATCTCAGCTTCATCGTAGCACATCTGTCTTTCCAAAGCTCTCTGAAAATGTTTCCTTGCCCTTTAGGATTTTCTTTGTCCTGGAACAAAATTTGCAAGTGCATATTTAAAAGATAACTTGGGCTTCATAGTAATTGGACAAGGGTTTTGGGTTTTAGCTACTTTCACTCCTTACACAATAAAAAATCGAAAAGCCTTTGAAATGAAGATGGGAAATTGGCCATATGTGTGTTCCAGTTTTGTTTTGCCCCTTTCCAAATTCATATATCTAATAAATGGATCTTCTGCATGAGCAACTTAGCATTTGCTTCTGAAGACCATGACCAATAACTAAATTCATATCTGGTCTTTGTCAGACATTATTACAAATTATGAGAGCTGGACAGAAGTTTATTACCTTAGTGCTGTTCTCTTTTCACAAATTAGGTTCTCGGAGCACCCAGCCAGCTCAATATCAGAGATCCATTCATCACAATTAGGCTGCTGTGCTGGCAGAGCCATGTCCTGCTGCCTTAATTGACTCTGGGGTTGGGGACAGGGCCACACCAGCTGAGAGCATCACTGGGTGTGTCTGTCACAGAGGCACCCACAAGGGCACTCACCCCTGCTCTCTTTGGAATTTCCCACTCTGGCTCCCCAGTTGAGATAAAGGCAGCAGCAGGATGCTTTTTTCATCAAGCAAAGGGAATGGTGAGGATTAATTTGGATTTTTTTTGGCCCAAGTAACCTTTTAAGCTCTTTTTTCCTGAGTCCAACCAAACAGGCTCTTACCTGGGGTGCTCCTGGGAAGTACTTGCCTTTATTTAGGATAGAGTGTACAGGCAGAGCTTAGTGTAGCCCTGGACTTGAGCAGGTTCTTATCCTCACACAGGATCTTGCTCACTGACTCTCTCCCTCCTGACTCAGCTGCTAAGCTCAGGAAGTCACATCATCTGGGTTTTTTTGCTTCAGTCTCCTCGGCTGCAGGAAGAGAATAGCTCTTACGAGTTTGTTATTGTTATTAAAAGGAAATTAAATTTACACTTCTCTGGGTGCTGTGCTGTGTCACAGCCAGACGGCTGCCCCCCTGGAGGGACTGAGTCTGCAAGAGCTGGGGCTAAATCTGTTTTGATTCTTCTCTTTATCAGCACCATATTTCATGTGCCCCTTTGTGCTACACAGACCAAGCTTTGATCTGCATATAATCTCAAAGTGAGCTTTTTGTGCCAAGTGTTTTTATTGCAGAGCTTGTGCAACGAGACGCCTTTTAGTAGCTGCCACTTGGAAAAGTCTTTCCTCAGGTTATTGTCTGCAAAATCAGTGTGTGCGGAGGAAGCACGGGGATTAGACAGATTTATTTTCTTCTCATTGTGGAGCCATCCCTACAGGCTGCCATCTGAGAGGGCCCTTCAGGCTTGGGGAACACTCTGGAGGTTACGTTTTCCTTTTCTGCTCCTATTCTTGGGGTGGGGTATTTTTGCAGAAGGAAAGCCCATAATCTGTTGTTCAGCCTACATTCCATGAGTGGCTCTGGCTCAAACAGATTCAGGACTGCACTGTTCATGTTCAGTCTCCTTCAGGGGGAAGGGTTCAGCCCCCACTCCATTTTTTTTTCAGTTTTTTTCAGTTTATGCTCTTTTGTGACCAGGACTGATCATCTTGGCCAGTGCTGGGAAATGCCTCCCAATACTGAAATCTCCATAACTGCAAGAGGTTTCCAGTGGGTTTTGCTTTTCAGGTTTTCATACATGACGTTTCTTTTTAAAGCTGAATTGCAATGCTGTTTTGTTTCAAAACTCCTTGCTCTTCTTGTAGGAATTCAGTATTGTGATAATTTGCTAAGCCTAAACTCTACAGCTCTCTTCCTTTCCTAGATCAAACCTGATAAAATTTTCCACATGTTGCAGTAAATGTTTATATAACAGATTTTTTTGGGCTATCAAGCGTTTCCTCACACTAAGCACTATCACATTTAAGGCAGATTACAGTGATCTGTCATATATTGTTTGTTCTGTCCCCTCTCCATGGACAAGTGACTGAAGTGTTCATGACAGTGGGGAAGGGCTGTCAGATGGGAAATAAGATGTTTCTCAGTCACCCTGTGCTGTGTCCAGTAGTAATTTGCAGGGAATTTGAAGTTGTTGGCAGCTGTAGCTCAGAAATAACACTGAGCTGTCTCCTCTCTGCTATTTCACATGAAACTGAGAATTTTTGCAGTGGTTGTTTCATTTCCCCATCTGCTCATCCCCTGCCTTATCTCATGAGGCTGATGTCTTGCCACCCCATCTGCCATCCAAATACCAAGTTCCAGAAAAGAACACGAGAAAGTTTGTGATGCAAATGCAATTTATTGATGTGGTTTTCATTTCACTCTGACATTTGAGACTGTTGACTTTTCCTCCAAATTGTGTGTACACAGTCCCACTGAAATGCACTTTTCTCTAGAGGGAGAGGAAGTGAAAGGGTTCACAACTGCTTGAGAGATATCCATGCACCTTAATGGGTACCAGGGCGAAAAAAAAATCTATGTCAGGAAGAGGTTTTGGGGGTTTAGGTGGTGTTTTTTTACCTGTCTACATAAAGGGACTGCTGTCCATCTCTTAAAACTTTCAGAAGTTACAAAACTAGATTGTAATCTGCAGTAGAGAATTCAGGTGTTTCATGTCATGGAATGGTTGGGGTTGGAAGGGGCCTCAAAGATCACCTCATTCCAGCCCTGCTGCCATGGGCACCCACAGGACTGTGGGATGTTTATGATAGGAATGAGCAGCTGCACTCCACCTCTGCTAAGTGCATTTTAAGGGAGCAGCAGAGGAGCACTGCAGCACAAACACAGCAATTAAGGAAATGCTTGTGGTGTGTTGTTGTCCCCCTTGATCCCTTCAAATATCAGCTGAAACAAACAGGAATTGTAAGAAAATGGTCATGAGGAGCATTGGACCAAGTGCTGCATGTTGAGCCCTGTTGAGGAGCACAGCAGCCTCCTGGGTGCAGTGAAGGAGAACCCTCTGTGCCACCCAGTGTTTTCTTGCAGCAGGGAGGTAAAATTCACCTCTGAGCCACTCACATCTTCTGCAACCCACTGTTTTCCCTGGATGTGTTGCAGTAAGTAATGGTCAATGTCCTGCCACACTTGGGGCTTGCTGAGCTTCTTGATGTAAGGCTTTACCATTCATTTTCCCTGTTGGCTTCAATTTCTGTGATTTTTTTTCCGTAGTCTTCCTAAATAGAAAGGGCCTGGTTTCCTTATGTGCTGCTGGGCAGTCCCAGTTGGAATACAGGGAACTTGCAGCACGGCTGGAACTATGGCCCATGAAGTTATTTTATTATGAATCCATGAAGGACTCTGCAGTTTGCTGGGTAACTGAGATGTTCAGGGAGTTTACACAGGCAAAATGTTTTATTGCTTATTCCAGTGTGAATAGGCAGGAATAGGCTTGGTCCTTGTGTATCCCACATCCCAGCATCCGTAGTGGAGCTCCCAGCTGATCCCAGCTCTCTGAAACCAGGCTCCAGGTGAGAGGCTGTGCAACCCCAATCCCTGTGAGACCTGTCCTGGTGGATGTAATACTGTGTGGAACAAACCTCCTGCTTGTGGTGGGGCAGCTTTTCCAGGAGGATTTGCAGCTTGCAGGATATTTTGTTGTTGTTGTTGTTGTGGCTCTTAACACTGTGCCCCAGGCTCCACTAAATAGACAACCTCATTAAAAGAGAAATAGCGATAGTAAAGCAGTGACTTTCTCATGCCATCTAACTCACATTTTTGACATGATTGCTGGACCCTCCGAGTACTTAATTGATTGACTTAATTGATTTAGTGGCACTGGAGGCTACAGCATGGAAATAAAGGGGCAAGATGAGGATAAGGGGTGAAAAAATTTATGATAGGTGCCAAGCAGCCTGAGGGAAATTAGAAATGCTACAGATCTCAGAGGCAGCTAAATCAATTCAGTGTGATGTACAGGGAGCGACCTGGGGGAAGAGGAGAAGCAGGGGGTGGAATGGAGAAAAGGAGAGGAAACAATGGCTGGTGGGAGAGACCAGAGTAAACTTCAGGGGAAGAGGAAAGGCAGCAGGCTTGGTGCAGATGGGTATTTTGGACTTTTGAGTTTAACACCAGGCAAAAACTTCTTAGTATATGAATAAAATATAACAATGCCGTTATGTTTAGCCTAAGGAAAAGAACTCATGCATCACAAGAATGTCTTGTTACCCAGTTTGAGACTTTATCTGTGCTTCCATTTAAAATCTCCAACATTTGCAACACTGACTAAAGTCACAGGAGACCTAAAATAATTTGGAGGCTGTGGATTTTGTTAACAACTGAAACTTAAATGTTAAAGTACTTTCTAATCTCTGCAATATGTAATTGACTGTGTTGAACCATAATACAAATTAAGTCTTCTCTATAATTTGTTCTGTCGTGCTGCAGTGCTCCAAAACAATTTGGTACCTCACTTAAGGATTGGTAAATGGTTTGTAGCAGCTCTCAGCACAGAGTAAAAACTTCAAATAATGTGTGACGGAGTCCATGAGTATTGGCATAAAGGAGTGTCAGAAACACTCCTGAGTTGAGAAATAATTATTTTATGTGCTTGTGGCCACTAGTAACAGGATTCTGATCTTGCATTTTACAGTGGTGAATCTCTCCTGACTGCAACAGGAGCCCCATTTCTGCTGTGCAGGAGCAAAAATTCAGATACTCAGTAAATAATGCTTAGAATGGATCATTGGAATATGTAGAAAGGGCACATGAGGTGAACTGAGGGCTGTGAAAACACAGGGGTGTTTATATCTACATTTGAGTGCAGATGTGTGTGTGCACCATTGCGTTTCACATGTGTGTTGTAACTCAGTGTCCCTCAGACAAGTGAAAAGCTCTCCCTAAACACTCCATCCAGTAAAATACAGAAAAGGATAATTGCAGTCACCTTTACTTAATTTCTATTTCTATTGATACAGCGTGTAAAATATCATAACCACTGGAAACATAACGATTTTTGAACAGTGAATGTGGATTCCCAAATAAATTGGAGCATCTCCATCTTCTCTCTTACCTTGTGGGTGATACTCTTCCATGGTAGAACAATCTTCAGATTTAATTCCATGAGGAAGGCATCTGATCACAGTTTAATTTCAGTGCAAAACGCTGCCTGGCAATCAATAAAGCGATGTCAGAGAACTTTGATTTAATAGGAGCCAGAGATAACGTTCCCTGTCATATGCAGAATAGAGAGATGGGAACATTTCATTTCATCCTAACAGATAGCATGTAACTTGGTTTTCAAAAAAACCTAATAAATCAATATCCCTGTATTATCTAAGTAAGATCCCATCATTAATTTTAAACGCTCAACATGTCAGGAGAGTCTGAAGTGCACCTTCAGCTGAGCCCTGTTCTGCCTGCAGTCACTGGCAACACTTAACTCTGCCACAAGCAAGCAATCTTGATACGGGGACATTAAGAGCCATTTACTGTGAAATGAAAATGAAACATGTCCAGTCTTTTGTTTTATATGGAGCCATCCATCTCCTGCAGGCTGCCCCTCCTTTCAGATCCCACTCCCTGCCCTGCAGCAGCCCCATCACTCGCGCTGCGCACCCTCAGCCTTTTCCCTGCCGCGCACAGGCATCCTCCCTCCTCCTGCTTTTTAAAGCCTTAACTTTCTCTTTTTTAAACTCCAAAAATAACTGCTTGTTTAGAGATTGCCTGGATGCCATGCTGGTTTTCAAGATGTGCTTTTTCTCAAAGCCAGCAGGAATCTGGACCTCCAAAGAATTCTCTGCGAGGCTTTGCCTGCTCTCAGAAATAGCATTATCCCTAGATGATACAAGAGTAGGTCAATATATCAGAAGGTAGAAATTGAAACTAATAGATTGTTTTAGATAAGCTTTACAAGGAAGTGGAAATACTTCTCTATTACTTTGATAATAAAATGCTGTTTAGTGCAAAGTGTGAAAGATTCTGGCACCACAAGAGATGCTTCTAAGAGCTTCAGATTCATGTCCTGACTCTGGACAGAGTTTTGCTCACACAGTTAAAATTAAGTCTTTTTATTATTACAATTCACCAAAGTGGGATTTTAAGTAAAATGTGGACTTTAGCATTCAGCATTGATTTCCAGTTGAAAAATTACATTTACATTCATTTTCTGAGGAAAATAAGTGCTTGGAGCTGTGTTACTCCTTGATGTGAAGTCTCTTGCACTGGCTGTTGCTGATTTTTGTGGAGATAAAGCAGGTCTGGTACTGATTCCTAGAGGTATTGGAGATCTCAGCTGGAACTCTGCAGATCAGCCTGGCCTGGGAGTCACCCTTTGTGAAGCTACAGGTTTCTGCAGCCCCTGCTTATTTTTGTACCAAGAAATACTGATTCTATGCCTGGGATGCTGTGCAGGTCGTAGCTAGGTAATACATTTTTTATTTAATTATATTTCACTTAAAGATACTTAGAAAAATCATCAGTGGAAGCTTTTAGTCAATCTACAAAAGCAAGTCAGATTTAGATTTTGAGGAAAAAAGAGGCTTAAAGAGTTAAGATATTAATTGGTTTTCATATCAGAATGTGTTGGGATCCAGATAAAGTGGTGAAGGAGAGTAATGCTGCTTTTTAATCAAACATTCTGATGGATATTCTCTACTGTTGTTTGGGTTTTTTTTAGCTACTCCAGCATCACCACGCAGTTCATGAAATTTCCTACATTGCAAAGGATATCACAGACCACCGAGCGTTTGGATACGTGTGTGGAAAGGAGGGAAATCATAGATTTGTGGCAATAAAAACAGCCCAGGCAGTAAGTATCAAATCACTGTCATTTTCTGCCATGTAACTCAGCTGAAAAGCCATTTGTAAGGAGCTGTTCAAGAGGCTGGTCTTGGGTTGTTTATGATTGTGCTAAACTGGTCACAAGTGTCTGTGTGGATATTAAATAGCAAATTAATGGAACCAGCTTGGGCAGAAGGGAATGTGTTTCTTTGTTCCCAATTTTTTAGTATGTGTTTTGTTATAATTAATTATTGTTTACCTTTCTTGCTAAGCTAGACTGGATGAAGAGAAATTTGCTTATGTTCCTATACTCATGAAAACCCACATTGTGTGTAGTCTACTGTAATTTCAGTGGATGAGAAACCACTAATAAATATGCCTTTACATTAATCCAAGTGCCTTTTATATTCATAATGCTTTTTATATTCATAACTATAATTATCATTAATTTTCAAGCATAGTTAGTTCAGCGGGAATTAACCCAGGCCTGGGTGCTGAGATAGAAATTAATTCTATATTAAGTTTCATTGTGGAGGTGCGCTATCAGCAGGATGGGATAAGAGGTGTTTATTTTCCCCTAGAGAAATTCTCCACCCTGTTTTTGCTTCCTTAGGCTGAACCTGTAATCCTGGACTTGCGGGACCTGTTTCAGCTCATCTACGAACTGAAACAAAGGGAAGAAATGGAAAAAAAGGCACAAAAGGACAAACAGTGTGAGCAGGCGGTATACCAGGTACACCAATAAGCTTAGACTACTGCCACCAAAATTTGGGTTTGGAGTTTCTGCCCCAAGTTGCTCCAGAGAGGCTCTGAGCATCCTCAGCACTTGTGACAGCAGTGGGTTTGAGCAGTGCTGGCTTCCCAAGGAGCAGCGTGAGCCCAGCAGCCATCCTGAGCCCAGCCTAGGATTAAACTGAGCTGAAAGCTGTGCCTGGGGTGTGCTGAACCTGGTTAGCAGCTGGAAATGATCCCCTCATTTCCTGCTTAGTGTTTCTTCTCATTCAGAAGGAAAACTTTAATGAAGGGTCGGTGTTGTAAGCCAGGTTTTAAGTGTTGTAAGCCAGGTTTTAAGTGTTGTAAGCTAGGTTTTAAGTGTTGTAAGCCAGGATTTAAGTGTCTCATACTTTAGGGGAGGTTCAATATACTTCTGAATGTGTGTGTTTGAATCAAGTCAAACAAGGTGCAGATTGTTAAACTCGGATGGAACTTGAATAAAGTTACTTTGTACCATAATGTGACTTTATCTGTATCCTAAAGAAAGAAAACTTTGAACTTACCTGCCCATTTTGCTTATTCCTTTGCTGTCCTTTAATTTCTGAATACAGTTCTTTTATCTCTGCTGTTTATGTTCTTTGCTTTTACTGCCTGTCCTCTTACTTTGCTGTAGACAATTTTGGAAGAAGATGTAGAAGATCCTGTATACCAGGTAATTTCTGAAGCTGTATGGCCTTGGAGTTTCAGAAATGACTAGATACACGTTATCTTCCAACACAGCCAAAAACTTGAACAAGATGTTTTGAAATTTACTGAGAGAGGTCTTGTGAGAAACCTTTAAAACCTCCACAGAAAGTAGCATATTTAGAGATGAAGCTGTAAGTAATAGCACAATATGTCTGTATAGAATGGAATGTTTCAGTTGGAGTATAGAAATATTAGATGAAATATGTCATGAATGCTGCTTTAAATGTGGCTTGTGTATCCGGATTTTAAGTTTGAAAATGAGATTTGTCATCATTTTTTAATATAAACTCTTAACTGAAAATGGAGCTACTCTGAGAATTAGGGAAGGTGGCATCTTGTCCTCGTAGTTATAAGTTGACATTTTGTTTTCTGTGGAGCCAGAATTAATTCAGAGGGTGAATATTTGGGGAAAAAAACCCCAACAGTAGCATTGATGTTGTAACACACTCCCTTGTTGGTGTTTCAGCTACGATTTAATAATAGATCTGAAATTTAAGTCCTGCTCCATCCAAGAAAAATGTCTGGGAGCAAAGATGATTATCAGAAATGTGTCGATATATTCATGTCCAATACCCTGCTGAGTGTGAAGAAGAAAAAGATGTAATTTCATTCTCGTGTTTTTGTGCTGAAGCAAAATATGTGATAGTTTACTTTTTTTTTCCTGGGGATTCTGTGTTCTTCCACTTAGGCATATCAGTGGGAGTCACACTGAAAGGATCCAATTCAACCATTAGTGAATATTGAACAGTGCCTAAGGTGCAGCAAGGAAGATGATAAGAGTCAGGATGCCCTAAATTACTGTTCAGCTATTATAATGTCAGGAGTTTTGTTCTGTACTCTTCACAATAAAGCAAGAACCTGAAAATGAAAAAGTGTTGTGCCAGCCTTTTGCCACGTGGCCTGTGCCACGCACACCAGCCCATTCTCCCAGCTTGGATTTAGCACTTTTATTCATAGACAATAAGTATATGTGGAAATAATTGCTATTATGTAAAAGAGGCAAAATTCACGTTGCCTTCAGAAAATTAATACTGGGCCACAGGCAGTCTCCCTGGCGAGGAAGAATTAGGGAGTTGCTCTAATGATCATTAAGAGGAGTTTTAGGCCTGTTCATGAAATATGAAACAGCCTATCCTGGTGCTTCCCAACAAACCAGTTGTCCTGCTGCCAGCCTGTGCTTTGAAGTTGTTTCTTTAATGCCTGCCTTTGTTTTGACGTGGAATTCCAAACGGCCTTTTTCCCTTCTGTTTCATCTCTGACTGTCCCTCTCTGGCGCTGCTGCCATAGTACATTGTGTTTGAGGCTGGACACGAGCCCATCCGTGAGCCTGAAACGGAGGAAAACATTTATCAGGTATAAAACCTCTCCCCTCGCTGAAAGTGCATCTCATACATAGCTCATAGCTCGTAGTTTTCATCCATCACCAAAACTGTCTTGGCATTTCATTCTGGTGACATTATCTGCCCAGTCACAATGTGATTTTTCTGTTGTTTGTCATATCGGCTTCTGCGAATTGATATTAACTTTGTCGACTCACAAACTTTTGAGTACACCATATGAGGTGATAAATGGAGATTCTCTTTTTTTTTCTGTTAATTTTTTTGAAATTTTTTACACCTATTCTGAGAAACATGCCGAAGATGTTTCGTTGGCAGGCCGTGCAAGCAATTCCTAGAAATTTCCGTGGTGCTGCTCTTGTTTCTCTTGTCTAACCAAGGAAATAACTGAGCAAAACCTCAGAGCTCTCAAGAGATATCCCCCCCAGACCAGGGAAACTATTTTCAGAGTGCATATGTTATGTTAAAGCCCAAGCTCACATTCTTCACACTGACAAAAAGCTGCATTGAAAGCAATATAAAATAATCTTTTGTCGTTCAATTTATCCTCAAGGGATCGGTACGAGGTTTATTAAAATATAATGTAATTCATTTTGTATCACGTACTAGAGGCAAATCTGAGGAATAGACAGAGATCTTTGTGTGCTGTGAGAAAATTGTGATTCGAGGAAATTGTTCAGTGTGCAGGGGAAGGAGTTTCAAGCAGTGATTAAGCATTTCATCCAGCTGGACTAGAGGTTGATCTGCTTATAGGAAAAGATTGTAAGGTAGGCAGGAGCAAGGATAGAACAAAAAGGAAAAGCATTAAGTAATGAGAAAATGTGGGAAGATAATAGAAAAAATGAGATGCTAGTGTAGCTGTAAGCTAAAATAAAAAGCTGATTGGGAAAGAGAAATACAAGTTAAATGTTAGAAAACAACATCTTAGAGATGCCATCAGAAGGTCATTAATATAAGATTAATTTAATTTCTCCCTGCTGCTCCCCTGGCACCATGCACACTCAAAAATGCAGCTTTTTGCATCTCCACACCAAGACATGCAAAGCTCTCACTCAAGGTGAGAGTCTGCCTAAGGCTGAATATTTTCAGCGTTGAAAGTTTGACTATTATCAGCAAATGTTAAAAAATTGCTAGTCTAGTTGTCAGGTTTGTGCTAGAAACAAAAATCCCATGAGAACTAGATTTGAGGGGGGAAAATGGTGATTGTTGTTCATCAAAGTGTGGAGCTTTTAGTGACACTTCAAAGAATTAGAAGGTGGTAGGAGGCAAAATGGGACTGTTGCTCCCAGTGTTTGCAGATCTTCCAGCAGTCATTTGTGGGTAGGGAAGAAGTTGGAACTGTGTTCTGAGGAGTAGCCCAGAGAACTGCAGGACTCCTTGGGCAGTTTCTTTTCCATAAAATGGAAATAGAAGGTGAAAAGCAGGTAGTGAGACCTTGTCTCATCTCAGGGTACTGCTGTTACTGTCCTCTAAGTCACCAGAGAATTGCTCAAGCCTTCATTTGACGGCATCTGGATGTGATGAAGTGTTTCCTCCCACAGTGGTCACAGAAAACACCTGTGATTAATGTGCCATACTCTGGATCTTCACAGTCTAGCATTGTCCTCTGTGTTTACTACCTGAGCACAGCAAATGCTGAACTGGGGAGTGGAGAGTCATTTTTTGGTCTCTCTGTAACTGGTGGATGCTGAGGTGTCCCAGCTGCAGACTGGCGCATAGCCATGAGCTTCCCAGCTCCCACGGGCTGCCTGAGCTCTTGGCCTCCACAAATATGGGCCTCCACACCTCAGATTTTACACTCAGATGCTGGCAGAATTGTTTCTCTTACAAGATCTTGGTAATCTCACAATCGTCAGGCTACTGTTAAAAACAAAATTGAGAAAGATCTTCTTTTATATTTTTTTGTGCTTTTGGTTGATTGGTTGGTTTTTCGTTGGTTTTTTTTTTTTTCCTTTTAAATTTGATGCATATTTGTGGCAGCTTCTATTATTTACTGTGAAGCCTTCCCATAGCAGAGACTGTTAAACATATATCTGCTCAATAACCTCACACAGCCTTGCTTCAGCCTCACCAAACCTTTCTGCTGGTGCTGCTCTGGCTTTTCATTTGCTGGCATGCAACAAATTCACTTCTCCCTTGGTGGAAGAGATTCCCAGCCCATGGGGAATTGCAGATAAAAGATACGAGCAGAAAGTGACAATTTCTATTTCTTTTTAGCATAATAGAGGTCACAACTTTCTTTTTAAGCATTCTTTTCTCTGTCTGTCACCTTTCTTTGATACATTACCCCAAAGAGTGTCTGTGTCTGCTTTTCTAATATTGTCTATGTAAGTTGCTATAATTTGTTAGGTAAGGACTCAATCACTGAGCACATACCAACCCTCAGATTGCTTAATAGCAGCTCCTCTGCTGCCTGGTGTTCTGGAGAGGTGGAGATGGGATTTTGGGAGGTGGTTTGGTGTTTGTGTGGCAGCCCTGGTCTCTGTGGAGAGGAAAGTTCTGCTCCATGAGGAGCTGACAATCTGAGATTGGGGGTTTAGGACTGTGGTGCTTTTACTGCTACACGATGCAAAGACATCCAGATGGTTCACAGCCTGTCACAGAGACAGCACTGACAGCAGAAATAGAGCTGGTACCTCTTACTGGTGCTGCTAATCAAAGGAAAAACAGCAATTCCTTGCAGCCCCCAGAGCAGGCTGAGATGCAAACAAATGTGGGGGTGCACAGCAAGAAAAGACAGCAGGTCAGGCTGCACTGAGTTGGGAGGGAGAAATGGCTTTCAGGAAAGTTCCTCTGTCTTCATATGAGATGCAAGGAGCTCTTCTCTGAGTATAAACTGGAGTAGAAAAAGAGGGGTTGATAGTGCAGGGAAATGCTCAGTCCACAGTCAGGTCTGGATTAGGTGCAAATTGGGATGACCTCACAGAAAGGTTGGAAGGAGGAAGAGGAGAATGGCTGAAAGGGAAAGATTTTGGAGAAAACAGAAAACAATTCACACTAATGAAAGTTTAGAAACAGTTTCTCTTTCCTTATCTCCCCTCCTTTTGTGAAGACCCAGCTTTCCAGTGACTTCCTAAATCAACCATTCCTGCTTCCTGCTCTCACCCTGTCACCTCCAGCTCTCTCTCTTTCCAGACTCCTACTGCCATGGCACTGAATTTTTACCAGTTTCACATATCTAATGTGGTACTGGCTTTGGTGGAAGTGGCCAGAGAAAGCCAAGGATAGGAATAGAAGAAATCTTCCACAAAGTTCATTCAGTTTCTTTGAGAGTTCCTGACAAACTCTTCAATGTGCACCAAGTTAAGAACACACAGTTTCTTGTGAAGGCTGTACAACAGTAGAGAGATGTTTTTATACAGAATATGATACAGAATAATAAATGATAGCATATCTCAGTGAATAAGTAACATTTCTTCAGCTTCTCCTAGACCAGTCTGAGTGTAGTGTCAGAACCTTAAGATACTTATTGTCGTAGAAAACAAAAAGGTCATAATTTTATCATATTTGCAATATCATCTCATTGACCTGTGAGGTTTCATTGTTGTCTGAAATGTAACTCTGAGTGCCTTGTTTGGTGGAAAAGCACCACTGATGAGAACAGGTAACTGTTCTTTTTGCTTTTGCCATTTTCAGTGGACACTCAGTGCTTCCGGAGAGGAAAGGAAATATAATCACAAATTATAGAAATTATAAATATGCAAACAAGTGGTCCTTGGGTGAGCACAGCCCAGTACTACAAAGCAGCTGAGTCTGCATGAGCAGGATATGAATCCCCTGAGTATAAATCGTGACTGGTGGCTCAATAAAGGCTCACACAAAGTTTTAAGTACATTATCCCCTGCCCATCTCTCCTGTGTCAGGTTTCAAGAGGCCTTAATTCATTAGGAAAATTGCAGCATTTTGACCAATATTTCAGAGAGCAGCCACAAGGCCCCATCACTGCAGTATTAGGACTCTTTTTAAAGATCAAATGAATTGTGAGGAAGAAATCTGACAGAAGGTAAAAGCAGCTCTTACCCTCACCTTGTTAACTCTGCTCTGTGTCTCTGGGGAGATGATGAACTCACCTGACCATAACTTCCATTGCACATCTCTAACCCCCAAGTTAAAGGGAAAAACAACCATTTAAGTAGGAAGAAGATCCTAAGCGTGAAGTACACCTGGACTTCATGTAACCAGAATTATCTGAGAATAGAAATCTCCTTTCTGAACACTGCTGGGCTGTAAAGTATTCAGATAGGTGTTTTATTTCTTCAGTATTTTCTCCATTAATGGTCCTACTTGGATAAGAAGGGAACCATCCTCGATTTCATTAATACTAAAAATTAGTATTAAATAAACTACTCATTTAGGTACACCCTGTGCATAAATAGCAGTTGCTCTTTGCAGTTTTTCATCCAAGCTGCTTTTGTGGTGACCTCAGTTTTCCTTTCCTGTTGCAGGTTCCTACCAGCCAAAAGAAGGAAGGTGTTTATGATGTGCCAAAAAGTCAACCTGTAAGTGTAAGTATCTCCCCTATTTATATACAGCACAGGAAATGTGGGTTTTAGCTTCTGTGGCTTTTATTATTGTCTGTAACATTTGATACATTCCTCGTGGTGTGACTTTTGTCAGTGATACATTATGGGTTAGTGGGGACTGTGATGTCACTTACATCCATCTCATTCATTGCTTGAATCTCCTTTCTGTCTTTTCTCACTCATTTTTAGGCAAGTCACCATTTCTGAATGTGTCATTTGTGGTTAGGAGTTGACAGCAAACCTTCTGCCTGTTAATGCCTGAGGTGCTGCCTGGTTTAGAAAGGTTCCTCTGGTACCCAAATGTGTATTATTTCTGTAGTGCTCTAAGTATATGAGAAACTAAGCTTAATTCAACTCAGTTTTTTTCTGTCCTGTACCTTGCTTGGGCAGGAAAATATTAAAAAAATAGGGGTAATATGCTGTTGTAGCCAAAAAACACCATTCCCAGTCTGTGCATTGGCATTTTGAAATGGTGAAGCATTTATTCCCAAAATATGCAAAGAATGGTAACAAGTGTTTCAGAGAAGTGACAGATGCCTTAGAACAAGGTGTGTGTTTGCTGAAGAGTGGGTTATGCTGTTCTATATAAATCTGTGCTATAAATGCCTCAAGAAATTGTTGGATTGCTTTGGTTACTCAAAAAAATTAGTATTTCTGAGGATCTGTGTGAGAGTGGAGAAAAACCAAGGAAAAGAATTTCAGAATTGTAGTGGGAGAAGCATGAGGAAGATGCCTGTGTTCAAGAGAAGGAGACTTTTTTGCACCAGGATGTGGTGATTTGCACAGCAACCAAGATGTGGAATAAAAAAAGAAAAATGCTATGAAGGATCTGGGTGGGGACCTGGACTGTGACACTTCTGGGCTTTGCACAACCAAACAAACAAACCCTGCCAGAAATATTTCACCATGAGCCAGTAGGAGCAGGGAGGCGTCTTCATGTTGCCTGCAAAAATCTGGTGAAATAACTCACCTTGCATCACTGATTGAGGTATTTGTGGGCATGGAGTAGCAGTTATTTTTCACTTACTTTTCATGTAGTTTTTCATATAGTTCAGTGGTACAATTTTTCTGCTCTGCTTTTCCTGTGACTCTCTTATTATCCCTTCAGTGGTGCTTCAATTTCACTCAACGTACAGTGTGTAATTTAGGTTGTTGCAGTGTGGCTGGGTGTGCAGTGCTTGCAATCACATCTGCAGACACTCTGGTACTACTCTGTCCTGTAAATAGCAGATATGAGATAGAGGACTCATGGAACCTACTCTGTAATCATCAAATACATTTAATCTGCCATCTCCATAAAGCTGGTTGCACCTCTTTACTTTTTTTTTTTTGCTAGTTCATGGTTAAATTTAAAGGGATTAAAGCTTTTTCTCTAATCAACTTCTGTACATTAATTAATGAAGAAAAGGAGAAGAGGAAGAGCGAGGTAGCTGAGATCCTGTTTCACCTTTTTATATTAGTACGTATTAAAAGAAAAAAAAAACAGCAATAGCTCTTAAAATTAGCAATTTAATATTCCACTGCCCATCTGATTTATTGCTCACCCTTCCACACGTGAGACTCTCTGTCATTGAGACACTTGCTATAATTTTGTTTTCAATTTATAGCTGTCATTATTATATAAACCTCTAAAATTCAATCTGAGGGCAAATAATCAAGCTCATGTACCTGCTTTAAACATGTAAGGACATTTCCTTTATTAGGAGGTCTTGCTTTCAGTAATTTCATAATGGATGAATGAAGTGAGGAACTTTTTTGTGGCTCCTGATGGGTTTCAGGCACCATGAATTCTCTCTGCTGACGATACATTCAGCTCTTAATAACAATGCAGCAAGTTTTGGTTGGATTTAGGCTGAATTGCCCACAGACCCTTAGCAAAGATGGAGTTTCCATCTTGGAATTGTTTTCCTCTGGTTCCCAGGCAGGTTTAGTCTCTGAACAGAAAAGTGAGGGTTATCGAAGTGGTCATCCAGGTGTCCTCCAGCCTCGTCTCTCTGTAGCCAGTGGGGACAATTGGCCACTTCTCTGGGTGGATTGGCCTTGGAACAACCTGCTCCCATGGGAGAATTCCCTGCCTATGGCAGGGGGTTGGGATGAATTGATCTTTAAGGCCCCTTCCTGCCCAAGCCATTCGGTGATTCTCTGACGCTGTGAAATTCCTCCATCTGTGTCCCTCTCAGATGGAAACAAATGTACAACTGCATGTGGTTCTTTTGTGGCTGCAGATGAATTTTAAATGGCTTGCAGCTATGATGGCTTCTAAACATTCAGCTTAGCTGGGGTTGAGATCCAGCACAGTGTAGAGGCTTGAGGGCAGAATCCCCATTTCAGAGGCTGCTTTGAAACTGGGCAGTGTAATTCACACTGATTTTCAGTAAGGTACAGCTTCCTAAGGCACCACAACCACTTGGGCAAATATTTCTCCATGGAGATGGGATCCCACTGAGGCAGAAGGTGTGAAGCATCTCCCTGGTGGTGCCAGGGAGGATCAGGAGAGTTCAAAATTGTGTGTTCATGTACTTAACAATTCTGTGCCATTGTGTGAGGCCGTTTGTCAGCAGGTGTCAAAGTGCTTTATGGCCTGGCTCCTCATGATCTCTGATATCAAATAATGTAAATACGGAGCAAATGAGGCAGAAAGGAATGAGCCTCATCCCGGGATTGGAACGGACCCACTGAACTCAATTATCAGCAGTGGCTGCTTGCCAAGTCACTGCTCTGACATTGGGATGGAAAGATTGCTTACTCAATGTAATTCTGGTGTTTCCCCACCTCTCTGCTGCATCCCTTCCCAGCAAATACTGCTCTCCCATGGTTTTCCTCTGCTGGGTGTGCAGCTGAGCTTCAGACACACACTTTCCCTGGAATTCCCTCCCAGTACCTCTCCCTTCCTCTGTATTAACTCACATATCTTGAATTCATTCTTATTTTCTGTCTGCTCTGTCCTTGGACCAATTCTCCCATTCCCCATTCACTGAGAGTAGACATCACGACAAAGAAAGCAGGCTTACCCTAAATTCTTTAGTTAAGTGGTGCATGCTCCACTTAGAAATTCTAGTTCTGTGTGTGAAATTAACTGTTCTAAAAAAAGGAAAATGTTTAATGATCTCTTTTTGTCATAATTTCCCTTCGTCTCCCCATTAAACATCCACATCAAGTTCTACCTGTCACGGTGTTTTTAGTAAAAAGAGTCAGACTGTAAAATACCCTTCACAGAGACTGTCAGTCACGTCACAATAAAACCTTCTCTCCCCATCAAAATGTCTAAACTCTCTGCTTAACAATTTCATGAAGGCTTTCAAACAGCTCATCTCTCTGCTGTGTAAAGATCCAAGGCATCAGAGGTGCTGCCTCACAGTGCAGGCAGGCATTGGGCTGGTGCCAGATGTGTGGAATATCAAACCAGGCTGGAGCACAAGGGAGGAATTCCACTGTCTTAGGACATGGTGTGGGAGGAGCAGATGAAGCTGGACCTGAGCACGCCCGGGTTTAGAAGCCACAAGACCTGCCTGGTGGTTCTGGTGTGTCTGGGAAAGCTCAGCTTTGATTCTGGCTGGGATTGCAGTGCCACTCCCACATCTGGCTTCTCCCAGATGTGGCTTGTTGGGGAAGATGAAACAGGAAAGCCTTATAAATATGATTGCCTGGCAAAAGATTTTGAGAATATGAAAACTATAAGCGAGATTGAAATGGAAGCAAGCTTTGAGATCCCTCAGTTACTGAACAACTGGAAAACAATGGTGTGGCTGGACTGAAGGTAATCCCTCTTTTGATGAAACAATTCCTTCTGCTTGCAGACAGGTCCAAGGGTCAGAGCAGACCCTACTAGCTCAGCAGAAGGGGTCCAAAGAGGAGTTTTTAGGGTTTAAAATGTAACACAGGATGGTAATGTAAGGATTCTTAGAGGCTGTATGTAAATGTTATAGGATTTGTATCTTGTACTAGATTGGCTAGAGAGAATTAGAATATTCAACACAGAAGAAGATTTATTGTATTGTAATGGGAACCTCACTCTCTTACCCTTTTACTCTCTTACCCTTTTATGCTCTTACCCTTTTACTCTCTTTTTACTCTCTTACCCTTTTACTCTCTTACCTTTTTACGCTCTTACCCTTTTTACTCTCTTACCTTTTTTACTCCCTTACCCCTCTCACTCTTACCCTCTCATCCTCTCTACCCCTCTCTTCTCTGGGCCCTGCTCCAGCTGTGCCTGGCAGCTCCCAGCAGGCCCCTGCCCCCAGGCCCTTTGCAATAAACCCCAGGTTCCCAAAGGCCCCTGCCCCCAGGCCCTCTGCAATAAACCCCAGGTTCCATGACCTGGCCTCAGAGATCTCTCGTCCCCACCCATCCCGACCGTCCTGCAGTGGCTTTGCAGAAACAGCTCGCAGGCTGGTGATGTTGACTTCAGCCTCCAGTCAGACTTCCAGGATCAGATTCTCAGAGATGAGAAAGGGAGTGCATAGTCCTGGTCTCTGGCCATCTGTGCTGGGAAAACTGTCCGGTTTTATTTACATTTGCTGAAAGAGACACCTGTGCTCAAATGTCCTGACTTAGTCACACCCAATTAAACCCCATGTGTGAGGTTAAATAGCGCAGTGTGGGACGTGCATTTTTAACAGGTACAGGTACTTGCTGCAAAACTGGGAAATGTATTAGTTTGTTGGGACAATGTCTTGTGGCCTGGATTGATGATTTGGTGGGCCTTTGTTTTTTAGGCAGAATCATAGAATGAAAATCATAAAAGGATTTGGATTGGAGGTGACCTTAAAGATCTGTTTCAGCAGGAACAACTTTCACTAGACCAGGTTGCTCCAAGCCCCATCAACCAGTTTTTGGTTTTGTTTTTTTTTTTCTTAAGTTATCTTTTCTGGGATATTTTCTGGTTAATTCCTTAATAAAAACTTCAAGGGCAGAGGAAGCAGAAGCCAGGTCCTCCTCCCTAATCTTCCCAGTTTATAGCATCATCAACCTAAAGTGATGAAGTTCTTTCATGTGTTCACCAGCACCCTCTGTGCCTGGGAATTTCATTATCTTGGGAATGTGTAGCCTGGTAGCAGTGTGGGCCTGGCTCCAAGCTGGAGTCACTCTGGTGGTCTCTTGATTTATTAGACTCTGTCAGAGAAAAGTGGTAATTGAAGCATTTAAAATACTATTTCCTATAAGAGGAAATACCCCAAGTATACAGGGAATTCAGAATTAAGTTCCCTGCAAATGAAGAGAAAATAAACAGATGAGTAAGCATCTGTTTTGATCATATGAAGAGTTCCTTAATTTAAGGGAAGCTATCGAGCAACAGTGGAGCAATTCAATTCCCTCAACATGCCTCAGTAATCTGGGATGTCAATTATATCCCACAGTCCCAATTCTTCAGCTGTGCAGGATTGACTAACAGGACATTTAACCAGCACATCCAGGCCTTCCCAGTCACCAAACAAAGGAAACTGGACAGTTGGGAATGCAGTGAAGCTCAAGGCTGCCCTGTAATTGGGCACATCACACCCAGGACTTGGGTTTATGTCTTCAGGAGAATTCCCTGAAGGAAAATGGTCATGATCACTAATTCAGAATTACCCTGTCAAACTGAAAAGAGGAACTTTAAACAGGAGAATTCCCAGGTCCCATGGATTTTTACCCTGTGCAGTGTCAGATGCCCAAAATGCCTGGATTTGGGGTAAAAATCCATCAGTGGTTTCATGGCAGCTCATGTTGCTGACATAACCTGCACTGGTTGGGAATTGCCTCCACCACTGGAAGTGTTCAAGGCCAGGCTGGATGGGGCTCTGAGCAGCCTGATCTGGTGGAAAAATGTCCCTGCTCATGGCAGGGGTGGAACTGGATGAGCTTTAAGGTCCCTTCCACCCCAAGCCATTCTTGATTCCACAATGAAATGTTGACAGCAGCCTTAAAATGAAAGGGTTGTGCTCAGCTGTACCTCTGTAAATCTGGGATGGTGACAGCAGTCTGTAACTGGGAAAGTTCATGGCATTTGAGGATCTTTGGGATCTGCAGGAAGCTGAAGATTGCAAAAACATTGACAATTTTTTTCTTGACACACATTCTTCTGTGTATTCTTTTTAATTGGGAAGTAATTGAGCAATTCTTTGTTGAGTTCCCATGCCACTTCATTAACTCAGCAGTAGTTTTACAGGAAAACAATGTCTGTGGGGTGTTTTTGGGATGTCTCAACCTACCAGACGTGGTTTGACTGATGATGGGTTTAGTCATGATGCTCACATGCTCCTTCACTGTGGTTCTAATTGGTTTTTTTGGAATGAATTGTGGTTAATTAGCAAGCTGCTTGCAGCTCGTGGAGCTTGTAGCAATATCAACAGTTGTGGTGTAAGGTGCAAACAACTGGGGCTTTGCTGAGCTGCAAAAACCATTTGAACCATCAGAAAAGTTATTTATCATAGCCAAATCTTTACATGTTCAACTCAAATAAGATGGGAAATCTTTAGTTTGACCAACCGTTTGACTTGTCATTAGACTTCCGTGTAAAATCCATGTCAGAAGCAGGGAATTGGAGATGCAGAGAGGCTGTGGTGGGTGACTCCTCTTTGGTCTGCTGGGCTGCATGGTGTAGCACTCACCCTGAGTGCAAGAAACCAAATGTAAACCCCTCTGCTTCCTTAAAGGAGTTGAGTGGATAATACCCAGCTTAAAGGTTAATTACTAATTGCTGCTTATTTACTATATTTAGTATCTTTCTTACTCTTTTTTCTTGTTGAGCTGTGTAGCAGAGTACAAGTTAATTACCATGGGGTTTTTTCATGCTTTTAAGCACCATCTTTGCTCCATTCTCTGAGATTACAAAACCACGTTTTGTGAGATGCTGCATTTATCATCTTGCTTGCAAAAGTACAGCAGTATTAGGCAGGTTTTCTCCTGCCATATGTCAGCGTGGATCCCTTGCTGCTGGTGAAAAACAGACCGAGTAGCAGAAGTTGGGTATTCTGTCTTGATATGTGTATGGGAGTAAAAGAAGAAGGTGCTTCACACTCATGTGAGCACAAGAGCCCTCTTTTAGATTTCCCTTTTGAATTCTGAGCTTCTGCATTGCTTAGAAAAGATGTTTTTCAGAGGACTTGGTGATCAGAGGGAGTACTGGAGTGGATCAGTTTTATGTGGTTTATGAAAGCTGCAGCTCACTTGTCTCTTACCCTTATGGGTATTTTCCAGCTCAGGGTATTCTGTGATTACTATTGCTTGTGCACTCTGGAGTTTTCTCCAGCTTCTGGATAATAAGTTATTTTTTAGTGAATAGTAAAAAGCATCATGAGGAATTCTGCAATAGGCTTGGAGTGGTTTCAAACTGCTCCTGGCATGCAGTGATGCTGCTGCTTTAAGGACCAGATTTACATATTCTGTGTTTGAAAGATTTACAGGATACCTCACCTGCCTGTATAGGGAGATGGAGCTTTCATGACAGGATTAATGTCACTGGGCTACAGGGATTAATTGTCCCTCCTCCGCCCCAGCCTGCTCCTGAGGGGCTGGTGAGCTCCTGCTGGCTCAGCTGGAGGGGGTTTCACATCCAACACCTTCCTTCTGGGACAATTAAACCAAGCTTTTGCACCACTCTCTGCAGGAATCCTCACCTGGAGAAAGACCAGGAGCTGGAGCATCTCTCCAGGCTTCTGGTGCTGGAGGGTGGGGGGCAAACAAGGCGGCTGTCAGAGCACACAGTGATGAACTGCTGGCCAGAACTCTGAAAAGCATTCTGCTGTCATTTGAAGAGTGTTCTCAAAGTCTCTGGAGTTCTTTGAGCAAATGGACATGGCTTTTCTCACACTTTCCTCCCCTGGAGCTGGGGGAACATGGGGTCAGCTCCAGGAAGGTGCAGGACTGTATCTGTTCCTGATTGTGCACAGTGACATTATGGTACTTTGGTTTTGCCTTTTCCACTCTTTTTTTATTTTCTCTTTTCTTCAGCTCTGTGATGAGATGGGGAGAGGGGGAAAACATTCTAGGCTGTTTGTGAGATTTTTTAAGTGACATGGAATTACTGTCTGGTAACCTGTATGAAGCTTCTCAGTCATCTTAGACTTGATTTTCACAGCCTGCTGTTGTTTGTGTCTGCAGAAATGAAGTCTCCAACTCTACACTAAATGTTACCTGAAATTTAGCCTTCTGAAGTGATAATATGTGCTAAGTGTATGAATGGATTCAGATATGTACAGATGTGAGGGCAGTATATCCCCACATATATTTACATACGAACTATAGATTTAAATATAATGTGAATTGACTCATGTAATTTTCAAAATTGCTATGAAGAGAAAATAATTATCTTAATTATGTTTACATTGATGATGTTATAGTTTCCCTAGTTAGAGAAATGTGTGTTTTTTTCTGAAGATACTTGATTTTAGAGCTTTTGTCATCCAAAACTCAATCATTCTTTTTCCCCTGAGGATGTTAAATCCCTTCTTTCACCAAGCCAGGGAAAAGTTCCATTAATGTAAGCAGGATCAGAGCTCACTGGGTATGCTTACTGCTGAATTAATAAATATTTAGGAAAATAAATAGGTGTGTCACAAGTGATAAAATTGCTTTATACACCAGAAGATGAGATTTAGCAGAAATGAAGTGTATGTTTGCCCCACATCCCAGCAGCATTCATACTCACTGTTTTCACTGCCTGATTTCAGATCTGTGCTCACAGCAAGATGGAAAGGGTTTTCATTTCAATGCTGAAGTCAATAATTATGGAGGTTATCATTTTCATGCTCAGAAATTCATGTCATTTTCATAAATCATTCATCTCATTTCATAAATCATGCTTTACAGCTGGAGAATGGAAACTTATTGCTGGACATTGATGAAAATCTTGTTTCAGTCACTCAGGTAAGGTTGTGACACTAAAAAATACTCTAAGGAAATATAGCTGAAATCATCTATAGGAGTAATGCAATTGGAAAATGTTCAGCTTGGGATTAACTTCACTGGAACGTAGCTAATATCAGATGTGAATAATCTTAATGAGGCATAAGGGGTGAAATCAGTTCTGTAGTGACAGTGAAATCACAGAAATAAAAGATAAGTGCTTGGTGTCCAGGATCTCGTGTGCTGCAAGTAGATAAAGGCAGCTCTGTGTCAGAGAAGATGCATTCATTTATTCAGGCTGAGAACTGAAGAAGGAGAAAAAAGACTCCTGAACCATTTGGGACGTTAAAATACACCTCCAAGGGTTGCTGTTTAAAGCTCCTGCCAGTAAATGAAGGTGTTGTGTTCCCACTGAATTTGTGTTTACATTCTCTGATGTGGTTCTGTAGCTCCTGTTGTATATGAGGGTGATATTCTGTAAAAAAATAATTCCTCTGTAAATGTATTTCTTTTTCCTGGGGAATATCGTGAGTGAGGGTTTATTATAACAGAGTGCTGTTGACTTTCCTATCACTCTCTCCAGCTGCCTATTTAGAAATGTGTCTGCAGAGCTTTCACAGAATTATATCTGTGAAGAATATCCAAAGATCCATCACCTTGAAGCACTCTGAAAAATATTACTATTCCCATTATCCAGGAGTATGGAGGCACTGGGATCTGAGTTACCACCTTTCAGATGCATGTCATATAATCCAGAGTTCAAAACTATACTGACTATCAATTTCCAGTATTCCTGTGAAACCTATACTATTTTTTCCACAAAAAAAAATAAGAAAAAAGTATAACTTTGCACACAGCTGTGTGTACCATGCCCTTCCCCATCCTCCCTGGCTTGCTCATCTGCTCCCTTTTGCTCATGGAAAGGACACAAATGTTCCTTGGGAGCAAACAGTGAGTAGTTCCTGAGGGGGGCAGGAGAAGGGCAGGTTTGGGGTGCTGCTGAACAAGCAGTTTGGAGAGTGAGAAGAAAGTGGCTCTTGGAGTATTTCAGTGTCACCTGACACCTCTTGAGTCAGGAGTGCCTACAGGAGGCTTGAAGTGATTTCCCAATGAGTGCTGCTGTTGTCATTATTCCCACTTTCCTGGGCATTTTAACAACCCTTGCCTGATGTGTTTGTGCACACTGCAGAAGGGACTTAGGCTGGGTTTGTTGCTTGTTTGGGGTTTTTTTCCAAAAGCTATTCCTGGCAGTATTTTCCTACAGAGTATTAGAATTGGTGTACCCTGAAGAAAAGGTGGCTTTCCCTCTTTTTCCCTTCTGCATTTCCATGCAGATACTTAAAGGGATATCTAAGCCTATAAGAAGAAAATGCATTGTCATAGCACCAAAGCAATGTGATCTTCTTAATATAAAACATGATGGGAGAATATGTGAGATAATTCCTGGGTACATCATGACATGAAGCTGAGAATCAGCAGAGCTGCTCAGACAAATTCCAGTTCTAACTGATTGTGGTGTTGCTTTTATGTGTGGGAATAGAGAGTGGATTGAAAAAAAAAATGTATAAACTATTGATATGTGTAGTCTTACTCCTTAAGGGATATTTTTTAATGGAAGGTTAAAGGCAGGAAAAATTCTTAGGGTGATCTTGGTCTCTTGGAAGGCTGTAAAGCCTGACCTGCCAGTCTGGTTACTGTCCAAAGCATTCAGGGGCTGCTTTTGCAGGACAAGACTCAACTGAATGTCAAACCTGTCTGTGTGACAGCAGGATCCAAGGTTTATGTGCCTAAGATGAGGAGGAGATTCAATGAGCTAAACTAAGATTTGCATTAAGTCTTGTTCATAATGAGAATTGTGCCTTCCCACATCTTGTGGGTGTGATACTGGGAACACCAGTGAGAAAGGTAGTGAGAAGAAAAAGTTCTGGGTTCTCATCAAAGCTTTCCAGTATAACCACCCTGATAAAGGTGATGGATGGGGTTTAGGTTTCCTGCAGAGCTCTGAGGGGTCTGTGCTTTAACATCCCTGAACTCCAGCTGAACTCATGTGCAGGTGGGTGGGAGTAAAGTTGCTCTAGAACACGTGAAGGAGCTTTGATTATGCAGCCACTCCAGTTGCTTCTTATAATAAAGTGTGTTTTTTCTTCTGGTCCAGTTAGCCAGGCCTGCATGGGTGACCTGTTTTGAGCTCCCAGTGAAGGGCGTCCCAAGGAAATATTTCTAACAAGAATTAAATGTACAGCCACAAACTTGCGATAACCCAGTTGTGCATCCTCCTTCAAGTCCACTTATCCAGGTCACACCTGTCCCATGGGCAAGGGGAAATCAGGCAGCACTTTAAAAGCCCTTCCCTTCTGTATCCTGCTGGCACTCCATGTGCTGCTGCCATGCTGTAAGACCTCCAAGTGAGGGTTTAGAAGAGGAGCCAGGGAAAAGGACTGGCCATAAATCGTGCTTGGAGCTCACTGATGTTAAAGGCAGAGCAGTAATGCATCCAGTCCTGTTCTGGATGGTTGTTTCGTGTTTTATTCATTTTTTTTCACTTTGGAGAATTTCCTACAGAATTGTTTTTGAGTGAGTGGTTGGCTGTTTGGGTCCATTAGCAATATTAAAATCCCACAGCTTGAGCCTATGTGCTTCCTCCATGTGAGACTTCACAGTTGAAGCCTGCAGGACTTTGGGGAGGTTTATCTTGTTTGCTGTTATCAGATAACTTTACAAGTTGTAGCTACTTAACTCATAATTTCTTCTCCTCAAAAGATAAATGGATTTTTTTTTTTTTTTCTTTTACAGGCTGTTACCCAACTAGAGCTTTTTGGGGACATGTCCACTCCTCCTGATGTAACCTCTCCCCCAGTGAGTACCCAGGGAAACTGCACTGTGTTTTTCCTGCCTGCCGTTTTCAGCACATTTTACAATTTGTGTCCTCAGCCATTCCAGTGGGGAGGATTTCAAAGTAGTTTTTAGGTTTCAGGAAAATAAAAGTGAAGTAAATTGAACGTGCAGTCCCTGCTTCACAACAATGTGCAAAAATACCTTTGATTTTTATTTTTTTGCTCTGGTGTTAAGTGTCACATAGGGTGCAACCCGAGCTGCAGATCTGCTTCCCTGTGTTTGTCAGGGGGAAATGCTGCACTGCACTCTCACTGCCCTGCAGAAGATGCAGTTACAGCCTCGTATTTCATGTCTCTGGATCCACCAAGCACAGATCCCAGAACTGCTCTTAAAGGAGGGAAGTAAAGACACACAGAGAGAGAGAAAGGGCTGGATGTCTTTTAAGGGCAAAAATAATCACTCAACATGTTTTTCAGCATTATAAGATAACAAAAAAATTTCATATAAGGCTTTAGAGCCTTGCATTAAGCTGTAGGGAAGTGTGAATATATTGAGAAAATTCAGGTGCTGTGAGGTCAGGAGCCTCAGATCTCCAGTATATTCTGGATCATGTCTGGGACTAAATGTTCAAAGCCCTTTCTGCTCATCCTCAGCTTACTCAATTGGATTTGGCTTCTTCTTTAATGTAGACCTATGATTCTTGTCCTGATGGTTAATTAGAAGCAATATTTATTCAGTTTTCCATAAATCCTGTAGATATTTAATTTACCTTAACTGTTAATAATAACTTAAAAGTTAATGCCTTGGTCACTTTCCCTTTTGTCACCTAACATCTAAAATCACAAGTCTGTATGTTCTGGAGAAAGAAATTATGTCAGTATTCTAGTTGTGATGTATTCCAGGCAAATTTCACCTTAATTATTTTCCCTCTGATATAAAGTTTCTTAATTTCTTTTTTTTTTCTCCCATCCCCAGCAAATTCCAATACTTTTATTTCTATTCCTTCTTTCCTTCTACATCTTCCCATTCATTCTTCTTTCTCGTTCTTCTCTCCAAACCTGGATTTTTAGAGCTCCAGGTGATGTGACAGCAGTGTGCAGCAGAAGCTGCAGCTGATATCTCACCTTTGTGTTTTCTGCCTGTCTCCCTGCAGACTCCTGCTACTCCAGGTGATGCCTTTATCCCATCTTCATCCCAGTCACTCCCTGCTAGTACAGACATGTTTGGTTCTGTACCTTTCAGCACTGCTGCCGTACCCTCAGGTAAGGAATGCACTGGAATTAAAGTCTGGAATCGGATTTGGGGATCAATGCCCAGCTCTGGTTTGCATTTCAGTACTTGGGGCATTGATTTTAGCAGGGTGGAAGTGGGGAAGGCTTTTGAGGTCTGTGCTTCAGGGCAAGGCAAAGCAAGCAGGGAGTACATTAGTTTGAATTTGCCTACAGTTTTTGAAGCAGAAGCCAAAAAAGTCACTGGGAGTTCAAGCATAGTTCAGTCATCTGGATAAGAGAACTTCTAGGTACAGGAGCAAGAGAGGAAACAGCATTTAGTTTAAATTTTGGGGGTTCTGTGGCAGCAGTGAATATCCTCTGTTGTCTCCAGTAAACAGAGGCTGAGAATTTGATTGCACTCCAAGGATATTCCACTTTGTCAAATTCTGGAATGTCCTCTGGACTTCCCTGGGTTCCTCAGAGTGCTCAGAACTCAAAAGCTGGGTGCATTCTGCACAGACACTCTGGCTGGATGGCTGATCTCTCCCAGGGCTCCCAGCCCCACTTAGGACAGGAAAGGAGGATGAGGGGGAGGAGGAGTGCCTTGAATCACTGAGCAGTGACTTTCTAATTGGTTGCTTCCTCTGATGGCACCAGATCAGCCACTGCACCTCAGGCAGGTTGCAGGGGCAGGGAAGTGTTTGGGGATAATGTCAGATGGAACAGTATCCTTCTTCTTCTCTGCTGGGATGGGATCACAATGGGGGTGAGATCATCTGGAGAATCCATCCTGGATATCTGTTGGAACAGAAATGTATCTGAGCTACTGCTCCTTCTATCACTCAGGAGCTGGGTCTCTCAAAATTCAATTCCTTATTTGACTTTTGGGCTTTTCCCTATACAATAGAGCAGCCACCCTTATGTTTGTGATTATAAAACAGCCTAGAAATAAAGCAAAGAGGAGAAGGTACGGGAGGACTGGGGAAACACTCAGGTTGGAAACAGAGTTTTAAAGCTGTAGCAGTATTAAAATTGAGAGAGAAGTTACATTATGCAAAGTATTAGTGGTAAGTATTGAATTTAAATGTGAAACAGCATATCTGTAAAAAGCACAGTACTTGTATCAGTGGAACATAATTATGTTAGGTAGTTTAATTTGTAAAATGTTTTACAGGAGTTTTAGTTTCAGAGCACTTCGTTGTTGTTGTAAATAAAAAAGCCCCTGATCCTATAATTCCTACAAGTCAAACTCTTGGAAGCTTTAAAGGAGGCTTCAGGTCTGACAGGAAGCAATTATAATTTTGGTTTTAATCATTAATTTCCTCCTCAGCTGGAGGGGTTATGTTAGCCTAATACCTGAAGCAGTTTGTTGTTAATAGGTATTTAGTGCAGCAGAAGCTCAAGATCTTTTTGATGTTCTCAAGTAATTGGGTAATAACCAAGTGTGAGGGTTTTAATCTGGAATCATCTGGGTTGGATTTTTTTATTATTATTAGTAGTAGCAGTGGCATTATGATGCAATTTGAGATGATTGCCTTGCAGAGTCCACCAGCCTGTGGTTCTGAGTGTGAGCACTTGTGTAGTGATGTGGATTCAGTGTCCTCAGTTTTCTCTCCAAGCGTGCTGCAGCTCTGCACGTTTCTGATTTACTGCGTCGCTCTTCCCACACGCTCTCCACGGCGCCACTGAAACCTTCCATCCCCTTTGTTCCCCCCCTCCTGCTCTCTTTATTCCCCAAAGGTTATGTTGCCATGGGAGCTGTCCTGCCCTCCTTCTGGGGACAGCAACCGCTTGTTCAGCAGCAGTTGGCCATGGGTGCCCAGCCTCCAGTCGCTCAGGTGATGCAGGGAGGACAGCCCATCGCGTGGGGCCAGCCCGGCATCTTCCCTCCCACCCAGCAGCCGTGGCCATCCGTGGCTGGCCAGTTCCAGCCCACTGCCTTCATGCCAACACAAACTGTTTTGCCTTTACAAGCAGCCATGTTTCAAGGTACCATTGCTCCTATAGCCACCGTCCCACCCACGAGCGATTCCAACAGATCGAGCCCGCAGACAGACAGGCCCAGACAGAAAATGGGAAAAGAAATGTTTAAAGATTTCCAGATGGCTCAGCCTCCACCAGTGCCATCAAGAAAACCAGATCAGCCTTCCCTCAGTTGTACCTCAGAGGCCTTCTCAAGTTACTTTAACAAAGTTGGGATGGCACAGGAAGCAGATGATTGTGATGACTTTGACATCTCTCAGTTAAATTTGACTCCTGTGACTTCCACGACACCATCTACAAATTCACGTGAGTATTTATGTGCTTTCAGCCATCCCTTTCCTCAGACATGACTGCTCCTCAAAGCACTTCTGTCTGTTTTGAAATTCCAGCCCAGATACTGAGAACCTTCATGCATGCTCTGGCTTAAGAAATGTGTTGCGGCCATAAAGTAAAATACCATAGAGGAATTTCAGAGGTCATAGAAATGAACAGCCCAGACAGCTACAGTCTGAAATTTAATTTCTAAAATTAAATGTTGTAATATTTGTTTTGTGATGGGAACATGCAGGCTGGTTGGCAGAAGCCCATGGCATTCAACCCTATAACTGGTTTCACTTATGTCCCATCCATACTTCTCAGAAATTAAGGGATGGGTATTTATTTTAGTAGCTTGACATATTGGACACCTAGGGAAATTCATTGGAGAGCTGTAAAATAAGCTTATGGTGTTCATAGCATGGCAATGGGGATTTTCTCTTTTCAGCAGATTGCTGAAAATACGAATTCAGGAGATTCACCAGGGGTCAGTCAGAGACCTGTTTCACTTACCTGCCACAGGACAGGTGACTCACACATTCCTAATGTAATGTAGTGGTGTCTCCCACCTTCATGAGGACATAGGCCAGATGCAGCCAAACTTAATTGGAAGCTGCCAAATGAAATCAAACACATGGGATTGATAATGACAACCATGCCCAAATTTACCTCCTGCAGCTCCTTGTTAGAGAATGATCCTTGGGGGTGGTGAAAGTTGAGAGATGTAAAAGCGTGAGCAAATTTTGTGTCTTTTTGAAGAAATCAGCAGAATAATTGTTGCTGTTGCCTTAATCCTTGTTTAGCTCCCACCCCTGCACCCAGACAGAGTTCTCCATCCAAATCATCAGCATCTCATACGAGTGACCCTGCTGCAGATGACCTCTTTGAAGAGGGGTTTGAAAGCCCAAGCAAAAGTGAGGAGCCAGAGGCTGTGAGTAGCAAGAAGGTTTCTAAATCTTCGTCATCTCCTTTAACTAGAAAAGATAAAAGCTGATTAAATGTTGTTCTGTAGTGTCAGAAACAACTTTTCCAGTAGGGCTGGGTGGTGCTTGTGGGGGAGCTGCAGCCAGAATTCCCATCCTGCTTTGGGTTTGACAGCTGATAGCACAGCATTTCTGCTGATGTGCACTAACCCTGCATACAAGGAACCAAACTCAGAGTTCACATGTAGGGCTGTACATGTTAGATGTATCCAATCTCCTCTTTAGCACACCAGCAGTCACTTTTCTCGTGGTAAGGAAGTTTGGGGTAAAACAACAAATATGCTGAGGCTGCAGAGAAAGATGTGAGAGTTTATGTGTTAAAAGATGATGGTTGGTGTTGTCTTGCACATTCTTGCATCCCAGTTGCTTGCCTAACTACGTTCCTCAGTGTTCTGGCCCTCAGTATGTGATTTCTTTGCCTTTATGGACCAAAGCAAGAAATGTTATCCAAGCAATGACTGTCAAGCACCAGGTGTCTTAGGGAGGGAGGAGCCCGAGTGAGCCAAAGGCAAGAGGGGGTCGGTACAACAAAAAATGCAAAATAACCCAAGCTTGGACTCTCTCTGTTTCACATGGCTTTCAGGGCCTTTTGCAGTTCTGGTTGGCCTGATCCAGTACCTTCTGAAGTCTGTGGCAGCTCCTGCCTGGGCTCCAGCAGGAACTGGTGAGGTCCTTTGGTGCCTGCAGCAGCTGTAGGAAACCGCTATGGCTTTGGAGAGCGGCGAGGCCTCACTCTCTGGTTTTCATGAGATAGGATGTACTTGTTATGCCCACAGCATGAAAATAACCTCGTGTTGACTTTTCACTTTCTATTGTTGAGAAAAAAAGGTGTTATGTTCTTGTATTCTAGCCTGATGGGTCTCAGGCCTCCTCCAACAGTGATCCCTTTGGTGAGCCAACTGGTGATACTATAAGTCCACAGGTCGGTAGCTAGATAGCACAGGTTGGGGTAGGTATCTGTCCTTTTTTTCTCTACACCTTGAGGTGTTCACTTACTCTTCCACCAGTGCCTGCCATTGCTTTCATGGATGCATGGTTTATTTATTTTTTTTTCCTTTTCATCTCTTCCGTTTTTCCTCTCCATCCTCCGCAGTGTATTCCTCGTGCTTGGTGGTTTGCATGGCTTTTGCCATTCACTGAGTGTTGCAGCTTATGCAAATATGTGTGTTTCAGCTGCCTGCATGCTTGAAAGAAATGTAGACTTATTTTACTTTGTGTTCAAATTCTGAGGGCAAATAGGGAAACTGAGCCATTATTAACAACATATTAGGCAGAGCATTTTTTTTATCAGAGCCACCCTTGCCTTCAGTCAGATGTAACATATTAAATAGAATAAGACATCTTACCCATAGACATAACAATCATTAAATAAAATTATGTAATGATACATGAATGTCTCTACCCTAAATCAATGGGATAATCAGTAGAAGAAGCACGTTTATTATCTGCATGTAAAAAATATTGAAATGGGTTTGTGTATTTTTATCTCCAACTGCAAATTAAAAACATCTGAAAATTATCATCATTCATATTACCATTGGCATACTGATGTTTTAAAAATTATTCATCAATGTAAGTCATTTAAACCCAGACAGACGGGAAAGAAGATCTGTTCATCCTTTGTGTTACAGAACACGTAGAAAATGTGGCTGCCTGTGAATGCTCTGTGATTTGTTTCAATACAGTGAATATATTTTGCCAAAAAAACATTGAAGCTACGAAGTTTTATGAGTGCTGAGCGTTGTTATTCCATCCAAATACTCTCTAGTGTTGCTGTTTGAAGAATATGTTTCATTATCTTCTCCCCGTCTGCCACTCCTGTTTGGTATTACCCAAATACGTGATCTGATACGGCTTCTGTGCTCCAGCACAGAGCTCCTGGAGCAAATCCAGAGCAGTGGGAGAACCCTTCCCATTTTTGTACAGAAATTCCACTGGGTTTGCCAGTGACTTACCATCCTCAGTTTTTTAGCTCCAAATTAATAGTTTCATTAGGAGTCAGTTTACTTTGTGCATTAAATACGATTTTAAAAAGCCTTACAGTAACTTAGCTTTGATCCACTTGGGAACAATGAGGTTCTCTCTTAACAACATGTGGTGCTGTGAGAGGGCATTTCCCCCTTCTGTAGCTTCACCCATGCTCAGCTCCTGGGGCTGCAGCAAAAGTAGCATTAAGCTTTGTGTCTCCTTGAGTCCAGGAGTGACAGTGTGAGGAGAAAGTCAAGCTGGGATGAGCTGCTCCAGCAAGAACATTCATTTTTTACTCCAGTGAGAGCTGCTGCTGCAGATGGATGGTGCCACTTGATAATTTGGCTGTGCCTTTGCCTGACCTTGGCCAGCACTGACATCCCCAGCTATCCCAGCTTCAGGCCACTCCAAGAGTTCTTCCCTACATCATGAAAGAGGATTTGCCCTTTATCTGAGTCCCACACTCTGGAAACCCACATACATCTGTTTATGATGGTTTATCTCAGTCAGGGTGGTTCTGCAATTCAGAGCTACCAGGACACTGTATTACCAGTGGTTGCATATGGTTTTGCTGCATTTTTAGTTAATCCCTGTAGAGCCTCACATCAAATATGTATAATTCCCTGAAATATATGCTGGGAAACGTTAACTAACGTTCCTGATTATTGTATTACATTAATTCCTGAGAGCTGTAGGCAGGAACTGGAAGCTGAACAAAACAAGAAAGCCTCTCTCCAGTGAAGTTCCACTAATATCATTGTGCCTGTGTGCAGAGGCATTCAGCAGCATTGTGTAGGAAATCCACTTCCCAAGGCCAGCCCAGCTAATTCTGAAGCCTGGTGTCGTCAGAGCGACGGGAAGTCTAATCCCCATGGAAAATTATCAATTCAGGACTTACTGGGGAGTTGTGTATTGAGTCTGCATTTGGAGAGAAACTTAATGGGGAGAAACATGTCGTGCAGAAGAATCACAGTCTGCATAAAAGCCACTTTTGTGGCTTAGATGGGAGATTACTTCGCTCTTAGAACGTGGTCGTTACCCAAGAACTGCACAGTAACAACTCAGCTGAATGGACCTCTCAGGAGAGCATTGTGTGCAGAAATGTCAAATCTGTCTGTTCCCAGATCTCTGAAATCAGCTCTGCCCATACCATGTCTTTATTTATCTTGATGTATTCAGAATATCCACCTGCCTGGTTTTTTGTACCCTGATCTTTCAAGGTACCACAGCAATTTGGTTTCTTGATTCCTTCTGATACTCTAAATTATTATCTAGTTACTATCTTCTTTTCTCTTATTTTTCCTCTCTTCCTTTTGCAATCTTCCACTTCAGCTCTCAAAATCCTCATCCTTCCAGAAGCAGCTGTTTCTGGAAGTAGCCCTTCCAGAAATAGCTATGAGCTCTTAGTAGGTAAATGTGGCATTTTATGGATATATTAAATCTTTGTCCCTTTATGGTTGAAAATAGGAAGCAGAAAGGCCCAGCTTCCACAGGTGAAATGAGATTAATCCTTTGCAGAGCTGCTTATTGTATTTGGTTGTTTCCCCGTTCTTCATGCATGCTGTTGAGGACAGATAGTGATTTTGCAGAAGAGGTGAAAAGAATACAGAATGACTGCCACCTTCAGATTATTTATATTTAATCCCCACTGCTGTCTGTAGATTATGTGGGGAGTATTTGTGGTGAAAGGAGAGAGAGGGAAAGAACTGTTTCTTAGCTGTGATCCTACCAAATGTCTTAAACATTTCTTATTGTTGACATTTTACATTAAAGCAGGGAGTTTGAGCAGAGGAACAAACACAGCTCTATTGAGCTGCTGCCCAGCTCAAAACTTGCACTGGCAATCATTCATGAGAGATTCTCAAAAAACCTTCAAAACATTTGTGGCTAGAGCATATCTCCCTGAAAAAAATTCTTCAGTTGTTCTGAGAAATGTGTGCAGACAATTAGGAGCCCTCAAAACGTGTCACACCCTTCACAATGCCATCAGCACTGTCAGGAGAGCAACAGTTCATTAGAATATTTGTCTGTCAGCTTTTGGTGGTGCTTTGGTGGCCCACTGCCATCATCCATCTTGGAGCAAGTGCTGTGCTCGGTGATAAATGTTCCTAAAAATCTTACTCAGCTCTGGGATGGGCTCAAACTAAAAACTAAAAACTAAAACTCATATTTGGGCTGGTTTAGGAAGTGGAGAGAAAAAGCAATTTATGGACAAAGCCTTGGGTTACCTGGGAGCTTAGTGAGCCTCAGGAGGGAATATCAAGCTGATTCTGCATCCTCCTCTTGCTTCTGCCCCTTTTCTGTTGCACCAGGATTCCAAATATGTTCAAAATACTAAAGGCTGCATTTGCAGGACCTGTTCCAGTTTTTCACCCGGCTCAATCAGAACTGGGTAAAGTCCAAAGAGAATTTCCTAATTACAGGTGACCTGTTCTTGCTGTAGGCTCTAAAGCTGTTGTTCTCTAGCTAAAGACACAGTCTGAGCAGGGCTGGGAGCCTGACAGAAGTAGTGTTGTGTCTTTGGAAGGGGATCACAGGTTGGGAAGTCCTGCTTCACTCCAGAGAAATCCTAAAATTAACATTTCAAGTCTCCTGCTCAGTTGGTTCTTCCTATTTCCCAGAAATATGGAGAGGCATGAGTAGAGAAATTCAGGCTGTCCGTTTCCATGTGCCAGCTCATACAAGGGCTTCTCACCTCTTCAGTGCTACCAGCCCACCTGAGGTCACCTTCTACCCTTCATTTCTGCAACTTCTTCCTCTAAACAAGAGACAGTGTTCTTAGTGTTCTTTGTAGCTGTGTTCTCGCTGATTTGCAACCCAACAATTCAATTTAGGGACAAGCTCTCCTCGCTTCCTCTCTGATGAGGTCATTTAAAAGTTCCCTGTCTTCTGCACGACAACTGATTTTAAGAATCTACTTGTGAAAATTTAGCATCTTTGAGACTTCTGAACAATTTGCTTTAAATTGGCCATTAGGTTCGATTGTTATAAAGGAGAATTGACAGATCTGTAGATGGAAGGATGTCTGGATGACAGATCTGTAGATGGAAATAATTGTGTGGCCACTGTTTTGGGAGAGGGGCCCAGAAATAATCAGTTTTTCTTGGCTGCAGTTCATTTTTATATCAGGACTAAGATATGGAGCAGGTTCGTCTTTCTGAGTAGTTGTCACTGCATTTTCATTTCATGGATGTACAGCATCCATCTTGCTACTAAAATGACAGAAATTTTTAGAATGCTAATAATTAAACTGGATATTTGAAAGTAGGAGATATCATTGGTAGGTTTATGTTAAGAACAGAGGCACTCTCTAGGCATAATCTTGAACTAGAAGCTTGCTGTATTTAGGCTGCTAATGGAGGCTGTAAGAAAAATAACCAAATATCAGTAAGTAATAATAAGCAATAAATAAAAACTGGCTGTTAATGGGGCATTAGGAATGACCTGTCTTATCACCAAAGATATTTAATTTCAACCCCGCTTGCCAACTTTACTCTGTCCTATTTTGCCTATGGGTCAGCATGCAAAAAACCAGAGAAGATGCTTCACATTCCCACCCCCTTCACTTGCAACCCCAGCACAAGATGCTCATTTTGTGTGGCTCTCCAGCACACTTATTTCATGAAACTCTTTATCATTTGAGCCTGCCCTTTCTGATCAGTCAGCCAGGAGTGAAAGTGGCTGTAAAGGGCATGGAAATCTGTTCAGGCCTCACCTCCTCAACTGAGAACATCTTGCCTGCAGCTCTGCACAGAGCAGGTGCCTCGCAGTGATCAAAGGGCTGCCGGGGTAAAAATTAAAAATAGTTTCTTCCTAACCCACAGTTAGGTTTTGTGAGTGAGTTCACCCCTTCAAGCCCAAGTGGGTGCTGAGTCTTTCAGGAGATGCTCTCCAGTGATTAGTTCTGCTGGGGAGCAGGTGTTAATACTTCAAATGGGATGCAAATTTACTTCTAGCATTTCCATAATGTTATTCTAAAGCATTAGCACCCTTGTTGCCTCACACAGTAGTGGACTGCATCAGAAATGGTGTTTGCTGCTGTCTTGTCCCCCTTAAAATGGGAAGAATAAAGTGATTTGCAGCATGAGGTATTTCTGGAATACAGCAAAAAAAAAGTGCTTCCAGTTCTTCTCTTGGTTTCTCCCTGTGGGTTGATGAAAGCACATCAGAAGTGATTCTGGTCCAGTTCAGCAAGGAGAGCTCTGTAAGATTCGAGGGGTTTATGTGAATTAGAAGCTTTGTCTCCTGTTTTATTTGTTCCTCTCTTTTTGTTCTGACAAAGACCAATCCTTTCCTTCCCTCTGCATCTGTTCCTAATGCAGTGGTAGAAGTAGAAGGCAGAAAATGCTGGTGAGATGCTGTGAGAAGAGTTAATGCCCACCTGCCTTTTCATAACATGCCCTGTGACTTTTGTGTGGATTATGTAAAAAAGGGGAGTTATTTCTGCTTTCAAGACCTTCCAAAATAGTGCCTGTCACTGTGAGAGGAGCTGTCCATGAAGCCAACAGCACTCGACTCTCCTTTTGCCTTTTCCCTGTCCCTTTCTGCTCTCTTTTGCCCTCTTGAGTATCAATATTTTACAGACACCATTTGCATTGTTGGGCTAAAAGCGTGCTTGAATTGGCTCAAAATAATACTAGAAAACAAATCTCAGGCATCGACCAAGACCCTTTGACTGGGAAGACTGCACACAATTACTGCAATTAATTTCTCATTTAGGCATCTGAAGGGAGAAATCAACTGAAAGGAAGCAACGAGAGCACACTTTTCATGCAAAATGCTCTGGTCTGCTGGAAGAGAAGTTATTCAAATCAGTGAGAAATGCAGGCCTTTGCCACATCAGGTGTTTGCACAGATAAATGCTGGGTACGAATCAAAGAAGTTTCTCACTGTAAAGGCTGTCTCAGGCTTGTTGGAAGTGCTGCTGCTGATGAGGAGCTCCTCCTCCTCCTCTTCCAAGGGTGTGGAGTCCAGTGGCACCTTAGGACACCTGTTACTTCAGCACTTCTGCATATCTGAAGGATATTTGAGGACAGCTCTAACTAGCAGACTCGACATTTTGAAAAGCTCTTTTTTTCCTTGAGGACATTTGAAAAACTGACATCTTTTGTTCCAAAGGGATGTTCTCCCTCCCTCTCCTTTTCTTCTCCTCCTTCCTTTTCACTTCCCTTTGCAATGACCTTAGGTTCAGCAACTGCCTGAAGAATGGCCTGGTGTGTGTGAGGTTCACACATTAATTAGTACAGATTTTGTCTGAACTAGCTGTGATTCTGCCAGCTTCAAGCCTGCACGTAAAATTGGCATAGGTAGACTTAACTCACAGTGTGTGAAAAGCAGTTATTTACTCTCAGTCATCTCCTTTGATTTCCTTCAGTTTTTCAAGGTCACAAAATGTATTTGCTTCTTGCTGGGAATAACTTCAGCAGCATTTATTTAATCATTCCAGAGGGTTTCTCTCACTCACAGTGCTGCTAGCATACTCAGAGCTCCATGTGGGCAGGGGGTGGGGGGACAGTGTCTGCAAGCTCCAGAAATGCAGCACTTTGGGGGAATAAAAGACAACTTTCCTTGGCATGGAGGGAACAGGTTGTATATTGGATTTGTTGTGTGTTCCTGCACTCTGAGGCAGGACAGGGCACTGGGATGGGCAGAGCCTGGAGCACTGGCCAGGCACCCAGAGCACCTATGGATCCACCTTGGGGCTGTTCTCCTCATCCCCCGCATCACTTTGACAAACAGTGATTAAAATCCTGTGCCATCCCCTGGCAGGGCTGTCTGTGCTGCTCAGTGCCCAGTGATTTGCCAGCCTTCTGGGCTTTCTTTGCTCAAAAGTCAGCTCCTGCCAATGCTGCTGTAACACGGGTTGATTCTACCTTGGTTAAATTCAACGTTGTGGCGTGGTATTTGAATATTTATCAAGCTGTGGAGAGTTAATGCAGTGTGGCATTAATTAGCCTTTCTGCCTGTCTTGTTCCTTTTTTAGATGTCATTCTTAGTTTAATAAATTAGTTTCTGGAAATGAAGTAGAGTGGATTCCAGGGTCCACGAATGGCTTGCTACCCACCTTGGCCAAGATGAACACAGTGTTAAGAAAGCACAGGGTGTGTCATCTGTGAAGCAACAGCTGAAGAACATGGCAGCTTTTCCCCCTCCCCACATCCAGGAAATTCCCAAGAAAGTGTCTGTTAACCAGTTGACATGCTTTCCTCCCAGTGTTAACAATTGTACTAATGATTCCACAGACTCCTAATCAAACTACACAGGGCTCCTCGTTCTTCATGGGCCACTCATGTTGTTGTTTTAAATCCCATCACAGCTTCATTAGCTCAGCTTTCCGTGGCAGTTTCTGTTTGCAAGTGGTTTTTCTCCAGAGTTGTGCAAAACCCACAGTTATGTTCTGCTGTTGTGCTGCTGGGGGGAAACTCAGCCTTGTACACCGGCTGCAATTCCAGGCTCTGAACTCCCAAACATCCAGCCCTATAAATTATCATTTAATTCCCTCATATGTCCATGCCCAGCGGTGAGGGTCAGTGCATGGCCAGTGCTGGAGGAGGAAATGGATAGAAAACACTCATTTTCTGAAATAATTCCCATTTTCTTCACCACTCAACCAGGGCGCCATGATCGCTCAAGGCGGCACAGAAAGCAAACACTTCCTGTGGGTTTTGGCTCACAAGGTATCGCTGCTCTCGAGCAGATGTTGTAAAAATGTTCTGAAAATGCTGTCTGGAGACATCTCTGCTCATTTTATTTTTGTTATCCCCAGGAAGCAGAACCTCTCTACGCGCAGATTAACAGACCTAAGAAATAGCATTGTTACAGGCTTGTGGTGCTCCAAGACTCAAACGAAACCCAACAACCTGGCGGGCCTTTGGCTTTCATGCTTTTTTCCGATTGATTTTGTCTGACAAAGGAGAGAGTTTGCCCTCCTGGACTGGCTCTACGAGTGTTCCTGATGTGTTCTTTTTGGCAACCAATGGCAGATTCCTATGGCAGCACAAAACAAAAACTCTCCCTGCTTCTCATACCACGAGTGCAGCCCCGTCCCCACAAGTGGTGGGTATCCAGACTAGGAAATCCTACTCCTCGGTCTTCTTTTAAACATTTGTCACCTTCTGTGTGCCACCTATAAATAATGAGCATCTGAAATCTATTGGGTGTTAGACATTCCTTTTTTTTTCTCTTCAGCCAAAAGCAGAGTCTGTATGTAGCAGTGGCATTATCATGCAACAGCCTTTGGGGCACGAGTTGGCACTTTTTATGTCACGGTGACATGTTTTTCATCTTCATTTACATCAGGCTGATCCTGACCCTTTTTTTTTTTTCCCTATGTAGACATATTTAAACAAGAATAACAACAAAATACTGGTGGTTTCATATTTTTTTTCTTTTTTTTTTTCCTTTTTTTAAATGTATTTCTTACTCTGTAGTTTTGTATGAGTATGATCTAACAGTGAAACGCCTCCCACGGAAATGGTTCCCAACTTGAAACCACAGAACAGAACTTGGTTGTTTATCCATCCTTCACTGAAAATGTTGCCAAATGGACCTTTAAGTTCTAGCACATCATGAGGAAGAAATGCTGCTTTCTGTTGGAATACTCATGTTGTGGGTAGAGAAAGGACATCAAGTCCCACTGAGGAAAGACAAAAGAGTCAGTATTTCCTAGGAAACTCTAAACAAAGTGCAGAAAAGGAATATTTTTATTTCTTCAATATCTTGCTGCTGTAATGCTATGCAGACAAGTGTTTTCTTCTCTGTGTGCCATTTTTGATGAAAAAAAGAAATCATTTGCCAAATAATACTGGTATGCTTCTGGTTTAGGAGTTTGGTTGAAGCGGACTTGACAAATGGGACAAGGACGGCATGGATTTTGGAATAACAAACTGACTCTGTGATCAAAATTGTTCATCTTTATCACTTTTTGTACATCAGAAAAAAAATCAAATGGGATTTTTATTTTATAACTTGAAAAAAAAAATCTTACTGTTAAACTCTTTAAATGTTTAAGGGGAAATGGCTTTAAGGAGTTCGAATGAAAATTGCCATTTTTTTTGTAAATATAAATGTTATGAAAATTCTTTTACTAATGCCATTACACAGTAGAGAAAGGTAGCAAGTTGCAGTGCTCGGGAGGTGTGGCAAACCCAGTTTGTGGTTCTCACATCACATATGTTTTTTCACATGCATAACAATAATGGGCTGAAGCTCAAGTGCATTTGCCAAAAGCAGTCAGCTTGTCAGCAACTAGTGAAATTAATGGGAACACATGATTTTATGGTCTAGCATTATCACACGGACATAATTCCACTTGCAAGAGATCACTTTCCATTGACATTCCTTTGAACCTCTGCATAGAAGTCATCCAACTGTTTACACGCAGAACAAAAAGAATTTAAAACTTCCTTTTTTTACATTTATGAAGCAAAAAGTGCAGTGTTTGGGTTCATATGTTTAGCACATGATTTTCATAAAGAATCTATATATTTTTGCCCTACAGAGAATTGTTATACAGGTCAAATGTGTTTTCCTGATGTTCCTATGCAGTTACAGTATATTGAATTTAGTGGTTTAACACTAAAAAGGAAAAAAGAAGGAAAAAAAAAAAGAAAAAAGGAAAAAAGGTTAAAGAAATCAAAGGATTAATCAGTTTTTAGGGTTATTGTGCAGATTTTGTTTTTAAATTGACACATTAGGATTTACATTTTTGTCATGATTGAAATAGGCCTGGAGTTAGAAATGTTTTACTTTCTTTCATCTCTATTATAAGCTAAAAATGGTTTAGAAGGCAGAATAACTGGGGTGGTGATTGTTGGTAGGTGCAACCAAATCTCACAACACAATCCCATTTTTTTTATTTTGAATTAGAGAAAATAGAGAAATGTGTGTTGCAGAATGTATGTGAATGAGAAATTAGCTGTGAATAGACCTAATGAACCTGCAGAGAGGAGAATTTTATCCCCATCCACGGTCATTTGATGCTTGTTCCTTAGTCATGTGCAAACAGCTTCATAGCAAATCTTGTTTTCCCATTGGAAGATCAAGTTTTCTAACTGGAGGAGATAATTTAAAACTTGGTGGATCGAGTGTTTCAGGGTTAAAAGCAGAGGTAAAAGTGTTTCTGGAGGACGCTTCTGTCAGAATATTTTCCTGATTTGCACAGTGGTGCTACTTTCTTCCTCAGCAGCTTTTTTTGGGGTTTTGTCCTGCACGTGGAACCACAAACCCAGTTTTGGTTCATCACAGACATTGGAGGTTTAGTGTCATCAGTGCATTTCCAGTTGTGGGGTGAAAGGCAGAGGAAAGAAGAGATTGCTGTCTCAGAGGATCTCATTTGTAGGAAGCAGGTCACTCACAGATAGGTGCCAAGGGAATGAGGCTGGAATTCTGGTGTCTCTGGGCCATCACCACGGACCTTTGTCTTACTTTTGCTCATGAATAAAAACAGATTCTGGATTGTCTCATCCTGTGATCGTCCTTGTCGTGGCTGGGATGCTGAGCTGAGAGGGCTGCAGGGCCTCTGCACTGTACCAGTATTGTAGATAACTCCAATATCCAGCTTGTGCAATTGTTTAACCCCTCATCCTTCACTAGCACTAAATTCGTCACTTTAAATTTACAAACCAGGGAACCCCACCAGCCATCCTGTTACCATCCCCCCCGTAGGTTCTTGATCTTTACCTGTCATGAAAAGATATTTTGATAGATCGTAGTCATCCAAGTGTCTGATGAAACCTTTCATCTCAATAACGTACTGGGCACCTTCTTTGCAAAAATGTTTACTCCGTGGTTTTCGTTCCGTTTTATTTCTGCATTCTGACACTTATTTTTTTAATAAAGATGAGAAAGATAAAATGACTGTTGCAGTACATTTCTAAACCTACTTTAACTTTACCTCAGATAACGACCATTTGTTAACATCTACAGACACGTTATTTTTAACTTTATGTGTAATGCATTCAGCAACGACAACAGAAACCAACAAATTTTTAGAGATTTTCCATTAATTTCTGTAACACACCATGTAATACTGTTATGAATAAAAACATTAAAAAAAGGTGTCTTTTCAGTAATTTTGTTTCATAACTTGTGCTCCTCTGGGATAATTCTGCCAGACTTAAAATGCAATGCTTGTGTCTGGCATGGCCTTTATTTTTGACAATGGAAATACCTGGGAAAGGAGAAAATCCTCAATTTGGGGAATAACTAATCTTTAACACCAAGTGTTGCTTATCTTGCAAATGTGTAACTTGTTGATTTTAATTGCTGCCTCCACTTTTTTGGCTTCTTTTTGGGTATTTTAGGATGAGCATCTCAAACCAGCAGGTATTTGTATCACCTCCTGCAAAATCCCACATTCCTGAGACAGCCCATCCTGTGTGATGCTCCCAAAGCTGGTTTATCTTTGTGGCATGAAAAGCTGAAATTAATTTTGCTTACTTTTTTCATTCAAGTGGAATTTGAAATTAAAAGATGTGCATTTAAACATGACAGTTTTGAAAGCAGAAACCCCCCCCACATTTCCCAGTAATGTGCACAGAACTGATAATAAAGCTCAGCTGAGGAGGAATTTTCCCATTCTCTGCCAAGAGAGTAATGCAGTAAAATTTAAGAGTAAGAAAAATATGTTTTATGTACAGGGAAAGAGAGAGGTGTGGATGTGTGCACATATATTTTATTGTATTTCTACTTTTTGATGTCTCATGCCTTCCTTGAAATGCCCAGTAGGTCATGGTGAAGCATTCCTTGCCTTTGTCAGTGAACATTGTTGAAATACTTGGATCCCACCTGAGAATAAAGGTTATTCTGGTGTGGTGAAAGCACTCCAGTGTTAATGGCATTTTGATTTGTGTGTAGGTAACTGTACCCAGGTGTCCTTGGAAGGAAGAATGCAATCTCTGGTTTTCAGCCAGCTACAAAACATCAACTTAAATAAGCCACAGCTAAGAGTGGATTTAAATTAAAATGCATTTTTACAATGAAGGCTAAATCTGGTCTTGTTGATCCTCTTCTTGTACCTTCACGGTGAAGTTGGTTGAAAAATCAGAAAAATTGGCTCATGTTGTACAGCTGTTCTGTAAACTCAGTTTAAAAGTTCAGAATGAACAAGTTTGAGATGTAACCTGGCAATGGTGAGGAAGAGGAATCCCAGGGAGGGAGGGAAGGACCTGTTCTGTATGCTCAGAAGGGGCAAAAATGTGTTCTTACTGTGTTGTAAATCACATTGATACTGCTGTAACTCAGAGTCTCTGTATTCTATATGAGAGTGCCCAGCTCAGACATGCCCACTTCAAGAAATGGTCTCAATTTAACCAATGCTAATTAAGGCCATGATCTCCTGCAGTAATGAGAATTTCATTAGTAAACAGTTTGCAGAATCAGCCTGTGGTTTTACAGCAGTGAGAACGCTGTCAGATCTCTCCTTTCCATGTCAGTGGCTTCTGGGAAAGCAGCTGCTTGTGTAGACTGGGAATATGCAATTTTCACTCCCTCTCACTGGATTAAAGGCTGTTTTTTCTGTGCTTTAATCTCTGCTCAGTGACAGTTGCTGCAACAGAGAAGGTAACCTCTTTCTGGCTGCTTTTTAGGTTGCGAAATATATTTTCATGCACTGTTTCCTTTTTTCTTTCTTTGCTTTCTGAAGAACTCCTTGTCCTGTCAGGTTCATATTTATTGCTTTCCTGGCAAATGCTGTTCCCAGTCAGAAGAATACCATGTCAAAGAAATGAAAGGGGATATCTGTTGGCAGTTTTCCACAGAGGTTTGAACCTGTTCTCTACAATTCCCTCCCTGGGCCAGCGTGGGATGCTCACAGTGCTGAAGGAGCACGGTGGAAGTGCAGGCACAGCTCCTGGCTTCTCCTGCTGCTCCTCTTTGTGCCATCCTGGGGCTCAGCCTCCTGCTCCTGGCTCTGGGTTGGTGTTACTGCTGCAAAAGCCATGATTTGTAAGAGTATTTCTCTCTTGTGCTGAGGTCTTCCACAAATTCTTCTCACACCAATTTGCTTTTTAGGATCAGCCCTGTTAAAAACCTTTATTATGTCGCTTTTAAATACTCCAGGTAAGACTGGCATGGGGAGGAATAAAGGAATGCATTTGGTGGGTTTTTTTCTGGTTTTACTTGCTGTGTGAAACTGAATTACACATTTCAGCTCATGACAGTGAGGAATATGGGGAGATATCCTGATAGGATTTCCTGAGTAGCTGTAACATGGCCTGTCTCTTTCTGAAATTATCCTACTGGAGGCAGGAAATATCAGCTCTATTAGTGAAACAGCTCTCCAGCTATTAGTTTTTACAGCTTTAAATAGTCTTATCTCAATGGATGTGTTTGCCCTGTGGCTCATCTATCACCCTAAAATGTTTTATCAGCACCTGAAAAAATCTCAATGAGAAGAATAGCCTCAGATGTTGCCCATTCAAGGGTCTTTTGGATACAGAATTTTATTTTTTTTTTTAAGGGTCTTTTAAGATCTGATATTATTTGCTGGCTTTTCAACCCTGTTTCATAGCTCTGTAGCACCACTTCTATAAATACTCCTCACCAGCAAAGAAAGGAAATCACAATAGATTAAAGGAAAATCAGGTTAACAGGCAGCAATCTCTGCCCATTCAGCCTCAGACATTTGTGAAAATAAAGGATTAGGAAGAATTACTGCCAGGTACTAGCTGCAAAAAAAAAAACCCTTTTGTGTCATCTTTGTCTTCTCTAACAGTTATTAGAGGTGTAAGAACAGCTCTCAGTGTCAGAAGTGATCTGTATTTGAAAGGAGCAGAAGTCACAATGATGTGAGATGTTGCATTTTTTTGTAAATTTTGTACTGTTTATTTGACACACACATGATGAGTACCTTTTTTTTTTTCTTTAAAAAATGCTGTTTCTAGTTTGAAAACAAGTTTGTGTTGTCTTGAGGTCTGATGGAGAGGAGATGGAGACAGGGGATGGGACATGGAGGGGTTTTCTTTGTCTTGCCCTCTTCACAGGACTTTGGAGCTTTTAGAGTAGGTGAACCTGTGCCAGATTTGGCCTCTGTCACAGTGAGACATTATTTTTATTGGAACAAAAGCCAGAAGAGGAGAATTAAGTTCAGCAAGGTGAGTTTTTTATGTCCTGGGCCTTCCAGAGACCAGCCTCACACCAGAAAATAACAGTGTTAGTAACAAAAATGGTGATGCAGTGGGGTTGTTGCAAAAATCTGGAAGTATTCTTTGGTTGTAAATTTTACCACATATTTGCCACCTTATTTTCTTCACAATTAAAATTGGTGGGAAGCTTCCTTTACTTTGAATGAGTTTTTCCACAGAAGGAAACACATTCTGAGTTCTGAAGCAGGGAATAAAACGGTTTTCCCAGAGGAGAAAAAGCAACTTTTTGAAAAGTGCACTGATAATTCTGTAAACAGCTGCTTGCTGGCTCCAGTCTGATCTTCCTTTCAGCTCTGATGTGTTTCAGTTTTTCTTTTAACAGGAAACTGCCATTTCTGTTTGGTGAAACTGTAGAGGAATTAATTAGAGGGAGCAAAGGCTCCCGAACTTGGGACATGAACTCTGCAATGGATGTGTTGCACTTGCAGGCTCCATTTTCATGGTGGGCATTTTATTTTCAAGTGTGATAAATCCTAATTCAGCAAATTAGAGAATTGGTTTGGGACTCCAGCTCACCAGAAAGCCACAGTCACCAGTGGAGAAGGAGCAGCAATGGAGAAGAGGACAGTGGTGGAGAAGAGGCAACATTCCCCCTGACCCATGGACCCAAGGAAGCAGAAAATGACCTGTGCTTGCTGTCATAAGTCTCATGTGTTAGACCTACCTCTAATTAAATCAGGTTGTAAATTATGTGTAAAACCTGACGGTGCTTTTTGGTTCTCTCTGGAAAATGTGTTAAGCTCTAGGAAATTCTGTCTCCTGGGTCCCTGCTCCTGTTTCAGCCTCACTCCTGCTAATTCACCACTCCTTCTGTGTGTTTATTCACCACTGAGATGTGTGTGGTGAGAGGCAGCAAAACAAAGGCAAGCAGCAGAGAGAGGCTTGAAAATTCCACATGCTGGGGTCACTGTCATGGTTTGAAGTTATATCTAGAGGGTGCTCTGTGTTTATAATCTTGGTTTATCTTTTACTGATGTTGAAATATTGGATGGGTGCTGTATTTCCCAGCCAGCAAAGGTCTCATGGATGGAGAGGTCTTTCTGTAAGTGGGTTGTTTTTTTTTTTTTTGTTTTCTTTTTTGTCATGGACAAATGATTAACAACTGAATCAATTGTGCCAGAGGTTGAGCAAGCTGTATCACACAGGCACATCTTGGGTTCAGGCTGGGGCAAAGTCATTTGGAAGAAAAAAAATCAGACACAAAAGGCAAACAGAAAGCTTTGCACAGCCTGAATCATCTCCCCCACCAGTTTGTCCTCAATGTCTAGAGGGCAGTTTATCACTGTGCTCAGTAACTCTGGGTTAAAAAAAGGCTGCCTGAAATACAATGTTTTACTTGGAGCAGATTCCTACAAGGATTCAGTTAATGTGCCCCTCTGTGTTAAATTGTTATCATCAGGCTGCCAAACCAGAAATATGTCCCAGGCAGTTGCTGATTTTGCAGGGATGTGGCTCCACAGGCAGAATAATGTCATTTGTAAGGTAACTGTGACACATTAAGGTGTAGCACTCATCCAGGTAATGGCACTGAGCTTGTTGGGTTGGTTTGTTATTAGTGAATATGAATCACTTTATATATAGCACCCATCATTGCCATGCTGAGCAAATTAAAATGTATTTGCTCTTTGTATCACCACAGCACTCAGAGATGTGTCCCAGGCTGAGAGATTGTGCTGCTAAAAGCCAGAGTTGCACAGAGTCAGGCTCTGTCTTCTCAAAGACCTTGTCCAGTAAGGAGGAGAGTGGGAAAACACAATGGTACTCCTCATTTTGTGCAGGGAAACACAGAGAACCTTGCTCTCTCTAAGATGCTCTAGGCTAAGACTAATAGGAAAATGAAAGGAAAGACTCTTGTGTCTCTGGAATCAAAAATCCGTGCCTGGAGGGAGAAGCAGCAGGATGTGAAGGCTCAACAGGCAACCAAAGAAAAACTTCCAGGTTCTGTCTGATCTGCCTTTGAAAGCCCAGCTGAGCTGACTGATGGCCACCAGCCCATGGTAAGTTCTCAGCCCAGTCAGGACCATTTAAGAGAGAGAATGACTCAGTGTAGCAGCAAGAAAACACCGAGACATTCTATTTGACACGCTGACAGGTCCTGCTTTCATGGCCTCAAGACTTTGGGGATGTGGAGCAGGGAATCTCTGTGGCATGGCCCAGCCTGGGCTGGGGCTCTTGTCCTCCCCAGCAGCAGGAGAGACAGGGAAGGGCACTCTGAGAGAAAAGGCTTTCCCTGAGGCATAAGAATAAGTGCTTATGCCTCGTGTCTGACCTTCCTCTGGAAGACAGACATGAAAAGCAGCCATAAATAAATGATTCTGCACTCTCTTCCTAGAAAGCCGACTTCAGTTTACTTATCACTTCCTTCTTGCCAAGACTCAAATATGTTTCATTTGTTGAAATATTCATTTCCCCCATCCCTTGAAAGGAGCATTTCAAAGGAAGGTGCAGATTGCTCCTCGGCAGAGCTTTGCTGGCCTCGGGAAAGCCGTGTGTGTGCTGACCAGCCACTGCAGCGTTTACCTTGTGAGCCTGCCAGCTGCTGGCTCATCTGCTGTTTACAGGGTGGCAGAGCAGCTCTGCAGTTTCTTTTTTGTGCTTGAACCCTGTTCAGGCCCCCACAGCAGGCAGGGTGGGGGTGTTGGTGGTGTGGGACCTGCAGCAGAACCTCGGAGCGATGAGCGCCCAGCTGCTGCTGCTGCTGCTGCTCTGCGCCGTGCTGGGCACCCACACTGCTTATGGCTTTGGGTGAGTGAGAGCTTCTGGAGGGGATGGCAGGAGAAACCAGCAGGGTCAGCACAGGCCTGGGCGTTGTAGGGGCTGTAATGGCTGTCCTGAGTGATTTCTGCAGCTCTAATGAATGGCAAAAGACGTCAGCGTAGGGCAGCAGCGTTTCTGCCTTCAGAGGAGCAGTCCTGGTGATGAATTGGAGCTGACAAATTGCCCTGCTCATGCTGTAATGTGGAATTCGTTGAACATGCAGCCTCCTTCCATGCTGGCTGCCCCACAGAGGGCTGGGCACACGGGGGGTTGTTTCCTTCAAGTGCAGAAGTGGTGGGAATGTGGCTGAGAGCTGTTCCTGTCTCTGCTGGTGTAATAGATTTTGCTGTTTCAGAGAACTGCATCTTGTAATCTTTCCAATCTAACTATATTTTTGCACTGTTCTCTGAACTTTGAGCTTTGATTTCATGCCTCAGCAAGCTGATGAGGTTTTGTAATTCCTTTATTCAATGTGATTTTTAATATGCTATAATGGGAACCCCATGCCAGGCACTAAATCATACTTAAAGCTTCAGCTGATGCTGTTCCTTGTCAGGGTGGAAGAATTGGGAACATCGCTGTGGTAGTTTCCTTGTCAAACTGGGTATGAAAAGAAACTAATTGTCAACATTTTACTAAAGCTCCCCACTTGAAGGAGGTGCAACAAGGGAGCATTTGTCTGGGACAAGGATTTAATCAGAAATCCTGAATCCACCAAAAGAGGAGGCAGCATTTTAACTCTGGCATTGTGGAAACCTTGGAGACAGTGAGAGTGGCTGGGGTGAGCAGTAAAAGCTCACACTTGGGGTTCAGGTTCATTACTGGGCTGAAAGGGACTAATGTGTTAATGACTCATGAGCTGAGAGTACAATCTAAGACCAGTGTCTTTGGCCAGCTTGGGGGAAAATGGGCTGCTGGGCAAAGAGAGACTCTTAAGCCAGGTTTTGAGAAATGCTGAGTGCATGCCAGGCCTTTTCTTGAGATTGATGTTCATCATGGAGATATGTGACCTTGGAGCCACGGAGTGAGGGCAGCAGCTGGTGGTGAAGGTTTTACTGCTTGCACAGCTTGAGGTGAAGCCCAGATTGGTGGACTGTGGGTTTAGTTTCCCATGCAGGCACTGGAGAGTGGATCAGGTTTTTACAGAATCTGTGCCAGTGGAACGAATGCCATCAGGATGAGGACTGAAATCCAGAGGTTGCATACAAAGCGTGATGAGTGTTAGTTCTCCTTGGTGTGGGGTTTCACACAGGCATAGGCTGAGGGGCCAGGCCCTCACAGCTCACAGTTTCACATCCTGAAGCTCTCGTATTGTTGGACACAGTGGCCAGGAGTCCCTGAGCCCCAGTGTGGCCAGGGCCAGGCACGCCCGCTCCGCCAGTGTCCCACCGCAGCCCCGCGACTGCATCCTCTCCTCCTGGTCCTCCTGGAGCAAGTGTGACCCCTGCCAGAAGAAAAGGGTGAGTGTCTTTGCTCTGGGGACCGCTGAGAAACCAGGAGGTGGGACCTCCTTTGAGCCATGTCCCTTTTGTCTGCAGGGTTGGGCAAACTGAGGGGGGCTGATGAGGAAAGCCCTGTACGGGTGAGACCACGGGCTTTGCTTTCAGGTGGCTTTTAGCTCTTCAGCTTCCACCCCCAGTGATTCCAGTGCTTTGCAGGGTGCCTCACTGTCCTGAGAAGGTGTAAGGCCAGGCTTTGCAGGGACTTTCCAACACAGTCCTGTCTTTCCATCGTCAGTGCAAGGCACCTTCCCCACTAATGGTCTCCTGTGGGACCTGGAGACGCTCGGTGCCTCTCAGGATTAAGATGGTTTTTTCTTGTCTGCCAGGCAGCATTTTCCACCCGAGAAGCCCCATCAAATGAAAGTAATGATCCCAACAGCGTGAAGAGCAAAATCCCCGTTGCTAGAGAGACCTCTGCTAACAAGTTGCAGAAGCTGTTCCCAGGCTTAAGCAGAAATAACCAGTGATGGGAGCTGGGGGGAGAGCGAAGCTTCATATCAAGGAGTTAATCTCAGAAGCCGGGGAAAAAAAGGAGGGACAACATATTGGATGGAGTAATTGACTGCTTCACAGCAGTGTTGTGGGCGGAAAAAAATCCCTAATGATACAGAGGGGCAAGTAAATACACTGACAGAAAATAACAAGGGATGTCGTTACCAGCGCTAATTGAAAGAGAGGAGATGGAACTGGATCCTTCCTTACTCTTGCAAAGTCCCGCACTGCACTGTCAGACTCATTTAAACAAACTGTCAAAGAAAAGCAAACTTTCCTTCATCCCTCCCAATCCTCAACCCTTCTTCAGTAAAATTAAAACTGTCGCAGATCAGAAACCTTTGAAATGAGGCAAATTACCAGCTTCACACTTGTGTGCTGACACTTTTCTCTTTTAATATGACAGAGCGCGCTTAGATCAGATCCCGGCGACACAAAGTTTGTTTTTCAACCAGAGAAGCGTAAAATTCACCATTTCTGTGCACTTGAGTCAATATTTTTTATTTCATCACAGTACAGGTTTGCCCGCCTGGAACAGCCCTCTCAGTTTGGTGGAGATCCCTGTGATGGCTCTGACAGGGAGGCTGAGCAGTGTGTCACCAACAGCCCTTGCAGGAGCAGAGCTCGCTGTGATGGCTTTGTGTGTGCAGTTACAGGTATGGATTTGGGAGCTGGTGCTGCTCAGGTGTCATTCCTGATGCCACTGTGCTGAACTTTGTGCTTCCACTGGAGTTTACTGGGCCAGAGGGATGCCAGGAGCTGACCTGCCTCCTTCCGGGCTTGTGTTTGTGTCAGTGAGTCTATTGGCCATCTTTAGAACCTCCAAACAGGAAATTGTAACCTGATTATGTCAGCAAAATCTGTAGCACAAGGGACAGCAACAGGAGCTCAGCACCTGAATGGGGCAAAGGAAAAGCCTCTGCTCTGCATCTTCCAGTGTTTTGGTGAGACTGAGAACACTCAATAATTTTGGACATGGGGAGAGAGACAAAAAATAATACCATATACAAGGCCTGCTGAAACAGCATCTTTGTTCTTTCAAAGAAACAAAAATTACCAAAAACATTCTGTACTTTTTTATGCTTTTAATTATTGGGGGTTTTTCCTAAAATGAGCAAGGAATTTTAAGATTATGACGCTTTTGAGTGAAACTGAGCAGATGGACTTTGGGGATCCATGCAGATAGAGAAGAATTTTTTTTTTTTTCCTAGCCAGATTTGAACCATCCAATTCCAGGAATTTTTTGTTTTGCTCTAGACTCAGTGTCAGGGAGTGTGAACACAGATTGTTTCATAGGTAACTTTCCCCTTCCATCCTAGGGAGATGCATTGCACGGAGGCTGCTCTGCAATGGGGATGACGACTGTGGGGACCAGTCAGATGAGAAAAACTGCAAAAAAGTGTTCAGGAAATGTGACCAGAAGATGGAAGAGTACTGGGGAATAGAGAACCTGGCAAAAGGGTAAGGCTGTGACTTTGGTGAGATGCTCTCTTACTTAAGGCTGAGCATGATCTAATGTGACTTCAGACAAACACTGAGCAGAGGAAAGCTGGAGCAGTTGCTGTGCCCAGGAGTGAGCTGGGATCCAGGAACCTGATCCAAAGCCTGGGGGACATTGAGCTGTTGGAGCAGGTCCAGAGAAGGTCACCAAGTTGGTCAGAGGGATGGAGCAGCTCTGCTAAGAGGAAAGGCTGAGGGAATCGGGCTTGTTCAGCCTGGAGAAGAGAAGGCTGTGGGGTGAGCCATTGCAGCTTTTCACCTGAAGGAGGGAACAAAGACAGAGGGAGGTGATTTACAAGGGCCTGGAGCGACAGGACAAGGGGGAATGGCTTCCATTGCCAGAGGACAGGGTTAGATGGGGTATTGGGAATAAATTCCCTCCTGTGAGGGTGCTGAGGCCCTGGCACAGGTGCCCAGAGCTGCTGTGGCTGCCCCTGGATCCCTGGGAGTGTCCAAGGCCAGGCTGGACAGGGCTTGGAACAACCTGGGATAGTGTAGGGTGTCCCTGCCCATGGCAGGGGGTGGGACTAAATGACCTTTAAAGGTCCCTCCTAACCCAAATAATTCCATTAATCCTTGGGTTTGTATTCTTACACCCTGTATGGGCTTGGTGGGGAGGGGAAAAGGTATTCAAATTCTTTTGATTTCTTCCACGACATTGAGAGGTGGGGGAAGTTTTGTGCTTTGTATGAGGGTGGTAGAGTAAACCTGCCTATTAGCAGCTCTGTGGGGATTAAAATCTAAGTCTGAATTGATTCAGCTTTTGCAGGCTAAGATTGTGACAACTTTCTGTAAGATCAGACTGTGTGAAAAGAGGGGGGTTTTTTTCTTACTCTGCAGCGAAAAAATTGCTTTTTACATTAAAAAAAAGAAAAAGGAAAATCATATTGCAAGAAAAAAAAATTCTCATTATTCTCTGGAGATATGGCTTCTGCACATGTCATTACTAATGCTTTGTACTTCTGAGTTTAATCAAAATTAAAAATAATGTTGGACAATTATAGGAACATGCTTCTCATCTCTTTGAAGCTACAATTGCTCAGTAATTTGCTTTTAGTGGACTTCCCTTTTTTTCCAGATTGTTCTAAAATTAGAGTTAATTTTTTTACAGCTTCAGTGTCATTATCATGCAAGCCTCTCTCCCCAAAATCAGGAGAGGCAGATCCAACAGAGTCCTGGAGCGCTGATAGTTTTTTTGTGGGGTTTTTTGATGAAGTTTCACCCCACCAGCAGCAATGGGAAAAGCAAGTGATGGGGTTTAATCTCCTCATCTCCACAAACTGCAGTGCTGCACCCTTCCTTAGAGCAGACAGGTTAAGGTTTCTGTCCTTCATCCACTGAAATCAAAGGAAAACTCCCTGTGCTTTCAGGGATTACTTGAGCTGTGGCTTGAGTCCCTCTTTTCTTGTTCCCCAACAATTTTTACTGTGATCTGCTGACCTCTGGTTGCCCCTGAGCCAACCTGGCAAAGATTTTGGCTGATAAACCAGAATGAAGACGTGGGAATTACAGATCAGTCTGGGTTGATGGCTTGGATGGGCAAATCTGTCTTTGAAGGTTCTGAAGGGTGCTGTGGATATTTGGGGATAGTCAGAGTGAGCAGCCTGGTGGGGTGAGGGTCTGGCTGGCTGATCCAGTTTGTTCTGCTCTTCCTGGAGAGTTCCAGCAAAGGCCACAGGGTTTTTACTGCCAGTGCTGGTGGCAGTAACACTGGTGTCATTCACAGCTGGGGGATGAAAATTGCCATTTATATTCATCAGGTGTCAAAATTCAGCTCTGTCTTTTGCTTTCTCATTAGTCAGGTCCTTCTGCAGCACCTGGCTTGGCTGGACAGTGAAAGAGGCCAAGCTTTCTTTTGGGGTTTCAGAATAAAGAAGTGTGAAACAAAGAGCCTGTGGCCAAATAAAACTATCTTTTGTCTCTCTCAGCCAAGACATTCGGTATTTAGCTCTGAATTGATGGTGCCATAAAAGATTGCTGTTCTGCTTCACCTACAGGTTGAATATCTTCACAAACAGCTTGGAGGGGTTGGTCCTTGATCACAGGTACTATGCTGGGGGATGCTCTCCCCAGTACATCACAGACACCAGGTTCAGGAAGCCCTACAACGTGGAGAGCTACACACCAGAGGTGCGTGCCAGATGTGCCTGCAGATAAACTCACACACACACATTCCAATGGATTTAGTGCCCAAAGATAATTGCTGGATCACTTCGTAAAAAAAATCACAAAATTCTTGACACCCAATAGGATCAGGCTGATTTTTACCATGTTCTAGAACATCCTCATACCCCACACACTCCACAATGTTGAACACACCACAGGCTTTGTGTGGAAAACTTGTTCCTGTCATGCATCAAAGCTGTATTTCAAATATCATATATTTGACCTTAGTGCTTCTGATGGCATGATGTTTTTGAGTGCTGCCCACTTGAAAACCTTTTCTTTTTAGAATTTGTTCTTAAATTGATGTCTGTGTTTAAGATTTCACCTTCTTTGCACAAGATTGACATATTAAGTGAAAGCCTGAGGACCTTGCAGTATGGAGGAGATAGGAGCTTTCCTGCTGCTGTAAATCAAGTATTCTTGAAGTACCTGTGTTAATAATAATAGTGCTTTGCAATTATACAAGGCTTTTCATCTTCAAAGTGCAAGCATTAATTCACGACCATATTTGTGTCTGCATTCCTTCCCCACGCTTCAGGTGTACAATCACTGTGCAGGAAATGAGACGTGTTGTTTTTCCTTTCTGTTTAGACCAAAGGCAAATATGAATTTACAATGACTGAATATGACTCCTACTCAAATTATGAAAGCAGTGTCCTGAAGGAAAAAGCTAAACAGTCAAGCTTCAGCTTCGGTATAAAAATACCAAAAATGTTTGAACTTGGTTACAGCTCAAATGACATGAGGTTCAAGAAGTTCATGCAGAGGATGAAAAGATTTTCTTCAAGTGTAAGCACTGCTCCATTTAATTCCCTCTAAGTGTGTGTGTGTGTGTGTGTGTGTGTGTGTGTGTGTGTGTTGGTTTGAGGCTCCTCCTCAGGTCAGCAGCCAGCACTGGGATAAATCAAATCCTTTCCCCAACTGGATTCTGCCATTTGTTCAAGGCTTGACTACCCCCACGATGCCTTCCTTTGTGTCTGCAGCATCCAGGAGCTTTTCCATTCAGCTCTCAGCCAGGATCTGGGCTGCTTGGCCTTTGAAATCAGCCACAACTTTGTTGAGAGGACTCAGTGATGCTTGAGGATCCCTTCCAGCTGTGGAAATTCTCTGATTCTCAGTGTGGTCTGTCCACTGCCCTGCTGGGCATCCACCTTTGAATGCTTGTAGTGAAATATTGAAACTGAAAAGCCTGTTCAACTTGAATCTGTAACTCCTACGACTGCCATCATTTGGTTTTGTTTCTTTTTCATCTGTTATTGCCATAAACAAAGGTAGCTCATATCAGTGGTGTAATACTATCCCCAATCTCTGTCTCCTTTCAGTATAAAGTGTACTCAGGAATGGCAAAGTATTCCTTGCATTTGCTTCCTGCAAAGTGGAATTCCTCACAACAAGATCAGAGGTTGATGAGAAGCATCTGCAACAGATACCCATAAAGAAACCAAATGTTAAGTTCTGAATTTATTATTTAAGCTGCAGTATTCTATACTGATCCCTCCTTGATGTGCTTGTCCTGCTGGCCCAGACAACTGAACACTAAATCCTTTGAACATAATGGAAGACATTTTCTGTTCCAGATTTTGATGCCAGAAAGGGGAGAGAAAAAAATTATCCATGTTTACATATCTACAAAGAGCCATATAAGTATGTGTGTGTGAGAGAGAGAGTGTTTGAGTTTTCTTTCCTTTCAGTTTTGATAAGTCTGTGAAATATGAATCTGGCTCAGCCAGAGAGTGACCATTTCCCATACAAATAATGATTTCAGATGTCAGAATTTTTCAGGAGGAAGCTTGTGAGAGATGAAGTTTCATTAGGGGTAAAGCAGTCTTGCAGTCCTGCAGGATGCTGAGGTGTCCTTGCATTCTGGATGTGCCACAGCAGAACCTGGGCCCTGCCTTTTCCTGTGCCCCATCATGGCCTGACTCTCAGCAACTTTTACTACTAAAAGTTTTGCTTTTGCAAAAAACAGGAGATTTTTTTAGGAGATGAAAAATAGCAGATTTCCAGTTATAGGATTTCCAGTTGGAAACTGTGAAATCAATAAATCCCGACCGGCGCTGATGGTTTAACTGCAAATAACAAACTCCCGATGTCCTGAGAATGCCATCCCTCACTCCTCCTGGGTTCTCCTGCCCTTCCTGCAGTCCAGCAAGTTCCTCCACGCCCGTTGTGAGCTGGCTGTTGGTGCTTACAAGCTGAAGCCCCGGGCCCTGATGCTGCACCACGAGTTCCTGCGGCGGCTGCGGCAGCTCCCTGTGGAGTACAGCTACGGGGAGTACCGGGAGCTCCTCAGGGACTTTGGGACACACTTCATCCAGGAGGCCACTCTTGGAGGCATCTATGAGTACACCTTGGTCATGAACAGCCACGAGCTCCACAAGGCAGGTACGTGCAGCTGATGGTGGGGAAGGAGCTTTGGAGGAATGGGAGCCCTCCTGGAGCCAGGTCTCATCAGCTCTTGGAGGTTCATTTCTCACCCAAGGTAGCTCAGCTGCCTTTGGAGGCATAAAATCAGCAGGATGGCTTCTGTTGGAAGCAAAAAGGTTTAATAAAAGGCAAAATAATAAACTCTTTACAGAGAAAAACAGCCAGGTGCAAGAGGTTCTTGCTCTTGGTCAAACACCTCACAAGAGCAATTTCTTTGTTCTCTTCTTTTTTTTGGTAAATTGCCCAGGTGGGACTTTTGGCTCCTGTCTAATTAGCTATCCTTAAGTGTGAGGTGAAGTCCCCCAGGTCCTATGAGATGCCTTTTTCACCTAATTGAGGAGGGAAACTTCTGGGCTTCTTTCCTTTTTAAGGGGACAAAGGAAAATTTTGTCACTCCATCAACAGGGGGGCACATTCCTACACTTTGTGGCTGGATTTTGGGTGTGAAAACCTCTGTGCAGGCACACGGGGATGACTCAGGTCTGAGAGGGAGAGGGAGGTGATGGGAGAAGGGCTCAACAACATCTCAAAGAAATCCTGCAGGAAATGTGGGAGTAGAGGCAGTGAATAAAGAGGTTTTCAAAGCATGCTCAGCGTCATGGGCTGGATTTAGTTCACAAAGCCCTGTGGCAAGCATTTTAGACAACAGCATTTTAGAGGCTGACAAGATGTTGAGATGAATGAGAATCATGGATCTTAACAGTTCTGTTAGCTTTGAAAAGCTTCACCCACGATCTTTTTCCACTGCCTTTCAAATGGCAGTCCTGGAACACCTTTAGCCTCGAGAGCTTTTCCAGCATGTTGGAAACAGTAAATAATTTGCTGGGTGACTCTTGTGCCTGACATTGCTCCTGCTCTTTGGCTCTGGCTCCCTTTGTTGTGAGAAATGATGATTGTTGTGTAGGACAGAGTGAGCAGTGTGACATTAATCAATAGCTGCACTCTCAATTATTTATTCATTGGCAGGGGAGTGAGGAACTGCCTCTGCTGTCTGTTTGCAGAGGCATTTACTGGGCTCTGCTTTGTGTAATACTCTGATTGTTTGTTCTTCTGCTGTGTGGGAAGTTCCTTACCTTGCAGTCACAGAGAGGGACAAAATTTAGATTCACATTTCAGGTATTCACATTCTAACAGAGTTTCCCAAATTCTCAGCTGGTGCTGTGGGCCCAGCTGGGTTGGTGACTAAAATCCTCCTCTTCCAGCATTTACCTCTCATTTCCACTTGGCTTCTGAGTCCTGTAAAATGTAGATATTTAATTTCATATAGTTCTGTTAAGTATCAAAAAAAAACCCTAAAAAGTAACCTTCTTCATATCTTTCTTTTCTTTTCCTAAAGCAAAAATACTTATAAATCTCATTTTCTCTGTAGGTGGACATAAAACATGAAACAATTGTATTAAAACTTTACAATTTTTGTGTATTTAAGGTTATTCTCTGAGTGATGTCCAGAAATGTGCACAGAGGGGCTTTAACATTGCTGTGAATTTTGGTAAATTCTCTGCGGGGCTTGGAGTAGATTTAGCTGGCTGTAATGCCCTTTTGAAAGAGATTGGAGGTAAGCATGAAACACTTCTGCCATTTCATCTCTTTGTCATAGTGAAAGGAAGGGTTTTGTCATCTTGCCTGCCTGAACTATTCCCCCACTCCCTCACAGCCACTTTTGAGTCTAGGGGCTAACCCCAGCCAGGCTTAACAGAGGGGGAAATACCTCAGAGCTTGGGGTTTTTCCCAAGATTTTCTGTGTGGAGAGTGAATATCTGCTCAGCATCCCAAGGATGATCAACCATCACCCACCTGGCCAGCTCTGTGTCAAATCTCAACCCCCAGCTCTCAGCAGGGCAACCCAGCACGCCTCTCTTTGCATCCTGATGGGGAAAACAGGGAGGTGATGGTGCTGTGGGAGCCTCTGGGGACGTGGGGAGCCGGGGGTGTGCACAGGAGGAAGGTGCACCTGGAAACCCATGGGGCAGAACAGGGAATATTGAGGAGCATGGGGCTGTGGAAGGACCTGTGAGCTTCAAACCACGGGGAGGGAATTCAGGGGAGGGATGCAGGGTGCAGGATGGAGAATTCCTGCAGGGGAGCAGGAGGGACACAGGACACACTGTGCAGGGAACCAGGTGAGCAGCACCTGTGGCCTTTTTCCTTTGCCCTCTGGGTGGGACGGGTCCTGCCTGGGAGCGATTTTGGTGTCAGTGATGACTGCAGCCCACAAAGGCACAGGGTGGGCACAGCTGGCTCTTCCCTGAGTGCATTTTTGCAGACAGCACTGCCAGCAAGCAGTTTGTGGAGGATTTCCAGGTGCTGGTCCGTGGAGGAGCGAGTGAAGAAATCACCACCCTGGCCCACAAGGACCTGCCCACGGCCCAGCTCATGCAGCAGTGGGGAGATGCTGTGCAGTACAACCCTGAGATCATAAAGCTGAAGGTACTGCATCCTCCCCTTCCTCCAGCCCCAGCTGAGCTCCTTGGAGAACTCTGTGTTTAAATAGCAGGATTTAGAGGAAAAAAAAGAAAAAAAAACAACAGAAAACAACAGAATACTGTGGTGGTGTTTGTGGGTCCCCGGGATGAGGGAAGAGATGAGAATCTTGACTCCATGTTTCAGAAGGTTGATTATATTATATTGTATCATATCATTATATCATTATATCATATCATATATCATATTATATATATTAAAAATGCTATACTAATTATTAAAAATGCTATACTAAAACTATACTAAAGAAAAAGAAAGGAGATCTCAGAAGGCCGGAAAGGAAAGAACAATAAAATCTTGTGACTGAACAGAGTCCAACACAGCTGGACCATGATTGGTCATCAAGTAAAAACAATCCACATGAAACCAATCAAAGATGCACCTGTTGGTAAACCATCTCCAGACCATATTCCACAGTCATCACACAGTTATTGTTCACATTTCCTTTCTGAGGCCTCTCAGCTTCTCAAAAGAAAAATCCTAGCAAAAGGATTTTCATAAAATATGTCAGTGCCAACAGACCTTATTGTGCAGCTTCTCTAAGTGAGCATTCAGAAATGCAGAGGTGGGATGCTTTAAAGGGACTGTGGTTGGAAATACACAGAGTAAACAGCTTTAACCCTTTAACTTGGCTGTGCAGATGTCATTTCCTGCTGCCTGCCAGGCAATTCAGATAATCACCTTCTGTTTTACCAATGTATAAGTTACCAGAAATTGCATCTGGCATAATATATTTTATAAGGACTTCTATTTTCCTTATTATTTATCTTGATGTTCCTTGATGTTTATTTCTGTGAGCACCAGTGCCCATTCTTTGAGGTGCATTTTCATTGTGCAGCTTAGCTGAACCTTAAAAACAGGAGTTAGGCTTGGAAGAGTCGAGGATTTTTGATCCCTGGACAGTTTTAGAAATGCAAAAAAGCAAGCAGAAGTGTGCAGCAATTCTGCCTCATCATCTGTAATGTCAAAATGAGTGAATAGTACAAAGGTGCAAGAGAGCATCCTTTTAAACAGGAGTTTGGACTGGTAGAGCTGGAAGTTGATTTATAGTTGTTTTTCCTTAAAAATTTAAAATTTAATTTTAGGCAAAATTTAATTTTAGGTAAAACCTAAATTTAAAATTTAATTTTAGGCAAAAATCTTTACATTTGTAAAAGGGGGTTGTTTCTCAAGAAAGAAGAATTCTAAAAAGGTGAAGCAAGCAAAAAGCAGTAATTTGGAAATACAGCCAGTGCCCATCTGGCACTTGCTGCAGCCCCTGGGGTGCTGTGGGTTGACCTTCCAGAAATGCCCTGGGAGGTCTCAGGGCAGGAGACAAGAGAAATGCAGCCCTGTGCACGAAATCCCCCTCTCAGAAAAACCTCCCATGAGGAACTGAGGTGTTCTTTGTCTTGCCTGGCATCACTGACCAGGCTGCCCAGTGAAAAACCTCAGGCAGATGTAATTTGGATTTGGTATCTTCATTTCCATACCAATATCCCTGTGGGGCCGGAAGATCAAAAGTACCAGTGGAGTGTGACTAAATGTCACGCCAAGAATGCTTAGTTAGGGAAAACTAAAGCAAATCAGTTCATAAATCATCTGCTGGAGGGACTTGGCAGGTCACTCTTAGTGTATTTCCTCATTTGTATGGTCTGAATTCAAAAAGCAAAGTATGGATCACAGATAATTGATGAAGAGTGGATGTGCAGCAGCAGGAAATGAGGATTTTTTTTTTTATATTATTGGAACATTCTTTAGTTCTTGTAGTGTGAGCCTGTGTTGGCAGGAGGGTGATCTTTGGTGCTTCCTGTGTGTGGGCTGCATGGCAGCATCCCTGCAGGGAGGATGGGAATTTGGGATGGATCCTCTGGTGGCACATGGAATTATCATCCCACAGGCAGCAATGGCTGACTGGCAGTGTTGACACCCCACTTGAACTTTCCCTTGTTCTCAGGAGGAAAAGAAACAAGTGAGCCAAAGTCTCCTTGGTCCTGTACCTTCACTACACTGTGCAAATTCTTTTCTTCTCTCCCTGACCCCATCTGCAGTTGGAGATCAAATCCTCTCCCTTCTGGAAGGCAATGAAACCCTTATCTGGGCTCCATAAGGATAAAAACCTGCCTTGAAATGCAGGAGTGGTGAAGGTGGAAGTGCTGGTGTGAATCCCTGTCACTGGTGCCTCTGGCTGTGCTGGGGGAGATTTTTGTGGACGGTTTTTAGGGGATCTTTTTAAAATCAGAGTAAGAGCTCACTCAGAAAATGTAAGTTTGGGCAAATCTGATCTAAAAATGTCTGTACCAGAAAAATGGATGAGAAAGGATTTAATTAAACTCCTGTGCAGCTGAGCCTGTTTCTTATCCAACAGGTTGGCTGCTTTATTTTGTTACACAGAAAATTTTGTTACTCCTCTGGTGTTGGAAACCAAGGGGAGCATCCCTGGGAGTATTCCTGACATTATGGCCTGGTTGTTCACAAGGTTTTAGCAAACAGCAATGGGAAACCTGGAGTCTGTGCCACACAGCTTCCATTTCCCCCTCCAGCTGTGCCACCTTGGGATGTTGATGGGAATTAACTGGGAATTAATGCAGTTTCTCCCCTCCCTTTAGGCAGAGCCACTGTATGAGCTGGTGACTCCCTCTGACTTAGCTGATTCCACGAAAATAAAGGAGAATCTGCGCCGGGCTCTGGATGAGTTCCAGCTGGAGAGCAGCTCCTGCCGCTGTGCTCCCTGCCTTGGGAATGGCATCCCCTTCCTGAGAGGTACTGGGGGGCTGCTCCTCTTTCCTACCCTCTTGACTGAATTCACAGAATTTACAGAATTCACAGAATCACTGGGTTGGAAAAGACCAAGATCATCAAGTCCAACCCAGCCCCAGCACCTCAACTCAACCCTGGCACCCAGTGCCACATCCAGGCTTTGTTAAACACACCCAGGGATGGGGGCTGCACCACCTGCCCAGGCAGCCATTCCAGAAACTTTGTCTTTAATAAGATAAAGAATCTCAGAATTTATTCCAGCCTTTATTTCCCTTGGCACAGCTTGAGACTGTGTCCTCTGGTTCTGTCAGTGCTGCCTGGAGAGAGACCAACCCCTCCTGAGCACAGCCACCTTTCAGGGGGTTGTAGAGAGCGATAAGGAAATTAGTTGGGGATTTGTGGGGAGCTTGTGGCAAGCAAGTTGCTCTTTAGTTTTTCCCATCATTTCTTTATCAGGGAATTACTCTGTGTTTTTTAAGTTGCTGTGTTTGTAGATTCCTGGTAAGTAAAGACAGTAAAGTCAAGGGATGCGTCCTTGTCATGGGAGAGACCATTTTCTGTATCAGTTTAAAGAAGGATTTGTTACTTCGCAGTTATGAATTTAAAAAAAAATCCTTGACATCTTTAAGTCTCCTCCTTTTGATTTTAAGATTGCTTCCATCCTCCTGGAGAAGTGACTACTGTCTCAGCATTAATTAGTGTTTGTAAAAGGGTTTTGAAGATGAAAAGCCCCATATAAGCACCACAAGCACAGTGATCACCACCTCCCCTGTTTCTGATAGAAGCTGTCCTCCTCTGTGAGCAGGCTGTGATTTAAAAAATGAAGGGGAAAAATAAATTGAATGAAAACTGCTCTGCCTAAACAAGAGATATATGATGTGATGAGAGCTTCTAACAAAGGGACCATTTTGTCAAGTGCCTAATTCCAATCTGCATCTGCAAAAGTCCTGATGAGAATTGTTATCATCAAATTGTATCTAATGCAGAAATGATCACTTCAGGTACCAGCAGCTGATTGTAGTACTTCAAGCATTTGTCTCGTGGTGACCTTTGTTTAAATAACTTTATAGGAGCTGAGTCCAGGTTAGTATTTCATTTAGGAGCTCCTCAGCAAAGGTTTTAAATGGCCGTGTATTTTCCAAAGTGGGAACTCTTCTCCAGGTTCCTGACATGGGATGCACATCCCCGGGCAGCCAGAGCAGGGATATTGGGTTTTTCCTCTGCCACAAAGCCAAGTTAGGATATTCCTGTCCTGGTTGCTCATTTCTGATGCTGCAGTTTGTTCTTTATCAGGAGCTTTCTCCACCTGCAGTGCTGCGTCCAGGTCTGAAAACCCAAATACTAAAAGGAGCTGCTGGAGTGAGTCCAGAGAAGGCCACAGGGAAGGCAGGATGAGATGAGATGTTGTGAAGGAATTCCTGGCTGTGAGGGAATGGCACAGGGTCCCCCGAGCAGCTGTGGCTGCCCCTGGATCCCTGGCAGTGTCCAAGGCCAGGCTGGGCAGGTCTTGGAGCAGCCTGGGACAGTGGAAGGTGTCCCTGCCCTGGCAGGGGCTGGGATGGGATGAGCCTCAGGGTCCCTCCCAACCCAAACCATTCCAGGATTCTGTGGCCTCTTTTGCAGAAGAGCAGGAGGACTCTGTGGTGCCCTGGCTTGTGGAATTGCAGCAGTGAGGCTGAGGCTGAGCTGCAGGGCAGGAACAAATGCCTGGGGAGGTGAGAGGGGGTGCAGGGCAGTCACAGCTCCCCTGGTTATTGGTATTGATCCCTTCAGCACTGGAGAAAAATGATGCCATTTCCCCCACTGTCCCTTGCTCCCAGAAGATGAAGTGCTGTGGAGAAGTGGGTGCCTGCTGGGAAACGTGGCTCTCTCCAGGTGTGTAATTCTGTGCTGTGCTTGCTTTCAGGAGCAGAGTGTGAGTGCCTGTGTCCCCTGGGCACCAGGGGCACCGCCTGTGAGATCAGCAGGAGCAGAGGTGAGAGGAACAACCCCAGCTGTGCCAGGGTGGCCAGGGGACTGATGCCAGCCCAGTGCACCCAGCTGGGCCCCTGCAAAGGGGACAGATGTATTTCCCTGCCCGCTTCTGAATTTCTGTGCCCTCTTGAGGGGGTGGGTTTATTTTTGCATGTACGTGCCTTACAATTGGATCAAAATAGGAATTCCTGCCTGATTTACAATCCCTGGAAGGCCTCAGGTCTCCTCCTTAGGAAACAGCTCTGTTTCCTAAGCTTTTCCCTTTGATAAAGCCAGCATGTTGCAAACTGTTCTCCACCAGATATGCTACCATGCATTTTAATCTTAAAATCTTATTATTCTGTTTTGAAGCATTTATTAATGCTTCTTGGTCACTTTATGTCTCCGCTGCCTCCTGACTGATGTTCTTAACTCCTTCTAGTTTAGGATCATCTATGAATTTAATCATTTTGTTTACTTCCTCCAGCTCATTAAGTTATGCTAAATAACACCAGATCCCAGGCACCCAGAGCTCTGGCACCAACCCACAATTTGATGCACTGCATTTATCACTGGCTTTGTTTACAGCCTTACCCAGTACTCATTCTGCATGGCTGTGTCCAAACTGAGCCAGGCTGAAATGCACTTTAAGCCAAGATTTCTCTGAACAAGGGAGTCAATTTTTGGGTGTTTCTAAGGCAGTCCATGGAGCCCTGAATAGTGGAGTCCCTAACACCTTGCTTCAGTCTGTTTTTCACACTCACAGTCACATCCAAGCCTCCCAAAGCTCACATCCATCCATTTGTCAACACTGTATCTTCATTTCTCGCTCCCCTTTCCTCCTTTTATGTGTTGCCTCCGTGATTCTCAGTATTTTGAATTTATGTCACTCACATGCTCAGGGTCCAGAAGAATCAGTGTAATAGGAAAAGCAATGGAGGGAAAGCTGAATAGTCAAGCTGTTGTTCACTGAAGTGCTAACACTGCCCCTACCACCTTGAAATGTGGCTGAGCCCAGTTTAGTTGGTCTGTTTCCCATCTAGGCTCAGTCTAAGACAAAGAGAGAAACACCCTTCAAGCAAATATAAAGCTAATTGCCTATTTTCCCCACCTTTCACGTCTATCTGAAGTGTAGTTTGAACAAACACCAGAAATGCTGAACAGAGAATTAACACCTCTGAAACAATCCCTCATTGTGAATGACTCTGGTGTATTGTTAGTGATGTGGACAGGGGCAGAGTCAAATACAATTCATGGGAGCCGACAGCTCTTCCCATGGAAAGAGCTGCTTGTTTCTGCTGCTCCTCTCCAGCTTTGTTGTTGTTTCTTTTCCAGATGCTGCTGTCAGTGGAGGCTGGGGGTGCTGGGCCAGCTGGTCCCCGTGTTCAGGAGCTCAGAGGACGAGAAGGAGACAGTGCAACAACCCTGCCCCACAGAATGGTGGCTCCTCCTGCTCAGGGCCAGACTCTGAGACTGCTCCTTGCTAGAAGGAATCACACAGAACCGATGGCCAGCCTGCTTGGGAAGGCATCACCTCACTGGCTGAGCCGGCCTTGCTCTGCCCATGGGTCTCACCCAAATCAAATTTCACAAGACACTGGGAGCTGGGAGGGTGTTAGGAACCACACCTCTGGGTGTGCATTGTTCTGTGGGATTGAATGTTCTTGTTGACCAATATTTTGCCTTTTCCCTGTGTTTGTTGCAGTGGGCTAAATGAGACAAGCTTTATCTCTGTCTGTACTTGGTAGTTGCATGATTTCAAATTGTACTGTCTTGTTGGTGAAGATTCCTCTGAGACAAGAGGAGACACTTTGATCTCACGTGCAGCAGGGTGTGCACTGATGCACAGCTCCTGTGTCGTGTGGAGCAAAACCCAGCACATTAAAGCCTAAATCTCAATGAGCACAGCAGTATCTAACGTGACATTTAGAGCCACTGTGCCTCACTACCCTGCTCTCACAATTCCTTGTACTGTTCCCACCCCTGCCATGGGCAGGAACACCTTCCACTGTCCCAGGCTGCTCCCAGCCCTGTCCAGCCTGGCCCTGGACACTTCCAGGGATCCAGGGCAGCCACAGCTGCTCTGGGACAAATGGAACACTTTGAAAAGCTGCCTGCACATCCCCTAAGGTCCTCTGCCCTTAGTACCTATGTTTGCCTCGGACAAGCTGTGGTTAACAAGTCTGGTCCCATGAAATCCAGTATTCCAGCTACTGCTGGGTGCTGTCATTATAGTGCAAGAGCTCTATTGTCATTACATTGCAAGGGTTCCACATTGCCAGAGTTCCATACCTCCTTGATGTTTCCTGTAGGCAGCTCCTCTAGGCACTGCCTCTTCCTTCTCACAGCAGCCAACAGACTCCAGTTCCCTTCCACCAGCCAATCCACTCTTTTATAACACTCCTCTTATTGGCTACACTGCAGCCTGTTAAAGTCAGGCCTGCTCCTAATATTTAATAATTAAGCCAGCTGCAACTCTTTAAGGGATATGATTACTTTCTATACTACCTTTATTTACTTATGTTCTATTCTCCCTACAGCTGGGTCTGCCCAGGGTGGGACATCTCACTCAGAGAGAGTTCACTGTGAAAGAGACAAACTGGTTTGCCTTTCGTTACCATCCCTGGGGCTGTGCATCACAGTCCAGGTCTAACAAGGGGAGCTTTACAGCACTGTGCACCATTTCCTGAGCCTGCATCCTTCCAGGGACTTGGTGGTAAATGATTTTTGCAAAGGCATTTGGTTGGGCTTGCTGTGAAATAACCAGCCACAGCTTTGCTCCAGAAGGCAATTCCACCAGTGCAAAGTTGCTCATGAGTGCTGTGAGTCTTCTAACACATCTGCAAGGTCAAACTCTTCTTCTGAGGGGTTTTTAGCAGAGCTGGTGCTGGTGGGCTGGCATCATCCCTTCCTTTCCTTTCAGACTGACGTTGCCTGAATGCAATTCCTGTGAGAGCAGCTCAGGCTCCCTGACACCTGAACAATGGAACATGCATTTAGTTGTAGCCCTCATGCCGCCTCCACACTTATCCACAGGGCTCCTGTGACAGCTGTAAGAAAGGCAGAGCACATTGCATATGTAAAACAAGAGGGCTCCGTGCTCATTATGGCCTTCATCATTTAGCTGCCAACCCAAAACATTTCCCTTTTCCACTGTGTAGCTGCAATATCTTTTGTGTGGTGGAAATTTGCCAAGAGATTCTATTTTGGGTCATGGTCAAAGAGGTCAGTGCTTGTGTGAAGGAGGGTATTCCTCCAGGTTTTTGGCAGGTTTTTGGCAGTAGAAGCTCTGGAGAGGAGGATCCTGAGCATGGTTCACCTCTGAGGACACAAACTGCGGTGTCATTGCCTGCCCTTCTGGAGAATCACCAGTGTAATCTGATTAAGGACATTTCCCAGATGAGTCAAGTGGTTTTTGTAAATTTAACCACCTTTCCTGATCATCAAGCTGGTTAAACACACAGCAGTGGTGCCTCTCTCCACTGCTGTGGCAAGGACAGCCAAGTGCAGCAACCTGACTTGGGAATGTTGTTCCCAAACCAGAAAAACACAGATTTTTTGAAGTGGTGACAGCACCTGAGTTTGTGGCTTGTTTGTTTTTGGGTTTTTTTTTGAGGAAGAGAGAGAGGTTTGACAATCATCAAGATCATCAGGACAGCCTGACTGAAGTATGAGTTCAGCAGTGGCTGAATATTCAGGCTGTAGGCTTAGAAACCTCTCATAAAGGACATAACTTTATCTTGTCCTTGTGATTTTGTGCTTTGATTCACCTAACTAATGATTTATTATAACCTGGAGGGCAATAAAAATACTATGCTGAAGCTTTTATTGTTTCATTTTGGTTGGCATTAAATTTTGGTACCGTCTTTTACTGGTGTTCCTAATTCTCCCCCCCTGTGTAAGTTCAGATTAATAACCCTGATGTGAGAGCACGAGTTCAGCACCGCTTCTGCTGCTCCTGCCCATTCCTCTGGTTAAGATTCTCCTCTCAGTGGGCTCCCCTGCATCCCATGTTGTGTTTTCACAAGTTTTCATGAGGAGAAGAAGAGGATAAGCATGGAGAGGCTGTTATTTATTTGCACCTCCCTGCTTGAAGACATTGCTGCTGGGATAGCCTGGCTCTGGGAACTCCCAGGAGGGTATTTCAGGTGAGTTGTGATGGCCTCATCCAGCTTTCCCAGCACAAAACCAGCTGGAATCTTGCCACTCTAACATCTCCATCAGCAGTGGGGAGCTGGAGTGCTTTCCAGCCTGGATTCATGTGCTGCCTGTGGTGTCACATCACACAGACACTTCACCTGTGAGGCTGGAACCCCGTCCAGGCTGCGCCTGGGGCTTTGCAAACTCAGCATTGCCAAATTGCTTTATCATGCTGCTGTTCCTCCCACTTTCATGGATGGATGTAGCTGGTCCTGCCCAGGTTCTCTCCCACGTGGAGCTGTTTTGTTGGAAGCTACCCAGAAAGGCCATGCAGAGGTATCAGCAGTCCCCAGATTTCCAACTCCTGGTTTTACCCTGGTGGCTGAAGAGCCCAGTGAGCACCCAACACAGCTGCCAGATTTCAGGTCAAATCATGCCTGCAGGTTTATCTTCCTTTCATATCCCATTTTAATTCCTCCTGTTTCTGTAAATCAAAAAGCTAGAGTTGAATACAACTCTAACTCTATATTATGGTAATTATTACCATTATAAACCAATATTTTTACTTATTTGTGTATTACCATTATAAACCAATATTTTTACTTATTTTAGCACCACAGGTCCCACTGTAGTGGACACGGTAAGGCAGCACCACCAACGCCAGTCCCTCCCCAAACTCACCAGAACGTGGAATTTCTTTTGTTTCAGGTTCTTCTGGTGGGATTAAGAGTTTTGTATCTGCCTGTGCATCCCACTTTATAAAAGGGGAAGGCAACAATTTTTGAGCTGCTCCTGCCAGGGAATTGTTGCCTGCTCTGAACTGCCAGGCTCAGAGGGACGCAGGAGTTGGGGCAGCTGATGTGACATTGACCCTGAGGTAGGAAACAGCTCTGTCTCAAGCACTGCCCTTATCTCCTCTTCTGTTAGCTGGTTATCTGGAGCCTACACCTTGCAACCTCAGGTGTATTGTCATCAATCATTCCCTATATTCTTCTGCGTGCTGGTTCCTCTCTGCCCTTCCTTTGTTAATAACCCAGTTTGCCTATATCCATAAAAATATCTGATTGTGATACCATTTATCCAAAGCGCCACACATCCATCATGTGCTTATGAGCCAGATAAACAAGGTCTCCTGGGAAATATGCCTCCAGAAATATATAGGATAAATAACTGTATCAAATGTATGTCAGTGTGCGAGAGGGGAAAATCCATTCATTAAAACCCAGGTGGAACCGCAGTGTTTTATTGTACCCTCCAAGCTTTTAGTTTAACTAAGAAACATACATTTTTGCTGCTTATCTCATCTTGCACAACTCTCCTGCTGCCCACTTCAGCATGAGATATATTAGCTTCTTCCACTGCCATTGTAAACTGTAATTGCTCATAATCTTTTCTTTTTTTTTTTTTCCCCTAGACCTTACAGGCAGCTTCTTCCTTTCTTCTGACTTCAGCTTCGCTGCTCCTGGGTTTCAGCATGTGGATGTTTGAGCCCTGGGGTGCAGGGGGAGGAGAGGGGCACTCCCCACCTGCCTTTGGTGTTTGGAGGAAGCCCTTGGGTTTGTGTCTCAGTGCCTTGGGCTGGGAGGTGAGTGATGAGAATGAACAACTGCAGGTAAAAAATGGCTTTTCTGCTTTTGTTTATATGTTTCATGGTGGGATTTTGCATGCAGTTTCTTTAATCACTTTGATTTTTTTTTTTTTGGTTCTTCTGTGATTTACCCTTTTAGAAACAGCTCTAAAAGCTGAGGATGCAGGTTGTTTTCCTGCAGGCCCCATCTTTTCCCAGCCTCCAAGGCATCAGATCTTTCTGTTCATTAATTTCTCCCCTCTGGTCAAAAAAGAAGCATACTTGGTTTTCTGACTGAGTTGACTTTGTACTCATTTACTTGCAGGCATTTTCCTGAGTCCTAAGAAGTCGCTGTAAAGGTAAGAATTGTTTGTGATCCAAACTGGTCCTTGGTGTAAGAGCCCTGTCTCATGTTTCCACATAACCAGGCAGCCCAATGCCAAAGAAAATTCGTTAAATCACCTGTTGTGATCCTACATTTCCCATTTCTTTGGATGCCCAAGTCACACTGATCCATGGGTGCTTCATGCTGCGGCATTTCCTAATGCAGAAGACGCCAAATTCAAACCCTTGGGAGCAAATTCCCCTCTGGGTGAGCAGCTCCTTCACCTGGAATAGCAAGGTTGGCCCAAAAGGCCACAGCTTTGCCCCCCAGCAAAGGGATTTTTCCACAGAACAATCCATCTCAGAGGTTGAGACAGTATGGTTTTGTTGTTTTCAGCCCCTAGTTTCATTTACAAGCAAAAAAAAAACAAGTGGTGAAAAAATTGGCCTTTGGCAAACATGCCCACAAAAGAAAATATGGGGCCAGGTCTTCAGGTGCCATAAATCAGCTGCAGTGAAGGGGCAACACTGATTTACATCAGCTGAGTGTCAGCCTGTAAATCCCCACTGACACACAGTTGAAAAACAAGCATTTCCAAGCACCTGAGCAATTTCTTTCACTAAACCACCATTCCTTTCTGCTCCCTCTCTCCCTTCAAATGCCTACAGAAGGGCTGCTTTGTGCTTTGAGGTTTTGGTGCTGTTGTTGTTCATAATGCCTGATTCCTTCTCAGGGCTTTTCTCTCCCCCCCCTTCTCCCCCTGCAATGAAAAGCTCAGTAAAATGAAGTGCCATTGGCCTCTCGTCCATCCCAGGTTTTTGTGGCAGTTCATTAAGAACAGGGAGCTGCAGGCTCTCGCCCTGCTCTCTGGACACAGTTCAATACTGTGTGCATTCTTGTGCTGAGATTTACGTCTCACATTCAAAAAAGCCCCTTAAATCAAGCAGCCTGTTAGCATCTTCTCAGGCTCTGTGTGCCTGGGAGATAAAATGCCTGCGTGCTAATAGTCAATTCATCACTGATCTTACAGAGGAAAAGCCTTTGCTTGTGTGGGAACATCCTCTGCCCAACGGTTGCCTTTGAGCGTCTCTATTTATTGCTTTATTTATTTATTTGTTTAAAATTCCTCATCAGCATGGGCTTGCATTCTGCAAGGATGCTTCAGCATCTTTAGGCTGAATCCCTCTCCGTGCAGAGCAGCATATGGCTTTGCTGCAAAGGCAGCCCTGGCCAATATGCTGGACTTACAGATCTGACAGTGCCAACTTACAAAAGTTTCGTGGTACATATGTCAATACCAACTGCATAGATGGTGAGCTCTTCCTGTGTTTCCCAAAGAAAATACATAAACTCCCTGGGAGTCAAGCTCAGTTGTGTAAACACTCGCAGTGGATTTATTTCATGGCATGCTGTTGCCCCGTGGTCACCCAGCAGCTCCACCTCCTTTGGGTGGGTTCTCTGCCATCTCCTGTGCTGCAGCAAGTAGTGCTGGGCACTGGTGGGACAAAACCATCACATCTGGTGGGGCAAAACCATCACATCTGGTGGGGCAAAACCACAGGAGCACTTGGTCAGGTTTCACACGGTGAATCCAGCAGACGCAGAAACGCTTCACCGGTCAATGATTCCTTCCAGGGGTTAATTCCATCACACGCCCTGAGTATTTCCAGCCCAGCCCAGGTTCCAAAGCAGCCCGTGCCAGGCTCCTTGTGCTTTCAGCAGGCTCTGCTCTGGAGGTCTCTGCCAGCGCAGGGCTGCCCGCCGTGCTGCGGGGCAGGGTTGGAGCAGTGCCGGCTGCGCCGCGCCGTCCCCGCCTGGCACGGGGACCAGCCCGACCAGCAGCTCCAGCGCCCGTCCGTCTCACCGCCTGGGACACACGCAGAGAAAGGGAAAAACAAACAAAAAAAGGGATTTCAGGTCTGGCTGAAGCTTCTCTGGATATGGACTCCCTGCTCTCTGCCAGCCAGGCCCGGGCTGTTGAGATCAAGGCACTCAAAGCCAGGGGAGATGAATCAGCATCACCCCAAACTGTAGCCATGATATTTTCTGAAAAACCCTTTCCTTAGGATTTTTTCTCCTGAGAAGCCGAGAGGCCTCAGAAACAAAATGTAAACAATGTATCTGCTGTGGAGTGCAACAGGTGCATCTGTGATTGGTCTCTGTGGTTGTTTCTAATTAATGGCCAATCACAGTCCAGCTGGCTCAGACTCTCTGTCTGAGACACAAGCTTCTGTTATCATTTCCATTCCTTTTCTATTCTTAGCTACCCTTCTGATGAAATCCTTTCTTCTATTCTTTTAGTATAGTTTTAATATAATACATATCTTAAAATAATAAATCAAGCCTTCTGAAACATGGAGTGGACATTCTCATCTCTTCCCTCGCCCTGGGACCCCTGCGAACACCACCACACCAAATACCAACAGCACTTTCTTGTCCATCTCATCTGAAACCCTCTGGTTTTCCTTTCCCAAAGTGCAGCTCACAGCTCTCTCAGTATCAGCTTCTTGCCTCTGACCAAGGCAGAGTGACAGAAGTCCCCTAAAGCTGTGGGGATGTTGTGGAAAGTCCCTTTGGAGATGGGTCATTTCAAAGCTTTTTCATTACAGTACAGACTGAGTTGTCAGGAGTGGTCGATACTATGGATTATGGTGGTGCTCCTGAATGATGGGAATGCTTGATGCCTGTCATTTACTGTCGTTTTTTATTTACTCATCTGGCCTTCATGCCTGGCCTGGGCACTTTATTAATCCAGACAGTGCAAATGGATGTGTGTGCTCTTACTTAGTGCTGGCTGGGAAGCTGCGTTTTCCATCTGCTGGAACATCGTGCTTTTAAAAAACAAAATTAGTTTGGTCTTAAATTAGTTTTGCAACTGAAAATTTGAAATTAAAAATTCTCCAGGAGTTTAGAAGTGCTGTCCCCACTGTTGCTAAAATCACGAGCACAAGGCTGGCTGGTCCAGTGCTCTGCATTGGTGGCAGGTCCTGGGCTTCCCAAGCAAATTCCTGAGATTTGGAGACAACTTAAAGAACCTGAGCTTTAAAAAAAAAAAACCACTTTGCAGTCATTGAAGCAAAGCTTTGGCATTCAGCCTCACAAACCATCTCCCCAGCTCTGCTCCAACTCCTTGTCTCATTACAGTTTTGATTTCCCACTCGGTGAGACCCCAGTGATGAGCCCACAGCTGAAGGTCTGGAGCTCTGCCTGGTGGAACTGCTCTGAAGATGGATTTTTCTGCCAGCTTAATGTGCTGAAATTTAGATTTTTTTTTCTTTTTTGTCATCATGAATCAGGACAAAAATATCCAAAGAGAGCTGCAACTTTTTTTTGGAAATGAAAGAGCCTGTTCTGACCCCAGCTTTTTTTGCTACCCGCTTAACTTTTTAGGATAGTATAGAAAGTGGCAAAGAAAACATAAATATAAGCCTGTCACTTTGGAAAAACATATTCTTTCACCTCAAAATAGACACCCTAGTCAAAATGCAACCCAGGAGGGGGTGGGAAATCTGGCAACGTAGCAATTTTTTACTAAAATGGTTTTTTTGGTGGCGAGTTGTGTGAGGAGTTGCTTGACCTGAGCCTTTCCCCTTCCCTCCCCTCCCTGCCTGCTGAGGTTTGTGCTCTCTCCCTTGGAGCAGCCATCCTTAGTGGGATGCCACAAGGCCTCCAGAAGATTTCCTGGATTTAATCCAGCAATTAAATTTATTATTACTATTTCTATTTATAGTAATAACAAATTACAGAATGGTTTGGATTGGACGGGAACATCTCATTCCCACTCCTCTGCCATGGGCAGGGACACCTTCCACTATCCCAGGCTGCTCCAAGCCCTGTCCAACCTCACCTTGGACACTGCCTGCGGTGGGACAACCTATGCCAGGGCCTCACCACCCACACAGGGAAGATCTTCTTCTTCATATCCAACCTAACTCTGCTCTTTGTCAATTTAAACCCATTCCCCCATGCCCTGAGCTGCTCAGCTCAGGGGCTGTTCAGCATAACCTGTCGGAACTCAGCGCATCCCTCCAGGTGCCCAGAGTTGCCAAGGACACCACCAGGGGGCTCAGAGACCCTGGCATGCTGCCCAGAACACCTGTGGGTTTGATTGTGACCCCTGGAGCAAGTTACCAGCTTTGTATGAGGACATGAAAGTCACACATGTTTGAATAGTATAATAATAAAATTATCACAGGGTGAAAATGTAGATTTTAGGATTTTTGGTATGGGGGTTATGGGGACAAGATGGAGGAACTTGGGCGTGTCTAGCCTTTCTTCTTCTTGTTCTCCATGTTCTGCTGTGATGTTGGCACTTTGGGATTGGTTTAGAGTAGAAGTGCACTGTCTAACATAGGTGATAGGTATTGGAAAGTAATTGTAAATATGTTATACATATTTTGTAGTATAAAAAGACAACACCGCCTCAGGGGTGTTCAGAGTGCCTGTGGCTGCCTGCTGAGCAGATCTCAGGCTGGGCAGAAAGAAAATTTTATAGATAATAATTAATAAACAACCTCAAGACCGAAGACTGAAGAGCTCTGACTCATTCTTCGGACACGTGGGCCGAAACAGAGACACCCTGCACATCTCAGGGCTGCAATTAACAACCCGAGATAAGCCAGCCACAAAACACAGAAGGGATTGATGTGTGGATGCCAGGAGCTGTTGGTTTAGCCACGCGGAGAGGGAAATCCACCCCTTTGGGCTCTCACCTGGGCGCTGGGTGTGCTGGCAGGCGGCTCCTCGGTGGCCAGGGCGGCAGTGGCAGGAGCAGCTGTCCCCCAGCAGCGCGGGCTCCCCGTTGTTGTGGCAGGGCCTGCAGCGACAGGGGCTGAATTCCAGCAGGAACTCACCCAGAGCCCTCCTCAGGTGCTGCTCTTTGCTCCCCATGTGGCCGAGGCTGCTCCTGCGCAGGATTTCGTGGATGGGCTGCAGCTGCAGGGATGGAGATGGATGGCATGGGAACAATTTCAGCTGGGCATCGACTGGGATGCTGTGACATTGCTGGATAAATTCAGGACTCGGGGAAAAACTCATTTGTCTTCCTTGACAGCTGCATGTGCATCATGCAAATGTGGCGCTGCCCCAGTGAGGAGCCACCGTTCCAAAACCTTCCTCATCTTGGGGGTTTGTGTGGGATTGGCTTTTCTGGACATGCTTTGGAGTTTCAGCAGGGATTGGATTGATAAATTAAAACACCCCAGTAAGCCCGTTTTTTGGACTGATTTCTTAGTGCTGTCACAGGCCCTGGGATTCTTGCATGCTTTTTGCCTTTTTGAGTAAAATGTTTTGGTAAGAGCTTGGACAGAGGGTATCATCAAAATTTATTGCCATCCTATCCCGTGCAGTGGCCAGATTGTGAAATATCCAGTAAATGCTGAGAATGAGGAATTTTGCCTATATATTTTTGCCCTTTGATGTTGTGAAATAATACTGTCATCTACAGCTTTGGGAATGTAACTCACTCATCGTATTTTCCAGCAGCAAGATCCAGCTCCTATATGCCAGTCAGCAAAAATAGTCCAGTCTGGGCAGCAATTATAACTTGCCCAACTGAATATTAATATTCAATGAGCATTAAAGCTAAAAACTTGGGACTGTGTGAGGACACTTATTTACATTTGTCCATCGATGCTCCTGGGCAAATGCTCCCTTGTCTAGGCCAGGAATTTGTTCCAGGGAAGAGCTGGGTGTCAGCTCACTGTGCAAGGCACTGTGAGGGTGATTTGTGGGTAGGATCAGCATCAGCTGGGCTTTGGGAAGAGCTCTTAGGCAAATTTGCACAAGCCTCTTTGACAAACTGAGGGGACTGCAGATAAGAGCTGCTGAAGTGGCCCCTCTGGTTGCAGGGAGCTCTGGAGAGGTCAGTGCATGGTTTACTGGAAAATAGAAAGGTCAGTGCATGGTTTACTGGAAAACTGCAAGAAATCTTGCCCAGAATTAATGGGACTTTGTGCAAAAAGGTGAATGACCTGCAGCTGGAACTGAAAGCACTTCTGTGTTATCAGATCTTTCTGCCACCAGCTGCTGCCCAGGAAGGTTTGCACAGTCCTTCTTGCCCTGCCAATAACACAGATAATTCCCAAATCCATTTTCCCTTCTCCCACTCTCTGTCAGAGCTTTCAGACCTGCTTTCAAATGAAGACAAGAGGGATAGAAATGGCAGCATGTCCCTGCCATGACAGAGATCCTTCCCCCACACTCCACAGCTTCTCCTGGAGCAGACTGGTGATCTTGGCATCTTGGGGTCCTTGTGGTCCTGCTGACCACAGCTGAGGAGTTGTGGCCACCCCCTCGTGCCTCTGCCAGCTCAACCCTGGATTATTTGTTTGTAGGATCACTCTTTTCTGTCCCTTTTATCCCCTCTGCTTGCACTCATCTCCTCCCCCTCAGAAGCCCTATAAGATGCTTCACTGATCTTCCCATTTTATGGGGCACCCAGTGAAACAAAAGGGAGAATAGAGCCTCACTGATTTTTATGGCCACAGACCTTCTTTTTAGAGCGTGGAGAAAGACAGGACCCACCTGACAAAGTGGCCAGGAGCTCTCTGCTCAGAGAACTCCTGGAGGGGGGCTGTCTTTGCAGTCCCCTGTGAGTCCCCTGCTTTTACAGGAGGGTGGACAGCATCAGGGAGAATACTAGAGATGAATACAGCTTCAAATCATTGTAAAGCTGTTGGGGAACACATCAGAAACTTAACCTGGCACTAATCCAGCATTAAGCTCCTTGTCTGTCTCCCTGTGGATGCAGTCAGTGGGAGATGTACTCCCCATTGTGAAATGAATAAGAGGTTACCAGATCAGTGGCCCATTACATTTAATCTTGTTCTGTGATGGGATCACAATAAAAATACAAAATGATCTGCTCGACTACACTTTCATTCCTTAGAGCAGCAGAGTTTCTTCAACTGCAGAAAAGCCTTACCTGGAAATCAATAACAGCAGGATTATATTTTAATGACCTGCCCCAGTGACGGTACATTTTGCCATCCCAACTCTTCAGGAGCCCTCCACTGGAACTGGTGTCTCCCCCTCTAATCCGGGGAATAATATCTTCCACAACTGCACTGTGGCTCTCAGCATCTGCAGAGTAGAATTGCACAGGTAATTTTCAGCTGCTGTTCCACACAGGCTGCAGACTCTGCTCAGTGGAGGGGAGATCAATTGTGCTGTCAGGGGGCTGCCTCCCGGGATCGATGGGAGCTCAGTGCTCCCTGCCTGTGGGGTGAGCCCTGCCACCTTATCACAGGCTGACAACTTGAGCATCCCAAATCCTCTAAGCTGATAACACCTGAGGAGCCTGCACTCCTCCAGCCTTGGTTTCTGGGTAGGACATGGGCAATAGGTCACACTCTCTATAGCTCATTAGGAAATGTACAAATCTGGGCATTCCTACGCTCTTCGAGTACTTTTTAGAGTCAATTTTGACTCAGTCTGTCATTGCTGTGGACTGCAGCCTCCTAGCCACCCCACAGCCTCTGTTTCTCATCCAGATATATTGCTACATTAATTCCTGCTCTTTTAAGAGGCATCAGTACTCCTGGAGATGTGAACCCAAAGTTCCTGTGGTCCCACCTTGCCTGGGGGATGGCACCAGAGCTCCCATCCTCACACCTTGTGTGACCCTGCACGAATCTCTGTGCCCAAGTGACCCAAACAAGTGACCCAAGGAGCCTGAGGAGACCCCAGCCCTGCTGCTGTACCAGTATTCAGGAGTCCTTTCTGTTTGCATTTAGAGTGTGTCAGGGTTACACCCAGATCCAGGTTCTTGCTGACTGTAAGGCCAAGGGACAGCCCAACACAGGCACTTATCTCCTCCATGCTGATGGCTGCAAACCAGAAAAGAGAGAGGTAAATTCAGTGACTCGTGGTGTTCATTTTCCTGCTTCTCTTTTCTATCATTGAAGAAAAGATTCAGTTACTTTCATGGCTTTTATTTTGAAGTCAAAAGCTATTCAGGGCAGAGGACAGTGGAAAACCCCAATATTTTATTGGGGTATATTTGGCCTATCATATATTAGGTGTAAAAAATTGTTTCCTTAGAAAATAATAGAAGAAAGTAAAAATCTTAAGGCTTCAGGCACTGTTTGATCTATATATTTAACAACAAACTTTGGTTTTCTCACAGACTAACTCATAAATAAAGCCAGGAACAGCAGCTGAAATCAATAGATCCTCACTAATTTTCCTGAATTCAGGATCTGAATTTAGGAAATCAGATCATTAGGTGGTCTGATTTAGGAATCAGATCATTACTGGTTAAAAAGCAGATCAGTTTAGGAATCTGATCATTAATGGGTTAAGCAGCACCTTAAGGAGTACCTTAGGAAAGGTGTGCTGAGAGCTGCCAGAGCTTTCCTGCCTGCTGCTGCCAGCACCACCACCACATACATCATGAAAATATGTAACTGGAGAGCCATGAAGCAACTGCAGAGGGGAGAAGGGAACTAATGAGGTGGTTTCACCAAGGTAAGCAATGTGCATATTTCATACAGCCTGGTTTTATGCAAGCACTTCAGTGTGCTGCAAATATAAGGCCGTCCTCTAGTAGTTCCAAGTCCATTGATTTCAGTAAATGCAGGTATTGTAAGTAACAGGAAACTTTCATATTGCTCTTTTTTTGTCAAGAGGACCTTAAAGTGTTTTCCAAAGAAGCCTGGTTTGAAAGGAGGCACAGAGGTCAGTGGGGTTTGTGTGTTGTGGTTTGATGGTCTGAAGTTTAAACCTCTGTCCAGGTGCCACCCTGGAGCACTGTCTGCTGAACAGGCTCCCCTCAGCACTGGGGAGCAGGGCCTTGCCTTGCTTGTGTTTGAAATATTGCCCAGACACTCGTGGCTCTGGTTTTGTGGGGTTATGGGGTGGTGTGGGTTAAAAGGGACCTTGAAGGGCCCATCTGGTCCAGCCTCTCTCCCTCATGGACTCAGGGACATCTTCAGCTACACAAGTTTGTTCAGAGCCCCATACAACCTGGCCTTGAATGTGTCCAGGGATGGGACATCCACCACCCCTCCAGGCAACAGTGTTTCACCAAACTCATTGTAAAACGTGGCTTCTTTAATCTACATTGGCCCTCTTTTGTTGAAAACCATCACCCCTTGTCCTGTCACGACAGGCCCTGATTAAAACCTGTCTTTATAATGTCTTTTAAGCACTGGAAGGTTGCAGTGAGGTCTCACTGAAGACTGGATAAGAAAAATCCAGGCTGAAAAACAAAAATTCCCTCAGCCTTTTCTCATAGGAGAGGTTCTTCACTCCTCTAATCAGCTTTGTGGCCTCCTCTGGGTTTGTCCCACCAGTTCCATGTCTTTGCTGTGCTGGGCACCCAGAGCTGGATGCAACACTGCTCGTGGGGCCTCACCAGAGGGGCAGAATCCCCTTCCACGCCTGCACTTGGCCTTGCTGGACCTCATGAGGTTCCCAAGGGCCCAGAGCTTGCCCAGGTCCCCCTGGGATGCCACCTGCAAGCTTGTTCCCTTCTGCCCACCCTACAGGAGAGGCTCACTGGGACACAGATCTGCTCCTTGGCTTGGTGGATCCAAACCCTGCTCAGGAACTCAGCATCCTGAGAAAGGGGCTTCAAACTGGTGAGAGCTGAAACACACTCCAGACCTGAGCTGGGAACTGCATCCCACTGCAAAACTGGGCCCTTGAGAAAGATTAAACATGTAGCACTCAATTACTTGTACTAAACTGTTCAACAGTTGTAAACACAGTGGGTAAAGTTCACTCACCCAAAGCAGCATGCGTGATTGCTTATCTTGGTGCTGGAGTGCCATAAAATTAAACTTGAGGAACACCCTGATTAATTGATTTGCCATGGTTCCTGTTGAGTAATTATGTTCAGCGAGGGGCTGTCGATACCATTCGCCATTGGTCGTGGCAAGATCGGGTCTTGATAAATGAAAAGTGGTTATCACTGCAAAAGGGTGGCCTCAGTAAATATTAGTGCTTGAGGGGGGAGCCCTGATAGGGTTTTTTTTTTTGTTTTATATGATATAATTTGCGATAGTTAAATGTGCTCGAGTGATAAGATTTACTGCTGCATTTTGAATTAATCAGAATATATGAAGACTCTTTCTAATTTACTCCACGCATAATGTTCCTCCCATAAATGTTCTTGTAATGGGTGAACACATTATACTGTTTTCTGCTAAATAATAGAACCATAACAATCTATTTTAAAAACAAGTAATGAAAAATATTGATGGCAGAGCAACGAGGGACCTCGCTCTGACATACGTATTTATTTCACTCATGACCACATCCATATAAGCCCTTGCAGCCTGAAAGCTGGGAATGGGTCTGGCAGCAAAACTGCAGCCCTGAGCTCTGCAGTGAGCTGTGGATGCCTAAACACAGGAGGTGATTTCATTTTCAAAATTCAGGTTTCCTAAATGCTCAAAGTCGAAGCCAGATGCTCAATGACCACCTAAGCTGTGTCTCATTTAGGAAGGACTCAGCCAAGGGATCTTTTTCCTGAGTTTGTGCTTTGGTCACTGGTCTATAAGAAAATGAATATTCTGTGTTCCAGAGCATTTAGCAAGCAGCCTGGTGGGCTGGGTGGGCCCTGAGGATGCAGTGGTTGACCTAAAGCAGCCCTGTGGGAGCCCAGTGATGCATCTGCAGAGCTTCAGACTCGTCTTAGGAAGCTCTGATTTTAAGACTTGAGCACTTGTATCCTGATCCTAACCATTCCTCAGGGAAGGAGGATAATCCTCTTGCAAACACAGCCTCCAAGCATGGCTGTGATCAACATTAGAGAAATCAGGGTTTTTTTGCTAAATGCTTTCAGACAGTGGCATATCAGACACTGCAGGTGGGTCCTTCTGGGTCAGCACTGCGTGACACAGAGCACTGCTGGCTTTGTGAGGCTGGACTTTCTGGCAGAGGCTGGATTAGATGAAAATTACAGAATGGTGCTGCATCAGAATGAAAATTACATCTCTACCGGGGTGCATTTTTGTCTTTTGCTGGACTTCAGTATCCTTCTTTCCTAAGATAAGGCATCTCGTAGCAGTAAATCTCCTTACATACACAGCAAGCACAAGATAAAGTGAAATAATAGCGTCCCTCCACATGCTCTTGATTAATTCTTCCTCTGAAATTGGCAGTCTGCTTCCTGAAGACTTGCTTGCCAAGACCTTGTTCACTTCTATATCACTCACCCTTCAAAGTGAAGGAGTAATTTGAAGAGGCATCATGTTTCTAAACATTGGAGGTTCAGGAACTTGACGAAAATTCTCTCAATCAGTAATTTCTTGTGGAAAATTTGGCATGGTTAATGTGCAATATGGAATGCATAGTTATCCTAATGCTGATGGGACCCAACCATTTCAGACCAGAGGCAGAATCTGGGGCAGAACCATGAAAATTACTGAAATTACTGAAATTACAGCAATTTGCAGCTGTTGTCCAAGCTCACAATTTCCTTCTTCATCAGTGTCTGGCCTGGAGTTACCAAGGCAGTGGTACCCCCAGCACAGCAGAGTGATGGCCCTTGGTGAAAATGGGATTTATTGCATTGTTGACACCTTTACAAAAGTTGACAACCTGGTTATTGAGCCATATTATTGTTCTATATCCCATGTTTTTGATTAGGAAAAATGTTACATTTTTGACTTGCTAGCAATGGCAATTCTCAGGCTCTCGGTGTCTGCAGTGGGTGTTTTATCTAACTGAGATTTAGAGGTAGGGCCCTCCAGCCTCATACACTCCAATTTGTTGAGAACTGGAGCTAACAGGGGTCTGTTAATCTCCAGATGTGACACTAAGCAGAGTGAAGTGGCAGAGCTATTGCTGAGTGCAGTGCAATATTTCCATTTACAGAAAATTGTGGCACTCACTGCAAACAGGCTGAAATGTGAGAGGGCTGATTTGCTGAGCTCTGGGTGGCTCTGCAGCCTTCAAGTTTTCATGGTGAACAAAGATGACAAGAAATAGGAGAAGATTAGCAAGAAATGGAGAAAATGATGCTCAGTTTCCTTCCTTAATGGCCAAACCCTCACCCAGGTACTTCTGAAATCAGAGCAGGAACCACATTTGGTGACACTTAAGTTAATCCCAAGCCGCGTGGCCAGTAGTGCCACCAGGCTGGAAATGCCAGGTTTAAAGCAGAAAGCTGAGAACAGAGGATATATTTTGATGTTCTCACCTTTTCTTCTCATCTCCTCCTTATTGATGACAAGGATGTACTCAAAGACCCCCCCCATGGTGCCAGATGTCATGAAGTGGGTGCCGTAGTCGTTGATGAATTTGGCATACATGCCATAGTTGTAGGTGTCTGGGAGCTCCTGCAGGGAGAGCAGCACATCTTCATCCAAAACAATGTTGTGCCTCCTCATCTTGAAGCGGGCTGTCTGCACCTTGGTCACAGCTCTAATGAACCCAACATTCTGCAGGAAAAGGAGAGAGGAGCTGCAGCCAACATGAGTTTAAACACATGAATTTCTAGGCTTTAGGCTTGCAGGGGAAAGCCTGAGTCTCTGGCTGTCAGTGCGCGCATGAAAACATGCCTGATTTAAATGAAATAATGGTAATTCTTTTTTTAAAGTCTGATTTGCTGTGGAGGTGGAGGGCCTTGGGGGGTTGGATAATACAGGGGTTTTATTGATGAGTGAATATGATCAGAGTTGGGCTCCACATGATTCCCCTCCATTCTCCGTTTCTGCAATTTTTTTTTCCAGTCTCCTTTCCATACTGTTTATTCCCTTCTTGCTTTTTTCACAAACTCAATGAATAGCAAAGAATAAGGGTCAAGCCCAGCCCAGCAGAGGGGAGATTCCTTGGCCAGAAAGATGCTGATGGAGGGAGAATTTCCTGGATATACCACCAGCTCCAAGGCTCCAGCTCTGTATTTGCCATCGCTTTGCACAAGTCTCCCCTGCAACACGAGCAGCCCTTTAAATGATTCCTCCAATAACTAATCATCATTTAGCTGCAAACATCATGTGAGTCTGGACAAGGGCACAGTAAATACTATAATGGTACTCATTTCAAACAGCTTTTAAGGGCATTTTAACTCGGAACACCATCAAAGTAATTCTTCTTTATTGTTTTCTGTCAGCAGCCCGGAGAGAAGTGGAGATGGGGCACGGTAAATGTGGGAAATACCAGCACTCATGTTATTAGATTGGAAAGAGGTCATCACTGCCAGTCCATGATGCAAGCCCTCTGTGAGAAGTACACCCTATTATCAGGTGCTATTTTTTTCAGCGTGGTATTTTAACCTCCTGTTAAAAGTAGCCCATTTCCCCGTCACGAGGCAGCTTGTATTAATTTGAGCAAGATATATTTGCTACTAGAGATCATTCCTTGAGGATAATTGTTTTGATCAGCATCTTGATATTCCCTCCTCCCTCATTGTCACTTTCAAGCATTTTTTTATTTATGTGCTCAGTGTAGCCATGAAACAGGATGGGGTGAGATGACATGTGCCGTGGCACTCCGTAATTCAATTTTATTCCCACTCCCTGTTTGCTGAAACATACCAAGAACAGCAAACAGGATTCCTAACGATCATACATTTGCAATTACATGAACAAATTAAGGTACAATTACCCTGTGTTAAAAAATGCAATTGAGAGAATAAACTGACATAAGTTACAGCCAGACCATGCGATGCACAGATGATGCAACTGGAGCAGATGCATCACTGATTTGCTTGGATCTTTTTTTTTACCTTTGCATCATATTGCGTGAAATTCTTCAGGGATCCTTTGCCACCTGATAAAGTGAGGCCCAGGTTTAGCATGACATCTAAACCTCCAGGCCCAATTCCAATGGTGAAGCCTGTTGATCTGGATTTATCACTTTTAAGGGCGTCAAGCAGGTCCTTTGAATCTTCGTAAAACTCAAAAGAAAACCCAGAATCAGCATGAGCCTAAAATGAAAGGAGCAGACATTAATTTTTCAGGGGCTTCCCTTCCTTTTTAATCTCTATTTCTTGAAGGAATACCACTGTTAAAGCCCATGATGCTCCTGAAGTCAGCATCAGCACTGACTTCAGTGAGTGTGGAATAAGGAATTAAGTCCTGTGCCATTTCATTTGGAAATATGTGAGAAATGTGGATAAAGCCAAGCATTTTGCTTCTTCCATCTCCAAGCAGGGGAAAGGTCTGTGTTTAGCCACTCAAAGCCAGAGCTGGTAATGGTAGCTATTAAGACAGCCTGACACTTCTCATTATAAAAACCTTCCTTCCAGTTCCTTACAGCTCTGCCAAATCCTAATGATTTGGACCATTTTTTTTTTTTTTTACTCTCCAGCCTGCTTCTGGATGAATTTATTTAGGAAAAGAAAAATTCAACATCTATTTACAATGGCAAGGCTAGAAAACAAACATTGTTTTGCCTGTGTTTTAGAGAAGTGACCTTTTCCTTGACAGCTCTACTTTGCCGGCACGTGGAATCGAGCAGCTCTGCTGAGTCTGAGCTCTGTCATTTGCCAGCTCTGTAAAAAGCCAGCCCCAGTGCTCAAACTGGGGACTGAGGGACTCTGCCTGCTGGGAGGGCATGAAAGCTACTTGCATTGAGTAATGTTTCCCAGGAATAATGTGTTTTCATTCATTCATGTCAGAAAACACGATTAATGTTTAACAGTGTGGCCAAGGCACCCACTTAGGATGTGGGAGACCCAAACTGAATCCTTTCTCTGCTTGGATCACTGTCCAGCATCAGACATGACCTATGGACTGGAGGTGTTGTGATCCCTGGTGATGGGTTGCAGGATGCCTGTCTCACTCAGAATTCAGATTAATGCCCCTTGTAGACTTAAAATGCCTTCAAAGATTGAACCAGCAGCGTTGTTACCATTTTACACATGGCCAGCTCAGTCCCTAGAGAGGCAAAAGGATCCTGCAAGCTCTACAGCTCATTAATAGCAGAATTTAGAGAAAACACCTCTCACTTGGCTCTGCCTGGGCCAGAGGAAGCAGTGGGGATGCCTGGGTGATACAGCATATGCATTCCTTGAGGCACCATAAATCAACATTTACACATCGAGTGCCTGCTGGGGTACCTTAAACAACTGGAGATAGAATGTACCTCATATCTTTGTGGGAAGTTGTTGGAACCCAGGAAATTCCTCTGGCTGCCCTGGAGGACTCGAGACCCTGCCAAGGGGCTCAGAGACCTTGGCACAGAGCCCAAGACCCCTGTGCCTTTGATCTTGACCCATGAAAAAAATTACCAGCCTTGATATGAAGAATTACAAGTCAAGAAAGTTTAAGTAGAATGATAGTTAATTTATCACAGGGTGAAAATGTAGAATTTTGGGGTTTTTAGAACGGGGGTTCAGGAGCAAGATGGAGGAATCTGGGTGTGTCCAGTCCTTTCTCCTTCTTCTTCTTGGCCTTCATCTTCTGCTGTGATGGTGGCACTTTTGGATTGGTTTAGAATGGAAACTCGCTGTCTAACATAGGTGATAGGTATTGGGAAATTATGGTAAATAATGTACATGTAGTTTTTAGTATAAAAGATAACACCAGAGTGCCTCTGTCTGTCCTGCTGGATGGACCTCAGCAGGACAGAAGAAAGAATTTTATAGATAAGAAACAATAAACAACCTTGAGAACAAGAATAGAAGGGTTCTGACTCCTTTGACCGCCGGGCTGGGAAAAGAGACTTTTTAACACATCTTGGGGTCACTCTGACCAGCAGAAATCCCTAGAGGAAGTTTGGCTGTTTTGCTGAGGAATTGCTGCTAAATTTGGCCTCTTGCAGCACTCACCAGGAACTGGTAGAGGTGGAGGTTGTAGGGCTTGCGGAAATACTTCTCATCATCGCCGTAGTGCAGGCGCTCGCAGGCGGCGTCGTAGCGCAGCTCCCGCCACTCCCCGTTGTACACGTACTCACAGAACCCTCCAAAATAACCCGGGTCATAAACGTTCTGCCTCCCTTCCTCCGTCAGGATGTTGTACCTTGGAGAGAGGAATGTGAAAAGTGCATATTATATGGCTCTACGCGGATATTTGCTGCGTGTATTATGTTGTGTTGAATAGTTGGGCTGTATGAACATTTTAATAGTATGGGAAATGCAGTTTTGTAGTTAAAGGGTGACTTTTGTAGTTAAAATAGGAACTATGTATGTGGGATAATTTTTTAAGAAAGGAATGAGGTACTTGCAGCAGATAGCAGCCACAGGACACCCAAATCTTTCAGAGAAAGAGAATTTATTGCTCTCTTGTCAGAAGAAACGAACTTCTTCCTGCCTCACTCAGCCATGAAGACACTGTTGGGATTCAGAGGAAGAAGCTGACACTGACCAGATGAAATCCTTTGTTTGAATGGAATTTATGCATCATGTATGAGATATATGAATATGCAACAGGCTATTGCTTTTAAGGGTTAACCCTCTGTTAACGTGGGGCCTTTATTGGGCTTATTTTGCCCAGAAAAAGGCACCCAGACATCCATAACTCTTTGTTTGTATTGTCTCGTATTGTCCTAATCCAAACTGTCCAAATTATTATTACTCTAATTATATGACTAGTTTTATAACCATTTTATTACTATTAAACTTTAAAACTTTTAAAAACAAGTGATGGGTGTTTTTCACAAGGAATTTATCCATCACTCCGGTTTTATTGCCTCGGTCTCTGTCACAGGTTCTCCTGATGCTGATACCCCCACCACCAGGTTATCCATCCTCAGGCCTCCTGAGGAACTGGAATAGAGCTTGAAGCTGGGTTGGGTTCGTTATCTCCTTGCTGTCTCCTTCCCAAAGCTACCAGGAGGCAAACAGCCATTTTATTTCCAAGGCATTAGTTTGGGCTCATACGCAAGAAATGGAAGAAATGAGTGAAGTTGCCCAGCCCCTCCCAGCAAGCACAGCTATGAAAGTCCCAAAGTCCTGGAATTCCTCCAGGTTCCTCTTGAGCCTAATGCATCTCATTGTCACAAAGTGCTTCCTGGCATTCTCTGCAATTATTTTCTGTCTTAATTTAATCTCTTTCTTTTTAATAATGGTCCCGTTTCTCAGGGTAGTTAACACCCTCCCTAGACATGAAGCCTGTGCTTTGCCAAGTCTGTCACTTATTATTTCCTTATTCCTCCTTCTTCCTGCTCTCCAGCCCTCACAGCTGCTGCCCTCTGAAATCCTTCCTATTACTTAGTATTCCATGTAATTGCATGGCCCAAAGTGAAAGCTTTATTCAAACTAGCAGCAGCACTGCTCTTCTCAACAGGGAACCATCTTTAGGACTAAGATAGCAAATGCCACTGCTTTTGTGTGTTCTGCAGGAGAAACACTTCAGAGAGCAGAATTAAACAGGGTTCTCAGTGGTAATTAATGCATGCCTTGTAAAACTTTTGATGGACCCTCCCAGGCCCTGGGCCAGGGAGACATTTATCTCATGGACTCCAGAGAGTGTTGGATTGAGCTGATTGGAAAGTTACACAATGGCTGGCTCCATTTTCATCCTGCAGCCCATGTTCATAAAATCCTAGAATGGTTTGGGCTGGGAGGGACCTTCAAGATCATCTCATTCCAATTCCTCTGCCACAGACAGGGCCATGTTCTCCAAGGGAAACTGAGCTTGGTTAAAATACAAGGTTTTCAACAGGAGTGTCACAGTCACAATTTGCCTTTCGCTTTCATTTTATTCTGGATTTCTCTTTTGCCTGTATTACCTAATCAAAATTTGAAACTGAGCAGGGAAACACTTTTTGTGGATAGGAGTATTTACATATACTTGTGTGGGGCTCAGGCTCTCTGCCTTGAATCTGTGCTCTGAAGTCCTAAATCCTGGAGCTAAATCTCCTTAAGGATGAATGCCAGCAGGGTGCTGCATCTCCAAAGTCTGCTGTTTGCTTTAGTCTCTTACCTTTAACAACTGGAGAAAGCTGTGAGATAACTGGGATCTATTTTTTCAGGAGTATACAAAGGGCATCACAAGTACTGTGGTCAGGTAATAGATCTGAGACTGAGGATTGAAATAAAAGATGGAAAGAACCCTCATTGCCACCCATGGTCACATGGGACAGCACCTCCCCTTTGGGTACAGCCCCCTATCAATTCCTGGATCACTGCTATTACTAAGGAAGAGCAATATAAGAAACATGATCCTGTTTTGATTGCGAGAGGAGCAGCTATTGATTAATTACTCACCCTTGGACTATTTTTTCCACCCCTGGGATTGGGAACAGATGTTCACAAGGGTTTTCAATATCTTCATCCTCACAATTATCCTCATCAGACCCATCTCTGCAGTCCCAGTCTCCGTTGCACACGAGATGCCGTTGAATGCAGCGCCCTAAAGGGCACAGATGCAGGCGGTGGCTTATCCCCCCTCCAGAAATCCTGGCTGGCAGCTTGCATTGATTATGCTGTTTTTCACCCACATCTCAAGGCCACAAGAAGTCATGCTGCATGTTAAGCACGGCGTTATGCCATGGGGAATTGGTTTTTCCAAGCTTCTGGGACCTAAACACAGCACAGAGTCCAAGCTGGCCACTCCCGTGGGCTTCTATCAGGTGGGAATCAAGGACAGGTCACCTCACTGCCCTGAATTTATATTTTCTAAAATCACACTCTTGGACAGTTGCTGTAGGAATAGCTTCACCCCTTAGCTTAAGGAAGTCAACTCCATCTTATTAAAGTGCAAGGTTTCCTCTTCCCATTTCAGGAGGCATTTGGGGAGTTTATTGCAGTAATTAATTGCGAGAATGGATATTTGCAGGAAAGGCAATATGGAAGGGCTTTTGCTTCTGGGAGTGGGGAGAAAGCCTTGAGGAGGGGACTAGCACTGTTTAATTTACCCCAGTGATGATGGGGTAATAATGGAGTGATGATAACCTGCTCCAGCTGATGAGCTGGTCACAGAGCTGGCCTGTGGCTCCAAATTTTGATATAATTTTCATTAAATGCTCAGGAAGGAAGTTTGAGCCATTTGTGTAGAAACAAAAACCTGTCAAGGCTAGTCAAACTTTCAGAGAACAGCCGTTTTGTATGCTGATCCTCAGAGCTGGAGGTGGCTAAAAATAACTAAATCACCCCAACAGATTGCTGGTTGGATTGATGATTGAACTCTGTCTCTAGCAGGGGAGAACGTGGCGCATTGTGGGAGCGGAGTGTGAGCACGCAGCACAGCAGTTAGAGCAGAATAGTCCTACTCCCTTTGTTCCACTGAAACATTCACATTCTCCATGTCACACAGCCTTCTTTTCTACCCAAATCTGAGTGCAGCATGGATGGATTTCTGTAAAAGTGGGGGGGAAAAACACTGAAGAGGGGAAAATCCCTGGTCTTTCTCTTGTACTGCTTCACCCTCCTGCTTCCCGGGGCAGGGGACTGATACCCCCAGTGTCAGAACTCAGGCCATCCCTCCGGGTGCCCAGAGCTGCCAAGGACCCCACCAGGGGGGCTCAGAGACCCTGGCATGCTGCCCAGAGCACCTGGGGATTTGATTGTGACCCCTGGAGCAAGTTCCCAGCTTTGTATGAGGACCTGAAAGTCACACAGGTTTGAATAGTATAATAATAAAATTATCACAGGGTGAAAATGTAGATTTTAGGATTTTTGGTATGGGGGTTATGGGGACAAGATGGAGGAACTTGGGCGTGTCTAGCCTTTCTTCTTCTTCTTCTTCCTCTTCTCCATGTTCTGCAGTGATGTTGGCAATTTGGGATTGGTTTAGAGTAGAAGTGCACTGTCTAACACAGGTGATAGGTATTGGGAATTAAGTGTAAATATGTTATATGTAGTTTGTAGTATAAAAAGGCAACACCGCCTTGGGGACAGTCAGAGTGCCTGTGGCTGCCCTGCTGAGCAGATCTCGGCTGGGCAGAAAGAAAATTTTATAGATAATAATTAATAAACAACCTCAAGACTGAAAACCGAAGAGTCCAGACTCGTTCTTCAGCCGCGCGGGCCGAAACAGAGACATCTTGGGGCTGCAATTAACAACCCACAACTCGAGGCCCAGGACCAAAACCTCTCCTGCAGGGGTTTGTGGCTGAGTCACTCACCTGTTTCCTTGCACTGGAAGTCCTGCCCACACCCTGGTGGCCCTGAGCAGGGCGTCTCAGCTCGGCAGGATTGCTCATCCCAGAGGTGCCCCGCGCAGCGTCGCCCTCCGAACTCTGCCGGCTGCTCCAGCCGCCGGTACCGGTGCTGCAGAGAGACAGAGCCATGTGTGTCCCTCGCAGACACCCCTCCACAGGCCAGAATGCAATCAAAACTATCATTTTAATAGGTATTCCTAATTTATGCGTGTGTGTGGCTTGAAGACTTTGTGTGTGAAAAAGGCAGCAGAGAGTTGGGAGTTCAGATTTGCCTGGAGTTCGTCCATGTGAACTTAGAGGGGGCTGGAATGGCTGTTTGAAAAATATCTCTATTTTATACCTTGGAAAAATATGGCACTTTTCCAGCTGCATATGCTTTGTCCTGCAACGCACCAGGCTCAGATGGACACAGACACTAATTACAACACTGATCCTGCAACATTTCTGATGGATTATTAATGAGAATTGCTGCTCTTTAAACTAGGAAGGGGAAAAAAAAAAGAAAGGGAGAAAAGCTATATTATTTACTGATAATATACTGTCTATAAGCACAGGAACAAAAAAGGCAGGAATAAGATAAACTCCATAGAAAGCAGAATTATGTCAGATATGTGAAAATAAATTCTCAAACTATGAAGACATATGTGAAATGTTATAAAAATATGAGAACAGGAGCTGATGCATGAAGGCTGCTTCTAATTTCTTTTCGCTGGACTATTTGCATTAAGAATCAGGGGATACTTAATTAAATCTGAGACAGAAAAGGAAGAAAGTCTTGGGCAAGTATTCTGGCCTGATTCTTCCACCATTTCCCTTGATATTGCTTTTCCTGTTCTGCTGCCTTCAATGAATTTATTCCCCAGTTTACACCACGATAAATAAGAGCCTCTCTAGCAAAGGAGCATTTCCATCATATTTGGATGAGTTTACTGGATGCTTCAGAATGATGAATATGTATAATATATATAATTAATGTGTGTACATCCTCATCACAGACACATCTGAAGATAAATGAATACATTACAGCGGATCCTTACTTTTTTCTCTTGGCAAGGGAAGCACTCAGTCCATCCTGACCACTGGCTCAGCTGACAGTCAACAGGAGCTGGAGAATTAACATCTCTGCTGCTTCTTCTAGGGAGGGAAGAAAGAGTGGTCTAAGGTCTTTGAAGCTGTGTTTTGAGAGGGGATGAAGGCTGGAAGGGGGAAAATTATCTCTGTGTGTGTGTGTGTGTGTTTTTCCACCAGGAAACTGGTTTGTAGGAAATGGGAAGCATCCCAAGATGTCCCATCCAAGTATTCACTATCAGAATTGAGCAGGGCCTGCAGGTGCAGTGCCTGGGGATTTTGTCTTGGGATTCCTGCTCTCCCAAGACATCTTTGCCCTTTCCAACAGGTAGATTGCAATTATATAGATATATGTGTGTGACCAACCATCCTGGGTAAACACAAGCAATGTCATGAAGGGACAGGTTTTAGAGAAAAGCTAATTTTTTGCCTTTCTTTTCAGAAGCACATCACAATCTCCAGGAGCAGGGATTTTATCACTACTGACCCTGTTTTGATGTCACTTTCTTTACACCGATGTGAGCTCATGGTCAGGATTTTTGCTGGTGTGAAATCAGATCCTGCTTTCCATGGGCTTTGTGGAGGGCTGGGAATTGTTAGAGCACCAACAGTGCTGAGAGAACAAGGTACAAAGGACCTTGACCAAGAAATTTGTTGGTTGAGTATTTCTAAAGCCAAATACACAAATTCTGAGAAAGCAAAAGACACAAATTCTGAGGAGAAGAAAATCACTAAAGGAACATTATGAAAGGAGAAAAGGGCAAAGGTATGGTATTGTAGTGGCTCTTGGGTCAGACTCTCTGCACATACTCTGAATATCACTACACAACAGCCAGAAAATCCTTCTCCTGCCTCCCAGCCCTGCCATTACAATCTCTAGTTCTGTCTCTACTCTAAAACCTTCATTTGTTTGAGCCATTTCTTTGTCTTGAGGAGCAATCTGTGCCATGCAAACACAACCCTGCATTTGCCACAGCCTTTGAACCATTTGGAGAGTTTATTCTGAGTCAGAACATTATTATTTTTATTATTATTTTGCTGATTAACCAATGAGCAGTCTGTTTTGCTTACAAGACTGCAGTCCAAAGAGAGATGTTGATAATTAGCAGAGGTATATAGCTCATGGGGGATTCATCAGAGGCTGGGCAAGAGAGATTTACTAAATGAGAGCCACAGCAGCTGAGTAAGGGAGCCTGTGGGTGCAGATCCTGTGTGAGGTGAAAACCCAGGAGCCTGCAGGAGCCCAGGGCTGGAGGACATGCAGCTGTTGGTGCCTTTTTGCTGCCACGGGAGGCTTTGTGGGCTGCATCCTTCAGCACTTCCCAAAGTGCTTAATTGGCTCACCTTCGATTGGATTTTACATTTACCTCTTCATTACTCTGCCTTGTTTGATAAGTTCATCAAACATCAAAAATCTTGTCTTTGTTCATTTTCAAAAGGGATTATCAGAATAAGCCTTCATAATTAAGTGTATCACTGCCACAGTTTTTTTCCTTTCTGCCTTCCCCTTGTCTCCATGTTCCAATTATCACTGATACCTTTTTTTGATCCTCCTAAATCATATTTGCCTTTACAACAAGCTTGAAATTAATAGCTATAGAAAAAAACCTCCACCCATTTCCCTATCATGACACTGTAGCTTTAGAAAAAATGTAACTTGTTTATTCTTTTCCTTCAAAGCCCAAGTGACACTTGGATAGGTTCATAATATTGTTCATGGGGAAAAAAAAAACCTGAGGAATGAGGATCTGGCTTGGACTGAAAACCTGGTTATTCACATGCACTTGTTAGCTTCGTGTTGTCGAGTGTAAAATAATTAGAATGCAAAAGAATATGAAAAATATTAACTCATAAATCATCCTGTATAGAGAATTCATTTCAAGTGCCCAAACCCAGCCTGGTAATTTCAGTAAGGAAGTTTAAGAAGGCTTAATAGTCATCTGTAAAAGGAAAATCATTGTGCAAACAGTTCCTTTAAGAGGGAATTATGATGCCTGACTCGGGCTTTGGACAGCTGCCAATTTTTAATTTTTTTTTTTTTTTTTTTTTCCTGGTAGCTTTGTGCACATGCCTCAAGTCAGGACAAAACTGATGGGCTGATTGGCATGCTGGTAATTCCTGTATGGAAATGTGGGGAAGGGAACAGACTTACCTGTGGGAAGGCAGTGCCTGGAGCTCCCTGCACGCCTGGGCTGGTGTTAAAGCCAGCGAGCACACAGACAGGATCCAGGCACAGAGCTGAGCCAGGCCCCACCACATTGCTCTGCCATACGTGAAGGTTTGCTGCAGATCAGCTGCAAACCAAAGCTTTTAAGTTTTCAGGACTGCTGGAAGGAGCATGGAGCCCACCAGGCTCCAAAATGCTGCAGTAAATCATTGACAGCAGCACAGATCCAATCACAAAGAATCAGGACACATCCCAGAGGCCTTTGCCCTTTTGGAAACAAATTCCCAGTTTTCTGGCAAGGAAATATATTAAACTGTGCAACTGTTTCCACATTAAAGTCAATCAATCCTATTGCAGCAGTGTGTTTCCTACCCAGCCTGCGCCCTCCTTTTAATTTGAAGGAGGAGGAAACTCGTGTTATTTCCCACTGTGACTTCCCTGTGATTTTGATGTGTCTGGTTGCTGACCAGGGAAAAGCTTCCAGTACAGCAAATTGAAGATTAGCACAAAATTGTGTTATGAGGAACGTGTACCTTCCAGATACACGAAGGAAATGTCAGTTCAGCTTCCTCCCCTTGCCAGCCCCACGAGGCAGTTTGCCACCTCTAAAGCTGATGTGAGTTATCACCTGGCTTCTGGATGGCCCTGCACAGCCACTGCAATGTGAAAATCAAATTCCTTGTTTTCTGAAGTGACCTGGGGGGAGAGAGACACCCCCTACATCTGAAATTGTTGTGGCCATACCTTGTGCAAACCCATCTGCTCGTGGTGGCTCTAATGCTTTTAGCTGGGTGGAATCTTAGTGGATGTGCACAAGTGTAGGAAAGCAATACCACAGAAAGCAACAACACCACAGGTTATTTATTTTTAAGATAATAATCACAAGGTGACGACATTTAGCTCTGTCGTGTTAGAAGAAAATAAAAATGGCCATGGGAAAGACACTTGGTCACAGCCCAAGTTGCCTCATTGTCACCATGATATTTTCTGAAAAATCCCTTTGCCAGGATTTCTTCTCCTGGGAAGCTGGAAGCTTCAGCTTCTCCCTGTTTTGCTGCTTTGGAATGTGATTTGGAGATTGTTTATCCAGCCTGTGAATTGTTTTAATGTAATGACCAATCATGGTCCAGCTGTGTCGAGGCTCTGAGGGGTCACGGGTTTTTATTATTCATTCTTGTGAAGCCTTCTGATGTATCCTTTCTCTTTCTTTGGTATAGTTTTAGGGGAGCATTCTTTAACATAATATCATGAACTAATAAATCAGCCTTCTGAGAACTTGGAGTCAGATTCTCATCTCTCACCTCGTCCTGGGGACCCTCACAAACACCACAGCCTCATTGCTGTTTCTTCAAGCTTTCACAGCCTCCAAAATGCCCCTATGGGGCCTGGGCAGGCACAAAAATGCACAAGGAATCTGTATCTTCATTAGGTATCAGGTTAAAAAAAGAGTAAGAGACCTATGAGGACTTGTGTGTTCGAACAAGTGCCTCTTTCTCCTGCTTTTTCTTCTGCATAAGCAGCCTGAGATGCTTTGTGTATAAATGAAGTGCTCCCAGCAGACAACTGGAAGTTTGAACCTCAATAAATTCAAGAGAAAGTGTAATTATTGTAGGAAAGTCTGGTCTTGGGCTATTATGGCTGTTAAATAGACAGTGAATTGTCCTGTGTCCACAAAAGGCTGGGCTGGAAGTGTCATTTTGTGTATTTCCCAAATCAATTGCAAAGCTCATTTCAATGGCTGGTATTGTAAATTATCAAAATGAAAGGACCTCTTAGCAAGTTATTTTCATGTAATTAAAGTTCAGAGTGACCCTGGGGCTTGTCTTGCTAAACACTAAGAAATGAAGCACAGGGGTAAACTCAGTACAGAAATGAAATGAGCAGTGCCCTTGTGTGACCTTGGGGAATACCTTAATGCAATCCTTTACCTACTAATGCACTGCAGATGGGCTCAGAAAGTCCTTCTCCTCTCTTTGCCTGTGCAAGAAGAACTCCAATAAGGGGTTTAATATTTTTTTAATATACTATTAAACCTAAATTGCTTTAGCCTGGGAGAAGAAGCAGGGAAATGTAACGGGCCTGAGGCGATCCCCCTCGTCACCTCCCCACTGCACATCACAGCCTCTCTGCAGGTGGCTGGAAAGACAGAAGGACATAAAAAGGTTCTGGACATGCTTATAGGTCTGGTGGGGACGCACCACACTGGCTTCCATCCCAGCCTGGGCTGTCCTGTGATACAAATGGCTGTTTTGCACAGCCAAGTGCCTCCTCAGCATCTAAGCAAGGCTGTCGAAGCATTATATCTTCTATTTTTTTTTTTTTTTTCCTGATAGCAGCATCAGAAACACCCCCTATATATAATGGAAGTTATTTGTGGCACATCTCCCAGGTAAAAGGCTGGGCTGGTTTGTGCAATCAGGCACAACACCAATTTCTCCCTTATAGGTGAGGTCGTCTGGGGGAGAGATTTAAGCAGCCAGCAAGGCACTCCACATTAGAGGTGAAATTAAAGAACCTTTCTCAGAGGTGATAGCTTCCAAAAGTGAGATATATATGTATATGTATATATAAAAGTGAATGGTTCCATTTAGAACATTTTGAATTTAAGGTGTCTGAAGTGTTTGTGTTGGATCCTTCACTCCAAACCTGAATTAAGCCTATGGACCCCTGGCTTGCAGTGCTGGCTGTGCTGCCCATGGTGATGGAGGGATCCAGGAGGATGAGCCATGGAGTCTCCAGGAGCATGGAAAGAGGGCTGTGAGCAGCAGGGGTGGGCAGTGAGCTCACATCCTCACTTGGTGTCTGTTCCCACCACAGAGCTCTCTCCCTGACACTGAAGAACCCTTGGATTAAAAGACACGCAAGTCCTCACTCACAACTCTAAAATCTTTTATCTAAAATCAGGGCAGGTTAACTCAGTGTAAACAAACTCCCTGATAGCAACACAGGATTTTGTTCCGCTTCAGCTTCCTCAGCTACATCATCAGCTCCTTCCATTCCCTCAGCCACATCAGCTTTTCCTCCCCAGCTGAACTCCTCCCTGCAGCACTGAGCTCACCTCTCAGTCCCTGAGCCTGCCTGTGCAGAGATGTGGAAAAGCTGACCCAAGGGCCAGCAGGTGAGCACAGCCTTGGTGCTGGACCTGCCAGTGCTCCTGTGGTGCCACTGAACCCAGAATCTCAGAATCTCTGCTGCTCAGAGTGACCCCAAGATGCGTTAGAAAGTCTCTTTTCCCAGCCTGGCGCTCAAAGAAGGAGTCAGAACTCTTCTACTCTTGTTCTCAAGGTTGTTTATTGTTTCTTATCTATAAAATTCTTTCTCCTGTCCTGCCGAGGTCCATCCAGCAGGACAGACAGGGGCACTCTGCCTGCCCCCAGGGCAGTGTTATCTTTTTATACAAAAAACTACATATACAATATTTACAATTACTTCCCAATACCTATCTCCTATGTTAGACAGTGAGCTTCTACTCTAAACCAATCTAAAAGTGCCAGCATCTAAGCAGAAGATGGAGGCCAAGAAGAAGAAGGAGAAAGGCTGGACACACACAGATCCCTCCATCTTGCCCCCTGAACCCCCATTCTAAAAACCCCAAAAATCTGTTTTTCACCACATGATAAACTCACTATTGTTCTACTTAAAATTTTGTGGCTTGCAATTCTTCATAACAAGGTTGGTAATAGTTTTACCAAGGGGTCAAGGCACAGGGGTCTTGGGCTCTGTGCCAAGGTTGCTGAGGACCCTGGGCAGGAGCCAAGTCCTCCAGGGCAGCCAGAGGAATTTCCTGGGTTCTGACACCAGAACTGCTCTGATAAGGGATCCTCCACCAGAATAAACACCTGGCTTTGAGCACACAAGGGATTACATTGGCTTGTTGGTAAAAAACGGTAGATTGGCTATATTGCTAAAAAAAGGTGCACTTAAGTGTGGGGTCAGGGCCACACTGCAGAGACAACCCTGTGGCTTGGGCAGAGAAAATACCTGACACTTTGCAAGGCTTTTTAATTCATTTCCTTGGGTCCTACAGTGCTCTGATGGGGCTGATCTTCCAGCTTTTGATGTGGGTACCTCCCTGGGCTCCTAAACAGCCACAGCAACAGTTGGTTTTTGGAATGCAAGGATCAATAATGCTGCGTTTTCCTAAACCCCTCGTTCCTGCCAGGAGTGAAAGACAGAGCGAGCAGCTCGGTGCTGGAACAGTGATCCTATTTCCCCCTCTGCTGGAAAACCTCGAAATGACCTCCTGGCAGGAAAAGGAGGAGATTCCAGCCATCCTCGCCCCTGCCCACGGCGGGGGGTGGGAATTTTAGCATCCCTTCCAACCCAAACCATTCCAGAATCCTATGAAATGTGCTGGGGGAAGTGTCCTGGCCCTCCTGGCGGCAGAATAAAGCACTAAACCCGAGCCAAATCCTTCCCTAGCACAACGCTGTGCCTGCTTTCCATTTCCCCCCATTTTGGGGGGTTTTGAGGTGGGTTTTTTTTTTTTTTTTCAGAGATATGGACCCTACTGCCTCTTCCCAGTGTTGATGTGGGGCCAGTAGCTGTGACAAAGGAAAACCAACTTGTCAGACCATCCCAGTCTAAAATATCTTGACACTGGGCTAATGTTATCACCAATTATGTCATGGGCAATACCTACATTTTGTTATATTGCAAAAAAGACTGGATTGCCCCAAAATTTGCCTCTTCTTCACCAGTCACACTGCTCTACCTTTCTAAAAAGATGAAATATTAAGAATATTAAGAAATATTAAGAATAAGATGAAATATTAAGAATAATATTAAGAATAATATTAAGAATAAATTTAGAATATTAATAATATTAGGAATATTAAGAAGTTAGAATATTAAGAATAATATTAAGAATATTAGGAATATTAGGAAATTAGGACATTAGAATATTAAGAATTATATTAAGAATAAATTCTGAAGATCTGCTGTTGTTCTTGGCTTCTAGCAGCACCTCTGTAAAATCCAAAAGGATTAAAAAGTTGAAAAAAAATTCCCAAATCTCTATAACAGACTTATATACAAACTCCACCAGTAAGTAGCTGAAAAGAATACGAATAATTCGGGGAAGATAAGTCAGGCTGATGCAACTACATAATGTACTGAATGCTTCACTGCAGGGGGAAAAAACACCAAGAAATGAAATTTAAACGTTTTAAACAAGCTGAAGTAGCTTGTTCTGGGGAGGCTGTGCATGTGCAGGGAGTGTTTGGGGCTGCTGCTCTCAGTAGTGGTGTTTGGGTTTGTTCCCACTGGGAATAAAGCTGGGAGTTCCCATCCTGGCTTGGTGGCCCTGAGATGCAGACCCCAAGGTTCTGCCTGAAGGAGGGGGTCACTCTGTTTTGCTGGGACACCAAAAAAAAACAGATTTGGCTTCCCCTGGTGCAGTGTTTGATGTTCCCACCACCACGGCTGCCCCGTGCCCCCTGTGCAACCCAGTGTGGTTTATGGCAGCCCTGGTGGGGCCAGAACTCACAAAATGCATGTTCTAAAGAAACTTTTGGCATTTCACTTTAAATTTTAGAGTGCATTTAGAGGAATCTACCCTGTCCTTTTCCTCGGGACTGCAGCTCTGAAGTCAGAACCTCCTGATTCTCCAACAGTGCTTTAATTCATGGCCTGTGTTCACACCACTGGGCGGGCCATAAATCCTCCCCAGCTACCTGTACACAAAGCTGGCATTGATTCCCATCGTGCTGGGGCTCCAGCACTGCCTTGGGAGACTTCCCTGCCAGCTTCCAGCTCAGCAGGATCCCCCTTTCTTCTCCAAGACCTCCAGGCTGCAGCAGCAGGGCTTTTCATGTGGTGAAGAACCAGACTCATGCTTCCAGTCATGCCCCTGACAAATAAGCCTTTTTCTTTCCCTCAGTTTCTCTTCCTGTATTTTTCAGCTCTCCTTACATTTGGCTCTGGAAAGCAGGGTCAGTTCCTGAAGGCATTAGGGATGCTCAGGGCAAGGGTTTGTTCAATGCCCATGTGCAGAAGGGGCTAAGACTGGGGGGAATGGCTTCAAAGTGAAAGAGGGCAGGTTTATTAGGGCAGACATTAGGAAAAAAAATCTACTCTGTAAAATGGTGAGGCCCTGGCACAGGCTGCCCACAGAAGCTGTGGCTGCCCTATCCCTGGAAATGCCCAAGGCCAGGTTGGACAGGGCTTGGAGCAACCTGGGATGGTGGAAGGTGCCCCTGCCATGGGCAAATTTGATGATTTTTAAAGTCTCCTGATGGTTTCTTTTCCAGGTATCTTATTGGGAATGATCTATAGAGAGGGGCTGAGTCTTGGAGTGTGGGATCAGGCTCAGCTCCTGCCCTCCCAGCCCCATCATCAGCCACCTCTGAATGCCAGCAGCACCCAGGCTCTGTGCAGCAGCTGTCCCTGCTCCAAGGAAAACACCAAGCACTGCTGCAGAGAGAGATGAAATAATATTTGACCAGTTACAGAGGGAAAAAGGAAGCCCTGGGGCTCTCAGCTCTCTTCTTGCCAAGCTAACCAGCCCTGCTTTTCCTGGGAGACATGCTCTGTAAAAACATGGGCTCAGTGTTTGGACAGATGCTTTCAGTCTGTTCTCCATGGCAGAAATACCCAGTGATAGGAGAAGCCTTTTTTGCCCTAATTTAACTGGGCTGTCCTGAGGACCCTGAGGGACATCTCTCCGTGGAGAGGAGCTGCAGCAAGGATGGCTGGTTTTGCTGGGCTCTGCTGTCCAGAGATGCAGGAAACACTCGGTTCCTTGGGGAATTGTCTGGTTTAATCACTCTGAGGTCTCTGTGGGGAAGAATCACAGAATCACAGAATCTCTAGGTTGGAAGAAACCTTCAAGATCATCGAGTCCAACCCATGTTCTAACACCTCAGCTAGATCATGGCACCAAGTGCCACATCCAGTCTTTTTTTAAACACACCCAGGGATGGTGACTCCACCACCTCCCTGGGTAGATGATTCCAGTATTTGACCACTCTTTCTGTGAAAAACTTCCTCCTTAATTCCAGCCTGTATCTCCCTTGGCGCAGTTTGAGACTGTGTCCTCTTGTTCTGTCTATTGTTGCCCGGAGAAAGAGACCGACCCCCAGCTCACCACAGTCACCCTTCAGGAAGTTGAAGAGAGTGATAAGGTCACCTCTGAGTCTCCTTTTCAGGGTGCAGGCTGGGTTGGTGCAGGAGGGTGGGTGTAACCTATGGGGAGGCCTGAAATTTGGGGTGAGAATTACTGCTGGACATCATGGGGCTCCTCATCCCTGCTCAGTGTTGCCAGGTGTGGGAAGGGACCTGAGAACACCCTGTGGGGGTTGGAACTGGACAATCTTTACAGTCCCTTCTTGCCAAACCACTCAGAGATCCCATAAACTTCCATAGACACAGGCATCACATGGACACAGACAGTGCTGTGAGGGCACCCATGCTGAGAACAAGTGCCATTCTTTCCCTCAAAAAGCAAACCAAACCTGACCTGTCCCTTTCCAATCCCTTTCCCTCACCAAACCTGACCTGCCCCTTTCCCATCCCTTTCCATGCCAAACCTGACCTGTCCCTTTCCCATCCCTTTCCCTCACCAAACCTGACCTGTCCCTTTCCATGCCAAGCCTGCCGTAGTCTAGGAAGCAGAATAAAGCTCAGCTTAAGCCTGTGATAAGGGTGCCTTTTAGCAGGAGGTTTGTACTGATACTCTGGACTAACCAAAATGAATCTGATCCACAGAATCCCACAATGGTTTGGACTGCAGTGGCTTTAGAGGGCACAGATGCGGCTGTGCTGCGCTGACATTTGTGGCTCAGCCCAGCCCAGGTGAGGCTCTCCCCGCCCCGGGGGCAGAGCCAGGCTCAGCCCAGGTGTGTTTGGGGCTGGCTCCGCCTGGGCTGGGCTGGGCTGGAGCAGAGCAGCAGCGCAGGAGGGCACACGGAGCATGCCGGGCTGAATCCTGGAGCTGGCCTGGAGCAGCGAGGGATGGACCTGGTAACTGCTGGGGCTCTGGCTCTTGTGCAGCGGGCCTGGGGGAAGGATTCCTGCTTGGGTTTGTGCTGCTGAGCCGTGGCTTGGGGCTGTTCTCTCCATGGAGTTCCTAGAGCTGTTTATCCTGCGAGTGAGGTGTGCTCTCATTGCCGCTCCTGCTCTGTGTGCAGACCACACAAATATTGCTTTGCTGCCCCAAACAGGGGCTCCCAGCACCTGCTTTCTTCCCCTCTCACTCTGACACTGCAGTCGTGCCTCTTACTGTAACAAAAAGCTGAGTTGTGTTTATCGATTTACTTTGGGAGAAGCCGGCGGGTTAATGAGTCGATGATATCTGCAGTGTGCTCTCCTCAGCCTGCGCGGGGTGCCTGGCTTGGCTCCAGCCGTCCCACACCAGGGCAGAGGGCAGCACAGATTAAACATTTACCCACCACAGCTCCCTCGGGAATCAAGATACAGGATGGAGTAAACCAGAGAAATTCCAGAGGGGAACAGGCAGTGCTTCCTCTCAGCTGTCCGGCGTGCCATGTCTTGAATGGGGTTTATTTGGGGTTTATTTTCCTGTGTTGATTCATTTTAGAAAAAGCAGCTACAGGAAACTAATGAGGATCGGTTCAATTTAGTTAATTAATTGAGAAGAGAAGGCTTTGGGAAAGACCTTATTGCAGCATTTCAGTACCTGAAGGGGCTGCAGGGGAGATAGAAAGGGACTTCTGACAAAGCCCTGGAATGACAGGGTAAGGGGGATGGCTTCAAACTGAAAGAGGGCAGGGCTAGATCAGATATTGGGAAGAAATTCTTCACTTAGAGGGTGGTGAGGCCCTGGCTCAGGTTGCCCAGAGAAGCTGGAGCTGCCCCATCCCTTTAAGTGTCCCAGGCCAGGTTGGACAGGGCTTGGAGCAACCTGGCCAGTGTTGAGTGTGTTCATGGCAAGGGGTTGGAACAAGTTGATCTTTAAAGTCCATTGCAATCCAAACTATTCTGGGATTCTGTGGATCAGATTCCTTTTGTTTAGTCCAAGGCATCAGCACAAACCTCCTGCTGGTACTCCTTCTAAAAGCCACCCTTATCACAGCCTTAAGCTGAGCTTTATTCTGCTTCCTAGACTGATCTTGCTGTCAGAAGAACACTTTATTTTTAGGGAGAAAATATGGAAATTTTCTCTGCCCCCTGACTCTGTAATGCTTCTGTCCCCTGACTCCTTAATGCTCGCAGCTTTCCGGCCAGTGGAAGTTTGTTTCCTTTTTTCCTCTCTCTTCCCCTCTCATCTTTGCAGGGGCTTTTGCCAAATGTAGCATTATTCACAGTCAATTATTTGGCCAGATGTAGCTGTAATGCACATTGTGAGCTTTTGGCAGGCCTTTAAATGTATGAGTTTATTCTCCCTGCTTGTCAGCTGGTCTGATTTTCAGGGGACCCTGGGGCTCCACGTGTGACCTGCACAGCACCGTGTTTAGGCTGAGCATCTCCCTCAAGGTGTGTGGATCAAACAGGAGAGCTGCTTGGATGGGGTTTTTGGATTGAAGCAGCCCCAGCTCTGATGGAGAATTATCCCTGCAGAGACTGGGAGAACTCACTGCACCTTGGAGGGTCTGGCTAAGCTGGACCCTGTGCAAGGAAAAACAGCATTTTCAGGAGATTTTTTGGGGAAGGGATGGATTGCCCAGCTGGGTGTGGGTGTACAGGAGGTGGCAATTTAACCCCAGCAGTTCTCTGTGTTTGGGGCCATACTTGTCCCTCCTTCCCATGAGCATCCATCAGGCTGCACTCTGGGGGAACCACATCCACTGAGAGTGCATTGAGCACAGATAATCTCCCTCTTAATCAGCCAAATCAGCTGAAGCTGCCGTTTCAAGGCAAGAAGAATAACAATTTGAGGGCGGGAAAGGAAAGCTCACATCCACCCCACTTTAATTAAACTTAGTGCCAAGCTCCTGACTGTCACAGCCCATTTCTGTCACAGCCGGGGCCAGGGAGAGGCCTGACCAAAATCCCCGTGTCTGCCTCACCTGGGGCACACTGAGACAAGCAGGTATTTTTCCTTTCTCTTTTCTTTGTCTCTGAGGGCACTGATGAGGAATTGTTTGCTCCAGTAAAGAAAATCAGTGTGGGGAGGTAAACAGCTCTGAACTCTTCAACCACTGCTGCAGCACGTGCCACAGCTCCTTGCAATTGCATTAGGGCACCTCACTGCTTTATTTCCTGTCTGGCATCACTGGAGGGATTTTTTTTTTTTAATTTTTTCCCCCCAAACCTGATTCATCCTCCGTGTGCCTCTGGAAGCTCCCATTCCCAAGGCTCTCTGCTAGATTAGCCTGTCTGGGCAGCTCACACAGCATCAGGCTGCTGACCACTAATATGAAATATAATTGGAGCAATTCAAACCTCTCCCCCAAGGGCTGGTTCTTTACATCATGTACTACCCTGTGAAAGTAATAAAGTCAGTGAAAGGGGTTATTCAAGAGAAATTGTCAGTGTTTAATAAATCGTGCAATTAAATGCAATAAAACCTCAGTATGCTATTCATCTGTTCTGTCTTAACACTTAAGGCTGGAGCTTTTTTCAGAATAACGAAGTTCTGTCCTAGATAATTTTTTCCAATTTCCTCATTAGACAGGTTCTCGTGAAGCCCTGCGCTGAGCTGAGCTGCCAGAGCAGAGCACCTAATGTAATCATGGCATATAAAAAGTTATAGAGCAGTTCAAGGACTTAAGTAGCTCATAAATTTTTCTTCATATTTTCTCCCTAGTTCAGTTCAGGGCTGAATTTAAGCCACGGCACTGCAGGCAAAAATTGTGTTCCCTTTTCTCCAGTGTGGGATGCAGGGGAGTGAGGGACTGAAACAAAATGTTCTCTAAGTGCCCTTTCAAACTGCACTGTCACTGATTTGCTGCTTTTCTTCAAGAACCTGGGGTCTGGTAACTGTGTGGGAGAGGGGCTGAGTGTCATGGCCAGTGTCCATCACCCACACTGGGAGATGCTCTGTTTGGGTCATGTGTGCTCTGTTTCCTGGAGTGGCATTAAGGGCAAGGGGAGAGGCATCCAAAGAGCCCTGGATGGCCTAAGGGACCCTGAGCTGAACCAGCACCCTGGAGGAAGAGCATTCTGTCCCAGGGGCCATTGGGAGTGCAGCACCAAGGATGATATTTGGTGCTTCTCTTCTCATGGTGGTTTTCTCCAGGAGGATGGGGATGGATTGGGCATCTCTGGATGGAGCAGCACTGGCCTCTCCCCTGTTTGGTGCTTGTGTACTGAAAATAAAGTGCAGCTTTCATGCCCAGCAGGTGTATAAACAGCATTGCAGCACCCCTGCCAGGAAAGCTTTAGCATTCAATTCAGTGTTTGCCAGATCCTCCCGAGGGAAATTCTCCATCCCTGGGTGACACTGGGGAGAAGGAGGCATTTCCCCTGGCCACACTGCTCCTGCTTGCTTTCCATGCTGTGCTGCTGCATTTCCCCCTGTTTTCAGCTCTTTTGTCTTCACCAGAAGTGATTTGTGAGCCTTTGGAGGATCCTTTGAAAGAGCAAATTCTCCTCTGCTGCTTTTAAATTTTCACCAGGATCGGCATGTCCTTGGTGACCAAGGCTGAGTGTGCAGCCTGTTTCTCTCTGAAAACAGGATGATTGTTTAAATTGCCTGTTGCCACCTCTGTAAGCAGCTGCTCTGTGCTCTCCTCTCTCCCCTCACCCAGGAAGGTGTGACTGATTTCAAAGCCCTCCGAGCAAGATTTCAGAATGACTCCAACTCGGCCAACAAGCCAGAGAAGAAACCTTCCAAGGACATCACCCCCAAACCTGGCTCTGCAGGGAACACCACCTCCAGCCCTCTGCCCCTGCCTAAGAGAGAGGTGAAAGTGTCCAAACCTGCCCATGCCACATCCCAGGCCCCTGTGCTCACCCAGCACAGCCCCTTGGCACAGCCTGGGGGTGACAGGGAGCGGATGGGGCACAACAAAGAGCGCACGGGCAGCGCCTTGGAGAAAGGGCTGAGCCCTCCCAAGAGCAGCTCAGAAAAGCCTCTGCTCCCCTGTGCCACTGACCAGCAAGGATCAAGCCAAACAACTCCAGAGGACGCTCAGCTCCCGGATTCTTTCCAGCATGTCCTACAGATCTGGGAAGAGACTTTATCCCGCAAGGAGAAAACAAGTCCAGCCCAGCGGGCGGCCAACTCAGCTCCTGCTGCTTCAGGCAGTGCCAGGATGCCAGCCTCTGGAAGCTCCCCTGTGCTGGACTGGCGTGCCCAGAGGAAGGATGTTCTGCATGGCAGAGGGATTGCCCTTCCTCAGGCTCCCAGAGGACTCAGGAGCTCTGATGGAGCAGGTGCTGAGGGTGTGGTGGCATCTGCCTTCTGCCAGGCAGGTTATCGTGCACCCAGAGAGCCACCTCAGCTCCAGAAAGGTATGGAAAGGTGTATTCTTAACACTGAATATAGAGATATATGAGTGTATAGGTGATCTGGAAGTGCAGGGTAGGGCAGCAGGAGAGAAAAGCTCCTGAGGGTTGGGACCCTCAAACCAGAGGCCAGGCTGGCCCATTGGAATGCTCTGTGCTTACTCTGGAGGCCCTGGAGGTAAGAAATGGGTCTCAAACTGCTGCTCCACTTGAATAAGAGAAGGATTCCCCATATCCAATTAATTATTTTAAAAATTCACTCTAAGAAATTGCCCGCATTTTGAGAGTAGGATAAAAACTGAGGACAGGAAACTATCTTAGTTTTGCTGTGCCTTGGCCATTTGCAATCCCAAGGTAAATGTGACTTCACACAGGTGTTCAAGGCTGGTCTGCAAAGACAGTTTTATTCTAATTAAAAGAGCTTAAACCTGAATCCCCACCACCACCACCACCTCTGCACCCTCCCAGCTTTGCAAAAGGTCATATTTAAGATCTGAGAATACATTTCTTAGAGAAACTGCTGCTGGGAGACTCAGAGGCTGGGAAGCTCCCCTTGCTGACGTGACTGGGTGATGGGGCACTGAAAACCTTAAGGCTTTGTTTACCCTGGAAAGCCACCTCACCAGAACTGAGCACTGCAAACAGCCACAGCCCTAAATCCTGCTGGATTAAACTGTTACCAGCACAGAAAATTGGGCTGGTATTTTGTAATCCAGAGGAAGGGAGCTGTTAAGAGCTGAGACCCCAACATGGTTCATGTGGTAAAAATCTGTAAAAAGGGGCATTTCCATTTGTTCTGCCATTATGGTACCGTGGTGATGGAGGAGGCAGAGCTGGTTAGAAATGTGAGTATACCAGCTAATGATCCTATGTGAATTTTTGCTTATGTCAGGGCTAATTGCTTCCTGTCCTTGTGCTTCTCTGGAGCAGAATCAGAACCTCCCTTCTGCCAGCCTGGAGCAGGAAAATGGAATTACAGCCCTGGGAGCAAGTGGCCAAGGATTAAACCTCTGCCTTCAGCTGAATCCCTGGGTCCTGCCCCTGGGAAGCCTCCAAGACCCCCAAAAGTTGATCTCAGTGCTTTCCAAAGCACCATGCCTTTGCTCCACAGAGGAAATGAAACAAGTAAGAGATATTTAGTCGTTTTTCCCCCCAACCCAGATCTGTTCTATAGAAAATGAATTAAAATGAGCAGTTTATTGACAGCTGTAAGGCCGCGATTTCCAGCACACAGAAATCAGACGTTGTTACTTGTTTATAGCTTCTTCCTCAAGCATTAATAAGAGCCCAGCAGTTTCAATGGGGCCGATTTTTGCTCTTAATCTGGAGAAGGGATCTGGTTTTCCCGGCTGGAGGCCATCCCATGCTCAGAGACCCGGTTCCCTCCCAAGTGCAGCGTGCTGAGAGAAGTTTACAGCTGGCTGTAAAGCAGCAGCAGCAGCAGTGCCTGTGAGCCCAGCTGATCTTTATCGCTCCCCTTCAATGGGAAATGCCTCGACTCTGGAGCACACAACTGTGGGAAGGCACAATAAAATTGTTAGAAAACAGTCGGCTAATCCCCCCCACTTCTGTTTTAAATACAACAGAGGGCAATGTCGGTAAGCGTTCCGACATCAAGAAATGCAAAAGTTGTTTCCCATAATAAAACCCTATTGATGTCGCATAATAGAATATTCTGGACCACTTAGTAAGCTGCTAAGTGGTGTTTCTTTATAGATACAGCCTTAATTACAGCCAGATCTTTAGGCACAACTTTTGATGAATTCAAAGGGAGCTGCTTTTGTAAGAAGGGCTCTGCTGAAGTCTCTTTGGCTTTACAGTGCCAGTTCTTATTGGTGTGCCCTGGCTTTGATAAGAACGAGAAGGAAAGAGAGTTTTTCATTGAAACTGTTTTCTAGCCTACTTGTCCTTTCTAAATATATATATCTGATGGGGGGGAACTAGTTACATTTATGTGCTATCATCTCCATGCCCTCACAATAATTTTTATCTCTAGAAAGCCTGAGGTTTTAGGCAGGAAATGTGAATTAATAATGACAAATTAACAGAGGCGGGTCCCCAGTTTGTGCTGGCAGTGCTGTGTCACGGCTGCCTTTGTGTGCAGGAGGAAGGGCTGTCCCTGTCACCCCTCCCGTGTGCTCTGGGTGGGCCTGGGCTTGCCTTCCAACTCTAATCCTCTGTGTCTCTGTGTGCAGCTGCTGCAGAAGAGGATTACCTGACCCCTGAAAGGTGAGCATGGGGAGAGGCCAGGTGTGGCTCACAGGTGATGGGGATGCCTTGTGAAGGCTGCCCTAGAGCAGAGGCTGGGCAGAGTTCCAGAGTAAAGCAGGGATTTAGTCAAAGGATCTCCTCCATGGATCCACCTTGGGCAGCACCAGAGCCCAGCCAGGCCTGCACCCAAAATGAACCAAAATGGCCCCAAAATGCACGGCCGGGCACGGGCTCTGTCCCTGGGATCAGTTCTGCTCCATTTGCATCTTGCAGTTCATTGTCCCATTCCAGCTTTAGCCCATGCAGTCCCACCCTGCTTGTTTTTCTCTCTCCAGCCCACGGTGTTTGTGCTCCTGGGCTGAGATTTGGATCATTTGTCCTTGGTGCCCAGCTGGAGCAGGAATTGTTTTGTCTCCCTGCTCTGTGCAGAGACCTCAGCATCCCCTCATATGAAGCTCAGAACTACACACTGAAGCAGTACAGAATCTGAAAATATAACAGCTGAAACCTGAGGCACCAATGGGAACATCCCCATCCCCATTTCCCATCCAGCCTGGAGGGAATGGCCCATCCTGGAGGCAGCAGCTTGCTCCAGGGGCTGCTCAAGGAAGGGGAAGTGTGCAAGGCCAGGTTGGATGGGATCCTAAGCAACCTGCTCTACTGGAGGGTGTCCCTGCTTGTGGGAGAGGGAAGGTTTGGAACTGGATCATGTTTAAAGTTCCTTCCAACCCAACCCATTCTAGGATTCTGTGTGTGATGGACCTACATGGCAAGCTCAAAGCTGGCTGGGAGGGCCCTCTCCTAATGGAGAAAACTTCACCCCTCTTTTCTCTTGTGGGCTCTTAAAGCCTCATGGAGAGCCATATCCATGTCTTTAGGTCTGGTTTAGCTGGTGGGGAGTAGAACTCTGCCATTGCTTTAGTTGCACAGTCATCACCCCTACCCCGTGTGTGTGTTTTGCTTCCTGTTTGCTGTGTACTCAAGTTTTGTGGTTTTAGAACAGAAATGCTTTTGAAAACTGTTGCTGAAACAAAGCCCTGGCATAGCCAGAAGGTGTTGGGGGTTTCTTTGCCAGCAGCAAAGGAATTTGTATTCCTGCATGATTCTGTGATCCTGTGTTTGTGCAGCCAGCAGAACCAGGGCACAGGAGCCACTGCCCTCCTCACCCTTCAGCTGCCTCCACATGCTGACGTGAGCTTCTTGTTGGGTGGTGGTCCAAAATCACTTGAGTTTGTCTGAAACAGCTCAAAAATCTTGCAGACACAATTCTTTTTTGTATGCAGGGAGATCCTGACTTTCCTGGTGTCTGACTTGTCGCGAGTGGCTGTGCAGCAACCTGGGATTTGTACAAGAGCGGCAAAAGCGGGGGGAAATATTCATACACGTGTTTTGTTGTAGGTGTGGAAAGGGGAAATGGATCAGCTGAACTAAAACAAAGAGAGGGGAATTCTTAAAATACTTTCTGTGCCCAAACTCCTCCAGCTATCACAGCAAGTTGTTCTTGACATCATGAGGTGCCCCTGCCTGTGAGGGCTGGTGTTAACTTTTAACCTGTACTTGTCAGAAGAGAACTGGTCAAAAAATAACCTCCTCCTTGCTGTTCTAGCAATGTAATGCAGCAGGGTTAGCTGTCCTGCTCCAACACTTGTGATATGGTCCTTACAGTAGGTCACTTGTTAAATATTAACTGTGTGATAACAGGGGAAATTAATTAAATAACTCTGGCATAAAAGCAAAATAACGGCAGTTTGGGGACAGGAATTCCCCTCCTCGAAGCCTCACCTGGAATGAAGTCTGGTCTCTTAGAGACCCTGACATAGTCTCTTGTGCTGGCTATTCCTGGGCTGTGTGGGGTGAGGAGCACCCTGTGGGACAGCAGGGCAGTGTCCCCAGAGCTGGGGGGCTGCAGGGGACACCCCTGCCATCAGCACAGCCTCCTGCCTGGCTTCGGGGGCTGTTCCTTCTCTGATTTCACTGCTGTCAAAGTGCACCTTGAGGTTCTTGTTCCTTGTGCTCTGGTTTGCCCTTAGTGCTTTCTCAGTTGAAGCTGAGTGGTGACAGTGAGGTGATTCCAGGAAAAACAGACCCTCCCTGAGGGTTTTTTACAGCTAGAAGGAGGAAGTTCCTTCTAGAATCCTTCCTTCTGCTCTTTCCCCACCTTACCCTGTCCCCCACGTGTGTTACGAGCCGTGTCTTGTGCTTTTGCTGCTTCCTGGTGCATTCCTAAAATGCCAAAAACTCCCTCACTGTGGGCGGAGGGGGAGGACCAATGGATTCGCCCAGGTAATTCAGGAACACTGGGGTTTTACCCCTCCATCTGCTCCGAAACTGCACTAACATGAATTTCTGGAGGAGGAAAGGGCAAAGGAGAATGGGGAGGTGGGAACTGGGCTGGGGAGCCCAATATTGGGGCTGTGTGGTGCTGGAGCTGTGGCGCTTCCCCTCCTCCTGTGGCTGGCTGGTGCCCCTCACGGTGCTGGCACGGCTTGAGAAGCTCAGGAGCAGCACCTTTAAATGTTCCTTTCCACGAGAACCCACGTGCCCAAGAGTGCAAGCTGGGAATTGTTATCAATTTCAAAGTACCTGGGTAGGCTTGAAAAATGCTGCGCTTCGATTTCCTTGTTTTGAAAAATGCTGCGCTTCGATTTCCTTGTTTTGGTTTGGTTTATTTGGTTTCTTTTTTTTTTTTTTTTTTTTGGCTTTTTTTTTGTTTTGCTTTGTTTTTTTTTCCTGTTTCTACTTGAAGGATGGCTGTAGGCAGGAGATTCTAACCCTGGTAGGAAGTCTCCTGATGTGCTTTGAGCCCTGTAAATGCAGCCTGGCCTCCCGAAGGACAAGCAGTGGGAAGGTTCAGCTGAGCCCTGCATCTGCCACAGGTCTCCTCTCCCTCTGAGGAATTCCTGATTTCACCTTGCGTTTTTGTAGGCTCACTATCAAAGCTCTTGATTTCCTTGTCCTCAAGATGAATTTTTTTTTTCATACTACTAAAAGGGATGGGGAAAAAAAAATATTCTTTTCTCTCTTTTTCATCTTCTCAGTGCTCAGCTTGAAGAGCAGAATAATTATGAAGAAGCCCCAATGTACCTGAACCAGTCTGGGGACACCACAACCTTGTGTGTCATTGAAGGTACTTTGAAAGGCAGCACTGGGAGGTGAATTACGTGCTAGCTGGGAAAAAAAGCCTTTAAAATAGGAAATAATACAGTTTCTTGTTGAGAAAAGCTGAGTTTTACACCTAAAAGTGCAGTGACTTTAACACGGACTAAAAATTAATATCTGTTCATAAATATCTTTCCTAGCACCTAAGGCAGAGCCTCAAAAACACAAGGTAAGTGTTCTTGAAAACTTCTAATATCTGTATTTCTTACCTGCCAAGATTTCCCTGCATGCTGTCTGTGAAGACTCTCAAAAAATAAATAAGAAATTGCAGAGGGGACACAAAGCCTAATGAGATTCCCAAACATACCAGTGGGAAGAGTCAGTTCCCTTGACTTCCACTGCAGAAATGTAAGGAAGTGATAACACCGACTGCATGGATGTTGGTGGTGGACCAAGTGTTAAGCACCAATATCAAGAATGTGAATTTTTAGAGGAAAAAAAAAAAATCCACTGCAATGTTCTGGAATTTCCTGCCAGGGGTGAGGTGGTGCTGGTAATCCCTGTGTGAGGATGCAAAGGCAAAATTGAGCCAGGCTGCTTGGCTTGGCAGCACACTTGGAGAGCTCATCACCTCGTGCCAGGAGATGTCCATGTCCTGGCCATCAGCTCTGGCCATGCTCAAACTCTTTGTGAAATGTCAAACTCCGGTTTCAAGTCCTGGCTTGCAAAGCCATCACACTGCCTGGGAAATAGCACAGCTTTCCAAACATATTTATCTCTGTGTGATTTTCAGAGAGCTTCTCTGGCTTGGCTGGAGCCTCACTTTATGGCAGGCTGGGAAATCTTTATTTAAATTTAAAAAACTTCCTCCTCTGCAAGCTCTCCTTTCTGTAACAGCTTCCATGCTGACCAGTAGCTTCACTGGTCCAACCCCAGCACTGTTTTATTATCCCTGGATAGTTTGTCAATATGTGCATTCCCTGTCCTGCAAAGGAGATGAAATATCCTTTTCTGATGACTATTCCAAACATAAAATACTTCTGGGCTTTCTAAAGAAATATTTCTTTAAATGCTGGTTGACAGTTGAGGCCTTGTATGAAAGCTTGACTGCTGAGAAAAGCACAGTGGCTGAAGGCTTTCCTCTGCTTTATTCTAGAAACAGAAGATTTTCCCCTTTGCCAAATCCAGGTAATTTCCTTTCCTCTCCCTCAAACTTTTCTAGCCCCACAACTGATTAGGGTTAGGAATTGAATATTGTAACACTCAGTAAATATAAAGAAATTTCATATATTTCATGACCAAGACAGCAGAGATGATGCCTTTCTTTGCCAGCACTTGTGGTTTCTAAGATTGTTTTCATTCTAAAACATATCTGGGGGGGGGAGATTGTAAAAAAATTACACTCTCTATTCCTACTGAAACCTGAAAAGTGGAAACAGGGAGAGTTATGAGGCTCTCAAACCAGGGCACCTGGTTCTATGTCCAAGGCAAGGCAAGGTCCATTCTGAATTTCACCCTACAAATGTCACACTTAGAGCTCCTTGTGGTGTGTGTTTATGGTCACTGTCTGAAGGCTGGGTTTTTTGGTGGTGATTGAAGGGTTATGTGATAAAAAGGGGTCACTTTTGTGGGTATTGTTGTGATGCTGGGAAAAAAAGGTATCAAGTCCTGCATCCTGTTGCTGTTTCTTCTTGCCTAAATCTCAATTCAGTGTGGTGAGAGGCACATTGTGTGATCCAGGTGCCACCACAAATGGATCTATTTCGTCCTTTCCAGCTGTGAGAAAACAAAAATATTAATTTGTCTCTCTTCCAAGAGTTATTTGTATTATCCCTGTGTTACTACTGGCCTTTAGATTGGGATTTGCCCTCACTTTGCTGGTGGTCATTTGGGCATCTCCCTCATTCAGAGGGAAAATGAGCTTCTTGTTTGGGCACTGTCACAGGGCAATGTGTTTGTGGCTTTGCTGAAGTGTCTGTGTGCTGAGATCTCTCTCATTTCTGAACATTTCAGTCCAGAAAGAGCTCTAACAGAGGATGAAAAAGAGGGAAAACCAAGTCACGAAAGAGCAAAACTGGAGGAGAACAAAATGTTCGAGGTATTGTATCCTTGAGGTTAATTTTAATAATTATTATAGGACGTCTCTTCTCCTTCTGTCCCCCCTCTGTTTGGGAAACAGTTGAGGAAAAATTTTGGGAAACTTGAGCCCTTAATCCCAGGGGGTTTCCACCTTCTCTTTTGCTTGTCCATCACTCAGCTGCTTCAGCCTGAAAGGTTGATGGGGAAGGGTGTGAAACTGTTTTAAGTCCACAGATAATTGATATTCTTATGGATGCATGGATGTGTAATAGAAATATACACATTAGAAAGCTGTTTCTAAGGGCTGCACTGACCAAACCCAACGTTGGACCCCAGACAGGTGGAAATGAGTACATGTCCCCCAAGGCAGATGGCAGAGGTGGGCTGAAGGTTCTGCAAGGGAAGCAGGATGTGACCAGTCCCCAAAATGCAATGTATCCAACCCCACCAGGGCTGGCAAAAGACAGAGCAGAGCACTGTGAGTATCTCCTTGCACCACTGAGCGTTTCCCCGATCCCCAGCCCCATCTGCTGCCCAAATGTCTCTTCCATATGGGAAATAACGATAAATTTGGATGCAACTCTTGAACCAATTTAGTTAAACCGGGGCAAAAGGTTGCCTGAGCGTTTGTATTCTGGTGTGGATCATTTATTTTGGCTGTGCAAGCAGCTTCCTAAGCTGGTTAACCATCTGCACGGCTCCGGCCGAGGTGTTTGTTTTTCTAGCAGATTGCCCTTATCCTGAGAGCTGAAACCCATCTCCTCTGCTCCTCATCATTTATGGGCTCTCAGGAAAGGGGCTGGCCAAGGCTTGGGGTAGAAATGAGCAGGGTGAGAGCCTGAAGCCTCCCTCTGTGCCTCCCTGAGATGGCTCCTTGCTCCATCTCCTCGTGGTGCCAGGCTGACTTTGGGCTCCTTTCTGTCAGGATGCTCTGAGGCAGTGGCCAGAGGTGCTGAAAGGCACCTCAGCTGCACAATTAAACCAAATCACATCCCCTCTGTAAGCACAACTTCAGCTGTAAATGTTCATGGGTCCTGTTCTGTAAAGGCCCTGCGAGCCACTGGTGTCATCTGGGAGCATTTCACAGATGAAAGAGAGAAAAGTGGCTCTGTTGGGCTCTGTGGACAGACCAGGAGTGTGAAGGAGAAAGTGTAAGTTAACTGTGACTGTGGTTATTTTTTTTTATTATTATTATTATTATTTTAAATCACCTCATAATAATTTTCTGGTTTGGTTGGTGTCTGTTTCTGTAAAAGATCTTGCTGGTTTGCTTGACCTTTGAACAGCTGCAGGTAATTTCTGCTGGGATTTTTTTTTTTTTTTTTTCCCAAAGTACTCCTGGTGAGCCTCCTGCTTCAACAGAGAGGCTGATTTGGAGATTTTGGTCCACCACTGCCTGCTGAATTTGGATGTTTTGCAGAAGTTTTGGTCTTTAGCTGGATCATATTGAGGTAGTGCCTGTGTCCAGCAAGATCTGCTGCATGAATCAGAATGGTTTGGGTTGGAGGGAGCTGAAAGTTCCTCTCCTTGCACCCCCTGCCACCTTCCACTGTCCCAGGTGCTCCAAGCCCTGCCCAGCCTGGCCTGGAGCACTTGCCTTGTTCATTTACAAACATTATCTGCTTTTATTTGTGTGGCTGCATTTCTGCATTGCTCCCACTCTCTCAAGTCAGTTTTAAGGTTCTAACATTGCCACTTAGGAGCTCTCCAGGAATAATCTGTTTCCAACCTCATGAGGTGCAACTCCCAGGCTTGATTCCAGCCCTCAGTGAAATCAGTCTCAGGGGTGCTCATCCTCCTTGGGTCCTTTCCAAGGGGTTGATTTACAGGAGTATTCCAGTGGAATGGTTCATTATTTGGTTCTTAACATTTCCACCAACCATGCCAAGCTTTCCCTCCAATCACTTCTCTGGAGATCCAAGAATAATCTCTTGGATGCTTTTAGGTGAGGAAGATTTGGGTCAGAGCTGCCATAATTGAAAAAATCAACAGACATTTTAAGTTCTTTAAACATAAAATGTTTTTATGACTTTTAAAGCTAAAAACTTTGAAAATTGTTCACTTTAGTTTCTTGAAGTGTCTCAGAGCAAAGAATTTCCTGGAATGGAAAATATATTTGTAGGCTCTTATTTGTTGTGTTACGCTCAACAGTTTTCCTTTCTCTGAGAGGAGTTCCTCAGAAAAGCTCCTAAAACAAAGATTTTTGTCATTTATTTATAATTTATTTCATTTATTTATAATTTATTTCATTTATTTATAATTTATTTCATTTATTCATTTCATGTATTTATTTATAATCTCATTTCCAGGGCACAGCATGGGTTTTGGTGCTCCAAAGCCAGAAGGAACAGCCTTGGGCCAAACCCCTGGGCAGTCTCTGCAGGCCCCAGAGGACATCTATGATGATGTTGAGGAGCTGCAGGACAGACTGTGAGTGTGGCCCTGGGCTCTTGCAGTGCCTGTGCCTTGGAAATGTCATTTAAAATCCCTCCTGCAGAAACCCCCCATGTCACACTTGTGTCTTCCAGCAGCCACGGCTCAGATGCCTCCAGTTCCTTCACTTCAGACAGCAGTAAGTGGGGAAGCTCAAACAGAAGCTGCTTTTAATTTGGGCTGGTCCCTGGGAGATGCTGGGAATGGTTTTGTTTCACTTTCAGCATCTCCAGTGTCTCCTCCTGGCTGGGTTGCTCTGAGTTCCCATTAAAACCAGTGGGGAGTAGTATGCATGTCCAGCATGGAATTCATTTGAGCAGCCCTCGTAAAAGGTCTGGGTGCAATTTGTCCAGCAAACCTCACCTTACTGCTCCTGAACTTGTCCTAATGGCATGCCTTGGTTTTAAGTTTCAGGAAACAGCTACGAGGAAACATATGAAGATGTTGAGATTGGGGGTGATAACCCAGCAAAACCAGGGTAAGTTACAATTTCTTAGCCTGTATTTTGAAATTCTGGCCATTCAGCCCTGATCTCACATGCCAGGTACTGGCTGGAAGCCTTTTTCTTTTTTTTCCTTGACTCAACTGCAGAAAGTTGTTGTGTGGGTGGGTTTCTTCCCTTCCTCCTCCCTCTTTCCCCTTTGGCTAACACTTTGGGAGCAGAAAGCCATTGCAAAAATTAAATCCCAGAGCAGTGAGGGGGATTTTTCCTCCTGTAACACCCTCCATCCTTTGGAAATGCTGCCTTCCCAAACCTAGTCCTGCATCAAGCACTCAGCACAGCCTCACTTGCCTTCTCTTCATTCAAAGCGTTGCTCAGCTGTAGCTGAGAATTGGCTGCACCTTTTTTGTGTGTGCCAAAAGAGGGGATGCTCAAGGAACAAACAGGACAAAATGCTCCCATTTGAGATCACAGAAGGCTGGAGAAGAACCTGATGTGCTGTAACTAACCTGCAACCTGCTCATTTTTTATGTAGCCTCTCAAGATATTTGCTTTCCACGGGGTGTGTTATAAAACCAATGAGTTTTGCAGCCTCTGGTTTGTGCACTGCCTGAGCTCCCCCAATGGATTAGGAGGTGTAAGGTGAATTTTAGTTGTGTTTTGTGTGGTTCCCTACCCTCGTGCAGTAAAAGTTTGCCTTTGTAAGGAACAGAGACAGCCTTTGGGAAAGGCACATGTGGCACAGGATTGCTGGAGTGCATCTGGTGGCTCTCTCCTGAGGAGCAGTGTGGGAGGAATAACAAGGTGTTGCTGAGCATCTGCTTTTCCCTGATGGATGAGAAGCTCGCACTGGCCTGCATCTGCATCCCAGCCCCACTTCCGTGTGGATGTACAGCCTGTGTGTGACAGAGAGGGAGGGAAAGGGGGAAAGCTGAACCCCCTGGAGGTGGCAGGATGGTTGTTAAAAGAAGGGAGTGTCATTTCTCTGCAAATGGTCCGTGGGAGTGGCGTGGTGGGGGAGCAGCAGCTCCTCCATCCAGAGGGAAGGTGCTCCCACACGGATCAGGCACATCCCCATCCCTGGCAAGCACATCCCTGCCTCTTCTTCACCCTGTGGGTGCACAAATTAAACTCTCCTGCTGACCCTCAAGGGGAGCAGTGCATCTTGCTGGGGCTGCAGAGGAATTTCAAGGCCCTCAGGGACCAAATTCAGAGGTTTCAGAGGTCAGGCTCCTAATCCTCACACCAGGCTTTCTGTGATCCCTCTATTGATCCCACAGGCAGGATTAAGTGTGTTGAGACATATAAAGGGTTTTTAATGGTCCTTGTGCAGGGGTAATGACCCCCAGGGGAGGACCTGGGTTGCCTGCAGATACTTTACAAGAAAATTGCAGTTTAGATTTGCAGCCCTTTGTAAACTTCAGAGAGAAGCCTGTGCCGTGGACCGTCCTCCTCAAGGACACACACAGTGAAAATGTGTGATGGAGGGTGGCTCAGAAGGTGCCCCTGATGTCCCCTTTAAAGGTCACTGCAATGCTTCTGGGTAATGCTGCCCTTTCCTCAGGAGCTTTCACTCCCAAGAAACCTGGATCACCCTCTAGTTATTGGGTCAGAGGAGAACAGCTTCAATTAACACAGAAAAATTTAAAGCTAAGCAAAAATATCATCTTGGACTCAATTATTAAGCACCTTTTGCTGTGCTGGTGCTTATCCCAGCGAGTCTATGATCCACATGATGCTGTCAACACTTAAATTCTTCTGAGCTGAGGTCCAGGGTCTGCTGCCCTTCCTTTCCCTGCCTCAGGATCTCTGGGGCTGCTTCTGCACCTTGTGTCTCTTTGAATTTAAAACCTGCTTCTCTTTTGGACAGAACAGAAAAACAAAAGAGATTTGCAAACCTGTTTAAGATAGAAAAGTTGAAGCTGAACAATTTCAGGCTCAAGGACAACCTCAGGTAAGAAAATGCTGGTGGTCTCACCCCTTCCCACTTCAAACCTGAGCATTCCTCCTGGCAATTATTGGAGAGCAGGAGTTCTAGAAGTAAGGAATACAGATTTTTTTGGGGGGAAACATAGCTCAAAAGTGCTTCTATCAACTCACTAGGAGCTACTATGGCAGCAGGGGCCAATGGTCCATCTGTGCAGCTTCTCCAGAATCTGTGGCATCAGGAATCTCCTGGAGCTGGTCCCACAGCAGCTTCCAGGTTTTCATACATTTTCTGCTGCCTTTGGCACCTTTCTGGTACCTCAGCATGGCACAAGGTGCCCAGGGGAATGTAGGAAGGTGATACCTGCTGCCTTGACCTGGGAGCCAGGGTCAGGGACAGCCTTGTTGATGTGGGGTTTTATTCCAAGTTCCATTCAGAGCCAAGAGCAAAGGAAGAAGAAGTTTAGCTCACTGTTAAACTGGAGAAGTTTAACAGTGAGTTTTCATTCTAAAGGGGTTGGGAATATTGTATAACTTCCCACAGCGCCTTTTTGGGTATTCTAATATTCAAAACTGTCCATAAGTTTCCAGGGAAATTGCCTTTTCCTCAGGCGTGCAGAACCTGCAGAACCTGTCCTCCATTGCTGCCAGCGAGAGCCTCACCCTGTGCACAGTGCCTGAACTCCAGGAAAACACTGCCTTTGCTTATTTCTTTGGGAATTCCAGGTTAAACATTTCCTCTTTCATGTCAGGAAGGTTTATTTATATTGATAAATATCAATATAGGGAACGACCCACCAGCTTTTGTGCCATTCTCCTGTTTCAAAGAACCCTTAAAGCTCCTGAAATTATCTTAGATATCTACAGACATTGTCACCTTTGAATTCCTGGACAGCCCCTGATGCTGGCAGACTTACAGGAAGGAATTACCACTGAGTAAATATCCCAACTGTCCAGCAAAGCCCTTGCTGTTGAGAAGGGCAGCAGGAGTTTGGACTGTTCTTTGGGTGCAGTGTAGATCTTTCCTGCCTGATGAACACATGGCTCTTATTGCTGGAAATTCTTATTTAGCAAGGGATATCTTTTTGGGAAATGCTGTTGGTACCATGGAGCCCATGCACCTCAACCTGTCTCTCTCACTTCAGCAGCATCACTGACAAATTTTTGGGGGCTCCTCGTGGCTTTTTGGGCATTGCTGATGTGCAGATTTGTTTCTAAAAGCCTTTTTTTCTATCCACAGACTGGTTTCCATTTCAGTGCCAAATTTAGGTAAGCACATACCTGTACCTGACTCCTGGGGATTTGTCTGTGTGTTTGAAGAGCCAAATGTTTTGTACGATCAGCCTGGTGCACTGTGCCTTTCTGAAAATCATGTGTTGTGGCAGCAGTAGCCTTGAAGACTTGATAGAGATTTGTGTTTCACTTGAGGGTGAGGGTTTTGCTCATTTTTGGGTGGTTTTGCTTTAAAGAAGAGCATTTCTCCTGCAGATCTGGGTAAATCCAGCAAGGTAAGGTGTGAAACACTTACCCATGCAGAACCACTGCTGGCAGTGGTATGTGAGCCCAAGGCACTCTAGCTTTACAAAACCCTTTACAAAGGGTTTTACTCTTTGTAAAGCTCTTTATTCCTGCCTGCTGGAGAGTCAAGTTCCTTTACATAAACAGGGTGGATACAGCCTTAACCTTGAGAATTTGAACATAGGAGTGAACATACCCAAGTCCTTGTGTTGGGAACGCTGCCTGGGCTGGCTGCAGTGCAAACCTGGGGCTTTGCTGCTGCTCCTGCTCCATCCACGGAGCTGGATGGCCAAACCCATGCAGAAAACTGCCCATAAACACAACTAACCAAGCCAAGCATGACTCCTTGTGCTGAACCTTTGCTGGGTGTTTGGGAGCTCCGAGGCTCCTCTTGCATTTCCTTGGCCCCTTTGCGTTGAGCAACAAGCAGCAGCTCAAATTTTCCTTTGCAATAGATTATGTGGTGTGATTATTTAACCAGGCTCAGAGGGACATCTCCTAATCATTTTCTGTCCTGCATTTTGGTTGACAGCAGCTGTGTCCCAGGAGGACAACGTGTATGATGATGTCGAGGTGGAGCAGAGAGAGACCAGGTGAGGAGGGTGCCCTGTCCTGGGGTTGTCCTCAACCCAAGGAGATTTTCCTCCTGGCACAAACCTGTGCCAGGTACTGTAACCCACTGAGGGTCATGATCTGGTTGGGATTCAGTCCTCTGGGGACAATCCAGGTGCCCTCCCTGTGTGTGTTTAATTTGGCAGGATCTGTTACCCAGTTAGCGCCAGAGACGTGAAAAGGAGAGAGCAGCTCCCTGAAACACGTGAAAAATCAGATCTTTTTCCTAAGGAAGGAAAACTCCGTCTCCCAGACCTGATTATCAGCCCCGTCCTGGCAGGCTCCCTGTCAGAAAAATTACTTTTAATAGGAACAGCATGTCCTGGTGTCTTGCTGCCAGATGACTGCGGTGGCTGCGCGTGCTGGTGTAAATCACAGCAAGTGTTTGCATTTCAGTGCCGGGCTGGGGAGAGATGGAGAGAAATTTCAGCTCTGTAGGCACAGGGATCTGGGGAGGGGACACAATCTGCTGGGAAAAACCTGAATTCCTGCCTGTCTGCTCCTCTCAGAGGGAAGGATGACAAGTACAGAGCCCGGATGCCAAAACTTCGGGTGGTGAAAGAGTACAAGGACAAGAGGAAAAGCATCGACGACGTGGAAAGGTCTTGATTTCCATTCTGTGCTCCCATTTTGTCTGACTTTGTACACATCCCTGAGTGCTTTCAGGAGCAGGATGTCCCTGATTGCACAGACATTTTGTGTTGGCTGATAGTCCAGGGTCCTTTCCCTTTGAAGCCAAATTTCAGGAGTCTTTGCAGAAAATATCTCAAGGGTGAAGCAAACCCTTGGATCTGAGCTGAGCACAAGGGGAGGATACCCAAAGGTCTTAACCTGAAGTCTTGTCATGATTTTCCACTGAGCTGAGCCAAAAGTTGTTACTTCCCATGTATTTGGCTCATTTTTGCTATTTTAGTAGATTTAGATTAGATTTTTGGAAGGAATTCCTCCCTGTGAGGGTGGGGAGGCCCTGGCTCAGGTTCTCCAGAGAAGCTGTGGCTGCCCCTGGATCCCTGGAGGAGTCCAAGACAAGGCTGGACAGGATTTGGAGCAACCTGGGATAATGAAAGATGTCCCTGCCCATGGCAGGGGGTGAAACCGTTCTATGATTCTAAGATTCTATGGTTTTGGTAAGAGCCTAGTATTTTAAAGTATTGATTATTTGGGCTGATTGCCTTGACTCTTGCTGTGCCATTTGTGCATAAAAGCAAAATTTTTTTTGTTATTGTTGTTATTGGTGCTGCAAAAATTCACATGGAAGTGGGAGATTTCCTTTCCCTTTTAGACCACAAAAATGTGCATCACAATGACTTTTTTCATTACCTAATACATGGGAATTTGAATGTAAATCAGAGGCCCATTTTTGGGTTCTCCCCACAGAGTTCCTGCATGGGGCTGCTCAAGCACCACTGGTTGTGCTGTGCAGAGTCTCAGGTATAACTTTACAGACCATCGGGGAGTCCATGCAATTTCAACCTTCCCTTAAAGATCGCAGATTCCCAAGGAGGAATCCCTTCACAGCTTAGAATTCCCTAATTTCAGTTCTTGTTTCCCTTCCTCTTTAACTTTAAGTGCATCAAAATGAGCCAGGGATGAACAATTTATTACAAATGGGTGGGCAGGTTTTTTTGTTTGGTGTTTGTTTCCTGTCTTAGTTTTAAAATGAATGCTACAGCTGTAATTTCACGTATCAGAAAGAGTGGCATCCCCATATAAAGGGAATGCCCCACTCCCTTTAAGAGTGGATTATAAGAACTTGTTTTCCACTTTACAGTGCCACATAAATGTCTGCTTGGGGGACTTTCTCCTCTGTGTGCTAAAAGTCCCAAAGAAAATCTGGAGAGCTGTGTCAAACCCCACTTCCATAAGACTCAGGATGAGACTTATCTGGGGACCCTTTATTTCTGAGCATAAATAAAACCAGAAGGAGACAAACTGCTGGGGGAGAAGTGAATTGTTGACTTCCATAGAAATGGGGCTGATTTGAAACACTCAATAGAGAGTTTATTTGTTCCCACGCTGCTTACAGACCAAAGAATAAAAAAATTATCCCAAGTGGAGATACAAAATGGCTCAAGTTGTGCCTCACTAAATTTGAGTTGTCTGTTCACCCTTTTCTGAGAAATAGGGATGTGAACTTTGTGTGCTTTGCTATTCCAAGAGTTCCTTGCAGACAAGGCTGGAATTAGGCTCTGGGTTGCAATTTCAGATGTGCCAGGGGTTATTTAATTGCAGCTCAGAAATGCATATGTGTATTGTGTGTGTCTCTCTCTTATTGCAGAAACATCTTCAAATTCAAGAAGAGCAGTGAAGAAAAGAGCAAGAAGATGGACAAAGAAGAGAAGTTCTTTAGAGAAACATTTATGGTATGTGTCTTTTTCTGTCAGGGGAGGAAAGCAGCTCTGTAGCCTGTTTAAACTACTCATGTTGTTGGTCCTCAGCTGTGCTGGGAAAGTTTTCCCCTGACCTGCTGCCTTCTTGCCTAAGCTGGGGTTTCTAGAGGAGAAAGGCAGCTCTGTGGTTTGCTTAAAAGACACCTGGTGGAACCTTCTTGGTCCTCAGCTGATGCCTTAGGATTTAGCTTTTATATTTTTCAAATCCTGTACTGCATCAGTGTATAACTCTAAACTCCATATAAAGCATCAGTTAACGGTCTTCACATTTTGGTCAGACAAAACAATCTCTCTAGGCCTGATTTTCAAGGACACCTTACTGCCTCAGGCCCAGAGAAGTACAGACAAAAGTGAATTGAGGGGGAGCAAACTGGTGCTGAGTTATCTCCTCACATGGGGCACCAATTTGTCAGATTAAGCCATTTTCTGACCCAGAGATTGGGCAACTGAGAGGTGTTTTAAAAACTTTTATTCCATTTTCAGTCTCAGGAGAAGTGTGAGACAATACAGATGTTATAATTCAAGCCATCACAATCAGAAACCAACTATTTCCTAATTACAATATAAGTGGTTTTTGGCCTATCAGCTTTTGCCATACCATGCTGTAGATGCCTTAAAGCCAATAATCTAAAATTACCCCTGGGGGGTCCTACTACAGTGCATCTTTCCTAGTTCTATTTCTCAAAAGTATTTAGTCTTATTTCCAAGGCCATCCTTTGAAACTTGCTTCTAGTTCCATTTCTCTCTCAACAATGTCTGTCCTGATCCATGGCATTTCTAAGTTGGCATTTCCAAGTCAGTATTTCTGGTTTACATACAGATGCACACTGTGTGAGCCTTGTCAGGCTTTGAGAATTTTTTTACAAATCCATTTCCCACAATTACCTGAAGCTGTAATTGGAGGATTAATTGATATGTAATTGGACCAAACTTATAATTGTCAGAAAAACTCGTGACCACCATCTGTCTTGGGTGTAGCCTCTGGGAGGCTCCTGACAGCCCAACATGTACCTATTGAAGACCTGCAATAAATACCTGTTGTGGGTCCCAGGACGAGGTGAGATACGAAAATTGACTTTAAGTTCTTAGAAGGTTGATATATTATATTATATTATATTATATTATATTATATTATATTATATTATATTATATTATATTATATTATATATTATAAATTATATTATATTATATTATAAATTATATTATATTATTAATTATATTATTAATTATATTATATTATTAATTATATTATATTTATGTTATTATATACTAAAACTAATACTAAAGGAAGAGAAAGGAGACATCACAAGGTTAGACAAGAATGAATAATAAAAACCCATGACTGACCAGAGAGTACGACACAGCTGGACTGGGATTAATCATTAATTAAAAACAATTCACATAGAACCATTCAAAGATACACCTGTTGGTAAACAACCTCCAAACCACATTTCAAGCAATCAGATACTTATTGCTTACATTTCTTTTTTGAGGCTTCTCAAGAGAAAAAATCCTAGCAAGGGGATTTTTCATAAAATATCATGGTAACAAATACTCACTTTTATTTCTTCAGATTTCATTTCTTCAGATTTTATTTCTTCAAATTTTATTCTTCAAATTTTATTAATTTTGTCTAGCCTCTGTTTTAGGTAGCCACTTCAAGGCACCAGTCCCACTCCCCTAATCTGGATCTCCATCAGAGTTGTTGCTGTGCCTTTTCTCCCCCTTCTCCTCAAAGCCTCACAACCCACCCTGAAATCTCCACCTCCCTCCCTCCCCAGTGCCCTTCCAGGGCTGCACACCCAGGTACAGAATAACCCGTGCCCGCTCCCTGTCCTGTCCTGCAGTACCACCAGGAGATCCGCGTGCTCGCCAGGGCCCGCGCCGCGCGCTCGGTGCGCAGCCAGCGCCGCGCCGACCTGCCGCTCACAGCTGGGGAACAGCTGGATGTCATCGACACCCAGGGCACGGCCCACGGCGCCCAGGGCCACGCCGTCATCTGCCGCAACGCCCAGGGCAGATGTGAGTCTGCAGCCCGGCTCCGGGTGACAAACCACCTCCCAAACCACCTCCCAAACCACGGCACGTCCTGAGTGCTCGGCCACCTTTGGCCAGGTTTTGCTAGTTCCCTTCCTTTTTGTTAATTCCCTTCACTTTTCCTCCTCCCTCAGATGGGTACGTTCTGGTGGAGCACTTGAACTTCAGGTAATCTCTGATTTTTTTGTTTATTATGATGCATATTTGTCGGAACCCAGGAAATTCCTCTGGTTGCCCCGGAGGACTCGAGCCCTTGGCACAGAGCACAAAACCCCTGTGTCGTTGATTTAGCCCTTGGAAAAAACAATTACCAGCTTTTATATGAAGAATTACAAGTCAAGAAAGTTTAGGTAGAATAATAGTTAGTTTGTCACGGCGTGAAAAATAGATTTTTGAGGTTTTTAGAACGGGGGCTCAGGGTCCCAAGATGGAGGAATTTGGGCGTGCCCTGTCCTCCTTCTTCCTAGCCTCCATCTTCTGGGTGATGTTGGCATTTTTGGATTAGTTTAGTGTAGAAACTCACTGTCTAATAGAGGTGATAGGTATTGGGAAGTTATTGTAAATAACATACACATAATTTTTCATATAAAAAAATAACACCAGTGTGCCTCAACCCAACCTGCCAGACTGACCTCAGCGGGTGGGAGAAAGAATTTTATAGATAAGAAACAATAAACAACCTTGAGAACGAGAACAGAAAAATCCTGACTCCTTCAACTGCCAGGCTGGGAAAAAAGAAGTTTGTACTTATCTCAGAGTCACTCTGACCAGCAGAGGTTCCGAGACATATTCTGCACTCTCTCCTGCGTGGGGATAGCTGGAGAAATGTACTTAAAACTTCTGAAGGCAGGGGGAGTTAATGTAAACAGCCAGTATGAAATATTAAATAAGTATTTCCAGTTTTGCTCTGCTGCTGGACAAGTTTCCAGTCCAACTGCAGCTAAAAAAAGCCCTGTCCAGTCATGACTTGTGTAAATTGGAGATTCCTGACTTGCCTTCAGATATGCCATATTAATCCACATCTGCTGCAAACATGGGCCACTCGTGCCTGGCCTTGCCAAAGCACACCCTTAAATTCCCTGCTGCAGCATTTCCTTGCATGCTCATGCATAATTCATAGAAATTAGCCTCCTCTTACCCAGGTGGCCCTTGCTGGGAAAATTCCTATTTTTGTTTTCTTTGAGACAGAGAGTACTAACTGCCCTGAGAGCTGCTCTTCCCTGAAGCGTCCCTGAAGGTCTCCTGTGCCTCCTGCATCCGTGACAGCCCATGTTGGTCAGCTGTGGGGTGATGATGGGAATGTAAATAAAGCTGGAGTTTTGTACACTGTTTAATGTGCAAGAGATGTTTCCTTGTTTCCTTCTTTTTTTTTTTTTCCTTCTTTTTTTTTCCTGGCATTTAGAGCATGACTTCCCTGATTATTAGTTATTTTCAGTGTTTCTCACTTTTTGGAGTAACCTGTTCAGGTCAGCTCTGAAATAGCCAATTTATTTCTACATTTTAAGAAAAAGAGTAGTGCAGTTTAGTTGCTCAATCTCATTTCTGTCAGAATTGCAAATTTCCCCAAAAGATTTGCTCTTTAAAAAGCAAATTATATAAATTGGAACTGGTTTTGGTCTTAAAAGTATTGGGAGCAATAGTGGAAAAGTTGACTCATTTCTTTGCAAAAATAATATGAAAAAAGAGTAAATAAAGCATTCAGTCAAAAATTACTTTATTTTTTTAAGCTAACTTAGGCATCCCAGATATGTAAAAGCTGACTCCTGGCTCCCAAGGACTCGCAGCAACAGGGAATTACCCAACAGTTGCCCCTGTGTTCAGGCTGTTCTCTCTCCACTGTGGGCCTGGAGGATGATTACTTATTTTCAGAAAAATGCTCCTAAATGTAGGAAGAGAAATATAAATTGCTAATGGCTTCTCCTCCACATATTCAGTAGATACCTTTTCAAAAGCAAAATAAAAATGTGGATAAAGTTTTTATATGGCTTTGAAAGAAAATAAACCCTTAAATCTGACTGTGGCATACAGCTTTTACCCCTTCCTGGCACATTTTAGGAGCCCATATCAGTTTGCTCATAAATATCCTAAAAATGTAAGATGTTTTAATTAGAAATTATTAAATGTTCCAGGCTTAAGAAAAATAAAAGTGCTGTTTGCCACAGGGCCATTTCAAAGCTGGCATAGGAGACATCAGTAAAAAAAACAGAGCAAATATTTAACATTTACTTTTAAGTCTATACAGGCATTCTTATTTATTTTACCATGTGGTTACTATTAAGTGCATTGGCCTGCATCCATCCTTGCAGCAAAAAAAAAATAAATAAAGCACTCCCCTGTAAGCATGCGCAGCTTTGCAGCCCTGCCAGCCCAAATATTTGGATTTTTCTGGTGGAGAGGGAGAGTTTGGGGAGCTGGAGCGTGTGTTTGGCTTTGGCACAGGCTGGGATGTGCTCTGTGCCCTTCACCTCCATCCCTTTGCAGGGAATTGGCCCCAGGGAAGTGCTGGTTTCTTCTCAGGTTTTTTTTCTTTTTTTTCCCATGGTGATTTTAGGATTTAAACCTTGAAGAAAGCACCCCCTTCCTCCACTCCTTCCTCATCCTCCGCTCATTCACAACTCATGAAGTCTATTCATCACTCCCTCTGTAAGCATTAGGGGCAAATCCTATATTAGCCACATGTGCAAGCTCTTTTTTGCCTCCCAAGGAAGTTATTTAACAAGTTTGTCTTCTTTTAAACGAAAGGTTTTTTAGGAATTTCCCCCTGTATCCTGTGACAGACGTGATGCAGCCCCAGTCCCAGTGGTTGTGGGGTTGTGCCCAAATCCCTGTGAAATAAAAACTTCTGCAGTGCCAGAGGCAGCTGATTTAATGCAAGGATGCCTTGCAATACCCTTAGAAATGCTTTTTTTCCTCATGGACACATTCCAGTGCATGCAAAGAAGAAAAGAGCTTGCTATGGGCTGACTCCAGATTATACAAAAAATGCTTTAGATACAGCAACTTAGATTTCCTCAATTAAACCACAGGTTGGCTATATTTAGGTCAAGAGATTGGTCAGGAAATTAAACTCATCCCTTTTTTTTTTTTTTTCCTCTTTTATAGTCTTATTGGTACATCCTAACCACATCAAAACTTACAATAATTCTCATGTGAGTGTTAAGCCCTGTTCCTCTCCACGTTTCTCCTCGAAGGGGGAAATAATCATGATAACAGCTGCGAGTTGATGAACCTGAGGGAGAACTGAAATTGTGTAAAAAGGGGATAATTTAGGGACAAATCTGGGGCACTCCCTGCAGCTGTGTGCTTGAACTGGTGTTACATCCTCCTGCATCACAGGCACAGAGGAAACAGGTGCCCAGTTTTGTCCCCAGCACTTTTTCTGCAGTGAAATGTTATTTTTGCGTGATGTCTTTAAAATGCTTCCCTCTCTTTACTCCTTTGCTGTAAGGAGTGAAGATCTGAGTCAGCACATGTGAATACATGGGCCTGGCTCCTGGCATGGATTTTGGGTTGGGGAAGTTGTTTAAATTACTCATGTGGAAATTTTAACTTTCCCCTTTCCCCTTTGCCCCTCACCAAGCCCTGGGGGCATCTGTGGTCCCACAGCTGGGATATGGAAAGATCTCCAGAGGGAAACTCCACCAGCCAACCCCAGCCTGCAGAAAGGGACTGTGCAGAAAGGAAATCCAAAGGATTTGTTGCTTTTATCTCTTTTCATCTCTGAGTTTATTAAAGTGCAAATGTCAACCATGGAGACAGCTATCACATGCAGTGCAGTACACCGAGAAACACTTTCCACACCATAAATGGAAGGAAAAAGGCTTCCTTGTGATTATCTGATGCACAAAGGACAAAACTGAACCAGGGCTCTGTGCCCTTCCATAACAAAAATACTACAGCCATGAATTGGGAAACAAAACCCTCTCCAGGCCCTCCGTTGACAAAATGGAAAATATCAAGAAGGATGGAGTGTTTATAGAGCTCAGGTTTTTTTTTTTCTGAGCTTCATGCTACTGATATGTTTGAAGAGATGCTTATACTCAGAACTTTCTAAAGTTCAGTATCTTTCTCTTAAAATTGTAAATACATAATATTATAAATCATAAATACTCCTTAGAGTATGAATTTAAGAACTGCAGTGGACAAGTCCCGTTTACCTCTCTCATAGAGCTGAGGTTTGTCTGCCCAAAGATGCTGGGCCAAGGACACCACAGAGATCCTGGGATTCAGTTTTGCTTTGTGCTCTAAAAGAAAAAAACAAAAACAAATGCATTGAGGTACAAACCACGTGAATATAACATGATAATACAGAACACATGAACATGCTTTCAGCAACAAGAATAAATATTACCATGGCTACAGGATCTACTTCACAGCTTTGTGAGATGAGGATAAATAAACTATTTCCAAACTTGAAAAAAAAAAATCATCAGAGATGAGTCTTACAAATAAACTTTGATTTTTAAATTAAGGCAGCTTCAGCAGGAACTTCAAGGCTTTTGTTGAAAACAGACTTTTTCTAACACCAAAAGGGTACTCGTGCTTTGCAGGTAGAGCTCTGATTCACAGTCTAGTTCTCCTAATTTTGACAATTAAAATGAGCAAAGATCATGAGCAAATCATCAAAGATCATCGAATACCAGGTGTGCTCTCTGCAAAAGTCAGTGTTCCATCAGTAGGTGTCATGTGGGAACTCTGAAACCCAGTTCACCTCTCAGGCATGGGACTGAGGTACCTCTGGCTGAATCATTAACTCCATGGCCGGGAGGCAGACTGGGAATTCAGAATTACAAGAAGCTGTTGCAATTTTTTTTTATAAGCAAATGATGAAAAAGGGATATATAAGGGGAGGGCTAAGGAAGCCAAAGGAAAGCGCTAAATGAAAAGCCCATAGCAAAGTAAAGACCTTAAGAAAGGTGACTCTAGTAAGGTCCATCATATACCTGGAACAAAACCAGACCCTAAAACTTTCCAGGAAAGAAACAGCAGGAGCTCGAGCTGGGGGTGGCTTGGCTCATCCAGATGTGCGATTCTTCTTCCCTCTCTCCTCTCAGCTAATAAAAGGGTGAAGCCAAATAATTGCACAACAAATGGTACTTCAAGTATTTAGAAACATGGCCTGCATGTCTCAGAGGGGGGATCCTGCATGAGCTGGGGAAATTGTGCACCTCGTGAAACAAAGCTGCCACTTCCAGCAGCCGCGGCGCGCAGCGAAGGCACGAGTTCATGTCCTGCACTCAGCTCCCTCCTCCTCCTGCAGGGCTGCACGCTGACAGTAAAGAGCAGTGAAATGAAAAGGAGTAGACAGAAGGGTTATTTTGTTTAAACCTCATCAATTCCAACACGAATGCCACTATAATCACACACAGAAACATACACACAGCACACGCTAACCAGCTGGTTCACGTTTTTACAACACTGCCCATGGATTCCCCTGTGCTTGTACACACCTCGTGACATGCTAAACTGGACACACAGCTGAAGATGCATTTCTGACCCGTTGAAGGGGGAAAAAAAAAAAATATCCTGCTGCCTTTACCTGCTCAGCTCCAGCTCCTGAAAATAAACCTGCCCCAAACCCCATCATCAGCAGGGCTTTGGCTGGGGGGGTGGAAGGGCAGGATTCTCACAGCTCCTGAAGCCACTTCCCCTCCCATCCCTGGCCAAGCCCATGCCAAGTCTGATGGGGTGAGCTAAGCTACTCATGGGCTTTACCTAAAAGAGGGTGTAAAAATAGCATTCCCTTTGTCCAGGTCCTCTCAGAGGCTGGGATTAGTGAGGGGTGGCAGTGTCCAGGGCACACACCTGCCCTGCTGGAAGAATAAAGCTGAGAGGTCAGTGACAGGGATGCCACCTACATTTTATATATATGCATATATAATATTTACATATATATAGCTTCCAAGAAGAACAGCAAAAGGTATTTTTGAATTAACTCATCCAGGAGCTGGAGGTTTCTGTTGGAGCCTATCTGAACTCTTTATCCTTTGCATTTTGTCTCTCTCCCCCTCTGGCTGAAGCAAAATTTGGGTGAGCTTGCGGCTTGCAAAGCACAGCTGTTCAGTGGCTTCTGAAGAATTGCACTTGGAGTAATTCAAGTTTCTGTAGTTCAAATATTGTCTACCCTGCTTTTCCCGACGCTTGTGCATGTACCAGCATAACTCAAAAAGAGCTGACCACAGTGTAACAGTGTGGAAGTTAAACTCTTCCTCTGGAAAATGTAACTGGAGGTCAGCAGCTCCTCTGCAGCTGGGAAACACAACACAGCCTATTTGAAGGTAAAATAAATAATAAAAAGAAGTGAAAGTCCTCAGAGTGTTCCCAAGTGCAGCACAGATTTGGGCAAGGCTGTGATGGACCAGTCAGTCCAATGTGGCCACTGGGGAGGTGCTTCCACCAGTCCTGCTCCTTCCACTGCCTCTGCTGACCCTGAGCAGGGAAGTGCTTCATCTCTTTGTGTCTCTGCATATGGAAAGCTGAGTAACTCTGACTGCCCTGCATGCAGGACTGGTTCTGCAGATCCACACAGCAGTTAATGTTTGCACGGGTCAGAGAAGGTGCCAAGTGCCACAAGGGGCTTATTCTACAACCTAGAAATCCCACCTGCCTCCAGGAAGCAAATATTTCCTCCCAAGGGCATTTGCTGCTGCTTAATACTATTAGTTCTGCTGGGTAGGAAATCCCAGAGGACAAGAGTCAATTTGAAAAAAGACACCAGTACATCTACCTGCTCCTGAGCCCCAGACTGGAACACTCCAGCCCCTTGTCAAGGGGGCTAGAGATGCTGCCAGGACTTGGCAAGATGATCAGCTGGGAGTGAAGCTTTGAAAAGCCTTTAACATTTGAAATACATTTCACTCATTGCTGTTTCCTGGATGGAAATTAATGCCTGGCCCTACAGCTGCTCCTGCTCCCCTACAAAGGGGTTTATCCCCCTCACTCCAAATCTTTCAGGGCTCTTTGCTCATCTCAGCCTTGATCCAAAAGCTGCTGAAGGGCTGGGTGTTCCTCAGCTTTGACTCTGGGGTGGGGTTTGTTTTTGCTTTTGTTTTTTTTTTTTTTTGCATGTAGGAGTTTGGATTCTCCATCCAAACTCACACCACAGCACTGGGGACACAAATCACCTGGCAGCCACCAGGCACAGCACCAAAGCCATCCTCACCCCAGAGCAGTTATTTAATAATCATAATGTAATAAAAGGCTCGTTACAAAACCTCGGAGCACTACAAATATTTCCAGTATTTCTTACAGTCCAACCACTGCTGTGTTGGATTTAGTGTTCAAGAGAAAAACTGATTTTTTTTCTTTTTTTTTTTCTTTTTTCTTTTTTTGATGCTTTCTACTTTGTGCGGCTTCTGGAAAAATTGCAACTGTAAAGTACATTAGTGAGGATCCAAGCACAACCTGTAACAAAAGTAAGGCAATTTTGTGGTTCTTTTTTAAAAAAAAGGGACTTCAAACTGAAAAAGTCCATTTAACTGCCAGTAGATGGCAAAAATATCCCGTGTTTGTCTTGATAACCTTAAATGATTAGTAAAAAAGGCTTAATTTGTTGTTCTTTTCCTTGCTTCTCATACAAACTTGCAGTAAGTATAAATTAAAGTGCAACTGTACAAAAAAGAAAACCCTAGGAAAAAACCTCAAGGGGTCATAAGAAGCTATCAAAAAGACAGATTACATTTTTTTTTCAAGTCGAATGACTACATACCTGGGACCAGCAAAAGTTCTTTGCTTTGTTTCTTAAAACAGAACACAAAAGAAAAAAAACAAAACAACAGAACAAAACCAACGCCCCCCCCCCCCCACCAACATATTTTTGGCAAAGCTTTCATAAAGCATTTGTTCCTTGATTAGGCTATTACTTCATAATCAAGTAAATGGAATTAAATACCATGTCAAAGCCAAGCAGATGCCAACGCTGCCCATTAGATTAATCCCGTGTAATAAAAAATAACAACTCTTTTAAACAAAGAAGTCACACATGCATTAGGGTTTACCCTTGAGTAACAAGAATTTAACCTTAAAAATCCCCGCAGTTCATCTCAAAAAATAAAATCCCATCCTTCAGATAGCCAGTAGCAAAGGAACAGTAAAATTCCGGGTTGGGAAATCCCTGCCTGGTCAGCGGAGCAGCGAAGGTCACAGTCCAGTGGGCAGCAGCAGCAGCAGGACAGGAGAGCCCTTGGGCAGGGAGTGTCCAGCAGCAGGGAAGGCAGATGTGGCAGTGATTTTGGGGAGGTGACAACAGGCAGAGTGTCCTAGGGGAAAGGTGAGAGGTGAGTGCTCCGGAGCTGTGCGCTGCTGATGGCTCCTGCCCATCAGGGATGATCCCAACCCTCGGGGAAGCGCTGGGTCCTCAGGGGGGTGATCCAGATCCTGTCCTCTGCTCACCTGAGCCCTGCTTGGGATTCAGCCCCTGGAGCCCGTGGTGAGGCAGGGGAGGGGGAGCAGGCTGGAGGGGGGTGAGAAAAAGGCAATCTGCCTTCAGCTCCGAGCGTGGCGAGCAGCTCAGTGCTGTCCGGAGCCCTTGGGCAAAATAAAGCACCTTAGGGACACTCCTCTGCAAAGAGTGCACAGGGACAAAGACTGCACCTTAGGGACACTCTCTGCAAAGATTGCACCTTAGGGACACTCCTCTGCAAAGAGTGGCAGGTTTGCACCAGGACCTTTGCACATCCTGCCTTCCCTGCCCATCTTCAGCAGAGGGAAAAAGAGAGGGGAGGGAGGTCATATTGCACTAGTGCAGAAGCATCTAAGCAGCTGCTGCTTTGGGGAGGAAAGTGTGAGAGAGGGTGGCACCTGGGTGTGAACACTGCAGAGCTGCTTCATCACCCTCCACTCCATCTCACAGGGCTCCTGGTCAACCCCTCTGCCCTGGCTCAGCCCAGCCTGCCCCTGCTCTGCACAGCATCAGGAAAACATCAAACCCCCTGCAGGAAGCGTGGCTATGCCTCCATTACCTCAGGATGGACCAGGGGGGAGGTGTTTTCCAAAAACTCAGTGATAATGTTTGTTACTTTACAGCCTTAACATTTCCCAATGGGGTTCACAAGGAAAGAAGAAAAAAGAGTATTGGATACATTTCGCAAGGTACAAGGAGAGAAATTAATTTCCTTGGTGCCTTGCTAGAGGGGAGCATGTTTTGGGTCTGGACTTGGCTCTGTGGGGCAGTGAGGGGAGGAGGAGGAGGAAGAACAAGGAAGCAAAAGAAAGGAGGGGCAGACGAGTGGGCGCAGATCCTCACGGTGTCAGCGGGCCAGGGCCATGATGAGGCTGGCACACATCTCGAAGAAGTCCATGGTGTGGCTGCCCAGGCGGGGGGGCACCGAGGGGATGGTGCCCACGAAGGAGCCGCTCAGGGAGCCCATCAGAGACTGGCACTCGGTGGCCGCGGCCGCGTCGATGCTCAGGCGAGGCCGGTGCAAGCCCGCGGCTGAGCAGGAGCGCTGGGGCGTGGAGGAGCCAGACCTCTGCTCCATCACCTCGTCTGGAAAAGCCAGAAACAAAAAAAAAGGGAGAAGAGAGGAAAAGCGGGATTAGCTCGGCAGGTGCTGTGCAGGTGTGGTAATGAAATGGGAACAGCAGCAGAGTTTGAGAGGTGTGAAAGGGCTTCTGCTGAAACAACACACGTGGAAGAGCTCCAAAACGCAGAGGATGGTTCTTAAACTTCCAGCCTCGCCCTTCTGCGTGTTCTCCATCTCCTACTCACCATCAATGCTTTTGAAGTCCAGCAGATAGCTGCGGTTGTCCACCTGGTAGAGCTGCAGGCTCATCTTCACGTAGTTGCCGGTGACGGGGTTCTTGCGGCGCACCCGCAGGTGGTAGGCGTTCACCACCTGCAAGGGGAAACCTGCCCTCAGCAGGGACACTCCAGGCAGCAGCAGGAACACTTCCTCCCTTATTTTTTCTAAATATGAGCACAACATCATCTGGGAAAAACAGTTTCTCAAAAGGACAACCACTATAAAATGAAGCAAGCGGCTTCATTTCCTCCCATCTTTAAATGTTCTTCTTAAGGCTGTGATTCACCAGCTGCTGGCTGGGGAAGCTGCAGTGACCCATCTGCCAGGCACAAAACTGATGTTTGCTCTTCCTCAGCAGCAGCCATGGCCACATGGACCAAAAAAGTCCACTCGTGGGCCCACACACATGGACAGTGCTTGTGAAATCAGGGCAAGCTGGGCAGAGCAGAGCAGCCTCCCCCATCAGCACAGCCAAACCCAGTGCCTGTGGATCAGCCTCAGGCTGAGTATTTCCCCTCTCTGCTTCCCACCTCACAATCTGCTGCATCTCATTTACAATGAGATCTTTTCTCTGTGCTATATTTATGAAGCAACTGTGTGGATGGGAGAGTTAATTCTGATGAAGAGTCACATCTGAAGCTATTCTTAGGGTGGGAAAGGCTATTGTGAAACCTCCTCGTATGAAATAAGCCGCACTGCCTACACAGAGATGTTGGGCTGAGTTGGTTTTTGAGGCTGTAGCAGAAATACAGCAGGTTTGTTCACTGCCTGTAAAACCTTGCAGCTAAAAAATGTCTGGCTGATGTGGGCAAATGCACCTGGCCATGGTCCATCTCCTGTCTGGTGCAGGGAAATGGGGTTTCTCGAAGCTACTTGGTTTTAAAGATGTAATATTATCAAAAATAAGGAGGAGGCAGGAGGTTTTCAAGAAGTAGAACAGTGAAATGCACACAGTACCACACTAGGGACCTGGAGGGAGGAGGGGAGCCCCTCTGGTGATGAAGATCTGGGCTGAAATTCTCCTTACCTGGCTCCCAATGCTCACATCATACTGCTGCCAAAGGCCACGAGCCAGGAGAGCTCACCTCAGGGGCTGCACCAGGATTTGGGGAGTCAGGCACAGCAGCAGAGCTCCAGGGCTAACTTAGGGATTTATTATTCCAACTTTGAAAAGGACTGTGCCTAAATGTTGCACAGCCCTGGAGAAATACCTGCAGTGAATACTGTCAGTTAAAACATCTGGATTTAAATCAAGAAGCTGAGCCCTAAACTAAAGAAGCCATAAGTGTCTGAAAACACATCTGGTCTGTGAGCACTGCTGCATCTCCATCAGGCAAAAGCCACCACATCAAAGATACAAATTCTGCACCCAAGGCCCCCTTGCCCCTCATCTGTGCATCCTTTAGGACAATTTGTACTGTACCATTTCTGTCCTGACAGGACCAGGCAGAAATAATGAGAGTTCCTCTGCTCAGGAGCAGTCGAGATGACCTCGCAAGGAATTAGCCACTAAAATTAGAAATGTGAACAGCTCCTCTTATCCCTGCAGCTAAACAAGGCAGAATCATCCTTCCACCTGAAGTCTTGGAGCACCTTATTTCACACCATAAAGAAACACCACAGATAAGCACAAATAAGCACAGCTGGCACCTTAATTCAGTGAGTTTGCCTTAACAAGGAATAGCAGGGATGATTGCAAGGTGGGGGCATTTATCTGATGTTCCTGTCATATTTTCTGGAAAAATCTCTTTGCCCGGGATTATGCTCCTGGGAAGCTGAGAAGCCTCAGAGAAAAATGAAAACAATAATGATCTGATTTGCTTCTCCTGTGTTTTGCTGCTTTGGAATGTGTTTGGACATTGTTTATACCAACAGGTGGTTATTTCATTGGTTTCATGTGAATTGTTTGGACTTCATTGTCAATCACGGTCCAGCTGTGTCAGGACTCTGGAAGGAGTCACGAGCTTTCATTATTATCTTTTTAGCATTCTGTCTGTATCCTTTCTCTGTTCTTTAGTATAGTTTAGTATAGTATTCTATAATATAATATTATATATATTTAACATATATAATAATATAGATCAAATATATAATATATAATATATTTAATATATTATATATTTAATATTAATATATAAAACATATACTATATAATAATATATATGATATATTATATAATAATATTGATATAATATTATACATTTAATACCATAAAATAATGAATTAACCTTCTAAGAACATAGAATTAGATGCATCATTCCTTCCTCCCTTCCCTCGTCGGGACTCCTTGCAAATACAACAATCTGGGAACAGGTGGGGGCCTTTGTCTGGAAACAGGTGGGGGCATTTGTCTGGGAACAGGTGAGGCATTTGTCTGGGAACAGGTGAGGCATTTGTCTATCTGGAAACAAGTGAAAGCTCCTCATTTTATGGGATAAAGGATGCTGGAAACCCACTCCAGCACTCCCTACCTTCCACTCGAAGTCCAGCTGCTTCATAGCCCGGTACACCTCGGCCATGATGTCGTAGGGCTTGCTCTGGCTGCGGATCCCCAGGTGCCACTTGGCCTTTTTGACAGTCAGGGGCTTTGGCTTGGTGGTGTTGAGGGCGTCCAGGGGGCAGCGGGCCTTGGGGCTGTCAGCAATGAGCGGCGGCATCCGCTCGGGGTGCGGCTTCACGCCCGGCGGGATGTGCAGGGTGCTGTCGTCCATGAAGGAGCCCGTGGGGGGGCTGGAGGCCAGGTAGAACTCGCTGGCCTGGTTCATGATGCGGCGGTTGTCGATGACCAGGTGGTAGGCCACGGCCAGCTGGTCCTGGGGGTCGCCGCTGTACAGGCTGTTCATCACCTCCGACTCGGTGCACTCGAACTTCTCGCACACCTCGCGCACCGCCTCGTCGTCGATGACCGTGGCGTCGTAGGAAGGGTCCTCTGGGAACAGGTAGCTGGGCAGCTCCTCCTTGAACCACTCGTGTTCCCTGGGGAAGGCACAGAGGAGCCTTGATGTGAGAGGGGAGGTGGGGAAAGCACCACCAGACAAGAGTGAACCCCAGCTGATGAACAGGGAGCAAAACCCAGCCCGGTACAGGGACACCGATGGCACTCTGCACACTGGGTTTGAAGTGAGACTCAACACTTCCAAGGTTCCTTTTTTTTTTTGACACAGAGCATCAAACCTACCCAATCCCCATGCCCAATATCCAATTCTCACTAATTTCAATGTGGTGAATGATAATTAAGTGTCTAAAACTTACACACTGCCTTGTCTGTAGGCTCTATGTACTGACAGTAATCTCACCACATGTGCAGCCTCTCTAACATGTAATTAAGTCCTCTCATCCTAAGGAATTAAGGAATAAAATAAGGAAGTTTGCATGGGTTTGCTTGAAGGGTAAAATTAAGGCTGTCCATTGAAAACCTGAGAATTCCTGGAAGCCCTAGTAACATTTGTGTTCATGCTTAGCATATAGCTACACGTAATTTACATATTAAATTAGTAACTCTTGGGTTTCTCCTCCTTTTCTTTTAGATATACATTAAGTACAATGATTACCCCCTTTATCTGGTACCCATAGGGACGTGATCTTGAAATATAATAATGAAAAATGGCTGTTGGATATTATTAAATTCTTGGCATTATTGCATGCTACAGCTTTTGCTAAGTGCTGTTAAGAGATTTTTAAGGCTAGTTTATAATGCAATGAAATAGAATTTTAAGTATTTGTATATAAAATATACATAAAAATCCTCATCCTGTTCATCATCATTCACTTCCAGCCAGCACAGAAGGGGTGCAGGGCTGGTCCTTGAATCACCTGGGACAAAAACCATCTGGATTAGCTCCTGAAAACCACCCTGCCCACCTGCCAACAGGTGACCCCCAGGAAAGCCACCAGAGGCCCCCACAGGCAGCCAGCCCACCCCAGCCCACCTGATGTCCTTGATGGTGGCTCTCTTGAGGGGGTCCACCTGCAGCATGTGCATGAGGAGTGTGGCCACGGAGCGGTTGAGGTATTCAGGGATGTAAAACACTCCCCCACGGATCTTCTTGAACAGGGTGGGGACGTGCTCGTCATCAAAAGGCAGAGTGCCGCACAGGAGGGCATAGAGGATGACACCACAGCTCCAGATGTCCACCTCTGGGCCAGCATAGAGCCTGCATGAGGACAAGGACAGGAGAAAGCTGTCACCACCATCCTCCCCTCAGTCAGGGTGCAGGGTCTGTGTCACCCCATCCTCTCTTCAGTCAGGGTGCAGGTTCTGTGTCACCACCATCCTCTCCTCAGGCTCTGTGTCACCCCCATCCTCTCCTCAGGCTCTGTGTCACCCCCATCCTCTCCTCAGGCTCTGTGTCACCACCATCCTCTTCTCAGTCAGGGTGCAGGGTCTGTGTCACCCCATCCTCTCCTCAGTCAGGGTGCAGGTTCTGTGTCACCACCATCCTCCCCTCAGTCAGGGTGCAGGGTCTGTGTCACCCCATCCTCTCTTCAGTCAGAGTACAGGGTCTGTGTCACCCCATCCTCTCCTCAGGCTCTGTGTCACCCCCATCCTCTCCTCAGGCTCTGTGTCACCCCCACCTTCTCCTCAGGCTCTGTGTCACCCCATCCTCTCCTCAGTCAGGGTGTAGATGGGGGGACCCCCTGCCAGCTCCAGCAGGGACAGATCTCCAGCCCACACCAGGGCTGCTCACATGGCTCCCCCCCAAACCAAATGGGCCTCAGCCAAAAGTGCTCAGGGAAACGAATGGCAGGGCTGGCACTGGCTGCCCACATTCCTGTGTACAACCCTGCCTCCACCAAACTCTCCAAAAAGCCAAGCCTCACATTTCCAAGAGCCCTGCCAGGCTGTTTGCTCCTTTGCCCCAGCAATTTGTGTTCATTTAACATGGCAGATCAAGCAGCAACAGATAATTCTATCTCTGAGTGTTTATTTTTGGTGTGCTGGGATCTAAGTGCTCCTGCTTCCTACAAGCTGCCAAATGTGCTCTCTGCCATCACCAACTCAGGACACCCCAAATAATACAGCTTTGCTGCTCCTGCTCATCTCTTTTTGCTACATCTGATGCCTCCCCAGAGATTTTGGGAAGCAACACTCACCCTTGGGCTGTGAGGCCCAACCAAAATACAGAAGTTGAAATGCACCTACAGAAGTGTCTTCATGAAACCTCAGCATGCTGCACTTGCTCCTCCTGAAAAGCATCACTGCAGACCTATCAGTGTGGAGGAAATCACACTGGTCATGCAGGTGACCATTCTCTGAACACCCCCAAAACACTTGGTCTGCTTCTCCAAGGGTGAGAGTTTCCCCGCTGAGGCCAGGGACAGCAGCAAAGCCATTTTGTAAAGGCAGAGGCTCAGCTGGATGCCTCCTCAGCCCTGCCTCCATGCCCAACTCCCACAGGTCAGAAACCTGATTCTTTCACTGGTAAGAGCACTGCCTGAATAGTTTTTTGGACCTTTAAGCCCACATGAAATGCACTTTTATGGCTCTGAAGCCTGAGTTGTCACACTCTGCTGCTTTTGTGCTCTATCAGGGCAGGCAGCAGGAGCCAGGAGTCAGCTCCCCCCTGCCCCACAGAGCCACCAGCAGGGCAGGGAGGGTGGATGGTGCCTGTCCCCCCCAAATGCAGCTCTGAGAACGGGCCAGCTTGGCACATTGAGCAGGGCCATGAAACTCAGGCAGCCCTGAACCTGCAGGGGGGAGTGGTGAGGGAGGGATGCAGCTGCAGCCAGCCAAAAAGTGCAACATGTGGGCTTGGTTTTGGTTTTCATTCTTACTTATGTTGTCACTAAGCTGCATTGCCTGGACCCTTGGAACACTCGAGGACTAAATCCTCCTTGCTGATCTATCTTGTCTCCTATACAAATTGAAAAACACGTGTCTGGCCTCCACTGAGATGGAAATACTATTTTTTTGGCATCCCAGTAGTTTCTTGCTTTGTCCCCTTCTTGACAATGAGGGTTTACTTGGTTTCATTTCACACACGGAGCTGTAGTCACAACAGGTTTTTGGATGCTAGTCTAATTCCTAGGATGCTCTGCCAACACTTGCTCTGGTGTAAAGAGGGATAAAATAATCAAAATCACAGCAAACACATTCTGAACAAAATGTTCTATTTAAAAGCCACAGATATAGGCAAAAATACACTGGATTAGGAAAAGTAAAGCTCATGGCAAAGGGAAATCAAAATAAAATAGGAGCAGATAGTGAGATGAGCAGTTTGAAGGATCATTCAGAGGAGGGAAATTTGAAAATCTGTATTTGCCATCTTTGCTAAGGTATTACAGAGAGAATTAGGGCAAAATGTACATTCTATATAATTTCTGTTCCTGACAGCAAAATACAGGAGACAACATTTCTGTATCAACCCGTGGAAGTCCAATTCAGCCTTGTGGGGTGTGCCCAGCACTCCATGTGCTGTACAGATGTTTCATGCTGAGAGATGCAACCACAGAGGAGGTTTGTCAATTCAATGAATCAGCTCAAAACAAAGCTCTGAAGGTTGAACTGACTGCTACAGCCAAAACCCCAAGCTCAAGGAACCAGAAGACAAGTATTTTCTTTGCCAGTGTTGGGAAGGGATTAAAGGTCTTCCTGCTCCTTTTGTTAGTGAATGGTTTTCCTCGTTAACACCGTGTTTTATATTACAGGTGGGCAGGAGAGGAGGGGGTGGCCTGGAAAAGCCTTTCCACCTGGAACCTCAGTATTTGCATCCAAAGAGTCATTTTCACCCTCTTTAATTAGCAATATAAACAGTCAACATCTGGTATTAATAATTCCTCCAAAGTAAACACCTGTAGCAAAACATGGTTTGCTATTACAGCTACTGAGAAGTAAAATAAGCAAGAAAACCTTCAGATCTTTGCCAACAGATTCACCCAAACACAAAATCCAGGTTGGAAGGATTCAGCTGCTTTTACTAGACATGCAAAGCTGTTTCCAATACCAAGAACAAATTTAAACTCCATGTGCTCACATAGACTCTGGTGAGAAATGGAATGTCTTACCTCCCAGAGATGACTTCAGGGGCTGCATAATTTGGGGAACCACAGCTGGTACGTAGAAATTCACCATCTGACATCATGTTGGACAGTCCTAAAAAAACAAAATGCTTATTACACACTGATGTTTGATCTGAAGGTCCAGACATGCTGTGTGACATGTGTCACACAGAGGAAAGGCAGGGAAGCAGAGTGCGTTATTTGGAAGGGAACTGTTGATATAATTTAGATAGACTTCTCTGAACTGATTTGAAAATTATTACTTTTGTTATTATTGTTGTTGTTGTTGTTATTTTTGTTGGGTTGGGTTTTTTCCCACATCCAACCAAGAAATATTCACTCCAGGCTAATTTTGCTCCTCTAAGTTGCAAATCCCAGAGCACAGAGAGAAGAGACATAATTCATCCCAGAGCACTCACTTCATATGGCAACTGGGGCTGTGAAACGAGTAAATCTTCAGAAGGATTTACATTGCTAGAAAGGACTCACCAGGACAGAGTTGGTAGCCTGGGTATTTTAATGGATTTCAACCCCTAATACCACTTAGAGACTCCTGTTACTGCTGGTTGTAAAATGAACTGAGGCCATGAGCACATGGCCAAACAGAGGGAGAGCATGCACGAAAATAAGCACACACAGCCAGCTCACCCTGAATCAGCTGCACCCAGCCTGCCTCAAACACAAAGTAGGTAAATCTGATGTCGGGTGATTACACTAAAACACAGCAGAGATTTACAAATTCTCTGCTCCATTCTCAGTGCCACTACAGGAGCAGCCTGCAGCAGGTAATCCCTGCTGCTGCAGGAAGGGCAGTGTTTGTGAGTGTGGGATTTCCAGGTGGCTGGGGCAGCAGGCTCTGCTGCTCCCTGGCCACACTCCAGTGCCTCTGGAATGCTGCTGGGCACATTCACATACCAAAATCAGCTATCTTTGCATTCATGTGTGCATCCAGCAGCACGTTCTCTGGCTTCAGGTCCCTGTGCACCACCATGTGCCTGTGGCAGTAATCCACTGCAGACAGGATCTGCTGGAAAAGGCGTCGAGCTTCTGCCTCCTCGACCTGTGGGCACAGCAGAGGGAACAGCGCTGGGGCTTGGTGTGCACTCAGGCAGGGAAGGTTGCACTTAGCAGAGAGCCAAAAAAGCTTCCAGAGTGCAGAGGGAAAATCTCAGAGTGCCTGAGAGCAGAAGCAGCAAATAAAGCAGATTTCTCACCCTTGTATTCTACAATGTGCCAGAGTTTGAAAATGATACAGCCCCGAGATGAAAGGTGAGACCTCGGTTCAGCTGAGATGTCAACAAGAATTTAAAGGTGGCACCTATCAGACAGTGGCCTGCTGTCCCAGTGGGACTGGTACAGATCCAGGCTGGACAAAACACCACAGAGGACGTTGCTGGGAGCAATTCCTTGTGGACTTCCTCTGGAAGCAACAGGTGAAGCTGGAATATCGTGGTGATTTTAATTAAAGTTGTATGAGCTATATCAGAGAAACTATATTTTCAATTATTATTTTACTGTTGAATTCCAAAAGATTCCCTCCATGAAAAACTGAGTTTATCAGAAAAGATCCAAATCAGCCACTGAAAAGATCTAGATGGGTAACATGTGTGAGAAATGAGAACTGTACATAGGAAAGAAAACTGAGCCAGCTCCATTGACCACTACACTAATCTAACCTAATCTTCAGTAAATGTATTGATTTTATAGCACAGAGAGGGAACATGTGATGGGCTGATCCTTCACCTGAACCCTTTTCCTGGATGTCCACTTTGGCCCATTTTTACCTCCTTGCCCTGCAACTGCTCCATGGGGCAGACACCAGCGATTTTCCTTCTAACCAAAATCTCACATTTCACAGGTGATTTATACCCAGTGGGACTGCTGGCATTTGAAAATGTTGCTCAGATAAGCCACATCCTTGAAAAGCCTTCAAAGAGCCTGACATGGAACCAAGAGGGGGCTCTGGGAGAGGTGAATGACAGGAGTGGAGACCACACCAAGTGGTCTTCCCCCTCCCATGCCATAAATTTGCTGCTGATCGTGGGGGTTTTGAGAGGCAACCTATAGCTAAAAATCACAAAAATAAGCCAGTTTTCCAAATATTTGCCCTAAGCAACACGTTACCTTGGATATTTTGGTTTGAGGGTCAAAAATACACCAGAGAACTCTGCGAAAAATCACACGCAAGTTTTGTGCGAGCCAGTACGAGACACCCCAGATGGGGTTGCTGTGAAGCAACTTCTATTTTGGGCCTTAACCTTAACTGTGCTCCCTTGAGCAGTGATTTTGCTCCTGAACACCCCCCTCTTCCCACACATGTGCTGGGGCTGGCTCGGGACTGGCACTTACACGTCCGTGCTTACAGATGTAATCAAACAATTCCCCCCCGGACACGTATTCCATGACCATGAAGAAGTCTGTTGGTGTGCTGATGACCTGGTACCTTCAAAAACACAAGCAGATTTAAAAAAAAAAAAAAATACATCATTAGGAACAGGGAAAGGCTTTTAAACAGATTATTAATTCCACATCAACACTTCAAATAAGGATTTGTTTGGATCTTGCATTTCTAACAGCTTTCCACTTCTGAAAAGCTGTCTCTCGTTTCCAGTATACTCTTTCACTTGTCTGTGGAAGGACCTCTTTTCCAGACCTATGATCTTCCTTCAGCCCTTTAAATAATCCTCTGAAATATCTGCCAGGCAATCTTACCACATTTAGGACTGCCCTGACTTTCAAATTTCCATTTTGGGTAAGATCTGCAACAACAGCTTTAGAAATGAAGTCCTGGCTAGCTGAGGGCAAGGAGAGGATCCATCTGGTCTCCCTCATATCAAGATAAAAAAGAGATAAAGAGCTCTAGGCACTAGAGAGAACTTCCTCTGGACAGGTACAGAAACAAAAAGGAGACCCCCTGAAGTTATTTTTCAAATATTAAATCTCTCTAGAATGGGGGGAAATCCTTCTAGAATGGAGGGAAAAACCCAGGGTATCACCTTCAACTTGCAGATTTATTCTCCATTTTCCTTCAAAATGATCCCTGAGTGCTGCAAAGACATTTCAGTGTCCCAGCTGGAACAAACTGCCAGTGATCACTGAGGTCAATGCAGCCCCAGGAATTCACAGCAGCACCAGCTGGGACCTCCCTCTCTTTTATTTCAGATTCATTGATTTGTTGCTGTTGTTTTGGGGTTTTTTTTTTCATATGAATTTCATTACTTTTTACAGGACTGTAATTTGAAGCAAAGAGATTTCAGCAATTTTTAAGAGGGTGGCAAGGGAATGTGGGATACTCCCATAAAAATCAACACCATCAACCTCATTTTTCTGAAGAGCTTTGGACCCAGACATCTAAGCTACTGTTAATTGCCCCAATATTTCTTTTATATACATTAAAAATCTTATTGAAAGAGGTTTTTGTGCCCCAGTCTCCTCACATCTTTATCACTGTATTTCATGAATGCAACATGTATCACAGGACACAGATATTGTCAAACTGGATTTAATTTTTACTGCTTTGACAAATGTGTGAACAGGATTTGACTTGCAGGATGCTGGGCACACAGCTGAGGAGTCTTGCTGGCGCTTTTTTCATGAAATAATACCAATCTGTTCTCCAATAAATCCATGGAACTGTGAAGTTACTCTAAAGTCAACAGTTGCTGCACGGTTAGTTATTTAACTGTAGAGAGAATTTGTTTTCCCTTGCCTCTAAGTCCCAGGTATTTGCTATATCTCATGCCAGTTTTAAGGCTGACCTAAATGTCAACTTACCCTTGCAGTTACCATTCAACAGCTTTCTTTTATAGGAATGCCAAAGATATTATCGAGTGCCTCATTAATGTGGGCTGGCTGCACAAGCTGGGGATTGAGCAGGAATCCCAGAGGCTGCAGTGCAGGTGCTGATTTACGACCCCAACTCAGGTTCATCAAAGTGGAGACTTTCAAAACTTATGTCTGAATAATAAATTTTGAAAGAAGAAGAAGAAAAAAAATGTTCTTTTAAGCTCTGGCTAATCAGTGCATTAAAACATAAATCCTATTGAGTGGAGGCCAAGGTTGCACTCTCAGAGCCTGACCATGCTGCAGTTCATGGAATCATGGAATGGTTTGGGTTGGAAGGGACATTAAAGACCATCCAATTCCAACCCCTGCCATGGGCAGGGACACCTTCCACTGTCCCAGGTGGTTTAAAGTCCCATCCAAACCTTGCCTTGAACGCTTCCAATGATGGGGAAGCTTCTCTGGGAAATCTGTGCCAGTGGATCGCCTAACACACAAAAACTTGACCAAACCCAATTTTGAGTGCCCTAATCCACCTCCTGAAGGCCAGCCAGCTGTGTGTGAGAGGTCTCTGTGCAGAGAGGAGCAGCTGCACACGTGGCAGGGAGGGTACTCACAGTTTGATAATGTGAGGGTGCCGGAAGAGTTTCAGGTTTTGGATTTCTCGTTTGATCTTCCCCACCACATCCAGGCTGCGGATTTTCTGCCTGTTCAGTATTTTCACTGCCACTTTGTGCCCTGTCAGCTGGTGCTCACCAACTATTAGAGAGAGAGAGAGCATTGCAAAGTCACTAAACAGTGCAGCAGGGTTCACACAAAGCAGCTTGGGGCACTGTAAGCAAAAAGCCACTTCTGAAGGGGAAAAAAGCAGAAGATGAGGGTGTGAAATATTTTAAAGTTTTTGTCTCCTCACTGTTTTCCCAGTGGAGTCATAGAAGGCAGAAGAGAGGGGACTTATCTGCCAAAAGCACTCCACTAAATAAGAGTGAGTTGCTGGAGGAGGTCATACCCCAAGCTAATTTGCAAGGATTTATAGCATGTAAAAGCTATAATAATCAGAAACAGATATATTTAAATGGCAGAGGAGAATCTCCACCATAACACACTGGTAGACAAAATCCTTCATAAACCCAGCCTTAAAACTAGACCATCACACTTCTTTTTTTTTAAAAATGGTATGGGGATTTTCCTTGCCCAAAATAGGACTGCAGGATTTGCATTACTAAAATGAATTTCTATTTATACTTCCCCCAGCGTGCTTCTTGCTTTGATGACAAGCTGCAGGAACACTGCTGGACTGCAGGAGCAAACTCTGCTTTTAGGAAGGATGCAAACTCTAATATGGGTTTTTTTTAAAAATGCACTTGGTGCATTGAGATGCTGATGTTTATCTCCTGTGTTCAGGGAAAAATCATACCCATAAACTGGGAGGAGCAGCGCCACTGTCACTGGGGGAATTGTAATTAATGATGTGAAACTAATTCAGCGTGGGATCCATTTGTTATCAATAAACAAACCACACACAAAAAAAAACTCCCAGGAAGCAAGATTTATATTGAAATAGCAAGATTTATATTGAAACTGAGAGCAGAAAGAGCTTAAAACGTGGGGTTTATACCCAAAAAGGGTTCTCAGAACGAGCTGCCCCTTCTCAGCATTTTCCAACATGATATTCAACAGTGACACACGGATGGTTTCCTAAAGCCTGCACAGAAAAACCTGCTTACAGTAAATATTTGTGCTCTCTAATTACCAGCATCACCCTTCCAGTGCAAGGAGTTAATTATTGCCAGCAAACCTTGTTATTACATTATTAGAGCCTGTAATTTTGGCAGCCCTAATGAGCTGATCAGAAGCACCCGGGGTGAGCAGGAGGTGTGAGAAGGGCAGGGCAGCAGCACTCAGGGCACACCAGGTCACTATTATTAGCCACCAGATAAGACCTGCCAGAGATTCTTTCCTCAAGAAGAGCATCCTAAAAATAAAACACTTTACCGCCCTTGAAAATTAAAGCACCACTTTGCATGTCCATTTTATTCCTCGTAATACTTAAAAGTACTAGATGGTGGAATGAAAATAAACTCAGCTTTGCAGCAGAGATGCAATTTAGGGATTAGCTGAGGGCTGGAGGAGGCAGATAATTCCTCAGAGGGCTGTAAATAGTCCAGGGAGGCATTTTCCCTGGTGAATCCTCAGGGAGAGGAGAGCAGGGCAGCGCTGCAGGGAGGTAAAGCAAAGTTTTTTCACTGAACTAGGAGGAAAACCCTGATTTCTACCACCCTTTGTTTCAGGACAACGCTCTCTGGCCTTGCCTCAGCATATGCTTTGAAATTTTTTATTATACACTAGGGAGAAAAAAAAAAAAGGCCATGCCCAGAATGAATAATGATTGTTTTTAATACTATTGCCAAATAGTTCATCCCCTTTGCCATCTGTGACAAACAATGTGTAACTCTGCAAAGGTTTGCTAGCACAAACACATTAATAATTAAAAATAAACAGCCTATTTTGTAATCCATCTTTTGCTTACAGTAAGCATTGGATACAGAGATATTATTGTTTCTGTCCCCAGTGACTTGTTGAGCCTCCTTGAACTCGGTGAGAGATAGAGAGACAAAGAGGGAACACAATCTCCTGTGTGGTGGGAGACTCTCAAGCCTTTGAGGGCTCTCTGGACTGCAGGAATTCAGACACGGGCAGTATGAAGAGCCCTCCCTCTGCTCACAGAGCCACCGAAGCCCAGGTTCATCCCAGAAGTGAGGGGCAGGTCCCAGGTCTCCCCCAGGCCTGGCAGAGGATCCTCACCCCAAGGTGAGGACACCTCCTTCCCTCCCACTGCCTCCCCAGATTCAGAAAGTGGAAAGGGGACTCTTGACATTTGCTTATTTTTATAAAAGGGAGAAAAAAAAAAAGAGGAGGAATAGTGATTATAGCACCATGAGCACAGATAATAAACAAACAAACCCCTTGACAGCATGGATTTCTGCATCACTTTCTTTATCCTACCAGCTCAGGCAGCACAAGCAGTCAACATCTTTGCAAATGCTTCAGGGCAATGTAGGAGCTCTGTGGAGGGGTGAGGAAACTCCTTCCCTATCAGCTCTGCTGGCCCTTATCTCAGCCCAAAGTGAACAATGAAATCCATCCCAAGCATATATTTAGCAATGCTGTGTTAATTCTGCTTGTGTGTTGTCTCAGCCTCTCCCTGTCCTTCCTCCTCTCAGTCTCCTTTAGTTTATCTTCCCTCTGACACCAAGTTTGTCTTTCAGCAGCAATGCCACAGTGCCTGGGAAAAAATGGGATCTGATCCCAACTGGAGCCCATGGAGGTGACACAAACACAACCCAAGCCCTCAAGGGACCACAAATCCGTCACTTTTGTGGCAAACAAGCCAGGCAAAGGAGCCACCAAGGATGCCACGGGCAGCATCGCACAGGGAAAATATCTGGGTTACTACTGTGAACCTCACTGTGGTCACAGCAGAGCTTTTGGGGACCCAAAAAGCTTTTGGGGACCCACAGGGTGGGACAAGCCCACAGCAAGCACAATTTGTCTCATCTGTTCCTGCCAATCCCCTGGGAAGGAGATGCCACCTCCTTCCTCCAAGGCTCTGCTAAACTCCCAAATCCAAGACCTCCACAGTTCTATTTCTGCAAATTATTCTGATTTTCTGCAAATTAGATTTTTTTTTTCCCTGCAAATAATTCTATTTTCTGCAAATTATCTTTGGCCTGGAGGACAGGGAAAATAACAACATTTGGTAAAAATGCTGTGTGGTAACTTCAAGTCTTGACATGACACCTCCTGTCCATCCACCACATCAGCTCCTGCCACCTTCCTCTCTTCTAACAGAGGCTGGGTCCTCATCCCCACTTCCAGATGGAATTTCAGTGTTAGCACCAAAACTCTGCCCTCAGCTGCCAGCCTCTTTGCTCCCCTCCATGCCTTCAGTGGACTTTCTGTAAATGAGATCAAGAAACTGAATGGGCTTAAAACAAAACAGTTTCTTGCAGTGTTCAGCCAGTTTTTAGGAGGATGACCCAGGCAGTCAGGGACTTTTTCTGTCGTGTCTCTGGCTCCTGATGGCTCAAAATGACTCCTCTCCTCCAGCCATGGGTCGAAACCCTGGTTTGTACCCCATGTCACTAAATCCTCCCTTTTATTGCCATTTCTTATGTCCCTAATAACAATAATCCTGAACAACTGTAAATTATGATTTCCTAACTTTGACGAGTAAGGCAACAAAAAGCACCAAACCAAACCTTGTGCAAGGCAGAATTTGAAGAAAACACATCAGCAACAAGAAATGTCACTGATGGCACCTGACTTCTTCCTGAAACAGCAATTATTATACCCAATACAATGCTTGAATCTATCAACAAAAACCCCTACTTTTCTCAGGTGAATACAAGTTTTTCTAAAACTCATTCGATTAAAATGCTGTAATTCTATATAAATGGGAGATTCCATTTCTTCATTTCAGTTCCTAGTCTCAAACACAAACCTCACCTGTCAGTTGTAAGCAAAGTATTAAGGGAAAAAAAAACATACAAAGGGTACCAGTCACCTATAAAGGATTTTGAGCTAGGAAATCTCTTTTATGTTATTTGAAATATTTCTTTGGAAAACGTCTGTTTTTACCACACTCGGGTCATATGTGGGGTAGGGGGTATTTGTGCTAGTTTAGGGAAAAAAAGGGTATTGTTGGCAAGTTTAAATTGGTCTGCAAGGAAAAAACCTGCCTTTGGAGCAGTTTTGGGGTCTGCTACTACACACGAGTGATTTAAATGGTCCTTACTGTTAGAAGTATTTATTCTGATAATTCTTTAGACAGTAAATTTGTGGTTTGGGATTATACACAGCAATATATTTTTAGGGGCGTGATTAATGGCCACAGGTGGACTTAGCTGCAGTGGTTGTGGTGGTTTCTTTCATCTGCTGTCAATTTGGGTTTATTTTAAAACTGGGGGCAGGCACAGCACCCCCTTTGCTCAGCCACATCCCAGTGGGGTGAGGGGACACTGAGCTGCTCCCCCAGCTCATGCTAAACCAAATTCCAACGGGGAAACACAGCTTAGACACTGAATTTTGTTGGTTTTCTGGTTTTTTTAGTGTCTTGTTTAAAAACTGAAATTTGCACGTAATGGCAGAATCCACAGGGAAAAAAAGAAATACAAATATTTGCAAACCTCAGAGCCAGGTAAAGCAAAGCCCTCAGGATGTGAGCTGGCTGCTCTGGCATGGCTGGACAAGGAATCCCTGTGTGGAGCCCCGATCCTGCAATCCTGGAACAGTTTGGAATGGAAGAGACCTTAAAGTTCATCTCATCCCTCCTCCTGCCATGGGCAGGGACACCTCTGACTACCCCAGGCTGCTCCAAGCCCCATCCAGCCTGGCTCTGAACACTTCCAAGGATGGGGCAGCCACAGCTCCTCTGGGCAACCTGTGCCAGAGCCTCCTCACCTGCACAATTTCTCATTTTGAGACAATTTCAAATTTTGAGGCACTCTAATGACGCATAATGCCTCTTATTTGCAGGTAGTTGATAATTAATTCGTTTAAAAATGGAATTTGCAAACTGGAAGCCTTTTTGAGAGAAGCGCTTGATTAAGTTATTACAATGGAATCTTCATGCAACTTGGTCCACGAGGATTAAGGATGACAAAATATATTTATATGAATAAAATACTGATTTCATTGATGATGATAATGCTGAGACTAATAGACTTAATAATTATTTACAACACAACAGAGATAGTTATAACTAGTAGTTATTACTATTACTAGTAGTTTCTGTTGGGAACAATTTCTCCCCAACATTTCATCTAACCCTGCCTTCTGTCAGCACCAAGCCATTCCCTCTGCCCCACCACTCCACGCCCTGCCAGAAGTCCCTCTCCAGCTCTGTCGCAGCCCCTTTAGGCACTGGAAGGTGCTCTCAGGTCTCTCTGGAGCCTTCCCTTCCCCAGGTGCAGGCGCAGCCCGTCCATCCCTGCCCGCCCGGCCCCTCCATCCCGCGGGGCGATGCTCGGAGCGCGGCGGGGCAGCACCACGAACCGCCTCGGTTCTGGCTCCAGGAGCACCCCGGAGCACCTGCGGGCCCTGGCAAGGACGGCAGCGCATTCCCGGCACGGAGGGGCAGGATGCCGGTGCGCCTCCAGCCTGCCCAGCACCTCCCTCCGAGCGCGGCAGCCAAGTTCGGGTGGGTGCTGCTCGCAGCACGGGCTCCGGGGGCTGTGACAGCACCGAGGGGCCAGCGCTGCATCTCCCACAGCCCCGAGCACCGAGGGGCCAGCGCTGCATCTCCCACAGCCCCGAGCACCGAGGGGCCAGCGCTGCATCTCCCACCGCCCCGAGCACCGAGGGGCGAGCGCTGCATCTCCCACAGCCCCGAGCACCGAGGGGCCAGCGCTGCATCCCCCATAGCCCCGAGCACCGGGGGGCCAGCGCTGCATCCCCCACAGCCCCGAGCACCGAGGGGCCAGCGCTGCATCTCCCACAGCCCCGAGCACCGAGGGGCCAGCGCTGCATCTCCCACAGCCCCGAGCACCGAGGGGCCAGCGCTGCATCTCCCACAGCCCCGAGCACCGAGGGGCGAGCGCTGCATCTCCCACAGCCCGGAGCACCGAGGGGCCAGCGCTGCATCTCCCACAGCCCGGAGCACCGAGGGGCCAGCGCTGCATCTCCCACAGCCCCGAGCACCGGGGGGCCAGCGCTGCATCTCCCACCGCCCGCCCGCCACCGCCGCATCCCCGCCCGTGCGCCCCGGGCACGGCTCCGCCAGCCGCTCCCCCCGGGATGCCGCCCAGGCAGCGGAGCCCAGGGAAGGCAGCGGAGCCCAGGGAAGGCAGCGGAGCCCAGGGAAGGCAGCGATGCCGGCGCGGAGGCCGCGGGAGCGGGAGGAGGGAGGCGGCGGCGAGGGGCGCTCCCGGCCCGGCCCGGCCCCGCCCGCGGCCGCGGTACTCAGCTCTTGACTTTGCCGAAGGTGCCGACCCCCAGCGTGTCCCCCAGCACGTAGTGGCCGATCTTCACCCGCCCATCGTGCTTCTGCTTCTCGGCCATGTTCGCCCCCCGCCGCCGGACCACAATGCACAGGGCCGGGCCGGCGGGGCGGGGAGCGGCGCCGAGCGGAGCGCGGCGGGCCCGGCCCGGGGGCGGGGAGCGCCCGGCGCCGCCAGGTGCGGCCGGCGGGGAGGGCACGGACAGCGCCCGCCGCGGGGACACCTGCGGGACACACCCACCGGGGGCGGCACCTGCCGGGGCAACGCCCTCCGCGGGTGGCACCGCTCGGGGCGCGTTCTCCGTGGCCACGCACCTGCCGGGGGTGGCGTAGCATCCTTTAGAGAGGCACCTGCCGGGGGTGACACTCCTCCGGTGACACTGTTCAGAGGGCACATTGTCTATTGCCGTGTACCTGCCGGGGGTGACACTGTTCAGAGGGTACATTGTCTATTGTCATGCACCTGCCGGGGGTGACATGGCATCCTTTCAGAGAGGCACCTGCCGAGGGTGACACTCCTCCGGTGACACTGTTCAGAGGGCACATTGTCTATTGCCATGTACCTGCCGGGGGTGACACTGTTCAGAGGGTATATTCTCTATTGCCATGTACCTGCCGGGGGTGACATCTTCCCCGAGTGACACTGTACTCAAGGTACATTCTCTATTGCCGTGCACCGGCCGGGGGTGACATCCTTTTGGAGAAGCACCTGCCAGGGTGTGACGCTCCTCCAGGGACACTGTTCAGGGGGTACACGATCTGTGACACGCAACTGCCTGGGGGTTACACCTTCTCCTGGTGACACTGTACTCAGGGTACATTCTCTATTGCCGTGCACCTGCCGGGGGTGACATCCTTTTGGAGAGGCATCTGCTGAGGGGTGACACCCTCCCCGGGTGACACTGTTCAGAGGGTACATTCTCTATTGTCACACACCTGCCTGGGGGTGATGCCCTCCCCGGGTGACACTGTTCAGAGGGTACATTCTCTATTGTCACACACCTGCCTGGGGGTGATGCCCTCCCCGGGTGACACTGTTCAGAAGGTACATTCTCTATTGTCACACACCTGCCTGGGGGTGATGCCCTCCCCGGGTGACACTGTTCAGAAGGTACATTCTCTATTGTCACACACCTGCCTGGGGTGACAGCCCTTGGGAGCAGCATCTGCCACAAGGGACATCATCCTCCGGTGGCACTGTCCTCTGTGTGCACCTTCAATTGCCATGCACCTGCCTGGGGGTGACAGCCTCCTTTGGTGGCACTGTGCTCGGGGTGCACCCTCCCTACGTGCAGTGACACCCTCCCTGGCTAAAACATAAACTCTGTCTGGACCACATGAATTGTTTACATTAAAAAAAAAAATGTATGTTCATCCCAAAAAACCAGCATGATTGAACACCAAAATCGGCACCTAGCCATTCTGGAAAGCGGTCCTGCCACATTCTAATAGTGTTAATTTGTAGCTCTTTGTTTCTCATTCAGCTGCACGAAGTAGCAGAAGGCAGTCACAAATGCAATCTGTGCTCCAAGGTAATAAGGAGCTGTTTGGGAAGCTGGAACAGTGTGTGTAAACACAGGGTCCCTGATAAAATAATGACCAGCCTATGCAACTGTGCTATCAAAAATAATAAAACAGCAGCTTAATTCAAGAAATCCAATAACATAAATAACTAAAATAACAAGCTGGGGGTAGAACAGAAAGGTTGCTGTAACACCAAACCGTTTATAGGATAATGAAACCATCTCTGTTCAACCAGAACAACTGATGTACACGAAGGCATAAGAGAAACAGCATTTACAAACAGCAAACTCTGGGTAAGATACAATGCTACAATCTCCTGGAATGCCTGAGAAAGCTCTGCCTTCTCCAGGCAGCTGCAAAGCCGTCAGCCCGTGCAAACCTCTACCCTGCAAGCTCTGGGCAGCTCTGCTCTGCCTTTGGGGTTTGTTTGATCTCCCCTTCCAGTCCCGGCAAGCCCTGGCTCTGCCTGAATGAAACACCACACAAAGAGGTGTGAGCTCGAGCGGTGTTTGTTTAATGGTTAAACTAATATGTTTAACAAGAGCTGCTGCATGGAGATGCACTGTTCTGCTGTCCTGCTCGTTTCCTGAAAGCTGAAAATGAGAGATTTTTCACTAAATCTCAGAGCAAGCTGATGCCCTGAGTGTTTCCACCGCCTCTTGACACACACAGGAGCTCTCTATTAGAAACATCAAACTATATTAATCAGTTTTTTAACTGACAGGATATATTTGGGGGGCTCAAGGTTTGCAGGAGACTCACAGAAAGGCTTTGCTTGGCAGCAAGGATGTCCCCAGGTGGGTCAGTGCCTTCCACCCTCTCCACTGCTGCTGGGAGCTGAGAGCAGAGCCTGGGATGCTCCTGGAAAGCAGCGCCAGGGCTCAGCCTTGAGAAGGTTTGCTTAATTTCCCTCTGGCTTTTGAGAACCTACATTTATGTGTGTGTATGTGTACCATGGGCTCCTCACTTGCAGACACGGGGGAAGGGAGCTGTGCTGGCAGGCAGGAGCTGGAGGGTCTCAGGAAAAGGCTGGGTGGGGCGTGTTGCTAGGAGATGGAGACTCCAGTCTGGCAAAGTGGCGCTTTTATTTTTGGTGCAGATCACACAAAATGGTATTTGACTGTGAAGCAGGGTAGAAATCTCTTCTCCCTGCTTGCATTCATCTCTGAGGGATCTGTTTTGTGTAGTAGCGTTGCAGCTCATTTAAAACACAAATCAAATGTAGACTGGATGGTGTTCAGTCCAGCTGGAGGCTGGGTGTTTACAATGTCTGAGAATCTTTTCTTTTTCTATTTTCTTTTCCCTGCTCATTGAGAAATCCCTTGTGTGAGCAGCAGGATATGTGTCTCTCTTTAGGGGAGGGCATCCCCACATGCCTCTGGTTCCTTTGTGGCTGGTTGTCTCTTGTTTTTTTCAGTCACTGTGAGTTAGCAGTTGGGTTTTCTGGATTTGGGCTTATTAAATCCATCCTGCCAGGGCTTGTTCTCCCTTCCTTTGGTGCCTGTGTCTCTTGTTATACCAGGAGCCCCCATCCCAGCTGGCTGCATGTCCACCCTCCTCACAGACAGGGACTGTGCCATGGCACAGGGAAAGCTGCCATGGAATACCTGGCCCTTCCCTCTCCCTGGTCTGCTGCCAGGGCTGGATTTACAGGAGAAATTAGGTCTCAGTGCTAAAATGTGAGATTTTTTTGCACCCTTTTGTGGGATGCAGGAGTCCTGGGCAGAACACAGGTGGGTCCCTTGCAGCTCCCACAGAGTCTTTGGCTCGTGCTCACATTGTGCTGGTGGCTCCTCTCAGGCACCAAACTGCTTTCACTGGATATTCAAAGGGAATTTTTTTGGAAATGCAGGGCTAAGCAGCAGGATGCTGAAGGGCTGGGAGGGCACCAAGGAAAAGCTGGGTGCTGCCTTCTGCAACACTTGGCTTTAGTCACCATTTGGTATGGGTCCAGAACCTGCAGAAGGATTTGTAGGTGAACATCTCCAGCTGTGTCCAGCCTCCCCCCTCACACCCTGCCCCTGTCACCACATTTGGGTGCTGTATTTTTCCAGTTCGATGTGACCAAAAAAAAAATGCCAGGGATGCTGTGCATCTGTTAACACAAAAGCTCAACTTCTGGGGCATGCTATCCAACCCTTGTAAGTGTTCTAAATCTGTGGATTTTCAGTAGGATTTGCATTCCCAGTCTGTTTCAGGAGAGATAGTTAATGAGATAATGCAGCAGTGGGTAAACTGTGACACGTGAAATGGGATTTTTTGAATGTTGGAGAAACTGCATGCATCAGAGGCAGCTTATGCACATCAGATTTGTAACCAAGCAATTCCCATTTATATTATGTAAGTGATGCCATTTATCAAGCCCCATGTAGCAGGCAAGAGCAGATGTTGAACCATTTGCGCTACAGTGTTGGAAATTAACTTTTCTGGGGGTTATTAAAATTATTGGTTATTCAAACACAATCTTGTGAGTGTAATATAATGGAACAACAAACAGCATTACTCAAAAAATGTAATTGGTGTGGGTCCAGAACCTATTATGGCCACTTGTTGGTGTTGGGTGAAAATCTGTGTGGCAATATGTGATGCTCTGGTGGGGATGCGAGCTGAAAACTCTGTTTTCAGAGAGGGGAAGGAGGGTGGCATTTCTTGCATTGAAAATAGGACATTTTAAGCATGCACATGATAAACAGCCAGTTCATGAGGAGGCTGCTGAGGAGACACTGCCTGCCTGTGCAGGCACTGGGTGCACAACACTCTAACCAGCAGCAAGGGAAGGACATTATTTCTGAGAGGATTACTCCTACATGAGAATGAGACTTCTGGATAAGATTTTATTAAGGGCACAAATGAGTAATTGGATTCCTCAGCCCATTAGAATGTAACAGTAATGAATTCCTGCTATCTTTTTATATGCCCTGTGATTAGTGTGATGGTTTGGTTGGGGGTTATTTTTAAAGCAGATAGTTGTGGTTTGGGCTCTGTGATCCTAGAGGTCTTTTCCAACTTAAAAAAATTCTATGATTCTCTATGCACTAATCCCTTTTGTGCAATCATGCAATCAATCTTTTAGGCTTTGTCCACAAATATGAAACCCAATATGAGGTGTGAGGTGAGCTATACGGAAAGGTCAGGGTGTATTCTTTTATTTTCATGCTGGTTTACCCTCCTTTTCTTTACAAGTTGTGGGCAGTCCAGTTCCTACAGAAACTTTGTAGCCTCAGCAGCAAATTCTGGAAGACAACTTTCAGCTGGGTGAAGGCAAAATCAGTGACTGTGAGCTCCTTGTAGCAGCAGTTTTTTCCCAGTGGCTTGCCAAGTTTGTTTTCTTTTAGGGCATAATCTGTGAGATAATCCCAGCTCCTCTGGGAAAGCACTTGCTGCTGAGGAGGAGTTTGAAGTTTATCCTCACCCTTCACTTTGCAGCCATGAGCATCTATCCCAGGGACAGACTGAGGAAGAGTTTAGGCCTGTGCAGTAGATCCAGCCTTTTTTGACCTTGATATGAAACGCTGTTTAAAGATCTGTGACCTTGCAGCCTCAGTCCACTATTTCCTTGCCCCATCTGAAGCATTTTCTGTATCCACCAGGGAGGAGCAGCATGTTCTCCACGTTCACAATGACCAGGACAAGAATAGGGCTAAAATTAAACCACACACAGATGGTGTGAAATGAAGAAATGCTTGGAGCGAGGCTTACTGGAGTGTCAGGATCTGCTATTTGGATGGGGCTGTGGTGTGCAGATGTTCCTGCCTGGGGTGGAGGGATGCTGTGAGCTCAGTCCCTGCACGTCCAGTGCCTGCTTCCTGTCTCAGCCAGGACCTCAGGATTTGGGTTCAACCCCTCTGGGATGCTGGGAAAGCTGTCAAGGGTTACGTGCAGTTAAGGGTTGGAGTGCCCAAAGTAGGAGAAATGGAGCTGAGCTGAAGTAAGAAAATCCCCATCCAAACCTCCCACTTGGCTGCTGCCAAGCCCTAATCTTTAAGTGGCTTTTATTTTATTTTTGCTTTCAAGCTCCCTACCTGGGAATCTGCCAAAAGTTAGACCTCTGATTAACCCAAACTGCTCTGCTTTTAACAGGGCTGAGCTGTGAGGTCACTAAGCCCAGAATAACCCATGGGGCTGATATTCCTCTGCATCTTAGGAGCATCTTCAGTGCCTTGTGCTACCTGCAGCTCAGGACTAAGCTTTACCTGGGGGAAATCAGGAGTTCTAGTTCCCATTTCCAGTTGTGTCAACATATCACCTTCAATCACCATTTTTTAAGCAAACCTGGGTATTATATTATTTTTATTTAGCCCTCAATCTGTCTGTGTTTCAGTTCCCCATCCTCGTAACTCATTCCTCCTCCCCTCCTGTGTCTGAGAGGGCATTTTAGGCTGGAAACTCTCAGACCTGCTCTGAAAAATGTCAGTATTTATGGCAGGGCATTACACTCGGTGGCAGGCTGTGAGTATGATGGGTTGACTGTACCTTTGACAGATTTGTCCCCGCTGTTGTCCCTGGGCCGGGCTGTAGCACATAGTCCTGTTTGTGTGTGTGTGTGTGTTTTTAATAACCGTGCTGTTTTCACTGAAATGCCTCCCTCTCCCTGGCCCTGGCACTCTCAGGGAATCACTCTCGCCCTCTCTCATCACAGTGGCAAACTGAGAAAGGTTTCCTTTAGTCAGCTGGGGGAGAGGAGGAGGATTTATGAATCGGAGAAACACATTCCTGATGCGGAATAGGCACATTCCCCCTGCCCCCCACCCCGCTGCCCCCCGCTCAATAAAAGCACCATTTGTGTGGCAAATAGCCAAGGGTTTTATGAATACAGCTCTTACTTTCCCCAGCTGCTAGGAACCTTTCTCAAATATGAATTAAAATAAAAAGCCTTGCTAGACACTTTTAGCGCTCATAATTCTGCTATTTTGGGTCTGCGGTGGGGAGTTCTTGCATCAGAAATCTTGGTTGGAGAGGCTTGAGTGGCTTCTTTCAAATATTATTAAATTGAAAAAAAAATCTGGAAGATGTATGACTTTAAATAATCTCCCACATTATAAGGATCATCGGGAACTCGATGTGATTATGTCCCTAGATTTGATGCTTCTCTCGCTGTTATGGCTGTGAAATTCTGCCTCTGATATTTTATGGAGGCTTCCCCTTCCTTCAGAAGCCATTGGGGTGAGTTCTTGAGGAACTGGTCCAGTTGAGATTAAGTACTTTAATAAAGAAACTACTGGGGAAAAAAGGCTGAGAGATTCCATGCATAAGAACATCCTGCAGGTCTTAAGAAAAGCATTTTAGGTTCCATGACGGGAATGAGTTTTGGTAGGAGCTGTGGGAAACCACAGTAGCATTAGCAAGACGGTTGATGAAAAATCAAATTCAAAATCCGTTTCTGACAGCAGAACTTTTCCCCCTCCTCCTGAATATATACTTTTGAGAGAGCAGCCTGAATAACCTTTGGATATCCACAGTCAGTGACAGGGGGATCACCTTCCAGGAGGGAAGGGGCTCACACTGTGGCCACGGGCTCATCAGGACCTTCCCAAACACTTTGTGCATCTGTATTCCAGCCATGTGGCAGCCAGCAAGGCAGGGAAAAAAGTCTGGACAAATATAAAATCTCACTCACTCAGATTTTGAACATGAATCAAGAAAATGTGTCCGGGGAGTGGAATCTAGCTGTGTGTAGGTTGCAGTGGCATGAAGATGGAGTGGGTGTAAGTTGCAGACATTCATTCAATGGTCTCTCATGTATTCCTAGAACCTGTGCACAGCAAGGAGAGGTGGAACTGAGAGCCAATCTTGCCTTATGAATTAGGATGGCATGGCAACAGGACGGCTCGATTTATTTGCAAGTTTATTTACAAGAGATGTAGAGATTTTCCCCTTCTTTTGCATCAGCCTGAAACCCAACCAGATCAGAGACAAAGCGCAGAGCCTCCTAGAGATGGAAAATCAGCCAAAATGGCCTTTGCATTGGGATGTACATTCAGAAATTCAGATTTTTGTTGACTGGTAGAAAACTGTGTGCTCCCCTCATTGCACATCAATCCTGGTGGGATCATCTTTGAGGATGAGAAGTGCCATGTCTGTAATGGCCTTCAGAGGCTGCCACCAAACAGATTTTGGTTCCATGAGTGGCATTGCAGTGTGGCTGTGAGCTGGAGGCTCCTCCAGGGCTGCAGCAGCACTGTCTATGTGGGTCACTGAGCTCAGCACAGCCGCAGTGGGGAACGTGTGAGAGCTGCCACACTCATTTGGAGAGCAGCCTTAATTATCCAGCAGCTCTGATGAGAAATAATTGCTCAAGGCTTTAGCACAAGTTGCCATTGTCCAAGAAGTTGTTGTCCCTCGGCTGCTCTGCAGGAATTTTGTGCACCCAGCCTTTCCCTGGCATGGATGGAGCCTGGAATTCCTGGGCTTCCACAGCGAGGTGAGACCTTTTCCAGGGGCAGTGATGATCCCTCAGCTAAAAGGGGGAGCACAGCACAGCACAGCACAGCACCCTGACTGTGTACAAAACCCTCTGAAATGTGTGTGCAAACACCAACCTGCAGCATTCCAAAGGGAAGCTCCCCTCCAGCCCATGTGTCCCACTGCCATGGAAAAATCACAATGAGTTAGGGCCAAAGGGCCAAAGTATCGCCACCAAAAGGACATTACTCTTATTTTACCAATCAGGAGATTAACCACAAACCACACATATTAAAGGCTGTCTTCCCTGTTTCCCAGGCTTCTGAGTTAACCTCTATCCAATTCTTTCTTTACTAACCCAGCAGCAAATTGGGAAAATAAACATAAATTTAACCATCCATGTTAAAAACAAACAACCCAAAACCTCCTCCATGAGAAATAACAATCTTTGGTCTCTATTTTGTGTTCCTAAGCAGCAGCCTCATGACACCCTAACTAGATGTGTGCAGCAGTAGTGCTAGATAGTCAGGATATCATATTTTACTTAGGCTGTATAGTGGGTTTGTGCATCAATTTAATTTTACAGTCTTGCTATGGCTGCTTTTATAAGCAGGGATATCATTTTACTTGTGTCCTATTACAAGCCTGTGCATTAGGATAATTTTCCACTTTTTTTTCCAATTCCTGCTGAATGCAGTTGGCTTTTCCCATGGACTTCAGTGTGTGTTGTGTCAGGAATTTACTGGTTGATTGGAGAAATGCTATATTGTAATAGTCCTGCAAATATTTTCTAACCAACCCATGTGATATCAGACACCATCCTACAGTAGCATTTTTGGCCCATTCTCGTGCCTTGTGTAAATGAAAGCGATTTTCACAGCTGGCCTTCCCATCAGCTGCTCCTGCTGCCTCCAGATTAGATCTCCTTATCTGGTTTTATCATTTCTGTCAGTCAGCCATCCTGGTTTAATCCCTCCTGCTCTGCTGAGGCCATGGAATGCTCCCAGCCTGAGGATGCCCTGTGGGATGGGAGCCTTGGGGCTGCTGTGGCCGTGGGAGCCGTGCTCACATCCTCTGCTGAGGTCTTTGGAGACCTGCTCTCAGATGAGAATCTTCATTTTTCACAGCCCGCTTGAGCAGAAATCAAAATGTTTTTGCCAAGTTTGCTGGGCCGGGAGGGAAAATCTGGAAGGTGCAGATGTAGGTGGAATCTCGTGGGCTTCCCCTGAGAGCCCTCCACCAGCATGTCTTGCTGTGCAGGAATTAGAGTGACAAAGCTTAATCAGTGCAAAATGAGGTCTCATTGAGTCAGTGACATATCTGGACCAGGCTGGGGTGTGTAACAAGCAGGAATACAACAGAGGACTTTGGGTCTTGTAAGCCTGCGCATGGAAAGGGAGCCCTGCTGTGCTCCCCCACCATCTGAGTCGCACATGTTCAGAGAAGGTGCTTGGGATTTGGCTCTTGTCTGTGCATGGGAGGAGTGGGAGATAAATCTGAAGGGTTTTCCAGACAAAGGGAACTTATCGAGTAGTACTGAAAGCAGAGGGCGCAGAGCCAGGCTCGGATTTGGCCCCTGCTTTGAGCAGAGTGGAAAGAAACTGTGGCCAGGGATCAGCTGGAAAACCATATAACCCTCCTTGAGACTGAACGGCAGCTTTGCTGAGAAAGTCTGATCTGCAATACAAGCATGAGAAAAATAAAGAGGGCAATGACTGACACAGTGATTGACAGCATGTCTTGTAGGACAGCCTGCAAACTCGGCTGCTGAAGGTTCTCCCATGTGTGGGCTCTGACGAGGCAGAGCTGGAAAATACAAGAGGTTATAGTGGAAAAAAGTGCTGCTCCCAATGCTTCTCACCTCTTCTGGTTTGCCTTTTCCTTGCCCTGCCTGCATCTCAAATTCTGGTTTAGTTATTAAATTAGTTAGGGCAAATAGAAGCAGTGGGATTAGCTGAACAAATTAATGCATCCTAACACTGAGGGCTTTTTTATTTGTTGAATTCCTCATTGTGTGTTACATCTCAACTGTCTTGTGCTCTACATTCACTTGACCATATTTGCTGTGAGTCTTTATTCTCAGTTTGTAAAGTGTCCAGTCTGACCTGTTTCTTTCATCATTATTTTTTTTAGCTGTCCTGCTCCTTCTGAAGGTCCTTGAATGCATCCAGAGGAGGGTAACAAATCTGGAAGGCACATCCTGGGAGAAATGGATAGGGATGTTGGGCTGGTCTCATTTGGAATCAACTTCCTGGGACATGGAAAGGGAGGTGCTGAGCTCTTCTCCCTGTGTCCAGTGATTGGACATGTGGGAATGGTTCAAAGCTACACCAGGCGAGGTTTAGGAGGAAGTATTTCTTTACAGGAGTGTAATCGTGTTGAGGAATTGTGCTCACAATAATAAATGATAAATAAATTGTGTCTGCTGCTTTTTCTCCTTTCTGAAGTGATTGCAGCTACACAGGTAGGGGATGGTAGATGGGATTTTTGGCTAATGGCTGCTTATGCAGTTTAAGACAGGTTTGGGCTCTTGTACAGGGATGCTCTTGGGTCTCCATGTGCAGTAGGAGAAATTTTTACTCTTAAGGCAGCCCTGGTGCTTCTTGAGCCATAATGAAGAAGCTTGTGGGGTTTTTATTGCACAGCTCATAGCTGGAAGTCTGGATTCCTTGCTGCTTATCCTCCATTTGGAGTCCAAGGCTTTCCTGTTTTCATGAAGGATGAGGCTCTGTATTATCAACACAGCTTTCAGCACAATCCAAAACACAGCTCTGTACTAACTCCTACGAAGAAAATTAACTCTGCCTCAGCCAAAGCCAGCACAGAACCCTAAGAAAAATTCCCACAAGAACTAACCTCATATCCCATCCTACTCCAGCTGCAAAGCAGAGGTTTTTGGTCTGCCTTCTTTGACACAAACGCTGAGCAGTGTCTATTAAGACAGCTTTCCAAAACAAAACCCCATCGAAACAGAAGGAACTGTGTATGATATTTCCAAGGGCAAAAATGAGACTCGCTGCTTAGGGAGAGTCATTTGAGTATTCAAGATATGCAAACCTGTGGGACACGTACTTATAATTACTTGATATTTCCCAGTTATTTTTAACTGATGTATCATGTGATGTAAATCTCTTTTTTATAAAATGCAGAGTAGCTCGAAGAACAGCGCGCCTTAAATCTTAATTCAGGCAGCTTTTTATCAACCTTTGGAATTCAGCAACAAACTAAGAAGAAATTAAGGATTTGTGTCAGACAAATTGGAGATGTAAACAGCTGCTGGGCTGCCTTTTGCACCCTGTAGGGAATTTGTCTGCTTTTTATAGCAGCTCTTGTCACCTAACACTGAAGGATTTTGAGCCATAGCTTGGGATCCCTCAGCACTGTTTCACAGCAGTCAGTTAATAGAAGACATTGTTCCCTGTAATGTAATGCTATAATTGTTTCAACTGTTTTGTTCAAGTTCTTTAATCTCTCCTCATGATCATCCCCTTCTGCATTTTTAATTATCAATGCTTTACATGAAGAAATGCTGAAGTGTGAAAGATTAGATAAGGAAACATCCAGCTGCCCTTTGCTCAGAGGGGCTGTGATCAGGGCTGTTGCACTGATTTGTTAAACCACAGCCTGTGTTTTATCAGCAACACACATATCAAATGCACTGAGCACAACAAATAAATACAGCTTCCAACAGGAAAGAGACCCCTTTCAGCATGGTGCTTCTGCTTGCTGGCTCATGTGAGAGAACAACATTTTTTGTAGATGAGGAATGATGGAATAGGTCTGTGAGAACAAGATCAAGCTCATTTCAGGCCTGGGGGTGGCTGGTTTGCTCCTGGCTCAGAGTGACCCCTGAGCTGTCACACAGATGGCCTCAGGCAGCACCCAAGGGAGAGGGCAGTGCTCAGGGCACCCTGTTCCAAGGGGGAGCTGACTCTCATCCAGCTGGGACACCCTCAGGATCTTCTCCTGTGCCCTCAGGCTGGGGATTCCAACCATGCCCTGTAGAGACCACGTTCCCATTCCAATATAACTGGTGAGACTGGCTCTGCCCATACCCTGTTGTTTTCCTGCCCAGAACTGCTGTGCAAAAATGCACCTGTTTCTGACAGATTTGGCTTCATTTTATCGTAGAACAATTCCTAAACAATTTAAGCCAAGCTTTCCTATGGCCAAAAATGAAGTCTCATTACCCTTCTGTGCAGGTTCACCTGAGATTAATCTTCAGCCTTCGCCCAGGTGCAGGTTCTGCTGCTCCTGATGTGTTGAATGATGTTGGGCAACATCTACCAGCATCCCCAGCTGCCTGGGAGGTCTGTTCCACCTTAGATTGGGACTTCAAAAATTGAAGAGGAAAGACATTTTAGCAGGGCCTGTTTTGACAGGACAAGGAGTAGTGGGTTTAAATTAAAAGAGGAATGATTCAGACTCAATATAAGGAAGGAATCTGTTTATCATGTGGTTGGTAAAACACTGGCACAGGTTGCCCAGAGAGGTGGTGGATGCCCCATCCCTGGAAGTGTCCAAGGCCAGGTTGGACAGGGCTTGGAGCAACTTGGGATGGTGGAAGGTGTCCCTGTTCATTGCAGGGGGGTTGGAATGAGATGGGCTTTATGTTCAGCCTAAACTATTTTATGGTTCTATGATAAGCCATGGCCCCATTTAAAATCTTCCTGTCCTGCAGAAGCAGGGGAGGAAAGGGCACACATGGGACTGTTGGAAATATGTTGAAGAAACAAGATAGAGTGTACACAACATCTTTAAACAAAGATGAGAAAGAGCTGAGTATTGCTCCAGGAGCCCAACACAAACATTCCTCTTGCTGGTGGGAGATGGAGCAGCCCCCTGTCTTGTGTCCTGCCCTCTTGTCCATTCAGGACACTCTCCAGCTCCTCCTGCTCTCCTCAGGCCAGGGGGAACTGCAGCTATTTCATAGGCAGCAACATCCACTGGGTTTTCTTAACTACTCTGCAGGGCCTGGCCTGACCAAGATCAGTCGAGCAGGTACGTTCTTCCCACATTAAAGCCAATTAACTCTGGATGGGGATGAGTGAGAGCAAGATTCAGTCCAGCTTTGCCTTCTCTGTGGATAGGTTCACGTTGGCTGAGGCTGAGCCTCAGATCTTTCCTGGAGGCAGAGCCTCCTGTGCGAGTGAAGGCCGGAGCCATTAGAGCAGGGCAGGGCTTTGATCTCAAAATTGCACCACTTGAAATTGCAGATGAAAAAACCCTGAGTTAATAAAACAGCAGGCCAGCCTGCAAGTGAACCACTCCAGCTTCTCCAAAAGGATCAGCCCTTGTGCCTCTGAATTAGGGGGCAGGAGCTGTGCACCACCCCAGAGGCACCGCAATGCTCCTTGTCGGAACTCAGCACATCCCTTTGGATGCCCAGAGCTGCCAAGGACCCCGCCAGGGGGCTCAGAGACCCTGGCATGCTGCCCAGAGCACCTGGGGATTTGATTGTGACCCCTGGAGCAAGTTACCAGCTTTGTATGAGGACCTGAAAGTCACACAGGTTTGAATGGTGTAATAACAAAATGATCACAGGGTGAAAATGTAGATTTTAGGATTTTTGGTATGGGGGTTATGGGGACAAGATGGAGGAATCAGGGCGTGTCTAGTCCTTCTTTCTTCTTCTTGTTCTCCATTTTTTGCAGTGATGTTGGCACATTGGGATTGGTTTAGAGTAGAAGCACACTGTCTAACATAGGTGATGGGTATTGGGAATTAAGTGTAAATATGTTATATTTAGATAGAAGTGCACTGTCTAACATAGGTGATAGGTATTGGGAATTAAGTGTGAATATGTTATACGTAGTTTGTAGTCTAAAAAGACAACACCGCCTCTGGGGCGGTCAGAGTGCCTGTGGCTGCCCTGCTGAGCAGATCTCGGCTGGGCAGAAAGAAAATTTTATAGATAAGAATTAATAAACAACCTCAAGACTGAAAAGTGAAGAGCTCTGACTCGTTCCTCAGTTGCGCGGGCTGAAGCAGAGACACCCTGCACATCTCGGGGCAGAGAACATCAACAGCAACCCGAGAGCTCCTGATGGCCTCGGCGCAGGAAGAGCAGGGACGTGCCAGCTCTGGCAGGGCAAGATGCCCGCAGAGGCAGGGAAAAGCAGGACAGGGGTGGGTGGGAGTGTGCCACAGCTCCTGGGGAGCAGCGGAGGAGCTGTGGAGGAGCAGCTCTGCTCAGCCTCCTGCCCTGGCCCCGAGCTGTGGAGCCGCTGCGGTCGGCACCGTGCCCGGGCAAATGGGGCTGGCTCTGCAGCCCAGTGCCACCCAGCAGCTCCCAAACCAGACCTGACTTGCTCCCTGCCAGCTCCAGAGCAGCCTGAGCAGGGTGGATAGACGTGCCCCGAGGATATGTCTGCATTGCAGTGCAGAGGTGAGGCCTGGGCTGGGTGAGACGGAGCTGGGCTGGTCCCTGGGAGCTGTGGGGCTGCAGAGCACCCAGGACATGGGAGGTGTGTGCTCCTGGCTCTGGGATGTGCAGGAGGAGGAGGAGGGAGGGGTTTTGCCTTAAAGAGCCTCATGATGCTTTTGGGTACTGAGTCTGGGTGGTGGAAGGACTTTATGTGTTGCCTCATCAGTGGGGTGGCCATGCTGTAATGATCACGTGGGAAAAATCATAAAATTGTGGATTCATTTAGGTTGAAAAAGCCCTTTGAGGTCACTGAGCCCAGATCTGCCAAGGTCACCACCAAACCATGTCCTCAAGTGCCACATCTACACATCTTTTAAATGTCTCCAGGGATGGTGACCCCATCACTGTCTCAGGTTGCCTATTCCCACACCTGACACCTTTTGGTGAAGATATTTTTTCTAATATCCAATGTAAACCTCCCAGCCAGCAGCACTGGGAAATGGACAAATTGGTGATGCTGAAATTGGGAAAAATACACTGCTCTCTTCCTTAGAGTGCCTGGATCTTTGGGTTTGACTGAGGATCCTCAGCTCCTGCAACCTGGCAAGGGGACAAACCCCAGCCCTTCAGCTGGGTGGTTCATCTCCAGGAAACCAAAACCATCCAAACAGATTTTGGATGACTCTAGAAAATATTTCCTTTTAAAGGTGTCCCATCTCCTCAGTCTGTGCTGCAAATGTGGTTGCTTATTCCTGAAATTCTTCTGTACTAGAGAAAGGAAAAAAAAAAAGAAAAGGTAGATAAAGAAGTGGTCAGAAGAAATTTTATCAACCCAAATCACAGGTGATTTTCAGTAGGGTCTAGGGAAATAAAGTCTGGCACGAGTCAGCAACCCCTGGAAGAATTTTCCTCCTGGCAGCTCCAGGCACCTTGGGAATTATCTCTGCTCTCAGCACTCAGCACTAGATGGCATCCAAGGTGGCAATTTGGGCTCCCAAATGCAGTCCTGGGCTCTGAAATTATAATGGCAGCTGGATTAAAAAAATGAAGATCCCATCTAGATGAGGGGAAAAAATCAAAGGGCTGAGGAGGTGGAGTTCTCCCATCCCCTGCTGCCATCTCACCGTGGTGCAGCCCCTCCAAGGTCTGTTCCACCACCTCAGCTGCGTGCTGGGCCACCAGGACAGGAAAATAATGGGACAGGGGGAAGAGCAAAGGCACCACCCACAAGCCAAGGTGCATTCAAGGCTGCAGGGATGCATTCACCCATCCTCTTTTTCCTGAGAATGCTGCCAGCCTCGTGGGTGCTGGGACACGCAGCACACTGCACACATTGCTCTCTGGGGTCCCTCTGCAGCCTGGGGTGACTGGAAATGCAGCTGCTCTGAGCTGGAAAACATTTCCCAATGAGGGAATTACCTTTGCATCATCCACTGTGTTTACTAAATGAGCCAAATTGTCCCTAGGCCACTGATGGGATTTGGGAGAAAGCAGAAGCACCATGAGAGACAACAGACAACCCTTGCCTGGGAGATTTTTTCTCCTCTTCACCTTGCAGGTGTCTGTGGGATGAGGAGAGGGAGTGCCCAGCATCTCTGCCTGTCATCTGTATTCTCCTGGCTGGAAGGTGGGATTAGCCCCCCCAGACTCCAGCTTGGGGAGCAAATTATTTGCTTTTATCCCCTCTCAGCTATGCCATGGCCATGAACAGGTTCCTCAGGAGAGGCAGCAGCCTGGAAGGGGCCCAAATGCACACAAAGGTGTGAGGAGCAGCCAGGTAATGGTTACATGGCCCTGGGTGGCTGCCTGGAGGTGCAGGAGCCACAGGAGAGACACGAGGCTCCCTCCCTGCCCTGTCTGCACTCTGCAGGTGACCTTAACAACTCAATGAGCACTGTGGGATTGCCAGCACCATCTCCTGTGCCTTGGCCCTGCTGAGGAGCGTGATGAGGTCCAGGTCCTGGAGGTGACTTTACAGCCACCTCTCCTGATGGTTTTTACTCTGTCTGCAGCTGAGTAAAGAGTTCTCAGGTCTGAATATCTCACCACTGCCCAGAAACAGTTCTCCCTCTGAAACACCTTTATGCTCATGCCTTTTGTTTTTCTTTTCCTTGTGTTTTCCTGGTGTGAACTCAGCATCAGGCAGGGATGCAGGAGAGCTTTATTGAGGTTCTGTTGGAGGTTGAAATACTTCTCTTCCCAAAAGTATATGTACCTACAAGGAATAGCTTCAACCCAAGCCCTGAGTAGGCAGAGGCACTACAGAGTGCTGTTTGTGTGTCCATTCCCTGTGCCTGCAATTATGGGGAAATTGCCATCGTGTAAGCAGCAGCTGTATGAATAACTCTATTATTTGTTATTATTAGTCCTAGATGTGTGTTTTTCTTGAGATCATATCTGCACAAGAAGGCACATTAATAATAGCCTTTTGAACTGGCCAAGTTTAATTTCTATGGATCGTGAAACTTTTGAAGCAAGGTGCTGTTTATTGCTTTCTTCTGAAATCAAAGCTCTTGAGCGGCAGCAGAGAGAGCTCTGTTGAGTTGTCCAGGCTGAGTTCTTGTGAGGGCAGGCGGTCATGTTGAGCTCACCCTCCTCATCTGGCATCAGCAAAAGGGTCTCGTGTTACAGCCTGGTGCCAGCCTATTTTAGGAAGCAAGATTCCCCTTTTATGCAATTATTTTTCATGTGAGTTTAAGTTCTGTTCTCCTTTGCTCTTTCTCTGTTTCGGTCTGTTCTCTCTCTTGCCTTCAGGTGGGGTGTGTGATACAGAGAAGAGCAGCTTCTCAGCCACCAAGGTGCAAGTCTGAGTCTGCAAAACAGGAGCAAGAATGGGTCAAGAAATAGGAAAAACCATGTGCAGTGTCCACAAAAGGACATGGAGCTGCTGGAGTGAGTCCAGCCAGCAGGATCATCTGAGGGCTGCAGAACCCTGGGGCAGCTGTGAGTGCTCAGCCCAGAGATGGTTCCAAACAGACCTTAAAGTGCCTGAAGGGGATCCAAGAGAGCTGGAGAGGGACTTTGGACAAGGACATGGAGAGGACAAGAGGCAATGGCTTCACACTGACAGAGGGCAGGGGTAGATTAGACAGCAGGAAGAAATTCTTCCCTGTGAGGGTGGTGAGGCCCTGGCTCAGGTTTCCCAGTGAAGCTCTGGCTGCCCCATTCCTGGAAGTGTCCCAGACCAGGCTGGAGAAAGCTTGGAGCCACCTGGGATGGTGGAAGGTGTCCCTGCCATGGCAGGGGGTGGAACAAGATGATCTTTAAGGTCCCTTCCAACCCAAACCATTCTGTGATTCATGTTTTCTCTTTGAGGCCATTATTAGGACTCTTCATCCAAGTACTGTAGAGAAGAGTAAAATCAGATTCCTTAATGCCCATCATGACCTAGCAGTATTTTTGGGCTGCTTGTGAGATGCTCACAGAAGCACGGGCAGTCACAGAGCCACCCAGACTGGCAGCCTCTAAGAAAACAAATCCAAATGAAAGCAGTAAAACAGTGCCTTCTCAGACTTGTGTGATTTGTGCTTTTGCATTTGGGTTTGTCACCCCAAAATCATTTTGCCCCACTTTCCAAGCAGCTGATGGCCCAAGATTTGCTGAAGGCAGGAGGGTGTAAAGGTGGGAGAGCCTAGGAAAGCCTAGGAAAAGGTGGGCAGGTGAGGACAGGTAAAATGAGAACCCAAAATGCCTCATATTGAGGGGGGAGAAGTGTCTTTTTCTTTCATTTTTGAATCCCAGTGTTTCAAAACAGTCCTGTGGTTTGGAAACAGGAGGATTTTGACATTCAGTGTTTGATGCTGGCAATTCTGATAAAGGAGATAAAGGGTCCGTGGTGGAGCACAGGAGTTATTTGTGGGCTGTTGGGCAATGACTGTCAGTGAACCTGTGTCTTTGTGTGTTTAAAGTGTAGTCCCTGACATTTGCTGCCAATTTTAAAGGATTTACTCTTTGCTATTTCATAATCCCTGATTCAGAGCAAATTTGCAGATTTTGAAGATCAGAAGAGACCATTCATGCCCTAGTCTGAGTCTCTGGATAGCTGAAGCCACCTAATTTCATCTCCTCCTGTACTGAGCCAGATACTTTGTGTTCAGCTGCACCACAAAGCAAGACATGAAGGTAGAAAGATCAACCACTAACCCAATACTCAAAAATGTGATCCAAGGTTTGATCATTGCCACTATTTAAAATAGAGTGAGCAACGTGTTTCTCATTTTCTTTAGTCCACCTTCAGGTAGAAAAACAATTTATGCCCAAAAATTCATGTAAAAGCAAGTATTTCTTCATCCTGTTCAAAATAAAGGAAAAGATAAACTGGATATATATCCCAGGGAATCTGCTTGGCTTTACAGGGAAAATAGCATTCTTCTAGTGATTTGATGATGTGGTCTGTAAGGCAACTTTGTGTGCATGTGTAAAATCATTTGAGTTGCAGTAAGGTCAATATCATAACTTGAACAGATCATTTTCTTCTTTACAGACATTTCTTCAGCCTTTGGAAATCCAGTGTCCCAGGCAAAATTAAACTGGCAGAGAAAACTGAAGCAAGAAGGGAAGTTTGTGCACTTAGAGAGAAAATGAAAAAGTTTTTTTAACTGGAATTGTCTGTGACAAGTGTGACAAGGCTTGACTATTAAAAGGCTGTGTTGCAAGATAGTTTTTGGGGGAAAGAATTGCAGCTAGAAAGGGGGTGTGAAACAACTGCTTCATGCTGAGTCAGTAATTTGAGTGCTGTAGTTTTGTAATTCACTACTAACCCAAACTGTGGATCCTACCACTCCTGAGTTTTTGGGCCTGGCTCTTATCACAGGAGCAAACAGCCCCTGTGAAAGGATTCAGAATACAAATGGGGGGAGCAAATCCTTTTCAGAGCTATAAAACCCTTTTGTGTTTTAAGGAGCCTGAGTGTTTCTGGCAAGACTTTCAAAGCAAACAGTGTCGAGGTCCTCTCGATGAATAGCAACATTAATATATTAGGTGTGTATTATGTAAATCCTTGCTTCAGTGGAGCACTAGATAAGATAAATGGGAGCAAAGAGCAGGCTTTGAAGGCTTCTGGTGAGATTTTGTGAGTGTGCTGTGCCACTTGAAGGCTTGGTGCAGAACTCAGAGCCCACTGAAGTCCTGCCCTCCCCTCCTGCTCAAGCGGCTGCTGCTTATGGGACCATTAAATTTTGTCACCACGTGGCACAACCTTGCTCAGCCACAGCACTGCAGGGCTGTGCCTGAAAAACCTCTTTTCTCCCTGTTTTGGTGCAGAGGCAGTGAAGTTCCTGCATAGCAGAACTGGGCTGTGCATCTCCCTTACACCTCCCTGGCACTGCATGGCACAGAGGGATGAGCAGGTTACAGCAAACCCAGTCTGTGTGCTGGAGCAAATATTTGGGGAGGGTCCAGCCTGGCCCTGACAAACACAGTGAAATTCTTGAGGCTGGTGGACAATGACTTATCAAGATAGGGAGGCTTGGGAGCAGATAAGCCCAGGGACTTGTGCATTGTATACAAATACCCGGCCTGGCCCTCGCTGCTCACATGAGGAGTGATGCTGGAGCTCTGCCCCAGTGAAACTCCATTTTTTGTTCTATAATCCTGCAAAACCGGATGGACAGAGGGTCCCCACATGTGGGGCCACGTGCTTCACTTTTTTCTTGTGCTGCTTCATCCCTTGATGAGCCCCAATCTTGCTCCACTTTTTTCTTTTTTGCTTGTGATGTCTTTCAAAAGCCTCTCCCAGTTACACACTCAGATCCCTCCAGTACCATCCCATCAAGGCAGAGTCTTGACTCACTTTGGGAAGGCACAACCTCATGTTCAGTATCCCTTTTCCTGCTGCTCCACCACACACCTGCCCCACCAGCACCCATGTTCATCATCAGGGCTTCACGCTTTGAAGGTGACGCCAAAAGCTGTGGGGTGGCCCATAAAAATGGCATGGTCTAGACGTGGAAAAAGATATTAATTTTTCTTTCACTTTTCACTTTTCACTTTTCAAAATGCGGAGCATTTTCAACCAGGTCATTGAGACAGTTTGCGACCAGAAATAAATCCAAGCCGAAAAAATGTCGGCGGACCTGTTTACTTTATAAACCACAAATGTTTGTATCCTGCAACAAATACCTGGGAAGTGCCTGGACCAGACATTACAAACGTGTTAACTACCCCGAGTTAAGCAGTAATCAATTCGGGGAGAAAAACCCGAGCTGGACCTCTCCTCTGAGACTGCTCTTCATAACGGGGCTTTCATTTAGGCCCCGGCCTAGCAGCGCAATTAAACCATGGCACATTCTTGACTTTCAAACAAACTCCTGGGAGCTGGCCAGCCCCGAGCACAGACCTGGATTTCACCAGGCTGGAAACCAGGGTGATGTTCCACGTCTTTCACGAGCTGTTGTTGACGGTGGAAACGCCTGCCCGTGGTAGAAATTGGGAATTCCACACACAGCCCTTCAAGGCTGCGCTAATAAACACGTGAAGGGATTTGGAGGAAATATATGAAAATAGTGGTCTGTTGAAATGCTTTTTGCAATGCCACCAGTTTTGGGAGCAAGGTGTATTATTGAGGCCTGAAATTTTTAATAAGTAGGGTGCATCAATAGTAATTTAGACTGCTGATTTTTGATTTTTTCTCATTTCTCTGTCAATACCGGGCCATGACCTGCAGAGGTGCTTTGATGGAGCTGGAGTTTGGCATTCCCAAGCGAATGCTGAGGAATGGCAGTAGATGGTGCTGTTATTCTCTTTTTTGAGGACAGGGATGGCAGACACAGCTCTGACTGTACACAAGGTGTTACCAGTCCCCGGTGTCCCCAAATTATAAATCAGGCTCCTTCAAATAATGGGATTTGGTCATTAGAAAACCTTAAATCAAATAACATCTTTTTTTACAGCTTCTGTGTTTTGATCTTTCAGATAAGATTTCAAGCTCACATTTTCAAGCTGTTTGCTGTGATCATGTAATTTGAAATTTATTTCCTTTTTTTTTTCATTTCTGTAATAACATGAATCGAAATCCTCCAATCATGTCAAGAGCCAGCAAGATTTAGGGGAACTAAATTAAATTAGGGAGAAACATCAGGGTTGTGAAACTTGGCAGGAATACAGATGATGGTTTCAAAACAGACTGGACTTTAAGTTGTTGGCAAATTGAATGTTGCTGACCCTGAGTGATTTGTGATGCCAGGAACGGGTCCCTGACCACAGAATGTCCCAGCCCTCGGGTCACTGAGGCACGTGCCTGAGGGCTGACCCTCTTGGCCTGCATCAGCCTGGATCCCCAACTTCCTGGACAGCACCAAACTGCTGCATCAGGATGACATTTATCAGCGAATTCTTTTTAATTACCTGAAGGTTTATGAGGCTTGATCCTTCCCAGCTGCACTGGGGAGGGCAGAACTGGGCCCCCTTTGGATTTCACTTTTATTTGCCTTTCTCTGCAGTGACAGGTCTAACTCCAGCCTTTGTAAAAATTTAACAGGGCAATGTTGACTGTGCAGGTTGGACAACCTGGCGCCGGGGATGGTGTCCAGCATGGGGACAGGGACAGGGGACACAGCAGGTGTCCTGCCCTCAACCTCCTCCTGCCATGGGCTGGGCAGGGCAATGCCCCCACTCCCAGCCCCTCTGAGGGTGTTTTCTCCAGCAGCAGCAGCTGGTGATGCTAAAAATACCCCTGAACAGGGTAGTGGTGGTTGAGCTTTGGACTTTTCAGAAGTTTACTGGTATTTTGGCCTCGTGACTCCAGGCCAGGCCACCTGATGTGCAGCACGTAACCCGTGCTCCAATTTCCCCCCTCGGTGGGGAACAATCTCAGATAACGGATAACAATCAGCTCACTTTCTTATTTTAGGATTGCTGTAGCCATGGTCATTAGCAGCTCCAAGAAATACAATAGGCAGGGCCTGGTCCTCCCACACTGCGTGTCCCCTCTCCACAGGAATTGCTGCCAAAATCCTCCCTGTGACAGAAAAGCAGAGTGGGTTCCCAAGGAAGAGCTGGCTGTTGGTCTGAGGGGAAAGGGGTGGCATGGCACTGAGCATTGCCATCAAAATGAGCATCCCAAAGGGCACACTGCAGGCACCAAACTCCTCAGCAACAGCATCTGTGTTTGCAGCACATCAGGAAGAGCAAAGAGTTGTAACCTGGAGAAGGGAAGGCTCCAGGGAGACCTTGGAACCACTTCCAGTACCTAAAGGGATCTGAAAGAAGTGGAGACGGACTTTGGACAAGGACATGGAGTCATAGAAGGGGGAATGGCTTTGAAGTGACAGAGGGCATGGTTACATTAGGTATGAGGAAGAAATTCTTCCCTGTGAGGGTGGGGAGGTGCTGGCACATGTTGCCCAGAGAAGCTGTGCCTGGCCCATCCCTGAAAATGCTCAAGGCCAGGTTGGACAGGGTTTGGAGAAACCTGGGATGGTAGAAGGGGTCCCTACCCATGGGGAACAAGATGATCTTTACTGTTCCCTCCAACCCAAACCATTCCAGGATTCTGGGATACTCTACACTTGTAAGTGGAGCAGCCAGGAGTGCCAGGGCCACATCCTGCCTGGCCAAGGAGCAGCCCCAGCAGCACAGGGACAGTGCTGGCCGAGGGCAGTGCTGCTGCCCAGCTGCCTCTGCACCCCAGAGCAAGTGCTGAATGCTGGAACATCCACATCCACTGATGGAGCACATTGTAGGGACACCTTAAAGCTGTGCTGGGCCAAGGGGAGCAGGATGGGGTAAGCAGGAGCACAAGGACAGGCTACAAGTTCACTCCCTGCTCCAACAAGTAGCTCTTTTACATTAAATAATGTGTGGGATAAACTACTTCCATGAGCCTCAGAGCAGAATCTGGAGCCTTCTCCCTTCCCTACTCTCTCCCCACACCAAACCTGTGCACCTGGTGGAAACACAAGCTCTCACAACCTCTCAAGAAAGATGTTTGGGCTCCTCTTGCCCCAAACCAGACCTTACTGTCCCACTTGAGCACCCTCTTCTATGGAGAAGAAAGAAAAAAAGGAAATACAAGAACATTTTTCTGCTGTTTTTTAGTTTGGTTTGGGGTGGGTTTTTTTGGCAGATCCCCTTTTACCAGGATCATGTTGAGTGAGTAAGGTACAAACCTCCTTTCAGTTTTTAAGTTCTTGACACGTCATGAACAGATTTCCACACAATCCTGTCCCACTGATACAAAGGTAAAAGGGGCAGCAACAAGTTCATGCCCCTTCACCCATTCCAGGAATAGCCTTAAAGAGATGATTCTCTTAAAATGACGAGACTGAATGAATAAAACTCAATTCCTCTTTTCAAAATGTTGGCTTATGAAATAAATCTGGGAAAGAACCAGTGGTACAACAATTTTTTGATCTTCCCAGAAATTATATCAGCGTATCCTTTGTTTACCAGAAGTTTGGTCCAGCTGGGGTGGAAAGGTGGTGCAAATCAGTCCTTCTTCAAAAATGCAGAGAAAAATTCACTAATTATACAAACTCAGTTAGTTCAAATTATTTATATAAAGCAAAACCTCAGTCCACAATGAGAATTTCCAGTCTGACTGAAAGGAAAAGCTGAGGTCTTGAAAAGCTGAGGTCTTGCATGGCATATTTGATAATTCCATTTATGAATAAGTGATTATTACCAATGAATCTCTTGCATATTATTGACAAAGGCACAGAAGCTGCTTTTTGGCACTGCTGACTTACCCATTGTCAAATGTGAACTGGGCAATTGTGGTGGCTGCTGCTCCCTTAAGAAATTGTCAAAGATTCAGATTTGTGTGTCCTGGCTTGCATCAATTAACAGCACAATCTTTTTGTTATGAAAAATGCAAACATAAGTAGCCTGAGGGGTCTTGTAAATGCAAATACAAAACCATAATTTCAATTTCCCTGAAAATACAAGAAAGCCTTTTTTTATTTTTTTTTTATTTGCTGTTACAATGATAAGTCTCCATTTTTGTTTTGGTTTTTTTTTTTTTTCTCCTTGCTTTGAACGCAAAATGGAATTTAACCCGGGGAATCAGCAGATTTGGGGATATGGGGAGGATGGAGGCAGCTGCTGGAATCTGCGGGCTCCTCTAGGCAGGGCCAGGCTCTGAAGGGTGAGGGGGAGGTGGATGCTTGGCCCCTCAGTGGACAGGAGCTGGGCTGGGCAGCGTGCCCACGGCTGGGGGAGAATTCCCACGTGAAGATTCTTTCCACTTGCTCCAGGCATCCAAGGAGCCTAAATTAGGCGCCCACACCTCTGCCACGCTCAGGGGAAAGACAGAGAGACCTTGAGATGTGTCCTTCGCAGCCAGCTTGGTAGGTGATTGGCACCATTTTGGGCCAAAAGTGGTGCTTTTGTATTCAGTGTCATGGGGTGATAATGGGCAAAAGAGTCCCCTCAACAGCAAGGTGGGAGGTGGCACCTGATTTCACATCACTGAGGCATCACGGAGGCTTAATGAAAGAATTGGGGGAACGTCCAAGGTCTGTTTTCCCCTTTCTTTTTACACCACACATATAAAAGTAAAATTTGAAAACAGCCGCTTCACTTTCTTCCTCCCTGCCAGGCTGGCCTCAGTATGCCCGTGTATGTGTCTAAACAGATTCCTGGAAAACCTGCCCTTGCCCAGGCTTGGGCTGCAGTCTGCAGCTCCAGGAGGAGCAGCAGGGAAGGGTGGCCTTGCTGGGGGCTCTCCCTGCCCGGGAAACACCAGGGATGCAGCAGGATATGTGCCAGCACACAGGCAAGAGGCTGAGGTCAAATGCACGACCCAAAACGAAGAGGAGAAGTGGTTAAACACCGTCCTGAGCAGCTCCCTGGGGTAGCAGCTCTCCCCCCACCTCCTGCACCCCTGCTCAGAGCACAGCATTGCCCTCCTGCCAGCTCGGGCTCCTGGGAAACCTTTCCTTTACTTCCTTGATGATTTTTAATTAGACCGAAGGAGCGATTAACCAACACAACAATCCCTCACCCAAGTCTCTCGCTACGCTTGTTTGATGAAGGTGGTGCTGCTGCGGGAGGGCAAAGCTGCCACGGTTCGGCGGTGGCACCTGGCAGGGTGGCACGGTCAAAATTCAGCCCAGGGTCACCCCGCTGGGGTCCGCCAGGGTCTGTGGGTACCACACACATCATGTCCCCTTCCCTGCCTCAGCACACGGAACAGAGCTGGAGGGCAGGGAGAAGAAAAACATCAGGAAAATGTTTATAAATTTATTTGTTGTTAGTTTTCTGCCCCCTTGCACCGTTCCCAGCTTTCGGGAGTCCTCCAGCCTTGCATCGGCTGGTTGTTCTCCTTTCCCCCCTGCACTCCTGTAGGAACGAACGCTAGAGGCACCCTTCTTCTGGTCTGCGAGAGAAAACTTAGCTGCTAACTTTTTTCTTTTTTTTTTTTCCTAACTTCCCTCAGGAAAAAAATGTGGACCTAATTATCTATGTAAAATGTCAGTCAGATGCAGGAAAGGGGCTGTGCTTACTTGGATATCCCATCCGAGATTTTTTTTTTCTTCCCCCTCTTTTTTTTTTTTTTTTTTTTTTTTTTTTTTTTTTTTTTTTTTTTTTTTTTTCTGTCCTGAGGGCTGGAAAGCGCCTCTCGAAATAAAAGTGCAGAACCGAGCCGGTGGCTCCCAGAGAGGCCGGGGCGGGCGCGGCGGGAGCCCCCAGCGCAGCGCAGCGGAGCCCAACGCGGAGCCCACCTGCCCCCGGGGCAGCATCGCTCCGCACCTTCTCCCGGACTGAGACCTTCACACATACACAGAAACACACACATATATATATATATATATAAAATATATATATACACTTTTTTTTTTTTTAATCCTTCCCCCCGGCTTTTCCTCCAGGACTTTTCCACCGCCTTTGGGACAACCCGCAAACTTCTCACTCGCTGCCCCTTCGCTGCTTTCCCGGTGATTGGGGTTTGGTTTTTTTTTTGGGCTTATTTTGGTTTTTGTTTTGCTACTTTGATTTTTTTTGTTGTTTTCCCCTCCTCTCTCCTTGGGAAGACCCGCCTGCCTCTCTCGCCTCCCGTGCCCCACCGGAGAGGCCGGGAGCGGCTCCGGCGGCGCGGGCAGCACCTCCCCGGCGCACGGCGTGCGAGCCCGGCGGCGGCGCGGCTCGGCTCGGCTCGGCTCCGAGCGGCTCCCTGCGGCCCGGCACGGCACGGCCCGGCTCGGCTCGGCACGGCTCGTCCCGGGCGCTCGCCCCCGATAATGCAGAGCTACAAGTACGACAAGGCGATCCCGCCGGAGAGCAAGAATGGGGGCAGCCCGGCGCTCAACAACAACCCGGCCAAGAGCAGCAGCAAGAAAGCCCTGCTCATCTGCCTCGACTGCCTCTGCCTCGTCATGGGTGAGCACCGCGGGCTCCGCGCCCCCTCTCCCCGCTCCCGCACCCCCCTCCGCTCCCCGGGAGAAACTTTTGGGAAAGTTCGGCGGCGGGCGGGCAGAGCTCGGCCGTGCCCCGGCCGCGCCGCTTCCCAAACAAAAGCGCGGAGCGGGGCCGCCGGGAGAGCCGGGCCGGGCGGCGAGCGGGGGAGCCGGGGAGCGGCCGCGCCGGGCCGGGGAGCGCGGGGGGCGGCCGGGGGTCCCCGCGGGGAGAGCCGGGCACGGCAACCCCGCACCCCGGCGCACCGATTGTGGGTGATTCGCTGCTCTTGGTGCCTGGCTGCCCCCGCGGCCCCGGAGCGGCCCGGGCGGTGCGCAGGGGGCACTGTGGGCTCGGGGATGCGCCCCGGGGCTGCCCCCGGCGCGGGCCCCGCTCCCGGCGCTGCTGCCTCGGCGGCTCCGGGGCCAGCTCCAGGTGGAGGCAGCGCTCTACGCTCAGCCCGGCTCGTGTTTTGGTTAATAATGGAAAACAGCAACTCCTGCCGCTCCGGCTGCCGTGTCGCTCTGCTGGCGGCTTCACCGGCGCTCCTCTCTTTCTCCCGTCTCGCTAAACTCATTCCGGAGCGCTCTCGCAGCCCCTGGCAGAGGTTTGGGTTTGCCTGCCTGCTGGGTTTTTTTGGAGATGCGATGGCTTTTTGGAGATGCTGTGGCATTGGAAGGGAACTGTCAACAGCGCGTCTCAAAAAAAACTTTTTGCATTCCAAAACATCAACCCTTCCATTGTGGCTGCGATGCTGAATGTTTAATTGACAGACACGGGCAGGGGAAATCAACCGGCTTCCAACAAAGAGATTAATAACACAACAGCACGTGAGTTTAATACTCCAGACACCACAGTCTTTAAAACAATTGTTTCTGCTTAGTGCCCATTTTTTAAAGACTGTCAGTTTGATTTAATTTTTATGCAGTTTATTGATCATCTGGTGTATATTAGGGGGCACTAATACATTAGGAGGGGAGGCATGGTTTTCTCTTTATATTCCCACAAGAATAGGGGCCAGTGCAGAAAGCTTCATCTTCTCGGATCTGGAAAAAATAAAAATACTTGGTATCCCATATATGAAATTAATATTAGTAGGAACATAACTATCTGGACTTACCTCACTTAGTTAAGCAGAAAGTTGAATTCCTAGTAAAACAGCTCCTAGGAGTCAGAACTTTTAAACTTTTATTTACCCAAGTTTTCTTAACTTGAGGCGTTCCTGGCATGAGTAGGTGCTATTTGAATGGAGAAAGGGTTTTGCTTCCCCTTCTCTGGGCTAAGGGTCCTAAATGAAAAAGCAGTTGGTTGACATGTGTTATTCTACTTGTGCTAGTTTGGGTAAACAGGACTTATCAAGCATCACTGGAAAGTATTGTTAGCAGGGAATAATGTGATACAGCAAAACTGTGATTGTTGCTTTGTTTCAGGTTGCTACAGGTGGAAATGGGGAAGTAAACACCAGAGTTGGCTTGTTTAGGGGTTTTTGTTGGGGTTCTTCGTTGTTGTTTTGTTGTTGGGTTTTTTTAGGGTGAGGAGCATTCAAATGCAAGAGCATGAATGCAGCAGAAAGTTTAGATCTCACTGATCACTGGCAGGTGAAGGGCATGGGTGGGACATGGTGAGGGAGATGATTATGGGATGGAGAGCCCATGATGTGTGTTTGGGGATGGATAACCCATGTTGTTGTGTGTTTGGGGGATGAGCTTTGCAAATATACCCGGACCAGGACCAGGATATTGGACCTGCCAGTGGATGACTGGGCATGAGCTGCTGTCAGAGCTGCCCCACTCATGGGAGGCTTGGCTTGCTCTTCCCTCTGCCTTTTTCTAGGGAAGACTATCAGCTTATAGTTTCCAAGTACTTGATTCCCATTTTCTTGCTAAAAAAATCCCCCAAAAACCACTTGGAAAGTGGAAAAAAGGTGCCCTAGCTGAATCCTTCCTGTAAGAGAAAGGTGGACAGGTACAAGTTGATGGATATTTACATATACAGTGGGGAATAAAAAAAAAAGCCCTATATAAGATAATGAGGAGCAGAATTGGGTGAAATGACTTCTTCTGAGGTGGAGGGACCAGAAGAGATCTAATGCTGGTGCGTGTGGGCACATGGCCAGTGGCCTCCAGTGCAGTCAAACTGAGTTACACCTCTTGAGCAGCTGCCCAAAGACATTCAGAGAAGCAGGGAAACAGAAGGCTTTTTCTCATTTGAGGACCACTTTAGGAAATATTAAAACTGGCCATTTGATTTGCAGGGGCCTGTGACGCTGCACTGGCTCCTACTGCAGGTAATGCCATAATTGGCCCTTGGATTGGTTTTCTCTGAGGGGAAAATGAAAAGAGGGAACTATGGCTGGAATGTTTTTCAGAAGTGACACGCTCTGTGTGAGGCTGTAGATGTGTACAAACCCTTTGTTTACACACAAATTTAAACAAATTACCCAGAAGACAATTACCATAAACATCTAAGAAAGTCTGAATTAGTAAAGCTGAGCTATCAGGAGCTTCCTTCAACTTTAATTTGGCAAGAGTAGTTAGAAAGATCCAGTTTTGTCTTTCATCCTTAGCAGTACAATGGTTATCTTGATAGCAAATGCATAAAAGGAAGATTTGTATCTTTTTTTTTTCTGGGGGAAGCAGCTCACGAGCCAGTGGCTGGTGGAGTGGGTTGGATGAAGATCACTGCACCAAACCCTCCATTTTTCCTGCATTTCCAACTTGAGTTGAGTTGGCAGGGAGCTGGATGTTCCTGAATGACCAGCCCACTCCTCTAATGAGTGCACTTGGCACTCATAAATCCCTGGGCTCTTGCATGAACAAGAGGTTTGATCGCCGACACTGCAAACTTCCCAGAAATTCCATGCCCATGCTTAACTCAGTAAAAAAAGGCAGAAAAGAACTGAGTGTGCATTTATTAAAGCAGGTCATGCAAGGGGGGAAAATAACTTTCTCCATCTGCTTCCTCCCCTTGGGAGGGCTCTGTTTAGAGGATTGGAAGATGCTTCCTGAAATTGTTAGGGCCACAGGCGAGCTTGGTGGTGTGGAAGAGTCCCCGCTGCCCTGTCCCTGTCTCCTGATCACTGCAAAACGTCTGAAAATGTGATTGAGAGGGTCTGGGCAGGTCTGAAGTTCCCCCTGCTGAGCTGGTTGGTGTCTTTACTTTGTAGAGCAGTGGGGAACTCTCCGAGCAGCAAAACAAGAGGCATGATGGGTGGACCTCACTCCACCTTCATCTGATCATCCTCAGCCCATCCCTCTGTCAGGAGTTTCCTGTACCTCCTACTTGGAGCTTGGATTTGTTATGTGAGGGAATTGAGGTGACCCTGGCTGGGGCAGATCTCAGGGGGCAACCTTCCCTGGTGCCATGGGGTTTTGCTGTCCTGCAACAGCCCCCAAACCTCCTCCTGATGCAGGAGATGTGGCCAGGCAGGGAAAAGCCTCCTGGCCTGGCCCTTGAGGTGGGATGTTCTGGAGCCTGGCCCCACAGATGTAGCATCTAGGGTTAAATTTACTCCTCTCAGACCTGCTGTTTTCCCTTGGCAGGGGCTCCTGGTGTTCAGCAAGCTCAGAGCAGCCACCTGTGCTCTGCTGACGGGTGCTAAGTCAAGCGTTTAATCTCGGAAGAGGGGAAGGCTGTGTCAGCAAGGGTGATAGGGCAGATGAGGGTCTTCAGTAGCTTGTATTTGTGCAGCTTGTGCAGGTAAAACAGCCTCCAAAAAGTCCTGCTTGTGCCATAAAATAGAAGGATTTCATCTGGCATACCTGCTTCTGAGGCTTGTGGAAATTGGCTTTATGGGAGCATATGTTTCAGGCTGGTGGGATGTAAACTGCACATAATTTACTGCCCTTCTTCTTTTCTGCCTCTAATTTAATTTTCTCTCTTCTGTCAATCCCAGTTAATCTGTGCAGCACAAGTTTTACTGCCTCGGGAAGGTTTTTTGAAGCAACAGATGGATAGACCTCTTACAACCTTAATATCTCTGCAGCTTTCTCACAAATTTGGCATCTCCTGTAGCGAGCTTGATGCTAAAATGAACTTTGAAAGTAAATATTTATGTTAGCTGGACCTTGACATGTTTATGTAAGTGGGTATATAATCTTATAATTTGGGCTAACAGTTTAGATTACTCTTGACTTCCCTCTTCTGTGTAGAAAATTGTGTAGTTCTCCAGCTCTCAGAAGCAAAAAGGATTTGAGCTCTGCCAGGGGCCCTGTCGCTTCATCACAAAAATTGGTGCAAACAGGCCTGGGATTGTCATTGAAGTGTAAGGAGTGGGAGGAATTGGAGATGAGGGGTGAGGTTAGAGTTATTTGGATGGTGTAAGGCTGGATGTGTTGAGCTAAGCAACTTTACTTTGTTTGGGTTGGGGCTGTTGTTTTTATTTTTAGGACTGCCCCGCTGTGCACCACTCACTTGTCACATGGGTGACATCTTTCTGTGCACCTGAAGAAGACACTGAGCCAACCATTTCTTGTGTCCAGCAAGGCACAGCAAGACCTGGCTGTGCCAAACCAGCTGGACAGTCCCAACCCCTCGGTGATGCCTTCTCCAGGCTGTGTCTCCTCTGTGTTGAGCCCGCACCACATGGGAGAAGCTGTGTGGGTGGAGAGTCGTCATCGTGTTTTGAGCATCCCTAGGTGGGGTTTGGTCGTTAATGTTTATGTGTCTCTCCACAACCTGTAGGACCTCCTGGTGGCAGCCAGCTCCTGGCCAGGGATGGCTGCTCTGGAGGTGCTCTGGCACAGGCAGGTTGGCAGAACTGGCACCTTGGCATGAGGTTGTTGTGCAGTTGGACTCTGCCAGAACTTGGGAGTAAAGGAGATTCTTTTTTCTTTGAGCCTGGAAAAGCTTCTTCTTGAACCAGCAGTCAGCACCTAAAGTGTGATACCCATCTGTTGTGCCTCCCTTGAAAGACCAAAGGAGCCAAAGATGACTGGAAGTAAAGGCGAGAGAAATATTTTGGAGGTGTTTGAAATCCACTTTTTCTGCATTTGCTTTGTGAAAACAAACAAACAAACAAACAAAAAAGAGAGAACCGAACTATCAAAAAGAGATTATTAGTGACAATTATACTTGAGGTGTTAATTGCAGAACAAGGAAATGCTGTACCTATGGCAGACCGAGTCCTCAGGGGTATAAATCTGTTGGCTTTCCTGAGTTGGTGGAACTTGGCCAGCCTGAAGATGTGTCTCCAGGAAAAGCAGAATTACGTGCAACTGCTTCATGGCCAGGAGTGCTTTGAATCCTGTGTACCTGCTGCTGAGACAGGCAGGAGATGGGAATCACAATTACAGCAGATGACATTTTTTTAATTGTCTGTTTGTAGTGAGCATGGAAAATAATATAAACATCGCTCCCAGATCAAACGGATTATTTTTATACCCTTTAAATCTCCATTTAATATGCATGCCTTTCCTAGGCTGCTTTGGTCTGACCATGTTTGTCTGGATACAGGCTGGTGGTGTCTCCTCCAGATGCGTGTGCTCTGTGTACCACCCAAAAATGGTTTGCATACCACAGCTGGGGAACCTCTGGCAAACCAGGGCCCCTCTTCAGCATCTGAGATAGGCGAGGTGTTTGTGTGGCCCCATCTCTGCCTGAAATGCCTTCAAAGAGGGGGAGGCAAAGGCCCAGCTCTGCTCTGGCGGAGCAGGCTCCATCCTCCCCGTTCCCTTCATACAATGCTCCCACTTCATCCATAGTAATCCAGAAGGGACCCTTGTGGTCTCCCGGCCTGCCTGTGCCTGGAACAAGGGCCTGCCTGTTGAAGGCAGCGTGGGGAAAGGCAGCAGCCTTCAAACCCTCCTCTCCCAGCATTCACACAGCCAGAGCTGGGAACAGCAGCTTCCCTGGCATCCCAAGGGGCTGTGTCCCCAGGGGGTAAGGAAGCAGGGAAACCCCCTCCCAGGATGTGGCTTTCCCCCCTGCCAGCTGGGGTTTTGTATGAGTGCTATCATACATATATATATATATATATAATTTTTTTTTTTTTTTTTACATTTCTTCCTTTTTGTTGTATCTTAGGGCCTTGTTCGGCTCTTCCGGTAGGTCAGGTTTCATCTTTTAAACAAACAAACAAAAAGGCTCAGAAATGAGAATGATAAAGCCTCAATGAAAGAGGTGAATTAAAGTAATCCAGCGCTTATCCTGTAATTATAAAAGTCTGAAGTCAGTTTTCTGAACGCTCTTCTGTGCTTCCCCCCTTGCCAGCGTGTCTGGCGGCCCAGCCTGTGGCCAGCCTTCCATCTGCCTTCCCAGATACCTCAGCTGGGTGGGTTTTGCCAAAAGCTGGGAGCAGGGTGCCCTGCGTGTCACATCTCCTCATGGATCAGTGGCCCCCTTTCCCAGAAGGGCATTTGCATCCCTTTCAAAGCCACCCCATCTCAGTTTCACTCTCTCCCATGGCATCCACCTTGGAGGGGCACTACCTGCTCCACAATTTTAGAGCAGGTGGGAAGTTCCTTCGTGTGGATCAGGTGTCTGTGGCCAGGGATGTGTTGGAGCAGCTGTTGGGAAATTGGAGAATCCCTTCTTGCCTCTTGGGTGCACGCAAGGGCTCAGTTGCAACAGTGGGATCATGATCAGCAGAAGCTGCTCCTCCAGTTCGACCTGAGGAAGCAGAATGCTGTGAAAACCAGGGAATTTGAAGTGTCTTCGTTTCGATTTTTCTGCAAACAGCTTGAAAGCAAGCCTTAAGCATAAGTTTGTTACCAAGAGAATGCATGAATGAGTGTGAAAATCAGCTTTGTCGTGGCAGGTTTGGAAGTACCAGAAATTCCTATGGAACTCCATCCTTTGGAGTCAGTCACGTAAGTGGGCTTGTTTTTCACATGTGCTGGATGTTTTGGAGACAGAGGGTTGGAAACAGACTCTGCATCAAGTCAAGTTATATGCAGAACATGTAATTTAACTCCAGAGCTTGTGATACTCTGCAAATGCCTGTGCTCTTTGTGCTGTGTGTTCCTGTTCCAGCCCTGGAACAGGACTGCATCCATGCATCCTTGTGTTCTCTGAGCACATGGTGCCCTCCTTCAGGGCCAGGCTGGGGCTGCCAGCCAGAGCCCAGATGGAGCTGCAGCTGGTCTGACACTGGTGGTGGCACTGACTCCATGGAGACTGCTCATAATCCTCTACTGTTTTCCCATAGCTTTGCAACCCTTGCCCAGAAAGATGTGAAAGAGTGTTGGTCATAGCACTGAGGAGCTTGGGAGGTTTTCTGGCCATCCACACCAGTGGGCATAGCCTGTGATGCTTGGAAAACACAGCAAATTGAAGCTGGAGCAGTTGGAATTGTTGGGTTCACCTGCAGCTTGCCCTGAACACCAAAGGTGGCTGTGGGACCGAGCTGTCCTTCACCCCTTCAGGAGCTTGCAGGTGTCAGACTGCACTTCTTGGGGCCTCATCATCTTTCCTGGCTGCTGGAGCTGAGAACAGCGTGGTTCTTCCTTCCATGGCTTTAAAGAGAAGAAGTGAAAGTTACTGGTGAGATGTTTTGGGCAGCCATCCCTCCTGAAAGAAATGATACTCCTTCAGAGAGCTTCTGCCCCCCAAAAGTGTCAGTCTGGTGCTGAAGAGAAGAAGAAATTAGCTGATTTCACCTGTAAAATCATAAAAAATTACCGCCATTTTTGGCCAGCCAGCAGTGCCCTCTTGTCTGACCATGCAGGCACCACACACTGATATTAATGACATTTCTGTTAATTGAGCATTAATATGAAGCTGAGACCTCATCACATCCTCCCAGTGCCCAGCCACTGAATTTGAAAGCCAATGTGCCAAATGGGATCTGGGCTTCCTGTCTCCTTGACACTCAGCTGATTATTTATGACTTTTTTGGGAGGTGGTGTAATGGGCTTTCCTTTAAGCCTGGAGGCAGCATCCAGCCCAGCCCTGGTTATCATTCCCAGCCAGCTGACAGCGAGGTCTTTGCTCTGGTCTTTGTGGCAGCACAGCAGCCATGGCAACCAGTCCCACATCCCAAGCATTTTGAGGGCTTCCAAGGCTTTCCTGCAAGGCCCACCACCCTTTAAAGTGCTATTTTCCAAAGGGAGAGTCACACACAGCATGGTGAAATGCTGATAAGCAGGTCTGGTCAGTAACCACTGGGTGCATTTGTGTTCTGAGTGATGCTCAGGGAGTAATTTTGGGTGGCTGGCGAGCTGATGGCAGGCAGCAGAACTCCTTTGAAGTCGATAGCTGTGAATCAGTTTGGTGTTAGCAGGTTTCTGGAGCAGCTCTTTGATCACTGATCAGATGGCCCTTGCATTTTGGGGAGCTGCTTCTCCCTGAATTCAAGTGCTGGGCCGAGGATCCCTGTGCCAGGCTGTGCTGCCCTTGGTCCTGCCTGGGCACGTCACGGGAGGTTTGTGCCTCTGGGAGTTTCTAATCTGGGGAGCCAGGGAGCAGAAGGAGCAGCATCACCCCGGTGCGTGGGCAGGTGCTGGAGCCCGGCGAGGGCACACTTTGAAGGCAGTGTTTCCAGTACAGAGGTGCCCAGTGGGGCTTTCAGAGCTGCTCAGGCACCTCTGATTCCTTCCTGAACTCCCTGGTGGAGCTGCAAACTTCAGTACTTCAGTGCTTCTGCCAGGCCTCCCAAAGCATCTTGAAATCAGATCCTGGGCGACTGTGGAGGAGTCTGTGACTGCCAGGGCTTGGGCTGAAGTGTGTCCCTAGGACGTGTGTGTACCTGTCCCGGGGCTTCCCACCTAATTCCTGTGAAAACTTACCCAGGTGCCTCTGCTCTGGTGCTTCCATGCTCTGCAGAAAAGGGAAACAACCTTGGATTCCCCCACTGCAGTGGGAGCTGGCTTGTCCTTTTCCAGAATAAGAGCTGGAGTTTTTTCAGGTAAAGGATGTGGAGGAAAAGCTGCACTAAGGCATCTGCCAGTTGATAATACATTACAAAAATGGATGATTCTCAAAGGGAAGGACTTGGAGGGGCTTGTATCCTACTCATACTTGCCAGGCTGAGAGGAAGTTCCTTTGCTGCCTGACCACAAGAGGCTGTGCTTTTCATAGAGAACTCGGGGACTTTTTTGCTTTTTTTTTTTCTTATTAAAAGAATAATAAAATTTTACTTTCATAAAAATTTGCAGCATCAGTTGCTATCCTCTCAGATAATCCCGTTTTTTTCCCACATAATCTGGGCCAGATATTTTTTCATCCAGCCCTCCTGGTTTCTTGACCATCCCTGCAGCTTTAGCATGCAGCTGTCATTCTGCTGCAGCTTCCACAAAGCGGCTGAAAACCAAGGTAACAGCAACATTTTGAGTGAAGGGGATGAAATGTGGGATAGGTTCAGCGTATTTCTTTGTCATTGTTGGAGTCCTATTCAGTCTGGAACTGAATAGGAGGCTGATTAGCATGTGGAAGCATTTCTAAAGCATTGGGCTGTGAGGGTTGGGTGGTTTGGTTTTTTTTTTTTTCCTTAAAGGAGAAGTTTTGTGGCATTTGTTTTTCTGACTGAGCTGGTATGAATCTTTGTCAAATGCAAAACCCGTGGAAAAGCCAGATAGCATTTTGGAGAAAGCCTGTTTTGATAAATCACCATGGGCACAAAGAAGTTTTCCAGTGTGTAAAACTCTCAGAGCCACTGGAGAATCTAGGCATGCAGCATGTTTGAAATTGCCAGACAAGTGGGATAGTGTTTGGGATACACCAGGATTGTGGATATAATAACAGGTACTTTGCTTTTGCTCTTGCTGAAGTTTTCTGCCACAAGTGGGTATTGGGTCCACGGCCTGAAAATCCACCTGCTTAAATCTCAGGGTTTTGCTTTCACAGGGAAAGATGTAACACTGAGGTAAATTAAAGCTGCCTGCAAGTGAAAAACATCTTCTTTCCCCATGCTTTAACTCCTGGGCTGGTTTTGGAGGAGACGGTTTTCCCTTTAGTGTCAGGGTGAGGTGTTGGGCTGATTCTCTCATTAACACTCCCTTGCTGCAAGATCTGCTGTGTTTTCTCTGAGGGGTGAAATTGCCACCTTGGTGCTGTTTGTGGGTCTCAGCTGGGTCAGTGCAGGAGCAGAGATCCTGCCCTGGGAGCACCATATCCCTGCCTTTGGTGGGAACACAGGATTTTGAGGGTTTGCCAGTCTCAAGGGACACAGGAGACCCCCATTGCCTGTCTGTATGGATGTAGCAGAGTTGTGCCCTGAGCTGGCAGTGCAAGAAAATGCATTTTATTTCTGTGTATGGTGAGTATTTTATTTCTTTGTACAGTGAGGGATGGACATGAGGTCTCAGTGAAGGCCTCAGTGAGTGATGGCCTTGGGGTTGTATGGAAAGTACTTGGAGTCAGACCCTCTTGATGATGTGTGCATGGCCTGGATCTTGTGCCTGGGTTTTTTTGATAGTTTTCTTTCAATTATGCCAGTTTAAGAAAGGCAAAATGGTCATCTCAGTGGTGTGCCTCAGTGTCACACAGTGGAATGATTTGGGTGGGAGGGGACCTTAAAACTCATCTTGTTCCAACCCCCTGCCATGGGCAGGGACACCTTCCACTATCCCAGGTTGCTCCAAGCCCTTTCCAACCTGGCCTTGAACACTTCCAGGGATAGGGCAGCCACATCTCCCCTGGGCACCCTGTGCCAGGGCCTCACCACCCTCTGAGTAATGCCAGCTATTGAAGGCTGATTAAAGCTATTGTTTAATTAAGGAGAACTCAGCTCCTCTCTTCACAATCCATGATTAAAGGATCTTTTGAAGTAATTCTGCAGCACTTTCTCGTGTCCTGCCTTTCTCTCCTTCACCGTGGAGGGAGTTCCTGGTGCTGAGGGTGCCGGGCTGGGCGGGCCGTGCGCTGTTACCGCAAACCTGCTGGCAGAGCTGCCTGCTGCCAAAGGCATCCCAGCGTTCAAAAACCCTGCAGAGGGGTGGAAGGGAGTTCAATCTCAGGATACGCTGATTTGGAAAGGGAATCCAAACAAAGAGGCTTTTCAGCAGAGGCTGAGGCTTGGCTTCTCTCAAGGGCAGTTTGGGCTTGGGGAAGCATCCGGGAGGCGGCGAGCGGAGCAGGAGTACATGAGCTGGATGCCGCGTGGTGTAAGGTTTCCCAGCACAGTCTGGTTTTGTGTTACAGGCTGGGGAACTGGCTCTAAGCTCTCCTCTCCTTTCTTTTCGTTTTTTTTTTTTTTCACCCCCCTTTCTTTTATTTCTGTTGGAAACAAAGGAGAGGTTTAGGTTCTTTTGTTGTTGTTGTTGTTTTTTAATAAAGGTTCCCATCCCCTGCAGGTTTGGCGGTGCCTCTCGTTGTTGATGCTGGAGGGGGACCCATTGGTGACTGTGACCTGGAGAAACCCTTTGCAGGGTCCCACGCAGGCCTCACAGGGATGTTTTATTTTGCTCAGCAAGCTCAGTCCTCTCAGGGGCTCGCTGAGGGCACTCTGGCAGGAGCCGGCGTTCCTGAGGGGACAGGCACCTCGTAAAGAAGTTCTGGCTCAGATAAGAAGTGAAATGAGGTGGATGCTGGGGCACCTTCTTTGCAGCAGGAGGGACGCAAAGTAGAGGGGGTGTCTGCCAGGCCCCTCGTTCCCATGGCAGCCCTGTCCCTCACTGTGACACCTCTGGTGCCACCACGTCCCCGTGAGGTGCCAGGAAGAGCCGAGCAGGGAGGAGGTGCTACCAACCATCCCAACCAACCAGTTGGGGTTTTTTATAGGCACCAGATGGTTTTAATAGAGGAAAGCTGAACTTCTTATGACCCTTCCCCACAGACGTTGTTTGTTGTTTTGTAATTGTGGCCAGGACAAAACCCTGTTCCAGAACCTGCAGTGAATCGAGATCTTGGTGCCTTCTTCTTCATCCCACCATAAACCCTCCACTGTCCCCATGCTCCTCTGCCTGCCCTGACTCCAAATGATCCAGGAGAAGCTACTGGGCATGGAAAACTTGAGGCTTTCCACTGATCCTTGGCTAAAGAGATTATCAAGAGAAGAAACCGAAACATCTAAAAGCAAAGCACAAGGAAGCAATAAAATGTCAGGCCATGTTTTCCCTGCTGGTTGATTAAAAATTCTCCTGATAAGCAGGAAAGCTTTCATGGCTGGACAAGACCTGTATTGTGTCAAATGCAGTGAAAGGTTTATTGGAGAAGGATAAAGCGGTGCGAGCGTTGGGTTGTACTTGCAGCCCTCCTGGAATCGTTATCCCCCAGGGCTGAGGAGCAGTGTTTTTTGCAAAAGAGAAAGTCAAGCAGAAGGAGATGAGGTCTCAGTCTCCATTCTCCCCATGGGAAAACCATCAGCAGTGGCAAACCAGTGAGCTTGGGGACCTGTGCCCAGCCAGTGCCAAGATGCTCCACTGGGCCCATGGTTTCCCTCTAGCCTGAGAAATCTTGGGATCAAACAAGACAGGAATGACAAAACAGGAAAACAAAAGGCTCACTTCCATGCTGTTGTGTTTGACTTCCCAAGGTTTTAATTGCCAAGGGCTGCATGGGGAGCCAGCTGGCTGCAAAGGGATGCAGATCTCTAGTAAGAGAGGCAAAGGGATGCAGATTTCAAGTAAGAGAAGAAAGACCCTTTTTTGTTGTGGTTTTTTTTTTAATCTTTTGTCAGAGAAACTAACAACTGTTATGTTTTCCTACAGGAGATGCAGTTTTGTGTACATTTCCCCTTCAAAAAGTAAATTATCATTTTTAGATACCTGCTTCCTCAGCTCCCCCAGCTGCTCTTGAAGCTTCTGCTGTTATTGTTTTGCCACCTGTAGGAGTAAGAGGGTGCAAGCAGCAGGAAAGCCAAGTACAGAGTGCAAAGGGTGCCTCAATTTTACAATTTTTCTCCTTGGAGCAGAGAACCTCTGCTTTTTACAAAAGGAAAACACAGTAGGTGGTTTAACTTGCAAGCCCTTGGCCCATGCTCCAAGAGATGTGCATTTCCCTGCAGATGTGGTGTCAGCAGGATCAGGCCCACCAGTGTGTGGCCCTGGGAACAGGCTGGACAATCCCAATTTTACTGCCAAAACCTTGTTTTTATATGATAACTTGGAAAGAGGGGAAAAAGGCCAGCTTAAAGTAATAATAGCAATAATATTAATAATAAAAAAGCATGGGCTGTTTGGCACGGCGGGTGTATAAATCTCAACATTAGCTACCTGTGAATCATCCAGCAGCACGTTAATTGGTACCCCTCAGTAGATGAGGATTTGGCACCGGGTCTGCATGTAATTACAAGCCACACACAGAAGGACACAGGCAGCTAATGAACTCCTGCCAAACTCCAGCTCCGCTCCTGCGGCTTTTGAAGCCCGCTGGTCTTTCAGAGTTTTGTATGGTAAGCACTGAAAGGCATCAAATCACTCCTTTGACAGTGTTTAGAAAGGGTTGGTTTGTTGAATAACCCAGTCCCTCCAAAGTCCCAAATCTGAGAACTGGAGCATCTATAGGCTCCTTTCTCAGCAGAGCAGTAAATAGACTGGAAATAGAGGACACCCCTGAGGAGCTCCTGCCTTGCTGACAGGAGCCAGAGGGCTCTGGTTGCCACGATGGGCTGCAAGAAAAGAAACTATTTCCACTTTAAAAATACTTCAAAACAGTCCCACCAATGGGATGCTTTTTGTTCCCAAGCCTCATTGTTTTGAACTGAGGCTGTGCACAGCATCTCTCATGGGTTTGCAGTTGCTCTGGTGTTCTGACTGAGGTGGTAAAAAGGGTTTTTGGAGGGTTTCTGCCCTGTTGGGAGGGCAGGTTTTCATGGGGCTGGGTTTGGAAGGTCGTGGTGCTTTTTCATGGATGTTTTGTTGCTGGGATGGGATTTGAGCCTGAGCCCTTCTCCTCCTCTTTTCATGTCTGAGGTGACAAAGGGAGTAGTTGTTGAGATAAAAACAATTTCCATGAAAACCTGAGATTTTCAGGCAAACATACCAGGCGGGTTTCATGGCAGTACCATGGTGAAGAGGAATAATGCAGCTTGGCATGAAGCCCTTCCAAATAAAAAAAAAGGGGGCAGGAGAGGAAACAGAAGACCCTTTGTCAAAATTAACTGCAATAAAGAAAAAGGGACTCCTATTCCCTTGGGCTTCTTTAACCTTCTTTACTTAATTTATTCACACGTTCCTTGACAGCAGGGCACAGCATTGTTGCAGGAGGCTGGAAATGGAAACTGGGAGTTGTCCATTTTTGGTTTTAAAAGGCATGGTACATGTTGTGTCCCTCCAGTCAGTGTGAATAGAGCCTTGGCCCTCGCCTGTGCCATTCAGATGTGGCCCAGTTCATCCTGTCCCTTAAAGAAACAGGGTTATGGGATGTCACCTGGCTGCAAAATGCAGCTGTTGTGGGCAGGTGCATGGGAAAGGGGCTGGGGTGACAAGGTGGCTGTGCCCACCCTGCCTGGCCCTGTGCTTGCAGAACACGGGGGTGAAGTTTTCAGTGCTACACTGGATTTGCAGAATTTTCAGTCTCTTAGAGGGATAGAAGCACCCAGGAGTCCGAGATGGTGTGCAGCATGGAACCATGCTGTCCCAAAAATTCTGTTTGGCTTTCAGGGGCACAAATAATTCACAGGGGCAGATGGGCAGGGTAGGTAAGTCCTTGTGTGCAGCATGGGGTGGACACCTCTGTCACTGCAGGTGATGATGTCTTGCCTCCAAAATACTCCACTCCCAGCTGCTTTCCATCAAAACTTCTGTGGGCAGGGAGGTGTCAGCATGGCCAAGGCAGCAGTTGTCATTCCTCCTCCTTCCCCTGCAAAGTCTCCTTTCCCTGTAATACAAAGCTATTTTAATTAGGAGCATGGTTTTTATTTATTTTTTTAATATTACCAGCACAGCCTCAGATATATCATGTATTGCTACACATTAGGATGCCACTCTGTGCAGTCAAAATACAGAGGAACAAGAAGAATGGTAATATTACACTTTTTTAACCCATTGATAAATAGGCAAAGCCTTTCAGAGCTCTGCTCTGGGGACCACCAAGATCAACCCCCATCACTTTAAGGGCCTTTGGATCACTTCCACCCACGTCTCTCTGCCTTTCAGCACTCTGGGCCGTGCTTTATGTCCTGGAAACTCTACCAAATCGCGACTACCGAGGGGGAAAAGCTTCATTTCCAGTTAATCAAGGGAGTTGTGTAATACCATTTTCTCCTGGGGAACTTCCAGAAAAAAGAAAGGAGGAGAGGAAGGGGGGGTGGGGGGAGAAAGGGGAGCATTACATAAAGCAAGTATATTAAGAGGAAATAAATTATGAATTAAAAGTGATTAGTGAACTTTTAAGGAAGAGGTCAGAAGTGCTTTTTGGAATACAAACTTTTTAAGCTTCCAGTGCTTGTATTGGGTTACAGAGTTATAACCCGGCCTTATTTGTGCAGGTGGCTGCTGCTTCAAATCCGAAGAAGGATTTTGCATTTACAATAGGTACATTGACAGAACTGGGTCAAAAAGCTACTGGTGGCAGGCTCAGGGCTGTGGCCAGGGGCTCTGCTGCCTCCTGCACCGGGGCAGTTGCTCCCAAAAACATGCTTAATTACAGTGGCACTGCCTGGCCTTGGTGCTCAGGAAGATGTTTAGGAAGTTCAGTGATGAGGTTTGATGAATTTTTATTTAAGAGACCTAATGTTGACTAAGTTAACTGGCTTTATTTTTGCTTCATATGCTTTGTGTCTTTACTGAGTTAAAAATAATACACTTTTGTTGGCTGCATTACATTGGCTTCAGTTTTATATTTCTACCTGTTCTTGTTATGGTTTGGGGTGTCTGTGCAAAGAGGAGGAGCCAGGGCTTCTGTTCTGTGGTGTCTGGGGGCAAGAAGTTGAGATAAGGAATTTTTGCTTGCTATTTTATGGATTAAAACAGCACCTACATCTCACAAAATTTTCCTTTTGAGTAGAGGGCGATGAATTGGTTGGATGGGGCCCTGAGCAACCTTATCTAGTGGGTGACATCCCTGTGCATGAGTTGCAAGTAGGTGTTCTAAGCTTCCTTCAAACCCAATCTTTCCTATCATTCTGTGATTCTATATGAGCAGAACAGAGTTGTGATTACGTAGGGAAATATTAGTGTTCACCCAGCCAGTGGGATGACAGGGACAAAGGGGAGCAGCTCCTTTGCTCAGCCACTGGTTTGGCAGAAATTTCTTAGATTCCCCCCCAAAGAAGGGGGGTGCTGAGTGTTGCTGGGGCTGGGCAGTGGCCTGATCCATTCCTCGAAGGCAGAGCCCAGAGGAGTGGTGGTGAGAGGCTCGTTCCAAACCCTGCTGACCAAGCGCTGCTCGCTCCATTTCTAATTGGAAACATCACAGTCACCACAGTGTGTTTTTCACACGAGCTGTTGGCCTTCACCATTGCAGAGTTCACAGGCACATCTTTATTTTTTTAAATTTCTCTCCCTCTCTTCAAGCTCGGTCATCCTAGGTTGGGCTTGTCATGTTTGTGAGACTTCCAAAGCACATGGATGTGCAGAGGTGCCTCAAAAGGTGTTGTTGACACTTGGGGGTTTTCATGGGTGTTGCATTTTATCCCTTGCTGTAGACAATGGGAAATGATGGCTTTGTTTCCATCAAGTTTGGCTGGAGCTGGCTCAGCCAAGACATTCCTCTTGGTAATGTCTTTTGTATTCACCCAATTCAAATTTGCTCTTTCCATCATGTTCATCTGGAGCTGGCTCTGGATTACTGTTGGTAATGTCTTTTATATTCACCCAATCCAAATTTGCTGGTTGGCCAGTCTGGTTTAAATTTGTTTTACCCCACAAATGCAGAATTTTTAAAGGACCTACATATTGTGGCTTGGATAGGACCTTTTGTTCTTATTAATGAGTTCTGAGGTTATTGAAAATAAATGTGCACTTTAATATAAAGGCTTTTTAATCCATCAGCTCACACCAAACTCCATGAAGAACAACTTAACACTCTTTGTAGAATTCCCTTGTTTTTCTTCCTCTGTATGTGGTCCTTATCTTTGAAAATAGGTGACAGCTCCTCACTAAAAGCACTTTTTCACCCAGAAAAAACCAATGGCAGCATTCCTGTTGGTCTGGAGCGCTTGGAGCACGAGGCTGGCACGTTGTGCTCCAGCCACATGAGGAAGTATTTCTACTCTTGGTTTCAAATCCAGAGGAATTTGCAGTGCAAGAGGATAATTTGGCATTTGGCTTGAAGTATTTGTGTGACCAAGAACCTTTCTATAATGATATTCTTCCAGGATGGCTGGGTTAATAAATATGCTCTAGGTTGCACAGGGGAGTATTAACCACAAAGAATGAGTATCATGGAATCATGGAATGATTTGGGTTGGAAGGGACCTTGAAGCTTGCCTATTTCATGGACAAGGACAGTAGACCACGTTGCTCAAAGTCCCATCCAACCTGGCCCTGAACATTTCCAAGGATGTGTTTGGGTTGGGCAGCTGGTAGGGACTCCTGTCACTTTTGACACCACCTTTGGTTCCTTTTAAAGGCACTTGTCAAATACCCCTGAAGCCTCGGGTCATCAGTGCTGTGCTGTTGTCCATATAGAAAATAATTATTTCTTGCTTTCTTCTTGTTTGCTCTTGCACTAACAGGCATAAGAAGATGTTTTGCCCAGTGTTCCTTAACCAGTTCTTACTAAAAACAAAGAAACAAACCCCAAAAATGTAAGAACCCAGAAAATACTATCTAAGTCAAAATGAACCTGTGTCTGCCACTAGGAAGTCTTTTGGAATCTGTAGCATCTGGTGGACCTAAAATGGTGAGGTTTGCTTTGAAGTTCCTACAATTTAGCTGAAAAATAAAAATAATAAAATGGACAACAGAAATGCCACTCTCTGCATAGGAAGGATGCCAGACAAATTAATTAGATGGGGCAGATGTTCATGGAAGTTATGTGAACAAACCTACAGCAAGTACAAAATTAACTAATTTTTAATTCTTTTTTTTTTTGGTGGAAACCAACCCATTGTGCCCAAGAAATTGTCCAAACAGGTCAAATAAGAGAAATGCAATATATACTGATCCTTGTTTATAGGTTCTTTAGTACTCTAAAGCAGGTACCTGTTTTACCATAAAGTCTAGGGTTTGTTTGTGTGGACAATTTTCTCTCCTCATGTGTCAGCTGAGAGTAGTGGAACTGTAATCGAGCTGAATGGGAATCTGTTTTGCAAACAAAGATACTAGATGTGTTTCCAAAATACAGGCAGATGCACAGATCAGTCTGCTGGACTGCTGGAATCAAGGTGAAGAACAATCAAGACTTTGCAGGTAGTAAAATAGCAGAGCTGATGGTTAGCCCAGTTGTCTCCTTGTCCTAGTGAATATGTGGTCCTCAAATATCCAGATTCAGTCAAAAAACATAGGGATGGAGACACATCACTCATGCTTTCAAGACCTTTAAAAGTCTGAATTTAATAGCTGGATCTAGTCTGCAGTAGGATCTTTTTTTGGCTGATACTGGGCTGCAGATCTGGTCCCTTGAGATTATTTTTTTAGCTGACCACGCTCCTCCCATTCCTTCAGATACACCCAGTGCTGGTGTGGAGCTGGCTTCTGTTTTGATTGACAGCACATGCCTGATATGGCAGAAATGTGGAAATACTTCGATTCACTGGGTTATTAACTTTTATTTATGTATTTATATATATATTTATACATGTACAGTGTAAGTTGGCTCCAAGATTTGCTCGCTGTCGCTGCAGTTGCCAAGGCTGCCCTTGCAGTGCTGCAGCTCTTCTCTCAAAGTTTTGGGAAGCCAACTTTTAAAGCCCCAATAAAAGCCTACCGTAGCCTAATCTAGTTTATATGCATTTTTAAATATGTACAAATATTGTAAACCAAATAAGGCTTGTATGTACCCAGGATCAGCCACTAAGTACTTCAAATAGAGAGCCTGTCTCTTGTAGGTACCCAAATATTTACAGTGTGACTTGAGTAAGGAATTAGATACCCCACTCAGCCCTGCCAAATTAATTAATGGTCTTTTACACTTATTTAGGTAGATGTCTGATCTAGTGAAACCCTAAGAACACCCAGGGTCTGGACAGTGGCAGGTAAAAGCATCATGGAATACTTGTTAGAAATTACTGTTGCTTTGTTGAGGTAGCCAGCAACATCCCACTGACCTGCATGGTTAAAGAACAAAGATTTAATGGGGAAAAACCCCTAAACCCCATCAAAATCAGACATTTAAAAAGGAGAAAGTGGTGATGGTTCTTAATTTGCTGCAAAGGTGAAAGCTGGGCTGGGAAGATGAGAGTGGCCTGGGTGGGTTACTGCCCAAATGCCTCTTGTCTTCCTCTCCTTCCACTTTTTGATGAGTGGCCAGTGAAAGCTTATCCCCTTTTTAAATTTTTTTTCCTCCTATTAAATCTGCACAAGTGCTAACTTTTCAAAGACTCTAAGATTCAAAGTGCTGTACCCAACACAGAGCCCTTTTTTCTCCTGCCTTTGATTTTTATGCACATTTCAAGCTGGTCAGAGAGTACACGGGGGTTTTGTTTAGGCTTGGTGGTGGGGTTTTAGCTTTCAAGCTGCCAGCCTTCCCAGGATTATTGCCTATTAACTGCCTCTTCATAAAGGTGCTGACCAAAGAAAGGAATATTTTTTTCCTTGGTGCTAGCCTTCCAAACTCGATTGGCTTTATTAAATGGAAAGACAAATAAATTTAAACCCTGCTCTGAAATACCTTAGCGCAGGACACCAGCAGTTAGAGGTCACCAAGTCACTTGGACTTCCTCCCAACAAAAGCAACATCATTTTTCAATGTCCAGCCCCACAGTATCCTGCAGTGCCTCACACAATTCCTCGGTGTCCACACCTGCTCCGTGCCACTCGGAGCAGGGCTGAGCCTGTTTGGATGGGGCAAGATCAGTCCCCGAGAGAATTCTGTTATGGTTTGGAGCCGTGTTTGATCTCTTACAGCAGAGCTGGATAAAAGCTTGTGGTTGGGATTTCCTTGTTCTGTTATTAAAGCAAAAAATCCCCGTTGTACAAGGAAAAGAAACTTTCCATCACGTTGGGAAGGATGTTGCAGGTCAGAAGGTAATTTCAGCACTGTTTACCTTTATTGCATTGGAAGAAGCAAATCCCTTTGTTTTATGCTTTAGTTTCCCATGAGATGGGTAGCAGTACTTGTCTGGTTGCACAGCTCCCTTTGGATGTGCCAGTGTTGTGTCCATGCTTTAGGACGTGGTCCACAGGCTTCTGTGTCATTTCTCAGCATGGAAATACTAGTATTAAGGAGGATGTGAGGCCCTTCTGCAGCATTCCTGAAGATTTTGCAGTTGGTCTGCACATGACAGAATGACCAGACAGGACTATTTTTGGAGAAAAGTGAGCATCCCCAAAATCAGTGTAATTTTTCTGCCTGCCCTGTACATCTGTCATTCACTTCAGTGCAAGTCACTGTTTCCTGAAGTGAACCTCTTGTGTCCTCAGTAGTTTGGTACCATGTGTAGGGATGGGAAGTGGTGGAGGTCTAAGACTCAACACCTTTATGGGATTCAGCTGTTGAATCCGTAGATCTGCAGCCAGGGATGCACACTCTGAATTCCCTCTTAAAATGCTGACTCAGAGAGGCAGACTGGGGCAGGAGAGGTGATGAGGACAGATGTTCCATCCTCACAGTACAGCCCTACTCTGCTTGCCTTCCATTTCCAAGGTGTGTGGGCTGTAAGCCCCACTTCTGGATTGGATCCTTTTGCCTCGGGCAGATCTCCTAGTGTGAATAATGTCTCTGTGGTGTTTTGTTTGAGGGATCCCAAAGGCATCTCTCCCTGTGTTTAATTTTCTGTCTCCTTCCAGACTTCCCTCTGTAGTGTTTTTTCTGCATAGCCCATGCTCTGCCAGCCTTTTGGCACCACCACAGGTTTCTCCATGCTGGAACCCCCTTGGCAAAAAAAATATGGGTGGTGACCTAGTCCCTCAGACAGCCTGTCCTCCAAGAAATAACCTCGTGGAAGAAGAGCCATCTTGAGCACAATTTATTGTTTGCCATGGGCTGGGGTCCTCCATTCCTTGGGTGAAGGAGCAGTCTCTCACCCAGCCCTCAAAATCAAAGGCATGTTATGTCTTCTAAGTAATATTCACTCAGTTATAGGGAGTGTGTTTATGTTTCTCATGTTAAAAAAAGGGGAGGGGAAGGGAAAAAAAAAAAAAGGGAATCTGAGGTTAGTGTTTTGCTGGAAAAATATCAAGACTTGATTGGCAATATCCCACTAAACCACAAGTTTGTAGGAGAGAAAACAAACCCATTGGATTTTCCAAACTATGCCTATGTGCTTTATGAAAATGTGTCCCATATAGGTCACTTACACTCTTATTATAGCTGTGGCAAGTGTACATATAATTGAAACACGGAAATACTACCCCAAGCTGCTCAATGAATGAAGGAGAAACAAATCTTTATTATTCCTGGGTTCACAGAATATATAGGAACACTATTGTCTCTCTTTTTTTTTTTTAATTCTATTTTTTTAATTTTTTTTTTTTAGGGCCGGTTTTAGCTTTCAGATGTATTTTATTGTCTGTGGGAACATGTGTTTTACAGACCTGTCATGTGAAAGCCATTAGCAAGAGGAACTGGAGGAGTAACAATGAGCCACGTAACCGTGGTGTGTCTGCTCCCCAAGTTCATCCGGATCGTGCCCGGCGACGTTAGTGCTTCTCCCCTGCCATTCCTCACCAGGAAACCTAAGGATTTTTTAAGAATTTTTTAAGTGGCCCATTAAAAAGGGATTGCTGGCATCGCAGGCAGGCTTCTGGGGCCAAGCTGGCTGGGCTTCAAAACGGTTAAATCGTGGAATGAAGATCAGCTGGATTCACACGAGATGTCCGGTGTTATTTACCAAATCTGAGCGGGGCGGGCAGTTCTGGAGCTGTTCCTTGCTGGTTCACACATGTGGTGGAAACTGTCCTGCCTTGCCAAGCAGATCAGGGCCCAGAACTTGCAATTGACCCATTTCCAGAGTTTTTGAGAGGATCTGAAAGGGGCCCTGAGCAGTGGCCTAGACCACTATGGAGTACCTGAAAATTTCACTTCAGTATGTGTTGTCCCTGCTTGCAGGCGATGGAGTTTTTTCTTAAGACTAACAAAACCCTGTAGTAATCCTGGCTTAGGCAAACCCATTAACATATAGGAAAAGCAGCCAAAGGGGATTGCGCAAAGTGAAATCCAGAGAGTGGTTCATGTGGAGAACATGAAGAACATTATTTTGGTGACACTTCTGAGCAACGTGCATGGTGCCCTGGCTAATCGCATCTAGCAGATGGTGTTCACTACAAATGTGCCGTGGACAGCTTTGGTTCAGACCCAACAGCGCTTCATTTTTTATTTATTATTTTTATTCATTTTAGAAGGAAAAACCCTCTGATGTCTTTGAGTGCTAGCTGTGTAAACAAACCCACAGATACTTAAGCAAGTTAGTGGTCGACAAGTATTCCCTAATGCCTTCTGTAGGATCTGGGTGTGAGACCTGTTGTCTTGGCCCAAGGACAGCTGGAACCACTGTGCATTTGTTTTTCCCCTTACCTGGGTTTCGCTCTGCAAGTGGGACGAGGGTTTCCTGTACCTTGTGGCTTGTGATTTACTCTGAACATGGGTTTCAGGGAATTTGGGGCTTGGTTTTGTGGGGATGTAGTGCTCCTCTCGATGATGGGCTTAACAGCAAAGATGGATGGGGAAACTGAGGCAAAGGGAAGGAAGGTGCCCTGCCCAAGGTGACATTGTGGTTGGGAAACACCCTACTAGGTTTGAGGCAGTGCTGTGTTTGTCTGAAAAACTTTAAAAAATAGGGAGTTGTGGACGTGCCACAATTTCCAGGTGTGCCCCCCATACTGTGTGTCCTGACCCGTGGTCTTGAGCAGATCTGCTTCCTGCCTGGTGCAAAGATCCAACCAAGCTGTCCAGACACAGGAATCCTGCACAGAAGGTTCCCAGATAGTATTTAAAATCCAGATTTCACGTGGCTTTGTTGTGACTGAAGGTGAACAGGCTCAGATGGGAGTTCATCAGCTTTTGTGGATGCTCCGGTCCTTGCATGGATGTGTGTCCCACAGCTGCCCAAAGCTCGTGGTTGGTGCAATAGTAGGTACAAACAGGAAACTGTCAATACAGCCTGTAAATACAAAGAGGAGTGAGCCAAGGAAGGCTTCAAAGGCAGGGAAGTGATGGGGATGGAGAATGGCTGGCCGGGGAGGAGAGAAGCCCTGCGGATACTCGATCCTGCCGTGTTTGTTTGCACAGCTCTGGGCTGCTCTGCCCGGCGCACTCGGAGGAGCATCGGGCCCTCCCCGGAGGACAGTGCCAGATTGGCTTTCATGGCCTTTTGCAGAGGGATTGCTCCAGGGGTCTGTTCCTGTAAGTTAATATTTGCAGCGCACAGGGCTTAACTGGAACCAGGCTGCGCAGACATCTGATAACCATAACAGAGCAGATGCTTTTTCCCTGCAAGAGCAGCTTGGAAAAACAAATCTCAATGCTGTTCCCTTTGGAAAGATAACAATATGGAAAGAAAAGCACCAGGAAAGGTGGTGCGTGGTTTGCAAGGGGTTTTCTAGTTGAATCTTGGGGGTTTTTTTGTGAACTGCTCGGTTTTGCCTGTATTGCTGATGGGTTTGGTTGTCTCCCCTTCTTTGTAGCCGGGTTGCCTTTCCTCATCATCGAGACAAGCACAATCCAGCCCTACCAGAGGGGCTTCTACTGCGATGACGACAGCATCAGGTACCCGCAGAAGAACGTGGAAACCATCAACGACGCGGTGCTGTGTGCTGCAGGCATCCTCATCGCCATCCTCGCGGTGAGTCCCACCTCCAGAACCTCCTCCTCTGTCCCAGCAGGGGCTTTTTGGCACCTCTTTGTCCTGCTAATGCTGCCACGGTGTCTACTGGAGCACATCTCCTCTGCGGATTGTTTGACTTTTGTAAGCGTGGAGTTGCAAATATTTACAAATGAAAGCTTGTAATGAGAGGAATGAGATTACTCTTGAAGCCTGTAAACAGGCCCAAAGCTGTTTGGGCAAGTCTGTGAGCTTCACAAGAACTTTTCCACCCTCCAGTAAGAGTTCAGAGTAGAGGCAAAAACACTTGAGTGTCAGTAAGGATTTGGCATGGTTTGTCACTATTCAAATAACTCGTGGTATTTGCCTATTTTATAAGGTTTAAAAAACAAAGAAAGGATACATCTTTTCAGCTAACCAGTGCCTGGAAAATTTAACAGGTTAGTATTAGGTTTTTAAGAGATTGCATATTACAGCCGTTTTTAAAAGACAATTAAAACCTTCCATGGGGAGCATGTTCCCAGGGTCCTCGCTGTAAAATGTAGTTAATGTCCCACCTTCCCAATGCCTCTTCATTTTCCTTCTGCCAGTTTTTCTAGAGCTGTGCTAGGAAATGGTTGCATGGCAAGAGTTTTATTTGCCGGCCAAAAAGCTGAACTCAGCCCATGAGTTGAGCCTCCTGATGCCCATATGTGCTTGGTCTGGGGCAGAAGACAAGATCTGTCTCCAGGTTGTTGCTTAAACATTTCCAGCTAAGATGAAAGTCCCCTATGAAAAGTACCTGCATTTTTTTCCTTCTCACCTGCTGCCAGAACAGCTCAGGTGCTTTCCCAGAAGTGCCACCTTCCTCTTGCTCCTTCAGCCAGGAGGGATGGCGATGGACAAGTCAGAAGCACTTGTTCTCCTTTCACCTTTCCTTTCATGGGCAATATATTTTAGGATGGCACAATGCCTGCTTTGGTAATACTCCATCCTCAGCCTTGTTTGATGTGAATAACTCCATCATTTCCTCATCTCTCCATCATTTCCTCATCTCTCCATCATTCCCTGACCACATAGACACCCAGCAAAGCAGTTCCCCAAAATTGCCCTGTTTCTCTGCCCCCTTCCTCCCCAAAAAAAGCCCAAAAGGTGCCAGGCCCCCAATTCTATAAACACAGCAGAATTTCCCCCGTAGGTGAATGACCCCTGAGTGTGGAAAAGCCATAAAAATGAAATGAAAAAGCCTCTCATTTTCGCATTACTGCCGGAGCTATCGGCACGCCAGCTCCATGCAGAGTGTGCTTCTGATCCCTAATGAGGCAGTGGCAAATACAGGAGTTGGAAGAGAAACTGGAAACATAATCAGCTGCCTGTGTGATCCATCAACTCTGTACCACGAAATAGCAGGTCAATTAAAAGAGAATGAAAATCCCCAAAGAATTGGATGTTTCTGACCTGGTTTCGCTGTGCCCACAACAAATGTAACTTAATAAGGTAAATTCAAAAGCTCAGTTATTTGCTGTTGAGTGACACAAATGGCTAACGAGGAACTGAAGCAACAGATTTCTTTGCTATGGCAGCCTGCATGGAAAATTCAAGTCAGCCTGACCTCTTTTTTCAGATGTAACCCAGATACCAGAATTACTGTAGCATAATAGGAATTCCTTCCAAATCCACAGAGCCCTGAGTGCGCTCCTTTGGCTCTTTTGGAAGGCAGGGCAGTGGTCATGAGCACTTCCAGGGAGCTGGCTTTTGGGATGGAGCAGCCAAAATTCCACACCCTCGCTTCACGTGGCGACACAGGCAGTCTAGCCTGGGGTAAAAAGGTCCAGGTCATGTTTTAAGTGGCTTGAGGACACCCAGAGAGTTTGTTAAGTAAACGGCAGAGGAGAGACCTTTGCTTCCTTCAGGATGGGAGAGGACATGCATTTGGTTTTAATATCTGTGTATTTACTGACTTCAGGCAAATGTCCATGCAGATGGCACTGGAGAGGCTCATGCCCCTGGGCTGTGCACTCTCACCTCTCTCCTGACTGCACTTTGGGCTAGAAGGTGGTTGGTGTGATGTTGGTGGTCCCTTGGATGGTGGGAAAGGGAAGGTGACACTCCTGAGCTTTGTAGGGGCACCACTGCTGTGGTACCATGTCCCCACACCTGATAGGTCTTGAAGGGCTATGAAAAATTCCTAATTAAATTAATTTGCTAGGTAATCTAAGTGACACACCTGGATTAGCTGGCTGTTTTACAGTTGAAGGTGATATGCTGCAATGTGATTAGCACAGAGAATGTTACACCAAAAGCAAGTGTCTAGAAAAGCTCTAAAAGTAATTACAGGCTAATTGGATTACTGGTGATAGCTTATAATAACAATAAAATGGACTTGACAACTGAAAGTCTGCAAAAAGCATTCACAGACAGAAAAATTTGATGTTGGCTTCTCTCTAGTGACCAGCTTTTTAAAATATGTGTGCCAGGGAATTGTGCCCATCACCTGGGAATGGCACATGTCCCATGTGGATGGCTCGCCAGGAGTGCAAGGAATGAGAAGAGCTTGATATGTTTAAAATACCAATTTGTTTTCTTTTCAGGATGTCCTTCCAGTCTGTGCACATCTGTGCTGCATTAGTTTTTCACCGTCCTGCTTTATCTGGGACAGCACTGCCAAAAAACCAAGTTTACCCAATTTTTAGCTACTCATTAAGTTGATCCATGGCTTTCACTAACTGGGGAGGGTTCCTGGGTACCCAGCAGCATTTTAGTGAGGGAGTGAAGGCTCCAATTTACAATCTGCTACATGTGTGCAATTACCCAGACCACCAACGGTGAGAGAAAAATATTAATCCCCAGACTTTTGTTGGTCCCTGTTTAAAATGGTCACATGCCTTTCCCAGGCCAAGAGCCTCAGGTTTGAGTGGATCTGTGTGTGAGTTTGCAGTAATGGCACATGTCCCAGTGTCAGATATCATCCTTAATTTGTCTGGTCTTCCTTCTGTGAAAGCCACGAGTTTTGAGCCTCAGAGCTCCCCTTCTTGTGAATTTAGGCTTTTGGGAGGGCAGGAGCCTCTGTGTCCATCCAGGACAACCTCCCTCTGCAGGCCTCATGCCAGTAGATTTCCTGTGCTGGAAAAAAGAGGTTCAAAATGGAGATAAACCATGGTCTTTGGAGACTGTGAGGATTAAAATGATGCAGCTCCCTAAACAATCCTTGGTCACTACCAGATTTCCAAGAGCAAATCTCAGCTGTGACGTGTAAACCCCAAATGGTGGTGCAGCCACTGAAAGAATTTCTGTGCATGGTAGCAGAGCCTGCTCTAGCTTGGCATTTATTTTCTGTTATTACAGTTGTATCTCTCTTTGATAAAGCCTGCTTAGCTGCAATTTCAGCTGCCTTAGGTCAACCTTTGTTTTTCCAAGCCCCGGTACGAGTGACTTCAAACAATGATACAGCTTCAACTCTTCTTAGTCTAATTGCCATACTTTTCCAGTTTATTAGTTTCCAAAGGTTGTGCCAAGCTTTTAAAAAAGGTAGGCAGGGGAGCCTCGTCTCCTGCTTATGGCTGGCAGGCTGCCACGCTGGGAGGAATATTGCTGGCTGCTCCAGAAAGGGATTAACATGAAGGCATTTTTCTTGACAGTTAATTTTACATATCACAGTCCCCGTGACTACAGAGAGGCAGGGACAAGGGGGCATCCAAAAGAAAAAAAAGAAACAAAACCTCTGCCTCGATATATTACTCAGGTATAAAAACATTTAGAGTAATGAATGAAATCCTAAAGCTGTAAATCTGGAGCTTAAAATTTAGGTGTGTAGCGTGACGGAGAACAATTTAAATCTTTGGCTCTTTGGGAGAGGTGAGACATTTGGACTTCATTTCACAGCCTGATTTTCATTAACCTGCCTCTTAAGAGTCATGAGTGTGAGAAGTTGGATCCTCGGCGCCCTGACAGTGATTTATGGCGATACTGTCAAACCTCAGCACCCCTGACACAAGAAAAACATAATCTGCTGCCATGTGATGGGAAGACACCTTGAAATGCCCCAAAATAGCTGGACTTTTTGGAGGCCTTGAGAGGTCTGAATTGGGTCTGCTGGCAACAAGTTTTGGGCCAGAATCTGAAAAATTTGGGGCTTTCTGTTTCTTCCTTTGTTGTGTTAATGATTTTAAGAGAGGAAGATAAGCAGGATGTGGGTTTATTTTCCTCCAAAATCAGTTTGACAAGAGGGTAGTGGGTCTGGCCTCTCCTTCCCAACACACACTAATTCTTTATCTGGTTTATGTCAATTTTCTTTTCCCACTATGCTGGGGTGTTACTTCACTTCAGTAAAGATATGCCAGTGTGCTAACCCAAAATTTACTCTTTTGTTTCATTTATTGGACTTTTCCATAAACAACATGTTGAGCACTGGGAGGGACGAGGGGGAGGATGGAGAGACACTGGGCCATGGCTTCTCCTTCCTCACTCCAGAACCAGATTCCTGGTTTGAGATCTCAGAGCTGTCTCAGCCCTGCATTCACGCCCGGCCCTGCTTTTGCCTGTTGGAGCCCTGGATGCTGAGAATTTTAAACTTTCTGTGCTGAAAGGCACAGACCCTCAAGAGAATGCTGTATTTGACCTGAGGCTGCAGAGAAGGCTTCTAAAATTGAATGATATTAGGGGTGTATAGTTTGAATAGGAGTGTGTAGTATCACAGGGTGGAAAACTTAGAGTTTAAGGTTTTAGAATATAGGAATATATATGGGGCAAGATGGAGGATTTAGGGCGGTGGCTGGTCCTTCTTCTTCACCTTCTTCTTCTTGGGTTTGGGTGTTTGTAATTGGACAGAAAAGTCCACATTGCAGGACATGAGGGATTGGTTATTGGGTTAAAAGTAAAAATAATCCAGGTGTAATTTCTTAATTGGATAATTTAGCCCTAAAAGACCTTGTAGAGAAAGATGGTTAGCCATTTTGTAGAAGGCTGTACAACTCACAACTTGTAAGACCATAATATAGATAAGAAATAATACACATTTGAGCCTGAATATGAAATACTATCTCCAGAGCTTCAATCCCAGCCTTGACAGAGGCAGAAAGGAAGTTAAGAACTGACATTTGCCCAGCGTTTTTCCTGCTCTCTGACCTCTCTGTTGTGCTTCCCTCACAGATTATAACGGGAGAGCTCTACCGCATCCACTACCTGAAGGAGAAATCCCGCTCCTTCATCCAGAACCCCTACGTGGCAGCTCTCTACAAGCAAGTGGGCTGCTTTGTTTTTGGCTGTGCCATCAGCCAGTCCTTCACAGACATTGCCAAAGTGTCCGTCGGGCGCTTGCGGCCGCATTTCCTGGCGGTTTGTGACTTGGATTTCTCCACCATCAACTGCGCCAAGGGAGTTTACATCCAGAACTACACCTGCAGGGGGAACGACAGCAGGGTGCAGGAAGCCAGGTGAGAGCCCCTGGCACCAGAGCCAAGGCTTGCTGACGCTAAATGTGGCTTGGGTTTCTCTGTCTGCAATAGAGGATTCGAATCTGAAACTGAGGGTGGGGTTAGTTTGGATGTTAGGATGAAATTCTTCCTTGTGAGGGTGGTGAGGCACGGGGTGGGTTGCCCAGAGAAGCTGTGGATGGATGCCCTATTCCCAGAATGCCATCTAGGATGGGGATCTAAACAACCTGGTCTAGTGGAAGCTGTCCTTAACCATAGCAGGGGGGTGGAACGAGCTGGTCTTTGATGTCCCTTGCAGCCCAAAACCATTCTAGGATTCTATGAAATGCTGCTTTTTCTGCGAAGGCCATAAATCCATTTTCCAGTGGGCAGCAGTTTCCCTTGGGAAGTGTGGTACTCAGCTGAACAATATTTCTTTTCCTTTCTCTTTACTGCTACACTATTGTTTCCCTGAGCTGCTGCTCTCTGTGGGAATTCACCCCCAGAGCTGAGCTCATGGTGAGCAGCCCGAGCTGTCCCGTGTGTCACAGCAGAGCTTCTCCTCAGGAAAGGCTCCACCACACAGGCAGGGCTGCCAGTGCCTCCCCTTGGAGCTCTATCACATCCATCAGATGCCCAGTTTTGACTTTGCCAGGGGCACATTCCTCATGCTGCAATCAGGCTTCTGGAGAAGTTGCTCTCTTCTCATTTCTTCAGGGTTTCCCGGTTATTTGAGGCGAGATGATGAGTTATTAGGTTATCCTGGAAATAACTCCTGTCCCCTGAGTAGGCCAGGAAGGGACAAACAATGCAAGCATCCTGTCCATCCGTTTGCTTTCTGCCTCACCAGCAGGCAGGGCGGATAACAGAGGTTTTATAATCAAAGGATTGGGGGTTGCGAGTCCCTCTGCTCTGGCACCCTCAGATGCCAAGTCACCGTATTATAGGGGGAATTGTGATACTGAGGATTGTGCTGGCTGGTTCTGAGCACCTGCTTTGTTTCGCAGGAAATCCTTCTTCTCCGGGCACGCGTCCTTCTCCCTGTACACCATGCTGTACTTGGTGGTAAGTGACCTCACTGAGCTGATTGATCCCCTGTCCCCCATCCCACATTCCATAGCAGTAATGGCAGGATGAGCCTTGGACATGGGAAGTTGGCTGGTAAAGAAGAGTCTGAGCTGTTGGTGGGAAGATCCTCCCTCAGCTGCTGTTGTGGTTTTTAGGACAGAGACTCCTGAGATGATAACTGAGCTGTGTGTGTGCAGCTTTGGGATGTGGCCAAGGTGGCAATTAAATCCAAATCCTGCTACATTTGTGGATGGCCTGTTTGCACACTGAGGAGAGTTTGGGGCAAGGCAGAATGTTTCATGGATGGAGGGGCAGGATGTGCTGCATGGCCATGTCAGGAGGTGATGCCTGGTTCTGAAATGTGCCAGCAGAGCAGGTGGAGCAGCCTGGTTCCGGAGGGGAGGGCTGGGACTTGTTTTCCTTTGTCAGTGAGAAATGGCTCTGCCCTTCCTGCGCCTGGGCTGGGGCCGGGGTGGCTGCCAAGGTGCTTCCTGCTAGGACTGCAGGAGGCAGCGCTGCCCACACGGGCTGGACACACACACACACCCTTCTGAGGGGTTTGTGCCTGGTTTTCCTCTTTTGCAAGTTATTTATTTCATAAAAAATCAGGTTTTGTGTTGCTTTTAAGATTTGTGCTCCTCCTCCGTCCCTGGTAATCTTGGATTTGCAAGCAGAGGAACAGCACTGCACTGATAAAAACATGAAACATGAGCTTTTATCTATCAGCAGTGCTCCCCCCATCCCTTACCCTCTAGAAAGATAAGTGGCCACTGCTCCCTCCAGCCTTTTCAGCCTTGGATCCCCTTCCCTGTGACAAACTCCTGTAACTGAATCACTGGGCTTTCCAGGCAGTTGTGGGCGGCGTATTAAATTCTTTCTTTGTTTTCCCTCTTATTTTGTTCTTGGAAAACTTCTGAATTTCTCCAGCGACTGTTTTGGCTGTTTCCTCCCAGTTATTACAATGAAGAGCCGCCTTGGTGATGCTTCACAGGAGGCTCAGCCTATCATAAAGCTTTCTGAGCTGAGTTTGGAAGCCATCGCTCACAAGGGCAGTCATTTATTTCTGGGGAGGTCTCTGGGCAGTCAGATAAGTCAGCCCTGAGGTATTTTCAAGCCCAGCATCTGGGAACAGCAAGGACTGCCGGTCCCTATTAAGGTGGTGATGGCTTCTCTACCAGGGCTTGACCTATTTGCTGCAGGTTTCTGGACAAACTTTCTTTTTTCGTGTGTTTTCTGAAACTCCAGGACTTTTGGAGCAGGTGAGAAACAAATGGGAATATAGAGCTTGGGGGGCAGAGACCCCAAAACTGCTGACTGCATTCCAAGTTCCCACAGGATGCACAGAAAACCTGCAGGGCTCATTTCTCATTGCTGCTTTGCACCAGTGCCTGCTGCCTGATGTTGTTTTTAACTTTGCAGCAGGCTTTAGAAGTGGTGTTTAGCTCCTGTGTGATGCCTCAGGTCTCTTTGCTGCCCTTCCCTGTCCCCATATGGGAGCACTTGAGCTGTCAGCACTCACCAGACTTTGCCCCACACTCCCCAGGACAACAGGCTGTTCCACTTGCCCCTCTCTATGCAGGGGACAATCCCTTCTAAATTATTTTATTTTTAATTTTCACCTTGTCCCAAAACTGTGATATGGCTGGTAGCAGACTCTGCCTGACCAGCTGTCCAGTTGCCTTGTGTCTTAGGAAGTCAGGAGAAATTACATCAAGTATTTGGTGATCAATTGAAGGGAGAAAAAGGCAACTTGAGACAAGACAGGTGAGTCAACAATCTTAAGGCTCTCTTCCATCTAAATGATCCAGTGATTCCAGCTTGTCTAGCAGCACCCTGCTCTCCCATCACTCCAGTTCCCTGGTCACTGCCAAAGCCTGACAGAGAAATCTCATAGAAAAAGGGAGGCAGAAAATCTGACACATTGGAGAGGCTGATAATAACAAAAAAATAATTACAAGAAAAAGGAGATTATAGTAAGCCAGAGGGATTTTATTTGATGCAAGATAAACCCTGCTGTCTTGCCCACCTCAGTGAATGAGTTGGGGTTTTGAAAGCCTGCTTAGAAACATGGCATCCACCATGCCAGTGCCTGCAGGAGGTGTGTTTGATGGGTTTAATCAGGGAACCACCTCAATCAAGACAAAACGGGTGCTCCCCTATTCCTGGGAAGTGAGGGCTGTGCTGCAGCAGGTTGCTGCCTACACTTTGGATAGCAGCAGTGTGCCAGGAGCTGCTGCAGAGCTGGGGGATCTGTGGGGCTGAGCGTGTCCTGCAGAGGCCTGGCAGGTCAGCCGTGTCCCGAGCGTGTTCCTGGTTGAACAATACCTCATATTTCAAGGATAAGTCACTTCCCGCCTTTCCTGGCATTCCCTGGCTTCGCTCTCGGAGCCCATTCTGAATTAAAATGTTTTCAAGTTTGCTTCACCTGGTGGAGACGGGTGCCAGAAAATTCCAGTCAGGCTGTGAGAAGATCCATGGATTCCCACGCACCCCGCAGGGCTTTGCCTGCAGCCTGGGGCTGGATTTGTCCAGAGGTTTGGTGTGCAGTGGCTGAGTGACCACAGCTTCCCCATTTCCTGGCACAGCAGCAGAACCCTGTGCTATCCATGGGCTCCTAGCAGGAAAACATTCATAGATGCCAAGCCCTGGAGGGCTTTGAGGGAAAAGTCCCAGGGAAAGGCACTTGCAACACAGTGAAATCCTCTGGGATTTAGTTCTGAATGCTGACACCTCAGGGCTAAGTTTCTCGCAGCCTTCTTGTCACCAGGAATACTCAATTAACATCAGGCCTTTGTATAAAAAATTTAAAAGGGGAAATAACTCTTGGGTAATCCTCTTTGTCCTAATTTTCCTTGCTTTGTTACCCCTTGGCTGAGTGAGCTGTAATATGTATTTATAGCAGGCTGAGGAAAGAGGAGGTATGGAACAGCTTATTCCATGCAGCCCTCTGGAGCTGACCCACACCTCTTTGTCCCGTTTCTGTGGATGTGGGGGAGTCTTTGCAGGGAGCAGTGGATGCTTTCCTTCCCCTGGAGCATGTGAGACCATAATGCTGATTTATTTGCAGCATGAAGTTGCCTGAAATCACACAAAGGGCGCAGAAAAGCTAAATTTAAATATCAGGAAAGTTGAATTAATATCCCTCAGTAACATTGGCTGATTCTGGATAAAATGCAAGCAAACCTTGTGTATTTAATATGTGTCAGTGGGTGAGGAAGAAGGCTTCAGAATGGGTTGTGGTGAGTTCTGCTGGTGTAAATGGAAAATGAGAGATGGTGCTGGGTTTATGTGTCAGGGGAGTGTGAGGCTTCTCCCTGGAGCTCCTTACTGAAGGGTGGAGAAGGTGCCCTGGTACAGCTGAGCAGTGATGTGCCCTAGTGAAGGAACCTCTGTGGTGGTTGTGGACTTGGAGTTGAGTTTAGTGGTGACCTAAGGAAGAGAATAAAATGGAATTAAATCAGAGGCCAAGGCTGAGCTGTGAACTGAGCTGCTGGAGATATTTCTGGTGGGGTGAGAGGGTGCCTGTGCACTCAGCAAAGGCAGGGAAGAGGCAAACAGCACAGGTTGAGAGGTCTTTGCCCATCTCCTCTCTTTCCCTTGTGGCCAGCTTGGTGCTAAAAGCCAAATTCTGCATTCCCCAGCCTCCAGCTGGCTTTGTCCAGCCAGGGCAGTGCATTACACTGGGATGAGTATGGGGTGGGGGGGTTTTGGCCCTGTAGCACTTTGGGTACCACTCTGCTTGCAGATGGGGCTGGAGAAGGAATGGTGCAGGAATGGAGAAGGAGGTCACTTGGGGTCAGACAGCCAGGAACAAGCCCAGCTATTTCCCAGAAGGAAACTCCAGGTGTGCCTGAGGGGGTGATGGAGTCCAGCCCTGCAGGAGGAGAGCATGAAGGGATTTCTGGAGAGCAGAAAGCCCCGGGAGGCTGAGGGGTGCTGCTCTGAGCCTGTGTCCCCTGCCAGCTCCTCCTGGCTTTGCTCAGAGGCTGTGTGTGGCTGTGGGCACTCCCCAGCAGCCCTGTGGAAGTCCCCTGGCACAGGAAGAGTGATGTGACATCCCTCAAGCCATCTGCTTTGTGGTAACCCAGCCTCTGCCAGGAGACAGCGGATGGGAACTCCAAATAACTCCCACTCTGTGTGATCCCATTTCTCCCACCCTTGCTCCTGTTGGTGCTCCTGGTTTTTGCTGCCCTGTGATGATCTGTGGTGGAAATAACCCTGGTTGTGGTCTTGCTCTTCCACCCCCTCCTGGGAAGGGCTCCATTCCAGCTCCACATTCCCATCCAAATCTGTCAGTCTGTAGCAGGCAGCATTTCAGATTTTCTCCCAGGAGAAAAAAAACAACAAACCAACCAAATGAAAAAAACCCCACCAAAACAGCAAAAACACCTTCATAAGCAGATTTGCAGATAAATTTCCAGGAACTTCCCATTTCTTGGTAATAGCACTAATTCCTGCATTAGGGAAATTCTGATCCTTTCAGCCCCTAAATTCTTCTTTCACTTCTTGACCTTGTCGTATTAACTGGGTTTTTCTTTCATACCGAGGGCAGAGGCAAAGTTTGGAGTACCCCAAGTCTTACCTTAAAAGTATTGAGGTGATCCTGGTGTTTGAGAGCAGCTTTGTAACACTGCATGCTCATAAAATGCCTGTGGAATAGGAGGAGTGCTGTTATGCTCTTTTTTTTGTCCTTCTGAATGGGGAATAAAGAGCAGTTTTTCCATGGCCTTTATTGTGGCAGTAAAAGGAACTCAGTTGAGCTCCTCACACTGGTGTTGCAATGTCTGAGGAGCACAGGACTAAACCTGTGGGTTTTAGTTTTCCAAGATACACAGTTGTGGGTGTGAGTTGGGTGCTGGAGACTTGGGGGACACCCAGCACATCCCCTATGGTGCCACACTGCTTTTTGCTCCTTTTCCAGCGCTGAAGATTGCACAGGAGGGACACAGTTCAGCCCCAGAAGTGCCTACTTTATTGTATCTTCAAACTTGCTGTTTGCTTTTTATTGCTAATTTTTAATTGATACTTTGCACCCTCACATCTAGATGACTTTTTTAGTCCAAGCTTGTGGGGTGGAAAGATTTGAGAAGATGTCCAGACTGTGCAAAAGTGACTAATGTCAGATTATACAGCAGCAAATTTCCTTCTTAAGTGATTTGATGGGACAAAGACAGAAGGTTAAAATAAGACATCAGGTTTCAAGTCTTCTTGGTAGAACTGAGAGTGATGGTTTATAATATATAATACTTGGAGATATTTTTGCTCTGTAGCAGCAGCAGCACACTGGAACCTGAGTTTTGCACTGTCACCTGGGCTGAGTTGAGGCGCTTGAACATGAAAACAGAATCATGGAATGGTTTGGGATGGAAGGGATCATGGTGTGGGGTGTGGGGTGTGCTCCATGGGGCCGTGGCTCCGTTCCCAGGCTTAGGCTGGTTTGCAGATATATTCCTCAGAATCACCATGTGCATTAGCCAGCACTGAGCTGTTCTGGTGCTGCTCCCTTCCATGTTAATTGGCTAACAATTTGGATAATTTGGAGCATCTGCTCCATTCAGACAATGTGATGTTTCATTTCTTCTGAAGAGCCCAGTGTGTGTTCTTTCCATAAAGGGGCAGATACAGTGTTTATGCAACAGCCAAACATACTAAATTGGCCAAAATTATGCCTCCCCCTTATCAGCTTCCCAGTTAGTTCTGCTTTTACAGGTCATTTTATGCTTTTATGTTGTCATTAAGTTATTTGTGGTTTCAGGGAACCTAGTGAGAGCTTCATCCCCTTTCATATCAAGGCAGTGCAAACTGCTCCGGGTGTGTAAAAGGGATCATAAATGGGGAGTAAACCCTTTTGCATTCCTCTGATGTAGCACAGCCCCTTGAAGGACAGGGGTCTGACTCTAGTGCTGTATTTAGGAGCAGAAATGGGGAGCAAACCCCTTTGCAGCCCTCTGATGTAGCAGAGCCCATTGAAGGACAGGGATCTGACTCTAGTGCTGTATTTAGGAGCAGAAATGGGGAGTACTCCCCTTTGCAGCCCATGGGGTCTGACTCCAGTGCTGCATTTAGGAGCAGAAATTGGGAGTAAATCCCTTTGCAGCCCACGGGGTCTGACTCCAGTGCTGCATTTAGGAGCAGAAATTGGGAGTAAATCCCTTTGCAGCCCACGGGGTCTGACTCCAGTGCTGCATTTAGGAGGAGGCAGAGCAGGCCCGGGCTGCAGAGGCCGAGCAGCATTTGCCAGGCACTTTCACACCCTTTGAGCCTGACTGCTCCCCGAGCCTGGAGGCTCCTGGGCGTCCCTCCCTCCCTCCCTTCCCACAGCCTTCCTCCCTGCCTCATCCCCGGCAGGAGCTGCTGTTTTCCTGCCCTCTCTTCCCGCCCAGCTTCCCCGTTCCCACAGGAACCGGCCGTGCCCGGTCCCGGGGCGGAAGCGGGCCCGAGATAGTCACGGCAGGGCCACAATGTCTGCCTGACATCACCCCAGAGCCCTCCTCTCGGCTGGGCCAGGGCTTTGCTTGGCATTCCCACCCAGGGAGGCAATTCCCAGGCCGTGCAGAGGGGCAGCTGCTCTGTGTTTCCCTCAAACCCAGGGGCTCGGGAGGGGAAACATGATGGGAGAGTGTTGGAGGGTGGCATTGTGCACATTGTTGGTGGTTGTGGCCATGTCTGGCAGTTCTCAGGATGGCTCTGAAGGTTTAGCATGCTGTATGGATGCTTCTTTTCCTCTGAGAGATGGTATGAGTCCTAAATATCCCAGATTTGGGACTTTGGTTTTGTATGTTTAATAATGCTGGGAGGAATTTCTTTACTGGGAAGCCATGCTGTGTGGAGGCTGAAGCAGAGCTGGGGTGCAGGGGGTCCCAATCCCCTGTTTCTGGCTCACTGAGGAAGGGCTGTGCCCATCCACCTCTGTCCTCATCCCCTCCACGGGTTAACAATCCCTCCAGAGGCTGCACAGGTGCAAAGAGCATCCTTTCATTTTATCAACTCCCCCTCCTTGAGCCACAGGGCCCCACAGCCACCCCCACTGCTGCATTTTGGGCAAATTTGTGCAAACTAACTCAACCTTTTTTTGTTTGTTTGTTTCCCTCTCTTGCCACAGTTCTATCTGCAGGCCAGATTCACGTGGAAGGGAGCCCGGCTGCTCCGTCCCCTGCTGCAGTTCACCCTGATCATGATGGCCTTTTACACCGGGCTGTCCCGCGTCTCCGACCACAAGCACCACCCCACCGACGTGCTGGCAGGCTTTGCACAGGGAGCCCTGGTGGCTTACTGCGTGGTGAGTGGGGGAAATGGGCAGGAACAGTGCTGGGAAGCTCCTGGGGTCTCGGCTTGTTGGTTCTTAATTACTGCCCCGAGATGTGCAGGATGTCTCTGTTTCTGCCGTGCAACTGAAGAATGAATCAGAGCTCTTCACTTTTCGGTCTTGAGGTTGTTTATTAATTCTTATCTATAAAATTTTCTTTCTGCCCAGCCGAGATCTGCTCAGCAGGGCAGCCACAGGCACTCTGACCGCCCCAGAGGCGGTGTTGTCTTTTTATACTACAAACTACGTATAACATATTTACACTTAATTCCCAGTACCCATCACCTATGTTAGACAGTGCACTTCTACTCTAAACCGATCCCAAAGTGCCAACATCACTTCAGAAAGTGGAGAACAAGAAGAAGAAGAAAGGCTAGACACGCCCTGATTCCTCCATCTTGTCCCCATAACCCCCATACCAAAAATCCTAAAATCTACATTTTCACCCTGTGATCATTTTATTATTATACTATTTAAACTTCTGTGACTTTCAGGTCCTCATACAAAGCTGGGAACTTGCTCCAGGGGTCACAATCAAACCCACAGGTGCTCTGCGCAGCAGCCCTCCGGCGGGGTCCTTGGCAACTCTGGACATCCGGAGGGGTGCATTGAGTTCCGACACTGGGGGGAACAGCAGGGCCTTTGCAACCCCACCAGTTCAGCTCAGGTGGTTCCCTGTTACAGCTGGGGATGTGGTGAGAGGCTCCAAAGGCTTGGTCCAGGCAGCTGGGGGCACTGAAAGATATTCAGCCAAGGGAAGGTGTTTCCCTCTCCACCAGAAGCTTTGGCAATTCTCAGTGGCACTCAGCTGAACAATATTTCTTTTCCTTTCTCTTTACTGCTACACTGTTGTTTCCCTGAGCTGCTGCTCTTGGTGGGAATTTATCCCCAGAGTGAGTGTTCTCAGTTAGGCTTCTTAGCAAGATTTTCCACCAGGAGCTGAGCAGAGAGTCTGGGGTGCTTGGCATTATGGCTCTTACACACACAGTCCTTCCAAAAACTGCTATCTCCCTGATATGGGGAGGTGGCTGATGGCTGATGGATTTTCAGGGGGCGAAAGGGCTCTTGAAAAAGTGGCCAACAAAAGCTGTGCCCATTTCTCTTCAGCTGCTGGGCTGGTTCTTGTGCCACTTGCTCTCCAAAGGGTGACATGATTGCACAGCCCTGTAACTCAAAGTGACACATGCAGATGTTTTAAGTTGGCAGGATGGGGGGGAACCAGGTGAGGCAGCTGCCTCAGACAAAAAGAAGCTGGGGGCTGTGGTGGTTTCTGTGTCTGTGTGAACTCCCCAAAAGCAAGATTTTAACAGCTCACCACTTTTTGTGGGGGTTTTTGTTGGGTTTTTTGTTTGGTTTTTTTTTTAACTGTTCTAAAAGTAAATCAGTCTTGGGAACAAGAAGTTAAGTTCACCAATATTGCATTTTGCAGGGAGAGAAAATAGGTTATTTATGTACTTCCCACTCATTGATAATATTCCAAAGCCAAAACAAAAATGTCATTGTTGGGACATTTTCATGCAGTATTATTAACTCTGTGAGCAGTTGCTATTGGGTTTTGCCTTTGCCTGGTGCCCACATCCCATGCAGGGCTGGCAGATCCCGAGGGGGAGGTGGCAGAAGTGTGTGTCTTTGTGGTGGGAAGTGGGCTGACAGGCACAGTGTGGAAGGGGAGTGGGGAGCAGGCAGTGCATCCCTGGGTCCCAGCAGTGGTTCCAGAAGGACAATAGCTCTCCGGATGGAGCTTGGGATGGGTGTCCGGATGCTTCCTGGCTGGGACAGAGAGCAGCAGGCCTGGCTGTCCCCTCCCAGCCCTCCGGCAGCTGGGAGCTGTGCTGGGAAGGGGAGGCTGTGGCAGGGCTGGGATGGTTTTCCTGTGTCATAGGAAGCAGCTGCCTGGAGTTTCCCAGGCAGGCTCGAGTTTGCCTGTGAGTCTGGGGCAGCCTGAGCTGCTCTCCCAGCCCGCAGGAGGAAGGAGCAGTTGTGTCTAAATGCTTTGCAGGAATGGCTCAGTAACCTGGAACATCTCAGGGCAGAGTTTGAGCCCAGCCCTTGTCCCATTCCATCAGCCTGCAGAGAACCATCAGTGTACTGTTCTCCAGAACCTGGCTTTGCTGGTGGGAGTCTTTGCCTAGTAGGGCCTAGTAGACTTTCCCCCATTTTGGGAGGTGGCAGCAAGGGACAAGAGGAAGAGTCATCCCAAATCACCCTAGAGTTTGCACTGAAGGAGCAGTTTAGGAGCTTTTTGTCAAAATTCCTGGTATGTCCTGGGGGTTCTTGCCCAGCTCCCCTGCACAGGCTGCTCTGAAATGGAGGGACCTGGAGACTCATCACCTCCCACCCTGGGTGCTCCCAGCCACCCCTTCCCCCAGCAAAGCCTTCAGGGTCCGCCCTGGTGATAGCCAAGGGCTGTAAAAACACCACAGTTATCAGGCCATAATTTTCAGTAGAAACCAGTTGTGGATTTCATCTCCAAAGCCTGCCCGAGCTTAAACCCAGGTCGTGCTGCAGCAGACACGTTTGTCTTTCAGTGCCTGAAATAACAAGCAAAAGACATTAATGTCAAGCACTTCCAGCTGATGAAACATTCAGACATGGAGCCAGGGTGAAATACAACGAAGATTTCTCAAATAGAAATAGTTTCTCTGCGCCTTGCAGGCAGCTTGCTGTGTGTTGTGTGGTTTATGTCTCTTCTGAGGGAGAGGGAGAAGGAGAGATGTCAGGAGGACATGCTCCCAGTGTTGCTCTGGTTAGCTCAGAGGAGTTGTTTTAACCTCTCTGTATATGATTAAAAATTGCTTCAATAGGATGAAAAGTAATAGGAATTGTTAAGTGGGAATGTGAGATACTGGCTTAAAATGCTCTCAGTCTTCTCCCATCAAGTTTTCTTTATGGGTGGAGAGCACCTTCTACAGGAAATGGAGCTAATCCAAGTGAAAAACTTAGCATGTTTATTAGTCCTTTTTTGTGTTAAACAGTTCAAGCATTAGGAGGATTTAACACACTTTTAACCCCCAAAGATCACGTTTCATGATTCCTATAAATGTTTATATAACCTCCAGCCATGTTAAAGTGAAATACAGTTTAAAGAGAAATGAAACCCCTTAACCAGCCTTTCAATGAAACCTGAAAAGCAGCACAGTAAAAGCAAAAATACCCAGGATGACACTCCACCATAACTCATTCCTGTCAAAAATAAGGACCAGACTCAAAGCAATCCCCAGATGCTTCTTGCACTCAGCAATCCCCTCCCATAAATTGATTTGTCATGGCTATCTTGGTGCAGAAGTTGGACACCTTTTTGATTGAATCCAGCTCTCAGAGGTGGATGAATGAGTGAGATGGCACCAGAAATGCACCAAACCAGACAAATGGGGGGTTGCAGTTATTAACGGCCCAAAATAAAACCAGTGCCAGAGCAGTTCAATGTAGTTTTACACTGGGATGCTGCAGCAAGGGGCCAGATTCCAGCTTGTGATCCTCGGGAGCATCAGCTGGATCCTGTTATTTACCCAAACATACAAAGGCTGCCACTTGGATGCCCTGTAAACAACTTTATCAGCTCTGTTACACAACCAAACAACCAGAAACCAGCACATACATCAAGAAAAGAACTGTTTTGTACATCAGCTCCTTCTCTGCTTTTCCACAAAGCAGCACCAGCTCAGCTTCCTTCATCCCTGGTTAGAGTTGTAGGAGTAAATTGCTGCATACAGCAGCTTTGCTGGCTGTCCAGCTTGAGCCTTATCTGCTGTGCTGATAGGGGCTTCCAAAAGTTATTTGCAAGGACAACTTGACCTGCTGCACAAGGCTGTGGGTGGTTAGAAAACGTGGAGATGCAGGTAGACCAAACCTTTGCTTTCTCCCTGTCTTACCCAGCCTGGAAGTCGTAATCTAATACTATTTCTTTAAACACCTTGGAATTATTTTTTCCCCTGATTTATCTGGGTGATTAAATGTTGCATTTGAGTGGTGTGGGAGAAAAAAATCAAATGTACTGCTGATTGCTACAGCCATGTGCTGCTCATCCTGGGATTACAGCTCAGCAGACCCATGGCTTCTGTTGGGATTATTGGGGTTTAGGGCTTTCTGAGATGAGCTGTCACACTTGGGCTGGCAGGGACAGTCAGTGGCAGAACGGAAGTTTGGGGCTGTGGCCCCAGGTGACAAAATGATGAATCCTTGCCACTTCTAGCTCCATCCAGAGGATCTGGCTGTCTGACTCTTTTCCCTTCTGGCACAGGGCTGAGGTTTGGCAAGGGTGAAAGTGCCCCGGTCCTGGAGGACTGATAAGCTTCATGCTGCTGCCAAAGGAGGATGTGGAAGTTTCCTCCCAGCACTTTGTTTCTTATTGTGTTGCTGCCTTCCGAAATTGCCAAGCACTGGCTTTTTCGCATCCGGGAGAGGGGTTACATCACGGAATATTTAGGAAGAAGGAGTCAGGAATAGATTCTCCTCTCCTTAGCCTTTGGTTTCCACCAGACCCCAGCTCTGTACTGGTGCCTTGGTGGGGCATGAGGAGCATGGCTCACCATTGACTCACTGCTGATAGCTTTTAACACAGTTTTAACTTGAAAGCTTTTAATTGCCTACCTGATGTCTGGCTGAATGAATTGTTTCACTGACTCCATCCCTGAAACCACTGAGGATGAGTCAGGCCAGCCCTTTGGAGACCTTTGTTATTTTATTGGAGTGCAGGCCGTGGATCTGTTTCCTGGCTTTTCAACCCATTCAGCAGAGGTCTGGATGTTGCACTTGGTGATGACGCAGTGAGAAATCAAGTTGTCCTCTCATGTTTTTACAGTTTTGTGAGGTCTGAGCCTTTTCCTCTGCTGTACAGAAAGGTGGTAGCAGGCGCTTGGGATTTCACAGCTGTTACAGGCAGGCATTCAAAAAGTGCTATTTTTGCAGCTTAAAGATGTGTATATATTCTGTAAACCAACTTTTGCACAAACCATCACCCACTGTGGCTAAGTTTGCCTTTTCCACTTACTCCTGCAGGTGTTTTATGTCTCAGATCTCTTCAAGCCCAAAACAAAGACTTGCCTGCCTCCACCTCCCATCCGGAAGGAGATCCTTTCACCTGTGGACATCATTGAGAGGAATAATCATCACAACATGGTGTAGAACTTCGAGGAATCAGATGGGTGTTGTATTTTAAACTTTTTTTTTTTTTTTCAAAAAAAAAAGTGACTGCTGACAGCAACTACCTGCTGCTCTCAAATCTCATCAGACAGTAGAATGTAGGGAGAGACTTTCTTGCCCGACCAGTAAAGTCTTATTCTGTGGTCTTTTCAACTTGCGACATTTGGATGAAAGGGGTGGTGGTGGTCAACTAAGGCAAAGGTGACAATGAAAAAGGAAAAAAACAAAACCCACACTACACAAAATGCCGAACAACAAGAGAGGTGCCGGAGTTCTGGATGTGCAATTGGTTTGAGTGTTCATGTTGTAGTGAACGCCAAATTGTTCCCAGCCCAGTGAACACTAAGGGATTTTTGGAAAGCTGGCCATCCTAGGTTTTTTTCGGACTACGAAGATTTCCAATGCCTGCGAGAAAAAAAAACAACTCATGACTAAATTGTATAGCACTACGTATGAGCACTGAGTCAAGACCTGGGATTGGTTCATAAGAGTTGCTTTTTTCTCTTCTTGATCCTAGTTTATTTTTGCCTCCTCTCTTCCATACTGTGACTTAATTTAGAAGAAGCTTGCCCAGTCCATGGTCTCCGAAGGGTCTCTGCTCTCTCTGCTCACACTAGACGCCTTTAACGAGCGGCCCAAGATGCGCAGTGAGGCCGGAGATCTCCCTCCTCCGCACAGAGAAGCCACATTTCCTCCTCCCCGCTCGCTCCCTGCCGAGGGCTCATCCCACCCGAGCCCTCCTAAATGAAAAGAGCATCCTCCACTTCCCAGCCCTTTCCCCCAGAGAAAAATCCCAGCAGGTTCCCTGCGCGCCTGCCCGCGGGAGCCGCGGTTTGCGCCGGGGGAGCGGCGGCTCTGCCGAAGACTCGTTCAGTTCGCACTACGACCCCGGGGCTGAGTCCTGGGGAAACTTATTCTGCAGTTTTGGGACGGGCTGCTGGGCGGCACGTCCCAGCCTGGGTGTCAGTCGGTTTGTGCATCCCCTCCTCTCCTCCTCATCCTCCTCCTCCCTGGCCACCCCAGGGTGCACCATGGCAGTACCAGGTCCTGTGCTCCGCTGGGTCACTCCGGTGGGAAATCAGCTGTGCCTCTCTCGGGTGTGATGATGGCATTTTTTTTTTTGCCCAGAAGCCACAGGTGCTTGGTTTGCAGCCCTTCCACGAAGCGCATTTGCAAAGGGATCCCGCAGAACACGCAGAACAGCCATTTGCACATCCTTCTCACAGAATCCGTCCTATCATTTCAACTTATAGCAAGCTATGATTTTTTTTTATATTATAAATATTATATAAATAATGTATAAAACCTTAAAAATTAACTATGTAAAATATTATTTCTGAAACAATTTTAGATATATCCACTATGACTATAAACTGTGTCCTGACCTGTGTTATTTACATTTTGCTGCTTAAAAAAGCATTGAATTAATTTTTTTATAGTCGACTAAAATATTGTAGTTCTGTGGTAGTAATATTTTAATGAAAATAACTACAATTAGAGACATTTGTATAAAAAAAACATATTAAATTGTCTGTATTTTTGTAATGTTCCATTTTGTAAAGAGAAGAATATTCAAAGACTTTTGTAGAATACAAAATTGAAGTTTGTATCTGCGAAATTATTGCTGTATAAATGTGCTTTTTAAATAAAAGCTCATAACACAACTAAACATCCTGGTGCAAGCTGCATTCTGTCTTTGGGTTGCCCTTTCCCTAACGGAAAAAGAGGGTCCTTGCCCAGTGGGACACTTGAAAGTGTGATGTGGATGTTGGGTGGCATTTGGGGATGTGATGGTACAGGAGGGCAGCTGGATAAGGAGGACCAGATGCCATTTTTGATGGGAGTGATGAGAAGGTCCCACCAGCTCCTTGTGGGTTTGCATGGATCTTCTCTTTTCTATGTCCAGTCTTAAAGCAAATCTCATTTTACTGAAGGCATCCCTTTTACTTTAACAATCTTATGAGATATAAAGGAATATTATGGAAGTAAAATAAGGTCTGAAGAGCCACAGCCCAGCGGCTGGTCTTCCTGGACAACCCCTGGCCTAGGAGGGCTCCCAGCTATGCTCTGCTCAAACACCTTTCCCATGAAAAGCAGGCACTTGGCAGCTGAACCAAACTCTTGCAGCTTGCTGGGTTGCAAACGTAGGTGGGACAGGAAAGAAGAAAAAAGAAAAAATCGCACAACAACATGTGCTCAGAGAGGCACATGTGCTCAGCACACAGTTATGAGGCAGCCTGGATTTTTTATTATTGTTTTTAATTTTTTTATTATTGGTTTTTATTTTTTTATTATTGTTATTTTCCTCCTCCTACAGAGGCAAATGAACTTGTTGGTGGTGACACACGGTCAGAGCCGCGTTTCGACCACTCCTTGAGCGAACCACATCAGCAAGATAACACGGCACAGAAATAATATGCAAGAATGCATGACAGGAAGCAAATACCACATCAAACTGCAAAGAAAGAGCAGGTGGAAATTAAGCCAGCAGAACTGAGCTAGCACTTGCTATTATTATCCTAATTAGGAGTAAAATTTTATTACGCGTGGAAAAACTTCGTAAACCCGCACCTGTCCCAAATGCAAAGGGCGTTTTCATGGTGCCACGTGTGATCTGAGCCTGAGTGTTTGGAGGTTGAGTGTGTTGCCGAGGTGAGACTTCAGCTTCAGGGCAATGGCTGTGAGGACAGACAGGCTCTTAATCCCCAGTTTATCTCCCAAATGCATTGCCTGGGTGTAAGTACCCCCATGGGAGGAGGAAACACTGCTCTGTCTGCCTGTGGAGCCCTGCCTGTGCAGAGCCAGCCCCAGTGCAGCAAGCACCGGGCTGAGAAAAGTGTTTGCTTGCATCTTCACCCCAGCAACTTGGAAAAAGGCAGGAATACAGATGTCTGGGGGAAAGAGGAGGGCTTGGAGAAGGGTCAGAGGGGAAGCGGAACAGGAGGTGATAAGAGCCTGGGCAGGGCAGCAGGGCTGGCGAGTCATGGGATCTCACTCAGGATGTGTGGGTCAGCCTGGAGAGAGGGAGAAAAGACCATGGATAAACCAACAGGGTTGAACTCTATAATGTGGGGCTGGGCATCAGCAGTGCCAAGTCCTGTTTGTGGATGGTTGAGCGATGGTCGTTTCCTCCTCTGCTTCCTGCCCACCTCTCCTGTGCTGTCCCATTCCATCCCATCCTGGGGAGGGTAAGGGCAGCTTTGCACAACCGGGTGGAACTGGGGCTCACCCCTCCTCACTGCCTGGGGACTAAGAGAAGTGATCATTTCTGGCAGCACGGGTGGAAAAGGCAAGGTCCATGGAGATCTCTGGGCTAGCCAAGCACAGAGGAGCGTTCCAGTGCTACAGGAGGAATAAGGACCAATTTTAAATGAGCATTTCAGTGAAACCCCACAGGGAAGTGAAAGCCAAAGGAACAGAGTTGTAGGTACCGCAAACCATGAGTGTGGTGACAGGATGTATCTACTGCCACAGCTTCCTGAGGGGCAGGAAGAAAGAGAAAATAAATAGGTGAAATGGAAAAAAACCCAAACCCAAATCCACATGGGCACTGACATCCTGAGGCCACCACTCTCTGCAGTGTCTGCAGGTGCAGCTGGAGCTTGCACCTTGCACTGCTGTGCTGCTTGGTCCTTCCTGCTGGGATGCTGAGCAGCCAGGACACTTTGGGGTTTGCATGCTGCCTCTCTCTGCAGCTCTCCCGAGGAGACAGACGGGTGCACAAACCCAGATGCACTCATGCAAACAAGACATGTTGCTGGAGCCCGGGGCCGGGTGCTGTTTGCGGCCTTTAGTGCTGCAAACACCGGGCTCTGCTCATGCTGATGCTAATCAGGGGCTGCGGAGCACCCAGCTGTCTGCCTTTGATGCTGGGGCTCGGCTGGCAGTGCCTCTCTGCAGAAGGGGACGTTCTGGTCAAACCTGTCTTTTTTTGCACTGGGACCGGTTGAACACGTTTTCAAAGGCAGGGATTCGTGTGTGCACCTGACTGCCATGGGAGCAGGTCTTTTGTTCCAGGGGAAGGGAGGTTTACGCAAGCCCCAGGTCCGGCTGTGTCTGGGTGCACCTAAACAGCTTCACTCAGCATGAATGCCTTGGCAGCCTGCAGAGGCTGGAGCTGTTGTACTTCTGCTCAATGATTTTCGGATATGAAGCTCTCAATCAAGGGAGGGGGAGGGAGGAGATTCGCCCCACAAGCAGAGACCTGTTTTTCTCATGCTCCAAGCCTGCCTTGTTTTGGGTGTCCGAAGGTTTCACCCAGCTCTTCGTAAAGCCGAAACCAACGCTCATCCATGGAGCCAGACGATGTGTTGGACTGAGGTCCTGCTGCACAGGAGGGCTGGTGTCAAGCCCACATCCATGGCTGGGGTGCAGCACTTCTGTCCCTGGAGCCAGCGCCCCACTTCAGCTGCATTTCCCCCCCCCCATCTTTGCCTTGACACACCCCGTACCTTCATCCACCGTTCTCCTCTCAAAAGGCAAGCAATTCCTCCCTTGTGTTTATTTTTTCCTCTGGACACCAGATCAGAGGTTCAGATTTTTAGGAATGAAGGGAATCACTTGCCTCCTGGCTTCTGTAAACATGGTCCATACACCTGCCCTCAGATAGGAGCTACTGCCCATCTCCTCCAGACGTTCCTACCCTCATTCCCTTGCTGCCAGGTGATGCTCTGGGCACAGCCCTGACTGCTCGGATTACCCAGCAAAACCCAACACAAGCTGTCACCTTCACTGGAGGAAGCACAAGGTAGAAAACAACCTCCTGTTGACTCAGAGGAGGGGGAAAAAGACACACAAACAAACCCCAAAACCCAACAACTTTCAATTATCACCTTTGCACGCCACCCCCACTGGCACCAGCCGGAGCAGGAGTGCCTGCATTAGCTTGTCTCGAGTTACAATTTCCTCGGGGCACAGACTACACCTATGTGTGTGTTTGGGTAATAATGATCCGACTGGTTGTGATGAACCCACGCCCCATCCTATCTGTAGCTAGAAGGGAGCGAAGTCACCGGGATCATCTCCCAGTTTCCTTAGAAAGTCTCGTTCTGCGAGTTCCTGCCACCGTGACAGCACCTCGCAGGCAGCTCTGCTTTTAATATATAGTGCTGTGGCCTGCTGGAGCGTTTAATTCTTGTCTTGAACCCAGAAAAATAACCGTCTTGGCTTCTTTATCTATTTTTTTCCCCCAATTTAGCATCAGGTGACTCTCAGAGCTGAATTTTGGTGAATTTTGGCAAATTTTGGCAAGGCTGCCCGGTCATTCAGCGCTGGTGGCAAAGGGCTGTGGTGTCTGAAGGCATGAACTCTGCAGGGTTTGATCGGACTTTGTGCAGAGGGTTCATAACCAGCAGGAACAATGGGCTGCTATTGAAGAAAAACACCTTTCAGTGTTTGCACAGGTCAGCAGAAAGCTGAGGAACAGAACCACCAAAACACCAAACTGTGTACACAGGCATCCACGGATGGGATGAATGGGAATTGTGGCGGATTCAGCTCGCTCCTGAGGTCTTTGAAATTATTCAAAATATACCAAAACTTGAAATAAAATGTGACTTCTCTTTCCCACCTGAAAAATGGATGAATTGAAACAAAGCCATCTGTGCATTTGTACAGGAGCTGGTGTGAAAAGCTGGGCTTTCCCACCATGCTTTGACATCTCCATTTCCAGGTGTGTGGTGTGAGTGCATGTAAGCTGAGGTCAGCCTGAGATATAAATTAAATAAAGGAGCATTTAATTCTTGCTGGGCTGATCTTTCCCCTGGAGAAACACCATGAATGGAACAGAAAGAATGGTGCTGTTTCAATAAGGAACTCAGAAAGAAAATAAAACGTTAAAAAGAGAATAAAAACTCTTTTTATGCAAAGAAGAAAGGGAGCCAAATCTCCTGTGAGCACCATCCTTTCAAAGGGATCTGCCTTCTGCACAAGTGCATAATTTGCTTATTTTCAAAGAAATTTTACTGATGTTGAAGGCAAATTAATAACACTACCCCAGCCTCCCAGGGCTTGTCTGAACAAGAAAAGTTGTTAATGTTTAATATGAGGTAAAATTTTAATCCGTTTCATTAAACTGAGTAGATATTCTTAGTCCATTTTTAAGCAGGATTAATCGTGTTTACCTCAAGTCAAGTAAGCACAAGTATAATGTCAACTGATACAAACCTTGCTTAAATTAAAGGAAGAATACTACCAAGGCTTAGGGGAGGGAAAAGCCTGCTGAAGTTTTTATTTAAAACAAAGAAATGGGGATTTTTTTTTTCTCTTTACAAGGTATTTCTTTCCATGGGAAAACAATAAAACCCAGAAAAAGTCTATGAAAGTTTTGCTTGTAAATGATGAGACGATTGCAGCTGAAAAAACACTGCTTAATTCAGGAGAGTTAATTCTTTTCAGCAGGGCCAGCCTAAGCTGAGTGGATCTAGGGGAGTCTGGGCCTGCTTGGCTTAGCAGTTCCAACTCACCCATCTAAGAGTCACCAACAGTGCCCATCAACAAATTAATGATGCTCCAGCCCTCTCTCAGGAATCATCCAGCAGCTCTCAGATTTAGCTTTGTAGCCTGTGGCCAAGGTACTGCAAGTCCTTTAGGAAGAAATCCAGGCTCAATGTGGAGGTGCCAGATTAAAAGGGATTTACCACATCCCTCGGCCAGCTGTCCCACCAGCTCGTTGGCCTCACTGTTCAACAAAAATATGTTAATTCTTCCCTTGGTTTTCATAGTAACTGCTTTTGTGTTCCCATGCCCCATATCCCTTTCCTTTTATTTATCAAAAAAACCCCAAACAAACAAATAAACAAAAAAACCCCACAAAAAAAACAAAAAATGAAATTTTTTTTTTATTATTAAACTGTGCTATTTTCCCTGGTTAACTTTTCAGGGGGTTTCCTCACAAACAATGCTTCTCGCTTTAAAACTTGCTCAGGTTTTTTGCTTCCCCTACAAGAACATAAGAAATGCTGCAAGGAAACACAAAGTCAGCGTGGGAGGGACCAGCTAGGGACAAATTTTCCTTTGTACAAGCAATTAAGAAGGAACACCTTCTGCTTGTAGGTCAGATTTAATCTGATGCTCTTCTAGAGGAGATTCCTTATGGGGTCTTACGCCCTCCACCTTCCAGGCCCTGGGGGAATAAAGGCTTGAATAAAGAATTCACCTTCCTTCAGTCAGGCCCTTTATCTGCTAGATCTGGGGGTGCTTCTGAGCTCAGGGTACCCCTGAACAGCAAATAACCCTCCCCATTCTTTGTTTTCTGTAGTTGCAGAAAAAGCCCCTTTTAAAAGTGAACATTAATGACATCCAATGTGTAAGATGAGTTTCACCAAGCAGTGTTGAGGGTGGGCAGTGTTTCCAAGCTAGTGTGGGGTGGGATAAATCACTTTGTACTTGGCATAAATTAGGTAGGACACTGTTAGGCAGGGAAGCTGGGCCACTGTGAGTTAGGGAGGCTGCATTTAGCATAAATCTTTGAGGTTTGGAGGTGACTCCTTGGGGTGATGTGAAGCTGCAGGGTTCAGTCATGGAAAGTAGGTTCTGTGTGGATTGACAGGTACCTTAAAACTCACACAGCACAGCTGCCTCTAACCACCTCAGCTTTCCAAAGGAGCTTCAAAGGACCTGGAAGTTACCTCTGTGCTAAATTCTTGCACTGCAGCTGATGTTCCTGCAGAGACAAATGCAGATGTGACCTTGCAGTGAGCGCAGAGCAGCACCCTGGGCTGAGGGTGAATAAACTGCACGGGCACCAGCGAATGCCAGCTGAACACAAGCCTGCAGGACATTTTCCACCCACCCCGTGCTGCCAGGCTGGAGGGGTGAGGGGAGGGATGCTAAACACAGGGTTACCTCTTCACTTTTATTTCTTATGGGCAAAACATTCAAATAACTGTGTGCCTGCTCCCTGCCTGAACTGGCATGAAAATAGGAAGACAATTGCCTGGCTGAGCTCTTGGAGGAAGATTTGAATAAAGCAGGCAAGTTTACTGCAGGCACTACGCCATTCATGTCTTATCTTGCTGCGAAGCTCTGGGTTAGGCACCCAGCAGGTGGATTAGCTGTTCAGGGGAAAGACATGGAAAGCAGCTTTCCTGCAGGGCAGGTCTCCATCCAAATGAGTCCGAGGCAGCGTGGATTAGTGCTCAAAGTGCTGAAGGAGCCGGCAGAGCTCCCTGGGAGCGAGGGGAGGTCAGCACATAGCGGGACAGCCCTCGCCAGGCTGGCACCTCTGCTCGCAGCCAGGGGCTGAGCCTCCCAAAAACACACATTGTGCTTTAATGGCAGCCTAACACAAACACTGCCAGCGCAGGACCTGTAATGAGCTTCCAGTTTGCCTCAGGACGTTTTCTCCCAATTTGGTTGTATTTATGAGCAGCTATTTTTTGCTTAAGTAGAGAAATGGGGGAGGAGAAATGGCATGGGCAGAGCTCTGCTTACCCCTTCACCCACAGTGGTAGAGGGGTGACCTTTTTGGGTGGTTCATGTCCTCTCATCATCTGTTGCATTCTATTTTATTTTTTTTTAGGAGGGGAAATATGTACATTTTCACAGATGAAAGCCAGGCAGTCATGGGGTTTATTGAACAGAAAACGAGCCTAAGAACAAAGAGAGGCAAAATGAAGGTGCCAAGGTGAGCAGGAGTGGCTGAGGCTGGGGCAGGGAGGTGGGTTTGGCTGTAAAGCAGTCATCCTGCCCCACCCATGGAAAACCTTTGGTGGGTGGCTTTGAGCTCTCCAGGAAACAGGGGAGGGTGGCAGGAGTCACTGGCATTTCCCCCCATCTGCGTTATCAGCCAAGGTAGGTAACCTTGTGAGGGGGAAGCCAATCTGCTGGTGTTTCTACTGACCAAAACTGCTTGGGGTTTCCCCTCGCCATTCCTCACGTTATTAGGGCAATTTTGAGTTTGGCCTTGTCCCTTGAGAAATTCCAATATTTCACTCTGTGCCTTCCTTCTGAATTGAGTCAGAAAATCAAAATATTAACCTTTTTTCTTTTTTCTTTTTTTTTTTCCGTGGAGGAAATTCCAAACAATCCCCATTAGGAAATGTTAAACATTTTTTGTGCAAATATATTTGCCCATCTAGTGCAGCCCCACATAGCTCCAGACACTTATCACAGAAGTGCCCTTGACTCCAACATTACTTACAACCTCAAAGCAGTCAAGGAACACATTTTTTCTTTCCTTCAGTGCTTCAAGACGTGGTAGGAGAATAAGATTAATTATTTTAAAGTGTGGTGAGCTCATGTTCACCGACAGCAGCTGTGCAAGTGCATTTGCTTACCACCACCCTGTGAGACATTGCCTGGAGTGTCACTCCTGAGCTCAGGAAAAGCTTGGACCTCCTGGCATTGCCTCTGGGTGCCTCAGCAGGGATTACCTGTCTCTTTCTCCCCTGGAGCTGTGCTAATCTGCTCGGGGTTCAGGGGATGCTCAGCAGTGGTGAGGCCATCCCCTGCTAAAGCCTCTGGGGAAGGTGCTTTTGTTGGAATGACCTCCTCTCCCTAGAGCCACGCAGGGAGGTAAAGTGGGAGCAAATATTCCAACAATAATGAAGTGGTGGGGTTAAAATGACTCCTCCAGTAACACAAGCTGCCCAGCTCTGGTTTCACCTTTACTTTGCTGTGTCGCATCTGCCAAGCACCTAAAGCTCTCAGCGGATCCCGGTGGTGTTTTGTGAGGTTACTCAGGCATTCTGCTCTTTCAGATTTTAACAGGAGCTGGTGCTAACTGGGCAAAAGAGGTCTAAACAACCTTTTCTGTAGAGACCCCAAGTCCTGAGCATGAGCCCTGCACGCTGCACCCACACTCTGCTGCCATAAACAGCATGAATCATGGGACGCTTCATCTGCACAACCCATCACAATCTGATAAAAGTCAGGCAAAACATCCTTCACCTCCTGCAAATAACTCAGAACAGAGTCAAAATAAGTGCCAGCAGAAAGAGTGTGTTCCTGCAGCAATAGGATTTCCAGGAATGCTGCTTTCCTTCCCCAAACCCCTGTGTTGTCCAAGGGCTCTGGGTGTTGGAGGGAGCCGGGGCTGAGCTGAAGTGAGAGCTCACTGCCCGGCCCAGCAGCACATGTTTCACATTAAGGAGCTGTTTGAGGGACCTGTGTGGCTTGGTGGATAAATTGTCAGGTTTGTCCCCTTGCAGCTCACGTGTCCAGAATAGCCTGTGGTCCTAAAGGAGGAGAAAACCCTCAACGTGAGCTCAGTGGGTTTCCATCACAGAGGTTCTGCTCTGGTGTGAAACAGCCGGCGGGGCAGAGGCCAAGACTGCAAGGTGGACCCATGAGAAACCCCAGCCCCACCTCGTGTGGGACCTTGGGAGAAGTTTCAGGATGTGACAGTGCCAGTCCTGCCATCTTCAGCTTCTCTGGGGGTGCCCTCCTCCATCCACAACCTCAGGAGCAAGCGGAAATGTGGGAAAAGCGATGAAAACTCATTGGAACACGAGCTCAAGGCTCCAGCACATAAATAGCAAAGGAAGGAGAGATAAATACTAGGATAGTCTTTAAATATCTGCAAAGGAAACCAGCCAGGAGCCAGTTTGGCTACAGGGGGAAGGCTGGAAGCTAACATGGATGATCCCAATCTTACCCAGTGGCTAAGTGGATTTCTAAGCACCGTTTTCACAAAAAAAAAAAAAAAAAAAAAAAAAAAAAAAAAAAAAAAAAAAAAGAATCTGAATGATCCGGTTCATTTTCCTGGGTGGGGGAAAGAACTGCTAAAAGCCTTTAATAACTCCTGTTCAGGCAATCGTGATTATGAGCAGCTGGGAGAAGTCAGGCCTGAAGTATGAGATGCCAGACTTGAAGGTGGTAAACAGGGGCAGGGGAATATTTGTTTTGACAGCATGCTCAGTACACAGGAAACATGGAGCAATGAGAGGGACGACTCTGCACAGGAGTTCCCAGTCCTATATTTAAGAGCAAATCAAACTAAGGGAGGACCCTGCAAATTACAGACATCTACAAATAACCCCAGACCTTTTGTCTCAGCTCTGGGAAGATCCCGAGGACACTGATAACAGACACAGCATTGCACAACCTTGGGAAAGAGGGGGCCTGGTGGTGTGTCCACTCTGCCCAGGATCTTGGCTCTTGACTCTGGTTACAGGCTGCAGGGGAAGGTGGAGAAAGCCCAGGAGAGGATAATTATGGAACAACCTGTTGATGGAGGAAGTGGCTTCCCAACCTCCCTTTACTTAGGGCCTGAGTTCTGCTCCAAAGCAGGAAGATTTATAGCACTCCCCATGGCTGTGTTGTGTTCTCCTTCTGGCCAGATTAGTTTAATGAATGAGAGATAGGGAAAAAAACTGCTGAAAAGCAAATCCCCTACAGCCATGCTGTGTCACATCATTAAATAAGGACACTTTTTACTTAAGAGGAGTTGTTTGACCCATAATTACAGCTAAACTCCCATTTGGCTTTTGGTCCATGAGGGCTTCTCCTGTAATTTTAACTGGTTGCAGTCTACGAATCCTCACCTCCATTTTCCAGGGCAGCAAAAAATGATTATATAATATTAAACAGCAGCTGTTTTTCAGGCTGGAAGGGGCTCTTCACTGCTGTTATCCACAGCCTCTCTCTGAAATCAAACACTCTCTGCAAATGTCAAATAGCACTGGGTTCTCATTCCTGAGGTCTGCACACAATTCGTTGTGGCAAAACACAGGCTGAAAGCTGACCTGGCTTGTGTGACACAATGAGTATCGACTGGGAATTTCCAAATCCCAGCATCACTGGGGAATGTGGAGCTCAGAAGATTGTGAAGGTGTCACAGTGTCCTGAAGCATGGGTTAGCAGCAGTATTTACTGTCCCCCAAGACTGGATTGGGCATAGCAAGAATGCAGTGGCATGTTTAGCCTTGTTGCCTCATCACCGTTCTGATCTAAACCAATTATGAATCTATAAATCAGCTCTGAGGTCAGCAGGCAGCTTCTTTGGTGATAATAATAATTACATTCCTTGCGTTTACACTGTATTTTTCACTAGCAGATCACAGGAGACTTCATCAAAGCAGGCAGCAGTCATTGCTTCCCTTTATTAGCAGCAGGGAATATGAGGTGCAGGGAAGGTAAACACCACGCTTGTCCCAAGCTCGGGGTCAAGTGAGGGGGGCGGCAGCATTTAGGAGCTCTGTGGGATCATATTCAAAGGAGAAGCCATAGCTGCTGACCCACTCTTTCAAGAGGATTAGCATGGTCTGCTCAAAATCTAATGGTGAGAAGACAAATGGGAAGTCCTGGATTAACTACTTCAGCTTTGTCCTTTACTTGTCTTGTTTTCTTCCAAAAGAAACATTTCATGACAACCAGCTCTTTCTAACTCACCTCCCCTGAAGAAAGGTTTCTTGGCACCACAAGCTGCTTTGTGGTCCAAAAATGTGTGTATTTGGCCACTAAGGCCTTTGGTGGAGATGTGGGAACCCCAGACCTGTGTCAGAATTCATGGCCAAATCTCCCCATCCTTGAAGAAACTTTTGGTCATGGTCTCACCACATTGCAGCTGGTCTGGGCTGCTCACAAAACTCTGGTTCATCCAGCCAAAATAACTTCATTACTGCTTTAGCTATTGCTAAAAAAAGGGTATTTAAAATTATTTGATCCCCCAGTGTTTGGATTGTGACCAGTTGTGGGACAAGACACGAGCTAGTCTTCCTTTCTGGAAGCTTTGAAAGGTGTTGGTCTCACATCCACTTCCCGGAGAGCAGGGCTACATTCTGATGCCTCAGCAAATTTTTCTGCCTGTCCTCATGTGGGAAATTTCCTGTCCATATTTAAGCCTTGCACAGCCTCTTTCTGCTGTCACTCCCTCTAACAATAGAGTTGCAAAAAAGGGAGTAAAACCCAAAAAGACAAGCCTGTTAAAATGTCCCCTGCATTACACCCTTAAGAAAAACATTAATAGTGCATTATCCAATTGAACATTTTCCTTTCACATCACTTTTAATCAGAACTCCAGTCTCATTTCAAATTTGAGGTCTGGGAAAAATAGCAATTTTTTAAAATAAGAAAATGTTGTGTTCTTGGGGAAAAAAAAGCCCACCCAACCACCAAAAAAATTCCTCTTGACTCTTTCTGAGTAATTCTTCCGTACTTGATCTGGAGTGGTTTATAATGCATAAAGGCATTTATATTTTGCATGCAGCCATCTTTGGGCTTTTGCCTGTAGCTGAACAAAGTTCTGACAAATATATCCCCAGCAAGAGTTATTTCAGTTTTTGATTCACATTTTGGTGTCAGCAAGGGACTGAGATCTCAAAGATGGAAAGAAGTAATTTCTCATAATTTTGCAAGTCTACATGTCATTTATTTGTCTGCATCAACTCTATGAAAGCTTTATTGCTATTATTGTCCTGGCCTCCTCACTGGAACAGGGTTTTCCCTAAGAAATGAGGAGACAAAGAAGAAAATTAGGGACAAGAGAATGCCTAGCATCCCAACTTTTTTATACACAAAGGTGTTTTCTATTCCTTCAGTTTTGCATTTGAGGAGAGGCAGGTTCACAACAAAGCCAAACTATCTCCTTAGAGCTCTGTGCTTTGCATAGGTTTGATTTTTTCTTTTCCCCCCAAAACACAGCTAACCCACTGCAAAGCAGTTTCAGGCTCACAAACTCCAAGCAAACCCTGGCCTGGAGGCAGAACCCCCTGGCGTCCTGCAGAAGCAGCAGACCGTTTTATGGCGAGGTGGAGCAGCGATTTTTGGGGCGCCGGGGCTGCTCTTGCTGGCAGCTCCCAGGACAGATTTGTGTCTCCACCGAGTTTTGTGCAGCAATCGCCAAGTTTTGTGTCCCCAGAGGACCTGCAGTGTGCGTTGTTTTCTGCCTTCCACGGGCAGGGAGAGGAATCCAACCCCATCCTGAGCAGGCTTGCCCCAGTGGAGGAGGATCTGGCATGGAGGTGCTAATGTGCTGAATAAAACCATCACGGTGCAAAGCCCCTTTGTCGATGAAGCCCATCTAAATACCATTTCTCCATGACAGCCCATGCTTAGGCTGTATAAACGAGCAGAGAGAAGGATCTTTGCATTGATTTCACTTCCCTAAAGAATATTCCATCTCGGGAGCTGCCCAGGGAGCCAGTGCCAGAACTGGAGGACAGCACAATGTCATGCAAAGCAACCACCAGCTCCTCTGGAATCTGATATGGAGGTAGAAGAGAGAAGAGGAGGCAGATTTTTGTGGGAGATAGGACGGGCAGACGCAGGGATTGGGGACAAATCTTTCTGCCCTGGCAGGTGACTGCCATCCCCAGAGGAGGCTGCAAAGAGAAACCCCTGACTGCCAAGCGCCTCCAGCCCTCCTCCGCTCCAAGGAGATAAAACCAGCCCATGGACAGTGTAAGTTTAAGCTGATATAGACACAGCTGGTGTGCTGGGAGCTGAAGGTAATTTATTTCTCTTGGCTGATGACCCGCTCCCTTCGAGGGCTGCGTTTTCCAAGCGCTCTCCGCTTGGCCGCAACGTTTGTACCTCTGGCAGTAATTGTTATTTTAATATTAGGCTAAGAGCTAATGTATTAGGCTAATATATTAAGCTGGTAAACTCTTTAGCCAGCCTGTCCTGGTGACACATGAAGGAGATTTTATAGATAGGCTTTTCAAGCCCAGCTCAGCCCTGGTCTGGCATTTAACCGTGGCCTGCAGAATATAATGGCTGAATGCATTTCGCCCGTGCCCACAATAACTCTCTTTGAGAAGAACTTCCAATAAATATGTCATTCAAATGCGGATGTATTTCGGTAAAAATTAGTGAAACTGATGCTATGAATAACCTGCAGTGCAGTTTCTGTTGCTCTCCCATCAGCCAGGACAGAGATGATTAACACCAGACCAGCCACGATATTTATATTGCTCGGATCATGGTGTGTCGTGAGCAAATGTGAAATTGGGTACTCTATCAGAACAGCAGGGATGGGAAGAGCCACGTAATGAGCTGGTTTTACGGGGAGAAACAAATGGGATTGTAACACAACCCTGGAAACAAGGGAGGGCTTCCAGGAGGGGTGGGGAGCAGGGCAGCGGTGTATGAGAGCAGCGCTGAGGATGACTTTGGGGTTAAATCGAGTCATTTATACAAACAGAGGTGTTGGGTGTTTTCTTTTCTTGCCATGACATAGCACACATTTGAATAAATTCTGTGAACAACATACTCCCAGACCTGACCACCTTGGAAGAGCATTTTATTAAGTCAATTATTTTTGTTTACTTCTGCTAAAATAATCCCCTGCCTTTCTTTTTTTCCCCCCTATTATCCTCTCTCCATCCCTTCTGCTCTACCCATAACGGGGTTCCTGTGAATCTGCCCCTGCAAGCAGCGAGTCCCTCCCCCACCTGTGGCCCCTTTCCACCGAGTGCTATTTTGTAAGATCTCTTGTCACCAGGACTCTGCGAAGACTTAGGCATGTAATGGGAAACATGTGTCTTTCCCTGGCTCTTGCAATCTTACCCCAAGGAGCTCCAGCGAGGGCTGAAATGGGAGTGCTCTCTGTGGAGTCAGGGAGCTGACAGGGGGGAAAAGTTTGGAGCCAGAGACTGCAACTTGGGTGTTTTTTGTTGTTTGCTCCCAGAAGTGAAGGATTTCACACCAAAATGATAGTGGCAAACGGTGGTTTCTGCTCAGGAGGTGGGGGGATTGTTGGGCAACAGTGTTTGTGACAGGCAGCCCAGACAAAAGGGAGCAAGGGAGACATAAATGGCTTTCTGGGAGATGGCAAAAGCAAAATTATGGAAAACAACCCCCAGATTGGAGCCTCAGCCCGCCACAGTTTAGCACATTTTCCTGAGCAAGAGAAAAACACAGGAAGGAGCTGAAGAAGATACAGAGAGGTTGGGAAATCACTGGGGTTGTAAAATTATGTTTTTGTGAATCATCACCATTAAAAAGAAAAGTGGTCATCATGATACTGCACGAATGGTATATGACATATATCATATACATAATATATGGGATAGCTGGCCTCATTCCTCATTGTTATTCCTTCTGGGTGACTTAATCTGTGCTCTTCTGGACAAAGCTGATCCTGCCGAGAAAGTGGTGCCTGCACGAGGATGTCAGGCTCAAAGTAGATGAGGTTTACTCCAATGATTAAACCTACTCATCACCTCAGCCTCCTCCTTCTATTTTTCTGGGGTGCCAGCCAGAAATACAGTCCAGAGCAATCAGGACCCAGACCCAATTGTCATATCTAAAATCTGAGTGTGACTTGGCCTCATCTGGGATCAAACACCGGAATAACAAAGCACGCAGGATCTGGCTGGTGTCTGACAGCCAGTGCTTCTGGGCTTCCAACAGCCAAATTCATTCTGAGGAAAAAAAAAAATACAAAAAAAAAAATCAGGCTAAGGCTGAGGCACGTTGTTGTTTCCTTACGAGTTCACTTGCAGAGGTCACTGCTCCTCTCCCCCTCCCCAGTCTCTCTCTCTCTCTTTCTCTGCAACTCTTTTGTTTGTGCAAGACTTCAGGAATTAAAACCTCATTTCAAGGGTTATGAGTAGACCACAGCAGCGATACATTGCCCTGATTATCAGCAGCAGGCGAGCTGTTCCCCAGCAGCCCTTTTGCTGTGCAAGTTCTCTGTGGCTTACACTGATTTTTCCTGCCTGTAAATTTTTCTTTAGAGTTAACAGGGACTCCATTGCACAGACTTACAGTGATAAATTACACGGGATTATATTGTTACAGGGAATTGCCATCACCTCAGCAGTAATAGAAAGGAAAAGTTAAAAAAAAAAAAAGATAAGTAGATAAAGAATAGCAAGATGGCTGGGAGTACAGTGAGAAGAGAAATGGCCCTGGTGGGGAAGCTGATACATGTCTTCCTCAGGTGAAAAGATTCATTTATGGACAGAGCACTCTGGGAAATCTTTGGATGGAAGAGCCAAACTATAGGAAAGTCATTGTTTTTATTAAAAAAAAGTGGAGATTTAAGGGTTCCTAGGGGCTTAAGTTTTCTAGATCTGGAGTTCATATTTTGGTGCAATGATGGGAACACCATTTTCAAAAGTAAACAGCAATTTTTAGTGGCCTTACATCTGGGCAGATAGAGGGAGAGACCTTGGAAGATGCTGGATTTCCCAAAAAAAGCTGTTCCCTCCCCTGGGAAATTCAGACTTCCTGCAGCAGGACCCCTGAAAACCTAGGGAGCCCCAAATAATTTGGTGCTTTTGCAATGGGCACATCATTGATTAAAGGCCTGGCAGAAATGTTATCTTCCCTGGCCTCTTGCATAAGACAGGCTAGATAATTAAATTGTATAATCTTTGCATCAAGCCTGTAATTCCCTGATTGCATTAGAGTATGTCCCGGAGAAAAAGCCCCAGCCTAAATGCCCCCAGAAGCATTTTGCTTCCCTGAGCAGACTTTACATTAGAAGGGGTCAGACTTTGCCATTTCCACCTCCCATTTGCACTGATTTTATCTGGGCTCAGCTTCCAGCCCCGGCACCACTTCTGACTCTCAGAGAAATGCTGATTTGCCACCAGCAGCCCTTTCTCTTCAGTGAGCACCATCCAGCTGTGATGGGGACACCTCTTGCCCTCCTCGGGGCGCTCAGTGGGTTTGAGATCCTCACCACAGCCAGGTTTCCAAACACCTTTTTCCAGGCATGCTTTCCTAAACCCTCAATAATCCACTGATGTCCTCTCCAAAGCCCAGCTGAGCCAGGCACATTCCCAGCAGCTCCAACAGGAGCAGCAACACTCACACGCTCATAAGGCCAACCTCTGCCTCTCTTTTATTTCTCTATATCATTATGGTGATGTAATAAATATGCAGAGGAGCTCCAGGCGCTGGCTGTCTCCTTTGCTGGAAATGCTGCCCCACGTTCTCCCAACTGGGTATTATCCTCTGATTATACACACGCCAGAGGAATGGCTCCCGATGTCCGTGCAGCTTTTGCACCGTGTCCCTGCCTCCCTGTCCTTCCCTTTGCACTTCCCATCCCACATTCACACGCTCCCATTACATGCCAAGCCTATATTTTACTCCCTCTGTTCTTGCTGAAGCCCTTCTTGGTAAGGGAAGTCTTGATTATACGTTTGGCCAAGTGACTTAAATCACAGAAGAAAAAAAAAAAAAAGAACATGCAGAAGCATTGCCTTGAGGTCAGAATCCATCAAGGTTTAACCTCCATCCCAGGAAACTCCAAGCCAACCCAGGGTGAACTGGGTGGAGAGCAAAATCTTCCACATGGGCTGCAAACTTGAGGCACTGGGAAGATTCCTGCTTATTTCCAGCAGTGGGAAAATGTCCGAGCGGGGAAGTCGTATTTACATAAGTGAAGGAAAACACTGTTTCCTTCTTGGGCAGGAAACAGAAGTTATTCTCAGAGCTTCAGCAAGAGAACAAGAAATTAAATAAAGTGCTGGCAGCCTCAACTTGTTTTATTCCTGTGGTTTTACAATCTCTGAGTAAAAATAAACACATTTTCAATTTCAGGAGAATTATTAGGGTAATAATAGCGGGGGGGGAGTTATTTACAGGCTCCGATGGAATCGCTCAGTGAATCATGAGAACTGTGACAGCAGATCCAGGGCAAGAAAATTCACATTTATGCAACTGTCTGGTCTGAGTCTTCTGTACTGGGTGCTCTGATGCAGCAGTACAAGATTGGGCAAACCTTTGGGTGCTCCCAGCAGGAGTTTTGCCTGGGAGAAGGGTAATGATCGATACTACAGCACCCAATTTCTGTCATTTGGGAGTTTTGATGGATTTTAATGGTCTTGTACCCCCTTAAGCCTGGGATGGACTCCCTTTGGTGGGTACCAGAGCAAACTTCCTGGGTGAGGGCTCCCATCCCAGGCATTATATGGTGCTAATTTACATTGCCTTGTGACATCCAAAGATTAAGTGCAAATGAGGAATTTGAACGCTCACACTTTGTACTTAACATCTCAGCTATTAAAAATAACCCAATTTGGCATTGTTTATCCTCAGGATAAGAGGCCAATAGTCCACATAGTCCTTCCTCCTCTCTTCTGCCTAAAACAGTTGTGTTTGCCCAGGATATGACAAGGACATCCCTATGGGCAGCACCTTCCCATCTCCTCCAATCTGTGCTTCTCCTGTGAAATTCTATGGTATTGCAAAGACAGCTCTTTTTTGGGGTTGAATTCTGTCTACCACTGTGTATTTTCTCCATGTCCGAAACACTCATTGTGAATTAATGGAAGAGTGAGATGTTTAATTTATATATATGTATGTAACATACATAAATGTATTTACACTGCATGGTTTAGGCATTTAGACATAAATATATTTATCATAGGCATCATATAATCTGTCTACAGCCAGCAAGAGCTGCAGGTACAAGGACAACCCAAAGCAATTACAAAAAATAGCTACAAGAGGGAGTTACAAGGGAAACTACAAGAGGTACAAGTGCAAGGGTAAGTACAGAAGGAGGTTCAGGGCTCTCAGCCCTGGGAGGATGAAGGGCACAGGAACAGGAGCCTGTTTTTGGATGCTAGGATGGGAATGATGCAATCAGAATCCTGCAGCTCTTTGCCAAGCTCTCACCTTTCTCTGGGATCCCAGAGATAAAAGCAGGTAGCAGCTAAGTGAGAAAATCTTCAATTGCTCATCCCTTTCAAGCCCTGGGGAACAGCTCGCCCTGCACAAAGCAGTTCCCAAGCTTAGGCTGCAGTTCAAAGGGTAGGGGTTAAACTCAGATCCAAGCCTGTAATTTTTATAAACAAGGCTCATGTTTCCCTTCTGGCAAAACATGTATGGAAGCCCATGTATGCATGGAGCCCAAGACATGCACGGGAGGACCATTGAAGCCTCGTTATCTTTGCTTTTGTTCTGCTTTCCTGGTGCTTTTTTAATCCCGGCACTGCCTTGGGATCGACTCCCTTTTCCAGGACGAGCTTTTCTAGGGTTGAAGGGCTCTTTGTTCTCCTTGGCCGCCCCTCGGTGCTGTTTGTTGTGCAGTCCCTGGGGTGTGCTTTGCTCTTCCAGAGGGCCAGGAGTGGAGAGGAAGAGGCAGAGGATGTGAACTCCCATGCTGGAACACAAAGCGAGAGAAAGGAGGACCTGTTTATTCTTCTGCTAAATGTGAGATTTCCTCATGTTCACAGAATTCACAGAATGACTGAGTTGGAAGAGACCTTAAAGATCATCGAGTCCAACCCATGCCCTAACACAATTAAACCATGGCACCCAGTGCCACATTCAATCTATTTTTAAACAAGTCCAGGGATGGTGACTCTACCACCTCCCCAAGCAGATGATTCCACTACTTTATCACTCTTTCTGTAAAATCTTTTTTCTAATATCCAACCCACATTTCCCTTGATGCAGCTTGAGACTGTGTCCCCTCATTCTGTCAGTTGCTGTTCAAGAGTAAAACACTAAAAAAAGTGGTAAGAGAGAAGGTGATGTGAGTTGCTGGGGTGCTGTGGTGCTGGATTCCTCCCCAGGGGTTGGTTTGCAGCCCTCACTGTCTCTGTCATCATCTCAGTGCTTGGGTGAACCCTTCAGACCTGTGTGGGAGTCACCTGTGGGACTTCCAGGTACAAAACCTGCTGGTTCCAGCAGAGCTGCTCCACACACCACGGCAGGGAAGGTGAATCCCTCTGTGCTGATGGCCTGGGAGGGAGCCACGGCCATTCCCAGGCAGGCAGGGCTGGCAGGGACCACCTGCGTCACAGGGCTCCGTCACCAGTCCCTCACAAACACCTTCCTCAAGCTGGTCAAGCCCCGACTCCTCGGTGATTTCCTGGTTAGCCCTGCAGCTGCTCCCCCTCGCTTATTAAAAGCTTGGCATAAAAGTTGGAGTTCTTCAGTTTGCCTCACTGTTTTTTTTTAACTGAAGTCCACAGAGCTTTTTTTTTTTTTTTTGAGGAGCACCCTAAGTCCACCATACATGTGCCATCACCTTTTTATTTTTTTTTAAGAAAAATAGAGAAATACAGCTAGGATGCGTGCTCACATGTTGCACTGTTTTACTGGTTGGTTGTTTTATTTTCCCTGCACTCCAGAGAACTAATACCTGGCGAGGATTTTGTGTTTGGTTGTCCACCATAGGGAGGAAAGTCGTCAATCATTTCACAGCCCTCCTCTCCACGTCTTACGGCCCTGGTGGTCCACAGCTGAAGCCTGAGGACTTTGGGGTTGGTGGTTAGACCCAGCCAAGTGCTCTTGTGCTCCCCCCAGCAGGTTGTCGTGACTGATTGAATCATTAAAGTGAGTAATTTGTTGTAACACAAGAACAGCTGAAACACCTTCTGCATCTTCACAATGGTGCTGCTCCACCATCCCCCTTGCCCAAACTGCACAGCCAAGGTGTGAGTCAGATCTTGGAGGTGATCTGAGCTATAAACAATATTTTAGAGGGAGAAAGAATTAATTTCAGTGGGGGCAATTTCTCTACAGCCCAACATGCAGTTGGGAGAACTGGCAAGCCCTCAGCCCCTGGAAAGGGCAGGAAGGAGTTTCTTACTTTGGCTCTATTTGCAGGCAGGGCCACCATGAAACCATGATCAAAAATAGGTATTTCAGGGGAAACAGATCTATATCTTTGCAGGATTGAGCTGGACATGCTGTCCAGTATGGCGGCCCTGCACAAATGTCATCCCAGGGTAACAGTGATGGCACTTGGGGGCTCTCATCACCCAATGAAACTGGAGTTCCCTTGCATTTATTGTGGATGAAGGTGAGGACATGGACAGTTAGTCCATTACAGACTGGTGCTGTCCCTGCCTGGTGGGAACCTGCTGGAGAGGCTGTACCCATGGAAGGAGTGGACAGTGGTTATCTCAAGGTCAGGCGTGCAGGAAGCAACCAGGAGCACGTGAACATTGTGTAGGTGGAGCTGCTGGGGGCTATCAGAGCTTCCCAGGTCAGGCAGGACACACAGGGAGCCACCCTGTCCCAGAACAGAGCAGGAAGGAGTGAAGATGGCGCCAGAAAGCCTGCAGAGAAGGTTCAAACTCTGGTCAGAGCAATTTCAGCTCTTGTCAACAGAGAGAGACTCGAGCTGAGCAATGCCCATCTGGAGCTCAGCCTCACAGGGTGTCCCTGTCTTGCAGAACCTGCCCTGCTGAGGCTGGAATTACAGAATCTTTCCAGATTCTGTAATCTGAACACCTTCTGACACATCAGAAGGTGTCTCCTTGCTCGATATTTATTTATTCCTTCATCCGAGAGCATCGTGGTCCACGGAGGAGCTCACAAGCAAATAACAACAGGATGGAACAGATGGTGATAAATCCACCAGCAGCATCTGGATCTCCTCGAGGGTGAAAACAAACCATGATGAGGCTGCACAGCCATAAAATCAACAGCAGCTCCCAAAAAGAAAAGCCTGAGGACAAGGACTTTGCTGGAGCACCAGACATCAGGGACGTCTTTAAGGGTTAAGGTAGAAAGCTGACAAAACCCTTAATGTTTTTACAGCACACAGACATGTAACATACAATACAGGACAATTCGTTCTATTGATGTCTAAAAATTCCTAATGGGGAAACAGGCTGTTAAAATACAGGATACTTTATAGGTTAGCTCTTCTCCATACTTCATCCTCAGGTATTTGCCAAGTTAGCAGAGGATCAGACTTCAAGTCACATTAAGGCTCCTCTAGAGCAGTTTTTCCACTAGAAGCTTAGCTCAAAGACATACATATTAATGAAAAAAAAGAGCCATTCATTCTTGTCACACATTTTGTCCTCAGAACAGTTGAAAATCCTGCATATCATTTTTTTTCTAATCAAAGGGAAATAAAACATCTTTTATATAGTTAGACAATTGTCCACAGTCTTTCCCAAGAATGGAAAAATGCCCTAAAAATGGAAAGCAGGTGGGGTTTCTCAACAGCAACTTTCTTCTTCTGCTCCAGAACGAGAAGGCTGCATCCTTGTTTACTGTTTAAAAAATTCCAGAATCACTGCAGCTACTAAAAGAGTCCTGTGAGCTGGGGATCTCTTGGAAGTGCTTTTTGGTGTCTGTATTAGCTATATTTGTCTACAGTTCCTTTAACCAGATGGAGAAAAACTTTCCTGCTTTCCTACTGTACCACAGCAACCTTGGCACCCCACCTTTCCTTTCCACTGCTGCTAACTTGGGAAGCTCTGCAGATTTCTTTGATGTTGCTGTTGGCTTGGCAGTGTCACATCTGAATAATAAACAGGGGACACCTTCAGAAATTGTTGGTGGAGCAGGGGGAGAAGAAGCAGTTTGGGTTTTGCTTTAAACGACACCAGAAAAATGCAGAATATAAGGGGAGAGGGGGGAATGCTCAACAAATGATCTCTACTGCAGGACTTGGGGTCTGAATCTCATTGGTATTTGAGCAAGGATTTGCTTCATTACACCTTCAAGAACTCAGAAGTCTCCTCAGTAGGAGCAGAGATGGCAAAATTTCACCCCTCTGGCAAATCCTTCTTTCCACACCCATGTGGATCCCAATGAGGCACAGAGTCACACCATTATTTCAGACATGGGTTATCAGCAACACACACAAAAACACAGGGTTAGAGGAGCAACTTCCAGAATAAAAGCTGCTGATAAACCTGGAAATACTCTCAGACCTCCTGTAGCACAGGAACAGCCAGGAATAGTTAATTGAGTGCCAAAGCAAAACCCTTGACCTGAACAACTGCATATTTCAGAGACATTTAAAACAGAATCTCGGGCTGAACTCAGAGGCATGAGAACAGGATAGAAAATTGAGGTGATATTAATGAGGCTCAAAAGAGGTCAGAGTTTAGTTTGGGGTCATATTTTGGGGCCTTCCTGGCTTTTCGGGATTTTTTTTTTTTTTTTGAGTGCTCTAACTCAAAGTGGGAAGTGCTCAGTGAACACCTCCAGATTGTTTTCCATTCAGCAGCCCAGCATCCCTTGGAGATAAACCAGTCTGAACCACCCTTGCTTGCTGTGACAGCTAATGGAGGGATGAAGGCGGATGAGATGATTCCATTTTGTTATTTTTCCTCCCACCTTTCTTCTTCACTGCCCGCCACCGATTCCCTTTCCTCCCCCTCTCCTGCCCCCCTGCTAAAACAAAACATCTGCCACAGTTTTAAGACACTTTGGGCCTTTCCAGGCTGCTACCAGCAAGGACAGGGCTTGGCAGGGAGGGAGGCTGAGCGAGAGCCGCAGCAGGTGAAGGGTTTTCATTCAATCCGCTGCCACGACCACAGGAGGCAGCTGTAATGATTTCCAAACCCAAAAGAGAGCCCTGGCAGGCTGGGCTGGGGCTTGGCCCCATCCCTCAGAGCTCTGCAGAGCTCAGCTGGTGACTAGTCGCTGCGTCACTCCTTTCTGATTAAATTCCCGTTCAGTTTGAAATAATAACACGTCCTTAGTGGAATAAGAAACTCTGGGAGAAGAAAGAAACCAGCCTTTCTAGGGGTTTTTTTGGCCAGCCCTGAAGAATCATATGGGAAAAATGGCTCTCTGACCATGCTTTTAAGGCACAGGGCTTATCCTTGCATTTTCTGTGACCACAGAATCCAGATCCACCGGTGAACTAAGACCCTTTATACGATTACGACAGGGAAAAAATGCTGGACAAGGCACATAAATTATGATGTGTGAACTATGAGGTACAGAAGCGCCCAAGTCTTTCAGCAGACAATTTCTCAGAGGGGTTGATCAGAACAACCTGCACATTTCTGTCCAAGATATTTGGTCTGACATTCTGCTCTCCCAGCTCCCTGACCCTTTTTTTCATTATCTGTCTGCTTGCTGTCCTGTGAAGGAGCCAAGCAGATGCAGTAGAGGGGTCACCAGCTATTTTGGCACGCCCAGTCACATTCCCTGAAGGAAAATAGGTCCATGCCACTGGATCCCAGGTCAGGGAGGTCCCACCACCTTTACCACCAGGATTTGTCCATGTAAAAAGTTATTACAGCTACAATATTGATAATTATACTAATAATTAATCACCTTGTCTTGTGTTTCTTCCCCTATAGTTCTTACAGTCCTGCTGGGGAGAGACTATTGGTTTGTGTCTAGCCCAATGATTATACCTTACTTGTTTTAGGACTGAAATGGAAGAAGCAATCCTAGAAACTTTCATTAGTGGGTTCAAAATGACATTTTTGGCTAGACGTGAGATAAAACTCCTGACTTCATTTGGGGGCTGTATAATCTTTTTGGATAACCTTCTCCTTCGGTTCAAGTTAATTTTTGAAACTGAAGCATGATGAAAAGCAGATCTGAAACAGGTGAACACTCAGAAAAAAACAACAAAATGAAACACTGCAGCATTTCCATGGCCAACCTTTGCATTTAAGAAACGCTGATAGAAAAGTAGAGATGCTTTCCATGGCTCTCTCTTTCCACAGGAGCTACTCACCAGATTGAATCCATTCACTGATTTTTTCTCTTCCCAAAGCCTCATTTGATGGGATGAACTTATGGTAGAACTTCTCCAGGAGCAGATGTGGCTGAGGAACTTTGGGTCAGCCCTGCCTCCCTGTCATGGACCAAAGCCCCACACAGATCCCCCTGAATTTTGCATGGTGAGTCGCCACATGCATCATATTCCCAGTGGGAAGGGGAGGTGCTGCTGAAATTATGGGAGCCATGAAAATAGCAACACCATGCTCAGCTAATTATACCAGTCTACCTGGTGCTTGGGTCCAGGTGTGTAAAATAGGTGGAGGAAGTGTAAGACACTGGCAAATACAAATTTTTGCTTGTGGTTGCTGACATGACTTCCCTACTCACATCAAAGTCAGGTTACATGGGAAAGGGTTTTTAAAAAAGCAAAAGAAGGAGCTGTAAATCATCTGGAGATCCGGTGGGATTCCTCAGGATCATGGGGTTGGGGCCAAAGGCAGGAATGCAGCATCTAATGGCCTTGCTCACCCCTCAGTGCTGTAACCCAGAGTTCCTCATGGTGTGCAGTGACAGGAACACCAGCCTGAGGGACAACACCATGAAAGAGGGTCCCTGCTCCAGACAGCACAGCCAGGTCACACCAAGGCATCACAGCCTCATCCCTGCTGCCCAAAAACACATCCCTGCTCATCTGCTGCTCCCACCCTGCTCTCCTCTGGACACTGATGGCTCCTGGAATGATTTGGCTCAGGTTACTAAGGAATTATAAAGCAAAAGAGAGCCCCTCAGAGTCCTGGGGAACTCCACCTGGCGCGCACAGAGGGGCTGGTAACATCACCCTCTGCACATGCAGGCAGAGGGGAGAAGGAGCAGAACTATTAATCTTCTGTAATCTGGCTGGAATTAAGTGACAGTGATGGAGTGCTTTGTAATGGACTTCCTGAATCCCCATACAAATGGAGGAAGTGACCACCCTTGACCAGGTTTCTGCTCATGTTGCCTGTTTCCCTGCCTGCATTGCACATTTTCCCTTTCGCAATCAGCTGCGACCCCACTTGAGCAAGGCCAAGGAGTTAATGCTCGGCCAGCCAAGGGAATGGCTCCTGGAAGGGCCCTGGGGAGGGGTTTCTGCAGGGTGCCATGGAGCTGACAGCCTCAGAAAGGTCTGCTATGTACCAGGAACCAGCTCTGGGATAGCCAGCCTCAAGTCTTCACTGCCTGAGGAAAACACTGGGCTCTCCTGGGCACCCCAAGAAATGCTGTCCTTGGGCTGTCCCTGTGACATGGAGAATGTCTGGCATTCCTGGTGCCTCTGGTTCCTCCTCAGCAGCACAGACATGTCCAACAGAGCCAGCAGCACAGGAGCTGCTGGAGCCTTTCAAGCCTTGCTGGGGGAGAGGATGGCTTTATTTTTGGAAAGTCGTCATTTCAGCCCTATTGTCCCGGCATATCCATGTCACAAATCCATGCTGGGGACACCTCCCTGCCTCATGCTGGGCTTGCACAACCCTCCTTGGTGTTGACAAGGGACCATGACCTTCCCTTTGAGGAGCAGTGCTGCCCTGCCAGCTGGGAGCTCTGGCAGGCAGGGAATCCTGGCAGGATTGTGAATTCCCTGCTCCCACCCAACGAGGCAGCCATGGACAGACCCTGAAGGCTCCTGTAGAGGAGTCAGTGAGGAACAAAAAAGAGACCACAGCCCAGGGCCTGTGGGGACTGCCAGCCACGCCAAAGGAAGAGCCAGGGGATGCTGCAGCCATAGAAGGGCATATTTGGAGTCTGTTCCCAGCATCCCAACCTTGGGCTCGACAGAGTCTGGCAGTCTGTGTGGGCTCTGCCTCTGGCATCAGGGCTGGCAGGAGGAGGGAGAAACGGAGCTCAGAGAAATAAATCCCTTTTCCAGCCTGGGCCTGGGAGTCTCACAAGCACAGGGACAAAGGGAAGGATGCAGAGAGGGAGCAGAAGTGACCTCACAAGGACAGCGAGGTGTCTCACCAGCCAGCTGAGCCCTCATTAATATCACCTCCCAGAACAACAGCTGGCCCACCACACCTCAGCTCAGGTGTGGGCTTTGATTTTTATGTCTTTTCCCACATCAAACTCCCAGGCACACCAAGCAGGAGGGAGCTAGAGAGGGGAAGAGAGCTTGACACCAGCTCTGGATTTGGCCCCTTGGCCCTGATATGTTCCAAAACAAAAATGATGTTATCAGTGGTGTTTTGCCCCTCTCCTGCAGCCTATCACTCAGCACAGAGCCACCTCTGATCTCCACAAATGTGGATTCACTCCTGCTGCAGGGGAGGGTCAGAATCAGGCACTCAGTTTGTGCTGCCCTACAGTCCTTTGTTCTCTTTCTTCCTTTTTCATCTTCTTTTGGTCTTCCCTCAGCTGGTTAAACCCCCACTTACTTGCTGCCTGAGTCAGGAAGGTCTAAAGCTTTAGTAAAGAGTTCAGGCTACAGTCCAGTGTTTTTTGTCACTTACTTGTCTAAATAATGCAGGAAAAGCTCCTGCTTTGCAGGCCAGGCGCTCCATGAAAGGCGCAGAATAGCAGAGGTGCAAATGGAAACCTTGGTGGCATTAGGTGTTGTTTTTCTAAACATTCCCCATCAGTAAGCACACAGTCTCTCAGCGCTGCACGGTCCCACCGAGGTCTTTAAATTGTATTTCTAGGATTTCTCTAAAACAGGGGCCTCAAGCTTTTAAATACAAAGGGAGCTGGGGAATGGTTTCTTTAGCAAGAGATTTGAGCAAATCAGTGCTTTTTGTCTCTCTCTCTCTCTCTCTCTCTTTTTTTTTTAATGGACATCTGCTGGGGTTTGTATTTTTTGAGTCATGGGGGTGAAGGAGGTTGAGGGCAGAAGAGAGGTTTGCAGACAGGGTGAGCACAACATACACTGGAAAAAATCCCGGATGCTATAAATGGGAGCCCCCTAACAGTGCAGCTCATCTGAAGCAAAATGAAAATATCAGGCATCCAAGAAACATATGTGCAGATGGCTTGGAGCCCAGTCTCCTTTCTAGGGCTCTGCATTAAATAAAATGCACCAGGTCATGTTGCTATAGATATAAGAGATTACTGGGTGCAATGTGCACTTCGCTGTGAAGCTGCAGGTTTTTAAACAATTGCAAATACAGACCTTGTTTATGGATCAAGCAAATGGCTTCAGTCAAGCAGAGCAGCACTTATTTGAGTTTTTTGTGGGTTTTTTTTTTTTTTGCCAGGGTTGGGGTCAGGAGGCTCCTACTCTGTGAGATTGGGCTGCAGCCTCTGCTCAGGAGGAGCAGCCTCACCACTCACGTGAGAAGCGGCGTCCAAGAGGGCTCTTGACTATGACCTGTATTTTTGAAGGATGATATGAATCAACCCAGAGCCTTGGCAAGACCTCGCTGCTGGGGCTTTTGCTTTCAGCCAATGTCAATTATGTCATTACTGAGCCTGCAGAAGCTATTACTAATGTTACTTTTACAGTTCACTGCCGACCAGAGAAAAGAGTTTTTCACACTGTTGTCGTTTTGTTGGAGCAAGACTATACGAATCACAGATGGCTTCCCTGCCAGATGTAGCCTCGCAGGACGGCAGTTTGGGGTTTACAAGAGGTTTAATGAAAACTTGGCACTTTACCAACTTTTGGCAAATACTCCTGGGCTGTCAACTCACACACAAGCAAATCAAGATCCTAAAAAAAAAAAAAAATGCCTAATGACTTGTTCTCGCCGAACGAGGAGGTGAAAAGTTTTACCTGAGAAACAAAACCCAAGTGAGCAAACCAATAGTCTATCACACTGGGCCTGAGCTCATGATCAGTGAGGTTACTGAAAGCTCTCACTGCACCCTGGATCTGTTCCCAAGTCCTTGCTGTTGCACTTGAGGGGTCCAACATATTTCTGCTGACACGGAACACGGATGGTGAGCTGGGGGTGGAGGGAGTGACATCCAGGTGTGTGGAAAATCACCTCATCCTTACTTTGATGTCTGCTGCTCCTTTTTTACTGAGTTATGACTTTGCTGCTCTGCCCTGGCTGAGAGTTCCTTGGCTGGCCTTTCTGCTTGGTTGGTTTCTTCCTTGATGACATGAGCAGCTCATTAAAATTCTGCTAAAAGAAATCCTCAGGTGCGTGCCTTCGGATGTAGGACTCGTCCCCTACTAAACTTGCTGAAATTGTGCAGAAATAACCAACATCTCCGGATGCAAGCTGGAAACTCTGCATTTTTTTGAGTTTTCAGGCTCAAAAAATGAAACTCAAGCTTCATATTGCTTCCTTTTCTCCTTTAATGAAAGTGTGTGCTAAGTGAGACTTGCCATAGCACAGTGTCACTGTAGGCACAGCTTTTCTTAGTTTATGAGTCTCCACATTTATCCTCTCTCATCATCCTGGACCAAATGTCATCCTGATCCCAATGGCCAAATGGAGTCAGCTGCAGTGATTTGGCTGTGAAGCTTCTTCAGTTATGGTTTGGATAAGAAATTAGGTCTTAAATCCCAGTAGCCCCAAAGTGCTGCCTAATGGGTGCAGCTTGTGCACCAGTGGGATTGGGCATAAAGGTGCCTGGACGTATAAAAAAATGCATTTGAGCCATTCAAAAAATGATCTCCAGCAAGCAAACCCTGAAGCATTATCCACATCACAGCTCAAAGTTCCATCTGTGGGCCTTTAGCAGTCTCCCAGAACCAACTGCCTTTGCCTCAGCCTGTCTGCCTGCCTTTAAATATCTTCATCCTGAGCCTTACTCAAATGGTAGATTTTTTATCACCACTGGTGCACAAACCAGATGACTGAATTCTCTGGAGGGGGGAGGAAGTAGCAGTTTACATCCAGGTGGCAAAGGAATTAATAAAAGAGCTGGAGAAACATAATCACAGAGATGTCATCCTTTTTCCACTGGCTGAGGTTTGGATGCAAACCTGATACCTGACTCTCCTTAGAGTTCCCGAGGATTCATCTCCTTCAGAGTCTCTCTTAAAAAGAGTTATTCTGACTTTTTCTGTGTCAGGTGCTCTGAAAGTTGATTTATAAGATGCAGATTGAATCAACAATTGAATCTCTGAGACAAAGATCAACAAGCACTATGGGTCTCCCTCTTTTTTCTTTGGTGTTGTAGATCACAGAATCCTAGGATGATTTGGGTTGGAAGAGCCCTTAAAGACCATCCAGTCCCAACCCCATCCAACCTGGCTTTGAACATTTCCAGTGATGGGATGTTAGGGAAGCTATAATGGAATGTAAATCTCCCTCCTTCTCTCCCGCAAAACTTAAAACTTAAAGTGTCAGGCTTTACAAAATGAGATTTTTAATAAACCTTCAGTTTTATAGAAGAACTTTGGAAAGGATCAGAAGAAATCTAGACGTTTGTGATAACTAGCCTTTAAAAAGTGCCATGTGTCTTTTAATAAAACATTGGCTTGCTGGCCTGGGAGGGATATTGCTAATGAAAGACTGCAAAACTGCATAACATTCCCTACTTCATGCAGCAGGGGAGACTCAGTACAGCAGTAGCCATGATAATAATCAACCCTGAAAGATGCTCTGCTTGAAGTTATCTTTTCTTGGAAAGCCCTTTGTCTGCCCAGTGAAATGCTGAGTGCCACTGTTCTCATGATCTGCTCTGCAGGTGGCCCGGGGAGCTGCTCTTTTCTGAGCTCTGGATGGGGCTGAAGCTTGGAACTCTGAGGCACTGACCATGGAGCCCAGAGGTGTGGGAGAGGATGGTTTAATTCCTTTTCATCCCAAAAACTGCTGATGTAGGCCCTCAGCTAAGGCAGCTGGGGCAGATTTCATCCTTCTGTGCCCCAACTACATCTGTACTCAGTGAGAAGAGGAAAAGGGACTTATTTACAGGAGCTTGTGGTGACAGGATAAGGGGGAATGGCTTCAATCTGAAAGAGGGCAGGGTTAGATTAGATACTAAGAAAATTTCTTTATTAGGAGGGTGATGAGGCACTGACACAGGTTGCCCTGAGAACCTCACGGTGGATGCCCCACTTCTGGAAGTGTTAAAGGTCAGGTGGGATGGAGCTCTGAACAACCTGGTCTGGTGAAAGGTGCAAAATGGCAGAGGGTGGAACAAGATAATATTTAAGGTCGCTCCCAATCCATCCCATTCTATGATTCTAAATTTCCAGAAAACTGAATATCTTCAGTCTGCACCATGGAGGTGCCAGCGTCTCTCCATTGACTAAAGTGGGAGCTAGCTAATACAGCTTATATCCCTATGAAAAATCCTTCCTTCCTTCCTTCCTTCCTTCCTTCCTTCCTTCCTTGATCCATCAAGGTGGTCATGGTAAACACCAACACCCAAGAGTGCGTGATTGCTAATGTTTAACATTCCCCGGTAAAATCACAGCATTATTAATTTTCCTGCCTTATATACCTCTGGAATGGCAAAAGCAAGAGGAGAAACCTGGGCCTAGTGATCCATCATGCAAGGCTTTGAACCAGAGCCAACTCCAGTGAAATTTGAGCGAGCCCTCAGAAACACAAGGAGGGCTGGAGCAACAAGTGCATTCAGTGAGCTGTGATATCGCCCTCTGCTCCTTTCTGCAGGGGAAACTCTTTATCTGATGTGTAGGAGAGAAGAAAGAGGCAGAAAAGCACACATATATATATTTAAATATTAAAAGCTGCCCCAGGAAAGAACTTAAATTATGAGGTCATTTCCTCGATGAGCTTAAAACATTATTTGTCATCCACGCTGAAACAGGAGAGAAAGGGAAATAAAAGAAGGACAGGAAAAGCACCCTGGGCATTTGTGGTTTGGAGGGAAGGTGCGGGGTTACACTGAGAGCTGAGACAGCCTCGAGGGTGCCCCTTGGGTCTGCTCCTGGCTGGCTCTGAGCACCACAGTGGCAGAATTCCTGGAGGGGAGCAGATGAGCCTTGGCAAAGCCCTGGTAACACCTGGGACTGGTTTACATTTCCTTACATCCAGGCATTTGTCAGAGCCTCCAGCCAAATGGCCTCAGAGGGATGAACTTTCCTGTGGTTGGTCTGGGCTGTGGATACTAAATTCCACCAAGCCCCTGGACACTGCCTAAGCAGCTTTAGGTGTGTATTAAGGGGTATCTTCTTGGGTTCTGGGCTGGGGTTAATAGATTCCCTGCATATCAGAGCAAAATGGGTGTAATAAGGTGCCATTACATAAAGAGAAAGTTAAAAAGTGCCACTTAGGGGGTTGCTGTAACCCAAGTGCAGGATCCAGCTCTTGGCCTTGTTGACCCTGACAACAGCCACACTCTCCATGATTTGTGTTTTCTTCTGCTCATGCTGAACTCCCTGCAGAAGTTCTGGGCAGAGCAGCAGGATGTGAGCAATGTAAAAGTACAGACTGGCACAGGCATCTGTGGGACGCTTGGCTCTGGCCCTGTGTCCTTTATTGGCATGGGTGCAGCTGAGATGTCCTGGAGAGGATCAAGAAGGCATGAAATCACAGCATGTTTTGGGTTGGAAGGGAGTCTAAGGCTTATCTCATTCCACCCCCTGCCATGGGCAGGGACACCTTCCACTACCCCAGGCTATTCCAAAGCCTGTCCAATCTGGCCTTGCACATTTCCAGGGACCCAGGGGCAGCCACAGCTTCTCTGGACACCTTGTCCAGGGCCTCCCCACCCGCATAGGGAAGATGAAGCCATGAAGAAGGCATCTGGAAAGGGCCCTGGAAACTTTCTGCCTCCATTTGCTCTCCCTCTGGACAACACAACAAGCCCTGCTCCACAAGGAGCCTGTGGTCTGCCCAGCAGCACTGAGCTGCCCTTTGGAACCAGTGATTTCTCTGGAGCTGGGAAATCCAGCTGCTGCTTGGCCTCTGGATTGTGCAGCTACAAAGAAATCACTGGTTCCCTGTTATCAAGGGCTCTGACTCAGAGCTCAGGGAAACCTTGCCATTCCAACCTCTGGGAGCTGGATCATTTCCCCCTTGGCAAATTTGGCTTGAGCCACACCAGTTTTGTGAAAAATTAGAATGTCTAAGAAAAGAGGAGACTGTTAATTTTTTGCATATTTGCCTGTTCTAAAAGCTGCACTTCCAGCATCCTGTGACTCAGCCGAGGGAAACTTCAACATTGATTTTTACTCCAAAAAAAGGAAATTAAAATGATGATAATAACTGCCCTGCCAGGGAAGCACTCGGGCCTCTGAGTGCTGCACAAATCACAGAATTAAATGCAGGGTGTCCATGCTGAAATACAGCAAAGGGGGGTTCAGGTGGCTCTGCAGCCCCTCTGCACCAGGGGAATGTCACAGAGCCAGCAGGTCCTTGCTGGCAATGAGGGAATGAACAATTCCTGTCTGTCTGTGTGCAGCAGATGGGAAAACTGCAGGGAAGCAGTGGCCAGCAAGCAGCAAGGGGTCCATAGCAAGTCAGCACCTGGAGCTCCACAAACATTGCTCTGAAGCAATAAATGCTGCCAGTTCAATACTGCACAACCCCATAGGGATGTGAATGCTCCCTGGGTGCTCCCCAAGTTCATTTCAGCTCATTTCAGCTTCTTCTAATTCAAAAAAATAATATTTTTTAAGGGTTATTAATCCGTTTTGGGGGCAGAAGGAACCTGCAGTGCAGCCACCTGCTCTACATGGATCACATGGATCGTCCAGCTTCAATCAGCAGCATCAGCACCACAGTCATAACTTCTGGTAGAGCAAGGGTCATTTTCATCAAATGTGGAAAGGATTGGCTTATTCTCTGCTCTACATAGTTATCTCTATTAATTTTTTATTATTAGTTTAATTTTTTTCCTTCGGTATTTGAATTTAAAAATAACAAAGTGGAATTGCTCAGCAGGATGAACTTCAGCACTAACCACAAACACAGACCTGGCTGCAGGAAGCAGTGAGCTTGGAGGCATTACCACATTCTTAGTGTTAAAAGAAATAAATGGTGAGGAAAATCTGTTCCCTGCTCCTTCCAAGTGTGCTGATCTCTGGTCAGCCTTCCCAGGCAGGGAGTGTGAAAATCAGCAATGCCCAGCCAGCCATTTAGGCATAAAGAGGGAAGGGTGAAGATCAGCATAGATCATTAGGAATGATGGCATTGCCACAGTGAAAACCTGCTGAGCCATCTTTCCATGCCCAGAGCCAAATGAAGGCTGGTTGAGGCAGGTTTGGTGGGGCTGAGAAGCAGAATTTTCATGATTTGTGACAACAGACAAGTGTATATTTGTGCACCTGAACTCTGGGCTTTCCTTGCACACCTGCCTGCTGTCCCCTCTTTACCCCAGCAAGGTGCCAGAGTCACTCAGGTTTCCAGGAATCCTGCCTTACATCTCCTGCCACTTCTATAGCACAAAAGGACACAGTTCACCTGGCACTTGGCAAGTGCTTTGCTGCAGGAGCATCCATGGGGAAGCAATTCTCCAAAAAAAACCCACTCAGTATCTTCCAGATTTCCATTTGCCTCCTTTTATTACAGACACCATGTTGTTATTGATGTTTTTTCTTCTTTGCTTCTGCAAAAGGTCACCAGGCTAAATCAGCCATCTCTCACTGCAGCAGCCTTTCACTCACAGAAAATGACAATTCCCTGCAAAATGTCTCAGTCTCCAGCCCTGGAGCTGAGTGGGTTTGTCAGCCCAGAGGAAGCAATTTTATCTGCCACCTTACATTGAGGCTTGCAGGCCTGGGAGATGGAAGGTGAGAGCTGAGTGACTTTCTGCATCACCCTGAGCAAGCAGGACCTCTGAGACTCCCATGTCTGCCTCCTCCTTCTTCCTTTTGCCCTTATCTCCCTTTCTCACCACACATTGCACCCTGACACCACGCAGACACGTGCTTTTCTTGATCCCTGCAGACCTTTAGAAGGCAATGATTTGCAGGCAATTTCTCCCCACCACTTTTTTTTTCCTGAGACCTGGATGAAAATGCATCTTTTTAAATGAATTTTCAGTTTTGTTCTTGATTCTTTGCGAGGAGGACAGGCTCACTGATCATCCTTCACTGCAGCCAGCCTGTGACCACCAGAGTTCCTCAGGACACTCTGAGGCCATGCCTGTCCTCCCCTCACTCTTGTGCCCTCCTGAGACCCCCCCCATGCAACACTGCCTGTGCTTTGCTTTGGCTTTTCTGTCAGTAACCTTGCTGGCATGGGTCTGGGATTTGTCAGGAGAAGGATGTTTTCCTCACACACAGCTCAATACTCAGTTTGGACCACTTGTGATCCATCTCTGCCTGACACTTTCTGCACTCTGAGAAACCCACCCGGCCTCGAGTGGAATTAGATAACCCTTTAATGGCGCTGTGGGCAGCAATGCAATGGGGTCGGGGTGAAAAATGTCAAAAGTCAAATGAAACAATAAAAACAGCCTCTTTGAACCAAAGCAGGGCTTGTTTATATCATAACACAAGGTTCATCCAGGTTAGGTGTGCTGGAGAATGGAGCACTGCACTCCTCCTCAGCTTATCAGCAGAGAAGATTTTATTCATTCCTCAGACAAGCCCTTGGACCCAGCCAGAGCTCCCAAAAGGAGAAACTCCCCAGACTATGTCAGATTTCAAAAAAACATGACAACAACAGCCTTGCCTAGCAGATACTGTTATTTCAGAGAGAAAAGAGCATTTTTTCAAGGCAGAAGGCAGCAGCCTGGAGTTCAGTTACATTGTCTGGGTGATTAATGTGTTGTTTAGGGAGCAGACAGAAGCAAGGAGCCTGAGAGAGACCTCCTCCCCTCTGTGCCTGCCTTCAAGCACTGAAAAAACCCCACAGACAAGGAAAAAAAGCAAATTAACTCGTGTGGACACTGTTTTCTGACTATCTAAGGAGCATTTGAGGTACATTGTGTGTATGACAGGAATGACCCTAACTTGTGCCAGCTGAAGACAAATCCTCGTGTTTAACTCCTTCACAGACCCAGCTTATCAGAGCACCCAGGCTAACAACAAGCAAAAGCAACATTGCAAACCAAAAAACCCAAAGGAAACGAGCAATGTCTGGTTTATCCTTTTAGACACGTGAGAAGCAGGATCCAAACTGGTGTCAGTTTCATAGCAGAGCCACCAAATCGCCTTCCCCATCTCCTGCCCTTTGTATGACAGAGGTGGCTGACAGGAGAAGGAATTTTATCCCAAATATAGGGACCCTTTAATGACAAAGATTCCATAGAACTTCTCAGCTTTAGGGTGGCTGGGAAGAGACTCTGCAGTCCATCTGGGGGTGTCCTGAGTGATGGAGGTGGGTGCAGGACAGAGTGTGGCATTGTCTGAGGTTAGAAATGGGGGCTTGTATTCAATTACCATCAGTTAGAGGTGGGGCAGTTCTCTTCTGTTCATTGGGCAGTTTTTCTTTAATGTTTTTCTTTATTTTCTTTATTTCTTCCACAGGCAATCCTACCTCCAGGAGATCTCTTCGGTTAATGGGCCATTAATTATTAATTATCTTCTGTTAATGGGCAAGTGAGTGTCCCTGTATGGCTGATAAAATTCCATCATCCCATTGGGAGATGCTCCGCCCAGGGGAGGAGCCAAGCATTCCTACCTGGATACAATCTGAGGTTTGGGACAGCACAGCAGCCTTTGCCCAGTGCATTCCCAGAGGAGCAGCTTTCTGCTGCCCTGCATTGCCAGAGGGAGCCCAGGCCCATCTCCAGCAGCCCTGGAGCTGCAGAGGAAAACTCCCCCCTTGTGCAGGATCCCTGCTCCAGCAGAGCCACAGCTGGCACTGCAGGAGGGCTGAGCCCCCATGGGATGGGGCTGTGCCCCCACCCTGACACACAGGGGGGCAGCTGCTCTTCTAACTCTGGCAGTGGTTTGTTTTCTTTTTTGCACTATTGTATCATATTTTTTTAATTTTCCTAGTGAAGAACTGTTATTCCTACTCCCCATCTCTTTGCCCGAGAGCCTTTTAATTTCAAAATCATAATAATTCAGAGGGAGGGGTTTACATTTTCCATTTCAAGGGAGGCTCCCTCCCTTCTTTAGCAGACACCTGTCTGTTCGAACCAAGACAGGCATTTAGCATCCACATCCAGGGATGGATACAAGGAGTAAGGAATAAAGGTCTCGTTTTCCTCCTGGATACCAGAAATAATCAATGCTCTCTGCACCAGCTCAGAACTGTCAGGCTCTGATTCCTAAGTGGGTAGTAGAGACCTCTGGGCATCCCATGGGAGCTTTTCTCCCTGGAATCCTGTGTCCATGTCTCAGATGTGCAGCCCTAGCCTGTGTGTTTTGCAGGGTGTATTTTTCATCACATGCTTTGCCCTCTCTCCTCCCAGCGTCCTCTCCTCTCCTCCTGGGGAATACAGCACAGTGCACGCATTTGGCACATGCTGAAATGTATAAATAAACCAACATTTTGCTGGGTCAGCCCTCTGTTGGCAACCTCCTTCTACTTTGTCACTGCAGGCCACAACTCCACTCACAGTGACCATCTTGTCTTGGCAGGACTGGTTTGCTTATTCACTCCCTCCTCAGCTCTGCTGCTTGGTGCCAAAGCACACCAAGAGACCCTCAATTGCCCTTGGCTTCCCCTCTGCAAAGGAATGCTGAGTTATGGGGACAGTCCACACCAAAAGGAAAAGGGATAAAATGTTGGCTGCCTGTGTCCAGGGAAAGGGAGGAGATCTGTGCTGTCAGATTCTACTCGGATGTGGTCTATGGGGAGAACTGAAGGAGATGCTTATGGCTCTCACCATTGGCTTCCACGTGGGGTTTCAGATACCCCCACGCAGTAATAAGGATAAATATCCCTTGGCCCTGATGAAGAGAGACATTTTATGGAACACAGAACCATTAAAGTTGGAAAAGACCCCTAAGATCACCTATTCTGTTCATTCCCCCAGCACTGCTATGTGTCCACCACTAAACCATGTCCCCAGATACCACATCCACACACCTCTTGAACACTTCCAGAGGTGGCAACTCCCCCACTTCCCTAGGCAGCCTGTTCCAATGCCTGACCACCCTTTCAGTGAAGAAAATTTTCCTAACAGCAAATCTAATCCTCCTCTGGCACAATTTGAACCACAACTGCTCACAAAATTTCCCAGACGAGTATCGTCTCTCTCTTTTTGTCCAGAAACAGAACCATCTCATCCCTTTCCCTGCATTTTAAATTAGAATTGCTTTTCCCTATCCTAACTCTTACATGTGTTTGGTCTTTTTCAGTGCTGCATTGTTTCCAAAGTGCAAAGTGTCTGGAAATGGAAAAAAAAGAAGTCACAGGTACGTGGCTGCCTGTCAGACAAGAACAATGGGCTGTCCTATCACTGGAAGGGTGATGCTGTGGGCACAGCATCCCTAAACATGAGGTGTTTAAAGAGGGAGGTTGAAATTTGCAGAACAGGCTGTCAATTCCAGAAGTACAACCTCAAAGTAGCCTCATTCTTCAAGGACAGCACTCTCAAAAAATCACCCTGATCCCAAGCTGGACATTGCTCTGGAAAACATCAAAAATCCTGCGTGGCATTTCAGAGTCACGTCCAAAACATTTGTGCTTTGTAAACAGGAAGTCACTTTGTCTGGAGAGGATATTTTCCCCCTTTCAATAGCTGCATGCAGCCTTTTTACATAACCCCTTTTTGCAGTATTTTGGGACTGAAAAGCTCATTTCCCTCTCATAAGCACAGAGGAGAATGCAGCTGCCACCCAGACATCCTTTAAATGGGACCACATGTAAGCCACTTAGTCTCCAAAAATGAAAGCAAAACACAGAGCTGTCATCACTGCACGGCACCGTCAATCAGAGCTGCTCATAATGTGCTGCACCATGTACATCTCACACCACGTCCATTATGAGCTTAGCCTGATGTGGAATAGTGCAGCAGAAAATTATAAACCCCAGAAATTCTGCATTAGTTAGTGAGGGATAAGCAGGAACAAAAAAATTCTGATCCGGCCTTTTCTTTCTTCCCTGCCCACGAGCATTGGTGAATACAAATTCAATACTAATTCCTCTGATGTTTTTTCCCAGCTTCACCCTGACCAGGTTGGGTGCGACCTCCTGAAAAAAAGGCATTTTTTGTACATGTTGCTCCACTGAACAATCCCAATCCAAGAATTTTGCTTGCAAGTTCAGCCAAATGATCTTGGCAGGGTCAGTCCCCCGTGGTGTGGATGGAGACACCAGGCTGGGTCATGCCCAGCTGGTTTAGTTGGTTTCTTCTGCTCCCTTGTCCTGTTGGTCCCATCACAGGATGCAGAAAAGCCACAAGGGGATGTGCAATGAGGGCAGATGGTGCCTGTCACCCCAAGGACCAGGAGAACAGAGAATGTCTACAGACAGCCCTGGGGCTTTGGGCTGCTGCTGGGATTGCCAGGAAAAGCTGCCTGGAAAATGCATCCTGTGCAGTGAAATGGTTGGTCCAGGACAAATCCCTGCATCTCAAAACTGCTGAAAGCTGGAAAGGCAAAGTTGCCTATATAGTACATTAAAAAAATCTGGCATCAAGGCTCTTGCCTTGTTTAGAGGTATGAAAGGCTGAGATGGAAAAGGATGTGTGCTTCCATGGGTGGAAAGAATGCATAAAGGCTGACAAAAGTAAAAGCTATTGATAACTAGACTTTCCCTGTAGCTACACACCTCCTAAGAATTCTTAATTTCCAACAGAAAAGGTCATTATTTTTTAACTGCTTAGCATCATTACTGGGATCCCGGCCTTGGCATTGAAAAAGAAATGTCTGGCGGGCAACAGATGACAGGAGGGCTCTGTACTGAGACAGATACAGAGACCAGGAGGAAGAGGACAAGGTCCAGTTGAATGAGTGTGCAGTGGAAAAAAATGTTCAAGGAAGGAGCAAAACCACAGAGAAAAAATGATTCAGTTCATAGATCTATTGGAAGCATTGTTTAAAAAACACAAGGAAATTATTAAAATATATTTGGTAATTTGTGCAAAGCTCTTCAAGTACCTTAACATCGTCTGTTAAGTGCCTGAAAGAGAGAGAGAGAGAGTCCATTAGGAACGAGGGTAGGGAAAGAGGAGCCAAGGCTCTCTGGTGGGGACTGGTGGGTGGGTTGGTTTCATCGTGGGAAGGCGTTTCCCCTCCTTTCAACATGCCCTGGCTGCAGAAGCAGTTACAGTCTTAAACAAACCAGCTGGCACAGGCTTAAAATTGTGTTGTTATTCATATGCATCCAAGTATAAAACAAGGACTGTATGAGCTGAATAAATAAACAGACTCACTGGCCTCTGGTGAGGAGGTCTGTGTCGTTTTATTCACACTTTTTGCCATGTTCTCTGGGGTCATTTGCCAGACTGGGAGTAAATGGCATCTGGTTCTTTAGCCCATGCTTAATCTGCTCTCTCTCGTATAAAGACTTTTCTTTACTGGCTTCTGGATGCAAAAACCAGGTGAAATGGATGGAAAATCTAGCCAGAAAGTGTCTAAAATATATCAGAAACCTTTGGGCCTGATTCTGGCTGTGTTTGTTCCATTTTCCTGCCATTATAACAGGGCAGAGACTTACAGCACCCTTGGTTTCCCTTGAATTCAGGAAGAAAGTGAGATATTTGTTATAAACTTGCTAAATCTCAATAGAACTAATTTAACTAAATCAGCTGCTTTCAAAAACTCAATATATCTACAATCAAATACCAAACATGTTTCAGTGGGAGGTTGTAACAAAAGTGATTTCAGAGAAGGAAAAAATGCCATTTGCAGGCAGGAGAAAACCACACATTTCAAGTAAATTTTTTCCAACAGTCACACAGAATTCACACCAATTCACCCCAGTTTGACTTTGCTCAAGCTGCTCTGTGTCAGTGCCTCTGAGAAAGGCAAGTTGGCCCTAACGAGCTGCCTTCGTGGAGATTGTTGGACTCCAATCTTTCAACAAACCCATTTTATTGCTTCATGATGGGGTTGGAAATGAAAGACAATTCAGATCTGGCTGCAGCTGTGCAGACACCCCGCTCCATGTCCTCCTGTGGAAGACCAGAAGTAGGAAAATGAATGGCTTTGCTCAGTAAACCAAATTCTACAAATATTACTGTATTTTGAAGATAATGAGGAGAGGGAGAGGAGAGGAGAGGAGAGGAGAGGAGAGGAGAGGAGAGGAGAGGAGAGGAGAGGAGAGGAGAGGAGAGGAGAGGAGAGGAGAGGAGAGGAGAGAAGAGGAGAGGAGAGGAGAGGAGAGGAGAGGAGAGGAGAGGAGAGGAGAGGAGAGGAGAGGAGAGGAGAGGAGAGGAGAGGAGAGGAGAGGAGAGGAGAGGAGAGGAGAGGAGAGGAGAGGAGAGGAGAGGAGAGGAGAGGAGAGGAGAGGAGAGGAGAGGAGAGGAGAGGAGAGGAGAGGGAAGGATGGAAACTGACACTGCAGGGTGCCAGGGAGAAGCAAAGTGGTTTGGATTGAGATGTGGGGGCCTGAAGACCATGGTCAGAGCTTTGGCCACCATCCCTTGTGCCAAACCTTCCCTTGCTGCCACCTGAAACCAAAGAGATTCCTTAAAACACGGAACAGGGAGAGGTAAAGGGGACATCTGTGAATGCTGCTGCTGGTAGGAGAAATTGTGGGCACACTGATCACCCACATCAAAGCCGGGGTGGCAAAGTTTGGGCTGGGGCTGGTTTTCCGTGTAGCACATTGCTGGAAAATGCAGCATGCTGCTGATTCCATCCAAAACCTTCCCCATGTCATTAATGCTGGAAACCCCTCATTATACTCTCATTAAACCTCCCTTAAAATGCCCTTCCTGTGTTTTCATGCTGAGGGCTGGGCCTGGCACGTGCAGTGGCTCTTGCTGGCATTTCAGGTGAGATTTTTTGGCCTCTTGGAGGGAAAGGAAAAGCAAAACCAGAGGCAGAGCAGCTTTAACTCTCCCACGTGTTGAAGGTGGGTGTTTGTGGTCCAGTGCTGCTGAAATGAATGGCAGTGATGTCTGAGGGAGCAGGATGAGGCTGGGGCTGAGATGCAGGCCTGGGATCAGAGCAGGGCCCAGCTGCATTAATTAGGGGGTGATTTGTGGAAAAACCAATCCCCAGCAGCACAGATTATTTAGTGGTGGGTTCATTACTTCTGCTCTTGGGTTCCTCTCATCCCATGTTCTGCCCTGGCCTCCCAAAAATGCTTTTGTCATTAAACCTCCCTTAAAATGCCCTTTCTGTGTTTTTGTGCTGAGGGCTGTGCCTGGCACGTGCAGTGGCTCTTGCTGGCATTTCAGGTGAGATTTTTTGGCCTCTTGGAGGGAAAGGAAAAGAGCAAAACCAGAGGCAGAGCAGCTTTAACCCGTCCACGTGTTGAAGGTGGGTGTTTGTGGTCCAGTGCTGCTGAAATGAATGGCAGTGATGTCTGAGGGAGCAGGATGAGGCTGGGGCTGAGATGTAGGCCTGGCCTGAAGTGCAGGCTTCAGGCCCAGCTGCATTAATTAGGGGGTGATTTGTGGAAAAAACCAACCCCAAGCAGCACAGATTATTTAGTGGTGGGTTCATGACTTCGCTCTTGGACTGCTCTCATCCTGTGTTCTGCCCTGGCCTCCCAAAAATGCTTTTGTCCTGTGTGAGAACACGGCACGCAGACACAGTCCTGACAAGAGCCTCATGGCCGCCTTGACACGGATTTTTCAGGGATGGTGACAGGGGAAGAAAGTCTCGTGCACACCACAGATGTGTCTTTGAAGACAGAATGGGTCATGTCTTGGAATTTAGGGGCTGTCATATGGGGATGGTTTGCTGGGCTTTTAGGGTTTCTTTGTGTTTCATAGCAAGAGGGATCCTCACCTGCTACCCTTCACACATGTTATACCACAGGGAAGCATCCTTTTGTCTTGATCTTGGCTCTTTGCCTGGCATTTTCCTCTCACCTGATACAGTTGCAGGTGTAATCTTTATCCTCATGCATGCATCCATGTGTGCATCAGCCTTTCTCATCATCCTAAAAGCATCATGCCTTGGTGAATCCCAAAACTCAGATTCCCTTCCAGGCATTTCCTTGTGCTGAGGCAGCTGAGGACCTAGCAGCTGTGCCCTCGAGCACCTCAGCAGGGTTTTCCCTCCCATGTCCATGTTTCCAGGACTGAGAATCTCCTTTCTGACATGCCCCAGCAGCATTTATGGTGTCTAAAACACATTTAACATCCAGGAGAAGCCCCTGCCCAGAAGGCTGTGCCCACAGCAGGTTTCACTGAGCAGCACATCAATCAGCTGCTGAGATGAATGTCCTTCCAGATATGCACATGGAATTAATTAATTCAATTAAGAATTTTTGTTGTTGCTGTTTCCTGGAAGCAAACATCTCTTTTAGCTCTGGGATATACTACTATTGCACAAAGGGATAAAAAAACCAAAATCAAGGGGATGATTTTTGTTTGTGTGTGGTAAAGAGTGAAGCTTTTAAAGTGGATTTAGTGTTATTGTTGGGTGGTGGGAAACATGAGACTCATCCAAGTGCAGCTTGGAGTTCAGTGTGATTTGCAAACCAGGCAAACCTGGGTTATGGCTGTACATCAAAACCATGGTAAGGGCTGGCTAGGCTCTGGCTGGTGTTTGTAGCCATGAAAGCAGGAGAGTTTGGCTGGGACATGCTCCAGTTTGGCTCAATAACACACGTGACAGATGCTGAGACACTGAGGCCACTCAGTGCTGTGCACACAGAGGACTCAGCTCTGAGGAGCTCCAGGGGCAGACTAGGTTCTTTTGTTTAGGAAAAGTTCATCCCAAATGCAATATTGTGCAATATTTACTCCTCTGTGTATTTACCCCCACAGCACAGCAGTGATTCACAAGAGCAGTATTACATTATTTACTTTTTTCCTCAGTTTTTTCTCTTGCCAGACGCTGCTTCTGCTGGGTCACTGGGGCTGAAATGCCCACTGCCTGTTGGCACATGACTCCTTTCACAAACAGGCCTGATTTTATTTTAAAAGCAGGTTTTCAGAAATTATTCTCCTCGCTGTGAGGTTCCCTCTCAGAGTCTCTGTGGGTCAAGATGACCCCGAGGGGTTGGAAAATCTCTTTTTCCTGGCCCTGAAATCAAAGAAGGAGTCAGGATTCTTTGGCTGTGGTTTTCAAGGTTGTTTATTCTCTGTTATCTATAACATTATTTTTCTGACCTGCTGAGGTCTGTCTAGCAGGTCAGGTTGAGGCACACTGAGGTGGTGTTATCTTTTCATACTAAAAACTACGTGTACATAATTTACAATAATTTTCCAATACCTATCACATATGTCAGACAGTGTGTTTCTACTCTAAACCAATCCAAAAGTGCCACCATCACACAGAAGATGGAGGCTAAGGAGAAGAAAGAAGAAGGACAAGGCATGCCCAAATCCCTCCGTCTTGGCTTCTGAATCCTCATTCTAAAAACCCCAAAGTTTTACTTTTTCACCCTGTGACAAACTATCATTCACTTAAACTCTTGTGGCTTGTAAATCTTCACATAAAGCTGGTAATTTTCTCCATTGGTTAAAATCAAAGGCACAGGTGTCTTTTGGTTTCATGCTAAGGTCTCTGAGCCCCCTGGCAGGGGCCCGAGCCATCCAGGGCATGTCCTGGGTTCCAGCAGTTCCCTCGACCTCTTCTGCCCTTGTGGTTGCAGAAGAGCGCAAGGGAATTTATTCAGAGCCCCAGATGGTTTGGCAGTGTGCACAAGGTGTCTGATCAGGGTTTGGGAGCACTCAGGGGGCTGGCTGGTTTGTGCTGTGATAGCCAAGGACTATTGTCTGTCTGTCTGTCTGGGCACACATGGGACTCGTTTTGAACCAGCCTCCTTCACCCTCACACTCATCCAGGGAGGTTGCAACAGCCCCAGCTCCTCAGGGTGAGCCCAGGCTTGAAATAAAAGCACATTTTCCTATCATCAGGACTAATCATTCAGGGAACTATCAGAGGAAGCCAAAGCCTGGAGGTGCCGGGTAAGTTTTGGGAAAATCTCCCCATGTCACTGTTGACATTGAGCACTGGAGGTGGTTTGGAAAGCCAGAGGGGGATTATTTGGGTTTTCTCTTTGCTGGTTTATTACTAAAATCCAACAATAACAACAAAACAAAATAAATTTTCCTCATACCAAGAGTAATTTCAAGCAACAACGCTTAGGTGGTGACAAGGCAAGAGGTGCTGTAAAACCTTTCTGTGGACAAAATTAGAGCCACAACCTGAACAAAGTGAGGTTCCCTCTGAAATTAAAAAAATGGGATTTTTTTGTGGGAAAAGGTAGACCCTGCGCTTCTCTAGGACAGCTGGGGAGAGCGGGAAAGAAACTGGGAATCTGCAGGAGCAGAGAATGATGAATGATTTTATAGATACCTATGTGATAGGTATCTAGAAAATGTGATTTCTGCAGGAAGATGACAAGAACCAAGCTCATGCTGTGCTGAGGAGGGAGGCTGGAGGGTGAAGACATGACATTGTAACTCAAATATTTAGATAGAGAGGAAATTCATAAACTGGTTTTGTGTCCACTGAGCAACAAGGAAAGAAATATAGGCTTAACCGTAGGCAGCAAAAGAGTCTTAGGCTAAAATCTGTAAAAGAGACTTAGGGATGCTCTGGCAGGGATTTTGCAGGCAGACTGTGCATTTGCCACTGCTGCAAACCTGTACAGGGCACCTCCACCTCCCAGGCATGGCTCAGAGAGCTTCTGGCACCAATGTAGACTCACAAACTCCCTTCCAGCTCCATTTTCTCTGATTTTGAAATAACAGCAAAATTACAGCCTGGCAGCATAAGAGCTGGGATTATTTGTTTTAGGATTAACATAATTAGGCTAAGCATGAATCAGATGTTTTAGCAATTTGCAATTAAAGCACACAGGAGAGATGCGAGTCTGCCTCTCTGTCACTGAAAGATCTAGCAGCAGGAAGGAAGTGCTGACAGACACCTTCCTCTCACCTCCACACAGGCCAGGTAGGGCTACAGGAAGGATTAGGCATCACCTTTTAATCCTGTACAGTGCCAGGCTGAGCCCTGCTTGTACAGCCATAGCCTTGCTGCAGTCTGATTTCAGTGTCCTAATTAACACCAATAAATGTTAGCACTGTCTGGATTTGCTGGGAAGGTTTGAACTCCAGCTTAACTCAGTGCTGACATATCAGCAGTTGAACTCAGAGATCAGACCCCTCCTAGAGCTGCCTGTTTTAAGATCACAAGGGGTTGCTCTTGGCTGCCTGCACCTCCTGCAGTGTGGAGCCCACATGCAGGAGCAGAAGGATGCCCTGGGACTGACACCCCATCCTGGCTGGAAACCTTTGATGAGAGTCAACCACAGCCCTGGGACAGCCGCAGTGGATAATTACAGCTCAAAACGTGCCTGTTTTATGGCTGGAAGAGCTTTAACTCTGTCTGCTGGATACACCTGGGCTTCTCTTGATCTGATAAGTGACTTTATCAGTGAACAGATCAGGAAGATGCTTATCCCCTCATGGGTGCACACAGCAAGCAGTGATCAAGGAAATTTCAAGGTGATTATAATAATGTTCTGTGTTATAATAATAATCTAGAGATTATTCCAGCCTCTTTATGACAGGCAAACCATGAAGGCTTTTCCAGTTTTCCCCAGTTTTCCTCTTGGTAGCAAGCTGCTTGCTCATTACACCTTAACACTAGCAATGAGTTTGGTTCAGGGAAACTCCATCCTTGCTCTGCATGGTCCTGGCATGAACAAGGGAATAACATTTGGTTCTGAGTGCTGCTGAGGGATTTATTTCATTTTGGTGACTGAATGCAATGTTAACTGGCAGTGCACCACCAAGTGCAGGGAGAGGGGCTGGTGCTCTTCAAACACATGGAAAACTTCCCAAAATGTCCCTGCTGTTGTTTCGCCCCTGTTTTGAAATCAGCATCACCTTTCACATCTGTGGCAGTGGATAAATAAGGTCATGCAGCAATATAGACTCAGGAGAGTGAGAGCCCAACAAGTGTATTTTACACCCAGGGATATATTTTAGAGGCAACTGGACCTATCCATCCCTTCAAATTGTGTGCTCATGAGTCTTTCTTCTCCTGAATCTCAGCACTAAAAGTCCAGAGGGCTCAATTTTATCCCATCCATCCCACTTCTGGCACGATTTCCTCTCAGGAGAGGACACTGTGCTGCAGACTCCCCCACTAGCAAACACCAAAGAAGGTTTTTGGAGGACTATATTTAAAATATTTAAATGCACCAGCCCACAGCTCACTAACGCCACTGGTTTACTGGGAACCTCTCTCACACTTTGATCAGTATCTGCTATAAGAAAAGATGCAGAGACATGGGCATTTCTCTGGCAAACGCTTCATTTCTTTAAGGAAGAAGTGTCTACAGAAGGCTTGAAATCTGAAATCAGGCTGGAGTTCCTAAAGTAAAAAAAAAAAAAAAAAAAGAAAAAAAGAAGTGGCCAGGCTTGGCTCCCAATATCAAACTCCTCTGAAAATCCTGGCTGGAGACAGGGACATGCAATCCCAAAGTCCAGGCTGCTGTTTGCAGACCAATTTAGCAGCATGCCTGCTCGACCCCTGGCTACAGTGGTACCATCTGTGGTCTATTACTGGGGATTTTGTACCAGCTGGGCAGCAGGAGCTTGTCTGAAATCCACTGCAGCTTGGGAGCTGATGGGCTATTTAGCTACTGCTTGTATTTGTCTTATAAAAGTAATAATGCCATGTTCCGTTGCCATTAAGGTCTGACATTAAATGCATTAATTTCCTAATAGATCTGAAGTAAGAGCTAGGGCAGCCTTTTATTTTAATGAACTGGGGACTGCTGTGATCCCATTCATCCACCCATGAAATCCACTGACTGACAAGGTCCCATTTCTGGGCAGCGGGGTTAAATGTGCTTCAGACAAAAGCCAGATTTTCCTTTCTTCTGCATGCCATGGGCAGGATCAAAGGAGTGGGGAAATGGACATTAAAGCACTTGTAATCAGGGACACAGACTCCATCCCAGCATGGGCCAGCCCCCTCCCAGGCTGATGGGAATGCTGCTGTGTGTTATTGCATGGGAAGCCTGGGAGCTCTGGGGAGAAAAGCGGGCAGGTAAATGAGGCTGGGGGCAGGAGCTGCATGGACCTGAGCTGCAGGCTCAGATGTCATCACCAGGAGCTTCTCCACGTGGGAGTGAATATCCTTTCCAGCTCTGGGGCTTCCTCCCTGTTCAAGGCTCTCTTAAGGAGCTTGTAGTAACACTGGGACTCAGCAGATGGTGCTGCTATGGATAACCCTGGAACGGGATGGAGGGATGGATGGGCCAGCAGGTCTGGGGGGGAAAAGGAAAGAAGGAATACCAGTTTGATTTAATTTCTCTTTAAAAGCTGTGCTAATATGCCAGAAAAGCTGTTCTCATTAATCCCACCTCCCTGCAACTGAAACAACAATGTAGGAAATCCATAATGTGGGATGGAGACCTGGATGGGTGGCAGGGCTGTTCCCTTTGGCTTGCTGGGCAAACCACAGGACCTTAGAGGTGAGGATGAAGGTCACCTTCAGAGAAGCAGGGGAGTCACTCTGCGTTTGCCTTTCCCTTTGGCCTTTTAAGACACCCCTTTTCAAGCAACCCTCTCAAAAAGGGTCTTGAAAGGATCAGGGCAGAAAGGCTGCTGATGTCTCCCCAAAGACAGCAAACTGGGAATGGTTTCTTTTCCAAGCACATATGAGTTCATTTTCCTCTCAAAATTTGCATTTATTTTTAACTAGATTAACATCCAGCTAATGTGGATGTCAACCAGTTGGAATGCAATTTTGGGAATTATGGAGGAATTTAGCACTGTTGATACAAACCATGTGATGGAGTTGGAAAGCATATGATGTTTATCTGCATGGGCTTGGTGTCATTAGTATGCTCCGTGTTTCTCCTAGGTTAACTCTTAGGTGATCCAAATGGGGAGAAATATTTCTACCACAGCTCCCATATGGCTAAAATGAGAGAGTGCATTACTCAGCTTGGGGTTTAAAAGAAATAATAGGGATTTTATTACCCAGATCTTCCTCCTAACAGGAATAGATAATAGCACTATATATATAAAAAGTGATTTTTTACTTGTTAGGCTGGGTTTTTTTTCCATTTGTCAATGTTTGAATTATTGCAGTGCATGATGATTTGTAAGCACATATGTATGAGCATAAGCAGGCAGCTCTCCTCATCCTGCATCTATTTCAGGCATGTTCAGAGGAGTTATTATGGCATGTGCTGAAACTTGAAGCTGATAAGTCAGGAGAGGACTTAAACATCTTTAAGTCTGTACCATGAAAGGGGAACCACCTTTCCTTTAAGCAGATGAGCCCCAGTGACCTTCTCAGTGCTGAAATCCTGCCCCTAGGAATCACAGACCAGGAAGCATCAAAGCAGACAGGACGAGTTGTTCCTTAATCAAAATATTGTGGAACTGTGGTTCTGCCAGTGCCTTGCTGCTCAGGGTTTGTAGATACATAGGATGGTTGGGGAACTTCAAAGAAAGATGTCAACCAAATGTTCTCCCGAGTCACATGCAGGGCAGAAGGAAATGTGCTTCCTAAAGGTCCTACCAGCAGATGGATATCTTTCTGCAGTCATTAGAGTTGTAAAGTCATCCCCCAGCCCCCTCCCTACACACACATGAAAGATGAGGGGATTTGCATCCCAGAGAAAGCCAGATTTGGGATCTGGACGTTTCCCTTCAGCACGTGGATCTTGCAGTGGGTGTGGTAGAGGAAAGCACAGCAAGGACCTGGTCGTGTTGGGCAGTTTTTACCTGGCCCCTGCTCTGCTGCCTCTTCCCTCACAAGTGGTGGAAAATCTATGGAAAAGGGTTTGATTGGAAATATCTCCAAGAACCTGCATTTACTGTGTAGAAGAACATTTCCTGACCTTTCCCAGCTCCACAGAGGGCTCATTACAGCACAGAATTCCCTGTAAATCACACCACAGTGGCCTTTCTTCAGGATGCTCCAGAATACCTGCTCCCTGCTGACAAAGTGGGAGGATTTCCACGTGCTAGCATTGCTCCCTCCTTCTCCCTGGGCATGGCCTCTCCCACAGGACATGATCCTGGACAGCTGCCTTCTTCACTGCTCCATCATCCATCTACATCCCTCATGGAGAAAAACTCATTTGGGAATGGTGAGGCTGACAGAGGCCTCTCACACCTCTGTTTCCACAGAGTTGTGCTCACCCAGCTGTACTTTCTCACCCCAAATAAATGCCCAGCAAGATGGGAACTCCTTTCAAAAGAGGACAGGAGCGAGAGGGATGAGTCTGAGACCCTCAGCAATGAGCAAAGGGATGATAAAAGGATAGTGGTGGTCTTTGGGCTCATACCTCTCTCATGCAGGGTCTGTAGTATCAATGGCAGCTGCTTTGATGAATATGGATTGGAGTAGAGCTCCCAGTTTCTCAATTCAGGCCAAATTTTAGTTCTACTTAATGGTTCCTGGGAATGCAGAAGGCTGATTTATGAACTGGAAAATGACTTTAATTCATTCTCCTCCTCTTCCCTCCCCAAATTTGTGGGAAGCCTGAGTCATCATGGCGTTGTGACATCCTCAGCATAAGGTGGGATCCAAGGTTACTCTTATTTTATTATTTATTTTATTATATTTATTTATTATATTTTTTTTTATTTATGCCTAATTCCTTGGAACTGGAGGCCTTTGTAGAGATATCACTTGTGCAACACAGAGCAGCTGAGCTGTGGTGGTGGCACTCCTCAAGCTCTCACATGGACTCTTTACTCTTGCAATTGTCTTGCAATTAACAGAACCATTCCCTATCAAGTCCCACGAATGGCTAGAGGGCATTAAAAAGCCTCCTATCACCAGCTAATTCCATAATTTTTGGAAACAGAACCCCCACATGTTTTTTCAATAAGCACTACTCTGGACAGTGCTACATCTTTCACAAACACCGCAAGAGTAACCTCAGGACTTTGCCTGCAGCAGTGAAGTATGAAATTTTGAATTCCATGGGTCACTGTTTTCGCTGCAGCCAGATGTGGATAAAAGGCAAAGGGTGTTTTATTGTTGTTTTTTCAAGAAACAGAGAAAGGTTTGTACTAAGGTACACCCTCTACCCTAAAAACAAGTGGCTAACATGTGGCTTGAATATCACCAATTGGCATTTCAAAAGATGAAACTTTTAAAAAAAAATATTTTGAATTTAAATATTCTGTCTGCAGCTAATAAAGTACATTATGACTTTAAATTGGATTTAGGGAAACATACAGGAGGGCTACAGCCTTGATGCCAGGCTGTGCATTAGTTGGTGGCTTCATTGGCCTCACAGGTACCAATGGGCTGTGATGGATATAAAAGGGAGATACTCTATGGCTCAGACCTTCCTTTAGTTCTGAAGAGATTGGGTTATCCATTGGAAATAAATTACCAGATGTATCCAATCCCTGTGTGCAGTGATGGATGAGTCTATGAAAGCCTTCTTTATTGGTATGCATTTTATGCAAACTCTTCTGGCGACTGAGGCGTGTTAAAAAACTGCTTAGTTTAATTTCTCTGAAGCCCCAGTGTGCCACTGATGATTTAAACCCTCTGTTTCCTGCTTGGGGAGCTGAATATTGAGCAACCAGGAATGAATATCTCAATTCTGGAATTTTATGAGGAAAGCTATCTTCGTGGTAAAATTTCGGTGGACCTCTTGGAAACACTTCCAGAGAGTATTTGAAGCTATGAAACCCATAAATAACTAACTGAGAGGTTCACTGTTTGTTTGTGGGGGGGAAAAAAAATTTATATTTCTCTTTCTTATTTGATCCAGCTCTCCAAGTCTGACAGACAATATTTGGGTTCCCAGCCACGGTCTGTGCAGCCCAGCAGAGTGATATGATTTTGGCTTCCAGCAGTTTCCCCACTGTCTCCTGAAATGTTCTGTTATGAAACAAAAAGATAAAAATGGTGAATCACAGTGAAACACAAACCAGAAATATTTGGTCATCCTCCAGCTTTGGTTGCTGCTGCTTTTAGCCTGGTGCTTGACAGCGCACTTGCCAGATGCACAAGTAGCAAGGTTGTGACAACCCTGAGATTTTACTGCTGCACTACACTTTTAGGATGATGTTCTCTAAATGTTAACAGTTGTAACTCATGGTTTTCTGTAGAAAGTTGGATTTTTCTTTGTCTTGCTGCCCAAGTTCCTCTTGTCAGAGGAATGGAGCATCCCTTCCACAGAGATGAGCTGAGAGAGTTGGGGTTTTACAGCCTGGAGAAGTGAAGGCCCCAGGTCGATGTTTTTACAGCCTTTCAGTACTTAAAGGGAAAAATATTTTAGAGGGCAAATTTTTCAGCAGGACCTGTTTGACCAGGACAAAGAGTGATGGTTTTAAACCAAAAGAGGGTCGATTGGGACTGGAGATAAAGAAGAAAATTTTTACAATGAGGGTGGTCAAACACTGGCACAGGTTGCCCAGAGAGGTGGTGGCTGCCCCAGCCCTGGAAACATTCAAGAGAGAAACCTGATCTAGTTGAAGATATCCCTGTTATTGCAGAGGGTTTGGAGTAGATGACCCTTGAAGATCCTTCCCAACCCAAATTACTCTGTGATTCTCTGACAATGGGAAGAAAAATATTTAGCTATTTGTACCTGTTGAGAGCATTCATCTCTTCTCCAAATTATGTGATTTCTTTGCTTGTGCCTTTACAAGATTTCCCACCTCTGTGTGTTGCACACAGAGTTTCAGCAGCCAGACCACATTTAGCAGGAAATATGTGGCCTCACCTTGGATGAAAATTAAACAGCCATAGAGTGGTTTGGATTGGAAGGGGCTTTAAAGATCACCTAGCACAACTCTGTCACCATGAGCAGGGACACCTTCAACCAGAGCAGGCTGCTCAGGCCCCATCTAGCCCAGTTTGATCACAAAAATGTCTGGTGAAGGAGCAGATGAAAGCAGAGTAGGAAAAAATGTGGGCTATTCCAGATGGAAGCACAGAATAGGGGAGGAAGGAAAGGGATTTGGAGACAGGAGCCTTCCCCTTGTGATGGCAGGAGGAGAGAGGACCACCACAGCCATTGTGAGGGGACACAGCTGGCCTCATGCATGCCCCTGCTCCCTGTGTGGAAGAGGCAGGTGAGGGAGAATTGAAGGAGAATCATCTTTCCCTCCCTCTCCTGGACTGTGGGGACAGAATCACCCTTTCAGATTTACCACCACAGGCTGGTCCTGCTCCAAACAAAGCCTTTGGAGCAGCAACTGCACCATGCAGGATCCCAGGAACTCAGCCTCACCCCTGGTAGTCTAATGTTCTCAATAACTGAACCCCTTTGAGGTGCAGGTATTTTCATCCCTTTCTAATTTGCAGTTGGGACCTAGGGCAATTTTTGTTCCTGAAGCTTTGGAGTTACTTCAACATCGTGAAGCCAGGGAACAACTGCTCGTGTTCTCGTTCTGGCATTTGAAGTCTCCCTATGAAACAGCTGGGCTCTGATGTGCAAGATACCTGCTTCCCACTATTTGGCTTCCAACAGCAAGAGGATGACTTATGGCCATGAACTATCCCTTAATTTAACACATCAAAACCGAGCAAAAACAAACAAAGCAGAGTGAAGAACACATGTAGACCATGAACTCACATTCTGCACCTTGCACTTTTGCCCAGAGCACATGTTTTTGCAGCTTATCTCCCTAGGTATCTGTGATGGTGCCTTCTCCTGTGTTTGTTTTCTTTGTGTGGGGATTCTTGGCAAGAAACTGTTTCTCTGGGAGAAAAAGCAGTTTTTGCTTCTCTCTGGCCATGGACCGAACAAAGACCTTAACTGGACACTTTACCACAAGCTTAAAAACCTGTCCCAATACCTGAAGTGATTTGCACTGATTCCAGAGGGTCTTGAGGAAGGTTATGTCCCAACAACTTTGTCCTTTTGAGCTACATTATCCTTCACTTACATCAGTTTCCTGTAAGGTCTCTCTCTGTGATCTCATAAAGCCCTTCAGCAGCCCCAAAGTGCAATGTAATGTCACAGCAGCAACTTAGTTTGAGTCTTGCCTCGGTGTGAAATGGGGCAAAGATCCATCCATGGGTGGACCCTTTGGTAGCTAGGATTTATCCCACAGTGTGACAGGCAGTGATCATCACCTCTTACTCCTAATAGACTGTAAAAAGCTAATAGGATGCTTTCAACCAAAAATGACCCATTAATTCTTATTTTTATTTCCACTGACTGCTTTTTCCTCTACTCCTTTTAAGTGAAAGGCTCCTGAGGTGTATCATTCATGGATAATATCAATGCATCTCCATTGGAAAAAATATTGTGTTGCTTGCAAAGACAGAGCTCAGATATGCCTTAGACCAGAGATTCCCACTGTGGGCTCCAAGTCCTGCAGCTGATTTTTCAGCTGGAAAACAGACCTGGTGAAGCTCAGCTTCAAGTTGACTGAAAGGGCCTATAACACTTCCTGAAAACACTTTTAACTTGTTTCTAAATTTGTACTCCTCTTTGTACTGGAATAAGTGTCAGTTTAAAAAGATAGTGAGGAAAAGAGTCCCAGTTTCTTCTGGCCAGCAGAAGAAAGGCAGAGTTCTTCCTGTCAGTGCTGGGTTTGTGTTACAGCTGGCATATGTTGTCCCTCACCAAACTCAAGAATTCAGGTCTTCAGCTGGTCTTGCAGGGCCCCAAAACTTGCTCAGAAACTGCTTCATTATCAGCAGGGATCTGCATGGATTTGTGGATACAAAACCACGCAAGAGCAGCCAAGGAGGTGCCACATCCAGTCCATTCCCACTGCTGATAAGGAGTGAAAATACAGCCTCTCCTGTCTTCCTCATGATGAATACAGAATGAAAGGGTCAAATCCAAAAGCTAATGGCTGGTGAGAGATTCAGCTGGGTGAGGGTTAAGATCAAGTCTTGTGGAGTCAGGAAAGAGAAAGGCCCCGAGTGTCCTCAAAATTTCCATATGACATTTAGGTATCAATAAGGGCATTGTTCGGGAGCAAGAGCTCATTTCTAGGAAGGCAGCTTGCTCCTTGCAGACCACTCTGCCTGTGGCTGGGGATGCCAGGCTGCTGCTTGGCAAGGAGCTTGTTAGTTCATTTTAAAAATGCCCAAGTTAAAGGAGGTATAAATCAACACCGTTTCACTCACATTAAGACACCCCAACTTAATCCTGCTGAGGACACTGACCTGAAAATGTTTAACAAAGTCAACATTTCTAGGGAAAACTTTTCCTGTGCAGAATTTCCAAGGGCTTTTGGTGTTTTTTGTAGTTTATTTTTCATCTAAAAATCCATTGGCCATATTTAATTTTTTTTTGTAAGGATTATCTCTTAATCTTACCCTGTTACAAAATGTATTCATAATCCTCATGGCAGTTACTTAGCAAGTCTTAAACCTGTCATTAAAATACCTCCTCTTGTTACTACAATCAGCAGTCTTAATCCACTGCAAGTCTCTCCTTTTTTCTTTTTTTTCTTTTCTCACTTTGTTCCCAAATGGCTTAAACCAAGGTATGACAGGTAGCAAACAATCCCCCCTCTAATTACTTGGAAGAAACAAATAAAGGGAAGGAATACATTTGTGTGGCAAATTCCTGAGAGTTTGGAAACTAGAGGCTGTAGGAACGTGCCCTGGGAAATTTTAAAGCCACTCCAAAGCTGTGGGTTTGAACAGTGGTGGATTTACTCCCTGGAAGGCATGGAAGGGGAGAGGTACTGCCAAAAGAGGGGGTGGCTGTGAGCAGTCCCAGTCCTGGGGTGAAAATGAGGAATCAAGGTCCTGTGCAGGAAGATGTCTGCATTGCATTCCCTGCAATGTCCGGATGCAGGGAAATATACCTGGAGCTTTACCTGGAGTTGCTCAGCAGCCTGGTGTGGCGCAGCAGTGCCTGAATCCCTCCCAACACTGAATCCCTTGGGAAAGCCCAGGCTTGGGAGTTCCAGGAATGGTTGGACGCCGGTGAGTAGGAGGGCAAGCGCTGGGAAGCAAAGGGGCCACATTGCTGGAGGAGTGGGTGTGAGTATCAGGGAAGGGAAGGCTGGGAGCAGGATGTCAGATTCATGGCAGAAAAAATGCTCCTGAATTAGAGGGGAAACACTGCAACATCTCTGGAAGGGGGAGGATTGGGGTCTTGGTCAGTGCTTCAGCAGGATGTGAAACTCCAAGCACAGGGTAAATGCATCAGGCAGCTCCCAGCTGTTGGGAACACAGAGTTTGTTCAACACCCAGCCCCATCCCAAACCTGCACCTCTGCAGGGGTGGTGTCCAAAATTGCTCTCAGGCTGTGCTTTCTGTGAGGGTCTTTAGGGGAAAACACGAGCTGAGGTTCAGAGTCCCCGGAGACCCCGTGCTGTCCTGGGAGCTGCTGGGTAAACACTGGTTTGAAATCAGATATTGCCTGCACAGAACTCCTCACGAGATAATTAGGCTCAACTGGGATTTTTTAAAAAGGCATTAACTCCATGAACTTTTCAATCTAAAACAATGCCACAATGACCACGTTGGGAATAAGGCATTCTGGCCCTTCTCGGGGATAGTGTGTTGAAATTGTCTTGTTAGTAGGGAGGCGTTAATGCAATAAAGGCGAGCATTGTGGCCTGGAACAGCTGGGCTTTTCTAACTGCTTGCCTAAATGTGGATGATTAATGACCAAAATGCATCCTTGCTGAATGGCATTGAGAGGCTGGAGGTATTTCATGGCATTTTCCTTTTTCCATTTTTGTAAGAGATTTCTTGCAAACAAAGCTCCATTGATGTGGGTCCATTACAGATATGCAAAGTGAATTCCAAATTATTGCTATCTGAGGGGTGACAATGCTGTTACATTGTTGTTGCATGTTTCAGGATCTGAAGATGCTCAAAAAGCCACTTGGTGCTTTTGGAGACTGGAGCTACTCAAACATTTTAATGAGATTTGTTGTTATTGTTGTCGGAAAACGCTGCTTCATCCAAACCAGAACATCTTGCAGTGAAATAGCCCCATTAATAACATTTCCATGGGAAAGTGTTCAGCTTTTCTGGGGTCAATTTATAAGCAGAGAAGAATGTAAATGAGAACCCCGATCTTCTCAGTCTGAAACCAGATGTTTCAATGGCAACAACGACAACAACAAAAAACATTTTGGGGAAGCGTTTGTAAAGTTTGGTTCTTTTTCCACACCAGAATGAAAACACATTTCCAGACCTCAAAGACCTTTGGGGAAGTGCATTGCAGATCTCTGGCTGCCTCAACCAGAAACTTCTTGGCCCATCAGGAAAGGGGCCGGCACGTAAATCCTTTGTTAGTCCAGCCATGCCATGGCCACCCTGACTCATCCTTGGACTTGGGTGGGGATGTCACTCATCTGCTGCTGCCTGTGCTTCTCCCTATCTGCCCTGAAGCCTCTGGAAATTCAGAAGAGCTGCCTTGCTTTTCCTCACCTGTAAAACGTGGTTCATAAAAAGTAGGAAGAGTTCTTTGGATGCGTGAGCAGCCATCCAGGGGAGAAGCAGTATTGTGGTACCACGAGATGTGAAATAAAAGCACAGAGTAGGTTTATTACACAGCTATCAGGAGTGCACGTGAAAGGCAAGGCTAAAGGCTGGGCAAGTCTGCAAGGGATGTCCCAATTTCCCAGTGCTGCTGTCCAACACCATCCCACAGCTGCCAGCGTGCAGGTTTGAGTGCCACCCATCAGAGCTGCACCAGCAGGGAAAACGGACAGTGTCCATTTCAGAGCTGCACCAGCAGTGCCCTGGGGACTCCTGGCTGGTAGGAGGCACCCATCTAGCATGGGTGGGTGTATCCATGGGTCTCTTTAGGGTGGAACAGGCAGTTTGTAACTTCTTGCCAACACTCTGTGCACGACTGCAGGTCGGTGGGGAAGAAAGGATTGCATTTTGATACCAGTTCTGCTGGCTGATCCTTCTGTGCCCGCAAGCCACACGCGTGAATGACAATTTGCTTCACCTAAAGGCACTGCTGCAGCCAGGCAAGGTATATCATGCATTTATCCAAGGCACTTACAGGCAATTTTTTTTTTCTTCAGCCAGCGTGTTGGCTTTTATCATTCAACAGGCCACGGAATTGTTTTCCCTAACATCCCCTTAAGAAGGATGTATTTTTCAAAATACTGCCATTCCCTTCTCTAAAACGGGTTTTGATGTGGCTACTTCAAATCAAAACCATGAGCTTTCCTCTCCTCACGCCCACCAACTTAAAACCTGCCCCCAATGCCAGTGGTTCAGAACTATCCAAATAAAGCAGTTGCTTTAAGGAGTGTTTGCTTTTCCTCTCAGGCTCCTTCTCCTGACGCTATATTGTTTGTGGAAAAAGAGTTCTCTGGGTGGGTCATTGAGCTGTCGTGGTTAAGAAGCTGTATTTGAAGTCTGGTTCAGTGTAGAAGAAAAACATGTCAAAACAGCCTTGAAAGTACAGCTCCCTTTTTTCCCTCCTCCATGTCAGGATGTTACCTTTTCCCCTTCCATGTAGCAGCTCTCTCCCATGAAAAACAGCTTCTTGAGGACATTTGCTGGGTGGCTCCAAAATGCAGTGAAAATAACACTCTTTTCATACCAGGAAAACAAATTGCTTCTGGAATAAAGCCGTGCCTATACAGCTCTGCATTTTAACTCTGCTTGAATACTTACTCCTGGATATCTTTATATCAGGGAAACATGCTTAATTATTTCTGAGTAATTTTGCCTGCTGGACTGCAATTCCTCAAATAAATGCTATGTGGGATTTTCATGATGATGTTGTTCTTTTTGTTTGAAAGGATGCCAAGGAGCAGGTCTCCCTCTTCCATCTTCCCCCTCTACCTTTTGACATTAAAGCAGATTCTTGGTACTCCTTAAGTAAACACTCCTCTGAGAAAATTTTTCATGGAGTGGCATGAATGCCATGAGCCCAAAAATGGCATTAATGCATTTTTCTTCTGTGGCTTTGGAATGAGGTGCATCTAATGTGGATGTGTGTTGCCTCAGAGAATGCTCTGTTTTCTATTCCTGTTTGATTCTCTGCAGCTGGGGAGCCACGTTTCACAGGTGGTTGGGAAGCTTATTAGATTATTCATAACTGGGTTTATTTCTTTTTTTCCCCCTTTTTTTTTTTCCCCTCTAAGCGATTAAAAACATGTGTCAAAGGAGGCCTGAGATGATTAAAAGCACTCTTGACATCTCTTTCCCATTTACCTTTTGCTGTTTTCACTTGGGTTACACAGAGCCTGGTACCCACAGACGAGGCCCTAAAGGAGCGAGAAGTGAGTGTTTTTCCTGTTAGAAATAGTTAAAATTAAAAAGATTTGCTGCTGGTTTATCAGGGACTCCTGTATGAGAAAACTCTGTTGTTTTCCTGGGAATGAGCAGCAATCACAGTCATAATTATCATAATGATGATGAATGTTTTCAGGCATTTTTTCTGCTGGTGACCACAGTGACAGACTCTGGGCAAGCACTGTTCATCTGAAGATGAATTCCCAATCCATGGCAGGCTTCAAAGAGGCACACACACCAGGAAGGGGAAAAGTCCTGAGAGAGTCACTGATGGGGAGAATTCTCTGAGCCAGAAGAGAAGTTGTTACTGCACGAATCCCCAGCTGAAATTCAGTGTGGATTGTGAGGACTTGCAAGCCTCCATCAGGATGGTCCAGACCATGTGTGAGCCAGACTCCAGCTTGGCATCCCCTCCAGAAGAAGACTCTGGTAGCTCTCATGTGGCCTGTTCAGCTCCCAGGGGAGCCCAGGCTGACTTTTCAGAGGTGTTGAGCTTTGGCTGGCTCGGGCTCAGGCTGTGCTTGTGAACAGCCAGACCCCAAAAAGCTGAGCTGATTTTCAGGGAAGAGCTTCAAGCAAAGGAATTTAACTCAGTGTTGTACATTGTACAGGCTTTTTAAAGGGGGTTTGTTAAAAAAAAAAAAAAAAGTAGGATTCACATTTGGTTGTAATTGCTGCATTCTTAAAGGATACATACATGCAATGGAAGGAGAAGGGGTAAAAAGATCAATATCAGAAGTAGCAGTGTTATAAACAAATCATAGAATCATAGAATCATACAATGGTTTGGGTGGGAAGGGACCTTAAAGCTCATCCAGTTCCACCCACTGCCATGGGCAGGGACAGCTTACACTAGACCAGGTTGTCCAAAACCCCATCCATCCTGGCCTTGGACACTCCCAGGGATGGGGTGTCCTGCCTGGGGAGATGGGAGAGGTGCCCAGCATACATGTGGGCTGTGGTGATGGGACAGAAACATCTCCTCACACGTCTCAAGTTAAGCTACTCACCAGCTATTCACCCTTCTCCAGGACATCTCCCATCCCTGGAGTGGTTCCCACCAAAACCTGTCAGGCAGAAAGTCTTTGTCTTCCTCTTCCTCACTATATGTCAGTGGCAACTACATCTCCACAGTGCAGCTGCCTGTTTTTACCATCAACCAGCAGCTCCCTCCTCTTCTCCAACTCTTCTGCTGCTAAATAATTCAGATGGTGAAAAGTTTCCTTTTAAAATGCTCCTGGCTTATATGTACCCCTCATGCATCATGATTTTCTGCATTATCTCCTCCTCTGCCTTTGGGTCACTTATACACAGGAAACAAGAACAGGATGGCAAAGTTTGCATGAAATATCCATCCTTGTGTGGGAGCAAACACAGACAGCTGAGTCAGGCCATGCTCACAAACAGCCCAAGCACTGCAAAATATCCTGCCCCACCACTCCCCTCCAGCTGCAGGTTTTCCCAGTTCAACCATCCACCACCATTCATTTCTACAATCAGCCTCTTTGCAATTCACCCACCTCAAGGAGCTGCTCTTTGGAAATATCAGCGTGAAAACGACTTTAAAAACAGCTTGGACAGCAGTGGGTGTCTGAGGTTGAGCCTGGATTTACACCTAACCTCACCCTAACTGGAGCTGGAGCTGTGGAATGTGCTGCCTGCACAGAAAATGTCCCTGGCAGCAGGCTGCTGTCATGTTCAGTGGCACATCCACGCTGCCATCAGCTGTGCTCCTCGGTGACCTCTCCTTCACAGACGGAAATGAGCTTCTTCTTCTCCTCATCCTGACATCTGCCAGCAATCTGAGGCCGCTCCATCCTGCACAGCTTGGTTTCCTATTCACCCTTTTGGTGAGGAAAGGTCACGTGGGATGGGCATAGTAATGTTTTCTAGTTAACCCATGGGTCTCACCTCTGGTTCTAATCACCTCCTGGCATGGAAACCAAGAGCATGTCTATGGTGTCTGGTCAGAGAGGCCACATCCATTCAGCTTTTTTTTTTTTTTCCCCCTCAAAGATAAGTCAAACTTGTCTAAATTCCCACTTCTCAAGAGAAGAGTTAGGGGGAAAGCTTCATTCAGTAGCCATGGGAACACACAAAGAAAAGAGGCAACCTAAAGGTGACTTACATGGAAGTAACAGAACAAACCTCGTGTCCACCAGGGCAATCTGGAGTCATTCTGGACTTTTATTGTGCAAAATACCAGTTCTCCTTATCCCAGGGATCACCCACTTTCCTGTCCAGAGGTCTGTTCTCAGGCACTCTTCAGCTTTTCCACTTGCAGGTTCTGTCCCCTGGGACATTTCCCGGAGGGTGAGGAGAGCTGCAGTGCTGCTCACAGGTCTGCTTCTGACGTCCTGTGCAGCCTGTGAAGGTCACCAGCAATGTCACTCCTGAGAACTTGCTTTTCCAGCTGAATCCAGGCCAGATTCCTCTGGAGGGCTGTGATCCAGGAGACAACACTTCCCATCACACCCGCTCGGGGAGCGCTGCCTGATGCTGCACAGCCCTGACTGGGATTGCCCCCAGTAATGATGTTCCTCCAATTAACCTCACTGAGATCAGACCTTGTTCAGCTCACAGTGATTCTGAAAATCCCATTTCCCTCATCTTCTTGGTCCACGGGTTCCCCCAGGATGATGTCACCTCCTCTGCCTGCACCAGAGGTGGAAATGTCTTGCTGCTTGCTCATGTTCCTGTAGGGTCTCTCAGCAGCATCAGGAGTCACAAATAAATAATAGTGTACAGCACCAGCTGAAGTTTATTGGAGCTAAGACTGGGGGTAATTGCCTGAAGCAAGGAGAGATAGGTTGGGTTTTTGGGATGGCTGGATTCCAGAATGAAGCAAGAAACCCCCATCCTACCAACAGCTGTGCCAGGGCATATCTCCTTTCCTCCACTTCTGGTTAATTAACATCAGGTCCTGATGAGCTGAGCTGCCAGCCATGCCTGTGCTTCCCTGCTCAGATTGCTTTCACAAATGGTGTGACCTCTTCTTTCTCTGGTTACTCTGCAAATATCATTTTATACCAGGATGTTTTCCAGCCTGCCCAGCTGCACCAAAGTGACGACTTCTGGAGGAACACAGCCCAAGGTGTTGATGCAGCCTGACTGGAGCTACAGGGAGCTCTCAGACTACACATTTTCTTACATTTCTCTCCTAGATCACTCTTCTCCTGCAGCTTGAACTCTATTTTTCTCATGTGGAACCTACCTGTGTTTGTCCTAGGGCTCAGCAAAGCCCCCCTCCATTCAGAGCTGGGAAAGATGCTGCTCCTCTCTTAAAAGAGTAGTTGGTGACAGAAACTGCAGAAAAACAGCTTTTTCTTCCCCCTGCTCCTCCTCCCATCCTCCCCATGGGTGCTGCTGCTCACTCAGATTTTCCCAAGCACTTTATTTTCATGGAGTTAAGGAAGCAACTGGTTCTTTGGGATTTACATACCTTTGAGGTAAAGGCAGAGGGATTTTACCCAAACTTTGCAGCTTTTTCACATTGCTCTCTGAGCTGACACCTTTCCTTTGAAATAGGGAATATGACAAGCACTTTTTGCCCAATGTCTTGAATCTTAATCCAATTTTTGCAAACGATTAAAGAATTTTGTGGACAGGTGCTTTTTTTTTTAATTCCTCCCCTCATCTACTTTGCTGCTGTGCTTGGACAAGTAATTTCTGCAGAGTAGGAAGTGCAGCCAAAGCAAGTAGTTTACTGTCTTTTCTCAGTAAAACAATAATAAAAATGATCAGCCTCAGATTTATTTTGACACAGAAATTAAAACTTTGTTCAGACACAATGGAAAAAAAAATCACAAAAACTGCACCAAGAGCCCGGCTCCAAAGCGGTTGGTTCCTTCCTGAGTTACATATGCAGTAAAAATGTGATTTCAGTGGGAATATAAAGGCAAAGCTGGTGTTAAATCTGGAACTGGTTTGCACCCAAGCTTTGCCTGGTGGCCTCATCAATCTCGCTTGATCGATTCGTCCCATGTTGTCCTGGTAGGGCTGAATGCAAAAAGGAGCAACAGAGGGGTTTTGTTTTGATACCATATCAGGTTATTCCTGAGGGAGCCCTACAAGGGCAGAGGAGGGATGTTATTCCCTGCTAATCCAGGCTGTTTACAGGGTGTAGGCTGGAATATCTCAGGATATTTGAGTTTGAAGGTGCCTGCAGTGAGTGTGGCTCTCTCACAGCCAGAGGCACACATCAGTCAGCTCCTGAGGCACCAAGAGTTCCCTTTTGCACTGAAATTCTGAGAAGTGCAGCTCAGAGCCTCCCCAGGAGACCTTGGTGGGTTTGGCCTCTCATAGGAGGAGTGATGGGATTCCTCTTTGGTGGCTCCTCCTGAGGCCAAACAACAGAGCGTGTTCTTAAAAGGACTTTGCAGCAAGAAAATCACCAAGGTGTGGCCAAATCTGAGCTGGCATGAAATATAGAGGCACCCAGTGTCCTCTTTTTTATCCAGCCCTGTGGTTTTTTGGGTTTTTTTTCCCCATTTGGTCAGTAGGTGATGCCATTACAAGGAAAGATTGGGATTTTCCCTGTCACCAGACACCCAGATCCCTCAGGGCAGATACCTGATCCTGTCTGCACACACTGCCAGCACTCCAAAGAAGCCCATCTGTAGATCTTAAAAAGCCTGAGGTTATGTCTTTGCTGGCTTCAGATAATCTTGTAAAGAGTTATCCACGCCCCAAGGACAGACAATAAAATAAACAGAGAAATTCAGAAAAATTGGAGGCAAAACATCATTTACATTAGATTAATGTAAAGAAAGATGACATTTTTTCCTGTCATTACATTTCAGTTGAGTCCCTGTGCTGTCCCACCACGCCTGCATGGCATTAAGGACCACTGCAGGGATTTTTTTGTACCTTAAAGCAATCTGGTAAGGTAATTTCATTTCTTCCCAGTAACACTTGTGATTAAAACACTCCCTTCCATTGTGGAAAATGTACTGTGAAACATGTACTCATCTGCCCCAATAAAAGCCTTTATGGGTTGAAGGGGGAAAGTAATGTTTTCCAGTACTCACCAAAGCTAGAATTTCATATGAAATTTTAATTCATGGTGTATTTTTAACCCTGGAAACCTGATCTGGGTAGGATGGTGTTTGTATATCATGTATCTCACACACATACATACATCTCTTGCCAAGGATTATTTTGTACTTGGCAATGTGTTCCATCCACATATTAATACACTTATTTATGGGATTAATATGATGAACTCCTGCCAAGAGCAGAGTGCTCTGCATGGTGGATCAGCACGTTCTGCTGCTGTCCCTCCACCTGGGATTGCTACAGGAAGAATTCCACACAGATTCTGGTGTCCCAGTCCTCCCCATAAAGCACCAGTGCTGGGCTGAGTGGCTGCACTGGGGTCTCCTTTGGGTTTTACATCCCCTCTCTTGAGTCCAGTACATTTTTGGCTCCTTGAGATTAGGGTTTTGTGGTTCCCTGTGTGAAAATGATGCATGGCCAGCTCAGCCCGGGCAGGTGCACAGCTTGGTGGCCCTGGGCTCGAGGCAACTCTCTCTTCTCTTCTCTTCTCTTCTCTTCTCTTCTCTTCTCTTCTCTTCTCTTCTCTTCTCTTCTCTTCTCTTCTCTTCTCTTCTCTTCTCTTCTCTTCTCTTCTCTTCTCTTCTCTTCTCTTCTCTTCTCTTCTCTTCTCCCATGACTGCTTGCTCACCGCTCCATCAACACAGATTTATTTCCATGCTCGATTTGTAGGAATAAAAAAGCCAGATAAGAAATATGTTTTTAATAGCAATGTCACCAGTGAATGCAGAGCATCTCGATATCAGCCATTAAGTAAAAGCAGGGGAGGAATGAGCATCATTTGTCTGTTGCCAGCTTCTCTCAACTGGCTTTCATTTAGAGGAGAAAAAAATCCCCAATCATTTCTATCCAGGTAATAGTGAAATATATTCTTTGTCAGCAACAGGTCAAAATGCAGAGATATGTTATTCACAGCAAGCTGACTTCACATTTTCTAACCTAAGTGCTGGATTGCTCGCCTCAATTATTCACATATGTTTTCTGGTTTAATAATAACCCACATGCTGTCCCCTAAAGAAAACTACAGACTTCATGATGTTCAGCTAGTATACATAGATCTGCTCAGCCATTTCTTGTTCCAGAAGCTGAACCAGCCAGTCTCAGAGATGAAATTAAGAGAGGTGCCAGTGTAAATCTCATCCTGTTAAAATATAAAAATATGCAATTTACCCACCAAAGAATTGCAAGTAAGGAAAGTTTTAATGATATAGTGACTTAAAAAGGGAGGCAAAACAAGCCTGATGGTCACACTGTAATTGCCAAGCCATGTGTTCTCTGCTCCAGGCCTTCTGCAAAGCAAATTTATTTTCTGCCCACATAGGTCTGGACACTTTTCTCTCAGCTCAGCTGCTGCAGTTTCTTACCCCTGGAATTCTGTGGGGCTGCAAGGGTTCATTCACCTTGGAACTGCAAAGGCAGAGTTAAAGCAGCAAGCGTGAGCTGGCTTTGTGCAATGCCTGCTTGCACACTGCTTTGGAGCTACATGTAAGCAATGGTCAGAGCCATGGGCAGGTTCTGCAGCTGGTGCTTCATAAAGAAATTATGGTCTGTTGCCCTGTAAGGATACTGAGGTGGAGTCCATCTAGAAAAAAGTGGCAAAGAGCATGGTCAGAGCTTGATAAGAAGTAATTTGTGCAGCCAGGGATGTGTCAAGCAAGAAATGAGATGTGGAAACAGTCACAGTCAGCAAGTCCCACTCCTGAAATCTGCTCATGTCACCATTCATAGAATCAGAGAATTATTTGGGTTGGAAGGGACCTTTAGGATCATCCAGTTCCAAGGGACACTTTCCACTAGACCTGGCTGCTCAAAGATCCAACCTGGCCTTGGACACTTCCAGGGATGGGGCTGCCACAGCTTCTCTGGGCAACCTGTGCTAGGGCATCCCCACCCTCACAGGGAACAATTTCTTATTATTATCCATCCTCAACCTTCTCTGTTCCAGTTTAAAGCCATTCTCCCTTATCCCAGCACTACATTCCAGCCTCATTTTCAGCGCTGTGGCAGCAGGGAGGTGCCAGCTCAGGAAAACATCCCCAGGGTGGGTGATGCTGTGCTCATCACTGTTCCAAATCCCCTTGCCAGGTGTTGGATGGGAGAACTGGGCTGCTCACCAGTGGGGGTTTCAGTTTCCAGCAGAAAAAACCAAATGTTCTGAGAACACAGATGGTGTTGACGTAACCAAACCCCATGTTCTCCCTGGAAAAAAGTTTAGAGGGAGATTTTTGACCAGCACCAAAGACACTTTCAACCCAGAGAGCTCAGTGATCCCCCCAAAGATGAAGGATTGAGGAGTTTCAGATTCCCTTCCTGCCCTGCATCAGCTCTGGGTGATGCCTCAGCAGTCTGGCATTGAGCAATGCCCCGCGACTCGAGAGCCCCCGCGTTCCACGTGTAGTGCACTAAAACCTCATATGATTTCCATATGTCCTTCTGCCTGAATACTTTTCAACTGGTTCAGGATGAAAAAAAAACTTATAAACACATTACCTTGACAGGAACAATTCCTGGAGTAACAGGAGATCCGATAGCACAGACTTTGAAAGGCGATCGTTATTATCCAGTAGCGTTGTTCTCTGTAGTCTATGAAATTTATGTCAGTGAGTCACATCCTTTCAAGGCAAAGAATGAAAAGTGCCCTGCAGGACAGGTGAGCTCCTCCCCAAGCCTCTCCATGACTATTTAGCTCCAGAGCTGCTCACAGCACTGCCAGCAAAGCTATTAGCTGAACAAGCCACAGAGCCGGATGCCTTGGCTGGGAGAGAAAATGATCCAAGCTTCCACATCTGGGGCTTGCTGCAGCTGTAGCCACAAGTGCTGACTCCTTTGCTGGAGGACACAGAGGGCCCAGATGGAGAGAAAAGCAGCTCTGCCACTGCTGCTCCCAAATGTGGATGGTTTGAGCAGACTGGTGGAACAGCCCTTGTGCTTCTGACAGCACAAAACCATCCCTAAAAACATGGCTTAGGAGGGGACGTGGCTCTTGTGGGCACTGAGTGCTGTGCACAGCATGCAAAAGCCTCGAGGTCTGCCAGTCTGGGCCTCCCCAGCATTCTCCATGAGGCTGGAAGTTGGGTTTTTTTTAAGCCTTGGACATCTCAATCGTCCATGCTGATTTTGGACAATTGGACCTGTCTGCCTGCTCATGCTTTACAGGTTCATTTAACCCCTCCCCAACTCCTTCCCCACTTTATTTCCACAAAAAGAAAAAAAAATATAGAAGCAAATGTTCCTCTCTGTGCCAGACTTCAAATATAAGAGATGCTCAATGTCTCCAGAGCAAGATTTTTCAAATGCTACTTCTGCAGTGCCCAGCCTGAAATTATCCACAAATAGGGGGGTCCTAGTGTTGGGAATAGTTGCAATGACAGATTGACAGAGCTGGCCTGGAAACCCCATACTCCCACCCTAGTGGGGTGGCATCTGGATGATCCAAACACTGATGTAGATGGAGGACTTCAAAACTCAAAGCAGAAGGGTAATAACAAACCTTTGACCCTAGCCACTGATCCAGGGAATTTCTCCTGGTATCCCAGTGGAAACAGCTCTCATACGTGGGCACCCCATGACCTGCCCTGTGGGGTTTAGTATTGCCCTGAGGCAGCTCAGCTGGCCCCTGCAGATCTTTCGGGATTCCCACATAGAAATTTTGGGTTAAATTAGAGAATCCATGAGAAGAGCTCTCCTTTATCTCTCCTTCCTGTGAAGTGCATCCCTGCTTTTAAGTGGAAACTGGAAGGACAGCTAATGCTAGTGGGGGAATAATGTGTGTTAACTGCTAAAAGCCCTTGGGAGAAGCCAGTCAGATGAACCTGTTTTCAGCGTGAAGGCTGGTTCAGCTCTTTGTGAATTTGTAGTAAATCAGCACTTCATAATAAGAACAAATGTTTCATTCTCACTTAAAAATTACCACGGTCAGAGCCTTGTAATGTGCAGTTTTCATGCAGGGCTTACATGACGGGAACTTAAATCTGTCCCATTTTCATCTGTAATTTAAAACGTGTTATTTTGATCGATGAATTAGTAAAGGAACCCGGGATAATTTTGAAACTACCAGCTTAGTAAAGTTGCCTGACCTTGCAAATAACCTTTCCAGTTTAGAAGATTTTAATAGCTTAACTATTAGCTAATCTCCTGGGAAACGTTTTTCCTGGGCAAAACTAGTATGGAAATACAACACCAGTAATAAGGTTTCCATCTTTCTTCTATCTTGATCTTTTTAATTAATTGCTACGCAGTAAAAACATAAGATTGGGAGGCAGGGGGTAAAAATCCTTGCAGGGGGAGGGCAGGAGTTAACTGTAGGCTGTTTCTAGGCTTTACCTACCTTTTTTGCATGGATTCATTAGGTGCTGAAATATATTAGCAATTGTTAAGGCATAACTGCTGCTTGATTGCTTGACACTCTGGGCTGAGAGCTGTGAAATAGATCACTTTGTAATGGAAAAAAGCTGCTCCGGCTTATAATGAATAAACATTAAAACCTAGAATGGCTCGCAGGGCACCTCGACAAGCCCCCGAGAGCTTTTGTGTCGATGTAGTTGATTCTTGGGGTTTGTGGATTATTTCTTTCTGAGGAGGGGCAGTGTTTTTTTCCGAGGGCGATAAAGGACTGCAAATACGGGATTTGTTACACAGAATCGTGTGTAAGTGAAGGGGATAGGACGGAACTTCATGGCTCAGGTGGAATGTGGACTAAAATATTGTATAAAACATCGGCATCCTGGCTGGTTGATTTTCCCCAGGTTCCTAGTGCCCTTTTATCTCTCTAACACAAGCACTGTGCTGGATTGAGGAGGGGCTCTCCCACTGGGGTTACCTGGCCGATAAAGGGGTTCTCATTTTATTTCACCCGTGGTTTCACAGAATCACAGAATAATGAGGTTGGAAGAGACCTCCAAGATCATCGGGTCCAACCTATGCCCTAACACCTCAACTAGGCTATAGCACCAAGTGCCATGTCCAGTCTTTTTTTAAACCCATCCAGAGATGGTGATTCCACCACCTCCCTGGGAAGAGCTTCCCAGTACTTTATTATTCGGTTTGCACTGTGTTTTTCGATGCTGTCTGGGAAAAGGAAAAAATTTAAGGAAATTCTGCTTTCTAGGCCAGGAACACGTGGTGTTTTCACTTCTGTAGCTCTCCAGCAGCACAGCTCTAGGTACAGCTGAGGGCAGCCCCAGCAAGGACAAGGACAAGGGGACATCATCCAGTGGGTGTTTGCCATGCTTCAGGTGCTGTTTCACCTTCCAAACCCATAAACTATTACTGTTCCAATAACAGGAAAACAGGGGCAAGAAACTAAAAGGTCCTTGCAAACCACAAATATGAATGCTTCCATTTTAAAGAGAGGACGAGGGGCTTATTTTTTTTAAATTGTTTTCCTACTTTTTATGTGTTGGTGAAGGGCTTGTTGAGATTTTCATTTGTCTACAAGTATTCTGCATCTTTAGCTGGGACAAAGATCACCCACCTGTGCAGGTGAAGGCACACAGTTTAGGGAAGGAATAAAGCAGCTCCTGCGTGAAGACAATGTTTTGGTACAAGGGAATGGATCATGGGGGTTTCCCTCAGGCCAGGTTTATTTTGCAGGTCTTCACTGCAAGCTTTCTGCTACATGAGTGAAGATAAATCCCCTTCTCACCAGCACCACCAGTTCCAGGCTGTTGATCTCCAAACCTTCTCTGCCATGGGGTGTGATGGACTGAGTGCAGGGTCCTGCCCTGAGGGCTCTGCTTGCAGTGAAAATGAGCTTGGTCCTTGCCCAGCTGTGAGGTGACCTCTGAAGCACCTCTGAAGCAGCCCTTCAGCCCCTGGAGCACAGAAATGAGACTGCAGCCTGGAAGGCCCTGGATGATGATGACCTGTTATTTTATCTTGAGCAGGAGGAGCACTGGCACATGGCTTTTAGAGCTAATCACTCGGGCTCTTTGAGGAGAGCAGGAATTTCCCTCCCTCCCCCTCCAGCAACCTGGGACTTTATTGTGTGTCTGGATCATTTCAGGCTGATCCTTCCTTAACATTTTCCATTTATTTCCCCCAGGTTCAAACTTCTGGAGCTCTCTGGCATGTGTGATGGAGGCTCTTTGCTGGAGCCCATGGAGCCCAAGCCTTCCCTGCTGCAGTCCCTGTCATCCCCCTCCATGAACCACCTACTGTGCTTTTCATCCTTCTGGGATCTCCCTGCTGAGCCCTGTGTCTGTCATACCAAAAATCCTGGGGTTTTTTGCCTGTTTCACTATCAGCATTCACCCTTGATGATGCACAGGTGGCAATCCAAAGGAGAGGTGAGAAGTGGCAGCACTCTCTTGTTTCCCTTCTATCCTATCAAGCCTATGGGGAAAGCCTGAGGGTACAAGCAAAATAGAGAAGGGAAACTCCTTTTTTGTTTTGTTTTGGTTTTTTTTTTTGTTTTGTTTTGGTTTTTTTTGTTTGTTTTTTTTTTTTGTCCTGAGGCTCCTAAATTTTGTTTTTTGCGCAGTCCAGTTTTGCTCTGGTGAACAAGGGCTCCCTACAGGGACTGGAGTGAAGGGTAGCAACAAACAGGAGAAAATGGCAAAGGTCAGAGAGGCAGACATTCAAACCAAGAGCCCTTGGGATTAAATTGTGGGCAGCCATTGTCAATGTGCCCAAAATACCTCCAAAGCTTGCATGGGAGCAGTGGCGAGCAGAGCTGCTCACCCCATGGCTGCTGCAGCCTCCCTCCTGTCCCATGAGGTGTCCAGGGGCCGTGGGGTCTTGCAGGGCTGCTGAGCATCATCTGCACCCATCAGGGGTCCAGGCTGGGGGGACAGACCCTGAACTGGTTCTTCCCAGCAGGTGCTGGTGGCAGGCTCATCCCAGCCAGGGGAGGGAAGATTCACAGGCTCCCTGGGCAGCGTGAGACCTTGTGAGAGAAGTGCTGGTGCTGGCCTGACCTCCTGGGCTGGCCGGCTGGGAGATCAGGTGTGGTTATTATTCCAAATACATCCAGAGGTGCTCAGAAAACAGAAGAAATGAACCTGCTGTGCCTGTCCAGAGTCTCACAGGTGTGCATCTCCAGCGTGGTGGCTGTCCCCTCCTTCTCTGACCACCTTCAGGGTGATCCTGCAGGTCTGTCCACGGGTTATCCCCAAACCATTCACATTCCAAAACCACTGGATGCACACACAGAGCTTTCCTGGAGGTCCCTGAGCTGATGTGACTGTACCTGTCCCCAGAGCAACCTGCCCTGTAAGCCACAGAAAAGCCATTTAATGCCAGTGCTGGACTGTAAAGCTCCTGTCTGCTCTGGGACATTGCAACTGCAGGACAGAATTCGTGGCCTTTCGCAAAGGACTGTTCTCTAAGTAAATAATATTATTTTAGAAAACAAAATTCATTTTGCAGCCCGAGACCAACTGCAACAGGATACGAAGTAGGGGGAAAAGAAGTAAAAATGCCTTGCCCCCGGGCCTATTTATTATTTATACACCACTGTGCCTAGATAAACTCCTCCTTGAAAGAGTAGGACGAAAATAATTCTGCAATGTAGAAACAAACTACCTATTTAAAGTGATTTTATGCCTGAATGGCCTCATTATAAAAACAGCCTGCATGCAATAACTTTTTACCTTTTTCTACAATATCCAATGAACTGCTTTTTGTCACTCTCACCAGTCCCAGTGCTTTCATGCAACCACCTTGGTGGAAAGCCTTCATGGTTTCCTTAGAAACGTCTTCCTTCCTGGATGTTGACCCATGGTGGTTGAGGCAGCTAAAACCCTGGAGAGGTCCTGTTCAAACAGGAAAGAGCAGACAGTTTAATGGCCAGTTTTGCAGCTCTGCTCCTCCACAGTTTACAGTAGTTGGGAGCCATAAAAGAAAAATATCACAACGAAGGTTTCTTTATTTTAGGGTCAGCTCTGTGTGGGTGTTTTTTGACAAAAGCTGAATCTGCAGCTCACAGGCTGCTGGTGGGCAATGGTGGGATGGAGATGGTTCAGTTGCAAAGTGCTGGTGCTCAGGAGATGGCTCCTCATGTGTAAATAGGCTTTTTCCTTCGGAAAAAATACATCCTGTGTCCTTCTAGGTGCATTCATAACTCACTGGCACAAGGGGCAGCCTGACAAGCCATAAATAACGTCACCTTTCAAGTGTTGTGCAGAGAGTGCTCTGCAATGTCTGAGCAGGGACAAGAAGCCAGAGCCCAGCAGTCCTTGAGAGAGGTGGGAAAAACACTTGTCCGGCTGTGGGGTTATTAAGCCAGGCTTATGTCCAGCTCTGCTCGTGGCCAGGCAGTCATTGCCAGGGACAGTGACCCACCTCACGTGTTGGCCACTGGCATTACCTGGGTGCTCCTCAGGTGAAGGGACCTGGTGAGACCCTTCTAACCTGCACCTCCCATCACCAAGGGCAAGAGCACGGGTAGGTCATGCAGGTGTTTTAGATTTGCTGCTTCCTCTCACTTTTATTTACTTCCAGGGGAACTCATGAAACCTTTTAACTACGCTAAAACCTACACAATTGTTTGTTTAGGTTTCATTGAGTTTTGGGGTTTGGTTTTTTTTTTGTTTTGTGCTACCTAAATAGTGATTCTCCAAGAAAGCTGGAGAGAAAGTGTTTACAAGGACAGGTTTAGATTAGGGATTAGAAAGAAATTGTTCCCTGTGAGGGTGGTGAGGCCCTGGCATGGGTTCCCAGAGAAGCTGTGGCTGCCCCATCCCTAGAAGTGCCCAAGGCCAGGTTGGACAGGGCTTGGAGACACCTGGGATGGTGGGAAGTGTCCCTGCCCATGGCAGGGGGTGGAATGAGATGATTTTTAAGGTCCCTTCAAGCCAACCATTTTCTGATTCTATGATGACATCTTCCAAGTGCTGCTTGCTCTCCAGGCTTTGCTACCTTTACATAAAGAATGGAAAAACCAGTGACAGTTCCATTACTGGCTCTAAGCTATGAGACTCTCCAATCTTGTTCCAAATCTTGCTCCATTTAGCAGCCACAGGCTTGGGAAATCCATGGTGCAGAACAGAGCAAAATATCCCCAGGCTATTCACAGTCCAAGGTGCCCAGGAGCTCTGTGGTGAGCATGGCACTCATCCTGTCCCCGTGCAAAGGAGCAGAAATAAATAGCTGTTAACTGCAGTGCAGTGCTGTGCCAGTGCTGGTGCACCAGGTCAGAGAGGAAAAACCTGGAGAACTGTAATTAACAACAACAAAAATAAATTACGCAAGAGCACTTCTCTTAAAGTTTTTAATAGCAAACGTTAGAGAGAGCAGGTTTTTCAAGCCAAACAGGAAGGAAAACAAATAAACAACTGCACTCAGTGCTTTTAGAAGTCAGGTTATCAACCACGGACCCACAGACAGGAACTGATGAAGCAGAAATCTTCAGGGAAACAGATGAAGGTCTCAAAGAACACAAACACATAAAACCCTGAGATGTGTGTTTATAAATAAGCCCGGGGAAGAGCTGGACACACAATTCCCAGGCTGAGGGTTATGGGTTGGAAGAAGAGTCTGAAGATTTGGCCTACACAGGTAAAATCTGTAAATGGCTGGAGAGGTATTTTGGGCATGTTCAAATTTGGAGAAGTCAGACAACACAGTGAAAGCCACTGCTGCTGGTGCGGGTGTGACACCAGAAGGGAAAGGCAAAGAAAAGCTGAAGGAAAACTAGAAGAAGCCCCATCCTCTCCAAAGGACAGTGACAGCTGTGGAAAAAGCTCTGCACAGGATTGCACACACTCCTCAGGGCTGAAACCCTGCCATGGAGTCACATCAGCAAACACAAGGCTCTTGGGGGGTCCCAGTCTCCCTTTAGGGTGACCTGCTTGGGCTGAGCTGCTCTTGCTGCAAGCCCCTCTCAGCCTCCAGGCAGTTTATACTGTCAGTGGCACAGGAGTGGAGAGGGTTAATACCTACAGGAAAAGGTTCAGTGGCCTCTTGGTGATGTGTAAATTAGCAAGTGGACAGTTGCCCCAGAGAGAAATGGCAAACAAATATTTATTGGTTGTTTCAAAGAACCACAGCCATAAAACTTTGCCATTTGACTGCAGATGTGTTTGTGTTTTTACTGAAACCAGTGCTAAAGGTGATGGCTTTATTTCTAACCGAGGTAACCTCTGTAACCCTGTGATTTACTGCCTTCAGGTAACAGAAAAAGCCACCTAGCATGTGCTTCAACGTACATGGCTCTTGCAGTGTGACAGGGAGGTGCCAAGAATGAATTTGAATACCATTTTTCTCTTATGATTGTGGGTAAACACCTGATGGGGCAGCCTGAAGGAGGTTGAGCCAGGCTCTGCTCAGGCTCAGTGGCAAAGCCAGAGACAATACAGAAAATTCCATTCAAATGTAAAAAATAAAAGCTTTTTATGGAGCGAGAGTGGTTGAACACTGGACCAGGTTGCAACTTCCTAGAAGTTTCTGGGGAACCCTTCTCTATGTATTTTCCAGGCTATCTCATGGACTATTTAAACTCAAAAAATCTATTTCGACACAGACTTACATAGCAGGATATTTAGAAATATTTATCTTCAGCAGAAACCCCATGTAAAGCGAAGCACTGTCTAAGAGGAGTGGAGTTGTCAGAATCTAATGATACATAAAAATTATTGTATAGGTGCCTTAAATATATATATGTGGAGATATATATAAATCTGGATATATAAATATATAAAAAATAAATATATTATATTATATTTATATTTATATTTATATTTATATTTATATTTATATTTATATTTATATTTATATTTATACTTATACTTATACTTATATTTATTTATATATGGAGATATAGATGGAGATATAGATATAGATAGATATAGATAAAACAGATACTTTCCTAAGTCTCTGTTTTAAATTACTGTAATTTCCTAAATTACAGTAACTTCTAATAGGGTTCATGCTTAATAATGAGCAGTTTGGCATTCAATTCAATTCATTTCTATTCAGTTCAATTCAATTCAATCCAATTCAAATGAATGTTATTTTTTTCCTTGCATTTTTAAGATGTCATCAAAAGGCACTGGCCTTTGGTCAAGGTTGATTTATTTATTTCAATTAATTTATTTTAAAGATAATCTCAGTTTCTAACCCCACATATAGGTTTCTAGGTTGGAGCTTGGACAGGGAGGCACCATGAAGGAAATGATGAAGGCACCTGGGTGTGTGTGAAATCTCTGAGTTTGCCTCAGTGCTTCATCATCAATAAGTGCTTGAACGGATGAATGGCCTGAGCAAATGCTCAGTGTCAGAGTGCGCATAAATTTGAGCTGAGCTGCAAAAGTTATGGAGAGGCCAGAAATCCATTCCTGTCACCGTGTGCCATTTGCTCATTAGCCCCCAGAGACCACCATAACCACCCCTGATCTGGGGGCTGTGGTTTAATTTGGATTTATAGAACACCATGGCACGCACACTTTGATGCAGCCTTTGAAACAACTCGTGTTTCAGTGACCCCAGCATCCTGAGTCAGCTTGGTTAAGGAAATATGCACTGAGAGGTCATGGAAGAGGCCAGGCCCTCTGTAGCTCTGTGGAGACTCCTCAGTGCCTGTGAGAAGCCATCCCGGGGCTCTGCCTTCCTATCGCTCCTCTCCCACCTCATGGACAGCACAGTCACCCTGCCAACGGGTACCACTCTTCAAAACACATGGTTCTGAATGTTTGGCTTGAGGACTGCAGCAAAAATCAGGGAGAATATCCTGATCGTCTCCAAACACAAAAGGAAATCGGGTGAGAATTATTGTCTACAAGAATTGCCCTGTTTTGCAGAGAAGCTCGTTTTTTAGTTTTCTGCAGAGGGGAAAGATGTAGGAACTAATGTGTTAACAGCGGGGAAAATGCATTCTTTTCAGCATGTATGAGTGAATTGTGGCTGAAGTATTTCACTGCTCATTCTTGCTAATTCACCTTTGAGGGGTCTCTATGACAAACAAAAGCCATCCTCTAAGGAAGACCTCATTTCCCTAGGAAGAGAGGAATTAGCACAAATTAAGATTCTATTTGCCTAATTCACTTGGAATTCTAATTGAAATGCTTTTGCAATCTGAATTACACCACTTCTTCCCCACTTATTGTGCAAGCTAAGAAAGAAAAGCTGCTGGATGACTTTCTTAAGGGACACCTAAGCCTGGCTGAGCTGTTCCTGGGAAGCTTTGAGTGTTTGTCATCAGGCAGCTGGTCCCAGCCTCCTGGGGCCATCTATCCACTCTTCCTCCTCAGGACATGAGAATATTAACTTGGAGAAACCCTCCATGCCCCACCAAAAGCCAAATCACTCAGGTGCCTTCCAGGAAGATTTCACAAAATGAGAGGCAAAAGGAGGGCAGGAAGAAAAATAACTCCAGGATGAATTTAGATGAGCTGTTCTTAATGATGAAAATTCCTTTATTAACCCCACTCCAGCTTTGCTGCTGCTGTGGCAGGAAGGGGAATATTATAAAGATAGTGAAAGGTGTTCCTTTGCAGTGGGATTTGGAAGTGGATGATCTTTAAGATCCCTTCCAACCCAAACATTTTTATCTTTCTATTAGGGAAATAAATCAAAAGTATTTCTATTTCTATTTCTATTTCTATTCTATTCTATTTCTATTTCTATTCTATTCTATTTCTATTTCTATATTTCTATCTATAGTCATAGTTATATTTATAGTTATCATTGTAGTTATAGCTATAGTTAGTTATAGTTATATTAATAGTTAGAAAAATTTATTTTTATTTAATTTTAATTTTTATTTTTATTTTTATTTTTATTTTTATTTTTATTTTTATTTTTATTTTTATTTTTATTTTTATTTTTATTTTTATTTTTTATTTTCCATTTTCATTTTCATTTTTAATTTTATTTTTAATTTTTAATTTATTAATATTATATTTATATTTACCGTTTGTGCTGAAAGCTGTGACACATCAGAAAAATCCCCATGGACTCTGCAATTTATGCTGCTTTTATATCAAATAACTGTCCTGTTAGCCACAGAGCACTCTGCTTTCCAGGATTGCCAAATCCAGAGCTGAGTGATTCGGCCTGAAAGTCAGATCAGTTTTACAGGGTCTCTAATCCCCACAGATTACTCTGCCCCATGAAGACTACTGCTCCACTGGTGCAGGAGGTGGATTTAATAGCACCACCAAAATCCCTTCTCATCTGTTATCTTTGCCTGGAGAATCAGACTTTTGACATAAACCTGGAAGGTAGTTCAAAGCCTTGCTGCATAAACACACATCCATTTTTTGTACTTTAGGAATAGGTAATGTAAGAGTTGAAAGGTGAAGGTTATGGCAGTTCGTGTTTATTTCACCAAGAGCCAAGAGATGGGAAACATCTGGCACTTACACACCAAGCAAGTCTTAAAAACAAAGAGATCTAGACTTTAGTCCGGCTGAGCAAGCACTGGGATAAAAGCTAATGACAGGCTGCTTATTTAAAGGGATCATAATACAGAGCAGCCATGTAGGGAACCAGGGAGGATTCAGGAGGGGCAAAATGAGGGGAAAATTCAGCTTTGTGTTTCCAAGCTAAGGGTCAAAGCCTGACTTGAGTTACCCTGCAGTGTCAGCCCTGGCCTGCAGGCTCGTACAGCTCGTAGCACCCTCCAGGTTTCACTTGGTCCTCATTTCCAGCATGAGCAAATACCCAAAGCAGTGCTCAGAAGTGCTGCTGCTGTGTTTCAAGTGTGACAATGTAGAAGCCCTCAGGAGCAATGGTTTTTGTGAAGGTGAGAGGAGGGCTGAGCACAGAAGTGACTCGCAGTGAGGTGAGTTGGGTTAGCATGAAATGTTCATCAGCAATTCCTGGGAAGGATGGACATGCTCAAGCACATTGCTGCAGCTTCCCTGGAGCAGATCTTCACCTGCTTTGCACCTTCCTGCTGAGGTTTGTCCTGGAAAAGGTGCTTTGCAGAGTGGGGCTGTGTCCTTCTGAAAAATCCCAGGCTAAACTTGTTCATTTATTGTGACAGCTCCTCTTCAGAACACATCACCTGCCCTTTCCTATTTTCATTGCTCAGTCCCCAGAATAAATTGGTCCCTTCAGCAGGATCCATTGTGCAAGCAGAGATTTATGCAGAAAATGAAGAGTGAAGATTCTTTTGCCCCTTTTTCCAGTTGTTATGGCACAGGCCAAGCTCCCACACCAGCTCGGCCAGCGTGGATGGTGACATGGTGACATCCTGACTTTACCTAATATCCTCTGCCCATCCAAACTGTTATGTGAGAGCTTCATCTCTCATCACAAAAACAAACCAAACCCAAACCAAAAAACAACTCCCAAAAAACAAAGAAAAAAACCCTCAAAATAACAAAAAAAAACCCAATGCCCTCCCCCCCAAAAAAAAACAAAACCAAAAACAAAAAACCCAACTAAACAAACAAAAAAAACCCCAAAAAAATAAAACCAAAAAACCCCAAACAAAATCATGCAAAAGGGGAAAATAGGATTATTTGTACTCCCTTAACTGCTGTTCGATGACCTTGGAGCTAAGGAGAGCTCCACTTTTTGCTTTTGGCAAGGTAAGTTTCCAATCCCAACCCCTCAAGCACACCAAGAATTAATGTTTAGCCTATCTCCAGAGTAATGGGGAAATGTGGACTCCTCCTTCTACAATTGTAAAGCTCACTATTGAAACCAGCATTGTCTGCATTGCAGCAAACATGCGTGAGAGTCCTCTGTAAATTGGTTTTTCAAGAGAAAAGGCCTGTCACAGGCATACAAGTGGCTATCATAAAAACCTCTTGCTCCCAATAAGATGTGATAAGGAAACAATGGTTACTGCCCTGGAAAGAGATTTCCAGGGGCAGCTACGTGACAGGAGCTCAAGTGCTAATTCTTCAAGGCTGTGGTTTGCAGCCATCTGTAAGATTTGTGGTTATCACACCACCAGTGCCATGTGCCAGATGAGCAACACACTGCTAGAGCATAAAAAAAACCTCCAATCAATGGCTCACATTTGTCAAAACAACAACAACCAGAAAAAACCCCTTTATAACAGCAGGTTTTTGGTGTATGAGTATTTTTTAACTTCGTGTTGGACCAGCAATCTCCTGCCTTTCCCCAGCAGGAGTGCAGCTAGCACAGGAGGATAAAGCTGGTATAAATTCCATATCATGTCCCTTGGCTAATTTGACAAAACACAATCATGTGTCCATGCCTGATCCACATTAGATTTATAGTCCTGGGTGAGCTGGCAGTGCACAGATCTGGTATTAATAATCCTGGAACCACAGCCTAAATCTATTAGCTGGAAGCAGTTGTATGATTCTTAATCCTATTTTGTGTCAGAGCAGATGACTGCAACCAAGATGGAGCAGAAATTGGATGGGTTTGCATGGCTAAACTTGCCCCGAGCTGAGCTTTCAGACAGTTCAAACCAATCTTAAAACTGATGTTTTGGGGGTACTTTATGGGAACTGAACCTGGAAATCCAAGAGCCCAAATCGTGAAGCTTTGTCCTGTAAGAAACAAACTTATTTTATTTGAAAGACGTTTAAATCCCAAGCAAGAAATGCCATCTATGCTTGAGAACCCACTGCTGGAGCAGGATGAAAGCTTAACAGTTAACATCATTTGGAAGCACAGTAAAGATTTGGAACAGTATTCCTTGAAAACTTAATGAGACTCGTACGGCAAGACTCCACCATAAAAACACAGCTCCCTTGCTTAGAATAGTTTTCCCATTCTAAATAACTGAAAATCACAATCATACTGTTTCCTCAGCAATTAGATATTTTTTATATACTACGTTTCTTTAATAATACTAAAACTTTTTTTTTTATTTAAAAAAGCTGTCCCCTGACAAGCACATTATTAAATTACAGTTTATAGCTCTTGCAGTGGGGTAAATTATAGTTGCTTTATTAAAGTATTTTAAAGATTGGAGTCTTACCAACATCTTACTCCTATAGTTGGCCAAACCCACGTATGCTGTGAGGTGCAAGTTGCCTCTCACAGAGCCCTTCTGCACGCCAGGAGGGAATTTAGGTTTGATTTTCCAAATAATGGGACACCACAGGAAGCAAGTCTCATCAGCCTCCAAACCTCTGGTGTTTAACCCCCATTATCTGTGTTGAGCTGTTGCATTTTCTCTCTCACAAGCACAAGAGAGTGGTTAGATCCAAGGAGCAGCAGGCTGGGGCCTGTTGGTGCCCTTATTATTTTATGAGTTTATTCTTTTTGCATTGGTTTGTTCGCTTCTTCACAGAGGACTCTGTTTCTCCACTGGTGCCCCTCAAATGGAAGAGCTCCACAAGTTTACCCACCTGAAAAGCAGAAATAAAAGGTTGGCAACATCCAGGCTGCATAAATACTCCATGAAAATGCATATTTGTGCCACTAGTCCAAAGGATCCAGGATCCACTTTTCCTGTGGGTTTCCCTCCCTGGAATTACACATCAACAGCATCACTGGAAATTCATAATCCAAGTATTACACGGATCTCCTGAGCCTTGTTTGGAGGCAGCAGAGCTTTCCCTTCCACTGTGTCAGTAACTGATCACTGTGTGTTTGTGTCACTGTGTTTTCTGCTGGCACTGTGGGAGCAGAGCTGCCACAGCCAAGCTCCAAGGGCTGATCCTTGGGGAAGGCTCCCTTGTCCCCCTCTCCCAGCAGCTCCTGCATTTGGCACTGCAACAGGAAATTAAGGGCTGTAGGAAAGCAACCTTTGGCCTTTAATTCGCTTTTTAATAAAATCATTAAAAGAAACCTACTCGCTGCCAGACATTGTGGGAAATTGCTTTAATGATACTTTGGAGCAGAACGCGTTCTCTCAGCTGCGCGCGTGGCTTCCTCCGTAGCTTTGTGTGTTTGCAGCATGAAAATGGTTTCAATTACAAAGCCAGGCTAGAAAATTTTATATGAACCAGGCCGTGATAACAACCAGAGGCCAGGCTCTGTCCATTGCACATCTTACACACAGACAACAATTAGGAAGTTCTGCCAGAAAAGATCAACACGTTTGAGCCAAAGACAAAAACCAACAAAAGGACAAAGAAAGCAGAGGGATTCTGTGTGTTGTTCCAGTCTCTCCTGGGAACAAAATAGGTGCCATTACCTGCAAAAGTGAATTTAGATTTGGTGAATGGGCACACAGCAAAGCAGACCTGCAGTTTGTGAGAGCACAAACCCATCTAAAAGTATCAGGGTGTAGCTCCTAATCATTCTGTTCTCTCATTAATTTTAGAGTTTGCAATTCCATTTTTCAGAGGTTCTTGTGAAGAAATTTTATGGCCTTATTCTCCTAGAGAAGGGACAAACCTTGCTTTATCATTCTAAATTCAAAATTTACTACTTGGGCAAGTAAAAATCTAGTTAGGAAATTTTATTAATTGAGCAAAGCCTATGGATAGGTAATGGTTACTGAGGACACCTTAAAAATTACAGGAGAGACCTGAGCTAAAACAAATCCATTGTTTAGTTACAGCAGTGAAATTTTAAGAGACTGAATAACTTCTGTCTAGTACAAAATTTGCCCTCATGTACTTTGATTCTTTCTGTCTTTCCCATTGTATAAAAAATCTTAATCAACAAACCTGGTAGTCAGTTTTCTACAATCAATAAATTCTACATCCAAGCCACAGTAGCTTTTATGTCTGTACGTTGTAAAAGTAAATTTACATCATATGTCAAACATTAGACACAAAGAGAAAAACAAGGCTGATTTCTAGTCCTAAAAGATATATGTATATCCATAAAATCAGCAAGCTGTGTCCTGAATACAGCTGGATGATCATACTCTGACCAAATGGCTTTTTGTCTAAGCCTGGAGATCTGTCAGGCTCAACTGTTTTCCAGAACTGCATCTGTTTCAGGGAGCTCTGGGGAAGTGCAGGACAAGCCCCTGCATTACTACCAGTCCTATGGGAACCAAATTTTCCTGCTGCCTGGGCTGTGGAGCAGCCTGGGTCCTGCCAGGTTCTCTCAGAGGCCCCAGGATGGCAAGAACTGGGCCCAAATTGGAGCTGTGCTTCCACAGCAGAGAGACAGGCAGCCTGGTGGAGTTTGGTCACCAGAAGGAAATTAAAAAGGAGGAAAAGACCCAGCTGTGTTAATTAATCACAGGGTGACTCCAGAGCACCAGCTTGTGTTGGGGAGAGCAGATCTGATCCTGGGAAAGGGGGCTGAGCAGACATGAGGAGCAGGGAAGCCTTTGCAAGAGGCGTCGATAAGAGCCCAGCATTGCTGGGCACCTCCCAGGGAAGGGAAATCCCAGCCAGAAAAAGTGCAGGGAAAGGACAACCAGAAACACCAGGGAATATGTGACCTTCTTACAAAATGAAACTCAAAACCTGTGCTACCTCTAGCCTACTAAATGACCCCTAGGATGAACACAATACTTGTCTATAAATACATTGGAGGAGAGCGGGCGGAAAGGAGGAAAACACTGCTTTAATTTAAAGACCAAATGTGGCACAAGAAGGATGGAATATGATCTCTGCCCATAATTACATAAACATTCAGGGAGTTCCAGTGACTAAAAAGTGATTAGCCAGGTTTAACAGTCATGGTTTTACCCCAGTGTGTTGGAGGGAGCAAAATCTTCTTGCAATGATTGTGATTATTTCCTTTTTTTCTCCCCTAAGAATTAAGATCTATTTCTACTCATCATTCTAACTCCAGAAGCTCACACCTTGGTAGCTGGGGGTCACAGCAGAAAGAGAAGAGGTGGAACCAGCAAAGATTTGTTCATGGGCTCTTTGTCAGTAGGGAACATCCTCTGTGAAAAAACTCTGCTGCTGGAGAACACGACATGAGTATTTCCAGAACATTTTCCACTGTTTTCCAACAGTGACACAACATTACTTTATTTGGGTGAGCTCCTTACTTTGGCTGGTTGTGTCCCTGTTTTTGGCTGGAAATCTCCATGGATGAGTAGGAAAGGAATGCTACCTACTCCCACAAGCAGTGTTTTGAGCTGCAGTCTCTAACAAACTATACCTTTCTCATGGAAGGAATTTATTAGAAAATCCCTACTGAAAATTAATATGTTTCTGAAATGAGCTCTTTATCTAATAGCTCACCAACTTCCTGGGAAGTGATGAGGTGGAGGCAGCTGGATTTCTGGGTGGATCTGGTTAATATAAACTGCCACCTTGTGAATGCTAAAGAGTATTTTTGCCTTCACTAGGCGTGGTCTGGTTTACACTTTGGAGGAGAACAGATCTTCAGATACTCCTAATGTCGTACCATTAGGAGTTACAACACAAATATGAAATGAAATCACTGCATGACTTTCTTCCAGCCACACTGCACAGAGGTTATTTTAGCACAGTGGCTCCTTCCAGAGTCCCCAGGCCAGAGCAAGCTGAATTCAGGCATTCACAGCTCCTGCTCATCATCCCAGGTGACTTTTTCATCCCAGACAAGAAGAAGCCACCCTGCTTAACCTGTGCTGCCTGTTGGTAACACAGAAATGACACTGCTTCCTTACAGAAGGATGCACAAAGTGTCCAGATCCTGTGGGGATGAGCTCACAGCCGTGCCCAGAGGAGTTTGGGGATGCCAGGCTGCAGCAGCAGCTCCTTTCAGACAGCTCATGGCATCACAGACCTGCTCCCAAGTCTGTGGGCACTGCAGGACTCCCCCACTGGCTTTTATCAGCTTTGGCTCACATCCTTGGCATCTGGTTCATGCCTCTTTATTTATAAGGTCATGCATATCAGGAGCAGCCTCCCAGGGAAAACAGGCCAGCTCATCTCCTTGCTCAAAGAAGCAATTTAGCTGTGATTGTAATCTGTGATTTCATTGCTAGCCCCTCTTGGGCTCTCCAGGGAGGGAATTTTATTTCTTTGGCACAGCCTAAGCATTGTGCTGAGCAAATCTCTCTTTCTATTTATCTCATGCATACCTATATAATAAGCATGGATGTGATGAATAATAAGTACATAGGTGCTACGGGTCTCCTTTGTATTTCTTTGGCATTATTAATAGCCTATAAAAGTGGGAATAACTCTCATTTGTGCCAGCTCTAAGCTGTCTTCATACAGTCCAAGCATTGTAAGGGAGTTTTATTTTAAACAGAGCATTTCTGAATAATTAATCACCCCAATATAAGACACACATAACAATTCCAAATAACCTCTGCATGTGTTCTTAGTTGAAAGGGGCAAATGAAAGATGGGGGAAAAATATAGTCAAAACAAGGAGCTGAGATGCAGAATCCAGCCAGGAAAGCATGGATGAGGTTTTTTTCCCCCTCCTTACTCAAACAATTCAGAACATATTTTCCCTATAAAGTAAATGGCTAGAATGTCCAAGTGTAGCTCTGACAGTATCTCTGCTGCATGTGCAGCTGTGGGGTGGAAGGATGGGGTGCTGGACAGCATCATCTGCTCCAAACCACTGAGCAAGGTCCCAGAAAAGTGAGGGCCAAGCTCTGAGCACTGCAAACGTAGATGTACAACCTGTCAGGCTGCCCAGAGCCATCTGTGCGCACGAGCTGGTTCAGCCAGCCACTTGTTTCACTTTTCAAAACTCAAACAATCGCAAACACAGGCACTTCTTAGCTTCAGCAGGACTCACCAGGTGGGATGGTCAAGGAACTGGTGGGAGGCAGGAAGTTTGGTGGCTGCTCTTTCTCTCAGTGGATGTTTCTCTGCACTCCTGGATGTTTTTTCAGTGCCAGAGTGAGTTGGTGTGTGGCACATCCTGCCAGAGGAGGATAAAGCCCATGAGGACACCATCCTGCAGAATAACTCACTGCTTTCTACTCACTGTGCAGCTCATGCTGCTGTCCCTCAAAGCCAACCTTGCCCTGCCTCAATCTTCATGATCATGTAGAAGCAGCATTGTGGAATGGGCTCTGTGTGGCAGTGAAGACATGAACTGACCCTGAGTCTTTAAACATATCAGGAGCCCATAGGATGTGTTATTTTTGCTGGATTCATCTTAAGAATGAGAGCCAATTCCTGCTTTTTCCAGTTATCTCATCTGTTTTCCCTCGTGCCCTCTCAAATCCAGCCAATCTCATCTTTAGTAAATAAATGTTGAAAGGGCTTTGTTTTGCAGCCATGTAACATAAAATTATGTGTAATGTGTGAAGTTAAAAACAAACAAACAAAAATTTGAGTGGTTTGGGTGAACAACACGTTTCTCCTCTGACTCGTTCAGAAAGGCTTTGTCAGAGCACTCCCAGCACCAGCATCTGCAACTGGCCTCAGCCCTTGAGATCCTGTTACCTAAAACCTGGATGCCTTCTGTGCCATGAGATGTGGAATGAAGGTTTGGAGGAAATGTCTCTCTCACTCTAGGCAGGTGATGGTGTCACAGGGAGCAGAAGATCACAGCGATTTTTTACAATAAATAATGTATTTTATTTAATTTATTACAATAAACAATGTAAAAAACATTACAAAAGATCATCTGTCCATGGCCAGAACAACCTTTTCCTTGGAACTCCAGTCTGGGCTCCCAACAAGCCATTGGTAGCATGATTTGGATTATCCTGTTCATTTCTGCTGTCACTAAGCTGCACAGAGACAGGAATAGCTCACCTATCGCTGAACCTGTCAGAGGAAACACACAAACATCCAAAGACATTGGAGTTTAGACGGCACTCCTTCAGATTTTAGTACCAGTTGTGGGGGTTTATATATATATATATATATTTTTTTTTTCCTTAATTGTTTGGGTTGGAAGGGACCTTAAACGTCATTTAGTTCCAACGCTCCTGCCATGGGCAGGGATGCCACCAACTAGCAAAGTTTGTTGATTTTCTGGTTTTTATTTTTAAATAAAGAACTATTTATGATGACTTTCATGGCAGAGGTAAATTGAGTGTCTGACTTTACAGCTTTCTTTTGGGATTTGGAAGGAATTTTTTTCCCTACTAGGATTCAGGAGTTTTACTCCAAATCAGCACCAAACCCCATCCAGCTCCCTCTGTCACGGGGATACCATGTCTGAACCAAGATTTGTGCATCCTCAGGGCCCTCTAGACCTTAACACCCTGGTCCCTGGTGCTTGGCAACTGGCAAGAAAAAGCTTGTTTAATGCCACGACAGCAGGGCAGCTTCTTAGCACACAGAAAATCACCCGAGGTCTGTGTGGCAAGGTTATAAATCAGCCCCACTTACACAAGTGGACAAGTTCAAGTTGAAGTTATCGAGTGTGACGGCTCAAGTGGCATCCTGTACGTCAGACCCAGGGCTGGGTGACCCCTCTTTTCCTTTTGCCAAAGAGACAAATGGTGAGAACGTGTCAGGCTTTATCTCTGATCCACATTTTTAGCTGGGGACATAGGAAATTTTAAGCTGAAAATAATGTCTTTCTCGGGGCGTGTTACAACCTTTTCCTGGCGAGGTCTTTATTTTTAAATGCGGGGCAGTAAACAGAACAACACCCAAATGATGACAAGATTGAGCTGCACGGATGATCCTCAGCATTTGTCATCAAAGAGACACCAAGCTGCTCATTCCCAGAGGGCTGCTCATGGATGGCTTTCCTTGCAGCAGGACAGCACAGCACGCCTTGACCTGTGCCACCACCCTGGCTGAGATAAGCCCCTGCCAGATCTTTCATCCCTGTCCCACTGCAGAAGGTCCCTGGGGATGCCCTGCTGGAATATCAAAGCACTGATGGCATGCCACACTCATCCTCCCACCGTGAGCCTCCCCAGCACCACGACTGTGACGTCTTATAGAAACCAGAATTTTCTGTGGCATCAGAATGGATCTGTGGCTGGGTTTCTAACCCAGCAATATCTGCTGGAGTGCTGTAATTAGGATGCAGCCTGGTGGAAGAGGGAAATCTTCAGTCTTCATGCTCCCCTTGGCCAAGAATTCTCCCTCACTTAAAAAAAACCACCCTAGAAATAATGAAAACTCCCAGTTCTTTATTTCAGAGCAGTCAGATTATGCAATGTTAGTACACACATCTCGAGCAGAGACACATTGCCCTTTCCCTTTGCATCAGATAAACAACAGCTTTCCTTTTTCCTTTCTTTCTGATGGAAATCACAACTGTGGACCCGGCTGTGTTACTGAGAGCCTGAGCTGCTAACAGCCTTCACAATCCTGCTCATTAGGAAGCAACCAAACAAACTTGACAGGACTGCCATGTACCCAGACACTTTTACTAAATTCTGTTTATGTTATTTTTAAAGTAGATTTGGCATTCACGAGGTTGCACCACTCGTTGAGAGGAAGGCAACAAAAGCTCTTGCTGTTGACAGGAAAGGGACAGGAGAGGTCCTTCGAGCATCCTTGACAGCTCTCTGCTGCTCTTGTGGCTCTAGAGCCAAAAGTACACTCAGGTCTCACATGCAGCCATGTAAGTTCTGCAGAAATCAACAAAAACATGCCCAGAATATTGGCTAGTCCCAGGAAAGTGACTGGGAAGGTCAATCCCATTGCCTCACTCCACAAAAAAAGGCTAGCAGCCTTGTGGTGGTGACTGCCATCACCCCAACTTGGACTCAATTAATTTGAGCACTTCTTCCTGCAGTGGGAATTTTACCAGTGGCTTTAGTGGTCCAGCCTTTATAGGGGGAGAAAAAAGACAGCCAGAAGCCTTACAGCCACCCAGCTTAAATCCTGTATCAATAGCAAACACAGGGGGTTCTGTTGGGTTTCCTATCTGCAACTGGACCTACCACAGTGGCTCGTGACAGCCGTGTGCCACATCTCATCTCTGGGTTATCCTCCACAAAGCCACTGGGATTTCATCCAGAGAAATTCTGCACAGTGTGGTGAGTGGCAGCAGTAGCATTCTGTAAAATGTTTCATTTCACACAATTAACTTCTCAGTGATTATGTGAGAGAATTCCCATTTGTCTACTGTGCAGTAAAGCTAATTCATTGCCCCTGACAATATTGCATTTTCAAGCTGGAACTCTCCCTTTTTTAAAGAAAAGCTTTCTGATCAACCAGGCCCGTGGTGAAGCAGCACTTATTGTTCCTTGGATAGGAGAAACTTTGTGCCATGTGCAGATAAAAACATGATGATTAACCCTAATTCCTCCACAGCTCACCAGTCCTGCAAACAGCGCTCCAATTCCAATAAGGAAGGAAAATATCAGTGCAGAATTTATTGGTCACCAGGCAGCACATTGTGGCTGGAATTTTCCAGCGAGCTCAGTGTCTTTAGCGGTGGCCAAACATTTGAAAGAAGCTCTTCATAGTCCAAAATAAATGTCTACATTTTCAGAAGACAGGCAGTGATTAGGCACTGTCTGGGAAGAGATTCCATTTTATTTTTTGATCACTTCCAAGTTTTATTTTTGCACATGGATTTTGTCCTTGGGTCTGGCTGATCTGGAAGAGGCCTGTGGTGCTCTGTGTCTCAGAAGGGTCAGCCAAGCATGGGCGCTGCTGTCAGCTGCATGCACTGCTCACTGGCACTGGAAATTTGGAAATTGCTGCCCCTGGAAGCAGCTTCAGAGGGGTCTGGCCATACCCTCCACCTCTGGGCCAGTCCAAGAGTGATGCAGAGTTGGTGTAACCTTAAATCAGGAAGAATCACCAGCTTTGCCTTCTTGAGCATAAGCGAAAATCCTGGCAGATGCTCTCCCCAGAAAAGCACACACAGATCAGATCATGTTGCCTACTGCAGTGCAAGAGAAATGAGGAATCAAAGACCCTGGAGACTTTTATTGTTCTTTTTAAGCCCTCTCCAGTAAACAGGGTGCCCATATTTTACAGGGCTACAACACAATAATCTGCCACCACCGCTTTAACGACCAAGCAGTTGCAGAGTTGATCTATAAACTGATGTTGCCATTTAATGTGGTTTCCAGTGAACTGTAAAATTTATAGCTGTAACTAACACCCCCCCTGCCCCTCTCTCTTTTATGTTCTCCTCAAAAAACAAGCTGCTCCACAGCTCCAAAAGGCAACATGCAGAAAAACAGTGTGCAACCTGAAGTGAGCTAATTAGGATCACATTCACATACCATGGATCTGCAGCCTTCTGGTCAATTAAGCAAAGATTAATGTCTGACACTGGGTGGATGACTACCACAAAAAGGCAGGCAAAGAAATATTCAGATACACTGCTGTTGCACAACCTGAGTAGTGGCAAAGCTGCTGTGCAGAGCAGAGACCCTCTGTGATGTTTCTTTCATCTTTTTCCTACTCTTTTCCATGCAAACTTCTCAGTCTCACAATTATTTCCATCCTATCACGGTGCTTCATGACATGGGTGTCCCTCTCCTAAACACTGCTGATATGAGCAGCTGTAAGGTGAATTCCACCTCTTCTCAGCTGTCTGGCCCTTCTCCCATCCTCTCTGTAGTGACTGATGGGATTTAAATGGGCTTCACATCAAGTCCACCACATAGGGAGAAGCTGATCCCAAACGAACGTAATGTTGGAAAATCTCCTTGGGCGCTCGCGAGCGCAGGGGCTGATTTAAGCTCACTGTTGTGAAGGCTTGGAATCAAAACTGAGGGCCTGATCCCAAAGCCCATTAGCCTTTGGAAAGGCTTCCTATGATGTCAGTGGATTTTGGAATACGCTTTTGATGCTTTCTGTAAGGGCTGATGGAAAAAAATCTTCAAGCTTAATTGGAGTGGCGGGGGGGGGAACTGGTGAGGAAAATGTTTTTAGATGAACACCTCTGTTGTGGGGGATGCATGTCCTTGCTTGAGCTCCACTGATGCTTTCTGCAGAAAACTCACACTTACTGCTGCTGGCTGTTTGTTTACAAGGTGTAATTTCTTCAGTGGGGGGGATGTATTAACTTCTTGGCCTCATGTAAGATCACATTTCATATTTTAATCTCCTCAGCGACTTCCTGATGGGAAGAAGGATCTTTTATCTGGATAGTGCATCAAAACTTTGGCTCTCACATCATAGGTAGATGAGAGAAGTCAGGTGTCCTGAACCTCATGGTTGCAAGAGTTTTTTAATCACAGATTTCCTTTAAGGTGGCTTTATCTGGAGCCAGAGCATGAGGGCTAAAGCTGCTTTATGATGGTTTTGTTAGCTCATGTCAGTGGAGCTCTGTTTCTTCATTTAAGGACAGAACAACACAAAAGCAGAGGGCCAGATTCTGATGTCATTTTTGCTAGGAAAACCAGGCATAAGCCAATGGGTAAGAAACCTGCTGCTGGGGAACCACAGCGTGGTGCCATGTAATTATGGTCAGGCCCATAAAAACTGGTGGAGGTGAGAATGGAAGAGCTGCTATCTTAGGGAAAAAGAAATTAGGAGCTCTAATAACAGGGGGAAAAAGGAAGGATAAGGAACAAAGATCCAAATCCCTGGTTAGGGGTGTTCAGAAGTGTTAGATTATTATTTTTTCCCCTTTAATTAGATGCCTGAACTCACCGGTTGGGCTGGTGGAATTTTCACTCAACACAGTGAAATTACACCAGGATATTCACAGAACCATAAAATATCCTGAGCTGGAAGGGACTCACAAGGAGGATCACCAACACACGGTTGTGCGAATGGACAGAGACACAAGGACCTGGTGGTTCCTCACAGGGATAAATGTAGAAACACTGAGAAACTTGCAAACAATTTTGCAGAGCTGTAGGGAACTGATGGAGCACTGCTACAGTGTGCAACAACAGCCCAAAAATCAGGAACAACAAAAGAAATAGCAACAGGAATTATCTCTGAGAATTTGCTCTGAACACTTTACAGCAGGGAGAGCTCAACTTTAGTTTTACAAAACACGCTGGCAGCTGTGCTATTTATATGTTCACCACCATGCTTTCATTAATTTTAACACGTGTTAATGGACACCCTGTATTATTTTGGGAGGCTAAACGTGAGATTTTTTTAATTTCCTTAAATATCAAATACGGGTCGAGTGAAATAAACCACGGATTGTATTTTTTCTTTTTTGAGGAAAAAAAAGTGTCAGTGAAACAGAATTCAGACAGAGCAATGTCTGATCATATTTACAGCATTTATAGGTTTGGAAATCTCCAAAGAAATCTGAGGAAACCTAAAGGCTGCCTGAGTACATTGAGTGAAATTCTTCTTGGTAATGAATAAATACTCCACAGGTCTTTACAAGAACACCTTTTTAACTACATGTAAATCTTTCCGACAATCTCCCATTTAAAGGCGATCCTTAAAACAGGTTCTTTTTATTTTAATAGCTTTTTTTTTTAAATGCCATTTGCAGATCCTGTAATTTCTCTCGGATTTCTTCCTTCGCTAAAAACACCAATGTTTCCAAACAGGCACACAAAGACTTTGGAAACAGAGTCCTTGTGTTGTTCAAAAGAAGTTCTCAAATAAGAACTACATGGACCTAAATCAAATTGCAGCTACAAGCAAATTTATTTCTCACCTCATCTTGCTCCTTAGGATTTAATGGAAAACTGGTATAAAGCGTGGCAACAGAAAAAAAATACCTGCCACAAAAAATAAATCTGTCAGACTTGGGAAAATCCATTCATCAAAGGAGGGAAAAATACAATGAAATCACGAGAAGTTTATGGAATAAATCTGTAACTGATTTGGTTATAATATTTAATCTCCTTCTGCTACCTTGTAATGTGAGGTTGTGTTCACCCTGCATAGCTTCAACATGACAATGAGTTTTTAGTACCAAATTTATAACTTTATCTGGATATTGCCAGCATGGTAGGACAAAGCCAGTGTTTTTTGAGTGTTTCTGATTCTGGCCAGAGGGACAGATGCTCGGAGAGGTGAACCAGACAGATTTTGACTTCTACACATGACTTTGTAGAAGCGCCATTGATTTACACCACTGAGGAGCCTGGCTCTAATCTGCACTGGAAGGGGCACCTTCAAAGCAAAACCTGCCCCTGGCTTCAGTTAAACAAAACCCTGTCCTGTCCTGAGAGCCAGGCTCTGGGATCACAGGTTTGCAGCAAACAAGACAAAGCTCCAGGAGAAACGCCCTTTAGCACAACAAACCCCTTTCCCTCACACCCCACGACATCGATGCCGAGCTCGCTGACACCCCAGGCTTCAAAGGGAGCTGTGAAGGAGCTGACCTTGCACAGAGGGTTCTTTATTGGCCCAAAAACGGTGCCCTCCTGCAGCCCAGCAGCCAGCTGGGTCAAACAGCTCCTGTTGGAGCCCAGAAACTGCGGGAAGCTGGAGATCCCATGAGAGGGGGCTGCTTTCTTGAGTGACAGCCTGATGAACTCAGGCATGGGGAATTGGCCCTTTGAAGAAGTAATTATGCTGCTAGTCAAGAAAAAAACAGCTCTGGGTTGTGCTGTGCGTGTTTACACAATGCCAAAGGGACAGGCAGGCGCTCCTTGGGATGGGTGCCACAAGAGAGACGACGCATTTCAAAGAGTTATTTATTCACCGGAGATCCTGAGAGGATGTTTGTTGGATCATGCAGGAGAGTGGGAGCTCCTGAAATCCAGGATGCCGAAAGTTCAAGAGGAGCAGGCAGCAGATTTATCTCTCTGAGCTGCTGGGAGCTTGTCAAGTGCCATAATTACCATTTGTTCTCATCCCACCCGTGACTCCTCCGTGGCAGTGACCTTTGGAACAGCGATTATTTATGTCACGGAAACAACATGTGCTGGCAGAGTCATCCTTCCCCAACTTCTTAATTCACCAGCTTCTCAATGAGTTTTGCAAAAGCAAAGGGAATGGGAAGGAAAATGATCAAGCGTTGAGCAAGCCAAGGGGTTTGTCTGGGTTCTGCTTGATGAGGGAGAATGAGGGTCTCTGTGTAGAGTCTGCACAGTAGTACCCACTGTGGTGCTGGGGAACCTAGCCTGGCCTTGTCCCCTGGGATGCTGATGGCTCCCACTGCTCCTCAGGACATCATTCAGCACAAAACCAGTAAAAAAGTGCATATGTGGCAATTTTTAGAGCAAAGCATCCACCTTCTGCTTTCCTGTGCTTGGCCTGAGGTGGATGTCTCCCACTGGCCAGCCCTTTGCCTGCAGTTCCATCCTCCATCCTCCATCCCCCTTGTTTTGTCTGCTCCCTGATAAAGCCCTGCATTAGTGCACTGCATTGTTTTAATTCCAGCCACCAGCCAGATAAGGCTATCAGCATATCACAACTTTTGCTGGGGATAATCTGCTGGGGCTCTTGTGAGAGGAATGCTCTGCCATGCCAGGGGAACAGGGCTGGGTGTACCCAAGGGATGCTCATCCACCACGGCCTTGCTGCACAACCTGAAGCAAATCTCTGGTTTTCCATTTGACACCATCTGCCTGCATGTTTCTGAGAGTAAAACTGACTTTTAATCCAGATTGACAGACACTAAGCATGGGCTGGACTGTGACTGAATCTCTACTGGCTACTGTAATCTAAATCACATTGGAATGGACAATATGTTGTCTTATATCCAACTTGTAGGAAAATATTTGTGTGTGTAGATAAACTGACATTTTGTTTAGTACATGCACTCTAATTTCCAATAAAACCTCCAATAAAGAATTACAAAGTGAATTTATTGCTTTGCTTCAAAGCAAGGACATGGTGCCACTTTGAAAGGGTATTTGAAGTGTTAAATCCATTTCTATGATGCTTTAATACATTTTCTGTAAATTTCTTTTCATTTAAGTTATTTTAATATTATTGTGCCACTCTGTTAAAAGGCCATAAAATATTTTAAACAGCAATAAAAGTAAACACAAATGCTAGAAAGCCCATTCTTCTCTCTCCAGCCCACTGAGAGAGGAAGAGACAGAGGATTTAGGCATAACAAAATTCATGGCAGCTGTGTAAATAAAATAAAAGAGCACGCTGTTTTTCTGTTGATGATGATTCTTAACATCTTGCTATCAAGCAGGAGCCCAGGGCAAGCCATGGGAAGAAGGAGAGCTTGTGAGGGAGAGCAGGCTTTGCATCCTTCCTGCAAATGGGAACTGAAATAAAGGAACAACAGAGGAAGCTTTCCAAGGCAAAGCCCTCATCCAGCAGACTTCACCTGCTGCAGGCATGGACCAGCTGAAGGATGTTATTACAACCAGAGTTAATAAGGATGTGCTCCTTGCCAAGCCAGAGTAGGCTTTGGTAGGACTGACCCCCCTGGGACAGCCTCCCTCCTCCTGCCTTTTGGCTTTCATTTGCTCTCTGCAAAGTTCAGCTCTGTGTGAGGTACCTGCTTATGGTTCACTGAAGTTTTAGAAAAGAGGGTTTAAGGAAGATGTAACTCAATAAACTATATGGTCCTTCTCAGCCCACCCATGAATTCCACTTGGTGTGGGAAGAGGGAAGTCTGGTCTAGCTGCAAAACTGAAGATAATAAAGATGAAAATGGTCAAAGTCTTTCACAAGTCTGAATAATGACTGTTGATGTTAAGAATAGAGAGACAAAATCCCCTGCCAAAATGGGCTTATCTTGGGGAAATTGGATTCTCAATGTCCATGGTCTCTGCAGAAATTTACAACAGTTCTCAGAAAATAATAGATTTTCAGCCAACATCTCTCCTTCCTGTGAAATATTCCTGACGAAAGTGGCTCTTTTATTTCCCAGCCTGGGCCAATGCTGGGAGCCCAGCAGCTTCCCAGGCTGCCTCTGACAGCAAGTGGTGGCAGCTCCTGCCAGCTCCCTGGGTCACAGAATCATGGAATCACAGAACCTTTCAGGCTGGACAAGACCTCCAAGACCATCGAGTCCAACCTTTGGCTGATCTGCTGCTTGTCAGCCTCACCAGAGCACTGAGTGCCATGGCCAGGAGTTCCTTGAGCACCTCTGGGGGTGGGGACTCTACCACCAACCTGGGCAGCCCCTTCCACTGCCTGACCACCTTTTCAGTGCAGGAATTCTTCCTGATGTTCAACCTGAGCCTCCCCTGGTGCATTTCCTCTTGCTCTGTCCCTCGTCCCCTGGGAGCAGAACCTGATCCCCACCTGGCTCCACTCTCCTGACAGGGAATTTTGGAGAGTGAAAAGATCTCCCTGAGCCTCCTTTTCTCCAGGCTAAACAACCCCACAGGCACCAAGGAGCTGACAGAGCCATGGCCGGACCTCAATCCTCCTGCTTTTAAAAAAATAATAGATCTGCCTGGGTTATTCTATTTGGAGCATCTTAAAATCTAAATTTGTAGCTAATTCTCCAGGTACAACCTCAGGCCTTGTTTTACCTCTCAGGATGAGCACAAAGCCCCACAGTACAACTTATGTTTAGCATTCAGCAATAATTGCACAATAAAACCTCCCAATCTGCCACGTTGGAGTTTTTGGAGGCACCGAGAACATCACGGAGAGTCTGCAGAAGCCAGGGTGTGAAATCAGGGTAAAATAAATGTGAGAGATGTAAGGATTGGGAAAGCTTAGTGGGAAAAAACTGTGACAAATTATCAAGTTGGTCCAACAGGTAATGAGCACTTCCTTTGAGAGCCAGAGATCTCTTGGCTTATGTTGAAAAGGCTGGGGACACCTGAGAAGACACCATGCAGGGACTCTGCCACCGCGTTGCACCCCAGGCAGGGCACCAGGCTCCCCAGGCCCTGAGGAGCCTGCTGTGGGCTCCAACCACAGCACAGACCCACGTGCTCCATCAGCACAGCGCTCCACAATGTTTTTCTGGAAGTGACTTTGTTTGGTCTGAGACCTTCAAGCAGGATTTGGGGGTATTTATTTATTTTTCCCCGTGTTTTCTCATCCTAGACAACACACAGCTGCAAAGTGCTGATGACTCCCTTTGCTGAGTTCCTCCCGAGACCCTCCTTTCTGTGGTCTCCATTATAAAGATCTGGATTTTGCATTTCCGCTGTCCTGCTGACGAATGGAGCTCCTGGAGTCACTGCAGTGAGCCTGGGGTGGGAATCACAGCCAAACCCACCGGCACAGCTCGCTGGACACTGATTTATTTCCCTCCCTTGGTGACCTCCGTATGGCTGCGGGCCAGGCGCGAGCCCATGTCCTGCTGGAATCCTGCTGGAATCCTGCTGGAATGCTGCTGGAATCCTGCTGGAATCCTGCACATCGTTTCAGGCCCTTTACTCCTGGTTTACTGATGGTGCTCTCCCAGTCCCCAGTGGGGTTTCCAGGAGGGAGAGGCTTTGGTTGTGCTGGGATTTGGCCACAGCTCTGCGGAAGGACGGGAATACCGAAAATCCTGACGGCCTCCAGGTCCCTCACTCTGGTGTGTCTGCGTGTGGAAAATTATTCGTCATTTCCTTGCAGACACGGTTTTCAAAGGAGAGATAGATCACTCTGGCAACGGTGCAGCACCGTGATTTAGGGGTTTATTTATCTCCCAGCCCACTGCTTAAGAACACGAGTTTAGTCCTGTCCCTTCTTCATCTCCTTTTTTGTTAAGCAGCAGCATGGCTCTGGTCTAATAAGGCTTGTTCATGGAACAAGATCCACTGACCTGAATGAACCCTGGCTACCAAGGGAAACGAGGATTTGCAGTGCTCAGAGCTTCATCCAGAGGGATGCAGTCATTTGAAAACCAAGAGTGACTCCAAGAGCTGGAGGGATTTAGGGATGAGAAGTCATCAGAATGTTTCTCTAGTGAGACACAGTCACGGTGTTGGGGTGTAGAGGGGTTGGAGGGGAGCATTGCTGTCGGAGAAGCTTTTCTTGGGGTAAAGAAACAGTGAAAATTATTATCTTCTCTTATTAGGGGAATGAGTAGAGAAAAGGGATATGAACAGGGTATTTATAAGGTTTCAAATCAACCCTGGACCTCGTCAGCCATCCTGATAATGGGAATCCCTTGACATCCCTTATATCCAGCCAGCCCAGTGTTTTCAACCTCTAAACTGTGAGCACAAGTGCACTTAAACTTCCATACAATTTCAGGGTGTTCTGTGCTCTTCTCTCCTTTTGCTCTTATTTTACAAAAGAGGCAGAACACCTCATTTTCTGTGCTTTACAAGCATCAAAAGTACAAGGGGTCTGACAGAGTGAAGGCTTGAGGGCACTTGGCTTTGCTGGAGTTTGGCCCCAACATGTATATAGAACCCAAAGTTTGCTTTGAATAGATGTTGAAGTGCCTGTAAGTTCTGGCTGCAGAAAAACCACGGATGTAGTCAGACCTCTTGCAGGAGAAGTCAAATTACATCCTTGGAATGGGAACCAGACATTTTAGAGCTGAGACAGAAATTCATTAGAAATAAAGACAGAAGACCATGAAGTCCAGGACTGTGACTGGAAGAAGTTAAACAACCTCCCAAAGCTTTGACAGGCCAGCAACCTCCTCCACCAAAACATTATAGATGTCTCTTCACAAAATAAAAAAATTGTGCATTTGAGGGCCTGAGAGAGGTCTGCCTTCAGGAATCCCTTTGTCCATTTGCCCAAAAGTTTCAGTATCAGTTACAGCCTGTGAAACACTCAAAGCTTACTGGGATCTCTTGGCCAGCAGATTCCCTCTCTCTGCTTCCAAGGATTATTTTTTCCCCATTAGAATACAAATTTTGGACCATTTCCCTCTCATCATGCACAAACGTAACAGATGATCTCTCACTGAATTATTTTAGAAATGCATTTATGGAGTCTGTTGTCTGGGATATAGAAGCTCCATCTTTCCTACACTATATATTATCAGATACTATTAACATGGTCCAAGGAATGGAAGACTGACTTTGCAAAAGAGAAAAACCTTCCACCAGTCAACCCAGACACTGTGAAGCATCTGCACTGGGCTTTGTGTCTCTCTCAAGGGCACGTGGAGGACAGAAAGCTGCTGCTGACACCAGCGGAGGGAGCTGCTACCAGAGCTCAGGTGACAACAGCTCACACATTGTGGTGACAGAGACCCCATGTCTGCTTGGGATGTGTGGATCCCATGCACTGTTGTGATGCTGCCTGCTGGCCTGGTGACACCTTTGGAAAAGGGATGGCTTTCAGCAAAATGATGTGATGGAAGAGAAGGGCCATGGCTCCGTGTGTGCTCGCCCTCTGCTCTCTGGATGCTCTGTCCTGGCTCCTTGCTGGGAAGTGACCTGTGTCCCCCATTTCCCTGGGAAAGAAGGGATCCCTGGGACATCTCATGAGGTCCCTGGGCACAGACAAGCTTCAGACACGGGCTGGGGACCTCACCATGCTGCATCACTGCTGTCGCCCTGAGCCATCGGCTGTGCTGGAATCAGATACGGGAAAGTCATTACCAGGATTTATTTACAAAGAAAACAAAAAGAAATCACACCCCCAGTGCTGTACAATGGATAGCATGGAAAAAACACTGCCCTGAGCCAAGTGAATATTTGAGCTGATATTTAGTGTTCTCTTTGTTTTTAAAATTGTGCATGTTCAGGCGTCTGGCCCTGGCCACTGAACATCTTGGGCAATTCAGCCCCCAGCACTGCTCAGGACATTCTTTTGGGTTTACAAGAAATCTTTATTGAAGCAGTACACAATGATAAGCATTAATAGAAAGGGCATTCCTCTCCCATAGCTTTAAAGAGAAGCCATTAATTCCCTTTGCAGAAATGTGTGCAGTGTGAATTCCTGGAAGGGTGCGGCTGGAGGGAGAAAGGGCTGAGAGATGAAAACCTGGGGGAATGGTGTCAAAAATAAAATGTAGGCTGTACACTGGGCTATGCAGATTTAGAGAAATATTGTGCCTTGGGGGAAAAAAGAGCTGATCAGCCACTAATAATGATCACCCTGGCCTCAGCTAATGCTCCATGTGCTGCTGCCATGGTCAGTCTGCTCTCTTCCCCACTTCTTGTCCACTGTGGTGTCCCAGCTCTGTGGGTCTCACCTCTGTCTGTCGGCTCCTGCCCTCTCCTCTTGGGTGGGTTGAGGCTGACCATAACCATGCTGGGCAGAGAGCACGTGGAGAACAAGGAAATGCTGCCAAACTTGGCGTGGTGGAAATGGGAGCATTGTCCCTGCATCAGTTTGCTGGTTTTGCAAGCAGAACCATTTCTGCAGGTCATGCTGTGAGTGCTGGTCCTGCAGTGCTGATGTGCTGCCGTGCACAGGGTTAATCCCAGCTGTGGGTGTGCAGATGGGTGCTCCAGCACTCCTTGGCACCACCCTGTGACAGCCACTCCATGGGGCAGGAAGGGAAGAGAGGGGCTGGAGATGTGAGCAACAAGAAAGGCAATTAAGCACTGCCCCAGATAAGAGTAAAGTATTCCATCTGCCTTTGTTTTAATGGCATTGATCTAAAGCAGAGACACAGCCATTTCCAGTGCAGAAGTTTATGATCTGTGTTTGCTGGTGGGAATGGCTCTCTCAATGTCCTTGAGAGTGGGAGTGCTCCACGTTGGTGCAGTTTATCTTCTGGTGAGTTAAGGACTTCAAGGAGATTGCTTTAACGAGGGGTTAGCAAACTTCACAGTTGTCTGCGATATTTTATTGGAGGCTGGGGAGCCTCTGCTCAAACATCTGTTCAGGAGGATAAACAAACAGCCCTGCCACGTCAGTTATAGCTGAGCCACAGGTTTTGGGAAGGGGCTGATGGATGGGCTTCCATTACAGACCCAGCCTGGCTCCTGGGGTGTGTCTTACAAGGCAGCTGAGAGGATGAGGAGGGTGCAGAGCCTCCCTGAGATGGAGTCCTGTCCCTCTCCATTGCATTCATGCTTTAATATCACTTCCCAGAGGGGAGATGTGGCCTGTGGTGGTTGTTTTTCAGGATAAACATTCTGCATTGGGAGCAATGATTAATACAGCAGAGATCTGGGAAAATATACCTCCGTAAACAACAATGTTTTATAGCTGTGAAAGGAACTCTGTGTACCTGTGCCTGTATGTGAGTGTAGCCTCCTCACTGAAACAAATCAACAGGGAATTCCCTCACTTGGAGGAAAATATTCAGTAGACTTCATTTGGACAATAAATTTCACATAATCCATATTTCCCTAGGATGAAGAGACTGAATATGGACTGTGGTAGGAAATGAAATGCAAGAGGAATCAAAGCAGGAGGCAGTGAGATTTCTTATGTGGACAACTTAATGAAATACATTAGGAAACCTTAACTTTGCTATCAGTCACAGAAGAGAGAGTTTAAAACATAGATCCTGCCTGTCACAAATTTCCAATGCGATGTTGTTGTAAGAATGCTGGGCAAATATTTCTATATCTGTCTATCTCTCTCTATATATACATATATATCTGCACAGAAATACAGACATTTGACACTGAAAAAATGTGTGTCATACAAAAGAAACAGTGAAGCACGCAGGGTGCAAAGGCACTGGTGATGTTATCTCTTCTCCCAGTGCCAGCCCTGCCAGCAGCTGGGAACACGAGATCCGTGGGGGTTTGAGGTCAGCAGAAGGAGCCCATATGGGTAACCCAATAGCACAGTATGGGCAGGAGTGGTTTTCACTGTACAAGGGGCAATTTCATGGTCATCTCCCTTGGAGAGCTGGTGGGAGTTGGAGCTGAACTGCTATTTGTGTGTTTGAAAACCTCTCCTGTAATGTTTAGACAGAGTGGTGACAGGCTTTTATAAAAACACCCCAAAACAGGTACCTGTATTTCTCTTTGCGAGGGTGACTTTGCCCTACAGAAACCAGGCATGCGAAACCCTTTCTTATTGTAGTTATTCTCTCTTTCATTAGATTTCGTAACATGCAGGAATCTTATTTATTTACAGAATGAGAGAATATCCTGTGTTGGAAGGGACCCACAAGAATCATCAAGCCCAAGTCTGAAATGAATGGGCCATAGAGGGATCAAACACACAACCTTGTTGCTATTATCACCATGCTCTTAACCAACTTATTGTAGGTGCATTGTTTTGCAAATAAAACAAGGTTTTTCCTTTAAAAGGACTGTCTCTTTCAGACAAAAAAATGTTGGGTTTTTTCCCTAAGGAAAAACAAGGCTTGTGATGTGGCATCATTTCCTCTAGGAAATATTGTGGCTGATTCCTTCTTCTGGTTGCCTCTGGTGCCAGGGGTCTCCTGCAGCTCCCCCTTGCATGAATTTCCCCAGTGCTCAGAGACAGGAAGGTCTGTAAACCCAGAAAAGGAGGAGGAAGAGGAGGAGGAAAAGGCGATAATCATCCTTGCTGGGTGAATGTCAACCCCATGGTTTTAAATGACTGTCTCAAATATTTATAAAAATTCAACAATTGGCTTAATAACAGGAAGCTGGGAGCTGGCAAATTACCATTCTTACAATGAGAACAGGAGGTTGAGAGAAGGAGCTAAGTTCTGGCAGTGACAGCTAATTTCCACGTCTCATTAAAGCGATGTGGCTTAATCATTTGTGTTTAAGGCTGTTTTTCTTTGAAAGGATAATGGGGTAGATGGATTCTTTTATTAGACATTAATCTATTTTGTCTGAGTCATTTGTATTGATGGAGGAAGGTGGGTAAACACAGTACCAGACTTGTGTCCCTCTGATATGTCTGTTACTGGAAAAGACAAGGAACACGTCACTTCCATGGTGTCAGTCTGGGCTTAGCTCTGAATCAGCACAGGGACTGTCCCAGGAGCAGTTTCATGTCCCTGTTTTGGGATTTTTTAGGGGTTCTTTTCCCAGAAGAGGATCCGTATTTTGATGTGGGTGGGGCTGAAAAGGCACCAAAGGGATAAATATAGCTCATATTGTCAGGGTCCAGGCAGGTACCTGACCCACTGCACCTGGTCCATTCTCCAACCCCCATCCCACCTGTGCAACCTGTGCCAGGTCCTCACCACCAGTCCAATCTTTTCCTATATCTCAGGCAGTTTAGGGTCTAAACTGGTTATATCTCAGAGTATTTCAGGTCTACAGAGTCCTTCCTGCTTTCCTTGATTAAATCCCCACCTATAAGGGCAAAATAATTGGTCCTGTAGGAAGAAAATACATAATAAACCAGATTTCTTAGTGGCATTTCCCAACAGCAATCCTTGCCAGTGGAACTCTCTTTTTCCTACCTAGTGCCACCATCCCAAGCAGGGGACTGAGAGTTGTGGTGGGCAGCAAAAGCTCTGCACATCTCCCAGGGTGTTTTGCAAAGACAGCTCAAAGGTCTGTGCAGAGACACAACAGAGATAAAACAGACACAAGGGTCACTGCCAGTCCAGGCTACCAAAGGTGTGGGTCATAATGAGCCCTCAGAAACATTTGCACACACTTCTGGAGCACAGCCTTTGAGGGGACAAGGCTGTATTTTGACTGAATTCTGGCTGAATTTTGACTGAAGGCTTCATGGTGTGTTTCTCTGTTGTGGCCCCAGAATCAATGATTTGGCCAAAAACCTCTTGCTGCAAAACAGCAGGACTTAAGGCAGTGGAAACTGCACAGTAGAAAGCTCAAAAACCCCAGAAAAATGGATATAATGTTCATCCAAATAGAGGCTTTATCCTTTGAATTATATTTAAAGATAAGTAAAAACCAAACATGTGTCTTCATCACTTCTATAATATGATCTGACGCAAAAAAGTTTTGGCTGAGCAATTTAGGAGCAAGGAGAAAATCCTGAAAAATCAGATTTCTCCAGTTTTATATATGAGCTAAAGAGCCTAGAACAGAAGGGAGCCTGGTCTCTGAGGTCCAGCACCTTTTGCTAGATGACAGATTGGCTGTCTGTACGATGCCGTAAAATATCCTGTCTACTTTATCTTGGGTGGAGCAATAAAGGAAGGAAAGTCACAATAGCTCTCCTCCCTTTATCAAAATAGTCTGTGCCTATCTAAGAATCAAGGATAAATTAATCACAGGGCTCCTCTGGGATTTGGCCTGCTGCTAGAAGTCAGCGGGTGACATGGTGAATGTGCATGTTTGAAAATCATCCAAGCATTTAACACCCTCCAATTTGGACAACATGTCTGTGCAGCATCGCTCCAATCACTTCATGCACAGCCCCATCAAATATGTAAACGCTGCATTCCTTTTTTTTTTTTGAAGGCCTCTCCTTCCTCTCATATCTTTTTTTTGCAGCCCTCACCTCCTCCACCACTCTTGTCCCGTGGAGGATCCAGCAGCTCCCAGCCCTGGAGCCTCCCAGGGCCCCTGTTGCAGGCAGGGATTATTTGGGGTTGTTTGCAGCTGATACCATCTGACCCTAATTCACTATGAAGTTGTAACTTGTGTTGGGTCAAAGGTTAGGCTCGTTGATCTTGGAGGTCTTTTCCAACCTTAATGATTCCATGATTTTATGAACTTGCCCGTTGCCTTCTCCAGAACTCCAGGGAAAGGAGTGGAGGTGACAAGCCCTGCATTTAAACAGGGACATGCACACAAGGATGTTCAGCATCTCCAGAAGGAGAGAGGGGGAAAAAAAAACCAAAAAAACAAAGCACATTTTCTCATGATTTATGCAACTGATACGAAATATTTGTTATACATTTCCTTTGGGATGTATTTTGGTTCCAAACCTGTGATACCAGCTGATAATGAGTTACACATTTATTTTGAAGCAGCGCAGACCGACGCTAATTGGAAGCACGTTCTGTTTGACTAAGCAGGTACAAGAACTCTGAAATATTCACTGCCATTTCACAGGCTTCTGCAACGGTATTAATCAAAGCTCTTTTCCTAAGCTAAGAAAAAGTCAACACAAAAGTGATCGGGTATGACACAGGGTAAAGCAACAGTCAACCAGGGCCAGCCAGGCAGATCTTTCTTTTCTAGGACTGTTGTGTTTTCATAAAAAGAATCAAAAAGCTTTCAACTGGGAATAGTAAATTTTTCATCGCCAGATGAAAACTTCTGCTGATTTCAGGAAATGTTAGGGTCTTTCCTCCACAGAAAGCAGGTCTTATTTTTGGAAAAGAAAAAAATTAAAAAGAAAGAATAAAGGACGATTTACATTAGAAGCCTGGCTGGAAATTTGTGACTATTGCTTATACTTCTTTCTGGGTTCTTTAGCAATCATGTTGCATCCACATTAACTCATGCTGTGGCCCTCTGATTGCTGAGATGCAGAAAGGGAGACACAACCAAGTTCTGGCAGCTACTGCTACTAAACCAGAGAAGCTGAAAGCCTGAAAACATCATCATCATCATCATCATCATCATCATCATCATCATCATCATCATCATCATTTGCATGACATTATCCTGCACAATCACACAAACTGCAACATGTGAGGAGCCTATTCTATCTCTTGGGACAGGATTTAATATTATCTAAATTAAGTCTGCAGTGACAGTCAATATGCAGAAAAACAATTAACATTCACATCCAGTAAAGTGACCCAAAAAAACCAGCCCTTGGGGTGGCACAGTGAGTGTAGAAAATTATGACAGCACTGTGCTAAAAGGATACTCAGCCCTTGAAGTTTTAAAGCCTCAAGAACCTAGATTTTTTAAAAGAAAGCAGAGGGATCTGCCTTTTATCACTCTGCTATTTATATAGATAAATGGACAAAAATTATATACACGAGTGTGGAGGATGTAGGAAGCTTTTCCATGGTGAAAATGGATTTAGAGAACTACTTGATAAACATTACTGCAGGCAGCAAGAGCTGCACTGAAAATCAGGTCGCTGTGATGAAGGAGAGGAAATGGACAGAATAAGACTTTTGCTGCCAGATCTTACAATCACATTCCTGACACCCCAAGATGTTCATGTCCATTGAAGTTATCCATCCCTGTCACAGAAATGTGGCTTTTGTGGTGGCATTCCACGTGGGGAATCATCTGCTCATTTCAAAGCTACAGCTGGGGTTTTCCAATTGCCACATCTTGCCGAATACTTGCGGAGAAAAAAGCAAAAAGGATGTTCCCAAATAGATTTATCTTAATTTTTCAATGTTTCCTTCTGCAAATATATGAAAAAAAATGTGGTGGTTTCTTTTCTTTGCTCTTGCAGGAAAAGAGTTCAGCAAAGTTTCACTCCAGCAGGAAACTTTTCTACCTGTCTAAGTTGCAAAAAGAGCCTTTCCCCTCTTCTATGAGGAGAATTTAATAAACCAGTGAAACCTTTAATCACACAGGTTAGAGGAAGAAGCCAACAAGGAGGGATTTAAGGGGTAATCATGGCAGAATTTGCTGGCACAAACACACATATTAAGTAAACAGAGAAAAAAATTCTGCAGAGGCATAATTAGGTCCTGTATAGATCCATGGCCAGGGATCCACTGACTGTAAAAATATCCAGGTTGCTTGGTACTGCTGGGCTGGCTCCAAGCCTTGGAGAAACACAGAGTGATCTCCAGCGAGGGAAATTTCCACGAAGCAGAGTTGTGAGGACATCCTGCACTAGCTCCACCACATTTTTTTCCAAGAACAGCAGCCAGCAGCCCAAACCAAGCGCCAAACAACGTAGACCTCAGAAACGTAAATAAAAACAAGAAGGAGAAAGAAGCCCCCTGAAATTTGGGGAAAGCAGGGAGAGGAGCAGCCCAGTGGAAGGCACCACAGGACTTGAAGAAGTCCAGTCTGCTGTTTGTCCCCTGCACCAGAGTAAATGCAGTGAAGCTGTCCCTGGGAGCAAGACATTGGGCTGGCACAGCAAAGTTCCTGTTTGCCAGAACGGGAGGGTTCATGTGGGCTTCATCACCAGACAGCAGGAACTCCCCATTTGGAAGCAAACTGGGAGATTGACCATGATGGTGGGAGTCTTTCCTGAAGAAGCTGGGAGGCACTGTACACTCCCAGTCCCTTGGGTTTTGGATAAAGTGTCTATTTCCAGACACCGCGTGAAGACACCCAAACCAAGGGACCCCTCGATATCACGCACGTGGCAGTGAAGGCACAACTGGATGAGCAGCTGACATCAGAGCAGAGCAGCCTCCAAGAAAAGCAGCCCAGGCTCCAGTGCTGTGCCTTTAAATAATAACTTCTTCTCTACCAGATGATTTTAATAAGCCCAGGCACATGTGTTGTAACCCCTTGATGCAGTACAATATGAATAACCAAATAAAAGATCTCTCCAGATTTTAAGATTTACTGTTTGCAATGGGAAGAGGCCAACCAGATGACATCATTATATTTCAAATATGAAATACTGCCAAGTTTGGTAATTCTAAACTAGAGAAATTGATCCTCTATGTTTTTGCAGAAATACGATTTTTGGATTTGGGGGTGATTTTTTCTCTTGTTATTTATGTAACTATAACGTTCATGTTGAGCAAACTTGAATTTGACTTAAAACTAAAGCCAGAGCACCTTATCTTGCAGATTATTTATTTTCAGCTATCTGCTTAGCTGGAAATAATTGAGTTTGACAATTTATGGGTTAAAGAGTCAGTGGATTGTGTTGGATAATTCACAAAGAGCCAATTTCTTGCTCAGGCAAAACCATGCTTGGCTTAGGTGGGAGTCTGCCTGATGAGGACATCAGGATCTTGGTCCCTGTCTGGAAGATGCTGCATTGTTTGCCTCTAAGGAACTAAAATCCATACACACATAGCAAAAACACCCTTTTCACCTAAGACATCAGGATTTCTGGGGGGATAAAGCCATGATAATACTGTGTTACATTTACATGCCATCTTTCTTCAGGGACTCTGCATCTTCTCATGTCTGGTGGCTATTTCAGACACCCCCTTATTTGAGGCGCCCTGAATGCTGTTCAGCCACTGCAGAGCTGCACACAGTGAGCCCCCACAAGGTTAAGCCACTTGCCCAACTCTGTAAAGTGATTCACAGGCAGAGCTGAAACAGAAAACCACAAAGCTCTTTTCCCACACCCCTGCACACCACTTCTTTTAGACTGTTTGTTGATGATGTGAATAATAACAGTTGCAAAGTTTTGTACTGCGGACAACTCCAGTGACTGTTCTTCTTTTTTTTTCTTTTAAATCAAATACTTAAAAATCTTCTCTTTTCCACTGCAGCAAGGGATTCTGAAATTTCGTGTCACAGCAATGCTTGCAGACAAATCCACACCCTGAGGGCCAGGAAAATATTCTATTTTTACAGCACACACACAAGTGTGTTTATTAAAGCAGCCATATATACATGGAATTATGTTGGGTCTGTTTTCTTCAGAGAGGAATCTCCAAGTGAAACTCATACAGTTCACCCATCACAACGTAACAGGTCCTACTTAAATCTCAGTGCTACAGCTGCTTTGTTGCATTATATGCCACGTCTGACCCTTAAATACCAACCCTCCATCCTGGCTGCCAGTCCAGGAGGTGGGACACACCAGCTCCTGCTCATCCAAAATCCAGCAGCGCTGTGCAGATGGTTTTCCTTGTTGACACCCATTGCCAAGGGGTAAAGTGGTGGAAAATGGTTTCCTTGTGGTGGAAAATGGTTACCTCAGCACTGAGCATGGGTTGGTCTGAGGTGACCTTCTCTGGCAGGACCCTGAGCTCCATCCCATCACGGACAGGGGGATAAGTTCCTGGTGGACGTGGCACTGGGAAGAGCGCCTGGAGCGTGCCCGCAGCTTGGAATCAGCAGCAGCAGCAGCAGCAGAGGACGAGGCCAGAATAAGCAGAGGAACTGAGAAGCTCCAAAGGGAAGTTTTTGGGGCCAGGAGCTGGTTGGGAACAGCGCTTGGCTCTGGAAGGAGAGGAGCCTTTCCGGCTCTTTGATTCCCGGTGCGCGGAGGGAAGCGGGACTCCACAGCCGCTCCTGGAAGAAACTGCCCACACCACCCCAGCTCCCCTTCCAGGGGGGCATTCCTCTTCCCACCAGCCAAACAGGGAAAGAAAGCAGCAGAGCAGAGGGAAAACAAGAAGTGCTAAGCCCAGAATTTTGGCGAGCTGCTTCAGCCAAAAAAAAAGAAAAAAAGTCAGAAAGTCTCTCTGGTTACAGCAAAAACCACTGCTGGAACCGTGGGCGAGTTCAAACCCAGGGAGGCTTTTGCAAGACCAGTTCTAAGGGGGTTTGGGGTGGTGCAGGTCACACACCTCAGGCACCAGTGCCTGGGAAGGAGCTGGTTCCAGTCACAGTCTGGTTCTAGTCACAGTGGCTGGTATGGAGACATCCAGGGAATCTTGTGTGGTTCTGCTTTACGCTCTTCGATCCTCTCAATCTTAGGATTCTTCTTTCAGTCTTAAAAATCTTCTGATTTGACAGCAGCACACGAGCAAGCCCAAAGATCTTGCTGTTTTCTCTTAGGGAGCAAAGTTCAGGAATGCCCAGCTCTTGGGCAGGGAAAGAAACACAAATGTTTGCTGCTTCTTTTTGAACATGGATTTTTTTCTGCCCAGATACATGGATGCGCTCTGCAGATCTCGTAGTGGATGGAGATTTGGGATGGGAGAAGCAGAAAAATCTCTGTCCCTGCACTCCTTGTGCACTCCCAGGTCTTCTGCTAGTTAAATTGCTGGTAGATATGGGGATCTGGCAAGTTCACCCACTGCCACATGCTTTAAGCAGAGAGTGTGAAGGCAATCAGGCACAGCACTCAGAATCCACTGCTGGCTTGGCAGGAAGGTCCCCAGGAGGCAAAAGAGGGAGGAATACAGAAAATCCTGAATTCACATATCCAAATGAACTGGAACACAACCCCAAAAAAGTAGAAACTAAAGAATTGACACACAATATTTAGTAAAAGTTCTTAAAAAAAAAGGCATTAAGAGACATCAGGGACACATTCTGCCCCACAGCTTTATTTTTAAGTGGATGTGTGGAGGAAGGAGGCCAGGTTTGCTGACATGGGAAAGGCCATCCCACTGGGAAAGGTCCTCCCAGTGAGAGGAAGATGAAGGAGCTACAGCAAAGCCCTCAGAGAAATCACTGCTCCTTTCCAACAGCAGGGCATTTATTTGTCCTCCTCCTACTCAGACACGGATCCCAGTGCACTCCATGAAAACCAAGATGTTGCCTTCAAGTGCTGCCCAAACCAAAACACAGCAGGAAGGATGAAGGAAGGAAAGGCAGGACAGCCCTACATCCCAAGCCAAAGTCCTCATGACCTAAATTCTGCCTGTGTCACAAAGGGAGAGTAAATCTTGGCATAAATGAGTCAGGGACCACTGTGGGAGGGCGTTTACAGCCAGGACGATGCTCCCATTTACCACTGCATTTTTGTTTATGACAACTTTCAGATTAATTTTATTTTGCAAATAATCATGGCTGCTTGCCCAGCTTTTAACTTGGGTCGGGTGGGGTTTTGCATTTCAGCAGGAGCCATGCATTTCGTGGTGTCCAACTAAAACATGTAATGTGGTCAGAAATGTGTTTTCCCTCTTTTAAGAGGAGCAGCAGAAGGAAACTTGGAGGAGCTTCTGTTCCCCTTTCTTCCCTGCTTTATTGGATGACTTTAAAAATGAAAGAGAATCAGTTTCTGTGTGAATTTATCCCTTTGGACTATTTTTGAAACACAATATTTAGAGTTGTGCAAAGAACGGATTTTTTTTTTTTAATTTGGCTGACAAACCAGAAAAATAAGGGAAAAAAGTTCATTTCATATTGACTAATCTGCTTTGTATGACTGCAAACTAATGATTCTGTTTCATTTTCACAATTGGATTGTAATTTTCTTAGCCTTTGGAAAAGAGTTGACGCGGTTTATTCAGGGAGGGAAAAAGAATATCCAAATAGAAGAGGGAAAAAAATCTATTTAAACAAAGCAAATGTAATATATGAAAGTTATTCCACTTCCTCCCTGATTTGCAGGTGAAACTATCTGGAAGTTGCCTAATTTATCATCTCTAAAAAAATATTTTATCAAATTTTATTCTCAGACAAAACTCCAGTAAATTTGCAATAAAGAGAAGATGGATATGGTGTTGTTTCCCAGATAAATGTCCCATTTTAAGATTAATAGGATAACACAAAACAATTTTTCACTGTTTCCTTAACTAGTGATGTCAAAATATTGAAACCACACATTCAGGGCTGGGTAGTGAACCTCCAGCAAAATCTCACCAGCTTGAAACAAAAACACAGCCAGAGTGCAAAACCTTTCTGCAATTCAATTTCCTTTTTGGGGCACTCACAAATCAGTCACAGATGTAGCCACGTCTCCTCACCTTTCAGGTGTGCAGCTGTGTGTGACTGTGGTGGACATGCACAGCCCACCTTGACTGCACAGAACTCCAGCACCTGGGGCTCAGCAGGATCATCTGCTCCTGTTTGCTCTTCCTGCCCTTGTCCAAGCTGTGCACTTTGGAAAAATGAGGGGAAAATGGTACAGAACCTCATGGAAATGAGATAATGGTGTGCACTGAACTCCAGCTTGCCAAAGAAGGAATTCTTGGGGGTCCCTGACCCAATCCATGCCCCAGATGCCTTTTAGTTTTCCCTCAAGACATCACAGCCCAGGCTGGGATATTCTCTACCCTCCCCATCAAGGAGGAAGAATGAGCCCTCTGGACATTTTAGAGCTGTTAGAATAGGATTTGGGGAAGCAGGGCAGGCTTTTATGAAGCCACCCCCATCATCAGGGGACTGCATTTGAGGGATGAAAACACCAGAAACACTTCTCCAAACTGCCTCCATCCCAGCACCCTTTGGAAGCACCAATGCTCTGGAACATCCTCTGCTCGCGTGAGGCCCGAGTTAAATCCTTCCAGCACGTTCTTCCTGTCAGCAGCTGCACACAGCCAGCAAGGAACATCTAGAGAGTGCACAAGGAGAAGCTAACCACAATTGGTGTTAATTTGGAGGTGTTAGGTTTTAGGGTCCAGGAGATTAAGCTCCCCTAAACGGACCCCAGTTGTGGCACCAAGTCAAAGGCAGCACTTTGAGTGAGGTGTGTGAACTTGAGGAATTTGAACCAAGAGTCACGAAGACACTAAGACACACAAAAACCCACATAAATGACTAAAATAATTTTAAAAATACCTCCTCTTTTTCCACATTATTTCAGTGAGTATTTTAATGGAATTTTGGATTACGTTCAGCTAAAGCTTGGAAAGGTTTTGGATGTTTTACTGTCTTAACCATATGTCAGTACTTCAGTCCTTCTCTGTTAGATTCAGGTTGTCTACAAACCATTAAAAAGTCCAATCAAGTGTGTCCAGAAAGGGACAAACCCAGCAGTGTGTGACCCACACAGTCCCTTTTTAGCTCCTTTTTTATTTTAACTTCCTGGTGTGCTAATACAATTATTGTCCATGGACACGGAGTCTTTATTTTAGGGAAATCTTGGAATGGATTGAAAACACAGTCCTCATCCTCTCCCTGAGAAAACATTTATGCTTATTTTATGGTTGGGTAGTTGTTCAAATGCCCATGCAATGCATCCAAGGGGGGGATGGTGTGTGGGAAGAGCAAGCCCAGATGCTGGAGGAAATTGTCCCTGTGCAAATTGTTATGGAGTGGGCAGGGAGAGATGGCAGAAATGCACAACCCTCACTTCCCCCAGAGGGGCTTTTCAGTTTGGGGAAGAAGAAGAGGCTCCCCTTGACTTTTATCTTTTGTCTTCCTGGAGGATCCTGGCACAGCTTTCTTTCTCTTTACCTCTCCTTTTCAATTTACAATAAATTAATACAGCTACTACTATTGTTGAAATGATGTTTGAGCAGCCCAGGGAGGCTGTTTAAGAGGAGCTGGCGACATCCTGAGTCTCACACAACCTTTTACCCTCACATCTGTGCATTTTCATCAGCCCAACCAGGAGTGAGTGGAAAGACTCACACAATTACAAGCTTTCATGTATGAAACGACCCACGTTAGCGAGCCCTGTGCCAATTAGCTGAGGCACAGCAGAGTGGTTCCAGCTCATCTACACAGCACACAGGCACTGCATCCTCTCAGCCCTTCCCCTCTAATCAGGGCTTGTGATTTGGCCACAGGGTTTAGTCACAATCTGTAAACAGAACACGTTGCAATGTGAAAATCTGGGTGTGATCTTCCCACGTGGTTTTGGGGGCACAACATTTCTCTCTTAAGCAAGGGGTTGAGGTGAATTTTTTCTGGCAGGTTGTGAATATCTAAACAGCTCTGTATATGTCCCAGTGAGACCAGCAGCACCATGCTGGGAAGGCCTGAGCCCATCTGCCTTGGGATTGATGGCAAAGAATTCCAGAGTCAATGCACTGAACCCAAGTTTTAACCAAAACACATCCAGGCTGCTTTGCTACTCCCCATGGAGCAGCTGGCATCGGCTTTGAAAAGTGTCCCACTCAGCTCTCTCTCTCTCAGAAATGTGCGATTAAAAAAATAGCAATTCCCTCACCAAAAAAAAAAAAAAAAAAAAAAAAAAAAAAAAAAGAAATGATGGATCTCCTACACTTCCATAGGATCTCTGTCCCTGAATTTCCCCCTCATTGCTACTGTTCATCTGACACTGCCTGTCCTCAGGCAGCCCATCTCTGGGGATGACACCATCAGGATGCTCCCCTTGGCTGCAGGGAAGAGCTGGAAAGGGTTCAGCTGCTTCCTGCACAGTGACCACTCCATCAGCAGAAAGTGTGATGTGAGACATATTCCAGAGCAACTGCTCTGCTCTGGGAGACAGCAGAACATCCTCCAAGCCTGCAGAGCTCAACGCAATCCATCTGCTCCCTTTGACATCCCTGTGCTGCCTTTTGCAGCATCTCTGCACTTGCCAGATTCTCTGTGACTCATGTTCTTCCCAGGTACAGCAGAGCTGTGAATTCCCCTCAGACATTACAGTGGTTCTCCTGTTTTGATGGTCTCCTGCTTCAGTAGCCTTAGCAGGGTTTGACAAATGGAGTTCCTGGTTTGAGGAGGAAAACAGATGTTTTGCTTTGTTTTCCAGCAAACAATGATGTTATTTCTACAGAATGACCCGACAAGAAAGAAAAATCCTTCCAAATCTCAGAGTATTAACCTGCAGCTCCAGCAGTGTGGGGCTGCTTTCCCTTTAACCCACTAAGAGCCAGAAAAATAAATATGTAAAGGAAACACAGGTAAAACTGGCAGATGTGATGAATGAGATCTTTGTCAATGGATCCTCTTCCCTGCTCCTTCACAACACACAAGGAAGACTTGCATGTGGTGAGAGGTTCATGGTGTCCCTCTTCAATCCAATGGGGAGAAACAGGTGAATTTAAGGAGTGGTGGCTGCTGCAGAGGAAGTGGTTGAGGTCCTTTAGGTTCCTGTTTCCCTCTACTGACTCTAAGGACTGTCAGTTCAGGTTTTGACACACTGGTTTGTCTCAGGTGAAACACACAGTTTAAGGCTGAGGGGCAGGCTGTGTTCTGGGGAGAGCTTTCTGCCTCATCACTACAAATTTTGCTGGAAGAAATTGTTCCCCCCCCCTCTTTTTAAACCACAGAAAATTATACTGGGGCAGAGTGGCATCTCTTCCTGATGACTGAGGTGATAGCATAAAATATGGCAAAAAGAACAAAGTCTGAGATTTAATACAAATAAAATATAACAGAGCAGTAAATCCTGCTCCTTTTTGTGTGCAGCTATGACCTGTGTGTGTGATTACACAGGTGACAGGAGATGTACTGGTCCCTGACTGCAAAACTGATGTAATGCATGAATCTGTTACAAAACTCTAAATTTATGACACCAAAGTAAGATGAAGCCTCTCATTGTCTCAGATGTCATTTTATCTGCTGTAAGTTCCTTTGTTCTACTCCTGCAGTTCTTCAATGCCTTTCACTCCAAATGGGTCTAAACCAGAGAAACTTAAGGTGGAATCATGGCCTTCTAATCCACTTGTAAGGTTCTATTTAATTGCTTCTTGTAGGCCCAACTGGTGATGATTTTCACAGAATCACAGAATGACCAGGTTTGAGGAGACCTTCAAGATCATCGAGTCCAACCCATTCCCTGGCACCCCAACTCAACCCTGGCACCCAGTGCCACATCCAGGCTTTGTTTAAACACACCCAGGGATGGAGACTCCCCCACCTCCCCAGGCAGCCATTCCAGTGCTTTATTTCTTGATTCCAGCACCTTTGTTTCAGCATGAAACAAAGTTAAATTGCATTTCCTATCGGAACATTTGCTGAAGGTGACTCATGGATGTCAGGTGATGATGATGAAAGGAGAGAAGGGACTTTTTCACCTTGGGAAGGTGAAGGGATATCATGGTCCAGCAGATAAATTGTGAAACCTCCAATAAAATGCCTGAGCTCTCTTTGCCCTGTTGGCTTCCCTCTGCAAACACGGAGGGAAAAGGCCTTTCTCTGCAATTTCTCTCGTGTTTCTTTTCCATCCAAGGAACAGATATGAAAATACAAGGCTTGCCACCAAGAATGGATGTACATTTAGGCTCTCTCAAATAATCACTCATCTCAGGTTACTGAAAGAGTACAGATAGTTGAGGTTTGCTGTTTGAAAAGGGTCACATTTTCAAACAAAATTACTTCCAATCCTCCTCTTAACCAGATGCTGATTTCTGTGCTTACAAACACAGACAAGGTTTCTCAGATAAACCAAGCAAGTGAGTTATATTCCCAGGCAGGGAAGATGCTGTTATTGAATTATGTCTTGCCAAACAGTGGCCAGTCTTGCAGTCTCTGGGCTAAATGAACCAGGATTTCCATGGAAAATGACCTAGGCTCCTTCTCTCCCTGAGCCTACTGTAGAGCTGTCCATTGGAAGATGTACTGCTGGGAAAATACTACAAAAAGAGTTCCCAGGAATACTCATTTTAATGCCTTATTGAATGCACTGTAACCGGTCTTACGTTCTTTTAAAGTTTCTCTTTCCAGTAATGAACACATTTACTGACAAGAACAATTATAGAAGCAACAAATTAATGGAAAGATATTTTTATAACACGAGTATTTATATTGGAAACTTGGCACTAAGTGTTGCTTTGATCATGGAATGAAGTTGTATTAAGCTCTCCCGTAAATCTAGTGGCTAATAAAAACAAAACTAAAACCTCAGATGGAGTTTCCATATTGATAAGAAAAATTAGCAGGTGAACAATTATTTGTGAAGAAAATTTTGAACTGATTAAGAAGGGTGATGATGTTCTTTGATTATTCCAGATAAGGAGAAAAATGAAAAAATTATTATTCAGTGGATTAATGATTTGATTGATGCTGTTTGCATCTGATGAAGAGACTTTTGGGAGCAGGAGCAGAGTGTGTAGTGCCTATCTGAAACACTACCACAGTACTTATGGTGAATTCAAAGATGAACTTTCAACATCAGAAAACACAAAGAAATTTCAGCTTCTGCTGTATAAGGACTCCTACATTAGTCAGAGTGTCTCCACTGATTCAGATGGAAATAGGGCTGTTTATGGTCATTATGACTAATCATGTGAATAGGGGAAAAAAAGATCCCACAAACCAACCCAAAAAAAGCCCTTGGTTCAATCCAATTACCACCATCAGCATAAAGAATAAAAACTAAGAGTTAACAGCTTGGAAAGGGCAATCCAGACAATTTTGTTAATATGGACACAGTGATGACTTCTCAAAACAAAACAAAACAAACCCCAAACTGTATAATTAAATTTGAACAGGGCAAAAGCATTTTAAAATCTGCCCCATCTGTGCAGTGTAATTAAAAATTTGGCTGAAAAGCCACTTAAACCAGCTTGGTTGTTGTATCAGTAATTACTGAGCTCAACTGGTTAACCCCTAGTCCTGCAATAGTAAAAAAGAGAGGCACCTACTTGAATTGATAGGAAAAATCTCAATTAAAGTTAAAAATCTTAATTAAAGCTTTTCTGATTTAAATTTTGTTTTGCAGGGCCAGTCGGATCTGTGCATTAAATCAATTCTAGGAAATGGGGAAAAGGAAAAAAAAAACCCACAAAAAGCCAATACTTTCTGCTGTTAAAAATGCAATAGCAACTTATCTGGGCAGAGGGGAATTATCCATAGGAAAAACTGTCTGGTCACCAGTGGCAAAACAAGAAATGTGGCAATGAGTAACAGGGGAATGGACGTTCCCGAGTTGTTTTCAGGTGATGTTGAACTCTGCGGGCAGCACATCAGGCTGATCAGCCACAGAGATGGTCCAGGTCTAAATTCCAAACCCCACCTAAAACCCAGCGCAGGCCTTGGCCCTGCTGAAGAGCTGGTGAGGGAGGGCAGGGGTGGAGAGGAAGGGTCAGGAGCTGCTCATGAGGGCAGCTGAAGCTTTCCCCCTTTTCCTGTTTGAAAACTGCTTCTTCATAGACACAACAAAAGCAGAGAGAGGTAAAATCTACTAATTTCAGAGGGCACGTGTCCAGAAATTCCAGTGAATGCCTAACACCACCTTGTCAGCCCCACTTCATACTTATAGTCAACAATTTTTCATGAAACACGCTGGGATTTTTCAAGTGCTTCATTTTTTGCTGTGGAGTGGAACACAATGTTTCTGTGGAACGGGCTGGCTTCTCAAACACTTGGGCCTGACCTGAAAACATGCCAGTATTTTTTCTCTCAGCAGATAAGGAGATACTTTTGTTCAGGCTTTATCTTCCATCTTACCCCTGACCTGGTGGCACATGAAGTGGGGTGTAGAAAAATGTGCGGTTAGAGGGAAATTAAAACCAATTTTGTGTCAGCCCAAAGGTATTATATTGCCCACCTTTTATTTTGTGAGAGTGACAAGTGAAGGTGCAGTTGCTTTTCTGCTGTTGTCTGCCCAGAATCTCCCCCCTCCCTGCATTCCTGAGCAATACAAACCTCACAAAACTGGTTTCCCAGCCATTTTTTGTGATGCAAAGCTGGGGCTGCCAGGTGACTCCTAGGGACTGTACACAAAGCCTTCAGCCTTTTTACCTTCTCCTGATGTTTTTTTAATTGCTTTAGAGTGACCTTAAAATATAAGAGGAAAAAGGCACAGTCTTGAAGAAGACCTCATGCATGATTACATTGTTTTCTCTGAAGGGAATTGACATAGAAACTCTCTGCATCATTGATGCACTGCTTAATTTCCTCAGATTCTCCTGAGATTACCTGAGACTGGAGCCATAAATCTTTCTCTTCCCCCTTTTTTTACTTCTCGATCACTCAAGTATTTATTTCTCCAGAGTTTGGGGCTTGGTGGCTGTGGCATCTTCAGAAGTAGAGTCAGTTTCCCATGAAGAACCCACCAACTACCAGGCTGATGTGGATGGCTACGTTTCTTTTCAATATTTGGATAAACTCTCATTCAACTTACTTTTTTAGCATTTTTACAATGTAGTTATTTGGAAAACAGAATGTTGTATCTTACCAGCAACATCTGAAAATAGAGATTGGGCAATAAGTGCATTATAAGACTTGATTTCAAAAGAATGCATGCAGCAATTATTCCAGGCTGCATTAAATTACAAAAATTGAGAAAAGCTGTGACCTAGATATTTCTTCTCTTCAAATATTTTTCATTTCAAGAACTCTACTTCTTTTCTTTTTTTCCCAGCCTCCATTTTGTAATGAAAGAAGTATTATTTTGTTGGTGAGGTTTTTATCTTTGCAAACCCATTATGCTGTATTAACAGGTTGCAGGGGATAGTTAAACACAACAGAGACATATGTGGTCCCAGCAGAGCAGAGAAACAGATTTTGAAACAAAGATACCCTATAAACCATTGGGAGTTACACAAAACAGACAGGGGAGCTATTTAAGTGAGGAAATCTGATCTGGATCCAGAGCTGGAATTGAAAGGCTGGAAAGCTCAAAGAGCAAAATTTGAGTATGAAATGTTATCTGTGCAGGAGGGGATTAGCTATGAGTTGAATTATATTAAAGCACAGTCTGTGCTCAGGAAAAGTTCTGATACACATCTTTTTTCGTAGCAAAAGCAGACACTTCTCTGAGATTCAGAACTCTAAAAGCAATATCACACACTTCAAATAAAAGAATTGCTCCATATATTCAGAAACAAATAGATTTTTGGGTGCGATTGAGAGCTTTAGAAAGGGAGAAAATAGACAAAATTTAACATTGTTTCACAATAGTGTGTAAAACTGAATGAAAAACACCAAACACAAGGACATTGTAACTAGAATAATTACTCTGGATCCGTACTGGCTGGGAAATTATGTGGTGAGTCAAATATCTTTTTAATCTGTTCCTAAACAGTGTTTAGCAACATAGGCCTAAATTCATCTGTAGATTTATCACTACAGGCTAATGACTGCTGACTTAAAAATTTCAGTCAATTGCAATTTACTGAAGAGTTATTCATGTCTGCAACAGAATCAAGTACTCACTGTCTGTACACAGACTCCTTTGCCTGAGCTGGTTTATCAGAAATCATTAATAATTCTCTCATAATTTCTCCAGCATCCTGTTGAAACAGTTCGGCCAATGGTTAATTGCATCATCTCGGCTCAAGAGCAATTTTATCTGTGATTTTATTGCCTCTGTGAAGCATTAACTGGTGGAAACACCACCACACCTAGCAAGGTCAAGGTCGAGCAGGAATGTTGCTGTGTATTTGGGATGAAGAGACTCAGATGGGGGCTCTGAGAGAGGCTGCAAGCCTTGCACTCCTTTCCCAGAGCCAGAAGTGTCCTTGGCTGCTCCCTCCGTGGCTCAGGGATCCCAAGCTGCAGCTCCTGTGCTCCATGGGCACAGCAGGAATGTATGGAGCTTCCTCACCTGCCTCTGCAGACAAGAGGAGGAGGTGGAAGAGCTAATCCTTGAAAATTTAATCCCTAAATTGGAGGCACCAATTTCCTTCCAGCCTACCCTGGCTAAGGAAGCATCTTATCAGTGACAGCAAGATAAACTGGTGGCAAAAAAAAAGCAGATTACTGCAAGAAATATTTGTGATTTCCACAGAAACACAGCCATTAAAAAGAGTTGTCTTTTCTGGAGGTCTTGGGTAAGAGGAGAAAGATGCCAAAGGACTAACAATGTTCCAGGAGGAAGCATCATCCTTGTGCCACCAGGATTACCCTAAAGCTGAGCTACATGTGACTGTGACCTGCCTGTGGCAAGTGGGAATCCGTGATGATTTGCACTGGGAGGGAAGAAAAATCCTCCTACAGACCTGATTTCTGGAGATCAGGAGATCCCAGCCCTGTGCCCACAGCTCCCCCAGAGCTCAGCAGCTGCAGGTAGGAAATATCCTCCTCCCTCCTGAAAAATGGCTTTGCCCACTCAAAATAGATTTTTCAGTACAAACATGTCCTACATGAACCAAAGGCACTTAGGCTTGAAAGAGCCGTTCACGTCTATTAAGTCAGACAAATGATTGAAATTTAACATTAAAAGTGCAACTCCACACCTTGTACCATTTATCGACAGGAAATTAGGAACAATTAGATCTCTGTAAAACAAGGCAAAACCATGATTGTTGAAGGTCAGGCTTCAGGAAAACCCTGCAGAAAGCTCCACAGCAGAAATTCTTTGCAGGTATGTTCCTTTGCATTTATATTGAGCATATGGTTTCAGTGACCATCAGGTAAAATGGACAAAACCAGATTCCCCCACCAGCTGCAATAAATTCAGCCCTTTTTTTCCCCCAGCCTCCTGTTATAAACAAGCAGAAATGTTGCACAGAGCAGACACACTCTTCTGCTCTTTTATGGGCGTTGCTGTGCTCTGGAATGGAAAGAGGACTGGCAAAGATTCCTTGCAAGTACCGAAATGAAAGCAAGAGAATTAATTTTATGCAGCTTGCCCTGTGTATTTCTGGAGTTTTAATGCTTTCCCATTCTGAGGGCTCACAATGAAACACCTTGTGTAAATATTGCAAGCTCCTACCTGGAATTCTCACAATGAGCTGTCAGCTGATAAACTTTCACCCGTAACTTTCTGTAAATGGATAAAGTTGAGAACACACACACACACAGAGTCAGATCTCTTGACTTCTTTCAAATGCACTAAAATTCTGATTCCTAGTAAATTTGTGTATGCTCGGTTAGAAATGAAGAACTACTTTTCAAAATGTTAGGTCCAACTCAGCCAAATTTTGAGTAAAGCTTCATTAGGGTTCTGAGGGTCTAAAGCTTTTGGACACACACATAAAATACATTAGATAGATAGATAGATAGATAGATAGATAGATAGATAGACAGATAATTTTTCTTCCAGTTCTGGCCAGCACTAGAGCCAACCATGCCAAAACACAGCAAAGAGGATTATTCTCCTGATACTCCCAGCTGTGGCCAGAAGAAATTGTGCCTGAAATGGCGTGAGAAAATTTCAAGACAAATGAGCTTTGGCTGGTTCTGCTGCGAACATTTGGATGTTTATTTAAAGTCAAGTGACCCCAAACTGCAAAGCACTGGATGTTCACTCGTCACTAATTTCTAATTGTCACCCTGAGACCAGGTGGAAGGGCCAGGAATGGGCTATGGGCTCCTTGCTTGCACAGAGGATTGGAGAGATGGAGGAAATGAAAAGCCTCTGGGGTTTGTAGGCCATGCTGGCTGGAGGAGTTGCTTTTCCTTGGTGTTCCGCAGGAGTTTTGATGTTTGAACAGCACCAGAGGGATGGCAGACATCAGGGTGACATCATGGCCTTGCAGACAAGCCAGCATCTTTTGCTGTGGTCTGGTCCTTCATCTCCTACAGGAAAAACAGGACATCCCCTCATCCCCAAGATGCTTTTTCTGCTGCATTTTGGGTCACCTCCAGGCAGCCTTGAGCAAGAGAAAAATGCTGTGTGACTCCCTTGGAAAATCTTGGATTTGAGGTTGGGGACAATGAAAGGTATAAGGAGAATAAGGAGAACTTGTATTTTGGGAAGTCAGGGAACCTTTTTTGTCACTGGTCCCTCAGATGAGTGCAGCTGAGATGAGTATGTGCTTTTACAAGCAATTATTTTAAAGTGTGCCCAGAGGACGCAATAGTCAGGCTTTATTGGATATGTAATACACACTGTGACAGTATATGGTGGCCAAAATTACAATTCTGGGACCTTGCAGCCTGCAGCTGTTCAGTAAAACAAAGGAAATTCCACCAAAAGAAAAAGGAGAGGGGGGTTAACTCGCTTTTAAGCCAAATCCAAAACATAGATTATATGACTTCCCTCATTTCAGGGCTTTTCTGTGCCTCTGGGGGCAGCTGGAGGAAATATGAAAGAGCATCTTCCCTAGAGCTTTTCCTAATGAGGGGAAGGGGACACAGGCACACCTCATCTTTGCACATCTCATGCCTGGGAGGGGCCACAGCTGAAGGTGACCCTTGCTGTGGCAATGCCAGGACTGTGATGTCCCCATGTGCTCCTCAGAGCAGCTCTGCAGGACCAGCCATGCCATGGTTCAGCCCCAGTGCTCATTCAGTGCCATTGCCCAAGGGGACAGAGGAGAGGAGCACCTGGCAGATCAAATATCTGCCCAGCTGGAAGCAAAGGAGATCATCTTTTGGGAGAGACTGGAGCTGGTCCTGAGGCAGAGCAGAGCAGGACAGTGCCTTGGGAACAGAGACAGCCCAGGACACAGACTGTGGGACTTCTGTCCCACCACAGCAACCACACATCAGGCTTCCTCTTCCATGGTGCTCATCATGACCCTAACCTGATTAGTGGGAGACAGATTGCTCTGCACTCTAAATCACTTCCCATGAATAAGTTTTGTTTGTTAGTTTGTTTGTTATTCTGGCTTGGGGAAACTTTGTCGCTGTGTTCCAGAAATCAGGATAAAAGTTTGCCTTCCAGAACAGAGTGTGTGCAGATGCTGGCAGGACAACCTCAGGACAAACTGGGATCGGATCAACGACTCCTGCAACCATGACAATCTATACAATTGCAGAGGTACGAAGCAGATTATGTGATTCAGATCTCAGATAAGGCATGCAAGGCCTGAGAGGAGCAGTGGAGCATAGAAAGGGGCTGGTTAAGCATTTCTGAGTGCTCTGGGCAGGGGCAGCAGGTTCTTTGTGATTTACACGATAAGCAGAGTGACCAGAGCCTCAAGAAGCCATCCCACAGCTCTAATGGCAGAAGCATGGCACAGATCAGATGGAGCCTGTGCTTTATTTCATCACAGCAGTTTTGCTGGGAGTCTACTTCCATATAACAAGTGTTGCTCATCTGCTGGACTTCAGCTATTCCTTACATCAAGGCCCTTCATGGAAAGGCAAATAAATGTGCAGAAGTTTCTGAGCCACTGCCCACACCAGCCCCACATCACACACTCCAGAGGATCCACAGAACTGAAGGTGATGGCACTCCTTTGGGAACAGCTGCATGGATCCACTGTGTTTATGGGAGGCAGCAGACATGGAAAGGGGACTTGGGGTCCAGGTGAGTTGGTCTGTCCCTGGGATCACACACCTGTGCACTCCAGGCAGCATCCTGGAGGCATCAGGGGGGACACATCAGCAACTGACAGAACCAGAGGACAGTCTCAAGCTGCACCAAGGGAAATTCAGGTTGGATATTAGAAAAAAAAGGTTTTTACAGAAAGAGTGATGAAGTTCTGGAATGGTTTGCCCAGGGAGGTGTGAAGTCACCATCCCTGGGTGTGTTTAACAAAGCCTGGATGTGGCACTGGGTGCCAGGGTTGAGTTGAGGTGTTGGGGCTGGGTTGGACTCGATGATCTTGAAGGTCTCTTCCAACCCAGTCATTCTGTGAATTCTGTGATTCTGTGATACAGCACTGAGGCCTCACCCAGAGATGGGCTCAGCACTCTGCAGTCCAGAAAGACACCCAGGGACTAAGCAATGCAAAGGCTTCTCTCAGATCTTGGATACAGAATTAGGAAGTCTGAAGTAATATATTAAGTCAAAAACTCCACTAACTCAACCTGAACAAAAACATCCCCGCTACGCACTACACGAGTTTAACACAAAACCCCTCTGGCTCCCCAGTCCGGGCAATTTTATCAACACTTGATCTCCTGTGACATCAGGGCTGGCTTCTGTCTGCAGATCCCTTTGTCCAGACTGGGTGTTTGCACAGGGCTTACCCAGATTGGCACCGTGTGCTTGGCAGCCTCTCCGTGTGCGCGTTCGCTGCCGGCAGCTCCCGCCGAGCTCTGGCCAAAAACAAACACGGGATTCAGCCTCAGCAGCACTCCCTGGGACACTGAAAGGGTTTTGTGCAGCTTGCCCACGAAGCAAAGGATATGAACTGGTTTTCAGACATCTACAAAGGGCCCTAATCAAGCCCAGATCATCAGGCAAGAGCGATTGTTCAGGTGAGCTTGATTCCTGCTGGTTTTCACCATTGGGACAATTACCCAAACCTCAGTAGTGTTCAATATGTAAAGTGGCAGCAAAACCCAACCTCAAAAAATTTTCAAGACAGCTTGTTCTGTGTGTAAATGCATCAGCCTAAGGCCGGGAAGGGTCAGTGAAGAGCTGCAGAGTCCAGTGGACTTTTAATACGAGCTGTAATGATGTTGGTAAAAGAGGCATTTCACAGCTCATGATGGCTGGAGGGAGTTATTCCATCCAGGAGTCAGCAGTTTATGTTCAGCTTCTTAAAATCCTCAGGAAAATGCTTTGTTTTAAATGAGAGGGTACAAAGAGTCGTGGATCTGAAAGCCAGAGAAAGCTTTTAAAACCACCCAGCTGCCCTCCTGCAAAACCCTGTGATATTTCCAGAGGTAATACAGATGTGCATGGCTGAGTCACAGTGTCTTCCAGACAAACATCTGTCCTCTAGACCAACATCTGCCCTTCATTCAAAGTGCCTGAAGACTTCAGCTGAACCTCTTCCTCCATCATTATGTTTTGTTTGTCCTTGGCAAGAAGAACAAAAAAATTAATCATAACTATAAACCCAATATTTGGTCAACACGACTGTCCAGGTCTTACAAGGAGTAAACAACGTGAACATTTGGGGTAAAAGGAGAACTCAGCCAGGGAGCAGAGGAGTTTATGGGAAACAGCACTGTTTGGTTTCACCCCAAACTTCCCAAACTTTATATTTTGCTCTGTGTAGTTAATATTAATCACTCCAATCAAGTTAATTATCAAGGTTTTGGGTAGTCCTTGCTTCTAAGTGTCCCTTCCCGCTCATGTTCCCATGACAGACTCACTGGCCACAGCTTGGCTGTTCATTTCTTGGAAAAGAGACTGCACAGGAGTACCGGGATGAAATTTGGCCAGTCAAAATAAAAATAGCCCAGAGAACAAGTCAGAAAAAAAACAGCCCGGAGAACAGAGGCACCAGTTGCAAAATGCTTCAATTTACTTAGTAAAGAATTTGTTCTCACCAGGGTTGAGCTTTCTGAAATTTGCACCAAATTGTTGAAAAGGCAGGGTTTGCAGCAGATCCCCATTTGGATTGCTCCTGGGCTGCTCTGTGGGGCTTTTATTGATTTTCTCAGACTCATTTGTCTCCCTGGCCATCAGATATCCATGACCTCCGTGGCTGACGGCAGATGTGCAGCAAGGACAGCTGGAATGGCACACTTGAGGTATGCACAAATTCATGGCTGCAGAAAAAGCAGCTCCTGAGCCAACCTAATGAGAACACGAGGCAGCTGAGCTGATAGGGAGCCCTGTGTGGATGTCAATTTCCAGCCAATAGTGAAGTGTCAGGACACAACTGTTTGGCAAGTCCTTTGCCCTTTATGTGTCCAAACAGCATCGATGCCTCTGTACAACAGAGGGCTCTGGATCTCACAGGGTGAATTCCTTCATTCCTTGCTGCTTTTCATTCACTCAAAAAAAAAAAAAATAATAATAATAACCACCCCAACAACTGCCAAACCTTCCAAAATTAGAAGTGAATCACGGGTCATTTCTATTGCAAAATCTCAGTGATAAGGCCTGATAGCTGAAATCTTCCCTTTCACATTCAATGGCATCTTATGAGCTGTGGTGTGATGTTCCCCTCACGGAGATGGAGTAAGAAGAGATGACTCACACCTTTTCCCAGTTGTTGTGCAGACAGCCCTTCCTAAGTAACTAACACTGTGATATATATCTGATGGTGCTGATAAGAGGTTCAAGCATGTTTTAGCTCCTTGTGTAATTTCCAGCCTGTGTCCTGGAAATAAAACAACCAGAACATCTCAGCATGTTCCATCGGTCTTAAAATGAAGCATATTGTGGGCATCAGTAGGAAAAGTGCAGGCCAAGTTTATTAGAAGTATGAACTTAGAAACCTATAAAGGAAATTTAATGTCAAAATTAATGTGCAGACTCTGGAGAAAACCTTGCTGGTGTCAAGATATGCAGAATGGCTGAATAAATTTGCTCAGATCCTCAGACAATCTTACCTCTAATTAGAGTTGCCTGAGGCAGAATCTGTCAGTGCAGGGATGGAAATATCAGACTGGGGACAGGCTGCTGGCCCTCACACTGCTTGGGAGCTCACAGACTGCTTTTCCATGGCTCTGCAGCATTTAATCACAAGCATTAGGATCCAAAATAAGGCTGGGGAAGCTTTTCTGCAGAGTCAGGTTGGAGGCAGGTAGAGCTGAGGAGTGATTTTGCAATGGGGATCTGACAACTGCCGTACACAAAACCCCCTTCTGTTCAGCTGATTCCGGGGAGCTTAGGAGAAATGAAGCATGGATTTAAACTGGAAGAGGGCAAATTTAGATGGGATATTAGGGGAACATTCTTCCCTGTGAGGGTGGGGATGCCCTGGCACAGGTTCGCAGAGAAGCTGTGGCTGCCCCATCCCTGGAAGTGCCCAAGGCCAGGCTGGGGCTTGGAGCAACCTGGGATAGTGGGAGGTGTCCCTGCCCATGGCAGGGGTTGGAATGATCCTTAAGGCCCCTTCAAACCCAAACTGTTCCATGTTCTGTGATTCTATGACCGATTAAGCATTATGATTCCAGGAACAGTAATTCTCATGTTATTTATTTCAGCTTCCCAGAAAGCCTCCAAGGAACCCTGACAGGGTTTCCTAGCCGTGGGGACCAGTCACCTTGCCTGCACATGCAGTCATTGTCTGTCATTCCCACCTTAGCAATGCAATGTGCTTTTCCAGGAACCTCCCACAGAGAGTTTTCAGGCAGATAAGGATTGGTTTTTCTTGAGCAGGAGCCATGGCGTTCGTACAATAGCAGTCATCACCACCATCTCCTGTGCCAATGAAGGCCACAAGCTAACTATAGGATGCCTGAGGAGCTATTTCCTGCTATTCTTTCACTTTCCACCAGCTGTTGTTGCTATTATTTAACTTACTATTAGTTTCAAGTATGATGCAGCATCAAGCAGTTGTTCTTATTAAGGAAAAATAATTGGCTGTCTGGCCCACACTTGGATGAAAGCTCATTTCTCTCTGGGGAGTTTTCAGCATTAGTTCATCTCCAGCAACAAAAGCTGTGATTTTAGCATCCTGCAAAACATGGGATTACAGTAAAAGTGGAAATGGGGTAGTGAAGGAAAGTTCTGAATTAAAGTTCTTCATATGGACAGTTAGCAGGACGGTCACTTCTGTGTACAGAAAAATTCTAGTAAAATAAACACACCCTGCAAACTTCCTGGGCTCTAAATCATCCTGCTAAATTTGATTATCACTTAAGTGATTTAGAAAGCAAGATGTTCTCTGCGTTATGAGAGTTTATTCACAATGTCAGCTAAAACTGATAGACACTGCAGTAATTCAAACCAGAGGGTGGGGGGGGGGAAAAAAGGAGTTATGAAAACTTGGCTTAGGCTGGAGACCAGAGAAGAAATTGAAGGAAGAGCAGCATTTTTGAGGGAAGGGCGAATTGAAGGAATGAAGTTTTGAAATTCCTGTCTTTCCTGCCTCCCCAGTAAGCAGGAGAATCCAATGTTCCCTGGCTTTACGGGGAACAAAGCAGAGCTTGAAGCTTTCAGCTCCACTGGCTGTGGTTCCCTGGCTGCCCAGCCCTTGTGTACACACAAACCAGCCTGTGGCTTGCTCCAAGCTTGAACCTGGTGGAAGAAAGGTTCTCCAGAGCTCTGGACCGTGCTGGTGCTCAGCACTGAGCCCCCTGGATGTCAGGAATCCCAAGGATGGAGTGCTGAGCAGCGGAGGGTCTCCAGCCCTGCTCCTGGGAAAGGCAGATTGCTGCTGCTCCACTCCAGCTCTCACAGGCTCTGAGTTAAACCACCTGTGGGGCTCTGCCCCTTCTGCTGACCCTGATGCAATCCCTGCTCCATAGGATGCACACCCTCTGCCTGCTGCACAGGCCTGAATTACCGACAGAAATGAATTTTCCAAGCTGTTGCTGACATCCTGCTGGGAAGGTGGCACAGCCTGGCAGCAGCCAGCACAGCCAAGGTGGCATCTTCTCCTGCCACCTCTCCTGCACAGGAACTGCTCTGCACCAAATACCTCAGGAGACTTCCAGAAAGCCTCCAGTAATTAACAGAGTGAAGTTAACCATGTGTCAAACATTTCACGGCAGATATCCAAACTGTAAATGAGTATCTGTTAGAATTTTACTTGGAAAAGAAAAACAATAGAGGAAGATTTATTCTGTATTAATGCTCTAGCACATTTCCTTACCTATCTCCCTATCCAAGAACTTTTTTCAGTTCAGTATCCCATCTTGGCTCAGCACAATCCCTGCTATATCCCAGTTGCCTCTCCTTAGCTTCCAATAAATTTTGAAACAAATCAGCAAAAGTGGGAGAGGCTCTCAGCATTTTATGTAGCTGGAATAGAAGTGGGAAGAGAGGCATCTGTGTGATTTCCTTCCATCCTGGTGAAAAGCTCAGAGCATGAGAGCAGGCTTAGAGACATGCAGGAGGCAGGGGTATGTTTGTGAGAGCCTGGGCAGCACTGAGCCTGTGCCTTGCTGCCCTAAGATTCCCTACAGCAGCTCCAACCCACAACAACAAACTCAAGCCATAGCATGGAATTACTAAAAAGTCTGGGCACTAACTAATAAACTTGGGAGAGAGAAAAGAATTTCAAGTGCAGTCCCAAGAAGGTCCCACTGGGGACCCTATGTTTGGGTTGTCTGGGGATCTTAAACCTTCAAGAAAGGAGATTTACACTGGTCCAGAACAAGATATGTGGACCCACCATGTCCAGCCTCAGAGCTTTAAACACCTCATATATAAACTGTCTGGGAGTTTGTGTCTTGGTCAAGAAAAAGGTCAAGAAAACCCTACAAAAGCTCTTTTGTAGAGTTTCTTCCAAATTTTCTATCTGGGACAGGGAAATGGGCACCCTGATTAATCTGCCATCAGAAATGTCTCTATTGGGATGCTCTGGAAGAGCCTGGCAGTGAGCTGGGGTGGGTACACAGCTGCCAGCCCAGGGCATGCCCAGGTGTCAGCCCTGGCACCAGCCCAGCCCTGACTGCTCTCCAGAACTGAACTGCAGGAAGCAAAGGCTGGCACAGCCAAACTCAGCTTTGTGTCTTGTATTGTAAAGGTCTGACTCCTTTTTCCTGCACTTCTTAAGTGTGGCCCTTTGAGCATAATTGAATGAGACAGAAGCAAAAATTTAGAGGTTTCTGCTTTGGAAGGAGATGTGACGCTCGTTTATTTTTAACCACAAAACATGGGCCCCTTTTCTTTCTTCTTTTTCCTTTTTCTTGGTGTCAACTTCACAGTTTCTGTTACTTCAAAATCACTTGGGGTTTAACAGAGCCTGAGACCCCAAAATCAGCACGCTGGGATGGTCCTGCTTCAGGGATGGCAGCCACCAAGCATCCTGAGAGTTTGGCTGCCACCAGAGCAGGACCAGACAGGCAGAGCCTCGTTTTTACCTGCACCAAACACCTCATTCATTCCACTTTTTATAACCCCTTTCCACCTCCCACACTGCAGCTTTCCAGAGGCTGCAGCAGAATTTCCCTGTTTCCCAGAACATTTCTCTGCAGATGAAACCTTCTGTCACCTGGAGGAGAACTGAAATCTGAAGTCCAAGTTGTCAATAATTACCAAGTTCATGCAATTTTGTGATTATAAGTTTGGGGTGGGCTGTAATGATGGTCTTTTGTCACCTCCTGCACAACCCAGGGTGACCCTTGTCCTGAATTTCTGCCCACCCAGTGGTGCCTCTGAGTCATGCTGAGCACCCAGAAGAAAACAACCCAATTTTGGCTTCCTGTGATGGAGAATCCTACATATCCCATCCATAACTCAAATCTTCATGAGGTATCTCGTAGTTATCTACTTCCACCATTAAATTTTTTAACTGTGTTTCCAGCCCAGATTTGTCTGGATGTTTTATCTCCTTTTGATATGCAAAGGAGAATCCCATCCCTAAATGAATTTTCTTCAAATTTTACGTTGACTGGCCAAATACTGTTTTAAAGTAAAAATTAAGACTATTGGACAGCCTATGATGAAAACAGGGGCAAAAAATAGGACATTTCCATATTAGTGCTGTGTCCTCAACACTGTCCATTCCAAAATCAAATAGTGATGCTGGAGCAGGATAAAAATCCTGCAAATGTGTGAGCCAGCATTCATCTACTCTTGTGATTTAAAGAGTCACCATTTCCTGAACTATGAAAGTACCATAAAATAAAACATTTCTTGGATGTTCTCTGACACGAGCAAATCTTTCTCAAAGTCAGTGGGAGACTTTCTTCTTCCATTAGTGGGCATTTTGTCAAGTTCTGACTTTTTTTTTCTTAAGCAAGCTCCAAATCCTACAATAATTTGAACTTTATTGCCTATGGAAGAGAAAAGCAGCCAAAAAAACCTCCCAAAAAAAAAGTATGGAAAAGAAACAGCAAAACAAGGTTTCCCCAAACACCATTCTCTGGTAACAATACAGCTTTGTGACTGCTGTCATTTTTTTAAATGTATTTCCAAGTCAAAACTAAAGGAAATATATTATTTGTCCATATTTCTGCCAAGAAGGCAGTTCCCAGAGCATACATTTAATGACAGCATCACAGGAAGACAATTTTTCCCCATCTTTTTAAGCTCCCTGTCCACTACAAAAAAAAAAAACAAAAAACCCATCAGCAGGAAGAAATCCCACACAGAAGGGGTGGGGGTAAGGACACGTCTGATGGAAGTGAAACAATTCCTTGGAGCTGAGCTGGTTTGAAAGGGCTCTGGTGAGCAGCTCGTCATCTCCTGGAGATTGCCCAAATCCAGGGTCTCACTGGAGCTCATCAAAATAGGCTGTCCATGGATTCAGCTGGCAGAACAGTGCCAAATATCCACCCCAGAGGAGTTTCTCAGACCTGCTGAGATCATGAGGTTTTCTTCTTGGTTTTTTTTGGTTTTGGTTGGTCGAATTGTTTGGGGTTTTTTTTTTTGTTGTTCTTTGGAGGTTTTTTTGGGGGTTTCTGTTTCTTTTGTTTTGTTTTTTTGTTTCGGGGGTTTGGGGTTTGTCGCAGACATCTTTTATGGAAAATCCTTTCCTTAGGATTTTTCCTCCTGAGAAGCTGAGAGGCCTCAGGAACAAGATGTGAACAATGGTTATCTGCTGCTGTGGAATGCAACAGGTGGATCTGAGATTGGCCCATTTTGGATGTTTCTAATTAATGGCAAATCACAGCCCAGCTGGCTCGGACAGAGAGCCGAGCCACAAACCTTTGTTATCATTCTTTCTTTTTCTATTCTTAGCCAGCCTTCTGAGGAAATCCTTTCTTCTATTCTTTTAGTATAGTCTTAATGTAATATATATCATAAAATAATAAATCAGCCTTCTGAAACACGGAGTCAGATCCTCGTCTCTTCCCTCACCCAAGAACCCCTGTGAACACCATCACAGGGGTGGTGTTTTTTTTGTTTTTGTTTGTTTGTTTTTAGGGATTTTTTTGGGGGGTGGGGCAAGTGTTTTGGTTTTCTTCCCCTCAAGATGGAAATGGAGAATTTGATTTCTTCAGAAGGAGAATTTGCCGAAGGACAGGTTACCTGGGCCCTTGGCCATCAAGCAAAGCCAGGCTCGAGCTGCTCCACAGCACTCTGTGGAAAGTGGCAGTGATTCCTGGTGGGAGATTAAAGGTGGTTTGGAGTGAGGCAAGGACCACCCCTCATGCAGCATTTCCAGTTAAACTGAGGTAGAAACGTCTGCTATGAACAATGTAATATATTTAACCTCCCTCGTACTTAAAACCAGGCTTGAAAAAAAGCACTGGTGGAAGAAGAAACACCAACAAATCAAAAGTGGCAGAGGATAAAAGGTGGATTTTGGAGAGGCCTGAACAAGAGGGCTCCTGTGGAAGGGCAGACAGAGCACAGCCATCCATGAGCTCACAGGAACTTTCTCCCCAGCAAGGGAGGATTTAAAGAGCCAAATAAGTCCATGAAATTCACACAGGGCCTTCAGGGATGGAAAAAATATTACCTGAGGAGACATATTCCCCAATCAAGACCACAAAAACCCTTAAAATTATCACATGAGCTGGTTCAGACTCTCTGGCAGGACTTGTGCAGAGCAGCAGGATCTGATAAATCACAAGCCACTGCTGTGCTGCTGATGCAGAGAAAAGAGATCCATCAGGGACCAGTCAGAACCTGCCCAGGACAGATTTGTGCTGAGATAGGACTGTCTGTATGAGACTGGACCTTGGCAATGACCTCTGCAGGGTGCTGGAGAGAGCCAGGAATTGTGCTCTGGATGGAGATTTTCCTGGGGGGAAAGTGGAAAAATCGTTCTGCTAACCTGGTGGAGCCCAGTTGTTCCTGCATGGGCTTCCTCAGGAGCTGCTGTTTCTGCCCTGCTTTTGGCCAAGCACAGCAAAAGTGCTTCCTAACTCATGGCAAAGAGTTTTAAACTGAGTGACCACCACTGACCCACTCAAAGTAACACCGTGGCTTCCAGTACCAAAAAGGATGTAGAGCTGGAGGAGTCAGGGTTGGAAGGGCTCAGTGACTGCTGTGATCAAGGACGTTGGAATTTCTATTGGGAGACACAAAAAAATGCTGTCAAATCCACCACCCTGCTAAAGAGAAAGGTCTCCTCCCTGTCCCACATGGATATCTTGGTGTGGAAGAATCGAGGGAGTCTTATCAAGGGTGCAAAAGCAACAGAGGAGCTTCTTGGAGGCTGGGGGAGAGGAGAGGTAAAAGAAGAGCTGTCAAAATTAACCCAGATGGAAGTTTCAGTGAGGAAAACAGTCTCAGATGTTTTCCAGCCACAAACACAGAGAGGGAAAAAGTGTTGTGGTGCTGTGAAAATGGAGCAGAAATCAGAGAACTGAGGGTTGCTCCAAGCCTGTCACCCCTCCCCAGGGCTCAGCAAAGGGCTGCTGCAGAGATGGGGTGGAAAATGAGGAGAGGACATGGAGCTGAGAGGGATTCACAGCCACAGCATCACACAGGGAAGTCTAGAGGGATGGGGGAATCTCCCTGCTGGGGTTTGAAAAGCCCAGAGAAGCTGCACATCAGGAGTGTGGATTTGTAACCCCCTGAAAGTGCAATAACTGCATTTAAGGAATGGAGCAAGGAGAAAAGGACAGCCAAGGCACTGTCAGGTCACTGAATCTGAACTGACAGCAAGGCAAGCCTTCAAAATCACTTTTTCAAGAAATATCACGACATTGTGAATCAGGCTTTGCTTCCATTCCTGTTTCTTCCAAGAAATGGGTCCCAGCTATTTTTCTGGCAGGCAGGACATGAGTCGTTGTGCCCACCCTCAGTGAAAGCCTGTCCTGTCTGGTGGAAGGAAGAAAGCCCCTGGCACACAGAGCTTTCCTTCCTGGGCATCCTCTGGGTAGCACACTTGGAGCCTGAGCTGCCATTCATTTTTGGCAAATGACTAATAATGACTTGCAAAATTCACTACTATGTTTTTCATCACAGCTGCTCTGGGAATACATTTTTGGCACTCGAAGCACTGCTACCATCATGACAAAACCGATTATGCTAGCTAAAAGAAAAAACAGGCCAAAAAGATATAAGGTTATTGTCAGGGTAAAGGCAGGAGAATTAGTGAGATGAGTTGTCTACAAAATAGCTTAAGAGAGTTGATTTCTTTTTGTGACATCATGAGTTAGGCTGGCTCAATTATGATGAGTGATAATCATGACAAAAAGTGCTCTAGCTATGGCCTTGGGAGATGAAAATTGAGGGGAGGAATTAGCAGGGGGTTGAGGGAAAAAAAAACAGAAATAAAATTGTCATCTTCAGTATGTATTAAGCCAATAGAAATTGGTTTAAATTACAGTGTGAGAGTGGAGTAGCATGAAAAGTAACTTCACAAAAGCAGGAGAATTATTATCCTATGGTGTGCATCTATATGAAGTCAGGCACCCTGGGGAGGATTAGGGTTTAAAGGGGTCCTGGCAGTGCAAAGAACCCAGAAAAAGTGAATCTGCCTTGTCCCCAGGCAGAGGGACATTTCAGATTGGAACTGCATCCTCCAGTCTTACCCTCATCACATAGCACTTCCCAGAGATCCACCTATAAACTGAAGGATTTTTACACCTCCTTAAGTGCTCAGAATCACACAGTCCTAGTTGTCAGAAATCTGTCCTTCTTCTCCTGAATTTCCTTATTGTAAAGCTATACCTGGACTTTAGGTGACCTCCTGACACCGTCCTTAGGATGCTGCAGAACTGTAATATCCTCACCACCTCCCTTTTGCTTGGATAACTAAGCCAGCATCTCCCAGCTCCTTCTCATCTCCTTTCCCTGGGGCTCTGCGGCCTGCCCAGCATAATCCAGGTGGGAAACCTGACCCCTGGAGGCTCCCTCTGCCCTTGGAACCAGGGGGCAGCTGGGTGCTGAGAAACCACCTCTGAGAAAAGGGCTGAAAAACAAATAAAACCCCGCGAGAGCCAAGGAAAACTGGAAGTAAGGAGATGATTTGTGTAAACTTTAAACCGAGCAAGTTTCATGCAGGAGGCTCGGGTTACGTTTTGCGGGCAGGGAGAGGCAAACACTGGCACAACGGCGGCGGCTTCAAGGAGAGGTTCTGTCCCCCCTGCCTCTGTGCCACCCTCCACACCATGGAAAAGGCAGGCAAATGGATCCTTGAAGGTTAGCTCTGTGCTAAAATGAAGGGGGGAAAGCGCCAGAGTAATCTGAGTTTTGCCAGTCAATCCTGAGCTGTTGGAAACAAGCGAGTGTTTGTGACGGGCAGGCAAGGAGCAGCCTGCCCGCTCTTGGCAAAGCCTCCAATCTGGGAGCTCCACTTTTACCTGGGGGTTGCACACGAAAGGAAAACACATTTCTGGGTCTTGCAGGACATTTTTTGCCCGAGCAGAGGTGGAGGGCTAAGGCACAGCTCCCCTGCAGACCACCCACCACCTCCTCACAGCCAGCGCTTGTTCTCCCGCTTGGTGTCTTTGGGACACTCCGGTGTGGCCAGGGACCAAGAGCAATTTGGAAGCTAGAAGAACATAAACAGCTGCAGATTTAGAAAACAAGAGATAGAGATTTTTGTGATAGAGCTGTCGCTCCAAGGAGTGAGACATAACTATAAAGTCAAAATGGAAAACCTGTCTGGCTCGGGAGCATGGAAAATGTGCTGAGGGCAGGAGTTATGCAATGTGGCAAGATGTTTATCACTTCTGGGGGTTTTTCACCTCTTTTTTTTTTCTGAAATTGAAGATGAGAATTAGAAAACGGGCAGCTGGGGGTGAGAGAAGACAAGGACACTTCACTTCTTGGGCTGACATTTCAAAGATGTGACACAGCAATGATGACATCGGGGAAAACTTTAATGGATCCTCTGGTTTGCTCTTCTCTGATGTCTTTCAAGGAAGATTCAGATGAGACAGTGGTGAGAGAAAAGGGGATAGACCCTCTCCCACCCAACAGCTCCTCGATATCAGCAGCTCCTTGATACCAACACTAACAGAGTCAGGGCTCAGCTCAGGAATGGAGTCTGTGCCATACTTGGCATCATCAGAAACTTCTCCTGTCTCCACACTCAGCAGCACCTCAGAAATGCCTTTCCTAGGAGTTCAAAACCAAACCCAAATGCTGCTGCCTGTCCAAATCCAGAGGAGATGACAGCTGAGGGGTTCGGGAAGGAAAGTCAGGCAAAGTTCACGAGAAACGCTTGTGGGTGGTGGAGTGACGTAACCCTTTAGGTAGCATCCAGCATTTTGAGGTCAGCCATCCATTAACTTTCCATTAAAAACCTGGCAATCTACAGGTCTGAGCATTGCAACATCCTATTTCTGTGTGCCAGAGAGAGTGTGCACCCACAGGCCGCCCCTGCTCCCCTGGGTGCCCAGGAGCTGCTCAGGACGTCCAGAGCCAGCAGCCACTCATTCCTGGGAGAAATGAGTCAACACTCAGACCAGAGACACATTCCAGGGTCCAGGAAAACAACTGGAACCTCGAGTGGTCTTGCAACATCCAGCCACTCAGCAGAGTGAAGCAATCACTCACATGAGCTGGTCCTCATCTGGTTTCAGCCACACTGCAGAGCCCAGGAGCAGCCAGGACCAGAGTTGGCTCCTCCGTGGTGCTGAGCGACCACCAGTGACCTCTGCCAGCCCAGCTGCCCAGTGTGAGCAGTGAGCTGTGTGCTGGGCACCCCTAAACTGCAGAAAAAGCCCTTTCTGACTCCTGTGTGGGCAGAGAGAGGCAGTGCAATCCTGCCTTTGCAGCGATGCAAAGCTGCTGCCCTGGGAGGAGGAACCACCTCCTCATCCTCCATCCTCCACCCCATGTACACCAAAACAGCAGCAGCAGATTTGCATTTCTGACACTTCAACAGTTACATTAGACTTGGATGGGTTTTTTTCCTTTCTCTTGCAAGCCTAAAAGTGTTTAGAGCTTAAGGAAAATATATAAAAAAAAAAAAATCCAACAAAGCCTAGCAAAAGTGAGTATAATTCTTCCATGCCAAGGAGGGGGGGGTTTTAAACAATTTTAAGGCAAAGCTTTTGTAGTTACAGTGGTACATTTATATTGCAGAAAAAGTGGTGCAAAACAAACATTTCAGAGGTAAAAGCAGCTCAGCCCTAGCAGGTGTTTTATGATGTTAACAGTGCCAAGTGAGGAAAACATCTCTCCATTACAGATGCAATTATCTGTTTGAACTGAAAACACAGACTTTGGAGAAAAAACAGCAAAATGCTTGACTTCCAAAATATTTAACTTATTTTGAGCATCTGACCAGTAGGAGGGAGCAAAGCAGGGACAAAACCACTCGTGTGGTGCTTCCAAATGTACATATACTATTCACGCTTTTCATAGCTGAGTGGTTAACAACAAAGACAATCACATTCTTGCTACAGCTGATTAAACAGTTGATCCCACGGACCCCAGGCTTCTCAGACACGGTTGTTTGCTGTAAGCAGAACCAGCAAAACAAAAACAAGGCTGAAGAGGAGATGTTCATTTGCCGTGGCTCGGGTTCAGGACAGCAATCCCAGCCAGAGCCCTGCATAAATATGAAACACGTCCTGTTTACACTAAATTAATGCAATTTAGCCAGAACTGTGCAGGGCTGGGGACGTGGAGGTGTGGTTAAATTTCATAGCTGAGCTGGGATCTGAGTTGTGCCTCTCCTGCTATCATCAAAGAGCTGAAGTTGCCAAGTCCTGTGCACAGGACTCCTGGATCCCTGCTTTGTTTATGGGTTAATGTCCCAGTGTTCAATCCATGTTTTCTTGGCTGTACATAGAGTGTCCCACCAGCCCAGCTGGGCAACTTTAGTGGATGTCTTAAGCACGCAAACAGCTCTCCATTTGGAAAAGCTTTGATTCCTGTTGAGCCTGTGAATAAACACATCACCCAAGAGTCCATTCTCCACCTACAGCTGCTCCCATGGGGCTTCCTGAATTATGATACATGGAATATCTGACTTGTGAAGAAATACATCCCATTGAACTTAAATGATCTGTCCTTTCAGCAGGCATGCACTCATTCCTAGTTACATACCACAAATTCCTCTCAAAATTATTTTACATCCAGCTTTGTTTTGCCTTTTTGGAAGCACTGAATGTTGTCTCCTTAATGTGACTTTGTGAGAGACAATTGCATTTGTATTGGCAATCCTTTTTTCTAGATATTACTAAATCTCCAGTCCTCTCCCTGTGGAATGACAAGCTGGATAAATAAGAAAGCTGGCTTCTCACCACTTTTTTGCAAAAGAAGAAAAAAATGTACTTTACTATGTGGCATAAGAGACAGTATTTCCACATAGCAGCAACCCTCTCTCTGGAAAAAAATTAAAATCCTGCAAGCCTTTCACATTTTAGCCCAAGCAGAGTATTTGCTCCAAAGCAAAAATGCTCAAAATGTTCTAGAACTGAGTCCACTTTTGATATTCAATATTCATTAATTCCTTTTGCTCCTGTATTGTTTTTATTGCAGCAAATCTGAGAGCTGAACCCAGCTGACTTTTTTTGTCTCTCCCCAGTGGTGTAAGGCCTATAAAAAAAAAACAACATTTCCCACATGGATAAAGGAGCTGCAGTAAACTGAAAAGTTTACACAATGAAAAAAACAGGAGAAGCAGTGAGGGAGAGCTGTGACCACCACAGAGCTGGAAACTTGGAGCACAAGACCTGAAACAAGGTCCCCTTGCAGGAGGGATGAGGAATTTGGAGAAGACCACCACAAGCACAAGCCTAATATCCCTAATATATCTCATGTTATATATATATATATATATATATATATATATATATATATATATATATACATATATATATATATATATATATATATATATATATATATATACTTGACAGCAATGTAATAACCTTGGAAGAAATGCCATGTTTCATTTCTTGGTGTGTTTGGTGAGGGAACTTTAGCAAGGGTGAAGGGGTTTGTTCTTGATCCCATACTCGCTAAACCAAGATCGAGTTGGTCCTTCCAAGGCTTGGCCTTAACCCTGAGAGAGGAGACTGTTCTACAAGTCACATTCACCCACCACCCAGGGCCATGATCTGTAGGGTCTGGTGTCCCAGGGTTTGTGATTACTGGAGTTTTTCCATAGTTTAATGCCTCTGAAGCTGCAACTCCATTTTATATTTGGTTAATGGAAACCAACTGGAAATATCCCCATTGATTCCCAAGGGCCATGCCTCCAAACATAATGTATTAATGGAATAAACCACCCTGTTAAATCACCAGAAGTCATGGACAGACTCATTCCTCACCCCTAAGCCCCTGTCCAGATGACACAACTCCTCTGCAAGGGAGGAGCAGGAGGAGTTAATCCGGGGACTAAAGACTGGGCTGCTGAAATGCAGATTTCACACTCCCTCCAAACAAGCACCTCTGGATGTGGGAAAAAGGAAAATCAGAGCATGGTCCCCAGGGTCAGACCAGAATGATCCTGTGACAGCCCTACAGCAGCCAAATCCTCCCCTGCCTATCCCAGAGGGTTCTGGCTACATAGGTATTAAGGAATGTGCAGGCAAGAAAAAGCTGCCACAGCTCATTAGAGGGCAAGCATGAGAAAAAAAAAAAAATAGAATCAGAGCATCATTTAGTTTGGAAAAGACCTTTGAGATCATCAAGTCCAACTGCTAGCCCAGCACTGCCAAGTCCACCACTAACCCATGTCCCCAAGTGCCACATCCACACATCTTTAAAATGAGCTTATTCTGGAAAAGTTGGATTTTGCTGCCTGGGATACATCTCCATACACTCAGCCCAGCTTGGAGCTAGAGGGCCCTGCAGCCCTTGGAACGTTCTGCTGCAACTTTCCATCCAAAAGCTCCACGTGGACTCACTTGGAAATGGCAAGAGATTAGAGAACTTCCCGTCGTCATCACTTATTCACCAAAAGTTTGGAAAAATTTTGCTTTCCGCAGGAAAAAAAAAAAAGGAAAAGGATCAGATCTTGAGAGGGAAAATAAAATGTTTATGGTGTGCATTACCTAAAAAAATAATTCATATGATGAATCTTTATCTTAAAAGCCCTGGACTAAAAACAAATAAATGAATCATTGAAATTATTGTGGAAACAGGCATGTTTCATGTTATTTATGTGTTTAATGTTCCTTTTAGGGTTAGGTATTTTCCTTCCTATAAAGAAAGGCAGTTTTCTTAGCATTGCTGTGAATACCAATGTCAAATTCTATTTTAACGGTGCTCAGTGATGCATGAACATCCCAAAGGCAGAATTTTAAAAACACTAAAACCATTTGTTAAAGAGCAACTAGACAAATTGAACAGCTCTCTTTCCCTGCAAGCTTTGGAAAGACAGGTCAAAATATGGTTCCACATGGAGAGTGCCTGAGGAATATTTTCATTGACTTTACCTGAGCTTTGGATCAGACCCACAGAAGTATTTTTCTGTTGGCAATCAGTCTTTGTGAGCAAAATTATTGATAAGATTATAAGAAACCCAAGCACTTATTAAATGGCCAGGGGTTTTCCAACCAGATAATGTGGTACGTTCTCCAGAAGCCTTGAAGCTGCCACTTGAGGTGGGAGATTCCTTTTGCAGCAACAGAGCAGCAGTGATGGGACTCCAGGAGCTCCTAAACAAAGGCAGAAGATCTCTGCAGGTTTTTGTTTTTTTTTTTTTTAACATGGAATATGGAAATATAATTAGGAAATATATATGGAATATAATTAGGAAAGGAAGAAGCGAAGGGAAGCCTGCTATGAAAACAAAAGGAACTGTCTCAAACTCAACCTTGTCTTTTGAGAACATCACCAAGACAGCAACTTTGCTGGTTCTTTCAAGGTTACCTGATCCAATTGTTCCAAGGATATCCCTCTTCCCTCTCCTGATGTGATATTTCTGGCCTCATCCTTGTGTATTGGCTATCCAAACAGGAATTTTCTTCCTTGATTCACATCTTCTCACCTCTTTTCTTTTTTTATTTCTTTTCCTTTTCACTCCATGTGACACACCAAGAGTACAGCACCATTTATATCCATGCCCCACCTGACCTCCAGCCCAGTGAGGCCTAATTTTAAGCACAAAATTAGCATATGTGATTTAATGGGTGCATGTCATGAGTTTAAAATTACACATCTTTTAGAGCAGTGCTGGTTCAGGGGGTATATTCTTGTATTTATGTTGCAGCTTCAAATTCTTCATAATTGCATTGCCCCTCCTGCTCTTTTTAGATATTTCCCTCTTTCCTCTGCACCAGGAAAAGTCTTTTTTTTCACAGTTTGTTCACCAGTTTATGATAACACAATCTCCATGGTGTTTCCCTTGACAGCAGGCCTTGGACTGAAATTATTGAAATTATTTATTGAAATTATTTAATTATTGAAATTAATAATTATTGAAATTATTTCATGTTCTGATCATTAATTGATTACGGTTTGTGGTTGTGTGCACATGGTGTCCCATGGAATATGAACTCACCAGAGCTGAAGTCCATCCTTCCCCAGGATAAGGAATCCAGATTTCTAAGGATTGTAGAAGACACTCATTTCTCCCTGCTGCCACAATTCACCTGTGATGTTCCTTCAAGGAATGCCTGCAGGGAGCGAGCAGGATTGTCCCTCAGCCAGTCACCACAGGCTACATCTCTCCCACAGAATTATTAGAATTCTTAATTCTTTTACTACTTCTTTTTAGTTATTTTTTTTTCTGGTTGGGTTTTTTTAAGCAACAGCAGGTTTTCAAAAATACATTTAATTTAGAAAAAGGAAAAATCACTGGTAAAAGTGTTTTAGGAAGTGGAGGTGATGGCTTACTGAATCTTTTCCATGTAGCAAGAAGACATGTGGTTCTACAGAAAATCAAAATACGGATGAAAAAAAAATAAGGCTTCGAGAAAATCGTAAAAAGAAAATAAATGAAATAAAATTAAAATCCCAGTCTCCTCAACAAGTTAAATGAGGGAAATGAATGCCACCTGGACTGCAGCAGGTATTGGCCTGCTTACATTTTCCACAAGAGGAAAAGAAATTCACTTTTCTCCCCTCCTGTGTCCCCACTTTTCATCCATCTTAATTTGGCCACATTATTTTGTCAGCCATCTGCCCGGCTCCAAGCCAAACAACCTTCCTCCTTCTGCAGGACACAGCAGATCCAAGCAGGGAATACAGAGTGTGGGTCTGAGCCCTCCTGGCACCTGGGATGGATAAAATCGAGTTTAAGCCTGGCTCAGTTCAGGTTCATGGGTCCCCCCCCTTTAAAAACCTCCTGAAATGCTCTGAGTAGCTGAAATTAGCCTTGTAAATACCCTGCTGCCGTGCCCAAAAAAAGCCACAGAGCCTTGATTCCCACTGAAATATTGAAGTATTTTGTTATTTTCTTAATGCTGCTGCTGCCTTTGGAGGAGCAGGTGGCCTTAGCACAGATTAGTTAAACAAACACATGGAAAGGAAGAGTTATTCTGGCAGAGGGGGGGAATGGAAGCCAATATTTCTTCTTGCTGAGGTCCAAAGTGTGTGCCTGTGAACCCACAGGCAAAGTGTGCACAGGAATTTGTCACTGTTTGGTGCGTGACATGGTGACAGGGATTTACCAGCTGGAGGGGAAAGTAAAAACAAAACCCCATCCAGAGGCAAAGCCTGGCTAAAAAAGCAGAACAAATTCTGTCTTTCCCTCGGGAAGATTCTTGTGGAGACAAGAAAAAAATAAAAATTAAAATAAAAGAAATGAAATAATAAAAATAATAAAATAAAATAATAAAAATAATAAAATAAAACAAAAAATAAAATGTAAAATAAAATATAAAATAAAAATAAAACAAAATATAAAATAAAAATAAATATAATAAAACAATAAATAAAATAAAATAAAATTAAATTAAATTAAATTAAATTAATAAAAATAAAATAAAAAATAAAATACCATTAAATAAAATAGGTAATAAAATAAAAATAAATATAAAAAAATAAAAAATAAAATAAAACAAAATAGAAAATAAAATAACATAAAATAAAATAAATAATAAAATGAAAATAAATTAAATAAAAATAAAATAAAATAAAAATAAATAAAATAAAAATAAAACAAAATAAAAAATAAAATAAATCACAGGCAAGCGACAACAACTGAAATTACAAAGTCACTGTCAGGTGGGAGGGAGATGAAAATAAACTTTTTGATGAGAATAAATGTCATTTTTTGATGAGAATAAGTTGAAGAAATAACTATTTTTGCAAGAGTGAGGGGAGAATTAGTGCCCAAACATTCACACTGCCTAAAGTGTGAGCAAGTGCTAAGGGCTAAGGATTTGAAAGGATTTCATGCTGTTTCTTGGGTCTTTTTTGGGGTGAAGGGGAGGGTGGGAATGGAAAGGAAACAGGGGGAAAGGAGAGAAATAGGTAGTAAAAACGTCATGAGAAATATCACAGTAGCAAGGAGAGAAGGCAGCTGAAAAAGTCAAGGATAACTGAAGAAGCACATGAAGCATGACCTTGAAATGAGACTGATGAAGTGAGTTTTTTGGGTTGAGTGCTGGCTGGAAAAGGGGAGTTGGACCACTGCCCAAGGAAACTGCCTCCTGCTATTTAATTCCTAATGAGTTCAGGGAATAAGGATTTTGCCCAGGCTTTGAAATAAACAGGATTGTGTTAAAGAAATACTTGAGACCGTCATTAATATCTACTTCTAGTGGAAAAAAAAGCCCCGAGACCCCACATCCTGGCTAATCATTTGGGTCAAAAACGTAATATCAGATGAATTTCAGTGCTATGCATTATTTTGTAGGGCCAAACAATATTACGTGTTTGCTTCATGGGTCTTCAGAAGAGAAGGGTCATGTCTAATAAATTATTATATTAATTAATTATATTAATACAGTAATTAATTAATATATTAATATTTTATATATTTATATATAATTAATTATATTAATTATATACATTAGTTAATTAATGTTATATTAATTAATTAGTCTAGGACTTCAGCCTTGTACTTTCTTGTTTTCCTTCCTTCCTGTGCCAATGTTTCCATCCCTATAATCGTCCTTCCTGTTTATGCAGTTCCATATGCACAGTGGCTACTAAAAGTCAGCTGTTACAACTGTTTACTGTAGATATTTACACTGTGGCTATTAGTGAAATCTGTATCTCTGAATGGATGATGGATGGCAGAGGGGTCTAAGCCGAGAGACACTGTGGGATAAACAGGGGAAAGTCATGTGTGTAGTCTGGGAATGCTGCTTCCCACTGCCTGGAAGGCAGAAAGGAAAGTCATGTGCTTGGGACATTTGCTCTGAAAAACGCTGAGAAGTACAAGGTTATTTGCTGATGTCTGTGATCCAGTTTGGATCCCCTTTTCTCCAGGGAATCCAGCAGCTCCTGGATGAGTCATGGAATCCATCACCTTCTGGAAAGGATGGGTCCCAAGTGTCCCTGTTCTTTGTGTCCTTTCAGAAGCAACTGGTGTGGCAAAGCAGATTTTCTCTTGAGAAAGAGACACTGAAGAAATAATGAAATGCCCTCCAATTCCAAGCAGTGAGTTATTGGCAAAGAGCAGAATTAAGATTATTTGGGAAGAGCAGAAATAAGCAGGCATTTGATGGCAGTTAAATATTTGAGGAGTAACAGTATGGGCTTTGTTAATAGGAGTTTTTCCACATGGTGCTGTCACATCAAGCTTCAAAGAGGAATCACCGACACAGCTCTTCCAGCCAAGCCTGACATCCTAATGGCACAAAAGGAGAGAGTTGGAAAGGTGACATTCCCTGGAAACCTCTGAATAGACAGGTCAATATATCTCAGCACAGAGACCAGCCTCCATCCCATGCTTCTAATCAGAGTTGTGGGAATTATTTATAAATCAGGATAGCACGTAATCCTAAAGCGCGTGCTTGAGCTCCTTGCTTAAGCCCCAGCATGTGTTTAGATGCTGCTTTCAGGGCTGGGCTCTGCTGATGACCCAGCTGATGCACGTCACTGAGCCTATCCTACGGGGAAATAACTTGGCAGTTTACTCTGGATTTGAGATGGGACTTGTGAAAACACTGCATGACTTGTGCCGGCATGACGTGTTACTAAACCCATTCGAGATTCTGAACTCTGCCTCCTTTGTTTTCCTTTCAATTCCTAGAAAAATGGAAAATCCACAGGGAGATGACCAGGCTAATGAGGCTGATGAGTACCTATTCTTGGGGATTCATCCTGGAGAACATCATTTTTCCTGATCAACAGCAGGCTGGAGAATAAAGTCAGGTATGGGGCTCCCCTGAGAGCTGAGAAGCAGAGGAGCCTGGAGAAGAGGAAAAAGAGAAAAAAAAAAATAAAGGAGGGAAAAAAAAAGGAAAAATTGCCTTCCTTGAAGTGGGGAGGAGCCACATTTTGGTGTTGTTCACATCCTGACCTGTACCTGATGTACAGCAATGTTCCCCTTCCACGTACACAGCAGCACACCTGTGCTGCTACAAAACTACAGCTACAAAAATCTCACTTTTGGTGAAAATGCTCTTCTCTGCCAGCTGCATCTCCATAAACCTGTGTTTCCCTCCATCCATAAACCTCCATTTTCCTCCTTGCTGCCCAGGTGCCCCTCTGATCAAAGGGAAAGCTGCTCCTTTTTCCAATGCTCCCTTTCATTTGGCAGAAGCGCCTTCCTTCCCACACCAGAATTAATCTCTGCACAGGTATTTTTCCATTTGTAGCTCACCCTTCTTTGTGGGAAAGTTTATTTTGCTCAGCCCAATTAGCCACTGCTGCAAATGGTCTCTTAATGGCAGCCAGGGTGGGATTAGTCATTCCCAGGTGGAAGGTTCGCTCCTTGTGGCACCTGCCTTCTGCTGCACTTTACAGGAGAAGGATGCAGCTGACGGTACCACCTTTGATTTCTCTCTGTAAGGTATTTTATTTCTGCTGGCGCTCCCAGAGCTCAGGCTTGGATGTGTTTATGATACAGCTTGATGTTAACGTGAGTTTTCCATGCTCTACCACTGCATCCTCACCTCTCCTTCCCCAACGTTATTCCGCTCTGATCTGCTACTTGCAGTTATCTTTTCCCCACCTTTTGGCTTGATGGCAGAAGGGTCAGAGTAGAAAGCTGTCCTCTGTTTGGCAGAGAGCCCAAAAATGGGCTCAGAGCACCACAGGCACCCGAGGTTTTATCACCCAGGTCTCACCTGCCCTCCCCAGCTGCTGCTGCTGCTGCTGGAGCATCACCGCGAGCAAGGGGGAGCTCCCTTGCTCTCCCTCTGCCCTCAAACAACCAATTAAACTGAAAGCCATTAACTTCTACTCGGCAGACCCAAAGCCTGTGTGGGGAAGTGTTTTCAGGCCTGGCAGATCACCCTGACCCCGGTTCAGACGCAGGAGTGAAGGCAGAAGCTGCGTGGGCTTTCTCCAAAGCCACTGCTCACCCTGGAATGCGATGGGGAATCCAAGGACAGCCTCCGAATTCCTTGTGTCTCAGTCCCCCCTCCTCAAACAAAAGCAGCAGCGGCTAACAATGAGAGCCATTGAAGAGATAACCACCTCCACTCCCCGTTATTGACTTTACAGTGGCATTTCCTCTATCAAGAACGAGCCCCACAACAAGGTATTTGTACCTGGCTGCAAGACAAACTTGCTTTTCACCGGTGCCTGCTGCACATACCGCACCGAGGTGTTGGGAGGATTAATTACTTAGCTCACGCAGAGGACTTTGAAGATAAAATGTGCCAAGTAATTACTATGTGTTTTACTGATTTGGGCATGCACGGACATTTTTTTTCATAATGGTTTGTTGATTTTGTTGACTGGCAGTCCAGGACAAAGCTGCATTTCTTGCGAGGTTTCTTTTTTTAATATTATTTTTAATAGGATTTTTAATTGCAGTATTTACTCTAGTCACCTATTAAATAGCTAATTACTTGTGATCCTGTTTAGGTTTGTGTTTAGCACAGACAACAATTACATCTTTTCTCCCACAGCCCACAGTTACTGCATTACATGGTCTATTTTTTTACCCTGTAAACATAGGACTTTCTGACTGTAATAACTCATTTTCGTGCTTTTCTTCCATAAGGTGGAATGAATCTCCGTAAAGGCTCTCTGCTTTATCCACAACAAAGGAACCATGGCCAAAAGCTGTTGTATAAACACGGGAGACTGATCCTTTGTGTCATTGAAAGGTGTAAATGGGACAGGAGTGTAAACAGGAGAAACAACGGGGTAGGGAAGGAAAATGTATGCAAAGCTGGGCGCTGGGCTGATTGTGAGAAGGTGCCGGTGATGTTTTCTTGGGAGGTCATCAGGTTTTCCCTTCAGGAGAATGAGCAGGGAGACTGGTGGCTCTCACCCATCAGAGCTTCATGAAAAGCACTGATAGGAACAGCAGCAGAAGGTGCCACACAGGACCCTCAACCAGGGGGACCCAAAAATCTCTCTGAGAGCCTGCCTGGAGGAGAGGAGCCCCACCAGCAACCTCTGCACCTTGTATTTGAACCACCACTACCACTTCCACAAAGCCCCAGTTAAAGAAAAAGGCTTGGTTGGACAGAGTTTGGCAGATCACGTTTGCAGATTATTTCTATTCTACTTCCTCACCGCTTCAGGCCAGCACTCAGCTCCTCTGCAGCACTCAGGAAAAGGTCAAGCCTCGTCAGAAACAGCCACCAACAGCAACCAGACAGGAAAGGTCTCCTTTCTTGTCTGCCTTAACCTCCTTTTGCTGCTGCAGGAGGATTTCTGAGCTCAGCATCTTAGAGGAGATTATTTTTTCCTGCCTGTCCTTAGTCCCAGCCCCTGACAGGACACCCAGCCCTGCAGCTGGACTGAAGAACTTCCCAGGAGCAGAAGGTGAACATTAGATCTCTTTCTGATGAGATGACCTGTCCTGTGTGTGTGCAGCCTCTGCCCAGCTCTTCTCTCCAGTCTGAGCAGGCAAAGCCTCTGTCTGCCCCAGGAGATGCTTTTTTTGCAGCTCATCTCCTTCGAGTTATAATCCAAAATAGTGTTAGCAGATGGAAACTCTGGATTTGCCTCCCTGTGATGCCATCCAGAGGCCAGACAGCTCCGAGGGGGGGACCTGCCACAGGCACTGAGGGAGCTGGTGCCTTACAGCCCCTCACTGGGGTCTGAGGGCTCATTCAGCTCTGCCTCTGTATTTACTTTTCACAGGTTTTATGGCAGAGGCTGTGCATTGCAACAACCTTTTTTTTTTTTTTCTCCTTTTTTTTCCCCAGGAATTCACAGCAGGTGCAGGATTGTGGAGGATGCTTGCAGGAATAAGCCAGGCTCCAGAAGCAAAAAAACCTCCAACCGTGCCTATCCTGCTTTCTCCAGCTGAGGTCAAGGCAATCCAGCTAATTATTTGATAGACTAAAATTCTTTACAAGCACAGGAGCCCCTCCAGGAATCCTGCAGTCAGGTTTAGCAGTGCCACGCATCCCAAGGCTTCCAGGGCAGGCAAGCTTCAGGGATATCATGTTTTTCCAGGCACAGTACTGAAAGTAACAGGAAAACAACTGTCTCATTGTTTAGAGCATCCCTAAATATTGCCAGTAAAGATCTGGTCAACTTTCCACAGTCTGCGGCTTTTGAGATTTTTCCACTGGGGTGATTTATTTCATCAAAACAGCTCTTGGGCCACCAGCTGTTAAAGCACTTGTGGAAAGGGCCAGCTCCATTCTCATTCCTCACTGCAGGTTTCCCTTAATAGAATCAAACTGGATAATAAGTGCTAATACTGTGATACAGTTCTCTGTACTTTGACCTGAATTCTCCTCCAGCTCCCAAGGGGGTGGGCACAGGGAGAATGCTGCAGGATTTTCTCCAGTGCACGGACGGGCAGGATTAACCCGTACAGACAATCCTCATCCCTGTGTTTTGGGAACACTTTGAGGTCTGGGCTCTGCTGTATCAAATTCTGTGCAAAATCCTATCCAGTATCTCTGATCCCAAACTGTTTGAGGTCTGTAAATATCCAAACAGTGCTTGGTCCCAGAGCCTGTTCTCCAGAATGACCTTTCACTGCTGCATGCAGCGAGATCACACAGTCACAGCTGGTTTGTTTTTTTGTTTTGTTTTGGTTTTTTTTTATAAAAGATAAGATATGGCACAGTTTTCTAAGTTGGTAATTGCACAGCCAGCTTAAGCACCCAATAAGAAAGCAAATATCACTGTGATTAATTAATATCACTGAGGGGGAGGGCTTTATTTTGTTGGGTTTTTTTTCCCTGAGAGACTATCAAGAAAAATCAGATTGGTGTAAACATCGCAAGTGTGTTTTGGCCAGGTTCATTTGGCAGGTCAGTTCCAGGGAAATTGTTCTTTTAACTGCCCTCATTGCTATGTAACCAAAGTTGTAGTTTTAGACACAAGACCCACATGTGCTTCTCTAGGACATGCACAGAGCTATGATAAAACCAACTCACCAAAAGTGTGTGGAGCAGAGCAAGGTGGTCCAGGAATAGGCTCCGAGATGGAATGAGGTGACTGGTTCCTCCTGGTCCTAATCCCAGCAAGAACACGTGTTGTTGCCCGAGAAATTGGTCCTAAATTACTGCTCAAGTAGAAATGGGCATCCTTAGACTTCAGGGTTAAGGTTTCAGGGTTAAGGCTCCAGGCTGTGGAGCAGGGTGAGGTTACAACCATTGTAAGGCATTCCCACACTTCCTCCTCCCAGGTGAGGGGCAGCAGCAGCAGGGGCAGCCCTGAGCTCCTGCGTGGCTCAGCCCGCACTGCCAGAGGAGTTCTGGCAGCCAAGGGCAGGAAGGAAGGAATGCAGGCTCTTCCAGTCACCAAGTTAATGGGTTTCAATGCATAATTAGTGTCATTCTTGAAAACCCACGTCTTGTCACCACTCTAAATGTGTTTAGCTTCTGTTTCCTCATTATTTTAGGATCTCATTTTTCCGCTAGATTAAGGAGACGCTTTTGTTCCCCCCCCCCCGCCAAAGAAACCCTCTCCCATGTGGGTGTTCATAGATAATTAAGAGATGATTGGAAACCTCTTGGCCTGCTCTTTGCATTAAATATTTGCCTGAGGAAGGACAAATATCCACTATGCAGTTTGGAAATTTGACAAAATCTGACGTATTGAGCAGAGACCAACAAATGCCTGATTTGTATCTCATCCTGGGCACCACAATCCTTTGGGACTATTTATGCACAGTGATCATGAAATGAATTAAAGACTAATTTTCCTATATTGCTATAGAAATGTTGGAGGATTTCAGGCTGCCCTGAAAAGCCCAAGCACCCCAAGGGAGCTAGTTTAGGAGATTAGTCAGGGAGAGCAGGGATGCTCCCTAATGGAAAAGCCAGGAAAGCCAAGCAGCAGCCCAGGAACAGGGAAAAAGGCAGGCAATCCTGCAGCTCAGGCTGGGCTGAGCTCAAGTGGGGACCTCTTGCTATCATTATTAGGGAAAACCGGGTGCCTTGAGATGTGAAGTCAACTTTGAGTAAGTTGGTGGAGAGGATCTCCTCTCTTCACTTTCTCTGGCCCTATCAGAGAAAACCCATTTCAACTGATGTAGTGAGAAAAAATGACTTGACATCTCTGACTCTAATCAAAACACATTATTTTTTTTTAACACCACTGGCATGTCAGGGCACATCTCCTCCTGCAGCCACAATAGTTTCCAAACTCCCTGTGCCTGCAGCCACTTCCACCCCAGCCAGCAGCACATGAGCCTTCAGGCACACCACAGCTGGGCAAGCTGAGCAAAAAGGGTTCAACTCCACAAATACAGAGATCTAGAGTTACACACGACATGCTTCTTATCCTATTTTATTTTTGATTTGATTTTTTATTTGCAAGCCAGCACAAATGCAATGTTCTGCAGAGGGACATACTCTCTTTCCCCTGCCTTGAGACAGACAGAAAGACTTAGGAAATGCCACAGAAATAAACTCCACACAGAAAATGCAAGAATTGAGCAGTTCAGCTTTCAAGAGTCAGATAATGGCAAACAGAAGGTTGAACTTTTCCCCTCGTGTGCATATGCATCATGATTCATTGCATACTCCTCTTATGCTATTCCTCAGCTATTGCAGCATGCCATAATTTGTCTCCAGAGGCAAACAGTAGTTTGCAGAGCTGCATACTTGTCTCTGTGCGGCGGGGCAAGGCTGAGTTCACAGCACATGCCCAAGGCACTGCACACCACGGCAAGCGTGCTGCCGTCAGGGAGAAGCACAAGAGCAGGGCTGCTCCCTAAAGGAAAAGCCAGGAAAACCAAGCAGCAGCAGCACAGGAGCAGGGCAAAGGGCAGGCAAGCCTGTAGTGCAGCTCAGGCTGGGCTCAGCTCAAGTGGGGAACATCGAAAGTCCAAGGTGAGGCAGGTCAGGGAATGGGTCAGGTTGGAAGGGACCACAGTGGGGTCATCTGGCCCAGCCTCCCTGCTCAAGCAGGGTCATCCCAGAGCAGATGGCACAGGTTTGTGTCTGAGGGAGGCTCCACACCCCCTTTGGACGACCTGTTCCAGTGCTCAGTCACTGCACAACAAAGTTTTTCCTCATGTTCACATGGAGCTTCCTGTGCATCCATTTCTGCCCATTTCCTCTTGTCCCATTGCTCAGCACCACAGGGCAGAACCTGGTCCATGCTCCTGGCACTCTCCCTTCATATACAGATAGCTGTTTGATAAGATCAAGATCTGTTAGTGTCCTCAGGGCCCCCACCTGGGCCATGGGTGTCCCTGAGGTGTGGCTGCCCTGAAACAATTCCCTGAGGTACAAGGGAGGTTGCATTACAAGGTGCCTGAATTACACTGGAGCAAGTGGCCTGCTCATGGCTAAGCCAAAAGCTGCCCCACACACCCAACCATGCAGGATTTGGCCTTGTGAGGTGAGAAGTAGTGGCAGGTTTGAGTCACTTCTGGCAGCAACTCGAGTGGAGCTCCTCATCCCCAAAGCACAGCTCAGAAAAAGCTCTGCTAGAAAAGCAGCCTGAAACCACGGCTTTGTGTCGTGTATCCACATCACTGCTTCATCCCGGCCAGTTTGGACCAGCGCAGTCTGGCAGGCTGGTATTGCAAATACCTCTGAAAAACATCCCTGAGCTGCCTTCTGAAAGGAGTCCAAGCCCAGTGCTGGTGCTGCTGAAGTCAGCATAACCCTGAGCTCAGGCAGAGCGCTGCCTGTGGAGCCTGGACTGCACTGGACACGCTTCCCAGCGCTGCAGGCTGAGTAATCGGCTATTCCCATGCAGATGAGCCCTGGGAGATGAGCAGCAAACAGCACTGGGACCTGGAGTTCTGGGAAGAGCAGACCTCTGCTTTCCCAAATATCTCACAGCGGGAGTGATGCCGCTCGAACCTTGCGAGCCATAAAAAGTAATGGGAAGCAGATGCTGCTGTACCTTAGATTAGAATCTGTGTTTAGATTTCCAAGATAATTTTTATCTCTGATACTTTGGCTAATGCAAGGCTGATATGATAAATGGATTTTCTGCAGAGTCTGAGAACGGTGTGCCTGCTTCAGAGTGCAACCTGATCCGGAGTTGTCTCCGGCAGGGAGACAGAGAAAAGAAACAGAGCTGGCCTGGACTAGGGTCGGGGTGGAGGATGTGTTACAAGCAGGAGGTCAAACAACCCTGGGCTGGTGCTGGAGAGGGAGGAGTCACATCTCCCCTCCCACCTGCCCGGAGCAGGGTGGGAAGGACCATCCCACCGTGCACCTTGGAGGGTGGGGAAGCCTCCCCTCCATCCCTCCCAGCAGCACTGCAGCCTCCCCGGCTCGTGCCTCAGAATCTTCAAATCCTAAAGGGTTGAGCTCAATCAGCCACGAAACTGGCCTAAATCACCCACTGATGGAGAGAAGAGGGTACCACATTCCAAGGGTCCATATTTCCACTGGCCCATAGAACCAGGATGGGGTATAGACCTCCCTGTGCATCCTCATCCTCCTTAGCTCAGCTGAATCCTGTTTTCTGAAACTGATTTTTTCCATAAGTTGTCTTCCAATATCCCATCTCACCAATATCCGCCATCACCTCTCCTGAGGCCAGGCACAGTTTACTGTCATGCTGTTACTTCTTTTTCACTGTCCCCTTGAAGAAATGGCCACCAACAGTCCATACAGCCTTGTCTTGATGTGCAGCCAATGGGGCCAATGGCAAATGCACATGGCAAAAAAAATAAAATATGGGGGTAAAGAGTTAGATTTTATTTTTTTGAGATTATTTTTTTCGTTATTATTTTCCAGCCTGAAAACTCTTGGCAGAGTAAAACTCATCAGTTCCTTCTAGCATTGTAAGCAGAGATTATGTAATATTTACAGTGATATTAATGCAATCAATCAGCGTCAGCAAGTGGAGATTTGGGAGCCAGCTATATACACGAGAGAAAAGTGGGGAAAAGGGAAGCACAAAGGGGTCCCTGTGATGGCCAGGGAAAAATGCCAAATAATTTCACTGCTTTCCAAACTAATATGTTACCAAATAACACAATCAGCTTTGGCCCAGTTCATTAAAAATAATTGACTTGACTGCTCGGTGACTTCCCGGCAGACTGGAGATGCCCACGAGCACCCAGGCGTCCCCATAAACACCTTTCCTCCTCCCATTTGAAGGGAAAGGCTTTGCCCAGCCCTGCTCCAGCTCAGTTCCAAGTGATGTCGAAGGAGCCCTTGTTGGACCTTGGGCTGGTGGGAATGGTGAAAGAGCCATGGATCAAGAGCCCTCACTGAACAGAAGGGCTTGGCCACCGCTCCCTCCACTTCCAACAAAATGCCTGAAAGGGGCCATTCTTCCCAAGGTGTGGGCCTTGCAGCATCAGACTTTGCCACCCTGAAAGCCCCACAGACAGCAACTTCTGCTGCTTTGTTTCATTTTCCTTTTCTCCTTCAGGTGGAAATGCTAAGAGGGAATTGTTGCCAGAACTTGATTTCTGCATCGCCGTTGGAGAAATTTCTGGCAGCGGGGAAGAGGCGTTGTTTTGCTGTAAAAGGGGGGCAAGTGGGACCTGCAGATGATTTGAGAAAGGCTGCAAACCCAGCCCAGCCAGGTGCCAGGTAGGCTGCAAAGGGCTCAGCAGTTGGTATCCAAGGAGCTGGGAATGTGCTGAAGAGCAGCAGCTGGGAATGTGCTCTGGTCCCTGTCTCACAGGGTGGAAACACTGCAGGCATTTCTAAACCAATATCTTGGAGCAAGCCTTTCCTAAATAGCTGCTACTGATGTTTGGACCCCAGCCTACAGTTTGACAGAGGCCAGTCTTGGGATTCAGGTCTTAATGTGGAGTGTCTCAAGTTCTGATGATGCTGGAATGAGGGATCCCTGCTGCTCTGGCTGGTGGGCCACTCTCACTGGGGGGAATAGGCAAACAAGTTTAGAAAGTCAGGTCACATCCTTACAAACCCATGAATCCTGCTTTCAAAAGAGGCAGGAAGGGATGAATGATCTAGTTTTCCCAATTTAAAAATGTTATGTAACTGTTGAGATACTAGGTCGGACAGTTCTCACATCCCAGTAGAAGATCTGATCTCTGACTTCTGCTGGACCATGGAAGAGTTTCATGGCCAAATATGACTAATTTGAGAAATTCAGGTGTGCTCTGAAGAGGTCACTGCCTGTTGATGTCTTTGCTGAACTGAAAAATTTCAGCTTACAGAATTTACCCTGGCCTGCTACCTAAAGGACAAAACCTGCATTTCTTTAGAAATGCGTCACTTGAGAAACAGAGGCAAGGACACTAATAAAATCAAGAAAAGCTGAAGTGATGGAAAGGCCTGAAACCTTACAGCACTTTCTTCAGAGGTTGTTTTTGACCAAGAATTCAGTTTAACTTCTGGAGTAAGAAATTCTAGTTATGCTTCATTTGGAGAGAGGAGAGTCTTTATATTTTAAAACCCATCAAGTGCAGTAAAAGAACAGGAGAGAACCCATTTTCTCATATTCCTGTTTCTTATGTTACCCCAAACCCAGAGGAATGCTCAGGCCAAAATCAAAACAGACATACTCAGGAGTACAAGTTTCTTTTTCTCTGTTTTCTCTGCCAGGAGCCACCTGAGGAAATTCCAGAAAGATTTGCTGACACCCACCTTGGTTGAAAGGGGAGGGACAGCTGAGTGGCAGAGCACTGCTGAGCTCCTGACCCCAGTGTGGATGGAGGTGATGACTCCTGGAATGCTGGTTTTGAGAAGAGCAGTTGGCCTGGCTATGACTGAGAAATGCCTGCTCTCCAGAGGAGGATCAGCACGTGGGCAGCAGTGGATTTTTCAAGAGCAGCCCTCCCCTCCAGTTTGTTTGGCAGTAAGAGCCACTTGTCTCCGAACAGGCCCGCAGCATGTGATCATTCTGGACTCCTTTCCATTTAGGAGCATGACTCTTGGGGAAAGCTTGACATCAGATTATGCCCTTCTCAGAGAGTACAAAACTCTGTTTTGGGCCAAGTTTAGTGCATTTCTGACTCCTGAGCCATGCTCTCACTTCTCCTCTGTCCCAATGAGTCTATTTTGGGCTGAATTCCTAGTGACACGAGCAAAAATTCCTAGAAAAAGACCCTTGTGCGCAGATGGAAGAGCAAACTCTCTTAACCACAACCACAAACCACTTCCATAAACTCCAACCTTTTGCTCCAGCTTTAGGTTTCCTTGCAGAGACTTGGAAGCTTTCTGGGCAAAGTTTAGCGCTCTTGGGGAGAAAGGGCCCCTTTTTTATTGCTGCAGAAACCTGTTCCTTGCACCACGGAGGTGCTCACCAGATGCCCTAGAAACCTTTGTCACTGGGAGCAAAGGAAAAAGAACATTTGCCCCGGAGAACTTTAGTCATTTAAGCAACTAAATTAGGTGGCTGATCTGCCTTTGATCTCTTTATAATCTCTGCAGAGATATTTCTTTAAGTGAGTGTAGAGCAGGAATTAACCTCCTGTGCAGGGAAGAGCCTTGCAGAGTAACCATTGTCTCTTCCCTGTGCAGAGGAGCTGTTGAGCAGTTTAGCCAGGCAGCTAAACTGACTTAGAGACTTAAAGACTTAGACACCTTAAGTAGACACCTGGAGGTGTCATCACCTTCTAGAGATGAATACTTTTCTGGTACTGTCCTCTGTGCCTCCATGGGGTGGGAAATGCTTCATTTGTGCTTCAAAATCTGGACAACACCTTTCCCAACACTAAATTGACCAAGAATTAGTAGTGGATAGAAGAGTGACCTGAAATGTTTGTTCCAGGAGAGCAGCAGTTGCTTTCTCTGGTCTGTGGTGATATTCACAGTTTTCTCCGTAAGTCACACTGAGGCAAAAATTATGCAATGCCCCGACTGTACATTTATCCACACTTCTGGTGCTTTAGCAATCTGGCTTCTCAGCTAGAGGCTGGAGCCAAAGCATATTAAGAAATGAGCCTGTGTTTTGAACATATGCTATCAGCAAAGTCTCATTTTTTTGTTGCCACTTAGTATTTCTTAACAGGAGGAGAATGCACATGGGGCTGTCTTGAGCAGGAATGAGATAGGACAAAGCCCTGGATGGCTTTACACCTTCAGGCCACTGGTCTGCAGAGCAGAGGTGTCCAATTCTGACCCACCCCAGTTAGGAATAATGGAAAGAATCATCAACAAAAACACTGCAAGGGCGCAAGATGCTGCCAAACCACCCATCACCTTGTTGCAGGCAAATATGGCATAAAAATGACTGAGCTGCACATGACCTCAGGCTGAAAGATGGATTGGGGAGAGCTGTTCACCCCAGTCCTGGAGAGCCACGGGCTTGGCCAGCAGTCCCTGGCTAAATGATGAGTCCATCCTGTTTGTTACAGACACAGAGCAGCCCTTGGCTGCTGCTCTCATCTGTATTTCTATTTGTGCCGATAATACACATTTTTAAAGGAGATCTTAATTGCCCCACTAGATTTATTATCAGGGATGTTATCCATTCCTTCCTTCCACCCCCTCCAGCTCCATTCATCATTTTTACGAGAGGGCAAGCTGAGGACCACACCTCCTCTGCTTGCCAGGGACAGCACCGTGGACATCAGCTTCACCACCTCCCAAAAATCAGACAGGATGAGCTCACAGAAAGCTGGTAAATGACTGAATGTGAGCACAGGGAGCCCAGTTGCATTCTTTTCAGCCTGAGCAACTCGAGGTGCCAGTACCATTGTGTCTATTTTGCAGCAGGGTGATGAGAACAAAGAGCTTTTGGGGTAGGATCCAAATCACACCCTCCCATCAAACCCTGCCGAGCCAGGATGCTGAAATGGCTGAGCCTGCAGCTTGGGGCTATATAAAGCTGCAGGGATAGCAGCCCTTGGCTGTGCCAGGCTCCAGGCTAAAGTGAGTTCTACAGGAGGGAGGTTACAGGCCTCCAATGAGATGTAAACTGAGTTTCTGGGCGCAGCAGAAAGCGTGTGGCTGGTGTCTGTGCAGATCCTGGCAATCTGAATCCTTCCATGTAAGCATTGGTGGTGCCAAGCAATTACAATGTTTATAGAAACTGATGGCCTACATCTGTTTAAAATACTTCCCAGTGTTTAGACTGACAGGACAGAAAACATTCTGCAAGGAGTAAGCAGAAATTGGATGTTTTTTTATATATAGATATATGTTTTTAGTTGGTTTGGGTTTTTTTTAACTTAGAAGAACTCACGCTAAATTGATTAACTACTCAAATTCATTAACACTGTAAGCAGAGTGAGCACAAGCCATAAACCTGCCTTCCTGCATGCTAGAGAATTAACAAAATGTAAGAAAACTCTTCCAGAAGGTGAAGTCTGTTTGGAACTGGACTGAAGCAAGAATGTGCTCTCATATCCCAGCAGCTTTATAGCCTTCCTGCTTGATCTTAAACAAGACAAAGCTTTCTCTCCATTGAGAAATCAGCCAGGATGGCTGATCCCAGTCACCTCAACAGAGATAACAACCATTCTCACTCCAGTGTAGCTATTTACAGATGGAGCAGAAGAGCAAGCTGAGCTGTCAGCTTGCTTGCATAGGATAACTGGATCTGCTGCACTGCACAGGCAAGCCTGACCAAAGTCTTTGGCCTTATCTCATCTGCCTGTGGTGGCTCCTTGTCTCCACCCCAACACTGCCCTTTATTGCTTCAAGTCCTTCCAGGAGGATCTGCAGGGTCAGTGGTCCTTCTTCACACCAACACCTGCTGGACCCACGGTTTGCCCCTTCTTTGATTCAGGCAGCTTTGGCCATGAGTAAAATGTCCAGATGGTTTAGGGATGAAAGGAGCTGAAATTTTGTAGTTTGTGACCATGACAGCAAAGAGAGCAGAGCTGTGCAGTGCTGCAGTCCCACAGTGACACAAGGGCTCCTTAGAGACCTCAACAAGCCACTGCAAACTGGAGCCACATCCAGAAACCCAAGGACTGCTTCAGAAATGGCCAAACCCCAGGACCCCATGGCCAAGCCCAAGAGCTTTGGCAAAGCACCTTCCCTCAGCTGTGGCAACTCTAAGCAGAGTGTACAACACATCAACACACCTTGTTTGTACAGCCAACCTTATCTTCCTCTTCTTTGAGCATGGGCTGCTGTGCTTTGCCACCTGACTGCTGAGAGAAGCCTTCCCTCATTGGCAGTTTGGAATCTTGCTATAAATCTCCCTGTAGGGCTCACTCCTGGGTGACAATGCCCCAGAACAAAGAGCCCCATTCACCAGTCAAGCCTTTGGAGTTCATTTTCCTTTTTTTTAACGTCAGTCCTAGAGGCAGGGTGCAAGTTTATGTGCAAAGCACACGGAGATCCCCAAAAGGGACACCCTGTTCTGGGATTAGTTATAACCAGAAATATTGGAAAGTCAATATAACCAGGTCCCCTCGGGCATGGCTGCTGCTCAGCAAGTGGGAAGGTCTCTCCTCTCTGGGTTATACTGAAAACAAATGTATGGCGGAAAAAAAAAAATCCATCTCTGGAGCTCTCCCTTAGCTCACTGCCAGGATTATTATGGTGTTATTATGGTATCTAGCTTAGTAAAAAACAGTTTCCATTCTCATTTTCCTCCCACCCAATCCCTTGTATTTTTAAGGCCACTTATGTCACACACACACACACACATGCAAAACTCCAGCATGGAAGGCAGCCACATCAAGCACAACATCACAAAAAAAGCAGCCACCATCTGTTCCAAGCCCTGCTTCCTTCTGCTCCGTAAATTAGTACACAAATTATGCAAATCAGAAGCACGTGCAGAGGGAAGTTGCTCTCCCTGGCTCTGGCTGGGGTGGGACTGCATCTCCCATCAGGAAGTTCTCTATGGATGGGGTTAGGACCGTGCTTGGCACCGATGGTCCATCCTGCACACCTCTAGGACCCACAGGGTTTGTGCTGCTCCCCCTGGAGCATCCTGTCCCCTCAGCAATGCCATGTCTGTGTGTTGCTGCAGCACTGCTGCCTCTCCCTCAGCCCCTGAGCAGAGCCGTGTAAAACATGCAGACGTTTTCATCACTGAACTTATGGCTGCCCTGAGGGCATGTGCATAAGTTTACCCAGTGCTCCTTAAATCAGTCCCAGAACAACCTTTTCCAGCCACTGCCAAACAAAAGCTTTTCCAGCAGAACTCCATTTTCCTTTTCTCTGTAAGAAATCTTTTTCTTTTTTTTTTCAGGCCAGCTCAGCTGTTACACTTGGGCACTGGCCGGTGGAAACACACACAAATACCTGCAACCTCACTGAAATTAGTGGAAAAAAAACCGCTGTTAAATTCAAAGAGAGTGGAACAAAATTTCACAGTACTTTTTTTTTTTCCAGCAACGTAAAAAAAAAAAAAAAGAAAGAAATCCAAAAAGGAAGGAAAAGATCTATTGAAACCCAGCTTTAATCCACAGTGAAGCAAATCTTGATGGCTGTCCTATTCCCTGTGGAGGACATGTACATGCTACAGAAGTGAGCTGCTGCTCCAGCTGTAAGGATGCAATCTGCTCTAGGCTAAGGATGCTGTAAGTGTGCAATCTGCTCCAGGCTAAGCATGCTGTAAGTGTGCAATCTGCTTTAGGCTAAGGATGCTGTAAGGATGCAATCTGCTGTAGGCTAAGGATGCTGTAAGTGTGCAATCTGCTCTAGGCTAAGGATGCTGTAAGTGTGCAATCTGCTGTAGGCTAAGGATGCTGTAAGGATGGATTCTGCTTTAGGCTAAGGATGCTGTAAGGGTGCAATCTGCTGTAGGCTAAGGATGCTGTAAGGATGGATTCTGCTTTAGGCTAAGGATGCTGTAAGGGTGCAATCTGCTGTAGGCTAAGGATGCTGTAAGGATGCAATCTGCTCTAGGCTAAGGATTCTGTAAGGGTGCAATCTGCTGTAGGCTAAGGATGCTGTAAGTGTGCAATCTGCTCTAGGCCAAGGATGCTGTAAGGGTGCAATCTGCTCTAGGCTAAGGATGCTGTAAGGATGGACTCTGCTTTAGGCTAAGGATGCTGTAAGTGTACAATCTGCTCCAGGCTAAGGATGCTGTAAGGATGGATTCTGCTTTAGGCTAAGGATGCTGTAAGGGTGCAATCTGCTGTAGGCTAAGGATGCTGTAAGGATGGATTCTGCTTTAGGCTAAGGATGCTGTAAGGGTGCAATCTGCTGTAGGCTAAGGATGCTGTAAGGATGCAATCTGCTCTAGGCTAAGGATTCTGTAAGTGTGCAATCTGCTCTAGGCTAAGGATGCTGTAAGTGTGCAATCTGCTCTAGGCTAAGGCTCCCAAATTGCTCCTGCCATGCCCCAAGTGGCCTGTTATTCCTGCACTGCTGCTGTAAGGGTGTGAAAGTGGTGCTGCACACAGGCAGAGCCTGGCTTTGATGCTAAAGCAAGCTCAGGGCGGGTGGGCACAACATCCACCACACAAACTCTCAAGGGGTGGGGTGCATTCAGACTTTTATTCTCCTACCAAAATAGTTCAGCCTCTGACGTCTCTGAGTGGGCTTTACAGGGTGAGGCTGTGCTCTGTTTCCATCTGCTGTGACATGTCAGGGAATGCAGTGTCCCACGCCCAGTTTGCATCCATTATCACCAGCCCAGAGGGCAGCCCAGGCTCCCAGGGAGTGACAGCTCTTGTGTTTCCCCTGTTTGGGACCAGCTTGCTCCATCCTCCCTCTCTGATCACCTCACCCTCAACTGCAGCTTCACACCAGGCAAGTGACTCAGAAATGCCAGTGCCACATGAGAAGGGGTGTCCCTGACAGGGAAATAAGTGCCACGAAGGGACAAACGACTCATGGCTGTTTTATGATGCTGACATCAGCCAGAGGTTGTTCTTTGCATGGGGGTGGATAGGGGGATTTTGGACAGAGCCAACCTAACAGCTCTGCTAGCACCTCTCAGCATGGCTGCACAACCACTCCCAGATATCTGACATGATCCCACATACTGCACCCTCTAAAATTTCCCTTGGTATCACCTGGGACTGAGTAAATCTAAGGGTTATGACCATGCACCAGAGCAAGGCCAAGCCTGTCCATTCCGTAGGGACAATCCTGGGGACACCTCTGGCCAGTGCTGAAGGACCTCAGCAGCTCCAAAGGCTCCTCCATCTGTGGGTACAGCACTGCCCTCTGTGTGAGGACTCACAGCAGGGCCAGGGCTCTGGGATGGGCTGTCCCCACACCACAGCCAGATCTGCCACACGTTGATATTTCTGCACAAACAGACTTGGGAGCTGCTCACATCAGCACTCAGCTGGAGGAAATCCCAGCCACGAGCCCACCAGCATCAGGGGAATCAAAGTGTTGCTAATAAAGAGCCTTTTCTCACCCTCCCAAATCCACACTGCAAACAGTAGGATGCAAGAGGGAGGATTTCTCATAAGCTGAAGGACTCCAGCAGGAAATGGCACATTTAGCACTCCTTTCATGAATTTTTCCACCACATTCCCTCCGTGCCCCCTCCCAACCTCTGCCCACGGCAGCACACTATCTCTGGGAGCAGATCCCTTCATTTTTAAGAGCAGCACTGTGCACTCCTTGGTCCCTGGCCACAGCCATGTCTCCCCAATTTAGCCCTGCAAATCACAGTGGCACCAGATTAAGCCTTTAGCCGTGTTATTTCATGAGGTTTGCTCATCACAAATGTTGACAGTAAGGATCAGCTTTAAGTTACAAACCAGAAAACCAATTCCCTTCCATATATTCAACAAAACCCTGTTGCTTCCTTCAGGAGAAAACATGCTGCACTGCTTGCACAGGCACAGGAGGAAATCACTCTCTGAATTTGGAAAGTCAATATTAATGGGCTCAGACTGCAGTAGAGGGCATGTTCATTTTGCAATGGAGTTACTTTCCCTGATACTCCCTTGATTCTATTTTCCTGGCAAATTGTGATTGCTAATAAATTGCAATAACTTTGAGTTTACATTACGACTTGCAGAAGATTATTTTGGGCAGTAATGACATTCCCAAAGTGGAGGGTCTCTCCAGTGAAATATCTGGCATATGGAAGCAATTCAGTTTTTACAGATTCAGATGAAACCTACGTATTACTGATGAAGAAACCATGTTTTGATAAGATAATAGGCAGCAGTGTGAGCTGACAGGGAAGAAAATATGAAGCTTCTAATGCCTACAAGGAAGTCAGGCTTCTCCCAAAGCTTGTTGAAGCCAGTGGACTGAGTCCTCCAGGCTCCAGTGGGGTTGAAGATCAAGTCTTCACCCTCCTCACAACAGGAACATGTTCTGGGTCAGCTCGTCCCATCCCAGAACACTTTATCCTACAATAATATTCCATCCTCCCTCTTATTAGATGCTCAAATCTGTTTATTTCCTCTAGTGTCCAAGTCTCTCTCAGTGTCTCCTTTTGAAACCCCCAGGGCAGCCGAAGCGGCAATTTTAATTTTATTGTGTTATTTGTCAAACATTTTTTCTTTTTTTTTTTTAAACACTGTTTACACAGTGCAGCCTTCCTCCCTGATCCCCTCTGGTTTGTCTTTTGCTTCTCAGGCATTTCCTAGCTGCTGTGCTTGGGCTCCACCTTGTCATGTAAATCCAATTTAATTTGCACAGTTCTGCTTGACTGGGGCTGTTTTCTAATAAATTCAAGCTCCGTGAAAAATTCCAACCAGGTGATACACTCAAAGGCAGCAGCTCCTAACACAGTATGTGGGAAGGATCTTCAAAACACACTCTAAGAGGAGGCAGGTGGCTTTTGGGGCTGATTGCCCTTTTACTTCCAATATTAACTTTTAATTTCCAACAGCTAAACCTTGTTTTCCTATATGATCCATCACTGTCTGAAAATCCGTTCTGTCCTGGGGTTATTGACACAGTTGGAAAATTCACTATGTTTACTCTTTTGGAGAAAACAGTTTGGTTTTTATGCATTAATTTCAAACCAACACTGTGTCCATGCTCATAGTGCAATCTCGAATTCTGCTCTTCTTCATCCTCTATCACAGATAGGGAGTTATCTGCAGAAACCTTTACTGCAGAGATGAAAACATGCATGAAACAAGGATGAAGAAGTAGTTTTCTTTTATGGGTTTATGGTTTTAATACTTCTGCTTATCAGTGAGTGAAATGTGGGGAAGACTCAACAGACTAAAGATCAAAAAAATGCTCTTTGCAGCTGGGGGATGGTGGAGTTTATAGGCCCGAGTACAACCCCCTGAGAGACCAAAGCAGGGTCAGAACTGGGTGGTAAGAGAAACAATTGATCTCTGTGCCCTGCCCAGCCTAACATGGGCCAGGAAATCAGAGGCCAGAAATCCCCTTCTGCCATAAGCAGGGGCAGGGAGGCTTCTGAGCAGTGCCTACAAAGAGAAAAAAGCCCTTTTCCTCATCCCCACATCTCAGTGCAGGCTGGTGCCTCCCCTCCAAACTATTTGTGGCTGCAGGCTCAGCTCCACCACAGGCTGGGCGATGCACATGGGTTTGTCTGCCAAGCAACCACTGCACCCCCAGCCTCTGAGCTGGGCTTCATCCCCTGTGAAGCACCTCCAAAACCAGCAGCGTTACATGCCTCAGGTACAAGAGGCCAGCTGGAGGTTTAGGTGGCATTCATCTACTCTCCTGAGCAAAGGAAACCCCCCACCCAAATTCCCAAGAAACCCACTGAATGAAGAATCTCAGCTTTTGTTCCACTTGGTCAATAAAACCAAGAAGTACTCCTGTAACAGCTTTGTAAATAAATACAGGGCACCACGACAGTGCAGGTGATTTATTGGCACCTAATATTATGGGGGTGACAGAAAGCACTGCAGTGGTCAAGTGCCATGGCCATTATAAACATTTTGTTAAAGGGGTTTATTAGAGAGCTGTAAAAGTCAGCTCCAGGCTAGAAGTTCTAACATATGAGTTCTGTCTACCTTTGAAGTGTTTATTGACAGTAGAAATTTGGAAGGGAAAAAAAAAATCAATTTGGAAACTATGGTTTCATCAGGCTTTGAATAGCAAGAGTAAAAGGGAAAGGAGATATGAAAGGGGGGGAAGAAGAGAGGGAGCAGTGCTGTGAGGATGGATAATGTCCAGCAAGTCTTTTGCCAGGCATATCTTTTGGGTTCACCTTTTTCCACCCATGAGTGACTCACAAAGCAGTGGTTTCTACAAGGTTTCTCCCCTCTTTCAAAATATTTGCCCAGCCATTTCCATGCAGTTATTGGTGTGTAATTTACAGCTTTTCACAGCAGGCAGTGCAAGTCGCCCTGGGGTAACAGATGCCTTTGAGAGCTGCTGGGAGAGCTGCTGCTCTCTGGCTCCCTGCTTTCACCAGAGGAGAGGAGCAGGAATTTGTATCCAAGAGGTTCAGCCCTGCCAGGTTACACATTGGCAACAGCAAGGGGTAAATCCCACCTGGCCCGATTCTCCAGCCAGTGCTGGAGCTTCAGAAGTCTGGTCCAGGCAGAGGGGCTGCTTTTCCATTCCTGCAAGCCCTTGCCAAATGCAGGTACCTCTCAGATATCAAATCCAGAAGGGATCACTGTGAGCTTCTCACACAGGAAAAGCAGGCCCATTTTTTGGGTAAATGTCACCTCAGCACTGCTCCTGTTCACCAGTCACCTGCACAGTACCACTGTACCACAAACTGGGCACACTGGAGCACCCCTGGGAAGCCCTGTGCTCAGGGGTACCTTTAAAGCTAATTTTAGGAAAAGGTTGCACAGAAAACACTTGGGAATGGGTTCATCACCCATGAGGGACAGCAAGGGAACATTAACTCCTCCACTGGCACCATCCAGGGGTTCACTCTTAGCACAGTGCAGCTGAGCATCAGCTCAGCATGTTGATGCCTTGTGTGTGCCTACTTGCACTTGGTGTCCCACCAGGCTTGGATCAGAGAGACAAGAGTTAATCCATGATTTGTTTGGCTCCTCCAGGAGAAGCCCCACTGTGAGACCTACTTGGATGGGAGAAATGAGCTGGATAATCAGCTTGGAACATCTCAAAGCACGCCAGTAAGTTTTGGTAGAGATGAACCACACCTTGAGCAGGCAGAGCTGGAGAGTAGACACTGATTAACACCCATCAGCAGCCTGGCCTGACTCCCTGGGAAGATGATGCTATTTTTGTCTGCCCTTTTCAGAGCCACATTCACCACTGAAACCCTGCCACATGCTGAATTATGGGCTGGATGGATGATTCCAAGGTGGAGCAGATGTTTATCTCATTTGCGTCCACACTTTTTTAAACGTTTCACGTGTAGGAAAACGATAAAAGCAAGAAGATTAAAACATGGATGCTCAAAGTCTAATTAACATCACCCCAGTAAGCTGGGTGTGTTTTATCTTAAAAGCAGAGTGATTCCAGCTTCCTTTGTAACATGCATGAATCCCAGGGGGAGCAATCAAAAATAACACAATGTTGTTATTAAGAATCATTTATTACTGTTGTTATTACTGCGAGCTTGGGTGAATCAACTCAGTAAGACCAACACAACCTCTGTGAATAAGTTAAACTCTATTTTAAGGTCTTGAATGAGACTTTGATGGGACTGAGTGTAAAAACCTACATATGGGTGAGATGCAATTATGGAATTTTGACAAGGGCATTTGACCAACCCCAAAAAATTCATGCATCAAACTGTCATCATCACCAAATGTGCATGCCTCAGATTTTCCAGTTCAGCAAGGTTATAGAACATTACAGCTTTTTATGCATTTAAAAGTGAGAGTTAAAATATAATTATAATATAAAAACATTATAAAATAAAAAGCTTACTTTTTATAAGCTCGCCACACTGGAAAATTTGAGGCACAATAATCTTCTCTCTAGCAGTCTCAATATTATGGTTCCAAGTTCCTCACACCTTGTAACATAATTAGGCATCCTCCGAACGCTTTGTCGCACTTTGATTTTTGGGGAATATCGCCAGGAATGGTTGGTCAGGCTCCACACCCTCCAACCATCCTGACACTTGCTGCCTTGGAAAGGGATTGCTCCAAGAGCAAGTAGGAGAAGTGAGCCCTAGGGGTAGCTTTGGCTCTATAAACTGACTGCACACCGGGAAAGAGAGTGGTCAGAAACATTTTCTTTCCAGATGCAAACGTGCAAGCAGGTGCCAAAGGGTTCTCACTACATGGCTTTATTTAGCCTGGTGACAAAATAAACCCTTTTGTAGGAAGATAAAGCAATAGATGAGAAGTTTCTTTTCAAGCAGAGCCTAAATAATTTCTTTATCAGAGGGAACGGTGTTAATATATAAATATCCTTAAACAAAATGTTAGCCCTGAGGTCATGTGTCTGAACTGTTTGATTTTTCCTATGTCCTTTCAGATGTCCATACCCTACAGCTGTGAGCTTGGCCCGTGATGCCAGCCCTGTGGCAAAGGGATATTAGCACCTCGTGACCACTTGTTGGAAGTTGGTTACTCCTTGGCTCAAAGGCTCGTGCATCTTGGAACATCTGGGCTGGAGAGGTTCGTGAAGTAAATCAAAACAAGCTACAGGAAATTCTAGACGTGGTAAAGGTTCCTTGGCTGAATGATTGATTCACAGTTTGCAAGAAGAGTTGTGCTGGCTTTGGCTGGGGTAGAGTTAATTTTATCCATGGTAGCTGGTGTGGGGCTGTGTTTTTGATTTCTGCTGAAGACAGAAGATGGAATATTTGGAGTGATTGTTGTTTGTCATCCCAAGTCATTGTTACACATAATGAAGCCCTTTTTCCCTGGGGATTCCTGAACACTTTCCTGCCCATAGGAATGAATTCCTTGGTTTGGTTTGCTTGCACACATGACTTTTGCTTTACCTATTAAACCACCTTTAGTTTAGCCCATGAGCTCTCCCCTTTCTGTTTCCCTTCCCCATCCCACCATGGGGAGTGGGCAAGGAGCTGTGTGGGGTTTAGTTGTCAGCTGTGGTTAAACCATAGGGGTCATGCATGTCAAAAATCTCTCCAGTTTTGAGCCTAGATCTTTACAAGAGAAGCATAGAAGGTGTTTGGAGTATGTATTATACCATTCTGCACCATAAGGTCACCAAATCCTCCCCATTTATTTTCTCCTTCTCTTTCTGGCTCTGTGGATGGGATTATGCAAGCAGAGCACAGTTACCTCTCAGGACTCGTGGCCTGCAGTTGTGATGAAATCACATTTTGAATTCTCAGGGGACTGTGATGTTGACCTGGGGACCAAGAGATGGAGTGGAGGAAAGAACAGAAAGGTTGTGCTGTCCTACCAAAATAGGGAGGAGACGGAATGGGTCTGACTGTGAGGGCAGGCAACGTGACCCAGTCCTGCTCCCCAGATAAAAACCCTGTATGTGTGCTGACTCCATGCCATTCCTCCACAGAGTTTGGGGTGGTTTTTGTAAAGAGATTCAGAAGTAGTCACAGAACAGCTACAAGAGACCCCATTATGCCCCAAACTCTGGATGATGTGATGTGCATTGGCTGTTTCCCTTTTGATTCAGGCCCAGCTGATCCTGAGACAGGAGAGGCTACAAGGGTGAGGACCATCCCTGTTACATCTCTTGGGACATCTCACTGGGGGTGGACACAACACTGCAAAACTGGGTGTACAACGACACTTAGGATGGATAAAAATAATCTGCAGCGTGTCCAGAGCTGACTCTTAGGTGTTAGGGAGGGCAATAAAGAATGATACTCAGATTTTGGAAGACTGAGTGGAACGTTCCAGTTCTTCCCAAAATATACAGTGGAAATATTTGGGCTCAGAGGGAACAGCCACAGCCAGGGCAGCAAGAGAAACAGTCCTGACAGTGCTGGAGGAGCTGAGAGCTGACTCAGAAGGAGGATTGTCTTTCATGCTGCCCATCCCAACGTCCTCGCCTGGCCTTTGGGGCTGCAGCTCACCAGTGCTCTGAAAGCCAAATCCCTGGGGATTCCAGCCAAAGGACAGCCTTGAACGTGGGGCAGCTGGCACCAGCAGAGTTTCTCCAGACACTGCTTGAGGGCCAGAGGTGAGCTGATCCCTGATTGTTATTGCAGAGGTGTGGTGAGCTTGGCAGCTGCTCTTTCCATCTGCCTGCCTGGGCTGGACGGGGGAAAGCAGGGAGGTGAATCCATCCAGGCCACTCTCTGCAGCTGCCCACGGGCCTGTCGAGGATCATTGCTTTCTGAACAAATAAACCTCCCAGTGGGACAATCTTACCTGGTTCTTGGTCCCTTTGCAGGAAAGGTCACCAGTTATTGATGGAGTGTTTCTCACAAGGACATTGCAACACCACAAATCACAGGACAGAGCAGTTTCTTTTTTTGTTTGCTTATTCTGTTCTACCCAAACCATGATATGGAGTTTCTTAGTGTTTTTCTTCCAAAAGTTGGACCAAAGGCAGTGAACTGCTTCCAGGCTGGCCTGCAGCTGACCATGCACCCCTGCATGGTCTCTGTACATTGCAGGTGTCACTATAAAACAATTAGCCACTAAAAGCAACTTATTAGCAACTAATAATCAGTTAAACAAATAGATTACAGTTGGCATCCCATCAAGGTGCCACCACCTTCCTGGGCACCAAGACTGAGCACTTTCTCAGAAATGGACACATATGAGAGCAGTAGCATGAGACTACAGAAGTTATTCCTTCAATCTTTAGGAATTTAATCCAGGCGGCAGCCAAAAGACAGCCTGGTCTTTTCTTTCTGGCCTTTGCCATATCTAAATATGGGTTAGAAAGAAGAATTTCAAACAACTTATTACAAAAGAGGCACATCCCACCCATCTCATCAACTCAAGCAATCAACGGAAGAAGGACCAGAGCTGCTTTTAGGGCCTTGAATCCTAATTATCTTCCCATGGCAACCAGTGAGAAAATGGAAAATAGAGTCAAACATCCAGGGAGGGCACCCATGTCCCACTGTGTGGGCATCACCTTGGGCTTATTCCAAAGAGATGTGGTGGTAATGCTATTTATTAAATTGATTTCTCCCCACCCTAACTGTTGCATTTTGCTATTTTTGACCACCAGGCAGGAAAGCATAAATAAAATCCTCCTAATGGTATAGTCATTTTTCAAGCAGGAAGCGACACAAGTTGACACCCAACCATTAACTTGACATGGGGTAGTAAAATCATTTGATTCTGCTGGCAGAATTTCATAGGAATTAACCAACTTGAAGATTTATTGCCAACATATTGCTTTCACTGTAAAGGCTGGTATGAAAAATACCAAAATGGACCATTATCATTACTTATTGTAAAAGAGATTTTTTTTTTACTATGGAAAGAGATTAATTTAGGAAATCTCTGCTTTCTATAAACATCCTTTCCCCAGTTATGATTTTTTCCTGATTTAAAAGAAAAAATCACAAAAGGATATTTTAGAAGAAGTAGTTATTGTAAAGAGACAGAGAAATGGATGGGGCTTACTGGGATGTGAATTTTGCTTCCCCACAAAAAATCACCACATGTGCTACAGCCAAGGGGATGGTGGGCATAGCTCGTGCCTTCAAGGATTTGGTTTTTTCCACTTATCCGATGAAACCTTAGGAGGTCAGGGAGGCCTTTGGTCCTGATGAGCACCTTCAGCCAGGCCAGGGAGAAGGAAGACTGAAGAGGCCATAGTGTGCTTGTCATGCCATAATCCCACAGCTCTCCTAGCAGAGCCACCAAGGCCAAGGGAAGGGCTCTTGTGCACCCAGACTCTGGATTTTATCCTCCTGGTCTCATTCTGCAGAGCACACAGCTGAACAAACCCTTGACAGGCCCAAGGAGACTCTCTCCAAGTAAATTTTGCACACTCCCAGCATAGGCGTGTTAGGATAACAACCGTGACTGTGTGCAGGGGCAGATCTGCCAGGCAGAAATCCAGCACATTTGCCTTTGCAGCAGCCTCCAGCCTGGGGTGGCAGCAGAGCAGGGCTGTGCTGTCCCCCACCCTCCTGCTGGCCATGGCCCTGAGGTTTTCTCTTCCAGAAGATGGAGCGCAGGAGGAATCACATGGAGATCCTTATCAGCACCACCAAGAGTGAGCCTGATGTGTTGTACCTACCTTGTGGACACAAGGCTGGTGAGGGGCTGGGAATGCAAGCCCTGTGAGGAACAACTGAGGGAGCTCAGAGTGTTTAGCCTGGAGAAAAGGAGACTCAGGGGTGACCTTATCAATCTCCACAACCCCCTGAAAGGTGGCTGTAGTCAGGTGGGGCTGGTCTCTTTCTCCAGGCAGCACTGACAGAACCAGAGGACACAGTCTGAAGCTGTGCCAAGGAAAATACAGGCTGGATATTAGGAAAAAGTTTTTCACAGAAAGAGTGATAAAGTTCTGGAATGCTCTACCTGGGGAGGTGGTGGAGTCACCATCCCTGGATGTGTTTAAAAAAAGACTGGATGTGGCACTCAGTGCCATGGTTTAATTGTTTTAGGGCATGGGTTGGACTCAATGATCTTGAAGGTCTCTTCCAACCCAGTCATTCTGTGAATTCTGTGAATTCTGTGAATTCTGTGAATTCTGTACCACCCTCTTGAGATGAGCCCCCTGAGCCAAGCCTGTGCTTCCTTGTGCCAGCTCCCCCCAGAGTGTCACTGAGTGCAGGGAGCAGTCCTTACCCCACCACCCTGCTCCTTCATGCTCAGCAATGGTCTCACTCACTCAGCCCTAATGCTTTGTATTCCCAGTATTATTTAAAATCCTACAGGGAGATCTTTCCAACATCTCCAGACAGGAATGAAACCACAGCCGGTCTGACCAAGAGGTGACTGAAGCACTAATGATCAGCAGATGAAGGATGATGTTGGAGTTCCTGGGAAGGGATGGGCTGCCAGAAAAGGAGGGCAGATCCCACAACAGCCATCCTTGTTCTTTGGGCTGTCACCTCAAGTGCAAGGAGCACCACAACCACCGCGTCCAAATCTGATTGCTGCAGCTCCTACGCTAACAGGGTGAGAGCTGATGTCTATTATTTTGGGCACAGCTGAGCACTAGAAAGCTCTGGTGGCTCCTGGCTCACATCCCATCACCTTGGAGCAGGAGGGAGTCAGTCCCAGATCTCAGGGAGAGCCAAAAGCCAGTTGCTGCTCCAGGGTCTGCACTGCCTCTGCAACGCCCCACGGCTGAAATTCCTGCATGAACCGACCCACAGCAAGAGGGGCTCTGAACCAAGGAGATTTATAAGCTCAGCAGCAGGAGATTTTGGGGGAGCAGATGTGGAGAGAGAGGGTCAAACAAGGTCACATTGGAAATATATGGCAGAAGCAAAAGCTTAGCCCAGTTGAAGTGAATTCTTGTTCAATGGCAAAACCATGAGACCATTCTTCCTCTTAAGAGTTTTTCCATGCCCTAACAAGCCTGGTGAGGAACTTAATGACATCTGTGTGTTCTTGCCTAAGCAAGGACCTCATGATTTGGCTGGATGCCATGAAAAAAAAGATGTCCAAAAGTTATGAAAATAAAGGTATTTATCTTCATTGTTAAAAAAAAAAAAAGCTGAGCCTTTTATTTCCCTCTCTTGGAGGATTAAGCTCACAGATTTACAAAGAACTGGTTGATTACCAAAATAAATACATCGCCATGCCAATTTATAGGACACAAACGTAGGAAACCCATCCAACCAAATCAGGCAAAGTGTAATTCATGTGAGAGCCCTCAGCATGTGCAAAGGGCACAGTGCATGTGGAACAAAGTACATAGGGAAAGCATGCTAGAAACCTCTATCTGCAGGAACAATTCCCAGTGCAGCATACAATGGAGCTATAAAATAAATGGTTTGGCTCTCCACTGGAAGCAAAGCCCAACTGTTCTCAATGAGAAGGAGGATCATGTATCTTTATAATGAGAATTCAGTCATTTTTAAATGTTGGCTTTGCTCATATCACCACCAAATCTGTCTGCGGAGCTGACAGGCTGCAGACTTCATTTGGGTTCCTAGCTGTGATTAGACATGGCAGTGATGGATACCACAGGGTTTTCCAGGGCTTAGGGTTTGGGGCTGGCTTTTGTTTTTCTGTTGTTTGGGGCTCAGGACTGAGAGAGCTGGTGGGGGTATTTTTAGTGTCACTGTCCAATGAGGCTTAAAGGGCTCTCTCCTTATTTTAGTAGCTCTGATAATGCACAGAGATGAAAGCAGCCCCTGAACAAGTTCCTCTTTATTTTGGCAGAGCTACCCCTCCTGCGATGAAACCCAAGAGCAGTTTCTGCTTTCAGTGCTCAGTGAGATGGAGCAGAACATGTTTACTGAGCCTGAACATACCATTGCCCTCAGAGGTGCAAGCACCACCCTTTGCAGCAAAGGTGATCCTCAGAGCACTAAAACATCTGCTTGCTCAGTGGAAGAAACAACCCCACAATCATGTTAACATTCATGAGCATGGCATATCCAGGAGTTAAGGGAACTTCCTTTCCTCTCTGTTGTTTCTTACAAGGCAGAATCACTTTCTGTAGCTCCCAGCACACACAGGAGTGATGCATTTCACAGCCAGAGCAGCTCCTTTCACAGTCCAACATGAAGAAACCTGAAGTTGTCCATTAGAAATGAAGCAGCCTTCACACAAGGCTTAAAGCCCCATTTGGAAGCTCTTTTTTCCCAGTCCAACCCCAGACTGCAAGGCGAATACAAGCACAGCACTTGTATTACAGTGGATGCAAAGCATCTATAGCAGCTCAGAGCTGTCCAAGACTTGACAACAAACTGGCTCAAGGAGGGTATTTCCAATTTTAAAACTCCGTTTCTCCCAATCTTTGCTGTTGCTATTAAGACTAAAGGGAAGAAAATTGTCTGGTTACTTCTGGGGAAACAAATTCAATGTTATGATCTATAGGGATTGGAGCCTGGACTAAAATGGGAAAGCCAAAGGGAATAATTTTGTCTTCTGCGAGCTGCTTCTCCACATAACCTGGGGAAAACATCCCTGAACTTGTGACATGAGGCATTTGGAAGCAGCAGCTTGAGTATTTAGCCTGACTGGGGGCACTTGTAGGCCCCTGACTGATACTGGAGCAGTGGAGACACTGAGCTGACAACATGCATGGAGTTCACAGCATGTTCTTTGCAAGTGGACATGAAGCAGCTCATAAAAGTGGTTCAGATCAGTTGCCAAGACCAAATGTTCTCAACTGAGATGATCTGGCACTCCACAGGGCTGGGTGTCATCAAAGAGAATCTCTCTGTAACTTCAGGGCATTGTGTGGTTGAAGGCATCCCAGCTCTGCACAGGAGCTGGATAACACCTTGGGTTCCAGCCTGCTGTGGCCTTCAGAGCAGCAGTGCATGGCCAGGGAGTGTGAAAACAGCTCAGAAACACCCAGACCACACCACAGTCCTTGTGGAACCATAGAATCATTAGGACTGCAAAAGATCTCCAAGAGCATCGTGTCCAGCCGTTGACCCTGATGCTGTTTGTTCTTCATGCAAGCGTGGAAGTCTGCTTGCAAAGTTTCTGGGACTCCCATGCCTGCAGTGAAAATCATCCTGCCACTACACTGATGGAAAATTTAAAGGTGATAATCAAAAGTCCACCCTTAAAACCAAACAAAAGCACAGTTAGCTGAGTAGCACACAGCTGTGCTGCTCCCTGTACCCCTACAAAGTGCTGCTGTGCCACTGACCAGCTGCAAATTCAATAAAGGGCACAGCAAAGCCAAGCAGAGCTCCAGTTCTCCCCAGCAGCATGCCAACTGCTTCATTCCAGCACTTCTTCCCCAGTTTTAGCCCTCTGTCCACAGGCCTTGAGGCCAAAGGAAGAGGAGCCTTCCCAGTTGCAGCTTTTGGAGGAGGCCAAACTCCCTGTACATTGTGGGTTGTGAAATATATGAACTCCCAGCCTTCAGATGAGCCCTGCTCTTCTGTGCAATATCACATGGCTTTTGGATTTGCCTGCCCTGTCCACCTCTCCCATGTGTTTCCAATAATTGCTTACATATGGAGGGGTTTCTTTTTTTTGCCCTGAGAAGGGACAAGCTGTTGTTCCCCTTTCCTAGATAAGGCTGCAGATGTACACATCATTTTTATTGGTGTATTTTATTGCCCCCTCTTCTTTACAGCACATGCCACAGGTCTCCCCAGCCTTCCCTTTCAGGCCACTGTTTACCCTCTCCCCTGTTAGGTCTCCTCATTCCCCATCCTCTCTCAGTCAAAACAGGGGCCCCTAATTAAGAGAATGCCTTATAAATCTCTCTGCATCCAAATAAGATCCAGAGCCTGGCTGGGGAGACGGCCCTGGAGACAGCGGGTGGGTCTGGCATTCCTCATGCTGCACACAAGGCTCTCTTCAGCATCACTGCCTGGCATGTGAGCTTTGGTCCCAGCACTCACAGCCACTGCCAGCACCCAGCTCTTGTGCCCTCCATTTACAGCAAGCTGATACCAGGCTGGACACCACCCACTTGGAGCCACAAACCCTTGGTTATGCAGAGCAAAGTCCCAAATGGGGATGCTGACCCTGCAGGGGTTTGCAGGACCCTGTGGTGTGCACTGGAAGGGGAGGTGGGGTACAAATCTCACCCCCAAAATGCTGGAGGATTCTGCTCTCCCAGAGATGTGGCCAGCAGACCCTTGGGTCAGGAGGTGAGCTGAATTCAGAGCTTGTTACTCCTCTGTTAGGGCACATCCTACCCTCAACACCCCCAAAAACCAGGATCCTGCCACCAAGCCCTGCCTGGATATGAGTTTGTGTCTGGTTTAACACTGACAAGTCCCAGCTCAGCACATCCATCACCCAAGCCCCCATGGAAGCCCCCAAGGCTGGGGCTCCTCAGTGGCTCTCCACTCTCTCCATCAATCCTGTTTGTGCAGGGAACACAGGTCTAAATCCAGGCAGGATGACCCTGCTGAGACAGCACCATAGCATCACCCAAATTATGTGTGTTTAAGGAAGAAGGTGCAAGTACCACCCTCAAAACTCACAGCAACACCAGGAACCTTGCTGAAAACTTGCTCCTTGTGGGACAGAGGCATTGGAGGCCTATAGTTCAAAAAACACAAAGGAGAAGAGCAGCCTGAGACAGAGCGAACCCACCCCACTATGTCACCATGTTACTTTGTCCATGCTTGCTCACAGTCCTGACTTTTGATCAATACTGTGCCTGCCCAGAGACTTAAGCTCAGCCTGCAGTGGTGTCTCTGCATCACACTCACACACAATAATTTCCTCTGTGCGCATCTCTGGAAACGCAGCCGGTGCCAGAATTCCTCAAAACCAAATCCCTGCTTGGGCTGGTGCCCAGTGCTCTGAAAGGGCTGTCAGCATCTGGAAGCAGTGACACTGCACATCTGCATCAGAATCGCAGGATGGAGAGAGAACTACCTACAGGATCACTTCTGTTGGTAATTAAATCCTGAACAGGAGGTCACTAGATGTGCTCAGCCTCTCTAACACCATGATGCTTGAACTGACTCCTACATGATGCTGCTGCTGCTGCTGCTGCTGGGAACAGGAGGAGAAGTGGATGGACTTTTCTTGCACTTGTAACAGAAGTGCAGCTGGGGAGGCTGAGCAGGTAGGATAAATCTAAAGAAAACATCCCTAATTATCAAGGGAGTGATTTTGACTCTTATTCACATGGAGAATAGCAAAGCAGATTGTTGCACTTGTTGTCAGCATGACTCAGGGGATTAAATCAATGCTTTAAACAGAACCACGACCTCTGGGACCAAACCAAGCTCATACAAAGCTTCTTCAGGCTTCCCACAAACCTGTGGAACACATTTTCCCCTCAGGTTTCACAAGGCTTTTTTGCCATACCCAGCAAGATACCTTCCTGCTTCCAACACACTGGTTTGCTGGATGCCTGCTATGGAGGAACACAAAATATCCTCTGGTTTGGCTGGAAATATTCCCTATTTAGAATTCTGGCATCATTTATACCTCAGCATACAAGATACCTTTCTCCAAGCCATGTGACACCATATTCTAATGTTTATTTGGTTTTTGGGTTTTTTTTCTCCTTGAAGTCATTTAGGTTTCAGTACTAATGAAGTCCCAATTTCCTGGCAGTGGGGTCAGATTTAGCAGAATGGAAGAGAGGGCAAGGGGGAGTATGAACCTTCCCTGTGATTCCCTTCAGTGAGGCTGACCAGGCTCTGAAGTGTTTGGGATGGGTGACAGGAGTTTTATCAAGTCAACCAAAAGTCAGAGAAGCCAGGAGAATTTACAGAAGAATTGCTTCAGCTGCTGAATTCGTGTACTGACACCTCCTGCTTGGCCCCAGGACTATGAAATTTCAAAGAGGCATTACTTTATGTATATTTTTCTATTATTTTTTACATTTTTCGTAATGCGAAATGCCCCCTTTGACAGCCAAGATCAGGGATCTCGAGCACCCCAGCCACCCTGGCAGCTCAGGGAAACGTTTCTCCACGGGGATTCTGAACAGAGAAGGCATCCAGACCAACAAACCCACTGCTGCCACAGGCTATGGAGCAGCAGGAGCCACCTGCACACCCTGCAGGAGCCAGGGCTCTGTACTGCAACACAGACAGACAGAGATTTGCACAAAGAAAAACATTTGCAGCCGTGATTAAACTCAAGGTAATGAGGCTTCCTGATGCTTATCTCTGATCTGAGAATTAGGCTCATTCCACTTGTGTTCTAAGGCATCACAGATAAGTGCTGCTTTGCATTCCCGGTGACCCCAATCCAAAGCTTTTCCAAAACCAGAAGCTCTCAGGGCAGCAGTGCAGTAGCCTTCAGGAATATGTTTTGGAGAGGGTGGGGCAGATTTATTTTTTGCTTTTTTTGCTAGTGAATAAACCCATTCTGTGGACACCCAGCATTGAAAAGATGAGAGATCTGGGTTCAAAAAAGGTTTTTGTTTTGCTGTAAATCCTATTTATGGCTTAGAGTGCAGCTGATACGCCGTTAGCTTTTATTTCATTGATAATTCTGTGATTGTAGTTGAAACCTTGCAACTTAATGAGCTGATGTTATTACTCATACTGTGTGGCCATCTGGAACCAGTTTGGCCAGAGAGCCCAAAGCACCACCAGCCACCTGTAATGCATTAAGCCTCAGCCCAGTACCAGCTCCGTGGATTGGAAAAGCCAGGCCTGCATAAATACTAACCTGTGAGAATGTAATTGGAGAAGTGATATTTAAGAACTTGGAGTTTGCCAGAAATGCTCATTCTCAGGGGAATGCAGGCAGAGGCTTAAGGTTTAAAGCCAAGTGGTTTTTAGTTTCAACATTGTGAATCAAGAAAAATCATTGCATATGGATGTTGGAGTGTCCAAACCACTGGGTCTGTCCAAACAGACCAAGCTGTGCCAGGGCTTCCCAAAACCAAGGCTCCCTCCGCACACCTGAGCCTCACACTGCACATGGTGCTCATTTACTGAGGTACCATCTCCAGACATTGCTCCAAAGGCACTGAAAAAAGGGGCCAGTTCTCCAGAGTGCCTTGCAGAACATGCTGCCACAATCATAAAATAAAATAAAAATTGCAAGAGATAACACCCAACAATTTGGAAAGGCACAGAACAGCATTTGGATATCCCAGGAAAATGTTCTGCTGAGTACTGTGAGCAGAAAAGAGGAGGAGCAACAGCCTTGCCTGGAATTCTGTGCTGTGTCCCAGGCAGAGCCAGCCTTGGTGGCCTCCTGGAAGAGCTGCTGAGCTGGAGCTACTGGTGAACAAAAAAGGTGGCTGTGTTGGCAGAGACATAACTTAGTATGGTTAATTATCACGACTCATTAGCATGGTGCATTAGCATGGTTGCTCTCTGCTCATTCTTGTTTGGCACTACCTGGGGGTTTCAGTCACTACTCAGATTTCAGAGATTTGGATACAATACAATTCAAGTTAAATTCTTTTTTTTTTCCCCTCTTTTGATTTTTCCAAATCTTTTTGGCGTTTCAATGGTAAAATATTTATTGGGAATTGCTTTCCAGACTTTTCTGACACAAACACTGATGGCTGCAGCTCAGACAGGCTGTGACACTGACTAAGAGCAGTTCTCCTGGTGGTTTTCCAATGGCTCAGGGACAATGGTTTCCACTGCTGAGGCTTGATGGAGTTGGGCTTGACAATCCTGATGGGTCCCATCCAACTTAAAATATTCTAAAGGTCCTGGTTCAATTAAAGACACACAAAACTCGGATGCTTCCAGGTAGGAATGCTAATCCAAAGAAATGGAGATGCGCAGCCCTTGCAAAGGTTTCAATTTCTTTTCTTCCCCTGTTTGTCCTGCACAAGGCAACTTTGCAGAGCAGATTATCAGGATGTCCAGTAAATGCAGAGCTATATGAAGACTTGACTGGATACTTGAGTATCTTGTCTTAGAAGAGGACACTTTAATGTTTCACGAGTTCTATGTAAATATATAAAAATTGCATTTGTGTGAAAATCACATTTTATTCATCGTTGTGTGTATTTTACACACTCAGGATACATCACAATGGCTCAGCATGGCCAGCATCATCCAAAGTTCAACCATCACTCCATATGTCTTGCCTGGATCTAGTTTGTGTTTTACTTATTTATATTTTTAACGCACTTTGGTGACAGAAATGAATCCGTTTTAGATGAAGGCTGCAAGTACCTTTTTCTTTTACCCCTGCCTAATCCTGAACTGCTTTGAAATTCACACAGAGTCATAAAAGAGCAAAAAAGAATGGGCCAAGGAGAATTTTGTCTGCTCTGGTTTTGATATAAGTGATGCAGTGCAATATAAAAGAGTGTCTGCCCAAAGCCCACGATAACGAAAAGGTGAAGAGGTTTCATTTTAAACCCCAGAGTGTGGGGGATGTTTTGGCTAAGAGTTGGGGGCAGGCCATGCATTCCTCACTGACAGAGGCTTTCCAATCCCATCCCTGCCAGGAAAACACCCAGATCTCTTCCTGCCCATCCCCATGGCCAGGTGGGACCTTCAGGGGAGGTGGCACGTGCCAGGGGTCGTGTCCTTGGAGAAGACATTGTCCCCTGGCCACGGTGACAAAAGCCCCTGAGACCCACAGCAGAACATGGAGAACAAAAACAAATCCCAAAAGAAGAGATGAATTTCCATGTGGATGTGCAGAAAATGGATCCAGTGACTTTTGACATTTATTTTCTTTATTATGTGTCAGAATGTATTATGATACAAATCTTTTTGGCGTGCAGTCTTTTCTTCATGCTTTCATTTTTTCATTATCCTTCAGACTCTTTTTTTTTTTTTTTTTTCCAAAATTCAGCAGATTTTTCAATATTTTGTGGTGGGGTTTTGAGTAATTCCATGCATAAAACTGTCCAAGGAATTTTTCTTTTTAATAGTTCTTTGTGGGTTGACATCCTGCAAGCACACTTGAGTGGGAGTGCCATCAAAAATGTTGGTGTCTCTTCAGCTGGGTGAAGATTAGGATGGGAGGATAAAAACCCACAAAAATTTTTGAGCCTTTCACAAAAGCATTTAGAAAATTTACTGAAAATTCCCTATATTTTCTGGGAAATTATTACTTAAAAAAAAAAACAGCAATGTTCCTCCTTTTCCCTGAAATGTATTTGTGTCTTGGACTGTGATAAAAATCCCTCTTGCCAAATTTTTTCAGTCTGAGCATCCATAACTCTGCTTATATGGAGGCAAGAGGAAGAAATCCCATAAAACCTGACCTGGTGGAAGGTGTTGCCTGGGGCACGGGGTTTTGAACAAGGTGATCTTTAAGGTCCCTTCCAACACAAACCATTCTATGATTCCATAATCATCCCCTATATTTTCTTCTTGTTTAAACGTGGGGATTCTACCCTAAATTTGCAGCTCCAGGTAAGTCCGACTTCATTCCTATTTTTTATTTCAAGTCCCTTATCCCAGGTGTGCATCCCACAGGTCTGTTTGCCATGACCTTGTCACCATCCTCCCAACCTCCTCTCTTGCTATTCCACCCACGTTTCTTTGATATATAAGATCTCTGAGGTTGGGATGGAAAGATTTTTTATTCCAAATTTCTCTCACACTTAATCAGCCTCAGGAAAAAAAAATAAAATAAAAAGAGAAAGAGAAAAAGGAAAGAAAAAAAAAAAGAAGGATTCTTGAGAAGCTCAGTTTGGAAAGCATCAGTCACAACACCCTGAAATCCTCCCTTTTGCTGATAAATATGAGAGTGGACAGTGGATTTGCTCTAGGAATAGCAAAAATGCTTTGCTAGTCTGCAGTTTTTCCATTCCCAGCTCGGATTTCCCGGAGCTCAGAAGTGTGGGCACGCGGGAGCTGCTCTGCAGGCAGCCCAGCATTTGGCTGTCAGGATAAAATTCAACCTACACTCAATGCCTACGAGGAAAGAAAAATAAGGAAACCCATCTAGATTAACTTGCTCACCCCAGGTCCCACAAGTTTTCATTCACAGCTTTCCCTGCCAGCCTTGCACCGTCACAAACTGAAATGTTCAAAGCTTTGTTCCTCCAGAGGCTTTTCCCTTCATATAAAAATCCAGGTTTATTGCAATGCATCCCTGTGGCCCTGTGCCAGCCAGGGTTGGACATCTGCACACACCACAGCAAGGAAGTTGCTCAAAATGGGGGAAAATGTTCCCTCATGGACTGCACTGTGTACAGTGGAGGTGTTTCTGTCCTGGATGCCTGCTCAGGGTCATCTCCAAACCTCAGCAGCCTCTGGGCCATCTGACTTAGCTCAAATCTGTCTTGTGGTTTCCCCCAGCTGTCCCAAAAGCAAAAACATTCCCCTCAATATACACAAGTGCCTTTTCCAGTGGCAAAACCAAATTTCTGGGTTTGGGTCTCTACAGAGAAACCAAATCTGGCTCAGCTTTTCCCAGCAGCTGCCTTCTCCTGTTGTATGACTTGCACCTTGCTCCCATGAAAACCTAGAAAACAAACCCATCGTGATTTATAAATAATGCTGGGGGAAAAAAACAAACAGCAAACCAAAGCAGACACCTTGATGACACATCCCATCCATGGTTTGGCTGATCTTTTTGTCACCTTACACCTTCAGGTGTCCCTGACCACAGGAGGGGGCTTGGAACAAGATGACCAAAACCCTTCTAGGATTTTATGATCTAGACTCTAAATCACCCTATGAGAAAATCACCCCACAAATAAATCTTCCTGTGCAGCCTAGCACCCCAAACTGGGGAGCAGAGCAGGGATTCCCACCCTCCTTCCATCAGCTCATGAACCACTCGATAAAAGTGATAGAAAAGCAATACAAAATTACATCCCAGCTGTGAGAGAAACCAAGCACCAATGTTGCAGACCTGTGACCATCCATCCCGTTCGTGCTCTGAGCTTACTGCTGCCACACACTGTGGTTCATCTCCCAGCAACACCCACTCCCACTTGAAGAGAGCAGCACAACACTAAGGAGAAAAAGCAGCATTCCCCATCCACAAACACGTGTTTCTCTGTAAATATTTGGAGAGCAGGCAAATCCTCACGAGAGCGGGGCAAAGCCGTGAGAGCGTCAGAGATGGTTCTTGCTGCCTTCCAAACCCCAAACATGAGCAGTTATGGTCTTTCTCCACGTCTTTCCTGCAAGGAGGGTTTATTATTGCTTTATTCTTGTGGTGTGGGGATGTTGGGCTTCACTTGACACTTTATGGGACTTTTAAACAGCAGGTGTGCAAGATGCAACCTCGGGTCAGCCAGTGGGGATGAGAGGCTCCATCCAGACAAAGGGAACAAAGCAAAACAAAACAAAACAAAACAAAACCACACCAAACCACTCCTTTTCACGGCTTGCAGCTGGTGATGAAGGGCCTGGAGCCCTCCCAGAGCCTGGGGCTGCCAGGGTGTCCCACGGGTGGTGGTTGGGATGGGAGGGGAGCAGCTCTGCCACCTCTGTCCCCATGGAAGTGCTTATCGAGTGGAAGGAAGTTTTAATTAAATTTACAGCAGTCCCTCAAAGTACCGCTGTTTGTGTGCCATGAACAGCTTGTGCTGTCCCCGCTGGAGGAGTGGCAGTGATTGATGTGCTATTTAGATAAGCTGAGCTCCGTGCCCGGGCTGTTGTGCCCTCCCTCCCACCTTCAAAGCCACCACAGGCCTTATCAGGGCCACCGCCAAGGCAGTGGCTTCCAGAGGTATCCAACAGCAGCAGCTTTTCCCATCACTGAGATCAAACACTCCCTCCCGCCTGCAAATAAAAACCTGGCTGGAAAACAAAGTGGCCATCCCCTGCCTCGAGTCCTGAGGGACATCCAGAGCAGGCACATGCAGCACAGGTCCCATCCTTTGAGACAATCCCACTGAGATGTTCGTTTTGAAGGGATAAAATGGTTAATGGAAGATGTCTGTGTCCTCTCAGAAAAAAAAAGAGCAACATTGACATGATTTATGTCTTGGGGAAAAAAAAAAAAACCCTTTTATTTTAGGTTGTGACTTTGGTGAGCCTGGGGTGAGTTCTGTTTGGGCAGCAGCAGATGCTGGGTTCGCACGTGGCAGAGCAGACACCGAGCAATGCAGGGGAAGGTGGCACTGAAGGGACCAGAAAAGGGACCCTGCTGCTCGCTGGCACTGAGACCCAGTGACCACATGGCCCTGCTCTCCTCCCAGACATTCCTCCAGCAAAGCTTTTCCCACTCACCCTGCAGTTGGGGGCTCTGACTGCTGCTCTGTGTCCTGCAGGATGAGATCTTGCTCTGTGCTCCATCTTTGGGTGCCCAAAAAAGGACTCACAGAGTCAACCCTGCCCTCTCTGGGCTGGTTGTGGCTCTTTCTTCAAAAACCTGCAGAGATTTGGTTTCTTTTCTTTTTCCCTCACTTGCCTTCTCCCTTTAGTAATTTCAGACAAGCAGCAAGGCCCAGTTTCACACATTCAGTCTCTACTAAAACATTATTCTGTCCAGGAAAGTTCTCAAATCTCTCTTTGTATCCTGAATTTTTTTCCCCTGTGATGTGGAAGTTTATGTATCCTTGAAAAATCCACGTCCCTGTTTCTGAGAGAGCCTAGAGGGAGCAAGTTCAGAGGAGTGGGCAGCAGCATGGCTCGTCTCAATTGCAGCAAAAGGCTTGTTTTTCTTGCCCCTAATCTCTTCTGTGTATTGCATTTCCTATCTGATTCATAAATGAGCAAATTTACTGTAGTCATTAGAGTTTTACCTCAGAATTAAAGGCAGGCTAATACAAAACTCTGCACATATTAACTTTGACTTTGCTTTTGTTAAGTCAGATGTTTCTTAATCAGAACCATATTTTATGCAAAGTCTGGTAATTTTAGGCACCTTAAAAAAAATAGAAAGAAAAAGGAGTTAACCTTCCATTAAAAATCAACCCCTCTTCATTGTAAACAACTCAGCTCAAGATCAGTGATGTGACATTTGCTTTCCCAAATGCAACTCTTTGTTTCTATCTTTTTATAAATGACAATGTCTCCGTGGCCTTTCCATTTTAGTTGATGCTGAGAAATGGAGTACAAAGGCACAGCCCAGACTGCTCTGGCTGCAGTGCTGGCTCTTCTGGAGAGGTTCAGAGCCCCATGCTAAGGGTGGCTCTGAGGTTCAAGTAGAGCTCCATGGATCAGAGTGCTTGAAATCCAGAGAATTCCTCAGCAGTTCATTTGGAATGCTGATATTTTGGCCTCTGCATGGCTCCAGCTGGGGATGCAGAAACGCTGCCATGTGCAGGCTTCAGCCAAGCCCCAGGCAAGCTAGGGACTCAGGACTGTGCATTCTGTGGGGCATCAGCCTGGGTGAGAGAAAACATGATTTCCAAGAAGCAGCAGAGGCTGGAGACAAACACTGGAGAAGAAAAGCCACCCTGGCTTGCAGGTGCTACACCTCCTAATGGGCTGATCCCTGTGTGCACTGCAGGCCTCCCTTCCTTCCCAAGTTCCACTCTTCAGTCCCATGAGGAAGGTTTAGGTACCATCAGAGACTTTAGGCAATATTAAATGCCTGTGTTCATCTGAAATAATCCCTTGTTTTCCCTGGGTTTGCAGCTTGCATCAGCCTCACCCTTTACAAGGTCCTCAGTTGCTTCCACATCTTTTGGGGCCTAAAGCCTTTCCAAAACAGGACCCCATGCAGAAGCAAGGGCAAATCCCCTCAGACCTCATGGAAGGACTTGTCTTTAAGCCTGGAAACACCAAGAAAACCCTTCCCAAAGCTGTGGCCTCAGTGGCATGAGTGCTATTCCACTCTCCTCCTCTGGAAGCACCCAGGTTCCCCAAACAGGAAAATTACCCTTCCTGCTCAGTATCAGGTCTGAGCACACATATCTCTTCCTAGCAGCAAGTGTGGAGCTTCTGGAGCTGCTTTTGCCCTGGTCAGGTCACAGGAAAGGGAAGACAAGCTCTGCAAGGTGAAATGTATCCTCACATGGCTCAGCTCCAGGAGAAAGAGGGTCAACAATAGGAAGATGCCAGCATTAGGGGAAAGGTTGCCTTCCCATTTCCCCCAAAGCCTTCCCACAAAGCCTTCCCCAAAAGCTTCCAGTTGCATGCATTTAATGATTGTCAGATTTAGGGTTTGAACCTGAGGCTGTTGATGCCAATCCCACTTTTCCCATTTTCCCCCATTATCCCATGCTGGAGCTCTGAGCTGCTGCCTGGCACAGGTATTCAAACTGCCAGAGAAAGGATTTAGCAGCCCAGGAGACTTTACCCAGCCTTTGCATCCCTGCCTCTGCTTCAGCCACACATTCCCACACTAGCCACAGGGCTAAAAATAAATCAGGGATGTTTAAATCAGAAAGAAAGATGTGCTTTTTCTCTCACCCTCCAGGTTCAAGTAGTCACAGCAAAAATAACAGATTTGTTTTGTTTCTTTCCTCAGCTTATTTTAATCCTCATGTGGATAGTTATGGAATTGTGGTAGCACATTTATTGACTCAAAGTATTCTCTCAGAAGCTGCAGTCCACTGAAACCCACAATTTTACTCAAGAAACAATCCCTCTCCAAACAGCAGCCCCAGTTTCATGCTCATAAATAATAACAGTAGAGAAAGAAGGGAAGTTGAAATAAGATGGAGAGAGGGTTCGATAACAACCACAGCTCACTTTTCAAAACAGCCTTACAAAAATGCTGTTTGTACCACAGGTCTCAGCTGGACAATATGAGGAAAGTCAAGAATCTGATTTCTAGAGACCAGTCTTTGGGGAGAAGGCAGTTTTTAGGACATACTTGATGATATGATCCTGAAAACAGTTCTATAAATCACAGCTGACTAGCAAACAGCTTCTTTGGAGCTCCAGAGCCATGGCAAGGGATGTACACTTATCTGTTGCTTTGGATTTGTGTCTCTTACATGAAAGTTTATTCCAAAACCCAAGTTCTTGATGAGTATCTTGGTTCTTCCAACCAACAGGAGGAAGGGTTTGTGCTGAGCTTGTATGTCCATGGGTTCATTTGGCTGGTGCACCAGAAACAAGAGAAAAATAACATTTTTGTGGTAACAACTCTAACTTATTTACACCAATGTGAAAAAATATTTACTTCCAGCACAAATGACCTGTTCATGGTGCTATGAGTGATTTGTGATTTGCCAAATCACAAATTTGAGTGTCCTCAGCAGCAGCAGTTTGATCCTGTGCTGAATTGGCATTTCTAAGATGCTTTATGGGCTTGAAAGGCATTTCTGAAGGTGAGGAAAGTGGGAGGTTTGTCCCTGATCTGCAGCCTACTGAAGGAATTAGGAGCTCTCATCTGCTAAGCTGACATGACCCAGTAATGATTTCTCCCCCGGCTTTCCTTCCTACTTTCATCTCCCCACTCACTTTTCCTCCTCAGCACACAAAATCTCCGCTTTTCCTCCTGACTCATCACCACAGTCCTGTGGGGCAGGGTCCCCCCCCTCCACCAGCATCTCTGACAATCAGGGCAGGGCAGAAACTGCAGGAATTCAGCCCAATTTCCCACATGGCACCTCCTAATCGGCAGCACCGAGAGGCAGAGGTGCAAAGGCATCTCCTTCCCACGTGAACTCCCCCAGCCCAGGGATCAGCCGTGTCAGCCAGCCTTGAAAAGAGACCTCCAGAGTGAATCCAGGGCCTCCAGAGTGAATGCAAGGCCCCCAGAGTGAATCCAGTGCCTCCAGAGTGAATCTGAGTCCTCCAGAGTGAATCCGAGACCTCCAGAGTGAATCCACGACCTCTAGAGTGAATCCAAGACTTCCACAGTGAATCCAAGACCTCCAGAGTGACTCCAAGGCCCCCAGAGTGAATCCAAGGCCTCCAGAGTGAATCCAAGACTTCCAGAGTGAATCCATGACCTCTAGAGTGAATCCAAGACTTCCAGACTGAATCCAATGTCTCCAGAGTGAATCCAATGCCCCCAGAGTGAATCCACGACCTCCAGAGTGAATCCGAGACCTCCAGAGTGAATCCGAGACCTCCAGAGTGAATCCAATGCCCCCAGAGTGAATCTAAGACCTCCAGAGTGACTCCAAGGCCTCCAGAGTGAATCCAAGACTTGCTGGATGTGAGTTCATTGTGTGCCTGTGACGCAGAGCAGAGATGTGACACAGGAGCTCCCTGATGATGGATGGAATAGTGCACATGCTGACTGTCCCCTATGAGGGGAGGTGACCCTGGGAGCTCCATCTCCTTCCTGGAGGAGGGCATGTGCTGGCCAGGGGTTCTGCAGGCTGGACTATTGGCCTTCCCCCTTCTCCCAGGTGAGGAAGATGAAACAGCACCAACAGAAACAACTGAATGAGGCTGAGTGTTGGGAGGCATCCCCCTGATGTGTGGCCTGTGCAGGAGGGGCATCACACCGCAACTCTGACACTTTGCCCTCTACAGAGCCTGCCCCACACCATCTGCACCACAGGAAAAGCCAGGAGGTTCTCCAGGCACCTCTCATGTCCACAGAGCTGTTCCCTTGCTCCCTCATTAGGTGTGAACACCCTCCCCACCCTCCCTGGTGGCGCCCAAGATCATCCTCCCTGAACCAAAGCCCCAGGACATCGGGGTGTCTTCATGCTGCCCCATATCCTCAGTCATATGCTGCTGTCCCCAGTGGCTGAATTCCCCCTAATCCAGTGCTGCCCTGAGTGATTAACCACCCCTACACCGCCCTACAGAGGGACCAGCTGGATGGGTGACTTGAAAGCAGCTTTGCTCCTGACACGCCTGGTGAGATCGAAGGGTGAAGCTAAAAACATAACTCACCAGAGAGCACATTTTTGCATTTCAAAGAAAAAACAATTTTACTTGCTAATAAATGATTTGTTTATTTACCCTTTCCTCCCAGAGAATGGTTTCATGGCTGTAAGTCCAGATAACTTATGCGTGTCTTTAACCCGCGCGTGACTTTGGGGTCACCCATTTGGGGAATGTAGTATTTCTTACCCTGGTAGGCAGCAAAAATAGGCTGGACTCTTGCCAGATGGGAGGCTTGCTGGAGACACCCAAATGGCAGTCTGGCTGGTGGCCATGCAGAGCAGGGAGGTCAGGGGCCATCCATCAGGTTGGGTCCTTTCTGGGTGAGCAGGCTCGAGTAAATAAGTAGTTAAGCTGCCTGCTCCATCCCTGGAACTGGAAAAGCCATTGGGAGTGGTGCTTTCAGTAGAGCACAGAGTGTCAGCCCAGTTTGTTTTGTTTGCTAATGTGGCCCAACAAGAGGCTGCAGGGTAAAGGCAGTCGGCTGGAGAACACACAGTTCCTGGACAGGTTTTGAGATGTGCCCAATAGTGACCCCATTTCCCTGGACTGCCATGAGGGCTGGGGTTTTGGTTTGTTTGCTTCCCCTTTTCTTTGTTTCTAATGCAGAGCAGACCTCATTTATTGTAACAGGAAAACCAAGGGCTCTATTAAAGTCATGATTATGCAGCTGCCAAGTATTCGGGGTGTTTGAGTTGGGATTTTTTTTCAATGAGAAAAATCCCCCTGCTCCCCTTCACAGGTAAACCTATTAAACGCTTTTCAAAGGTCAGTTTTTCCTTCCATCCCCCTTGTGCCAGAAACAATTGCTTCATATTTTGGTAATTTTTAGGTGAAAACAGTAACATCTCAGCAATTCAGAACTGAAGTGCGTCTATTCAGGCTCTCAACGGAAAACAAAATTTCCCAGTGAGACATTTAAGTTTCTCCAGGAGCTCCAGCCACCACCCAAGGAAAAGGCTGCAGTGTTCTGGATGCCCTCTGATTAATCCTCCTTGCACCCTCGGTGTACAGAGGGTATTAACCTCAATTTACAGATCAGGAAAATGAGAGAGGAGGGAGATGAGTGACAGCTGTAATGAACACACTGCTTCACTCAGCCAAGGATTACAACCCATGGACCCCCAGCTCCCAATTCCCTAATTAGCAAATGGCATAGCTCCTCCAATGGACCAGAAATGAGCCTTTTTGGAGTAAAACAAAATATTTCCCTTCAGATGCCTGGGTTCCTGCAAAATACCTTGCTGCTGACAGTGATTACAAGCCCTGCTTCTGCCACTGCCACCTCTCCTGGTTCTGTTGGTGACAAATCCATCTTCAGGGAGGAAATATCTTCTGTCACACCACGTCATAGGAGGAAGCATTACAGAAATGCAGCTATTCAGCACTCTTGGGGGATCTGGCTGTGCCCCCTCCCAGGCTGATTACAGCTCCCATGCTGGTTTATTTGCTGAGTGTTTAGGTCTTGGTGCCAATGGAAACCCAGTTTCATCAACCAGGATTTTTTTTACAGCATGAGAGCATAAATTCGATTAAAAATTAATTCAAGTCACCTCAGTAGCTTTGTGTGACTCTGACAAGTGCAAACCAACACTTCTCTGTGAATGGGATAGTTTTGTGCATGCGCTGCATATAAAGTGTGTCTTGGTTCAGGCAGCAATCCCAGCCAGGAAAACCCCAGTGATCCCAAAGAATTGCCCATGACAGCAGATTTCACTGTTCTATCTTTTCTAGCAGTCCAGAAGAACAGCTCACAGTAAATTAAATATCCATTAAATATTAATAGATATCCATTAAATATTTCTTATCTATGCACTTTTAAACCTCAGACTTCCATGGATGTTTTGGGTTTAGCAGAGTGGTTGGCACATTTTCCAAAAGAAAGTGGTTTAGTTGTTATTTTGCTGTTTTGGTGGTTTTTCCCCCAGAAAAAGAATAATATTCATGAAAAATCTACAAGTTTCACAAAACTTTTATCAAAAAGAAGCCCCCTTCACAAAATGCATTCTGATTTTCCTGCAACGGAAGGATAGACATAACACTGGCTGGCACATTTCATCCTTCTCTTTCATTTGCAATACAATGATGTAATCTTAGAGAAGGAAAAAACACTTTTATTGGTGAAAAAAAATCCGTTTATTTTTGGGTTTGAGATTTTCTTCCCCTCTGGAAAAATGTTTTCTTTCCTGTAATTTCAGAACGTGTTTTCTCTAATTTCAGATTTTTTCCATAAATAACAAGTCTGATTCCTGCCCTGCTCTCTTGCATCCTTTATGCAGGATCCTCCCAGGAATGGCATGCCTCAAGGATTAAAGAGATGTAATGTTTGGAGAGAGATAAAGATTAAGTTCACTCGGTTCCTAGACCTCATGCCAGCTCCGAGCACAAGACTGAATTTCACTTTGTATGAGTTATCACAACTGAAACTGCTCTTCGGTGGAAACCACTCTGCAACCATCCATTTGCAGTTGTAAAAGTCAATATATTTAAGCCTGCGGTGCATAACAATGACCCCTATGGATCCTCCAACGTTTTTCTTGGATCTGTGTAAGCCTGTTTTTAATATATTACTCATCTAAATTGTTCCTGGGACTTGATTATTTGCTGGAGTTAAATATCCAATCTTTAAAGATTGTTAAGCATGTGCACGCTGAATTCCCCACTGCAATAAGCTTCATTTAGCTCAACTAAAACTGCCTTGCCATAAAAAAAAAAAAAAATGCTTTAAAATATCCCAAACTAACTGCTCTCTTGGTTGGTGGGAGCTCCCCAGGCAGGATTCCTTAGTGATGATAATCTCTGGTTTTGGCTGGCTCTGTTTGGTCCCTGGAAGAATAAAAATCCAGTTTTCACTGAGCTGCACAGGGAGAGGGCACAGCCACCCCCTCTCCCCTGCAGCATCCTTCCCAGAGCACACGGACACTGGATGTTCCCCCAGGAAAAAGAAAGCGTGGCGAGCCAAGCGATCTACAAAACAATATTGATTTATGCTGTGTCTCCGAAAAGAGGATGAAATCACCCTGGCTTGTCGGAGCCAGGGCTCGCCGCATTCCTCGCAGTCACCCCGGCCCTGGAGAGCCCTGCTCGCTATTCAGAGGCAAATCCCTGCGCACCCAGCCCAGCGCCGGGTCCCTCCCTTTGTCACCATCAGCTCCCGGGGCAAAGCCCGCCGGATTCTAAAGCCCATCAAAGGCTGCTCAGCCCTTGCCTGCTCTGCTTCCCAAGCCCCGGCTCCTTTTCATCATGTGCTGGTGCAAATTAGGGGGCAGTCTATTGAAGGAGATGGAGCTGCAGCAGAAAAGAACTGGGCCGAAAAAATGAACCAGAATCAGAGTTCAGCAGGCGACTGTTCCCTCCCTCTGTTTCTTCCGCAAAGAAGGAGAACTGGGTCATCTTGAAAATCACTGTACAAAGCCTGGCATTTCCCCCCCTCCTCTCCTATATGGAAAGGCAATTGGGCAGTCATGCGAAAAACTGCATAAAGTCCAGCAAAATGTGGGGGGGTTTTTCTTCCCCCCTTCCTCCTCCTTCTCTGAATAATCTCCCCTTTTGCTCCACAGCAATGAATACTAACAAGGTGATTTCGGCGTGTTTTCCGGTGGTGTTCAGAGCAAGTGCCAAACATTTATTTCCAAAACTTGAAGCTTTGCAAATTATTCGCCTTTGTGGCTTTGAAGTCTGGGGGGAAAACACCCTAATTTATGTGCCTTTGATTGATTTTTGTGGAAATGCAGAGTGTCTTTATCTCAACCATACAGTCAGATTTCTGTGGTTTTGACCACAGAGCCTCCCTACAGTTTCAACAGCTTGATATCCAGAATTAATAAACCTGATGCTTTCACAACCCCCTTGTCTTATTCCCCCAGGGAAAAATATCATCTGCCCTATTGTTGACTGCTCAGATTTACCCCCCCAATATCTCTCCCATCAACATGTGATTAATCACCCTAATCCAGCAGGCACCTCTCAGGAACTCAAGATCTTTTACAAGCCCTAATTAAGCCTTGCAACATCCCCGTAAAATAGGTTGAAGCCAGGGTTAAATGATTTGCCTGAGGTGACAGAGTAAATCAGAAGCAGGGGTAGAAATGAGACAGAAAGCTGCTGTTCCTGAAGCACGTGCACAGCTCCTAGGATCGATGCAAGATACCAAAATCTTTATATTTCTCTTTGAAGATAAGATGCTACAGCCACAAAAGCCTTGGCAGCCATGCCATGAGGCTTCCCCAGCTCTCAGGAATCTGCCTCCATCCCTTCAGCCTGAGCATCACCTGCAGTCCAGCACCTCTGTCCATGTCTGTGCTTCCTCATCCTCCTCCTCTTCCTGGCTGCTGCCAGCTGAGAGCTGAGCCCTGGCCCAGACCCATCTTTCATGAGCCACCTCTCCCCATTTGACACCCAAATTGAAGTCAGAGCCTTGTCACTTGGCACATCATCAATTGTAGGGCTCCGGGCAGGAATCAGAGCCAGGTGTGAGGATGTTGGGGTCTGGGCTTCTCTCCTCCTTCCTTTGGAGGGGAAAATCGCATCAACGAAGGTGAGTCCAGTGACACATTCTGGGAGGCAAAAGCAGCAAAGAGGAGGAAAAATCCATCACTTTTTTTTCATGGCCTGGGAGGTCCTGTTACTTTGCCAGGGGTCTTTTGGTGGGATCACTTATTTTCTAGACTCGGAATTATTCTCATGCAGGTGGTGGGGAGGGCTGTCCATGTGCTCTCTTCTTCCTCTCCTCAGAGTTATGAAATACAGTGTGGGTTCCTGGGGCTGATTTTCTTTCCTCCCAAGAAAGATCTTGTTTTTTCTTAATTTGCCCCAGATTTTCACATCAGAATCCAACACTAAACAAACAAACCAGTGAGATGAGCTCAGCTGGTTAGAGCATGGAGCTGATGGTGCTAATAACTCCAAGGGTGTGGGTTTGATCCCTGTTTGGGCCACTTACTGAAGAGTTGGACTCAATGATTCTTGTGAGTCCCTTCCAAATCAGAATATTCTGTGATCCTGTGAACTCAAAATCAATGTTCCCTCAGCTGGTTTAGTGGCTTCCTCAATGAGCCAGCAGCAAAAACAGACTGGCAGGGGTAGGGAGATCTCCCAGTTGTATCCACCAAAGTGGGCTGTGTTGGGAAGTTTAAGTGCCCACAGCTCAGGAAAGCACCCCTTTTCCTGGGCAAACAGATTTCCCTTATCCTTCTCCCAGCTGCTCATGTATATCCTTCAATGTATTCCTAAAGGTCATCCAAGGAGATGTCATTCCTAGAAAGTTCTTTCTCCCCCAGGGCTTTTCATCTCCTCACACATCTTTACACAGCTTGGCACAATATTGAATAAATAAAACATGACCAGTTTACAAGGAAATGATGGTCTGAAGCCCTTGGCATGCCAGGTCAGCCAGGGACAGCGGGAAGGAGCCAGAGGATCATCCCTGTGTGGCATTACTGAAAACTTTAATGAGACCAAGGAAAGCCAGCACATCCCCACTTCTGATGGCATCTCTCTCAGCTGTTCTCTTGGGGGTCAGCTCAGATCTTTGGGATTCTGTTTTCTCAGGGGCCAGCTCACATCTTGGTCATATATTTAGGCTGGGGAGCATCCCAGGGACGTCTTGCAAAGAGTTTAATAATTTATACATAAAACTTTACCCCCTGGGCACAAAGCACCTTTCCAGCCTGGTCCAGCCCCGGTCCCTGGAGACAGGACAGCATGCCAGCTGATGCCCTCAGAAGGCTGCTGGAGCTGGTGGCCCCACATGGCATCCCTGGGGACAGCCTCGCGTGCCTGCCCATGTCCCTGCTCCCAGGAACAGCTTGTGTGCAGGTGTGCTCTGCTCCCAGCACAGCACCAACATCTGGGTGAGTGCCACACCGCAGCACTCAGGCATCCCTGCCTCGAGAGATCTCCTGGGAGCTGCAGCAAAATTCCCCCTGCTCTGCAGTGCAGCAGCCACCCCGTCTCACACAGGCTGTGTGTGCACCAGCAGCACCAGAATTCCAGAGGCTCAGACCATCCCTGTCCCATGCTCCGGCTCTGGAAGCAGTTAATGCACAAGGTGCCAGGAAATGGGGCTAAAAATATGCTGCATGTTTTCTGTGTAGAGCATGCCATGCTTTCCGCACTGCTTTTTCAGTGGGATTCTTCAAATCAGCCCTTACAGAAAGTGGGATTTTATTTTTCCCCCCTGCATCTATTTCAACATCCCAAACAGAGCCACAGGCAATGGGTGGGTTCTGCCCTATCCTCCTGCAGGGCCAGTGTTCCCAGCTCTCTCACTCCTTCTGGTGGGTTTTGCAACATTTGGCTATTTTGAAACCAAGATAAATTTCCAGACCCATGTTTACAGCAAAAGGCTTGAAAGCACAGATCCTAAACCCCGGAAGGCCAATAGACACAACTCTAATTGCAATGTTATTCTAATTCCAGCTATTTTAATTAAGCACTTGGGTTGGCCATAGGATTGTGCTTTTTTTCCCCCTGCCTTTTCGAAACATTTCCAGAAATATGAATAGTCTCAACAGCTGGGCAGGAAAATCGGAAATCAAAAGTGTGCAGAAAATGCTAATTAAAATGGAACCAAACTGCAGAAAGCTCAGCATTTTCCGTGTCATGCTTTCCTGTCTGCCTTGGCTGTTCTAAATTCATCTCTCCATGCTGCAGCAGGAGCTGGGCTGGCAGCATCCTAGGGCTGAGACTTTGGGAAGAGAGACTATTCCCTTTTCTTCCCTTTTCAAAGACACAGGTCAGAAAGTTCATCCTGCATGGATCTGGTGGCTGGGTACAGCCATTTCCCTGAGCCAGACTTGGAAGTGTTGCTGTTATCAACAGAGTAAAATACCACTTGTTCCACAAAAAGCAGTCAGGAAACAGTTAATCCCAATTAGCTCAAAGCAGCAGATATCATTCTTTATATTTTGGCAGTTCTCGTTTTGAAGGAAAAAATATGTTTGTGTTCTTGGAGTCTGCCTGAACAATAAAATCAGATGCCAATTTTCTGGTCTAAATTAGGTGAAAGACCAGACTTTTTATCATATGTGTGTGTCTGTGTGTGCTGTTGGGCTACATGTTTATTTTACTCCTCTGTGTATTTACCACAGAAATCACGGCCTGCCCCGTACATGGCTCAGCCTGGCAGCCTGGTTCATTCACTGGGGCTGGAAATTCAACCTGGCACAGGGAAAACCCCAGGCACTATCAATTGCAGAAGAAGATATTGCCAAAAGATAAACATAATAAAGTCAGTTATTGTCAGCGTATCAAGCCGAAGCCTTTCCAGGGTGGATGAATAAGGGGTTTAAACTTTTGCACTGGTTGAAGTGTTTTCATGTCCCACTTCAGTGGGAGCTGAAAGACATCCAAACCCTGGGCTTCAAAGAGGCTTAAAATCAAAAGGATTAATGAGTGGTAAAATACCATGGGAAAAGAAGTGAAGCTGGCACATCTTCCATGGGACATTGTCCATTGTGAGCACACAGCCAAGGTGCAGGCAGCACTGCCCCCATCAAAGGGGAGGCAAAGGAAAATAAGCACGTTTTCAGCTCCCTTCCACACGCTGTTCCCATCTGCTGGGATCAGCCATGGGAGCCTGACCAGGGGAGAACAATGCCATGTCACCACCTCCCTGTGGAGCAGCTCTTGGGCCCTGTGGACACCGCCTGGCACGCAATGACAGGGGCACAACCCAACCTGTGTGACCCACAAGGAGCCCCAAACACCCACATTTTTCCTCCCGCATGCAAACGAGCTTCCCATATCTTGTTTTCATCATTCCCTCCCTTCAGATGTCACTAATTTCCAGGACAGGCAGGAGGATGCCAGACTCACAGCCGGCACAGACGCCGGCACGCAACGGAGCAGCGATCCCTGCAGCAGAGCAGGAGATCCAGCAGAGCCCAGCCAAAATGGGCCTGATCCATCAGCCAAACCAGCCAGCAGCAGCTCTGCTCACAGAGTGAGCGAGATGGGAGTGAGCACTCCCCATCCCGAGCTGCTCCAAGCACTCCCCTCTGGCCATCCACAGATCTCGCTGGCATCAGTTTGCTGCTCCCTCAGCCAGGAGAGCACCCTGGGCATTGGATCACCAGCACCCCCTTCGAGTCCTTTTCCAAGTGTTTTCACAACACTAGAGGGAGACAGGATTCAAACCAGGCTTTGTAATCACAAATCCGTGTTCACCCACGGCAGAAACCATCCCGAAATCCTGGCAGAGCCCAGTGCACCCAGGAGAACGTAGGTGCCACCTCTGAGCACAGGCCATGCGCACAGCAGACCCTCTGCAAAATATCATTTTGGGGATTTCGCTCAAGAAAAGCTCATAAAAACAGACAAAAATTCAGCGCAGGCTTACATTTAAGCACACACTTAAGAGCTTGCTGGCACAAGGGCTCAAGCTAGGATTAAGAGCCACACACCACATTACTTTTAATTGAGCTACTGTCTTCCCATATGGTTTTCCTTGGGGAGACCAGTGGCTGGCTTATGAGTTTAAGTAACAACATCAGTTAAAAGAGCATTTGAACAATTGTGGTTGGCAGCTCCCTGAATAATATGAATGTTATGGAGTGTCGGAAAATGTCGTATCATCAATTTTCTGGTTTCCTGCACTCATTGCTTTTGATCTCCACTAAAAGATTTATTGAATGGCTTTCATTTTTACATTAACCTTTTCCAAATCACACCGATTGAGAGCTAGGGAGATTTTTAATTTTTTTTTTTTTTTTTTTAACATACAAACCTTTTTAAAGCTGAGGTTTTCCATTCCTCCCAGTTTTTATTGTTTGAAGCAAAGGGCTGTTTTGGCAGGTTTATGTGATGGAGTCTGTTTTGCTGACAGACATGCCTGATAGATTGCTTGTCCGTGTTTTATTTTTGGAGCCATTGCTGCGTTATCTGTGTTTGAAAAACAAGTCCATTTGATTAAAATTTAAATCAAATATATGGTAATATCAGCCTTGCTTACAGCTAGATCTCACATCCCTCCTGTGAAGCCTCTTGCCCCCAGTGTGAGTGAAGTGTAATGCAGAAGAAAGTGATTCCTTCCCCTCCAGCAATGGCCACCTTCTGTCATTGTTGCTCACAAATGAGAAATAATTCCTCCCCATGAACCATGTGATGTCTTGAAAGGTGAATAAAGACACTTCTTGTGCTGCCTGGCTAACCTAGACATGCCACTGATGAGTGTGAAATTAAAACATTCCTCAAAAAATAAAGTTATAGCTGCCAGGACATTTGGCTTGGATGATTTCCTGCAGCAGTGAATTTCAGAGTGACCACAGTGTGCACAATTAATGATGGATTGGATGGATTGGACATGAAGGACTATAAAGATTATTACCTTTAATTTGTCCCACGTATTTCATCATTTGTAGCTTTAAAGCTCTGCCTTGGGATCACATCCCAAGAATTTGTTGTTGTTTAACAAGACCATTTTCACTAATCTGTACCACACCAGAACTTGGAGGTGACTTAGAGACATAAAAATGAGAATGTTTAGTGCCAACACTTCTGTGCAAGAGAGCAAGCCAGTGAATCAGTGAATCACAGAGCATCCTGGCTTGGAAGGAGCCCCTTCAGGATTAAATGATACCTGTTACCATTCTGGGAGGTCTTACAAGCCCATTTTATTCTCTGTTAAGAGAAGAAGGAAAACAGATCTTTCATTTAAGTTGTATAAAACAGAGGTGCCTCCTGCAACTCATTGAGACCTTCAGTAGCAGTTGTGGAAAAAGAAAAAATAGAAAAAAAAAAAAAGAAAAAAAAAAAAAGGCCATTTCCTTCCACTGTTCTTTGCTTTTAGACAGCCCAAACATGTTAATTTTGATTTGCCAAGTTTGTTTTTTTTTTTTTTTTTTTTCTTGATGAGCCAAGTTCACCCCCTCAAAGTCCATGTGTGACAGCACTGATGAGCTTGGCCTTGCTGATGCTTCTTGAAATAGCCTCCAGCCCCAAAATAACCCTGCACACACACCAGCACCACTTCCTGACTGGGAATAGCAGGGATGGGGTGGGCAGGGAAATCTGGGCAGCTCAGGACTGAACAAGAATTGGGGATGGTCCAATTTTCTATAAACACAGCTAAAGAAGGCAGAGTGCCCCTCCTCTCCCTCTCAGCACTCTTGTTTTCCCCTCTCCTATCTAAGCTGAATTTTCCTAGCAGCTTCCTGAAGACACTTCCCGATTTCACACCCTAAACATCCTCCACTTTTATTTGGCCAACACTTCCTATGCTTCAAGCCCTTCTGCCTGGCTCCTCCAGAGCTGCTTCTGTGCTTCCTCTATCCTTGATACGTTAGCAATAGATGGAAAACCACCTTTCCTGTGCCAGGTACTGGAATGCTGCAGGCATTTTTATTCCTTCCCTGCTAAGTGGTGAGTGCAGGTCATTCCACACCGGGGTTACCCAGCAGCAGCTTCACAAGAGGTAGCAACAGAGGTAGAAGGACTTGTTGCTCCAAAATCTAGGCCAGGAAGGGCATCATGCTTAGAGGGAGCTGATGTGGTTCTGGGGGTTTCCCCTGTGCTGTGAGGGTCCTTCCAGCCCCACATTGTGGGGGACTGAGGAATGGGACTGTCCCCTGGCAGGAGGTGGCAGTCACCATGGTCTCCAAAAGGAGCACTCCCTCCCAGCCACATGCACTGTCCTTGGATCACCCCTGCTGGGAATTCCCAGAGCTCAAGCCATGGCCAGCTGGAGGCAAGGGATGTTTGTGTGGACCACACAAGGTTTCCCAGCAGAAGAGTTTCCTGGAGAGCCAGCACGGATGGACACAGGGATGCACTCCTTTGGGAGATGCTGCTGCCAGCCAGGTAAGGTGCAACCTTCATGCTGCTTCCTCCTCCTCTGGACAGCTTTAGCCACTGGTGGAGAGGACTCATACCCTATCATATCATTGCCCTTTTTCAGTTTTTTATTTTGGCACTCAGGAACACAGGAGCTCCCCAGAACTGCAACTGTGCACAAGGTTTGTGGAGATGTGAGTGAGCAAAAAAGAGAAAGGGCACATCCTCCTCGGCAGGAAGCAGAGAATCATAGAATCACTTAGGCTGGAAAAGACCACTGAGTCCAACCATTAACCCAGCACCAAACCATATCCCCAAGTGCCACATCTACATTTCTTTTAAGTCCCTCCAGGGATGGGGACCCCCCTGTTGCCCTGCACAGCAATCTGCTTGGTGAAGAAACTTTTCCTGACATCATATCCTTCTGCTCAGCTGGGGTCAGCTGTCCTGGCTGTGTCTCCTCCCAGTTCTTGTGCCTCTCAGCCCCCTCACACATGAACTCCCAGGACCCATTTTTTGGTCAGGTGGGCACAGACTGGGGCTGGCAGAGCAGTGCTCACCCATGCTGGGAGTCAGCCCTACACTGGGGCTGTGGTGGGACATAAGGGCTAGGATGTGACTCAGCATTTGGGTGCTCTGGTGGCCTGGCAGGAGGACCTGCAGCAGGCAGAAAGGGCCTGATTTTTGGAAAGGCAGACAGACACACTCCAAAGTGTTCGGCTCTGATTTAAGGAGAGACATTGTAACCTCAGCTTCTGCAAAACTCTTTAGAGAGGCATTTGGCGCTTCAGCAGCAGCTTTGGCAAAGGTCTTCTGACACATGAGAAAGCAAAAGATTTTGCCAGGAAAACTCGGTTGAGGAGCAGCAAGGCTTATTTATGGAGAGCCTGCAAAGGGGCAGTCTTTGTTCCCCACAATCAAATCGGAGCCACCGATGGACAAATGCCCTGCTTCTGATGTAAAAATATGAAAGCCAGGGTTGCTTTGAGAACTTTATAGTTTGTTTCAGCCACATTTTGTTAGTATCAGATGCAGCCAGGGATACAATACCCTACCTCAGAGCAGCCAAAGATAACAGGCAAAGCTTTGCTAGAAAGGATGGCTATGAAAGATGAGCGAGTGATGAGGAGGATACTACATCCTGCATTTAACCAGCAGCAGACAGGCACAAAATCCCTCTACCCTCACCTGTCACCCACTGTCTCTCCCCTCAGGAAGGTGTATTTTTGCCACCCTGGCATTCATAGGTAACTCTCATGTATTTTTGTGCTTCATCCTACTGCTTTTTTCTTAAAGGGAAAGGAAGGTGCTCTCTTCAGGCAGGATCTTAATCCACCTTGCACCACTACAAAAAACAGATTGGTGAACAGAAAAAAGAATAGCAAAGGGACTGGTTCTGTAATTCTAACATTTCTGCAGCACTAGAGCAAGATAAAATCAAAGTTGTCCTTGTTTAATATTTAAGAGATAATAGTTATGGAGATATTTAGGAGCCAGGACAGCTGCCTGCCCATCATGGAATTTATGTGTACACTGCTGGAGGCTTCCTGAGCTTCAAATGTGATGTGTTAAAGAGAAGTCCTCACCTTCATCCATCTGTGGCTCTTCCAAGCAAAGGAACTGATGCAACACTTGACTCCATCCTAACCAGAGCCACCATGTCCCTCATGGCAGGGAAAAGCAAGACAACACAAGACATTTGCCAGCAAGCTCAGCCAGAAACACATAAACTGTCAGAAACACATAAACTGTCAGACACACATAAGCTGTCAGAAACACAGCCCAGCCCAGTTGGACAGGGAGCTCCAGGTGAACAGGAGCACACACTGGATGAGCCTTGCTCAGCTCACATCGATTCTGACAATTCTGTGCCTCCATCACATGAGCAAAGTGCTTCAAGGAGGGACTTGTAGAGGGACATCACATAATTTGTGCTCACTGAGGTGCCAAAAGAAGCTTGGAGGTCACCTGGAGACCCACACCCTGACAGAGGAGAGGCTGCTCTGCCTCCCAGCACCACACCAGGGATGACAGTGATGTGAAGCTCGGCCTCAAAGAGCCTCACAAGAAAAAAACAACTCTAAATTCTTTTTTCCTCCAATAAATCTCTCCTTGCAGTGAGAATCACTGGAGAGTTCAGTGCTTCTTTCCAATATGCAGAACGCAACTGCCCAGCCCAATGCCTGTGTAACATTTACAAGAAGAAAACGAATGAGGGATGAAATTAAAGCTGAGCAGCCCCAGGAACAGGCTGCAGGAATCCTTGGGAACAACATGCTGCCACACATGGCACACCAGGAGAATCTTGCTAATGAAAAAACAAGAAAAACCATCCATGACAAAATGCTGGAGACTCCACCACTACAGCACCAGTGCAATGCTCAGCACACACCATACCTCAAGGGCAGGTTAAAAACAAGTTAATGACACCTCAAAACAGGCAAGCACAACTTTTTCAAGAAATCAGAAAGGCTGGAACTAAAGAGCTAAAAGACTCTAGAAAGAGTCAACAGGTTGTGGATTAAAAAACCAAAACCAGTCTGTATTTTCCAGCTCCTCCGTTTGGGTCAAAGCTGTCCAGGCACTGCATGAACAAACTAAATTTATGTCTTGAAAATGCTCAGAGGTTGTGCTTTATTTCCTCCAGGGATGGAAGCTGCATCTTCAGATGATGCTGTCCATCAGAGCAGTAGTGGGTGGGGGATGTCCCTCTTTGTGGCTCCTGGGCTCCCACCCCAGCTCTGCAGACCAAGGGGGACCGCAAAAAATTATAAGGCTGGTGAACAAGAGGAATAGCAACACCAAGAGTCTCAGACTGACAGCAAAGACACCTTTCTCCTCATCATGCCACCTTCATTGACCTTTTCCAGATCATTCATGGCCCTCTTCACCTCTCAGTGAGTCACCAGCTCACACAAGCCCCCAGAATATGGAGACTGGGGAGGATGAAGATTCTCTGGCATCTTTTGGCACAGCAGATTTTGTTCCTCAGTGCAGGCAGCTCCCCCCTGCCTGATCCATCATTGCCTTCATGTCCTCCCAAGCCCACCATGCTGAGCATATTTGTCCCAGTCCAGCTTTTTGACTCCCAGCAGCTTTGCTGTATTATTAAAACAACACCCTTTTGTCATCCAGGCCCTAAACACCTCTCTGGAGCACTTGTGAAAGGACTGAACACCCAAGGGCTTCTTCTTGGAGGGAAGAAGAACTCGCCCTTCTGACAGGAGCTGGGCTGAGTAGGCTGATAATCATCTTGTGATCACAAATTACTTTTCACAAGGTCCATTTATGAGGTAACAGTTGGCATGCGGAAAGCATTTCATTTCGCCAGCAGCTCGCTGAAAACGAACCATCGTGAACCCTAAAAAGAAACCCTGAATCAAAGGCTGCATTCTTCTCTCCCACAGTGACCCCTTTGTTTGGATCTGCCCAAAAGTTTCATTATGAAAGTCTGATACAGGAGCCTTATTAAATTGTGATTAAATGACGTGTCCGTGTAGAAGCCTGCTCTCTCTGCCGTTGATGTGGGCTGGGTTTCTTAGACTTTTAAAACATACGAGCTTATGAAATAGCTGTAATATCTTTTCCCATGATTTCTGGGGAAAGGAGGGTCTTTGCTGCTGCTATAGCCGTACCTGGCCTGGCTCCAGAGGATAACATTTTCATTAAAAGTGCATTAGGTGGACAGTTCACTATGCAGCTGCCCTGACAAAGCATTGATCTGGCTCAGAAACCTCTGGTGAACCTTGCTGGCTTCTGTAAATACAAAATCACCCATCCCTGGGTTGACTTTGAGCTGTTTTTACATCATTTGGATCCAGTTTGTTCACACAGCTTCCACCTAACTCTGCCTATTTGGTATTTAAAAGAAGAAGCAGAAGCTGAATCATGGCTCAGGCCAGATAATGATGACCACTGGAGCAGCAGGGCTGACACTAGGACATCCTAGAAAGGGTTAAACAGGAGAAATTCAAACCCAAAACCTCCCCATCATTTCTGACCAAGTGTGAGCTCTGAGCCACCAGCAAACTCACAGCAGTGATGCATCCTTCCCTTCAGATGACTCACTGTAAATAGTGCCTGGTGATTTACGCACAGAAAAATCCATTTAACACGGAAATGCACAAATTCGTACGTTTTAAGGCCAGAGGAGCCGTCACAAATGTTCAGTCTGGCTCCCTGGAGAGTGCAGCCTCGCCCAGCAACCCCTGCCCAAAGCGCTCAGCTTCCGTTGGAGGGAAAGCATCCTCAGGGGAAGGCTTGAAACACTTTCTCCTAATATTTGTCAGGAGGGATGCTGTAAAAACAGAATCAAAGAATCACAGAATGGTTTGGGTTGGAAGGGACCTTAAAGATCATCCTGTTCCACCCTCTCCCATGGGCAGGGACACCTTCCACTATCCCAGTTTGCTCCAAGCCCTGCCCAACCAGCCTTGGACACTTGCAGGGATGGTGCAGCCATAGCTTCTCTGGGCAACCTGGGCCAGGGCATCCCCACCCTCACAGGGAACAATTTCTTCCCAATATCCCATGTAATTTGAAGCCATTCCCCATTATCCTCTCACTACAAGTCCTTGTAAGAGCAACTCTGTGCTCATTGAGTAGGCAGCAGATGCAGGTACTCAGAGAGGTGGCAAAACTTTGATGGGAATGTGGGTGATCTCTGGGAGATGCTGGCAGCCTTCTGGCTGAATCAGCAGGAATCCTCTCCATGGGACACATGTCCTGGGCTGGCTGCCTCACAACCCAGGGACCAAAGGGCTGGATCACAGAGGCACCGCCTCAATTGTCCAGCAAAGGCCATTTAAATCATGGTTTACAAAGTACAAATGTGTGTAAATATTTGTGCAAGATAAGATCAGGCGAGTGGCAGAGCAATATTTCAAAGAGCCAAGCCAAGGGCAAAGAACAATTTATATGTGCTGCTCCAGAAAAATAAAACTGGGAAATGCATCAACATGTTTATGTTAGGGAAAGGTTTGCTCTGGAGTGTGTTTCTGTCAGTGGATGTCCCACACATGGGGCAGGCAGTGGAAATACGAGGGCAGGGCATGAGAAGAGATTTATCTGAAAAGCAGTCCTGGATCTCCTGAGGGACTCCTAATCAACCAGCCACAGGACATCAAAAGGCTTTGAGGAAAGGTTGGTGGATCTGTCAGATTGACATACACAGGCACAGGCAGCCGGTTGCTAAGTTGTATTTTATTCAGAGCAAACACTCAGTGAGCGTGAGATAATCTGAGATAATCAATCTTTCTTTATTCAGAAGACAAAGTGTGTTATCTAAAGTAGCTGCAATGCTCTCTGGCAAGGATACATTTGAGATTTTCTCCTTTTAAATTAATGTCTTTCATTAATACTTATAGCCCAGAGTCACAACCCTGAGGGCACCACCCGAAACCGTCCTGAACTGGAGGTTCAGAGGTGCTGTCCCACCCTGCCCCCCTCAGCAGGCAAATGCTGACCGTGCTGCCTGGGATGCTGTGAGACAAAAGCAGGATCTACTCACTGAGGAGACAGAAGAAAATCTGCATAGTTTATAGGTGGGAAGAAGACCCTACCAGTGTCTCCAATGGTTTAGCCCAGAGAAGGAATATCAACTCCCAGCTGTTCATAAAACCCCCTGGGGGCGACCACAGTGCAGTATCAGGTGACAATGAAGATCAGTGCACCATTTGTATCAAGAATTTGTGCACCTCAGTTGCATACCACAAACCATATTCTCAGCATTCCTTAATTGCTCTAGCACTTTAAAACAGAAGCCAATGGAGCTGCTTCGCCACAGCCACCCACATCTTCACACAGGGAGACAAACACCATGACCCTTCCCATCACCTGGAGTTCAAGCCATGCACAGACAGCAGGAGCTGGTGGGTAATCACCAAATCATTTGAGCTTTCAATTGTAGCCATCAGGTGTGAAAACATCAGGCTCCATGACCTGGGCAATGAATGAGAGAGTTGAGAGAGCCACTGTGCTCCAGCCACCATCAGCTGCCTCCTTCCCTCCTTCCCTCCCTCCACAGCCTCCCTGCTTTTTCCAGATGCTTTGCACTTCCCCCTTTCTTCTGCCAGGTGTTTTTAGCACATCAATGCTAAAAATTTCAGTGTGTCCTAGGATTCCAGCCTGCTTTTAACTAAACTGCCACAGACCTGTCTCCATGGAAGATGTTTTTTGCCAGAAATATTATCTAATTTGCAAGCATTTTATGATTTTCTGAGAGTCATAAAAGACAACATTAGGAAACAAGCAGGCAAGGGAAAAGATCCCTCCTGGTAGCCAAAGTGACCATATAATTGATTTTTATGAACAGCATCTGAAGGAATGAGTCACAGCCCATATGGCTGTTTTGGAATCCAGATACACATCGTGTTTTAAGCCCCTCAGAAGATTTATCCAAGTTTTTCACATACAATCAATGGTCATTGGAGGAGGACGTGAATCATTACAGCTCCTCAGGCTGAGCACATGTTTGAAGGGTGAAGGTTTCACACATTCTCGCTCTATAAATACCCATCCAAGGCTGTGCAGAGATGGCAGAAAGGAAAAAGGTATCACAGAACAAACTGCAGACTCATTACAGAGCAGAGGCCTCCTCCCTGTGATGGGTGTAAATGTTATTAGCTTAGGACATGGTTCAAACTCCAGCTGAAGTCAGATGGAAAAACTTTACCTTCAAGTCAGGCTGTGTATCCTCTTTCTCCATGGCTTTAACCATTTTCTCATAGCTTGGCCCCAGCCGGTGATGAGGTTGGGTTACAAGTTTGCTCACTCAGCCGTGATGCTACACAAGTAACACCCACACAGTTCACATGTGCACACTTCCCATGCACATCTGGGCTGTCCAGAGGTGCAGGAACATCCCTCCTGTGGGCCCACACTTGCAGAACCTCACACACAAGACACCAGCCTCACTCCTGGGTGCCTTGTGCAGCTCCTCAATCTCAGTCCACACTCCCTTCTTCAGAAGATTCACATTCACCCAGGGGTGACACAGGAATGCATGCTGCATCTTCTGAAAGATGCTGAGAGCCCTCTTTGCAATGGCTCCAGACTTTTGCCTTCCAACTGAACCAGCAGCAGCGTGAGAATTTTATTTACATTGACAGTGGATGCAACAGGTACAACTGGGCAACTCTGCAAACATGATTGTTAAATTAAATCACTTCACATTCTAGCCCCAGGTGCTGGTCCACAATACCCTTCCTCATGACAGGCAGCACTGGAACATTTGTTTATCACACATTGTACCAGTTTTCAAGGACTCCCAGAGACAAATGTGTCTCCCAGTACAAAACATCCCTCTTGTTCCCATGGAAATCTCAGCCAAATAAATATTTTGCAAGTTCATTTGCTGCAGAAGGAATAAGTCAGGGCTTATGCACAATGCTCCAGCCACAGCACCTCCAGTGCATTCCTTCCATCCATCAGGCTTCCATGCAGCCATCACAGCTGCCCAGGAACACCTGAGATGTTTGGCCTAAATTGCACATTTTTACCTTTGACAGACTTTTAGACCCAGGAGGTAATGTTGATGGCCCCATCCAGCTCCCTGTGAAACACAAACCAAACAGTCTCAGCTGATAATTTCTGCATCAAGCCCTGTGGCTTCCACTTGAGCTGGCACCAGACTCATTCCTGATGTGCCACAGCTCCTCTGTCATCTACCTTAGAGTTCCTGTGCTCCTCCACGTACAGCCAAGGGGAGGAGGGACCTGCAGCCCCTCTTGCTGCCTTTTTGCCTTGATAAATGAGGAAACCAACCGGGTGCCAGCAGTATTTTTAAAATCTGTCTGGTCCTGGAGGCGAGTGAAGCCTCTGCATTCCTTGGTAACCAAAGATGGGGTGGTGGAGAACAGACCAGGGTCCATAATCTGCTGCACAGGTTTCACTGCACAGCACCAGCACACATTCAAATCCCACTCTGAAGGGAAGCTGGAGGATTAGCATTGGCTCCCAGACCCCTCCTGCTGTAACAAAACCCCTGCCTGCAGCTTGACAGAGGCACTAACGGGGTCTTTGATGACGACTGCCAAGGGAAGGCTCCAAGACAGACGAAAATTTTGAGGTTAGAATTTGAAAGGCAGTCAATCTTATCCTCATATTCGTGTTACAGCACATGATAAACTATTCCAGAGGGAATTCTTACCAGGATGCTAAAAGAAATTTTATGAAGAACTAGAGTCATTCATCCAAAATGAGGATGAAAGAGTGACATGTTACCTGGGAGGAAACAAAGAAAGGTAATATTTTGCCCTCAGTTTTATTGTGCTTCTAAGGCAGTTCAGTCAGATAAAATTTGGAAAGACATCTGAAGATTAAAAGGCCTGTACAAAAAAACAGATCCAGAGGATCATAACTTAAGGAAATATTATGCCAGTTGTAGCAAAAGTAGAAGTTTTCATATTGAAGTTATTTCATATTATTATGAAAGATACCAAGACTAGCATTCTTCCACCAGGAGATTTCCCAGATTTCCCACCCACATAGAGTCTGAAATCTCTCTATAAGGAGTTGTTCCCTACTTCACAGATCAAAGCCACCGTCCCCATGCTGGCAGCCCAGCTAGAAATAGGGCTGACATGCACTTTTGCATCTTTAGCCTTGGCTTCAGTAGATATGCAAGTCTTTCGAGCACATGGAGGATGATTTTACTCCTTGAATGTTGGGGGCATCTCTCTGGTTGGTTGCCCAGTTATCAGAGATGATTAAATCATCTCTCCAACACGGGTCAGTGCTGATGTGGGGCTGGGGGGGATCTGTCCCCTCTGGTGAAACAGGAATCTCTGTGGTGCCAAGGACCCATGAGAACACAGCCAAACCCAGGCTCATGGCCTTGGGAATGCTCCTATGCCAAGAACAACAGTAAATAACCTGCTCTCCAGCAAGAAGCATGAGCATTTCCAAACTTAGCTGGGGCCTCTTCCCTTTTTCTTTTTTTCCTTCTTTTTATGCCTGAGAAAAGTCAAAACACTCTGGGATGTCTTTAAAATACAGAACAGCAAGTGCTGCTGAAGGGGATATTTGCAAGGAGCCCTGCCATGACCTCAGCTTTTAAATCATCTCAATCAGAAGGACTCAGAAGTCATGCCAATGCCAAATTATCCCCATGCAGCACAAGAAAGGAAGCTAATCCCCACTCCTTGATGATAATTGGCACAATGAGAAACACCTTTCTGACACGATTCAGCTCAGAGCCAAAACGCAGGCCGTCTCAGGAGAAAACCTCTTCCAAGGAGCAGATGATGACAAAGCCTTGAGTGGTGCCTTGCCCCACGCCAGAGGTGTTCAAGGAAACAAAACACCTGGCCTTGCTGGCTCATCTCTGCAGCTGGCCACCAGCCATGGCTCACCTCCCCGTGGTTTTGGATACGGGCAGGAATTCCTTCTCCTTTCCAGTGGCCAGACACACTTGATTTTCCAGCTATTCCACTGAGGAAATAATCCCCCAGGTGATTATGTGCTACGAGGGTCTGCACAGTGACTCAGCCCTTGTGGCTTTCAGTGGAGCCGACTTCACAGGAAGATTTTTAGAGGAGGGAAAGAATAATTCTTAATTAATGTGACAGGGAATAGATGTGGTGGTGAAACTCCAGGCAGATGCAGGTTTTGCTCCCAGGTGACTTTCCATGCACCTACCCTCATGCCCAGGCCTGAACTGGCTCTTTTTAAGGGAAAAGAAATAACATTTTCCATATAATTCAGAGGGGCAGACTGAAGTTTTGTCACTGGCACCCACAAGATGACAGGTGGAGGTTTCAACTAGAGTGCTGCCAAGGAATACTGGAGAGGGGATTACAACTAAACAGAACCACCTCAGCCTCAAAATCTCATTGCTGCTGTTTCTCAGGTGGTTTGAGTCTGGGAATCCAGAGCTCCCTCAGCCCCAGCCCTTTCCAGCCATGCCCCAAGGTAAGGGGCAGGGAAGGATGCATTTCCACTCTGGTGACTTGATCACCTCTAACCCATTAAACTGGTAAAGAACAGCAGGACCAGAGGATTAAAAAGGTTTGATTTGGGCAAGATTTGGGAATGCTTTCTACATGTGCAAAAAGCCCCAGGTGCTGATGCAACCCACCACACACGTCACCTGCCCCCAAAGGCAGAGAAAGGGATGCATCTTTAGCCCTGCATTCCCTGCATAAGAAATGAGCAGGGGGCACTGGCACAGAAACTTAGAAAACAAAAAACCACCCCAAACTTAACTGATTTCTGTTCAGAACCAGTTCTCCTCTGGGAGGGATAAGATGAGAAAGAGCAAATCACTTGTGACAGATGACAAGGTTGGTGGGGAATGCACTAATGGGAAGCACACACATCCCAGGAGGATGGAGGCAGTATAAAACCTTATTAAAAAAACAACGGCATGTCTCATTGGGCTGCTCACTGTGGCTCCTTTTACAAAAGATATCTTCATTTAAAGGCAAATCCTGATTTCTGCCATGAGCCCAGTATTACACCAGTGATGTGAATTGGCATTAATCTGTACAGTAATCTGTGTACACCCACATGTAGATTGAACCCAGATTTATACAGCCTGGAGAAGACAAAGCTCCGGGGACACCTTGGAGCCTTTCCCAGTGCCTAAAGGGGCTCCAGGAGAGCTGGAGAGGGACTTGGACAAGTGCACCAAGTGACAGGACAAGGGGGAATGGCTTCACATTGACACAGGGCAGGGTTAGATGGGATATTGGGGAAAAATTCTGCCCTCTGAGGGTGGCAAGGCCCTGGCACAGGGTGCCCAGAGAAGCTGTGGCTGTCCCATCCCTGGAAGTGTCCAAGGCCAGGTTAGACAGGGCTTGGAGCAAACTGGGATAGTGGCAGGTGTCCCTGCCCATGCAGGGAGGGTAGAACTGGATGATCTTTAGGGTTCCTTCCAACCCAAACCATTCTGTATTTATTCTTTGATTCTTGTGACATGAATTCCCCCAGTACTGCTCCCAGTATGTGCAGGCATCCCAGCAGGCTGTGAGATACAAAAATCTATCAAGGAATACTGCATGGAGATAATCACATTCCAGTCCTTAGTCCTTTAAAGGACTGATTTGATTTCTGAGATGCAGCCCACTGCTTTCTAACAGCACATGCTGCTTTTATGAGATGGTTCAGAGGAAAACATCCAGAGCACTTATCAGCTGAAACCACAGGTAGCACACAGGGAAGCAGAGGAAGGGAATAACATGTTTTCCACAGGCAGCCGTGCCCCATACACACATGGAAAGCCCAGGGGACACTTAACCCTGAGTGCAGCTGCTGGGTTTAGTACCACAGACCCACAGAAAGATTTATCTCTAACTCTCAAACAGGCAGGAGTTTGGTAGGGATTCAAGGAAAACAGTAGTGGATCCCCTTTCATTTAGCATCCTGAGGAAGTCTGGGCAGAGGAGAAGTTTTAGCATGAAAAAGCCACAGGTAGGAGCTGCTAATTTCTTGAATGAAGCTCAGACCATGGGAGGTCAGTAGCAAACCTTGCCTGTCACCCCCTCCATAACACGTGCTAAAACAGCTCAGAGTGCTCAGGAATCCTGGGACACCAGAACCAAAAGGATTTTGTGTCATTGGACACAAAATCAGGAGGTGATTTTGTGTCAGGAGGTGGTGAAACCACCTTCCACTCTGGGAATTGGAGTTAAGAGGACATAGACAGCTTTTAAGATGGGTCTTGACCAACTTATGTGAAAAGATCCAAGATGTGGAGAAGATCCACATCTTCCAGCCTCACAGGACACTGACCCACCACATCTCTCAATCCAAACATCCAAACATTTGTTCTACTCACAGAAAAACATCTTTGGGTTAGATATTTGCTGGACCAGCTGCAAACTGTCATCCTAAACAACTTTCTGTGATCCCAGCTATAACATGTTGCTCATTTTCATTACATCCCGGTTTTCCATCTCTGGGTGTGCCTTACCAGGGTGAAATCTGACTCTGCCCCTTAATTAATACCATAACTGCAGAGTGTAGCTGCCTGCTCTGTGCTGAGCACCATCCCCACGCTCCAAGGTATTTGTTGCTGCGACAAGGGAATACAAAGCTTTACACGCAGGAGATGGAAAAGGTTAAAGTCAATATTTTGGCTGGTGGAAATATTTATGGAAAGAACCCGTGAATTAGTGAGCTGTATTCATTCCACTGACATTTCCTAACTGCGTTAACCTTTTATATTTCTTGTGGTTGGCTCCTGTTTAATATGTTCTAATTATATGAGAACCAGGAAGCAAATGAACGGCTGAGATTAAAGTTAAACAACAGCCGTAAATACTGCAGGACAGATTCTCAGCACTGAGCCTGTAGATTTAAGCTTCTGAATTCAAAGCTGAGCAGATGAGACACATAAGGCTATCAGGCACATGTGCAGAGCTCAGAATTTCTTGCCCACTCACTCATTTGAGGGCAGAACTTGTCCCTTTGATGGCACCGTGCTGATGTTTCATTGCGCAGAGAGTGAAGCTCGTCAGTTCAATCTAAGAGGGGTCACAAAGGACAAATAACTTCTGCAAAAATCACCATTTCCTCTGGCCTTACTAGCATGAGGAAGGCAGGAAAGGAAAAAAGGGATTCAAGATGCTTCAGTAATGGTGCTCTCAGAGGTTTCAGCCAGTCCTCAGCATTGATCAGGTAAAACTGGACGCGCTGAGTGCAGTGACAGCAATTCCACCTCATACACGAGCAGGCAGTCCCTCAGCAGAGATTCACCAGCACAGCAATATCTGTTACAAAACACACGGGATCAGAGTAATTTTCTCCCAGCAGAACCTGACATCACAGGCAAACACAGACAGTTGCAAAGCTCAGCTGCACACGGGGAAGATGTGAACAATCTGTCCCAGTTCCGCCCAACGCGCGGAAATGCCAGACGGTCACTCTGCTGCTCGCCACCTCAGAAGGGCATGGAGGAGGTTCCTGTGTGCAAGTTGTCCCTTTTAACAGGATACAGCTGAAGCTGGTGACCAAGGGAGCACCAGCAATTTGCTGACAGAGCCACAAGCTCACACAGTTAAAGCTGGCCAGAGATGCTGACCTGCGGAGCAATTGCACCTCTGCTGGAGAATTATTTCAGAGGGAGACATTCGACCATCACCTCTGCTTTGGGGGTTAAAATGGCACCACCAGCTCCACCAGCACTTGGCCAGGGTGCTCTCAGCCTGCAGTGCTGACCCCACTGCCATCCACACCTGCATGCCAGCTTCCTTTGACCAACAGGGGATAGAATGGCTCTGATGCCATTAAATGCTCTGCTTTTCATCGACCAGTCTCCTGCCTCCATCACAGACAAAGCAACAAGGAAAAAGGGCATCATCTTTCATTTCTTCAGCCTGTGTAATATCCCCCCAGCTCCTTGCTCCCTTCTCTGTCCATGGTCCATAGGATTGCTCAATATTCCTGATTGTTGTCTTGTATCACAGCTTCTGATATGATGCAGCATCAAAGGGACTCATGCATGTGGTTACAATTAAATCCATGCTTAAACACTTTGCTGAGCCCAGGAATTCATTGAACTGCAGTTGTTCCTGAGGTACAGACCATCTTTCCCTATAAGATGCCTCACACAGACAATTTGACCCCAGTTGGCCTTACCTACCCCACTAAAATAAAAACAAATATCTGGGAGTAATAATAATAAATGGTGTTACCCTGGTAAAAATTTATTTCTTTTGTGTTTCCAAGAATGGTACACAACCTTCAAGGAAGGATGTTGCTGTCTCCTACCATCAGCAATGCCAAAAATAAACAGAAATTAAGTTAAAGAGTCACGTTTCAAGAGGCACAAATTCAACCACAGCAAATATTTTGTGTGGATGCGGTATAGTTTAGACTCCAACGTGTTTCCTTATGGTCTATCTACTTCCTCTAAAAATATCAACTATAATCACTCCAGCTAAGCCTAACACAGAATAGCAATTCAACAAACATCTCCATTCCCCTGTTGCTTAGGGGGCAAAAGGAATCCTGGTAGGTCTGTAAAGGATTTTTGAGAGCAAATCTCTTGGCTGATCTGTTAAAAATCCCAGTGTTTGTCTTGCACAGCACTAGCAAAATCTGTTCACAGCCTAGACAGTCTCTGCTTTATTTTCAATAACTCTGATTCCCTCCACATGCACTTAAAAAAATTTTTAAAAAAAAGGTTATTTGATACAGTGATCCTCTATTTTTTGTACATCTGGGAAAGTCTCTGCCTCTCGTCACAGTTTGCCCATGGTGTCATTAGAGACTTGAAAGGCTCAATACTTTAACACACATTGGGACAAATAGTCTTACATTAGCACAGGTGCAAACAGCTTTCTAATTATTATTAATTTAATAATACAGTGCTGCTGGCACACACTAATTAGATCCATGCTGTCCTATACAGGGAACAACACCAGGAATTTCCACAGCTGTCAGCTGCTGTCTTCTCCCAATTGCTATGGAAAGCAAACAAACCATGAAGGCAATTCATAATTATTACAAACACTCCCTAACCTAAACCATGTTGACATTTCTAAATCAGAGCTGCTTGCTTGCTCTTGTCTGTGGTGTCAGAAAGGGACCAGAGCCAGCTGAAGAAGTACAACCAACTATCAGATAATTTGTGGGCCAAGCAATTAGTTTGGCTTTAAGAAGCTCTTTTAGCATGGAGGAAGTGCTTCTGCCTTCATTCTGACCAACCCATCCCACCCCTCCCTCCATCATGTGCATCCTAACATAAGACATTTTAGTTCCAGTGTTTTCTGGACTTTTCCTGCTAGGTTAGTGCTGCCCTGTTTGGAAAAGGCTTTGCTGTTGCTATCCATTGGGATTCCTTCCCCCCAGCTAAAATAAAGGAAGGAGAGCTGCAGTTTCCCCTGCCTGCTGCTGAGTCTCTCTGGGTTTTTCTCATAAATTCATTCCAAGAACATGGCTTAAGCTCTTAAGTGATATTCAAAGCCCTCAGCATGAGGTTTATGGCTTTCAACGTCTGCTGAGAATATAGTTATAACTGACATGTTCTGAGGCAGGTATTTGGATGCTTTTCCACAAATACATCCCTATAAAACAGATCTCAACTCTGACATTGACCAAGACTTAATTTAAAGTGGTTTAGTAGAAGCAGCTGACAGATGAAAAAAAAAAAAAAAAGAGTCTTCATGCAGAGAAAAGCCTACAGGGCTGAATGTGCAGCTGAATGCCTCTCTGGCAGAACCAGGACTCTCTGACTCTCCTTTGAACTCTGTATCACTCACTGATTTTGACTTTTTAAATTTAAATTGCTAGTTCCACCATAAAAGAGAGGAAATCCCTGTTTGCTATTTCTCTCCTATTATGGTTTCATTTAGATTTCATTACAATAATTTGGGTTTTGATTTGAGGCACTTCCTGAATGAATTCTTTGTCTTCTGTGAAAGCCCCCAGAGCGCAGTCAGGGCTGAGGAGCTCAGGGCGTGGGGATCAAGAGGGGACCCACATCCCCCTGCATGTTGCATCCTAGATGGATAAACCTGGCTTGTGCAGGGGGAAGCAGAGAGAGGAGGCTGCCAGGGTCAACCTGTGGCAGTCTCAAAATTGGGGTGACCCCATTTGTCATACAGAGCAATGTGTCTCAAGAGAAATCAAGTCCAAGCAAGGACTGATGTTTACTCTCACATTCCCAATCCTCCCTTCTGCAGAGAGAAAAAATAACTTGCAAAATGAACCGAAGCTCACCCAGAACCCTTTTTGGCTAAAGTGTAATTCTAAACCCCTGATTTACAACAAGATATTCATAATCTTCAAGCCATTGTTGAATTTGGGGGACAGCAAAGGTCATAGAATGGTTTGGGTTGGAGAGGACCTTAAAAATCATCCCATTCCACCCCCCTGCCATGAGAAGAGATGCCTTCTACTAGATCAAGTCACTCAGAGCTCCATCCAACCTGGCTTTTTAGATGCAGTAAACCATTCCTGTCAGACACAATTCGTACCGAGGCACTCTGAGAAATGCTGAGAAGCACCAGAGCCCTTCTGCATGGGAAGAAATGGAGCCTCTCAGCCGTGAAGAGATGATGGTTTGATCAGCAGGGAATGCCAACCTGGAAGTCATTGATGCAAACATTCACTGGAGTCAGGGCAAAAATTTACTGGCATTTTCCAATCAGCACAGTACCCTCAGATCTCTTGCACACCACTAAGCGTGCATGCTGAAAAGCAAAATCAACTGCCTCGTTCAGAAACTTTCCTTTCCTTTGTAGTGCACTGGCAAGTTTGAAACGTCATGTTCAAGACCTCCCATGAGTGTGAGGTATGCTGAGAAAGACCATTTCTTCCCCACAGGCTGATTTGCACTTTGAACCAAAAACAAAATGTAGCACACTTTACCTAGGAAATCGGATATGGACACTCTGCTCACACATTTAAAGGGTCTCCACACGAGCACACACAGGTTTGACTTTCCAGCCAAGACCAGGTGGGAAAGTCCTGCTCTTAAAACACTAACAGGAAGCTGAGGGGTCATTCAACATCCCTACCCTCAAATAAAAGCTCCTCTTCCACTGACATGTAGCTGAGGGCTTTTGCTTGTCTTTCCCAAACCACAAAACTGGCCTGGATGTTAATTGGAAATGGAAAATGTACCCAAATGTGACGACAGTCTATTAAAAAATAAAATAACCTAATGTAGTAAACTCTTTCTGAGTACAAGAACCGCATGGTATAAACACTGTGGGCAGTCATAAACCTTCAGTTGGTTTTAACAGCTTTTCTTCCAGCCTAGTTTACCCTCAGCAAAGGGTTTTTTTTAGTTCATTGTGATCACAGTGAAATATCTTTCTTTAACATTTCCAAAAATAAAATAAAATAAAATAAATAAAAAGTATCTTATAGCATTCCTTCAAAAACTGTCCTAAAACTCTCCTTACCCAAGGTGATGTGGTGCCTTTGGGAGAACAAAAATCTTCCCCTCCAGCCTTTGCACGAGCCAGGGCTCATCTCCAACAATGTGCCAGATGCTGACCTGCATCCTGGGAAATAAGGTGAGAGACAGCTGAAGGCATCACTCCCCCAAGCCTGGAGGCAGCAGGAAGTGCCTCTGAGCAAGTCTGGGGACAAGAGTGTGATATTCCTGAACAAAATTTGTATCAGACCTGTATGTCCTGCCTCAACGTTGATTTTTCTTTACCTGCCATAGGGTGGAGTCAAAAATTCACACCACAAAGAAATACTGCTGAGCTTTTTAACCCTGGTTTAGAAATGGGCATCAAACAAATAAAGTTCAGCCACAGTTTGTTGGACTGAAGGTTTAGATCTCCTGTTTAATATGGGAATATTTATAACTGGAACATAACTTGTAGAGAAGAGCCCCTTCATTTCAGTGTTTCACATCACCTGCTCGTACTGGGCCAAACAATCCTTCTTAAATCAAAGTATGGCAGGAGTAAAAGGGAGAGAAATGATGCTGAGCAACATTCTCCTGTCAGGGATGGATCATTTTGGGGTAGGATAATTAATCAGGCCCTGTCTAAATGGCTTCTGTCTTAAAGGGCCTCCTTCTCCTCCTGGCATATTCTCAGTGGGTCAGAAATGCCAGTGCAATATTATCATTCTGCCTTTGCATTTGAAATGCCACATTGATGAAACAGACCTTTATTGAACTTCAAAGGCCCATAATTATATATCCTCTCCTTGAGCTTTGATATTTTAATATTCAGCTGGTGAAATTATTATCTATTCCAGCCACAAAGCGTTTATTTATTTTGCTGGCTTTATCTCTGTTATTTCTGTGGTGGCAAGAGGCTGAGGAAGAAGCCCCCCTGCTTATTGGCAGCAGCAGAAAGTGGGAATTGAATGTACCAGGACTTTTATCTCCAGCAGCTGAAGAACGAAACGTTTGAACTCCTCCTCGAGCCCTCAGAAACCTCTCCCCACAGCCAGTTCCTCTCATTTATGCTTTTCAAGAGCCAGCCAAACTTCTTTATATAGGTTTCCCTGTGCCATGAGGGAGCACAGGAGTGAAGGAGACACCAGTCAGCACTAACGATGGCATGAATTTTTCATCTGAAAAAGGCACTCTGTGTTTTTGGAAGCAGCAAAAAGAAATTTTTTTTGCTTGCGTTTCCTCAGCCCCAGCCTCACCAAGGTGGAAGAACGTGCAGCAGGGGCAGAAATATTTTATGCATATATAATATTTTATGTACACATGCAGCCCAAACGTAAATACACACAGGTAGAGCAGAGCTCCCTTGCTGGCTGACAAAACAAGGGGGTGTTTCATGGCTCTGCACCCCTCCCTCACCAGAGAAAGCCCCTGTGAATATTCTGTGCCCTTCTCCTCGGGTGTCTCAGCAACAGGACTGAGCTGCAAAGTTCAGAGCAAAACCTGAGTTTTCCAAGCTCAGCTCCCAGACCTGGCCCAAACCTCCAACAAAACTAAGTGAAAAGTGCGCTTACATCACCAAGAGATTTCAAACTTTGGTAACTCCCCTGACACTTTCAGAGACCTCTGCACCTCATTGAGGCAGAGCTGTAGCCAGGAGGTGCTGGGAATGACACCAGAATGATGTTATTGAGGCATTGCAGAGCCATTTCTGAGCTAAATCCCCTCAGATATGCCTGGATCTCTCTCCTGGTGAAAAAGGATGATGGTTGATCCTGTGCAGGCATCTCTCAGGAGTCCTCACAAGCCTTCCCACTCTCCACTGGGTCATTTCCAGACAATCCTGAAATCAAACCTGTGTTAGATGAGCCCAGCATCAGCATATGGCTTTCATCAGGTGATTCCCATGCTCTTCAGGAACGTGACTTAATTGCCCTTCACAGCAGCCCCTGATGGGATGATGGGATTCAGCAGCTTTTGCTCTGCCTTGATAAGCTGGAAACTGAAAAAAAATTATATCTCTGTCACCTTTCCAAACTTGTAACGTGAAACAGCAGAAGTGATAGAAATGCCATTGAGAGGCCTGAGCTCCTTGTCTCACACTTCCTGGGACAGGCTTCCCAAAATCCAGCTCCATTAAGAAAGTATTTCCCCACAAGGGAGACAGGAAAAGCTGGCCAGTTGGAGTAGGACATTAACATCAAGATGTTCCATAAAATTGCAATCCTTTCCTTTAAAAAAAAGTTTAAAAAATGAAATGATGGATGCTTACCATGGGTTTCCCAGCATTTCAGCTGAAGAAGCTCTTGCTGCAACATATGGGGTGGGTGTCCAGGCCAGAAACCCTTCTCCTTCAGCCCTGGGAGCCCAACCTGATGAGAAGTGGGAGGTATTGAGGCTGGAAGGTTCTGGAAGAGGTGCAGGTTTCCCACATCCAGCCTCACACTGGCTCTGCCTGTGGCTGTGTTTGCTGCCTCTGGACATCCCCTGAGAGGATTCAAACTGCACCAGAGCTTGCCAGGGAACACTGGTGAACGTGGGCATGTCCCACATTCCTACAGAGCCATGCCCACACAGGGAACCTTCCAGAAGGTGAGGCAAATGACCAGAAGCCACTCCCTGAGCAGCAGACAGGGGTCATGGTGCACAGCCCAGTGACAGGAGGCAGCCGAGTCCAGACTGTTTGATGCCCCAAACCTCAGCCTTACACCTCCAAACCCTCCTCAAGCATCTCATTTTTCTTTTGCCATGGTTTACCCAGCATTTCCCAGCCACTGGGGAGTAGATTCCCGGTCAGCTGCAGAAGCCTGCTGTCTCTTTCTAGGATTAAGTTGTTTATTTTCTTACATGGGCCTTTGGGAAAGCTGTGATCCTGTTTATGCCACGGTCAGTGTTACCATAGTCCAGAAACTTTAATGCCTAGGAAAAAAAAAAATAAAAAGGCACCATCTGGGAGAATAGGGACATTGTTGAAGCTGAGAGGTGACCAGGAGCCAAAGCTCCTCTTCATTGAGCAATGGCTTGGCTTGGTTCTCCAGCTCACAGAGATGCTCAGCACAGGAAAGGCAAAAAGTCCTCTTAAAGCCAAATTGGGTAATTATGTATTCACCAGGAATTTGGGGAGAAGGAACAGGCAGAACCTCACAGGGCACATTCTTTTTTTGCCAATGAAAGAGCTCGGTTTCTAGCAGTACTGAAAAATCTTGGGGGGTTTATTTGCAAATTTTCATACAAAAATGACTTTGTGTTCGGAAACGTTAACGCCTGAATTTCAGCCCCTGAAAAGATGCAAAGGAAATGGAAATCTAAACGAGTAGCATATGCCATCCCCTTGGCTCCACCAAGGAAAATATTTGGCTTCCACTTACAGCTACCCCAATCAAAAAGAAGTTTGGGTTGCAGGAATGTAAGTCAAAGTGAATGTTAAATTTACATTAGACATTTGTTAATTAGCTAGCAAATGAATCACCTCCGTGGACTGGCATGGTCCACACAATTTTAAAGCAAACACTGTTGTGTCAAGTTTAACTGTTGTCCTGGAGTTGACTAAGCAGAAACATTCCAAAATGGAATTATTAGTAAGATTTTCTTGTATTATTAAAAACATCATGATTAAAATACCATGGTGGATATTTACAGGCAGGGGAATAGAAGGGAGACTCAGTAGGTGTTTATTAAATCCATTTCCACATATACCTCCAGCCTGAGTGTGCTCTCCCTTCCCCTGCAAGCAAAAACCCTCTTTTACCTGGCATTTATCCCTGTGGGTGCCTCTGGTTATTGCAGCCTGGCCAGCAGGATTTGTTGGCTTAATCAATATTCAGGTTAAACACTAATTTCTTTTAGCAGGCAGGAGCTCTGTCACCCTTCTCAGTGTGTCTTGTGAGCACGTTAAGGGACCAAAATATTTTCCTGGAGTGTTTAAGAAACATTTCTGAGGCTGTGCCTCGGTGGGGACTGGAATAATGCTTAGAGCTGCTGGGTTGGTAGCACACACAAATCTTGGCCACTCAGTCTTCCTCTTCCTCCTGAAGTTGCTGACACCTCAGAAATGGCTCTGGTAGGTGTAGGACTAAGGAACCTCTGTGGCCTCAGTTCCTGATCCCACACAGCTTCTGTGCTGGGTTTTCCCCCAGTGAACAGCCAAACAACCCAAATAAAGCTATCAGGGATCTGGCTTTTCTATTGACACTGGGACCCTGGTAAACTTTCTTGTACACCAACATCTGAGACTCAAGTGCCTCAAGACCTTCAGAAAAGGATATCACTTTTTTTCTTTATTTTTTTTTCCTTCACTTCCTTTGAGCTTAGGCCAAAAGCCAAAGTCATAAATGGAAACAGTTATTCTGGGCTCAATATCACCTTTTGTGCAATGACAAAAATAATGTGTTGTTGAACTGTTTGGCACAGCTGCCCCAGCATGTGACAAGAAGCTAATTGCATTTGAAGCCAAATCCACTCGAGAAAACAAGAATCCAACTTATAGCAACTCATATTTTGCCAGTTTTTCTGCTCCAAACTCATATTCTCTTCCGTTTTTCCTCTCTCTCGTGACATCCTTTGCTCCTTTTTTTTAAGCACTCGTGCAGAGTTTGCAGCTGAACTTGCAGACAGTCTCTGCTGCCCCTCTCTCAGCCTTGCTCAACCCGTGATAACCAAATCCGTCCCGCAGAGCTGAGCTCCTTTTCCACCATCACACACTACATTAATTCACTCAACACATTTGTTTGCAGCTGTCTTCCATCACCAACCCCACACCCAGCTGGCTCCTCATAGCACAGGGAGAACTTAATTTTCCACTAATGAAGGGATAAAGCAGGTAGTTTTTTGTTGTGCTTTGGTGCCCCCCCTCCCAGAAAACTTCTCTTTGTTTTACTGGGAAAACAAAAAGTGCAATAAAATGCTTGATTGAGCTGCTGGGTTTGGTCAGAAGGTGGGTGAGCAAGTCTGAGCCTCTTCAGGGAAGGAGCAGATTTCAGATTTTTAAGCAGGTTTAGCCAAATCAAACAGTGTCTTCATAACACGAGCTGGTCATTCCTGCAGCTGTGTGGTTCTTCTGTGGAAGGCACAGCTATGGATTTACCAGGGATTATCATGTGGCTTCTATTGCTGCCCCCAAACCATCCCCTTGTTTGCTTTCACAAACAAATGCTAAAGAAAAACAACAACAACATCAACCACCACAAAACAAACCCAAACAAAACCCCAACAAATGAACAACCAGCAAAATCTTGGACTGAGAGGTTTGCAAAAAAGTTTGCTTTAAGTGATTTCTCCAAATCTGAGGGTCCAAACACAGCGTGGGGTTTTCTGTCCAATGAAATTTGCTTTGCACCTGATATTTGGGAGGCATTTTCCTTTTTTCTCCCTCACTCTTCAGCTCTTAGTTCTAATGTCAAACACAGGCAGTAGCTTTGAAGCCTTTTCCAAATGAAAATGCCAGAAGAGTCCTGGTTTTCCAGCCAGCCTGCCAACTCCAGCAATCATTAATTTTATGTGCTAATTTTAAAGTTGATTAGTTTTGTGTCTCTGACTTCAAAGGCAAATCCAGTGTAAAACCTGAGATCTACTTAAAAAGGTATAAATAATTTTGTAAAAATGTCTTTCTCGTGAAAAATTCCAGTATTTTTATTTCAAGGAGCACAAGTTTCCTTCCTATAGCAGGCGTGCATGTTGCTGAAGATCTCCATACAAAATATTTGGTTTATTCCAAAGAAGTCTTGACAAAATTTAGAAGGGTTAAATAAATCAGGCTGAAAGTGTTTTCATTTGTTCCACTGGTGGCACTGTGGATGTTGTTAGTGAAGTATGCGTGTAACATATGTGCAGAGCAATTATGTTTTGCAGTTACAAAACACTATTCATTAGATTAAATAAAATGACAGAGATTTTGGTCTGGTTCTGCCCTCAGATATTACACAGTCACTTGACTGGAGTACAATTTTGACTATTTTCCCAGCTCATCAGCACATTAAAACCAGCTGTGGCCCTCAATAAATTGTTTCAGCAGAACCCACTGAAAATATCCGTATTTTCCTTCCTCCCAGCCCAACAAATGAAACTCAGGGGTCATTATGGTAATTTTAATTATGATTTGGTAGGGATGGCCTTCACTGAAATCTGTAGTTCCATAAACAACATGCTTCTTCTGTCATATTAGATTTCTTTATTTCAATTGTAAAGTCACAAAACCATGTGCTTCCTATTTTAGCTCCTGGACCCCCTGCTAAATTTATACAAATGAAGGAGTGGTAGCACAGGGAGAGCAGCAGCCAGGAGTGTCCAGGGCCTTATTCCTGCTTGCAAAAAGATGTTTATTCATTCTGCAAACAACAAAAAAGAGGATAGAAAAGAAAATAATAATTAAAAAAAGAAATAGAGAAAAAAAAAGGAAGAAAACCAAAGCAGAACTCAACAGAGTGGGAGCAGAGGCAGAGCCCTAGAGTGACAGAGGTTTGTAGATGTGTAACAACTGCCTGAGCCGCGAGCTCGTACACGGCTCCAAAGTGAAACCAGCTGCCAGCGCCTGGCTCGCAGCACAAGCTCTGGGACACGTCACAAAAACGTTCCCCAGCGCTGCAAACAATTACCCTGGGCTCTTATTTGTTCCATTTTATCAGGGGCGCTGGGCTGGGGGAGACGAAAGAGAGGAGAAATGTGAAGGGGAATGAGAGGAAAATAGTTGAGAAGGGTTTTGCTTGGGTTTGGTTTGGTCTCACTGGGGTTGTCCAAGCAGAGGTTCCCGTATCCCGCTCCCATATCTCTCTGCTAGGGAAAAGTCAAGTCCCTCCTAAATCTGCAGTAGCATTTAGGCTGTGTTTTAACAGAGCCCTTAAGCAAGTGCCTAATTTTAAGCAGCTGATTAACTCTATTCCCTGCAAGCTGAGTGCGCCAGTGGGTGATGCAGAATGTAGATAAACACTGATCTGACTTCACTCAATAACTCAAACAATTCAGTGCCCATAATATAAAGATGTCATTGTACCAGTTTGTTGTTTCTGCCACGTGTTTCAGCATCCTGTACACAACCAAGCAGTTAAAGTGCTGCTGGGAGAGGCCTTTCCCATTAGGGGAACACTGGAAAAACATATTGACAAACAATTGTCTTGAACAAAGCCCAAGCATTCCCTTTGACAATGTGCATTGCATTTGTAAGACAAATTTTGGCTGGAAAAGGGGCATTTTGGCCAGGAATTAAGTGTATATGTGAGAGAAAAGTTTCTCTGGAAACATGAGGAGCTGGGTTTGCGCTGAGGAGCTCACACCATTGGCTCGACCTCGTCCTGATTCCATATAATTCCACACAAACTCTTTAATTCTCCCATCACAGACTGGAAGTCATATAATGAGGGAGATATTTGTGTCTGCCCCACCATGAAGTGTCACTTGTGATAATGAATTTCATGTTTGTCACAGGAAGAGTTTATGGGACCAAATTTGAGTTTGGGAAATATCTCAAAACGTCAAATTTCTCGGGGGGCAAACAAGTTTGTGAAAATCAAAACCAGGAATGAACCAAAGTAGTGGAAATTCCAGTGAAATTGTTAGACTGGTTCCCTGCCTTTTGTTGACAGTCAGATTTTGGAAAAGAGCAATTAGTGTAATAGGTTCTGGGAACTACTGAGCCAGAAACTAGGGAAAAAATGGAAACCAAGAGAAACAGCTGAAATATCTTCTCATTCTCATTTAGACTGTGGTTGGAGCAACTGAATGGCTGTTTTTTCTGGTCCACTTGTGTAATACTGAAAAATGGGGAGGGGAGGAATTGTCCCAAGCCGACCTTATGGAACAAAGGGGGGAAACCGTGGGACAAAGAGAAAAAGAGACAGAAAAAAGGAAAGATTTTCTTTGGAGAACAGAGAAGCACGCAGCCTTTTCTGCTGAGATGAATCAATGGCTTCACTCAGCCCAAAATTAGATTATATATTTTCTTTACAGACTGTTTTTAGAGGAAGGCAGGAAAGATACTCTTGGTTGTATTAGGAAAATTGAAGGATATTCCAGGAAAAAAAAAACCAACCAAACAAAACGAAACCAAACAAAAATTTTGGATTGAAAAGTAGACTTTTTAGAGGATTTTTTAAAGAGATGTTTCAAATAAAAAAGAAAAGAAAGTTTTCTGATTCAAACTTGTTGAAATTCAGCTGCTCTTTTTTTTTTTTTTTTACAATTCTGTTTTCACAGGGTCAAAATGAAGGTGTTTGATATAAATTTGCAGAACAACCAAATGAACCATAAATTCCCCTTTTATGAAGGGAAGAAAGGAGAAAGCACCATATCATGTTTGGGGCACAGGATGGGGACTGAGGCTCAGAACATCATGGCAGAGCCTCTGCCCATGTCTTTCCTGGAGCCAGGATCAGCCCCAAGGCTGAGACCCTGCAAATATGGGATCCAAGATCTGTGCCAGCAGGAGCACAATGCCACCAGCCCAAGGCAAGAGAAAGCAAACATCCATGGCAGCTGCAGGTGGTGAGAAATGCAGGAATTACAGGGAGGGCACAGGACCTGAGTGAGATCAGCCACTGGATCCCTCCAAAGAGCCAGGGGAGGAAAGGCAGACACACAAACCCATTCCAGCAAGCCAGGTGCTGGTGCCATGAAGCCAAGCAATGACAACATCCACCTCTGAAAGCAAGGAGATTTGTTACCTGCTGAGTGGATGGAGGCCTGCACTCCTATTTTGGGCACATTTAAACTATAAAGCCCTTCTACACCATCCTAGTTCCGAGAGTATTGCTCAAAAGCGGTTTGGGATTCGGGCTTTATCCTTCTAGCATTGGTTCCTTGTAGGACAGAATTGTCCTGCTGAGGGGTCAGGTATCCAAAAGAAATCATAGTTTAATCTAAACTGGTTGTAATCAATGTTCTTGAGCATAGAATCTGGTCAAGAAGGACTCACAGTCTGAGTTCTTGAAGCTCTCATCCCTTGGGAGCTCAGTTTAGCACCATTCCAAGTGTCCCTGTAGCCTCATGGAAAGTCTGGGAGCACAGCAAAGGGTTCCCCATTCCCACAACATTTCACCCCTGAAGTCTTTTACAAAGTCCTCCAAGAAAATGCTCACACGTCCTGGATTCACACACCAGAACTTTGCTGTAGGGCTAAGACTCCCCTATGACTTGAGGGACTTTTATAAACAGACCCTATGGGAGATGGCAGCTTGGTGTCAGGCAGGTAAAGAGCCTAAGAGCTTAACTCCAAGGAAGAATGGTGCCTAAATTCCCTTTTAAAAAACTGAACTTACTTGAACAAGTTCCAAAAGTTCCACTGGGGCAAAATTGAACAAGCAGAAGGAGTAATTCACAGCACTGATGTGGGCAGTGCTGGAAAAACCTTACAGGAGAGGGCAGAGTCCTCCCCTCTGCAGAAAATCCAGCTGGCTTCAAGGGCACTAAAAATATCTTTTGTGGCACGAGGAGAGGAATCCAGATCTAATCCTTTGCTCCTGACTAAAAGGCATTACATTAAAACATGTTTTCAAATGGTGGTTCCCATGAGCTGCTAAAACTGTCCTGGATATCAGCCCTGGTGAGGGCCCATAGGTGACACCAGGGACACAGCAGCGGGGCCACCCCTCCCTGCAGCTGCTGCTGTCCCTGATCCCAGCCTGGGGACACCTGTAACTTCAGCCCTCATTGCTTCAAAGAGGGGCTTTTCACAGTGGAGAAGAGCCAAACCAGGACATTCCCAGCGCTAACAAATGGAGAATTCTCTGGTTCTCACGGTGGGGTCAGACACAGCTGTGCTCAGCCCCGGTCCTGGGCCAAGGGCTTTAAAGCTGCTTGGATACATTGGCCTTCCTGCATCTTTGAAAAGGTTGTCAAAGCGTTCTGTGAAACAGCTGAAAAGATTTATTAAATTCGGCAGAAAGCTCCAGAATTTCAAACAGGGCTATTTCATGTGTATTAACTGGTTCTATCACTGATTTTCCCTGCACTCAGTCCCAGCTGACGGCACCAAGGTCTAACATGAGGAGATGCATTTACTGCCTGCACTGAAATCTCCCATCAAATCATCCATTGCTGCTTCAGTTGTACATTTATTTCTCCTTACATCCCTAAGACACAAACCACCCCCAACCCCTGACTGCCCTGCAATGAGGTCATCCCTTAACCATTGTGGCACCACCACCTGGTGAAACCCAAACAGAGGCAAAGTCACTCAGGAATGATTTTCCTCTTCCAAGTGGAGGAGGGAGAGGCACAGAGCTGAGAAATCACAGGTGCCATGCCAAAACTAAGCAGTGATGGTGGAGGAGGCAGGGAAGGGCTCCATGGGTTGAGGAGTAAGGGCTGAGGGCTGTTCCCACTCCCTGATTCAATGCCCTGCCAGGAACAGCTGGTGCCATGCCTGGGAACTTCCACCTCTGAGCAGGTTCTCACCCCTTCTCCCCAGCTGTGCAGAGGGCCAGACATGCACCCCCAGCTGGTGCAGAACTGGATGTGCCAAGCCAGGAAATGTCCCAAATGCTTGGCTACACACCCTCCATTATATTTGGCCCACCTCAGTGCCGTGGGATCTCTGTCCTTTGGCAGGAAGCTGTGCTGAGGGGCTGGGAGCCCTTCTCCAGCCACAGGCACAGCAGATACCTCCTTGCTCTGACCCTTACAAGACCAAAAATCCAACAAGGTCAAAGACTGAAGGTGCAAAATACATACACAGAGCTCCCCCTGCCCCAACAGAAACTGAAGGCAAATTCCTCCAACTGCAAAACAAGGGAATCTAAGCTGCACGTACAGCTTGAGAGCCAGGGTTATAAAACAAAATTAAGCATTAAATATTCTTAACAAAGGCAATCTAGGCTCACTGTGTTCTGTTTTTGTTATGTTTTCCCCCTGTTTTATGCTGCTTTAACCTTCGGTTGTTGCTGTTGGAATCCTCTTTGCGCTGTTCCACTTGTCATTCTTCTTATTTTTATTAGAGACACTTTGGCAGAAGACTTATCAAAATGCGCTGAGCTTGTCCACAAACGTCATTAGCAACGAGTCGAGGCAGACAGTGTAAGCAGGGAAAGGGCATGGGAAAATATGCAATATAAAATAATTTTGTATCTTGAAGAAATGCAGCGGAATAATAATGGCAAAAGCCTCACCATAAATTATTTGTGCTGCTACAGGAGTAAATTCCCACTGTTAAGTGATTTCTAGCCAGGCTTCAAGGGATCAGATGCTCTTCTGGAAGAAAAAGGTGTAGCTTCCTTGAAGTGAAGGGTTTGGCCACTCTGTGCAGGGTTATGAGGTTGAGACATTCTACACCCCACGCTGGAAAACTTTAAAATCTCAAATGGCAGATTAAGGACTAGGTCTCGTCCTCTGGAAATCAAAATCAGCCCACTGGCAAAAGTGCAGCTGTACCAACCTATGCCAGAATCATTCTTTCTTCTGGGCTAATATTACACCCTGCTACATCCAAGACACCCACACATCCAGCCCCGTGCTGGGGTTCAATCTCAACATGCCAAGCTGTTCATTCCAGGGCTCAAAATCTGCCCTGCTCTCAATCCCCTGCTTTGAAGTTCCCTCAAAGACATTTGCTTACTTAAGCACATGCAAGAGAAGGTGAAGTCTGACCCCACCATCCACGGGTGGTGTCCACTTTCATAAGGGTATGAGAAGAAAAAATAAATCACTGCAAAATGAACGTAAGCGAAGCCGTGCGCTGTGCTTGCCCGAATTAGGCCTGGGGTTGTGCTGCAGGTTCTCTACAAGAAGGGCTGGAATTCAGTAGGCTTAGGTTAATCAAAATAAATCATGAGGTCAATGGTAAGGTGAAAGCTGAAAGGCATCCCACCCACCCACCCACCCACCCACCACAGCACATCAGCAGCAAGCAGGGAAGTGCACTGCAGGTACCCCAAAGCACAGGGAAGGTGTGTGAGCCCCTGGGGTTCATCATTCATCCTGATTAGTGCTGGTTGCACTTCTTGGGAGAGCAGCTTCTCCTAAGGGAAAAGATCAGGCTGCTCCTGGCCAAGGCTGATGGTCAGGGGGGTTTCTTCAGCCTCATGGGCTCTATGGGACACCACTGTGGGTGGAGAGGTGCTCCCAAGGGTGGCTGAGCCACAGGGACACAGGGGAAGCCCCAAGGAGCCCAAATGGCCACAAGGCTGATCCAGCACTGGCCCTGGAGGCAGGAGAGGGGGAGCACGTGGTGGCTGATAACACATCATAAACACTGCTGGAGGGAGGGGGCAGGGGGACAGAGCGAAGGAAGGGAAGCTTGGAAGAAAAAGCTGATTAAAATATAAAACATTTTAATCGATCACACCACTAATCTCTTCAATATGCCACTACGTGTGATGTGCTCTGGCACGTCTACTAAACCACACACAGGAACTCAAACTTATCTCAGATTTGGGACTGTGCCCTCCTCAGGGCAGGGAACATCCATGTGCACAGCACTGGAGTGCATGTATGGAACAAGGACACAAAATGATTTTGCAAACCTGACTCAGTCTTTCTGGAAGCTAATGGGATTTCATTGGGCTGAACTGAGGCTGTGTGCCTTTTTGCCTCAGGGAGTAGTTTTATGGCCAAAATAATATGGGCCATATGGGAAACCCCCACAGAAATTAATAGGAATGCAACCAGTAGAATTGGAGAGAAATGAAATAATCTATGGAAATGGCTGTCTAATCTCTAAAATTTGATAGAGAATGATCCCCTCTTGCAAAGACTTTTTAAGACATTCTGTAGAACTGCAATGATGTAATTCAGTTTTAAACCCTATTCAAAAACCTCCAAAGCCTAAGAATGGTTATTGTTTTCTTATTACATTCTGTAAGACTTTTCCATAAGGAAAGAGCTGGTATTCTCATAACATCTCCACTATGCCAATATGAAGGAATATAAAACCACTGGATTTAATTATATCAGGCACATAAATGTCTTCCAAACCATTACATGTATCTGTAGACATGAAAACACTCATCCATACGAATTAGGTGCCATTGGCATCAACCGAGTTGAACCCACTCCCCTGGGACCAGCTACTGAAACAACTCTGGGTGACTGACATGGCTTTTAAAGGCCACAGGAGAGAATGGGCTGGAAGGATCTTATGAAATGCTTTTGGAGGTGGAAAAATACCAAGGCACTGAGATGGAAACTGGAGGAACATGATGGGTTTGCTCCCACTTCTTTTTTGCAAAGAGGAGTTTTTGGTCGTGCACAGAAAGGGAGTTGGTGAGAGCATCCTGCAGCCTGGGGTGGGGAGGCCAGCTGGGATGTGAAAGGCACAGCCTTTAGGCCTGGGAATGGAGCCTAGAGAGCTGGCAGCCCGAGCATTTCCCTCACCAGGGGACTGTAAGGTATTTGTTCTCCTCCTTTCTCTCTCCCACTCATTCATTTCGAACGAGGCCCGTTCGTTATCAGTGAGATGGAGAGGAAGAAACAGCCCTGAGATCACAAAGTGAGATGGAAAAAACTGGGCTTCACCCAGCTCTGCCCCCAGAAAATGAAGAGGAGAGGTGAGAGTGGCTGCCTGAAGCCTGCCCACGGGTCTGGAGGGGCTGGTGGAGCATGCCTGGGATTCCTCCACCAATGCCAAACTGGGCCCTGGCGATCACAGCCAGCGGGAAGTTGCTAAATGTTGTGAAGCACAGAAGGGGGGGAAAAAAAAGTTATATTAAAGTAATAAATGAAAGCAAAAGTGCTCTCTGTCAGGGGTCTGGGAGCAGGGGAAATCTCAGTGTGCGGTAGGCCGGTGCAAAATGCATCTTGGCATGCTTTTCTGCACTGGAGGAAAAAAGGACATAAATAGATGCAAAAAAAATCATATGGCTGGCTGGTGGAGTGTGCATGTACTTGTCATTAGGGAGCTCCAGCCCCTGATTTAGTGAAGCACTTCAGTGGATGTTTAATTTTCAGCATGTTAGGGATGAACTGGGTCATAGAGCACTAATGAAAATGACGGGTATTTATCTAAAAATTGCAAAAAAATAAACAAGGAAGAAAGATACGTATTTCTTTTTAATATTTCTTGGGAATGTTATTGTTTGAAAACAAAAAGCCCTTAAATATGTTTTACACAAACTTTCAAATTTAGATTTCCTACTGAACTCAACTCCACTTCCCAAAGGAACCCAGAAAAAAAAAATCCAGCAAATTAGAGAATTTTCATGGAAAATACATGGGTTTGCCATTTCTTTAAACACAAATGCATGGCTCTGGATCTCCTGACTGGGGTCAGTGTCACACCAACACCGGGTAGAAACAACCACACCAAACATATGAAAAAGCTCAACACAAGCCTTTCACGTCTACCCCTGACACGTGGTGAATTTGCCTCAATTTGGCTTTCATTATTCAGTTCAAACGATGGTCCCTGAGGTGGACCAAATTTCAAATAAGTGCTGGCTCTGCTTCAAGGGAGCACGAGCCACTTTATAGCTTCAGGTGCAAAGACTCCATCATTTTCTTTTTCACATAAATTTGACAAAGTCAGAATGTGACCATTTTAGTCACACTGCAAGAATCTTCCCAAATCCCTGCCTGCTCCAAGGCCACCTGTCAGGGAATCTTTCCCTGAGCCTTTAGGCTGCTGTGATTTACATTCTATTATTTTATTGGACATCAGCAAAGAACACAGTGAAAAAATGAAGACTAGATCATCAAGGCAAAACTTTTCCTTTAGTAATCATGTTCAGCTGTCTTTTCAACAACAGCAGTACAGGGTGAGGCAGCAATTTTGCTTTATCAGCCTAAATCTTAATTAAAAAATTTATAATAAATGCTTCTTGTTTGGGAACAGAGAGGGCAGAAGAAAGCCAGAAGCTGTTTTTCTTTATCCGATAGCCATCAGGAGTGAAAAACCCCAGTTTATACTCTGGATTTCATCACTTGTGTGTAAAACCAACCTAACATCACTGAGTCTGGCATGATGGGTGCTGCCAGAGAAAATCCCTGCAGGAAATAAATGCTCATCTGGGGAGGTTCAGTCTCCCTGGTGGCCCTCTCATGGGACAGGAGAGGGTCATTATGTTATGGGTAAGGCAAGCAAATCTGCAGGCATTGGGAAACCTTGGAAATCAGGCTGCTCTGGTTTTTGGGAGGATGCTGAATGCTTTTTTTCTCCCAAACTTAGGCTGGGCCATGTTCAGGGCTGAACAGGCCTCCTCAGTGGTCTGCAAGTCCATCAGCCCCAAGGCAGAGTGTGGGAGCAGCCAAAGGTATTTGTCAGCCTGGGGAGTCTGGTGTAAGTGCAAATGGGATTTTGGCTTCCCCCTGCCAGGAATGACCTCCCAGCTGCCTGGGATGCATCCTGCTGGCAGAGCCTGCCACAGGTGGCACCATCTGTGCCACCAAGTCCAAGCCAAACAGCTCATTCCCAGCTGCAGGGAAGGGCTGGGAACGTGATAGTGACTCCCAGGCAGGGCAGAGGGTGGCTCACACACTGGCTCCCTTGTGGAGGAGGAACGGTCAATAATCAGCACCTGTAGGCAGCTCCCAGCCCTGGCAATAAACACAAATATGTCTCCTGGCATGGCCTTCTAGGAAAACATCAGCTGAAACAGGCCCCTGTGCCAGAGACATTCCACGGCGTGTGCGCCACCGCCCCACGCCAGCTGCTCGCCGAGGGGACGTGAGCTGCAGATCAGCAATCTGCTGGAAAGAGAATCTTTTCCCCTCTGCTCTTTTCACATCTCTGGAAGCATGTATGGAGTTCAGAGAAACTCTCAGCTTCGTGTTTTTGCTTATGACTGAAGGACAGGTGTGACTCCAGTTGGATATGCATTATTGTTTTATGCACCTTAGGTTTAATTTGTGCTGTTGCTCCAATAAAGGGGCTGACTGGAGGTCTACAAGTGTCATGCACAGCTTTCCACCCCCCTCTCGCCCCTCCTGCCACCTGAAAGCACCCATATTGCTGCAACACAGCAGTTCTGGCATGAGGAGCAGCAGATGTGCAACAGGAAAAAAAAGATGGTACCAGTCTGAGATATTGAAAGAAACCTCTCACAAGTGGTACCTGATGCCCAGAAAGACTTTGTGGGATTTAGGAAAGACCTTGGCCATGAGAAGTGTCATCACAGTTGATACTCCAGGCATGAAGGACAAGCCACCCCTTTGGTGGTGGCAGTGTGGGGAAAACCCATCCAGGGGGACATTTCATGGGGCATCGCCACCAGCGGGCTCCAAGAGGACACTTCAGGCACAGGAACAAGATGCCCATGACCTTCTGCCACCATCACTCCAAAAAATGAAGTTCTGGGCATGGGAAAATGCCCATCCCCACCGAGGGGTCTGTCAGAGGGGCTGGTGCTGCCACCAGCACAGCTGCAGGCACACAAGGCCCAAAGACAATAAACAAAAGGCCTTGGCTCTCAGAGCCGGGGCTGGGCACGGGGTTATGTGATTTTTGGAAGCTTTGCAAGGAGCTGTGTGTGTGACAGATGGAATTAAAAAATCCCTTCACGTTGCAGGGCCGCCCTGGCAGCTCTAGCTAAGCTCTTTGCTAGGTGGATACCTGCTGTGCAGGAGATCTAATCAGTGCCGAGCATCTCCAAAGGAAACACCGCTGAACACTTCCATTGTTTAAATTTTTTTTTGCTCTGGGCTCACAAAATCCTGGTGCTTGCTCTCTGGAGTATGGAAAGGGAATGCAAAGCAGGCTGGACTCAGCTGTGGCTAAGCAGGCAGTGTGAGCTGCTCATCAGTGATGGGCTTGCATGTAAACCACTTGGCAGAGCTTCCAGGACAAGTCAATTCCTGGAAGGAAAAGCAGCTAATGGGTATGAAACACACTCTGCTTGTACCAATAAGCACTAAGGCCAAGTGTCTGCCTGTCAGATAAGCCAGAAAGTGCTGACTATTGGAAAGCCTTTTGCTCCTGAGCAGTCACACCTGAACCCTTGCTCTGCTCAAATTCGTCTCCTTGGTCAAAACACACTCTGGGGCTCAGCGGCTGAGATGTGGCACAGTGTCCATTAGCCACAGTTCAGCTGAAAATTCCTGCTTGCTTCCCTGCTGTGCCCAATTTGGACCCCAGTTCTACCTGCAACTGGCCTGGGAAAGTGACTGACTCCTGCTATGTGTTTTCCCAAATAAAAAGAGCATTTGTATGCTTTCACCGGGTGTGACTTTTGGTTTAGATTCAGGGGAAAAAGCAAACTTTTCCTAACAGGGGCAAAGAGCGTGTCACCTCCATAACATGCTACATAAACAGAATTTTCCTTCTGGCAAGCAAGACCTGCCTGAAATACAGAGGAGCAGCCCTGAGAAAACACATTTAAGAGGTGATGGAGCTACTGGGGGCTGCCCAGTAGGCAATGCCTGAACTCCAGTGGCTCCCTCACCTGCTTTGACAACCAGAAAAGTCCATGTGCACAGGCACAGGTTGACACAAGCTGTGATCACGCATCTGCTCTAATTCCTGAACTTCCAGATGATGTTCCCCAGCACTGCTTCTTTGATGTAATACAGGCAACACAAGACAGTAGTAACAGATTAATTCTCCTCACTATGGTTTGTTTTTTTTCCCTCTCATCGCCCTTATTACCCAGGATGGAGTTAGTTCAATTTATGTTCAACAGCTTTATCAAGCATTGAGCTGGTGATTAAAATATCTTGCAGAATAAATATGTTGCAAAAGAAACTATAGGAAAACTCATGTCCTGCATCAAGGAAAACAACAGGAGTGACTGTTTCAGCATGTTGAGTTTATTTAAGCTATTTGGTAATTTGGAATCAGATAAATTTGGCTGACTATGAAACTGGCCTGAGGATCTGAGATGGTAAAATTCATAACTAAAGAATCTTAAATGGTTTTAAAAACCCCTCTCTGTCACTCGTTGTGATTAATGTTGTGCCATTGCTACGTTCCAGATAATAACCACATCAAAAGGAATCCTTTGTTCCTGTACAGATAGACAAGACCCGTGAAGGTTCTGAGGAAATATCTGCAGGTCATGGTCGGTTTCCTCCCACACTTCCAGCACCAGCATCTTCCCCCTGCCAAGGAAGGATTGCATTCCCAGGAAAGGGGTGACTGCCATGGCTCTGCAGCTGTTTTATGCCACAATCCATGGTTTATCCAAAATGATGCAAAGGCACAAAAAAGGCAACCAGCCCTGCTGTTCGCAGAGAGCTCAATGCTAATTCGTGACTCCACCTGGGCTAAAGACTTAAGTTTCATTATGTGCTTTATAAACTTCAGAGTTTTAGAAATAACATATAATATTACTGGCTCAGAATGAATTTCCATCTTAAGGAAAAGTTCTGAAAGGGATACATTAAATCCAAGGAAATTCGGCTTCAAAAGCTCCACACACTTCTGAACATAATATCCCAGAGTCATGCTCCAAAGTTAAAATTTGATAAAAACTGGAAATTACTTGGCATCTCAGCATAATTGGAGATACTGAGTAATAAAGTGGATAAGACCTGTGCCAAAAATAAGATGAATTTTCCCCATTTGTTTAAATATTTAAACTTTACAGAATGAGAAAGGGCTGCTCAATATTTTAAATGTGGCAGGTTGTTAGTGGCATTAGTTTATATGTCTTCATCTCTCCAGATTTTTTCTGAGTTTAGTGTAGTTGACTGAGATCTCACCTCTTGCTAAAATCGAGGTTTAGGTGAACAGCCAGAAACATTCATCTAGAAGACAATTTTAACTATTTTCGTGAGTCTGTCAACCATCAGGAGTCTTCTCCATGATGAAGTTCAGAAGATATGTGTTATTTTTAAGACATTATTGTTTTAAGATATTATTGTACTTCTGTGTCCACAAATCAACATGCAGCTGCTTGTTTCACCTGTACATCCAACTCCTTTATTTTATGTCATTTCACTCCTCAGAACATCATTTCTCTAAGAATTGTATTTTAGCTTCTTCCTCTTTCTTTTTTTTTGGTGTTTTTTTTTTTTTTTTTTTTGAGCTGCTGTGTTGGGTTTTTCATGTCCAGTCCTCTCTAGGGTGATAAATAGCCAACACACCAGGCACAGGTTATTGAAAACAGAACAAAATAAATACAAACAGGGAGAAAAATAAGTTTGCTTGAGGTAGTTTCTGAGGGGGGTTTTGCAACTGGAAGAATGAACACAATGTTGAATTTTAAGAAGGCTGCAAACACCATTATCTGAAATAAAAAGTTTTGCCTGAAACAAAATGGAGTTTCTTTGGAAATGCCTGCTGAAAATTAAATGCTAAGGAGATGTCATTAGATGTGTTGGACAAGATCTTTTCCTAAGGCCACTTCATCTAATAAAGACAATCTTGGATTTTAATTGCCACCCTGGGGAAAGGAAAAAAATATTTGGCTCATCAGCATGTAACAAGAGTAATTAGTGAGTTAGAAATAGGTGTGGCAGGGGAACAAAACTGTGGGCTGACAGGAGGATTTGTACATCAGGAATAGAGAATAGCAGGAAATCTGGAGATTTACCAGTGATGCTGAAACAGAGAATGCAAAAACTGGTTGTGTTCCTAGTCTGCCAGTTAACCCAGAGGTGTTTTATGTGCACTCACAGCAGGGCAGCCCTCTAATCCAATTTTCAGGAGCAGGTGGGATTGGTTTGAAGGGAAGAACATGATTCCCTGGTCAGAGGAGCAGTCTGAGGATGTGAGCAGTGTTGGCAGAACCCAGGAATCTCTCCCTCCTTGGATCTTGGACACAGTTGAGTTATTTAGTTCCTTGGTAGCTCAGTTTGGTTCTCTCTGTAAAGAAAGTGAATTGTATTTAGGTGCCACCTCTGTCGCACCTCATTCGTTTATAAAACACCTCTGAAGGATAGAGGTGAAGAATGGCTGCTAACAAAGAATCTAAAATCCTAGAAGGCAAAAAGAAAACTGTGCTCAGAGCCTTAATTAGCTGCCAGCAGACTCAGATGACATCGCCCATCACTGAGATTTCAGTCTTTGGTTTTTGACAGCACTACTCAATCAACTCATCCAATGCAATCTGTTTTCTCTCCTTAAGAAAATCCCCAAACCGGTTTCAGACAAATACCAAGTTGCTGTGGGCCAGCATCTCCTATTTTAACTCTTTCTCTTCTTTTCTATTTGCAGTGACACTGAAGATCCATTGACATAAAAATCCACCTCAAATTTACTCCAGAAATGGAAACAGATGCATTTTATTAGGAGTTTGTACTGCTCTACAGAGATGAGAAAATATTTACAGATAGCTCAGCTGATCTTTTAAAGTGGCATGATTTGATTGCCATTGAATAATTACTATGAAAACATTTGGAAGGTTTTTGTTACCTACCTTCGCTTCTCTTTAGGAGATGTCTTTCTGGAAAAGATTTAAAAAAAAGAAAAAAAGGGGGAGGGCGTAATGTAATACATGGCTATAACATAGATTGTTAATTTTTAGTGTAGCTGAATCACAGCATGCTTTGATTGAGAGGAGCCAACAAAAACATGCAAAATATGTGCCTCTTTGAACAGGATACACCACATCCTGCATTTGGTAGCCAAAGGTTCCAGTTTGCATCACAAATACAGTCCAAGATCTCTCTCTCCTCGAGGTATGTACCTCGAAATGTGCCAAATCTGCAAGACACGCCACCCTCTTTTTAATTTCTTTCTTTCATTCTTCCCCATTAAAAAAAAAAAAAAAGAAAAAAAAGTGTTTAATCATTTGCTTGTTTGGGTTTTAGTAGAGGCTCAGCAGGTGATTGAAAGAAAGGAGTTGTCAGGGGGGACTTTGATTAATCAGAGACTTGATAGTTTGATTAATCATCCCAGAAAGAGCTGACTGCAGCAGAAGTGCCCCAGCCAACGTGTAAACACATCGAAAGAACATTTTCAAAATACGTAAAGACAAATTGCAGTTCAAAGCTACTCTTACTGGCCTGTTGATTTGACTGCTAGAAACAAAAGCCCTTCTGCCTGGCTGATAGAAACCAGACCTTCCATGGGAGGAAACAATTGACTTCAGGTCCTTTCAAATTCTGGGTAAAAAGAGCTTGATGTCTTCTTTTTTAATTGATTTTTTTTTTCGTCCTCTCATTCTTGTTTACAGTAATAAATTACAGCCCTTAGTCTTTTTATAAGGAAAGTTAAGTTTCCTCTCATTTTCAAGCAATTTATAACACATGTTTACAGCCTTCAGTTTCGCAGAACATCCCAGCAAAGCACAAATTATCACAGTGAGGTAGCAAACAAAACATCGTGCTATGCATCACCCAACCACCACCACATTTTACCTGCCTCTTAATGGCACCCAGTAGGAAACCCTGAGTTGGAAAAACACTCCAAAAGCCTGCCTGCTTGCCTAGCAATCCCAACACGTAGGGGGGGAGAAAAAAAAAAGAGATTTGCCAATTCAGCTGGCTCCCAAGTGACTGGAGGTGATAAAATCCCTTTCTTGTCATGGAAGCACACGGAGAGCTGGTGGTGTGAGCTGCATGGTGCTCACAAGCCCTTGACAAAGTTTCTCCTCAAGTTCAGGCCAGCCCATGGACCTGCTGAAGGCTAGTCCTGTTCAAAAAAACCAGAATTCGTATTTTGGGGAGGGCGGGAAACAATTTCCTTCCTGGAGCAAAAATAAAGTTTTCCTATGGATTGTGCAAATCAGAGAATACAGGCAGAAAATCCAACGTTTCCAATGTTGAAGCCAGCAGAAATGTGTTTAGTCCCCTGGCCACACCACCTGGGGACAGCCCTGGATTTTGGGTGCTGTGCCCTCGCTGGGCAGGCTCTGGTGGAAAGCCTGGCAGCCACCAGCCCAATTCCCTCATAATCCAATTACCGCAAAGGGCCTAATTACTCCTTCAATCATGGGTGTCATCCCAGGGTGAGCCAGTTGTTTTTTCTGTCAGCAGCAACAAAAGAAATAACCTGAAATTTGGTTCAATTCAAACCAAAATGGAGATTTTGCTTTTGCCCAGCAATAAAGTCAACTGGAAGCATTCGACTGAGTCAACTGAAAGCATTTGACTGCCTTAAAAAGGTGTAGATTTACACTGAATGACATATGTTTTTCAGCCCAAAGGGAAACCTATAAAGAAAAGACAGTTATTTAGCACCTGTTTTAAAATAAATGTGAATTTCGAGACTAAACAAATCAACGAAAGTTAAAATAATTCCTATGCAAAGTTCTGAATAAATACTTTGACACTTCCCAAGTGTTTCATTTTTCAAAATTATGAAATATTGTATCTTGCCTTTAACATTCTTTCCAATGGCCACCATCCATCGTTTTGAGGTCCAAGACTTGATTTTGAAGTAGAATTTGTCTTTCTCAAGCTGTAATTTTTAATGCATTTACTATTCCAGCTGCAAGTGTCACAGCTACTTGATCTCATTTCAGCATAGCAAGTGGGGTATGAGCTGGGTGAATTGTCTTGACAGTGCAGCAGCACAGAGGGGAAATTTTGGTGAAAGCATTAAGGAAAATCTGTGCAACCAATTTGAAAAGAGTCCACACACTGATAGTACAACAGCTTATTAATATTTGCTGAAACATGAACAGACAAAAAAACCTATTCCCAAATGTTTTGCTAAAAAATGAGATACATAGTGGATGCTTTTGTAACAATTTATTTGGAATATATATTTTTGCTTTAGTCTGCTTTATTTTGCTATGTCTTATCTTCACCATGTTTTATTTATCATTAATTAACCCAGCTTTTTCAACGACCTTGAATCTCAACCCTGAATTCTAGCAAAGCACCACGGAGAGCTAAAATTACCATCCTCTCCTCCCCTCAGCTACAGAGCCAAGAGATGAAGATCTGCATTACCTCTTACAACTTCCTTAGTGGCAACAGGAATCCAGAGAGATATTCCTCCCTTTTTGTATATATCAATCCCAAGTCCTTTGTCTTCGTTCTCATTCCCTATCCAGCCGTATTTTAATTAATGAAATCAAAAGACCATCTAGTAAAATAAACCAGATTTAACGAGGGAAGAAAGTCAAAACAAACAGGCACTGTTTACTTCCTCTGCGCTGATTTGCCAAGAAATGAGCTCCACATCTCAGATTATCGATTCCTGTCAGCAATATTAACCTCTCTCAGCAGCATGAAAAGGAGCATCTGGATCAGAGGGATGAGAAGGGACAGGCATGCAGGGAAATGAGAGCAAAGAGATTTTTCTGCACGCCTTGGTGGAGGACTTCACCCCCACAGGTGATGTTTGTGTCCTGCCCATCAATCCTGCAGTTGGAAGTGTGACATCCAAGGTCTCACCTTTGGCTGTGGCTCCTGTTCCCCATGGCCATGCGTTTGTTGTGTCCTCCAGAATCCCTGCTCCCTGCCACATCTGGAGCTCCTGGCTGCTCACACAGAGAGATGTGGGACCATATGAGCAGAAGCACCATATTTCAGCTGTCGTCTCCTGCTGACCACCTCCTTGGTGGGAAAGGGCTTGGGTTTGGTGGCCATCACAGGCTAAACGTGCCAGCCTTTCATGGGATTGGGTTTGTAAGGAAAGGAGGTGTCACACTGTCCTCAGAGCAGGGGAAATCTTGCAGAAGCATCTGTCTGATCTGGGAATCACCTTCACTAGTTACAGCACTGCACACAGACATCTCCAGCCTTTTGGAATATTTTATGTGAAGGGTTTTGTTACTGGTTTCCCAAAACTAAAAGATTCAGTCCGAAAGCGTAATTTCCAATCATTAGATCTTTTCTTTCACAGGGAAGGATTTTAAACCAAAAACAAACTGGGGTTTACATAAGCTTTGGGTTTTGGAAAATTGAAGTGTTACAAGCTTTTTCCTCATTTCTTTAATTGATGGCTGTCCCTCTTTCATCCCTGCCTCACCTTCCTTTCACCACTGAATGCACTGACTGCTGTTTGTCTGTGGGGTTTTCTTCTTTCTTTTCCTCTGTCATCTTCACTCTGACTTCTGCAATACTCAGGGCAGCCATGAGAACCCCTCCAGGACACACCTTCAGCCATGGTACCACCCTGGGAAACAGAAGCAACACGAAGATCTGCAATTTTTCTTCATAAAACCCTATTTTCCTCCTTTTCAACTGGTTCTGCAGCTATTACACACAGATCTTGCCACACTGCTGGATTTCAGCGGCGCCCTTTGTTATCCCCCCCCAGTTTGCCCACAAACAAAGAGGGAACTGGATGGTTTCTGCAAGCTGGAGTGGGATGTTGGCTCCCCACTCACTGCCTCAGATCTGAAGCCACTAACAATGAACAATGGTGACACACTGGCTCCCCGTGGCTTCTGTGCTCCATGTGGTGTGAGAATGGGGCCAAGGGCATGGACATGGCACTGGTACAGGGTATTTTGGTTTCCTGCCTTTTTTGTCCGGCGCAGAGCAGGAGCCAGAGCATCCACAGGGGTATTCCCTCAGTGCACTTGGTGGCATCTGCCCCTCAGGGGCTGTTTTGTCACTGAGAATAGAAGGAGCTTCCAGCAGAGGCCAGGGAAGATGTGCAGATGTCCCATTAACTCCATCCCACATGGCCAACTCCCTTCTGCTGACAAACAGCAGCTCAGAGCCACTCCCTGCAGCATCTCAGCCTCTGCAACTCGTGCTTTGGGAGCCACAACCCACCAGAGAATGGCCTTGGCCCCTGGGCATGGACTCAGTGACCTCAGGGTTGCTTCTGGGAGTAAATATCCTGTCAGCCAGAGCGCCAGCAGCTCCTCAGTGTCCCAGTGTGGCAGCAGGCTTAGAGGTGGCCTTGTCACTCGGGGCTCAAACCTATTGTCAGTCTGAACAGTCTGCAGCCCTCTGGATAAACACAGGACTGCCTGGAGCCAAGCATTGAATCCACGCTCACATGCAGAATAAATAAAGAATTAAACGTGGTGCATAAATAAATAAAACCAACGTTAAGCAGCGCGGAACCCGACACAGCCCCTCTGTGTCCTGCCTCTGGAGGGGCCTCAGGGCAGGAGCCCAGCCTGTCCCAGCCTGTGCCAGGCCACTGCCATCACGGCCCAAATGCCAACCTGCTCTTCAATCCTCTTTTTCTCAGATCTGGTCCCTAAACTCTCACTTTACAGAGGTCAGCACAAACAGTGCAGAGCCAGGTGTGATGTGTTTGAGCAGAAGCCAGCCAGGACAGTCCTCTCACTTAATAGTCCAATGTGTTGCTAAAATCATAAGGAAAAATGCTGACTCCCTCACCCTGACACCCTGATTTTTATTCCAGACTCTAAGACATGTTGTGATTTCCCTGAGTTTCTTACTCTTTTTCACGGAGACATTTATTTCTTCACTCTTCTTTTTTCATTTTCTTTTCCATTTTTCTTTTCACTCCCTTGACACCAGCCAGGATGTCAGCCATAATTTTTTTAAAAATGTATATAACTTGTGTGTGTGTATATATATATATATATAAAAATATATATAAAAATATATATAAGATGTGTGTGTATATATATACATAAAGATCAATACATATCTTTTCAGTGATGCCTTTCAAACCATACTGTCCTCCCAAACCAAAACACTAAAGCCAGCAAGGAACTGGCTTTCTGCTCTTAAACTGGTACACAGAATAGGAATTCCAAGGGAGCTGGATGTGAAGTTGTTCTCTAGCCCTGTGCAATATGTCCCTTACACTCTGTTCATGGCATAGTTGTTCCCCAAAGGGAAAAGGGCTCCAAAAATCTGCAAATGCCCCGTGGCCAGGAGAGCCAGTGGTGCCTTTGGATGGGTAGTGGAGGGTCTCTGGAGTGATGGGAAATCCATGCTGCCTCTGCTGCTTCCAGCCCAGCTCCTCCAAGCCCCCCACACTGCTCCGGTATCCCCAAATCCTCACCACACAAGTGACACCTCTTCAGTTTGCATGAAGGCATTTGTGGACTTCAGCTGAGGAATTCTGGTTTTCCGCCATTCACAGGATGATTTTTGCAGCAATTAGCTATCAGATCTGTCTCCATCCCCCTAATTGCCTCTGAATTTCTCAGTGAGCAGCACGAAAGCCATTAGTGGTCAGAGAGTCACAGCAGATTCAGAACACATTTCCTAGTGAAAGAATTATTAACTAAGACCCCTTTGGGGTGACATCCAAGCTCCCCTAACCGCTTCCCAAGCACTCAGGAAGGGATTAGCTCTGTTTGGAGGCTACTCAGATTTCAGGGGTGAAATACCTCACAGCTGAGGGGGGGTTAGGCCCTTCCACCAGCATCTTAAGCACTGACTTTAATAAAGTCATAAGGAATAAGATGAACTTCCTATTAATTGCAAATCAGCACACACAGACCCCAAATGCTCTCAGATCCCATGTCTCCACAGGAATAAGGAGCCTTCCCAAGGGTACCTGTGGATGCTGTGTGATTCCCAGAGTGCCAGGCTATGATGTGCACTGCACACAGCAGATGGAGGGGACTGGAAAGGCCAAACTTCCTCACTGTAGCAGGGTCCATTTAGTGATTTCATAACTCCAGCTGGACCTCTTTTGGCAGAGGAGAGGATTTTTATGAGGGAAAATACTGTAAATCTGCTGTCACTGAAAGCCATCAGACACCATGTGGCATGCTCATGATATCACCAGTGTGCACCAGTTTTAAAACAGGGGTCTTAGCCACAAAGCTGCCAACCAGGAAAGTCACATATGACAGCAAAGCTGAACTTTTAACAGCAAAACATCCCTTTGAAAACTCTTCCTCTTCCTGCTTCTTCTCAACCCCAAAGCTTTGGAGAGATAGAGAAGGGGAAAATGAAGGGGGTACTCTTCAAAGTGCTGTGATAAACATCCCAGGATTAAAACAAAGCCAAACTTTGTGTCCCGTTTCTGAGCAGAAACAGCTGTCACTCAGCAAAAGCATTTGCTTAATGATGAGGAAGCCAAAAAAAAACCAAACCAAAAAAAACCAAACCAAAAAAAAAAACCACCCCAAAACCATAACAAACTCCCAGTGTTTTAAAGAAAGGGAATGTATCTGTTTCATAATGCTCATCTTGCCCTGCCCTAAGTTAAAAATCAGGAGGAGTCGGTGAAATGTGCCAGGTAGGAGTGAGAGATGGAAATCTAGCAGGGTAAATGTGAGCCACACAGCCATAAATTGCTTGCTTTAACTGTTTGTGACAATTGGTAGCAGACAAAAGTTTTATATCTCCAGCAAACGTTTCTGCAGGACACAGCTTGGCGTTCTGCTCCAGTTACCCTGGCCTTTCTCAGCACCTCCTTGCAGAGCTCTTCCTTGTGTTTCAAGGAAATGCTGGAGGCTGGGAGGAGAGGGGAGCAGCCAGAGCCAGGCCACTGAAACCCTCTGACATGGACTATAACAAACGAAGGCAAAACATAAGGAGCCTCAGGGGACTCGGGGCTCCACGAGGCAGAGATTTTGTGCATTGATACCTGCAGACAAAATCCTGATTGTAGACACCAGTTCAGTGCCAGAACACTTTTCCGCTAGGAGACTTCAAATTTATGCTTCTAGTAGGGTTGAGAAGTTCACAGAAAGGTCATATTCATCTGTTTCTTTGCACTGTAATGCAATACCTCTCCCAGTGATTTTAATTAGGACCCTCACAATTAATTTGTTTCCCCATCACATGTGTATTTCACTTCTTGTCAAAAGTAGAAGAAAGGCTGCTGCAGTTGCTGCCTTCCCTAGCAAAGGAAAAATGAAAGCTCATTACTTCTTCCCACAATGAGGGGTAATTCACCCTACTGCTTCTACACCCTGGGCTTTTTCATGCCGGTAGAAAATAACTGCTCCTTTCAGCTGGCTGCACAATGCCCAAGAATCTTTGATTTTGGAGGCTTTGCCTTGTTACCCCACAGACTGGTATAGGAGTCCAAACCAGCTGGCTGTGTGTGTGTGCAGAGCAAAATTTGCCTGTGCCAAGGGAGTGGGTAGGTGGGGGAAAGCAGGAGGGAGAGGGGACAGCAATTTTGCAATATTTATATCATTTATATGGTGTCACAACTGAAAGGGATGAGCAGTGATATTCACATTTCCCACTGAAGGGGCTGCACAGCTCAGTTTTACTCAATGCTTTTGAATAAAACCTGGGGTATTTACAGCTTGGAAGATAAAGATCCTGTGATTGGGAAAATCTCTCTTAGCAATGAAACACACAGAGGGAATATATTTCCTATTTGTTGGATACATGATAAGAACATTCAGCTCATAAAATGCATTCAGGTTTCTCTCTGCTACTACACAAACACTGTGCCTGCTAATTTTTTCAGTTTTCTCAGTACATGGGTTTGTACAATGAAAATGGTTGAGGATATTGCAGAACTTGGCTTTTAAATAGCAGAAAAGATTAAAAACAATGTTTTGATCCAGTCACAAACTTTGTTTTTTACAATGGCCCTGATGCAAAGGCTACTTGCCAATGGTTTTCAAGGAGCTTTTAAATAAACCCCATGCTCGGCACAAATAGAGGGGCTTTTTGCTCTTGTCACTTTGAATGGACAGGCCACCACTTTGGGATTCAGGTACGTGCCCATGAATTTGGCTGGCAACATCCAGAGGCCTCCAGCTGACATTTAGGAGCTGCCATGTAGGGGTGGTGGTCTGCCCAAGCCCTCCTTGAGTTCCAAAGGAGAGAAGGAACTTTGAATCATTTCAAACTGAGCTGATACAACACTGCCACGTTACAGTTTTTCATCACTCTGTCCTGGCCTGTAAAAGCCTTGCTCAGGTTTCTTTCCTTCTCCCAGATGAGCAATGTTGAGCTACACAGAATGCTTGGATAGCAGCTTTGGATGGGGAACCAGAAATCATCGAAATGATGTGAAGCATGATGCAAATCTCTGAAACGTGGGGGTAAAACAAATAAGCCCTTCTTTTGCATAAGCACCAGGTTCACTCATCTGTTGAGGATTCATAAAAGGTATTTATGAACCCATTTTTATGGATTTTATGATTTAAGGCATCTACGATGGGGATAAGCCTGTGTGAAATCATACAGAAACTCCTCAGAGTTTTCCACAAGGTCACTTCAGAGCTGTCCTCACTGGATCAGGAGAAGGTATGAATGTTAACATTGCCTAATAATGCTAAAGTACCTAACCATGCTAAACATGGAACATCCTTAACCCTTTCTGTAAAGAGATGTTTCTGCACTGGGCAATGAAGCAAGGAATGACCATGTTTGAGTGCTGTCATCACAAGAAGGCCAGGCAGTTTTGTGTGGGACAATCCCTAAGACTCTCAGGGGAAGAACAGACCACCTAAGAAAACTAAGCCATGGTGAAAGAGGGTTTTAACATCATATATTTCCATTTTTCAGGGATCTGAGGAAGGGAAAGCAATTGAACTTCCTAATCAAGCTGCACAGCTTGCTATCCCACCAGCATTCAGAACTGTAGGATCATTTAGGTTAGAACAGAGCTCTGAGATCACTGACCATAGTTTGAGCACAGTTTTAGGCTGGGGGGTGGAGGGGAGCAGACTGCAGTCCCTGCCCAGCACAGCTCCTGCAGAACAGCTGACCCCAGCCTGAAACTGGAATTCCTCAGCAGCAGAGGCAGTGAGTGCAGAGGTGTCATTGGCCTTCAGGATGAAAGCTGACTCCTATTCCTTCGGATCAGCTCTGCCCATGGCTGCACCTGTGTGCTCTCCTGAGGGTGTCTTCCAAGCCTTTCTCCAGAACTGGCTCTTTTCCTTTGTCCTGCTCCAGAGGCTCTTAAAAGGCTTTGGCCCAGAGAGCTATCCAGTGTCAAAAATATAGCAAATTAGCAGACAAAAATTGAGGTGTCAAAGCAAAGAAAAAAGAACCAAGGGGAACAAAAAAGAGCATTGTGACCAAAGCCAAGGAGGCCCTACCTCAAAGCAGTGGATACAAAAAGAGAGCACATGTGTTGATGGTTTTTACTCCTACTGATAAACATCAAAGGCCAAATACAAGCACTAAGTGCTGCAGAGTTTGGTTTGCAGCACAGTCCCCTGTGCACTTTCAGGATATATTCAGCCTTCCTTTATCACAGGCAGCAAGGATTGAGGATTATCCAAGTGAATTAAAAATGCAAGTGATATTTACTCATTCTGGACCTGGCATCCCACAGAGGTAATCACCTCTCTGCAACTCACAGTTCTGGTGGTTCCAGGAAGGTTTATTCCCTTTGTGGAAGATTGCAAACTACACAACTTGGAGGTGTTACCTCTGGAAGTGGTAGAATTGTAGGTGGGCAGCTCTGCTCCTGGGCTGGTAAGTTCTGTAGAAATGAGATCACTGTTTCATTAAGACATTTTTTTTTGTCTGTAGATAAACATATTTTTAAACAGTTCTCTCAGTAAATATTCCTTAACAAGGTCTGTGTTCAGTGCCTGCCTGTCGTGGCAATAGATGTGTTCCAGTGGATGTATTTGCTCAGGTTTGGCATCTCCTGATGGGGTGCCCATGATGGTTGTGCCACCTTCGTGACAGAAGGCCTGGACTGGGGACAAGGTGGGTGTGAGGGGCTGGGTTGGCCCACAGCAGGAGCCTCAAGGGGTACATGACCACTATAGAAGCAAAATAGGGTGCTCTGGCACACAGTAAAGACAAGGAGATGGAAAGAAAGTGATCATGTAAAGAAAGAGCTGTTGGAGAGCTACATTCCCAAAGGTTTGGAGGGCCCAAAGTCAACCATCAATCAAGACCATTTTCTTGTCCTTTTTTCAGAGGGAAAACTCTGAACTTGTAACCTCCAGGCTCAGCTCATAAGCAAATGTTTGCACAAAAAGCACAAAAACAATTGTTTGAAGGAAAGATGTAGCAATCTAGATGGAACTTTGAGTAGCAGATAAAATTTGTTCCTAAGTATTTGTGGTTCACAACACTTCAGATCTATTGTAGCCACTTTATGGCCATGAAAAATGGCATGTTGTCACTGCACTAAGCCCTGCAGTCAGATCCTAAAAGCACGATCCATCACTTGGAGTTGAAGAAAAATATCTTGTAAGGTTTGGCACTACAAGATTCATGTCACATCCTGTCTTGGAGAAGATGGTGACAAACACACTCACCAGCCAGTCTACTGCAATATACCAAACAGTCCAGCAAAGTATTTTAAGTCTCGATGTTTTTCCAGTGTCCAAGCCTGAAAGAGCCTCAGTTGAATGGTTCTTCTAAACTGTTTCTTCCCAAAGTAGTATTCAAGCAACAACAGCAATGTGGCACTGTGACAAATGATGTCCTGATATTATAATTTACAACAGAATCACTCTGTGTGGCTGAAAGGTGACAATGGACAACAAACAAAGCACTTAGCTGTGGGTGGGGAAGTGTCCAGGCAGGGTTTTACTGGTACAGTGGGAATTAAATGGTCTGGTTTAGTGCCTTCAAAAGAGCACAATTTGAGTGCAGGGAAAACATGCAAAATTGGAAAGCAAATTAGTCCCGATCCAAATCTAAAATTTTGGTGTTGGCCAAACTCTCCCTCAAGCTCATTACTGCTGATGGTGCACATTTCTTTTCTCAGTGTGTTCCAAATCATTTAACATGGTTTCAGTAGGAGACAGCTTTACAATTTCGTAATATCACAGCTTATCTTGCATTGCCAAACTTCTCTCCTCCCTCAACCTCCATTAAAAGAACTTCCAAAGACTTGTTTCTTTGAGCTCTCTCAATAGCTCTTTCCAACCAGCATGAAAATGCCAGGTTTGGAGAGCTGTTTTAAAGACCAGGTTGGGATGAGGTTTGAGGTTCAGCATTTGACTGAAGTAAACACAGCAGCACCTCAGGAATTTATTGCTTGGATGGAGAGTTAGTTCCTCAGCAAACTCTCATTTGAACATATGCTGCAGAGCAGGAACTTTGGATATATGCCTGAAAAGATAGTGATTTCTGTCTGGAGTGATTACCAGCACCAAAGGTCATCCAGTGAACTGGGAAATCTGCAATTCCTTGAAAGACAGCATAAAGGGGGGGAAAAATGCTCCTTTTGCATTAAAACAGATCAAATCAGGTAGTACCAACCTTACTAGAATGGCAGCTTAGTGCCAGCTGTGCCTGTCACCCTCATGGCCCAGCACTACCTGCATTCAGCACAGCTTTTTTGGTAAGAGGTGTGAGCTGATTTCTGGATTTGGCTCCCAAACCCCACTGGCAGCACAGGATAGAACACCTTGCACAGGTCTGCAGTGGCCCCTGACTGCTCATGTCATTTTTGTGGAATACTTTGTGTTGGAGGAGGGCACCAGATGGAGCAAGGATGCTCCCATTCTGCAAGGGCTCAACATGGAGCAGCCAAGCTTCTTAGGCAGCAGCTCAAAAATAATGACAAGTCCTAAGATGTTGTTCACAAAGCTCTGCTCTAGCCTGTATCCTGCATTCAACTAAAGAAAGGCAAATTTTAGCAGTAAAACAAGGACCAAACAATCCCAAAGCTCTCCAGTGAAATGCTTTTCTTTAAGTTGCATTACATGCATGAAAAACTAAATCGGCTCCGAATTCCAGCTCCAACTGGATACAAGGCAGGGGAGTAATTAAAACAGCACAGAACAGTAAGCCATGTCAAGAGTAATCAAAATTTACAAGCTCAATAGATAAAGATTGTTTGTTGTTTTCCTAGAAGCCGAGAGTAAAACTATCAGAGCATTAGAGGATACCAACAAAAATCTCTGCATTCTCACTCCTTTTACAGAAGACAGCAGCAGAATTATTCAGAACTACCAAATGCACAGAGCTCTGCCCGACCTTCTTGGCAGATGGCCCATTCACCCTGGAAAAAAAAAACTCACACAAAGGTCTCAGTGTGCAGGGCCCAGGCTGTGATGGTGTGGAGCAGGGAAATGCTGGGGCTGAGCTGGATAGGGACCCGTGAGACCTGTGGGTCCTTGCAGCAAGAAAACTGCTCAGGGGGACAAACCAGAGCCCCTGAGAATGAGGAGTCTCTGTCTCCATTTAATATGTTTGTTCTGAGGCTGAGTTGTACAAACTGTCCCTCTGCTGCCTCCTTGGAGGTGCTGAAGTCAGACCAGATGAATCAAAGTTAGCAACGGGGCAAAGGGAACATTTGCTGCCTTTATTGCTGGTTTTTATTAAACAAATTAAGTCTTATGAAAGACAGCATCATGCTGAGGATTGAAGATATCAAATGAAGCCAGCCAAAGAAACACAGTTTTCCTAAAACCAGATTTTTCACTTTGGACTTTTAAAAGAACAAGTTTTGTTTTGTTGCTCTAATTACAAATTCCATTTTATTAAGGATTCTTTTTCTTACAGGAAAAAAAAAAAAACAACAAACCAAATATAAACCAGAAAGAAAGTGCAGTAGCAGAATACAGAGCAGATATATCACATATATTTTTGTTCCCAGATCTAACAAATATATTTTTGTTCCCTATTTGTTTCCTGGTTGTATGCATTTGAGGAGAACCTCTTCCATACTCCAAGGTGGATCCAAACAAGTGGGAAGGCACAAACAGGGTACACATAGAGCACAAATAACCATGGAAATATAGATGGTATTCCTCTCCTGATATAAGGTTGAGAAGAAGCTTTTTTGGAAGTGATTCTTTTGCGAACACACCATCAGCTGGTCTCCATACCTGGTTCACCACTGAAATCTGGTTTTCACTACACTGAGGATGTCACCCTAGAAGGTCCAGGCTTTCATTTTGGTCCTAAATTCTGTGATTCTATGAACTATGAATGAACCATTTGAGAGGAGTGAGACATGAACTCCCAGTTTCAGTGTCTCACTGGAGAAGCTGTGGCTGCTTCAAGTGTTCAAGGCTGGACAGGGCTTGGAGCAACCAGATCCAGAGGAAGGTGTCCTTGCCCAGAATGAGATGATCTTTGATGTCCCTTTCAATCAATGCTTCTTTCAGTGAAGCAATACTTCACAACTTACCTTTAGATTTAGGTCTCCCATCGATGGTTGGTGGCCAAAAGCACCGTTCCCATTTGCAGTCAGTGCTCTCCCATATTTCACCCTGAGCTGCAGGAAGTGGAGTTCCTCCTCCAATCCCTTTTCTCTGGGGTTCAGCTCCTGGGAGAGGTTGTTAGAGCCTCACCCAATACATCTTTATCATTCCAGGCTCACCAGGCCATCCTCTGAGCAGCTCAGGTTGGGCATCACCAGTGGTACAGAAACATCCTGAGCTCCATGCTGAGCTCCCAGGGCCACTATTTTGGCTGGCTCCATTTAACCATCACTGCATCTGTGTTGCAGTAGCACCTAGTGGCCAGGGCTATGAAAACACACAGAAAAAGGAAGCATTCCTGCCAAAAAAACCCTAAATACTGCTGAGCTCAACCGAGAAACAACAGGTGGTCACGAATGACTGCTGCAGCCAGCACAAGGTAACTCAAGTTGACTCTAAAGGCCTAATTCTCATGTGAAAGTGAGAGTAAAAATAATTTACATCCTGTACTTGTTGGCTCAGGAGACCTCAGTATAAATGAGAATCCAGTCCTATATCCTCAATGGGATCCAGGCTTCAAGAAGGATTTCAGCTCAAGAAGGGGTCTGGGTTCTGCTTTGCAGTGTGTGAACAGCTGAATGGGCAATTCATATTATTCTAAGAAATTTCCTGATGGGTTTGGTATGGTTTTGTTTTTTCCTTTAATAATTACACCCCACTTATTAGGCTGTAACCAGGGGACCTGTAAAGCCTGTTGAGCTAAGATCAGCACAAATCATCCCACCAGGAACACACAGTGGAAAACTGAGAATGCAGGAGGACGAGGTGTTGCTGAAGCGTATGAATCATGCAAGAAGAGCTGCTTCTGGGAATCACACCTGTTGTATCCTTCCTAAAAAAAAAAAAAAAACAAAAATGAGAAGGTGGTTCTTTCTTACTGGCAGTACAGCTGTCTAATTCAGGAGTGCAGAGTCTAAAAGCAAACTGAGCTCAAAGAGTAACAAAACAGGAAAATATCTGATGGCTGAATTTCCCTTTGCCTTTTCGCTGTTTAATCAGAACTTAGGGAAATAAATATCATGCTGAAATTCATGGAAGCAGGTCCTGAAGTTCCTTCCCTGAACTCCAAGTATGTCCTGCTGAACAGGACTGGATTGAAACATCAGGAAGTTTTCCAGGACAGCGCATGGTTCACTTGCACCAGGAGCTCAGTCTGTGCTCTTGGGCCAGCTCAGGGCTGGAAACCACATTTGGGTCCGACACAGCCCAGTTGTCCACACTGCCACATTCTGCCTGCCTGTCTGGATGCTGTCTGGATTAACCAGCCTGCTCTTGGCTGGGGAATCCACGCCACTTTCTTTGTCCCCATGGAAGAAAAGAACAGGGGCCACTGGAAAATCCAAGCTCAGAAACAGCTACCAAGAGGAGAAAGCTGCAGACAAGGATGAGAAAAGACATCCATCCATGTCCTCTGCCTCACATCAGCCCATAGCAGGAGGAACTATAGGAGTTATGTGAAATGGGCCATCACTGAGATATTTGAGAAATATAGTCCTGAGATCATTGCAAGAATTTATTCTCTTTTTACCTCTTCTCATAGAAAAGAAAAAAAAACAGAGTGGGAGAAAACTCCACATTTCTAGTAGGAGTTCTTTGTTTTAAGATTTTGGGTTTTTTATTAGGGATGAAAGAAATGATCAGAGGAAAAATGAGCTTGTTTCTGTCATCTGCTGCCACCATCTGCAAACCCAGCAGCAACATCTTTGAAATAGAGGATTAAATCCACCCACTTCTCTTGTTTCTGCCTTCCCTCCCAGTGTGGTGGGTGGTATGAGCCAGTAAGGGGGAAGCTGGCCTGGAAATAAGGACCCAAAAAGGGCCAGTACACACCCAAGCTCCCCTCCCATTGCTGTCATCAGGCTGCCCCACCAAATAAATTCACTTTTCTGTCCTTTCTCCTTCTGTAGGTTGGTTAAATTAACTCTTCCTCTGTGCAAGTATGTTGTGTCGTGTTACTTTAGAAAGATTGGTGTCCCAGGAACTCTGGGGGAACAGAGCACAGGAGCAGAGCAGGAGCAGAGCAGGAGCAGATCCCATTTTTCCCTCATGATCAATGCTTTCTGACACTTGAGCTGCTCTGCTGCTGAGTGCAGAGCTTGAGAATGACAAGAGCAATCACGTAACACTGTGAATATCCAGCCTAGGTTGAATCCTCCAGTAAAGGTTTCAAAACAAACAATAGTAATGCAGCGTATTTTTTTGTGCCCCAGTGGTTCCAAGCAGGCCTGGGACCAGATGTGCCAGTTTTCAACAAGAAAGGCTACTCATGCTATTCTTGGCAAGGCTTGAAGCAGAAAGCACCACAAATCCTATTTAACAGAGTGCCTAAATGCCAGAGACCCATTTGTTCTCTGGGTTTTTCAGGCTCAGCTGGTTCTGATAACCATCTGACCTCCAGGGCCCAGCTCAGTCACAGCCTCAGCTCCCACCCCTCACCACTGCACCCATCACTAATGCTTTCCTGCTGGAAATGGGTTCCTTCCTAGGCCTAAAGATTGCCTTGCAAATACAGAACAAAGTTTTGAACAGTTTACAGAACAAAGTGAGGCAGGCCACAATTTAAATTGCATCACATTTTTACTAGTGAGATACAGATTTGGTAGGGCTGGCACTCCAAATTAGCAAGATGGGCACGGGTGCTACTGACAGATGTTTAGAAAACTGTTCACATAGCTGGAGATAAGGGGCTTACTGCCCAAAATATCCATGAAAATAGGAACAGATACAAGCATATCAAAGTTGCATAGAGAATTCATCCTCACTTGGGTTCCCACTATATGAGACTGATCTGCTGGAACTCAGATATTGAGCAAAGCAAATCCCTGTCTCACACTGAGCTCTGGATGATTGCAACATCTTACCCTGCAGTTCCATTAATGAGTTCAAATGGAAAAATTGTCATTTGTGTGGCAGACAGCATCCTGACAGCACCACTTTCAGTCTGAAAAAATCCAAAGTACTAAATACCCTTTTTTTCCTTTCTGTCTTCACCAGTAAATCTTCCTCCTAGACCTCAGCACAAACCAGAATTGCTTGGGAAAGAAAGAAACAGCCAAGAGTGGGGAAACAAGTCAGAGACAACACAGGATTTAAATCCGTGGAGATGGATGGGTTTCACCTCAGGGTAATGAAGGAGCTGGGTGATGTGTAAGACCAGTGTTTAATACCAAAAGAAGATCACAGTGATCAAGGCAAGTCATTAATGATAGAATAAGCTAAAAAAAAAAAAAAACCATCTATCAGAAAGGTGGAAAAGGGGTCTCAGGCAGCTGTGCTCCCTCCATCCCTGGAAGGACCACAGAACACATGTGCTGGAGTCCATTCTCACACAGGGGAGGTCCTGGAAGATAACTAGGGAATAGCAAACACAGATCTACCTGGAGCAGATCAGTTTGATTGCCTTGTGTGGTGAGATGGCTGGCTGTGGAGACAAGGTGAGGAGCAGGGCTGTGCTATATTCTGCTTTTAGGAAGGCTTCTGACCCCATTTCTTCTGCTTGTAATCTGAGGAAGCATGGAGTGGACAAAGGGATCATTGTATGGGTGGGAAAGGGGCTGGACAGCTGGACCCAGAGCATGGCAATCAATGATGCAGCAGTTCCTTGCCAGCTGGAACTGGAGCAGGACACAGGAGCAGGGCTTGAACAGCCTGGTGGAGAGGAGGCAGAAGGGGAGGCCTGCATGTCCACAGCTGTGTGAAAGGAGGTTTCAGTGGTCATGCAGAAAAACACTATGGGTAAGGAGAGAAAATTAATGAAAGGTGCAACACAAATTGCAATATGAGAAGTGTATAGGCAAAAACTTCCTATGTAGCTGGGTAATACAGCTCTGGAAGGCTTTATCTAGAGGTGATCTTGCACCTGCTTCCATGGCTGTTTCCAGGCCATGGCTCATCTGATCTGGTTTGGATGATAGTCCTGATCTAGCTGAGAGATCTCCTGCAACCAGTTTATTTTATAACTGTGGGACTCAGACAAGTACCTCCACTGAGAAGGGAGGTGGGTTAGGCAGCAAGAAAGAAAAGCCTTGCCAGGACAGATCCTGGCTCTAATTGCTGATCTATTCTCAGTCCCCCACGCAGAAACAGGACAGGCCACAGCTACTCCCAGCGCCAGGGGAGGAAGGGACATCATCCAGGGGGGAGATGGTCACCTGGCTGGCTCATGCTGATGAAGACATCGAGCTATTAAAGTCTGTTCTGCCTCACTACTCCTCCTCTCGACCTCCTCCTCCCCCCAAACCTGGACTTGATCCTTTGCTGGAAAGAAACATGTGAGAGGAGCTGCACTGCTCCTGCCACGAGATGAATAACTTACAAAACAGAGAGCCAAGGCCAGAGCAGCTTTCATAGTAAATAAAACCAGTTCTTTGTTGTCAAAAGGAGAGCTGGATCCTTGGCAGGGTCTGGTGACAAAGCAAAGCTCCATATGTGGCCGTGAGAGGCTGGAAGCATCTGCTCAGATATGCCTGAGAAATAACCCAGGGCTCTCCTGGAGGAGAGCAGTGACCTCTCAGGACAGAGCAGCCCAAAGAGCACCTTGGTTTGTCCTGGGTGGAGGAGCCCCTGAGATGCAGAGATTTGCACCCATGTGATTTCAATCCCACTTCTGGCACTCGTATTTTGTCCTCTGCTGGCAGAGCAGTGGCTCAGGGAGCCTGGCTCTGCTTAGAGCCTCCCTTCCCACTCCCCCACCCCACGTTGTTACTGAGCAGGGCTTTTCTGTTTCGTCTCACTTCGCTTTTATTATGGCAAAGCCCTATAAAACTATCAAGTGGAACTGGCTGAAAAACGGTGTTTCCAGTGCCTTGAAAATGTATGGATTTAAATATATATATATATATATATATATATATATATATATAATTTGGGTTTTATCCAAGCTGAACAGAAACCTTGCTCAGGTTCTTTGAAAGGAGAGCAGTTTCCAGGAAGCCAGAAGCTCAGAAGCTCCCCAGAGCCTGCTGCAGCCTCACAGTGAAGCTCATGTCAGAGCTTGTCAGGTTCAGGGGCAGCTGCAGAGCTCCCAGGATCCCTGCCCTCAGGGCAAACCCACCAGCTGCATCCGCTGGGAGCCAGGGACTTGTGCACTCTGTGTTTCTGCTGTCCTGGAAGAGATCTGCCAGGAGTACAGGTGGGTTTCCTTAAGCTCTCTTCCTCAGGCATGGGGGAAAGTCAACTGTGCTCAGCGCAGTTCCAGAGAAATAAGCCAGGCTTAAGGAATGATGTTTCATGGGAACAATTCTGACCAGCTCAATTCTCTGGGATAAACCATCAAAGAAGGAACTTGTTGGCTGAAGGAGCATTTTCTTTGCAGGGATATCTGATCCATCTGCAACCTGACTTCCCTCTCAGGAGCATCCAGTCCCAGTGATCCTTTCTTGTTGGAGCTGGCTGCCAACAAATACAACCCCATATGGAAATGACAAGGCCACCACCACCCCACCAGTGCTGATGGTTGCTGGGGTGATGTCAGAGGACGACAATCCCAAACATCTAAACTGCTGCTTTCAGAAGCAGAAGATGCTGGTACCACTTTATGACCTGGCTGGGTGTATCTTCCCTCACGCACTCGGGCCCGGTGATGAGAACGTCCATAAATTCATAGTTTGGATTACTTTAAAACAGATTCCTCTGAGTCAGCCCAGATGGATGTGACGAGCTGGTGAAGCATACAGCATGCTACAGCCTGGCACTGTGCCTGCAGCTCCTTCCTATAAAATGGGCAGCTTTTAGAGCCATTTAATCACACTTAAACAAGCTTTTTATCTCATTTGTTCTGCGTCATAACTCTCCCTCCAAACACTATAAAGTGCTGTGGCAATGCCATGAAGTCCAGGCCAGCCTCACATTTTAGAGTCATCTGCCTGGCTCTCAGAGTTTGTTTAAATCAGTGTTTCATGACAAAGATCTGTTTTATGCAGATTTCTTTTTTTTTTTTTTTAATGCAGCTCTTTTTCCACACACAGCCCTAAGTTCATTTTCTCATGGTGAAATAATCACCCTCTTCAGCCACCACATCCTCAGGCTGCAGGTGCAGTTCCAGTGCCTCCAGCTGCCCGGATATGGTGCCTAAAGGAACATGTCAGGATTCCCACTGCCCAAGAGACCCCCAAACATGGCACAGATGGCTCTGTGTCACCTGCTGCTCTGCACAGAGGTATGGGTGAGATGTTTTGTTTTCTTTCTTTCCATGTTCAGCCTCCCTGTGCAGCCTGAATGTCTCAGCTATTGGAATACGATCCCAATATTACCGGATGGAACGTGCCTGGGCTCGTCTGGCCCTTGCTGCTTGACCAGAGGCAGCAACTGTGGTGTTTCACCTCAGAGACACCTTTGGCTGGCTGGATGTTGCAGCTGGCACTTGGAACAAGTCCAGGCAAGTAGGAACTCAGGTTTACCTCTAGTGGAAAGGCCTTAGGCAATGGTGAAGGAGAAAAGGAGATGGATTCTGCCGGAGGGTTTAATCCAGAGTTTTATTCCAGGGTCACAGACATTGAATCTTGTAACAGCTCCAACAGAATCCCGACCGCATGGTCTCAGTGTCCTTTTAAGCTCGGGGGGAAGGGGAGGGAAGGGGTAGGTGTGCCACCAACCAGGTGGGAGGGGGGGAAGGCTCAGGGGACAATGACACCCAGACAGGCCAGTGACCCCAGGGCTGAGGGGCATCTTTTGAACATCACCAACCAGACAATGCCTTGCTGGAATGTTAATGTGCTTGACGGGCAGCACTTAGCAGGAGGCAAGGGGGAGGGGAAGGGAGAGGTTGGCACACCTGAGGGACTGGGATAGGTGAAGCAGGATATTGCTTCACACCACAACACTCAGCCATTACATGGGGAGATTCCTGCTGTTTGTTTGGATGCCACGGGTGCAGAGTGGGAAATACACTTCACATTGATAAGAAAACCAAGCAAGCAACTCCATGAAGAGGGTCTGCAATGGGGACTTCAGAAAGGGACCGTGACCCAGCTACACACTTATTTACAGGCCATCTTTTACCCTTTATTTACATTAAAAAACCTCCACAGTGGCTAAACTTCCACATTTGTCACACTCTGTTTCACCCTGTAACAAATCCCAAACCAGGATTAACTAGATGCCCAACCTTGAAAGTGTCAGCTCCCTGTATCCAACAGAAGTTGCCTGTCACAGAACCTCAAGAGTTAAAATACCCTGATAAGCTTGAACCCCCTGAGTAAGAGGGAGACATCTGCTTTTTATATTCACAGCCCAGCATCTCTGTGCTCCAGCTCTGAAAAATCTGCATTCCATATCAACAGAGAAGTCCTCATAATTTATGCAATGATGTACCAACATATTTAAAGGGTTATATTTTACTCTAATGAGAGAAATAAGATATATCATTTCCTTCACATGAAGAAGGAAAAGTTCTTGTAATAAACACCAAATGGGCACCTCTTAATTTCTTCAAGAGCAAGGATATTATGACACCAAAGACTGAGCTTCAGCTACCGACCAAACAAATATTTATCAAAACAGACGTGGACACTGTAAGAACACCCTGGGAATGAAAGGGTGCAAATTGATTTCAATAAGGCTTTTCCAGTGGAAAAGCAAGACTGAGAATTTTTTGCATGTCTCCCTGCATCTTTGGGTAACTGAGGTTATGCCCAGTGAGGCTGAATTAACCTTATTTGCTTGTGCTGCCTTTTCTGTAGTCATCATCGTTCCCACACTCTCAAAACAAAACATTTTCTTGGCAGAGGAAGGACCAAAATCTCCGAGAAGAAAGGCATAAAGGGTGTCCATTTATAGAAAGATTCAAAATTGCAAGAGATCTGTGTAAGTACAAATGGAGAAGAGCCTACAGGTGAAGGAGAAAGATCAAAGAGCAGCAGTGATGTAGGAGAGGAAGTTCTGTTCTTTGGATGGTTTCCCGCTGGGAGAATATAACTTTGAGACAGCAAAAATAAATGGAGATCTTCATTTTTGCTGCTGTGCTAAATGGCTTTTAGCTGCAGATGAGACACACAGGGAACCAAAAGAGAAAGGCATGTTTGAGGAGAGGGAACAAAACAAATGGACTGGAAATCACCCCAAAAATACCCTGTTCATGCTGCAGATCCTGTCCAGCTGTAAAAGACATAACAGCCTTTCTGTGTAAGGCAGCATTTGTTCATATACTTGAGTATTTAAATAATTTACCTAATAATTATATATATACATAATAATTAGTAAAGGATACTAATTTATTAATTTTAGAATTATTTGTACTGACCCACAAAACCAAACAAGTTAAACCATAAAAAGTCAGCATACTAAAAAGAAAAATAATTTTAGAAATTCCTACAAATACCCAAATAAGGCCATAAAGGCAAGATGAAATTCCAGTTCCACTCTGTGCCATTGTCTTAGAGATCATTACAAAGGTCCATTCAACCACAGATCACACTTGCATGGGAGGAAGTCCTCTTTATGCACTGTTAATTGCTTCAACAATCTATAAAATTAATGGCTAAATGAACTGCATTTATAGTGATTGTATTCCAGATATTATTTGCATTTAACAGAATGTCCTTTGTTAGTAATTCCCGGACTTATGAACTGTTTGGGACAAAGTGGGACATACAGCAGGGAATGTGCCTCAACGCCACAACTGCACCACAGACAGGGACACACATCCTTCATTCAGAGGCTGCAGAGCTGCTCAGAAGCAGAGGCCTTTCACCACCCTGTCATTCTCAAATCCTGCATTTTGTGCTCCTGAGGAGGGAGAGGAGGGCAGCCAAGCCTTCCCCCAGGGCTAGGGGAGCAGAGCTGCTCAGAGCAGCCCTTGCCCCTGGCTGTGGTGCACCCTCAGCTCTCCCAGCCTGACACAACTCACTGTTCCTACCTGGCATGCCAGGAACTTCCAAAACAAAGATAGGGACAACTCAGATTTGCTGACAAACACTTCTCTGCCAAACACCAGAGCCACATCTCCATATTCACCCTAGCAATAATTGACCACCCGTTTCAGTTCAAGTTATTGAGTTTTAAAGGGGGAAAAAATGCCTTCTTTTTGACTAGAAATTTTCAAGGTATTAAGAACTTATTTTGCTATCTTTTCCAACATCTGTGATATAGAAGTAAATCTTCCTTAAATCTTTCTCTCTCCCTTGACTCATCTCATACATTCCTTCACTTGAAAATCCAGATTCTCATCCGTTCCAGGCCTCTTTCCATGCCAGATTCTGGGGGAAGAATTTTCTCTCCTTTGTAAAGAGCTGAATTTCTCTCTTTTTTCTCCTTGCTTGCTTTCCCAGGTCAAATCCACATCTTCCTGTTGGATGTACTAATTACCATTCTGTTGCCACTCTCCATGCACGTTCCCATTTCCCTTCTGTTGCATTCAGGTTTCCACCTACCAGTTTCTCATTTCTGCTGAGTTTATTTTGGCTCTTTTTATTCTTTATCCATATTATCCCTCCTCCTCCCTTTTGGCTGGTATTTTTCAAATTGGACAAAGTACCCATTTCTTTTATTGCAAGCATGGGCAGGCATTTTGCATGTTTTAGATAAAGCTGTGGGCATCTGCCTGTGTTTGAATGAATATAGATGTAGATACAAACCAAAACTTGTGTTTCTAAGCAGGAGCAAAAGCATGACAATAAATTTCCCCTTTCTAGAAGAAACTCCATTTAAAGAACAATAATTTAGGGAGCCAATGCATAAACCAACTCCAGTTTCTTCTCATGATGAGCAATTGGGGAAAGGGGACAAATAAAATCTGGGCAGAAAATGCCACGGAGAAACGTGACCCACACACCATTACTTGTGTGAGAACCACCAAGGGTAATGACAGCTCTTCTAAAGCCTTCTGTGGCCCAGGATCCCACTTGGAATGCTGGGACCTGCCCCTTAAATGTCCAGATGCCTCTGGAAACCTCTCCTCACCATGGCCAGGATTCAGTAGGCAGGTTGGTTACCTGCTCCCCAAAGGCTTGCAAGCCCCACTCCAGAAAAGTGTCAGCTGCATCCTGGACACCAAGATTCCCTTTTGGTCAAAGATTATAAATAGCAGCAGGCAAATCAGTTGCCATTAATCATTTCTAATAGCACACAAGACTTTAAAACAGCAGTCAAAGGAGAGTAATTAAATACATAAGTATATATGGGAACTGGGATGGAGTACAACTTTGGGATTTGCCAGACAGATATTCATTTCCTCTGGCTTCTTTGCTAGAGATTTCCTAGAGGACATTCAGTGAATCCAATTGATCTGGACTTCAGTAAAGTATGTCACACAGGACCACATGGAAAATGGCTCTTTACAGGAAAAAATAGGAATTTGTACAAGTTCTGAAAAAGTACATGAAGTGTTGATTTGTATGAAAGGAAACGCATTATGTGAAAAGGAAATTCTTTGACTAAAGGGAATTATCATGGAGCTCTTCAGTGCTGGGTATTGGGAATATTGCTGGGAATTCTCATTAGTTACTGTGGCATGTAATGTAAGAAATGTGCTAATAAAGATTGCTGATGACCCTGGGTTCAGAAATGCTCCAGAGAAGAGAACAAGAGTAACACTAAATGGATTATCTTGAGGCAAGAAGTCACAGAAAATGGACAGAAGTTTGTGGTGCAAGCTGTGAGGCCCCACAGTGCCATGGATGTCACTGCAACATCACTGAGGTGGAAAGACTGGATAGCAACATCTGAAAGGAAGGACTCTGAGATCAGCAGAAAAGAAAACCATTTTCAGGAGCAGAAACCAGAAGAGGATGGCCTAATTTGTACCCCATATCAAATCTGATTTAAATTAAACAAGGGGCTCAAAGCACATAGGCCAGAAAACCTTGAAGAGCCTCATGCCATGCCTGGGAATAATAAGGCAAAAGCTCCAAGAGGCTGTTAAACCTAAAGACGCTTGTTTTTGTCATGAGCCATCAGTGAAGGACCAGAATCCTGACACCAGCTTTCACTGATGGCATTTTCATGGCCACCTGCACCCAGGTGTTCTCTGTCTGCCAGAAATGCCCCAGGCTCCAAAGGTGAGAGGCAGCTCTGGGGTGGGACTTGCAGCATGCGGAGAGGAGGTGCAGCCTGGAAAGTGGGAAGTGTTGCAGACCTGGATTTTAGGAGGCCTTGCCAATGGTTTGTGAGATGTGAACAGGGAACACTCTGGGGCTTTGTGCTAGGAACACCCAAACATCCAGGTGAGCACTCTCAAGGGAGGGTGACAGCAGGCACGAGGTGCCCCCAAAAGCCATGGAGCGCTTCAGCACCAGCAGGATGTTCAAATCAAGTGAGCAGTGTCATAAAAGAGGTGGCAAGAAGCCAAAATTGGGTGAGGCTTCTACAAAACGCCCATCTTTCTGTGACTTGACATCTTGGAGAAAAACAGACTTTTTTTTCTGCTTTTAAAGTAGAAACTGTTCCCTGCAGTAAACACAGCCTAAATATTCCAGCATCCTGTTGTTGTATCCAGTCCAGGAAGTGAAAACAAGGCCCTGGGTGTGTAATTGGGCCCACATGGGTGTCCCTGTGCTCGTGCTGGAATGTTCTGGCTCCACCAGCCCAGCCATGTGGCTCCAGGTGACAGCTGAGCCAAGGTACCCAAGTTGCTTCACCATGACCCTGAGCAAGTTGAGTTTTTAGCTCAATTCCCCATCTGCCAGCCTGAGGTGATCATCCAACTCTCACCTGCTTAGAGCCCATCAGGGTAGGGAATGTGTTTTCTAGAAGAATACACAAGAGGACTCTGATTTTGGCTAAGGCAACCAAGTGCTACAGTAATTATAGATATCATAGAAACAGAGTCAGATTATATAAATTATTATAATGAAGAAGCAGTGGCTATTCTCCTGAAAAGTCCCAGCACATAGGGTTTTCATGTTTTTTGGTTTTGAAGCAGACTAATCACTTTCACATCATAAACAAATAATGGTTTTAATAGATTCCATACTCGTGGAACTTTTACAACTAACATGCAGCAAGGCTCTTGCCCTTCACAGGCTTTTTTTTTTTTTCCCTGAAATAGCAGAGAATATTCTGCAGTAAATTAAGTGTGATTCACGTGGCATTTTGTACGAGCGCGCTGTGGACGTGGCCTGTGAAACAAGCTTTGTTAGGATTCTGTAGCCCTTATGTTCCATTTTTTTTTTCTGCTTATAATTCTAAATATTTTTCTGCTGCAGTTTCATCTAGGGAACAACAGGGAAGCCTTTCTCTGTCCAGTGTAACACATATGAATTCCCAGGTCAGTTCCACTCCTTATGAACCTCTGGGACTCAGTGATTAATGTCTGCTTTCCCAGATTACTCTGAATTTCTTGTTCTGCTCACACCCATTGTGTTTTCAGCAATAATCCTATGGGATGAAGCCTGGGGAATTCCCATGGGTGAGGTGGTATCACCACCACAGAGATCCCTCATTACTTTTTTTGCTTTAATTCAGTATCTCTGCATCTGTTTGAAAAACTCAGTTCTCTGGAGAAAGGCTCAGCTTAGAGTGACCCAGGCCAAAGAAAGGCTCTGTTGGGTGACCTCGCTTGTCAAGCCCAGAAATTCCAGTTACAGAACCTCTGCTGGCATGAAAAAAAAAACACAAAAAACCAAAAAAACGGCATTAATGTGCCTAACATAAAACATACTGGATTGAGAGGCCCAGAGAAAGGTGGTGGAGACAAGATTAATGGTTTTAACTGGGAGTGAAATCCAGTAATTAAGTAGTGACCCATGACACTTGAGAAGCAGTAACAGTTTGTTGACCACAAGAATGATTGCTCAGAGCACCTTCTTAATGTTGTAAATGTGAAAATGATTTACAGCATGACCAACAGGGGAAAAAAAAAAAGCAAGTTAGCAGTCAGACAGGATTGACAGTGGTAATTGTTCCTGACTGCATACAAATGTGGAGGTAGGAAAGCAGAAATACTTTTGCTGTGTAGTATGGTAGCTATATATCAAAATTACCAACAGCAAGGGACTCAAACTCCTTGAGCTGAGGTGATTAAAAAGTGTGCAAACACCACTCACAACACCACAACAAAAAAGAAGCCTGACAGGGGTGAAGGCTTCGCTCTGAATTTCAGCAGGGCTGGTTTGCCTTGGATCTGGAGTTGTGACAGTATCAGAGCCTTGGGGACAGAGCAAAATAACAAATTATTAATATCCAAAATGAGCCTCAGTACACAAATGGTTCTGCTTCTGGAGAAGAAAAAGAAGGAAGACTCTCAGGGGATTTCAGCAGCATCTGAAAGTAAAAAATGATTCAGATTTAGCAACATTGATATTTAACTGGAAGCCAACAGAGAACTAGCCAAGTGTTAGGGAAGGACACAACATTTGTCTGGCAGTGAACTTTGCTCACTGGCACACTGAGGGTGGTGGTGTCCAGCCTTGCAGTGGCACGTTTTGTGATCCTGAGAGAAAATATGAATATCAGAATATCCCTGCTTCCTCTTTGCCTGTAAAATAGGAAAGCAATTGAGTCATTTGTCCCTTGGCCTCAGCTGGACTCACTGGCCATTCACTGGTCTTCTACAGCATAGCTTAAGGTCTGACTGTCTCATAAAGCAGGATGAGGTCTTTATGTTACCATCAGAAAAAATAAAGGTTTGTGCTGCCCAAGTTTGGAAATGTTCTCTTTATTTAATATCAGAAGAATGGCTCTGCAGCTTGCAAGAGAGTTTGGTAAAATGGTCATGGAAAGAGCTGGAGAATAGTCTCCTTTCCAGACATTTTTTTTCTTTTGCACCTCAACCTCAGCCTTTTTTTCCTTTTGTGAATGATCACAGCTGGTTGGGTCAAGGCAAAGAGGTTTTCTGAAGAGAGCAGGGCTATTCAGTGCACACCAGAGAGACACCAAACATCCCACTCACGCCAGGCACCTCCAGCCACCAGCTCTAGGAATGACCTGGACTGCAACTCAGCAATCAGAAGCTGCTCTTCTCCCCTCTCCAAAATGAAAGGCAGTGCAGGAGATGTAGAAGTGACAGGGGCAGGGTCACCATGAGGCTGAGCAGAAGAAAGAGCAGGGCCTTGTTTCAAATGTAATTATTTTTATGCCTGGCTTTTTCGGCATCTCTGAAGGCCTCTGTTCCACCATCTCCTGTTAAAAGCTGCTGGGTTTTGTTGTGATTTTTAATATGGCCATAACCCCATTTTATGTAGAAGGGGAAATGCTGGCTCCCTGTGGCTTTCATGGATTTTCATATTGGTGTAATTCAAACAATATGATGGCTCAACTTGACGTCGTTTCCTGGCTGCACTGGAGCTCGTGGTAAGCCAGAGTTTAAACTTTACTGGGGCACGGGATGGAGCAGCAGCCAGCACCACAGAGAGCCCTGGTGAAGGCAAACAGTGGCCAGGCTGCTCAGCTCAGCCCAGCAAATACACCTCATAGCCCAGGTAGGTACCCTCTGGCCAGAACAGCCACCCAAAAATCTGCCCCCTCCACCTGATGAGATGCAAATGTGCCAAGGGTCACAAGCACATGCACAGAGACTGAAAACACCAACTCCACTCCCATTACAACAGGCAAAGAGGAAAGCACAGGTACAAAATGTCTGTGCTACATATCCCAGCACCTTCAAGCTGGCTTTTTGTGAAGCATTTGCCCTCTGGCTTTTATTGTAATTGGAGGTGGAAGTACAACCAAAAACCTGGAGAACTGAGGGTGAGAAGAAAGAGGTGAACAAAAAGTGTCGTTGTGGCACTAGTGCCTGTCTCCAGTTGTAAGCATCTTTAACAAAAGCCTGCCTTTGTGTTGGGTGTTTGCACATCCCTGAACATGAACACATCTAAGAGGCAGGGCTGGTAGCACAACCTCTTACTCAGCTTGCCAAACATTTCCAATTATAAAGCCCTGTTTTCAATTGCTAATAACTTTGTTAAACTTAAACCACTTGGGCTTCAATTTTCCATGCCAAGTGTCTGCCTTGGGCTGAATTTTTTGTTATCCCTTCTTTTTTTTTTAGCTGTCAGCCAATAAAAAGGTTCAGCTGTTTCAGGAAGATGGCTAGGGAAAATACAGGGGCTTGCAACACAGAAATATCCTAGGAAACTTGTCTTGCAAAATTCTATGTCTTCCTGTTGTAGAGAAAGGACTGGAAATCTGAAGTATTGAAAAAGCTTATCAAATCTGAAACAGCAAAATTGCTCTGAAAACCCTTTTTATACCCAAGCAATACCTCTAACACCTCTGCAACTCCATCTTTCCTGGACATGTTTTGGCCTTTTGCCCCTCTGGCCATGGCAGGACAGTTTGACCCCTCCATCACAGCCCACCTGCACTCAGATTAGGGCCAGAGAACCTGGTTTTCTTTCATCCCAACTCTCCTATTCTCCACTAACCTTCCCTTCCCAAAGGCAGCCATCCTTGTTTTTACCTGCCACCTCTCCCTCTGCATTTTCCAGTTCCAGCAGGGAATGCAAAGCATAAAAATGTATTCCTTCCTTATAAAACCCAAGTGATAGCCAAGATGTGCCGTTTCCCCTTCTCCCCCCATGCAGCAGCACCTTCAGGATGCCTGGAGTTTGCCCACTCATTAATATCCCCAAGGCTCACATCTGTTTCCGATCGGGTTATGTGGCTGGGATTTAATAACAAATATGTTCCCCATCAATCCTGGCCCTGGCCATGCCTACACTCCCTAACAGGCTTACGTATTTTCTGATCAGATCAGATGTTCTCTGTGGTTTGTTTGTTCAGATTTGCTGTTTGGTGACTTTCTTCTGGCAAATCAGAAATGCAAAACATGTCAGAAGTAGCGTGGAGCCACCGGCACTGCTGGGTTCAGGGAAAGCACAGTGAGACAGGCATCCTGCAGCCCCATGTTTCCTGGATTTAGATCCCTGGCCTGATACACAGGTATTCCAAATGGGAGGTTCACATTCCTCCTTGTGTCACAGTCCTGGGAGATGTTGGACACGTGGCAAATGGTACTTGTGCACCTCTGGGACCCGGAGGTGCCTCCCATGGCATGGAAATGAGGCTGAAAAAGTCATTTGTACAGGCAGGTGTGGGAGGATTTCAGCCTGACAGGACTATAAACAGAGGGTGCAGAGTTCTCAGCTGTCATGTTTCTTAAAATGTGGAGGAGCCACTGAAATAATCCAGGTCTAACTCCCCTAACATCCACTTAAAAGATCTAGGAGAAATGCTACAGTTCAGAGGATCATGAAACAGGAGATGCTGTGAAAAGCACTGAAAAGGAGGAAAAGAAAACAGTTTAATGTGCTTTTCAGGTGGTCCTCCCCATGCACAGGTCTGGAAATCGAGCTGGACTAGAATTCAGTGTGGTGGTTGCTGATAGCACGTGGGGGTTGGGAGCCTCAATATAGCTCAGGAATATTCAAGAGATGAAGGAGGCCAGAGATGGGAAAATCAGAAGCCCTGCAGTGGGGCTGTAAGCTGGGAGATAGGAAGTGGGAATGCAAACACAGTGGTTTCCAGCAAGGGCTGACATGCTTTTAGCAATGAAGAACAGCACATTGGTGGGCCAAAAGACAGGTACAGAAACACAGGTGCTACCACGCTACAATAAAGGTGAAATGCCAAAGTTTGTTCTGCTTTCTGGGGAAAATGCCTCACTTAGTCATGTTCTAAAATTACAACCCCTCCTGGTAAAGATTATTTTGAGAGACACCACCACATACCCCAACTGTCCCTTTCCTATTTGTTGAGAAGAAAAATTTTCTATTAGGGACAAAAAGCCCAAAACCATTGTTTTCAGAAAAAAACTCACTAAATTTTGGGGGAAAAGTGGCTGCCCAAAGCCTATCATCCCAGAAAGGGACACACAGCCTCAGTACAGTAGCAGCAGAATTCAGACTGAGGCATAGCCATCAACTCCCACCTCATACATTCAAGGGGCCCAGAGGGAAACCCAGAGCAGTTTAAGACACTGAAATATTGTCTGAAAAAGATGGGGGTTTTATTTTATTCATGGTGAAAGCTGCTCTGCCCCCAGACAAGGTGTGCTCAGAGGCAGCCAGCAGGATCCATGAGAGATAACAGCACCATTGACCCTGCAGAACACAGCCTGTGAACATTTCTTTTTCTGTTTTGCTTTCAAACAGCTCTTGCAGAACTGAGCAGAGATTGCATGTGGGTTGGAGCTGCTCAGCTTGGGGGCAACCCAAGAGAAGGAATTGGACTATCCTGGAGATAGTCCTTGCTTTGTCTTCACAGGCAAGAGCAAATTGTGCCCTCTCACCTTTTGGGTTGACCAAACACAAGCTGAATAATCTAAAACCCTAATAGTCACCGTGCCTTGGACAATGTCCCACCTCTGGCCAGCCCTGCCTATGAACAGGTACCCATTCCCTGGCCAAAGCTGTGCTGATCCCCAGTTTCAGAGTCCCAGTGAGAGTGCTGGAAATCTGGGAGACCTGCTGCCCCCCTTACAGCCTTTTCAGCTGGGGACCTTGCAGGGTGCAAGGTTGAGACCAGGAGAGGCTGAAGTCATAGCCCAGAGCAGATTATGGGCTCTGATGAGAAGCCAGCCCAGTGCTGGGCAGTGGGGTGTGCAGGGATGTTCCTGTTAAATCCATGTGCTCTTCAGCTCGGTCCCAGAGGAAGCACAGCCCACAGAGTCACAAAGACAGAAGAATGTGCATCACCACGAGGGAGAATTTAACCCACCCTCATCCTTCAAATGCCAGGTGGGAGGTTTGACCTTGGGCAGCAGACTCAGGCACAGACACACAAGTGCACACAGCAGAGGAAGATGAAGTGCTTTTGCAGGTGACCCCGAGCAAAGTGGCAGTCCCCAGTCAGCCAGGGTATCCCAATAGCCACTCTGGGTCTGTAAGCTGTCCCCTGGGTAGGATTTCCAGGCACACAGGGTCGTATCTTTCACACTTCTGGAGCAGGGCTATAAATTATGGCAGAGTAACTTTAGTCTGCTCACTCCATGCTCCTGGCGCCTGCTGGGGGGCTGCTGTTGTTCCAGCTCCAAGTGGGGAACGTGTGATGTAGGGCTGGGAAGGGACTTCCCTAACTGCTCCGTGAAGTGGTCACAAATAGGAAGAAACTGCAGTTTCCTACAATATTTAGCATTATATAGGCCCTCAGCAGTGCCACACTTTACTTCTTCATTTCTAGCATCCCCCTTTGAGAGTTCTACCCCACTTCATCATCATAAACATGTCAACAATCAGTCCCTGTGGAGGGCTCTGCTGTTTGTTCTTTGGCTCACATGGAGAAAGCATGTCCCTGCTCCAGCCCCCAGCACACATTTCTGTATCCTCAAAGGGGCTGGAGTTGGAACGGGGCCATCTTGTGGCTCCCGGACCTTGATAGTTAAGGAAGAAATAAAAAAAAAAAAAAATTAAAAAAATTTTACAAAAATTAAAAAGCAAGGAACATGAACTTGATAAATATGATCAGCTGCCGGGAACGTGCCTGCAGCCTCCTGCTGCTGTTGTTGACATCAGAAAGCTGCAGGGCCTGGGAGAAGGGAGGAAGTTTTATTGTCTTGCTCCTAGCAGGAGCACGCGATGCTGCTGCAGCTGCCTGGTGCTGCCCCAGCCACCTCCTGTCACCCAGCAAAAGGGACATCACTTCTCACCTCCTGCACCCAGCAGCTTCCCCTGCCTCTCCCAGAACCTCTTCATTCAAACCAGAGCTGGCACAACATTTCCCCAGACTAATTTTTTACTACACCTGAAGTTTCCTGTCAGCCACCTGACAGCTCCCCAGCCTCCAGGGCTGCTAACTGGGGTAAATTTTGTGGCCAGACAAGGAGCAGCTGAGCCCAGGGAGAGGTGCCCCTCCAGGATGCAGCTGTGTGTTGGTGCTTTTTCCAGAGTGGCTTCAGCTGGTGGGGCTGGGCAGCCCCAGCTGAAAGTGGTTTTGTGTTTTAGGAAGAAAGATTGTCCAAAACTTTGAGTCCATGTTCCCCATCACAGTTTAGCAAGGAAGTTCAGGTTTCCTTAAACTTCACTAACACAGCAAGTTGGTCTACCAAAGGACCAGGAGTGAATTTCATTAATAGTGATGGAAAAGAAAGAAAGCCCATACTAGTTAATACATATATTATCTAAATACTAATTCAAGCAACTGAGCTGAAAAGAGATGAAAACTCCTTGGGGAAAAGGGAATTTGAAGCACTACAATATTTTAGCAGGGGCATGGTGAATAATTTTGCTGTGACAAGTCATGAATATATGAGATGAAGACAGAAATACATGAGCAGATCCTACACAAATGCACTTTCAGAGCTATTTCACCCTTTTATTTTCTTCCAGGGTGCAATGTTCCCTCACTTTTTCAGGTCCATGGCATTTGGTATAGGACAGGAGGGAATTATTTTCCTTCATATGCAGAGTTTAGGCCCCCTGAAAGGAGCTGGCTGGACAGTTATGAAGATGTAAACACCCTGCATAGACCCAGAACAAACTTTCCAAGTGCTTTGTTAAAAAAATATGGTGCAGTGCTTGTCTGGATGAAGCATGGTGAGAGCTCAGCTTTCATGGCTCATTTAGACAGGGACTTTTCTTCAGGGACAGCCAGCAAGAGCACTGAGTTTTATCACTTTCTTCTGATGCAGGCAAAATTATTCTGGGTTTTGGACTGAGCTTGGCTTAATTCACAGGTCTTTTAAGAGGCTTCAAAGTGGTCACCTGGAGAAGAGTTTCCAAATCTGCCCCACTCCAAGACAGCCAATCCTTTCTCACGTGAACTTAAAGCACGAAAGTCTTTGAAAAAGCAAAGCTCTGTTCAGAAATGCTTTTCTAAAAAATTGCTTGTCATTCAGCTATGGCTGCATGGGAATGTCTCCTGGCCTCAGGTTTCTCCTGGCCTTTTGTAGAAAATGTTCAGATCTCCCTTCAAAGTAAAAGAAAATCGTTTTTTCTTTAAAAAAATAACCAAAAAACATTGCATTTGGCAGAAATAGAGTTTCTCATGAACACTCTGGGTTCTTAATGGCCAAAGCCCTCTGGCAGCAGTGTCCAAATCCTGGTGTAGGATTGTCAGGGGCACTCAGGTATGAAGGTGCTGAGAGACCTCTAAGTATCTGGACCAAGAGATAGAAAGAAAATGTAAAATGAAACTTTCCTGAGTAGCTCAAGGGTTCCTCTTCCAAAATCACTAGAAAACCTTCACTGCAAACTGCAAACTCCTCCTCCTCCCTGATTAACCCAGAGACAGATTTAAGTAGTGCTGTGCTTGGCTAGGGAGCTGCAAGGAGCCCTGGAGGCAGCCAGCTGAGATAAAAGGCCACAGCTGAGGGTTCCTGCAGAAACAAGAGCTGCACCACGAGGCAGATGTTTTCTTATATTGGTATGACATGGCAAAAGGTCCTGGAAATGGGAGGAAAGGTGTCTTTGTGCACAGCCAGGGCCCTTCCCCTGCAGGGATGTAGGACTCACAGGGATGTAGGACACACTGCTATAGATATCAGGCAGGAAAATGAAAGGCACAGCCATCCCACCTGTGAGCACCCAGCCTCTCTCTGCTCTGCTCCCTCCCTGGGAAATGCAGCCCTGTGCTGGTTCCTACCCCAGCTGCACAACCCTTCCCATCACAACTTCATTACTGCTGACCCCTCCGTGCCCCAGCAGCACATCTGGGGAGCGTTCCCAGCTCCCTGCATGCTTTAATCCCTGTCTCCCACTCAGCACTGCCCCAGCTCCCCATGAGTGATCCCCTGAGACCCTCACACCTGAGCACACACCAGCCCAGGCAGGCAGCACCTGCCCTTCTGCATTAGCCCCTGCAGAACCCGCTCCTAAAGCTCTTTTACCCTGCATACACCTGCTGCCTGAACTCTCTCCTAGCTCCTAAAACAGCCTTTCCTATCATTAGGCAGCTGAAAGAAAATAAACTTTCACATTTTTATTATTCCATTTATTATTTTTATTGTTATTATTCCATTTAAAACTTTTGAAATTTTTGTTCTCCATTTAAAACTTGTTTACCACCTGTTCCATTTCTCTGTTAAAACGTGACATTAATTTGGGCCCAGGCTAGCCCCTCCCTTGTCATCAAATTATTGCACTTAGATTAACCAAGACAAACACATTTTTTTTTCTTTCCTATGTAAATCTACTTTCTTCTCCATGCTAGACATGACTCTTGGCAAATAATAATTATAATAATAATTATTATTATAAATAATAATTATAATTATAATTATTATAATTATAATTGTTAATCTTTATTATATATTATAAATGCATAATTATAAATATCAATATTAATATAGTAAATATAATAATTATTATAAATTATAATTATAATTATATATTATAATAATACTTATAATTATAAATATTAATATTAATGTTTATTATTAATTTCCTCCAAGCTCTTCTCTTCAGCACCATTAATGATGCTGAAGAGAAGAGCTTGGAGGAAATTAATAATATTTTTGATTCTAGAGAAAAAAGATGTCAAAAGTCAATCTTGAAAAGATAATACAGCTTCAACTGACTCACATGTTTGTCAAGATGCTGTGACTCTGCAGAGCCCCAGCAAAAGGAAGAAGCTGTGATTTTAAGCTGCACAAACTGTTGATCTTTTGCATTGTCTGGACTTTTGCAATCAGATCTGTATTTCAGTCAATAAAAATAAGGCAGTTACTCAACATTTTTTATATTCAGGGCAGTGAGCAGACCAGCTTTCAGAGACACCAGCCAAGTTCTTCCAGTTAAATGCAATCACATGCAGCCACTCTCCTCCCTCTGAAAAGGCAGCATTCCTGCAAAAGGGGCTCTCCCTCACTAATCCCGTCATTAAACCTGGAAAACAGACCCTGCTATTTTAATATTAATTTAATTCATCTGGCAGTAGCTCGCCCCACTCTCATCACACACCAGGACAAATTGATGTTGCTTCATCCCAGATGAGAGGAACCCAAACTGTCACAAGAAACACAGGGCAAGTGTCCCACAGCCTTGTGACATGTTCTGTGTTATACCTGTGGCTCCAGGCCTTCCCTGAGCACGCTTGCAGGATGCTGGAAGGGTTTAAGGTCTCCCTGGTAAAAGCTCAATTTTCCCCCTGGGAAGTCCCACACAGGGTATTATTTTAGTGGTCTGTCAACACAAAGCTTCAGCCTGACTGGGGTTGTGCCATCCCAGGCATATATTAATGAATCACTCCAGCAGAAGCATCTTAATGCAACCATCCTTTTAAAAAATCAATCAGAATTAAATGTAAACCGCAGAGCCAGTGAGTGCATGTATTGTTAAGAGGTTTTGATTAAAGCTTTTGAAATTAAAAGGATCAGACCAAGGATCACAGGAACATACCGCAAAATCATCAAAAGAAGATGAGGAGCAGATTTTGTAGCCCTTGCACTTGAGGGCGATAAATCAGTTCTTTATATTTCATGTAAGGAAAGAGTTGCAAAACTTGGCCTTTGATACAGGGAAAATCCTCTTAACTGATCCTGAGTCCTTGAAGCCTGTTCATCCTTTGTTGTCTCCCCTCAGAGGAGTCTCTGGTGGCAGGACAGCTGCCCCAAACAGAGGTTTCTCTCCTGTCACTTGGCTGGAAGTGCCAGGGTGAATTTTGGGACACCACCAGCACAGTGACAAGCAGCAGATGCTGCAGCTCAGCCACCACTAATTGCTGGAAGCAGAGAAAGCTTTTATAAAGCAGAGATAAAAGAGAGTGAGAGAACTGCTTGTGTTGCATGACGGGTACAGTTTAATGTTTTTATGTCATAAAGCTCCTTGCATTGAATTGTCTATGGTATAAGCACTGTGCCATATCCTGTTTTTCACAGGAAACCTTAAACATTGACATGAAGTTTTGCTTCCAATCACACTAAAAATGAGTGAAGAGCATTAAGTCTGTAGGCACTCTAACATGGTCAAGCCCTCATCCACCCCAAATCCCTTCTGAAACTCCATTCTCCTGTTTATCTACTGAGCCTTCTCTTTCTATCCTAATTTCATCTAGAATTGACCCCTTGCTTGGATGTGCAGGTATAAAAATTGAGAGTTGGATACAGCTCCTGGGTGTGAGTCTGAATGTGAATTATGTGAGCTGAAGGCAGAGAGATGGAACTGCCCTCCTGCAGTTACAGAGAGTCGGCAATTCCAGCACAGCTTGTGCAGTGAATAGAGCCCTAAATCCAGAAGCCAGTTCACAGATAGTCTTTCTGTTCAATTACACCCAACTTCTCATTTTTAGGCTACCCAAAAGCCACAGAAATTATTCCTCTTTGCAGTATGTCTCTGCCAAACTAAAACCTGGTTAAACACATGCTTGAAGAAGCCACCTGATTTTTTTTCTATATTTACCACTCATTTAAAAGTCATATTTACAGGTGACAGAGCAAAACAAAACCAAAACAAAAACAAAAATAGGTGCTCTGCTGAGAATTTACATGGCAAGCTTTGCCCCAGAGTGTGTTTTTATGGGCTGGTTGTAAACCCCTGGAAACAGAAGGGTACACAATGAAAACATTGACAGATCCTTACCTAGGATATTGCAAATGAGCACACCATAAAAATGACTAATTACAGTTATTGTAAAACTCAGCTTAGCTCTCAGGCCCAGCTGCTGAGCTCGACAGGGAGATGCAGACAGTGATAACAGAGGGTTTGGCCTCTGCTCCTGCTGGATTTTCCTACACACAGACAGGCAGCTCCTTGTTTTAACCCTAATGAGGGGTCAAATAAATGGCCATGACCACAACAGGAAATACATTTAATAATGTTGTTTAATGAGTTTAATGGCAAGAAGAGTGCTTGCAGGTTATCTGGCCTGCAAAAATCCTGCCCTTTGTCACTGGCTGCAACAAGTCCACTCACAGTCCCAAGCATGTTCCAGCCTAGCAAACCTCACCTGGCCAATTCAGGTGGGCTTTGAGGATGTGGTAAACCCTCTTCCAAACTTCCAGACTCTCTAAGTGGTTCTGTCTGTTTTGTGAGAGTGGAAGGAGGTCTCTCAGAGGCTCTGATGAGTAGCAAAGGGATGAGGTGAGGAGGTGGGAGCTGCCTGGATGGACTCTGTCCTCATGAGAACACATGGGAATTAGGAAGTTGCTGCACTGGCTTCACCCAAAAAAATGGCCAAAAATAAATGGAGATTAGATGACAGGAGTGCCAATGCATCAGAAGGGGTAGTTAATTTTGTGTACACATGTGGAGTCATTGCAAACAAGAATTTCTGCATGGCAGCAGGGATGGTGCCCACTCTGCTGGAGGGGAAAACTGCTCAGGCCAGGCTCCACCATTCCAGCATTGAGGGGTTGAGGAAAAGCCTTGCATCCTTTCCATCCATGCTAGAAAATCTAATGTCAGAGGGCAAAAGTAGCAGGAAGATGTTTCTGGGCCTGGGAGAGGTTTTGGAGAAAGACAACCTCCAGCATTTCCATTTCTCCCTGTTATTCTTCATCTCCATCCAAGCCCAGGCACCTCACCTTCAGTTCCAGGTTGGGCTGGACACAGATCGCCCCCAGTGCTCTCAGAAACCCCATCCCAAGGTCAGAGCAGGCTGCTCTGCCTGAGGGACTGGCACTGTGTCCATCAGGATTGTGCAGTGGAGCCGGTCAGCTTTACAAGGGATGGAGCAACATTTCTCACTGCTGCAATAAAGGCCTCAGCAGCAACCAGGGGACTGAGCCTGGCCATGGACACCCCCAAGGCCTAAAGATAAAGGGCTGGATTACACAAAGCAGCCTCTCATTATCCACTCCTTGATACTGGTCGGTAACAGTGTTTTTTAAGGAATCCCTTAATTAGGTTTTACAGTGCATAGGTTAGGCATTTTCCAGCAAGGGCTTTGTTGTAATGGGTTGCACATGTTCTCATACTGTACACCAAAATGAAACTTTGCTACAGGGCATTTCCTTCCTCTGTTCTTGCTGGGGAGCAGCTCTAACCTCCTTGCAGACACAAAGCCATATTTCACTGCTGAGAGGTCACAGCCACTCCCCTCTCCCATCACCTGGGTCAGCTCAGCCCTCAACTGTGCAGGGAGCTCAGGGAGCAACCCTGAAGAGGTGGGGGAGAGGTGAGGCAGAGATGGAAGAGACCCAGGAGGGTAAAACCCAGCAGAGCCCAGGAGTCTCCAAGGAGAGCCCAGATGTGGCAGCCACAGCACTGACCAGTGCCAGACTGGAGTCACCTGGGAGCCTCCTGCAGCCCCAGCATGTCTGGGTCACACCTCAGTGCAGCACAGTCAGGACTGCTGGAGAAAATGTGGGAAAAAAAAAATATTAAAAAAATATATAAATTAAAAATCTGTCTTTATTCATGGGAATTAAGACAGAATCAATTGGTAAAAGAGAAAGCCCAGGTTGGAATGGCCAGATATTTGGATAGGATTTGCCCACAGTCATCAGCTGTGGAAAGATGTTCTCCTGACCCTGGGCTCTGAACATGGTTTACACAGAGCAACCAGAGCTGCTTTTCTGGCCTGTAGAGGTTTTTTTTTTCTGCTGGAGATTGCTGTGAGACTAAAGAGATGAAAGCTGTATTGGAAGATGGGTCAAAGGAGGAACCTGTGGATTCCTCTGCTCTTCCCTAATGATGCAGCATAACCATCAGGAAAAATCTCCAGCTATGGCTTTAGTGTGCAGAATTTACTCCAGATTTTGTGAACTAGCCAAAACTTGGGAACATCTGATCATCCTCCTGTTTGAAAACAGGGGTATTGAAGGGGGCTTCCATATGGCAGATTCAGATCAGGCTAAAAAAGACACATCTGCACACAACTTACAGGGAAGCAGTGGGACTCATTGCAATGGGATGCAATAGAAAAAATATGTTTACATTGGTCCAAAGGGCAAGAGGACAAATTCTTGGAAGAAAAAATCCTTTAAATCATCTTAAACACCTAAGTAACTACACTGTGTATGGTGTTCCTGCAAGGCCATGGCATTATTTAGACACCAGGGCTCCAGAAATAGTTTCTGTGGAAGGTCCTGTGGGAAGAGGCTGACAACCTGCACAGCTCAGTGCTCCTGAGCCCTGCCTGACAAGTGTGGGCCCTGTTCTGCAGGTCTCCAAAGGCTCAGCCTGCAGCAGGGACCTGCTGATCCACCCAGCAGCCAAAATCCACGTTCCTTTTAGAGCTGCTGTGGAGGGATTAAACCTCAGTGCCACAAAGAGCCAGGGATGTGACAGCTCTGTGCATAGCAGGAGCCTGGCTGGAATGACATCTGTGTGAGTGTTTCTGGGAACTGGAATTTGCAGCTGGCTTTTCCATGGCACCCACTCCTGTTTGCACTTGGACCTTTGAAAATCAGCCTATTAGCATGCTCACATTGAAGAAAGGAATTTATGTTGTCTTTATGCTTTAAGCCTGAATTTGTCCTGAGGGAACAGTAGCAGAAAAAACAGCCATTTATTTTTAATAGACACCAGCATCGTTACTTTGGTCTGGTGAGCTTAAAGGATTGAGAGGTGAATGATACCATCAAGGAAACAATTTCTTCCTTCACTTTTTTTTCACTCATCTAAGAAAGGAAAATCCCTTACAGGAGTACAAGGGCCAGGCTGCAGAGTGTGCAAATGCTGCTTTTCAGCACTGCAGACCAAGTTCATCTTGTCTGCTGCCCCTTGTGAAGGCTGACCTAGAACAGAGACTAGACAGAACTAAAGAATAAAGTAGGGATTTATTAAGAGGCCTCAACAGATCCACTTTGGGCAGCACAACCGAAAATGGCCCAAAAAAATGGACAACAGGTCATGGGGTCTCTCACTTTTATAAGTTTTGGTCCATTTGCATATTGGGGTTAATTGTCCAATTATAGCTCTAGCCCATGCAGTCCCATCCTGCTTGTTTCTCTCTCTTCAGTCCATGTTGTTTGTGCTCTTGGGCCTGAGATCTGGATCATTTGTCCTTGGTCCCCAGCTAGAGAAGGAATATTTTGGCTACATATTCCATGAAGAGAGCTTACTATCCCCTAATATGAAGCCCAGACTTACACACTAAAGCAGAAAATAATCCAAAAACTATAAAAGCTAAAACCAGAGGCATCCCCCCAAGGCACAAAGCTCCCTTCTGGTGCTGTCCCTTCATCAAGAGAGGAACCAGATGATGGCAGAGGCGCCTGCAAACCCCCACATTCCTCCCTCCCCAAAGGAGGGGGAGGCTGCTCCCAGCACAGGAGAAGTTGGGATTTATCTGTAGTGACAGCCCCCCACCCCTGGACACCTTGGGGTCACCACAGGCCAACCAGAGCACCTCGACTTGGCTGTGACCTTGCGGGAGCCCTGGCAAATCACATCTGGAACGTGTTTCAGCTTCCAGAGCAATAAATGAAAACACTGAGCACAACAGGGTTGGAGCAATGCTGTTTGAAAGAAAAGGTAATGCTTTGACCCTTAGCTGGCCTGTGACATGTCTGGTTATTCCACCACAAGTTGTGGAAGTGTGGCTTGGGATGGGGAAAGGATAATAAGGTATTTTATCCTCAAATAATACAACTCATTTCAAGCTTCAGTGGCACCCAAGAATGGGAAATGTGACTTCCCCACACTCCAAGCCACTCCTTTTCTTTTGTCTCCAGATACCCAACAAGCAAACAAGCAGTGGATTCACACAGAAACAATGAAAATCAGAAAAGTCCATGCCATTTTTCAAGCAGTTTGGCAAATCCTGATTTTAGAAAAATTAGAAAGCGACAAGTTTAATTTGTAAACCATCAACAGATGGAAATCCAAGTTACAGGCACAGCGTCATCATTAAAATGACGTCTGACCTCTCCTTTTTCCTTTATTTTTCACCACAGAACTGTAATTCCAGCACCCTGCTCCCTAAAATAAGATGTCCCTTTGAAGGGTGAGGCAGGGCTGTCTGCCTCACACCCACACCTCCCTCTCAAGCAATGCCTGCTCCCCTTTCTCAGCCTTCCTGGCCATGGGGCCACTTCCAAGGGCTGTTATCTGGGCCACGAGGAAAAGCAAAGTGCTCACATCATCTCTGTGAGAAAATCCATAATCAGAGGGTATTTTCTGTGGTAAAATCCAATTTTTCCTTGCACATGAAGTGAACAGCATCCTTCTAGATGAGGCAATGCTTGCTTATTTTCCAAAAAAATATTGGGGTAAAGCCTTTCTCTTGAACCTAAAAAGTTCTGAGATTGCAGGTCTAGATTTAGAAGTTGGCCCTTGCTCAGCTGATGCCACTTATGTTTCCATTTATCTTCACTGACAGACAATCTCTTCTATCAAGTCCATTAATTTATTGCTTGAATGGTTTTCCCCTTGGAAAGGCAACAGCTCCAAACTGCAAGTTCTCATTTTAGAGCTCTCTGCCCACTCGTGCCCTCCCTGGATCCACCCTGGGGGTTTCTGACATTTCTCTTTGGGCTCTTTCGGAGGCCTCACCCACCTCACATCAGTGAGCTGTGGGGAATTTGAGCCAGGAAATTCCATCAGAAGGGTTGGGGGCTTAACTCAGAATATATCACTGCTGTGGATGAGAGTGCTGTGTCCCAAAGAGCAGAGACAGGGATGGGCACAGCTGGTGTTGGAGCCACCACACCATGGCACCCTCCAGCTGCAGGGGACAGTCCCTGTCCCTTTTTTTCACAGGCTGCTGCCAAGAGAGACATTTCCCAGCATTTAAGTTTTTGGATCCATATGCTGGATGGACCCTGGGTAGCCACAGATTTTCATGGTACCATTCCCACCATGTTGCCAGGTAGGTTCATAGCCATGTAGCCTTCCTCGCTCTCTGTCTGCTGGAATTTCACCATATCCATGCTGCAGTGCTGTGTCTGGTTATTACTTTATAGAAGGATTTTACATCTTGCCCTTCCAGCCTGGTTTGTTACCACTTGTAGGGATGGGAGGGAGAAAACAAATGGCTTGACAAATGACTTCACAGAGGCTGCAGAGAGAGCACAGAACACCACAGAAACCCCATTTTCATTGCAGCAGTTTCAGGTACTACCTCCCTGGCTTTTTCTGCCTGATTTTTAAATTAAAAAAGCCCGACCACCCTCTTGCTGAATAACTGACTTACAGAAAGCTGTCGCTTTTTCTCTGAAAGCACTGGGAAACAGGGGCCTTCAATAGCTTCTTTGTGCAGTTTTATTTTGCAGCTCCCAGCCCAAGACAGCATTTCCTGACCTGTGAGGATATGCTGCCCTCTTCCCGTCCGGGAGGCTGCAGCTCAGCAGTGCCATGGAGACACATCTCCATGGATCTGCAGGATTAACCCAGAGTATCAGCAACCCTCCATTCCACAGTTTCTCTGAGCAGTTAGGTAAAGGGCTGGGCAGGATTTATTGAAGTGTAGGGGATAGGATGGTGTTCAAGCAGGCTCATCCTGACCTCACATCCTCATCTGTGCTCCCCCCTGCCCAAGCTGCAATGCCAAGCTCCTCCACCACCACACACTTTTCCCTGACACCTCTCCTCACCTTCCCCATCGTCCAGGAAGGAGATCTCCTTCCACACATAACATATCCTGTAAAAACCAAGAAAATTTCCAACTTTTTTGTACTAAAATGTTGTCATCTGTGAGACTCCACCAGGAGTTTGAATGTTTTGAGGCAGACAACGTTGATGAGTGAGCAGGGGAGAGCACCAGGAGCCTGCTCACCCAGTTAGGAGCTGCAAGCCTTTACCTTCCCTTCGTGCAAGGGGGACAGATGAGGCCTTCCCACCCCCCAGGTTGTGACTCTGGGTTGTCACACCTGCTGCTCCCACAGGTGCCTGTGTGACAGGAGGCCCCCTCCAGCAATTCCCCTGTGATTGCTTTTATCAGCTGCTGAAGATTAGAGGTGCCTTGGAATAGAAACTTCAAGGAAAAAGGGAATGGGGTAATTGCATTTCAAAGAAAGTGCTTGAAAGAAACCTTTGAAGGACCCTATTCAAAGGTTCATGACTTGATAGAACCATTTCAAAAAGACATAAATTCCTGTTTGGGTTTGGGATTGGCTCCCACCCCAGCGGGACAGAAAAGCTGCCTTCTTTGTAGGAACACAGTCCCAGCACAACACAGGAGATGAAATCCATGTGATAACATCTGAAATGGCTTTCAACTAAAAAATCCAAAGGTAATATATTAAGGTAGGGCCTGCTCTGAACTATGGATTAATAACCTCTGTAAGAAGACCTGAACTTGTGCTCATGAGCTTTTAGGTAGCATAAAGAGGCTTAAATGTTTGTTGTGCATGCTGAGTATCAGACATCCCAGTGCAAATCCACAGCCAACATTTACACCCCTTACTGCTGCAATGTTTCCACCTGATGAAAACATGGCAGCCACTTCCCAGCCAGCCCAGCAGCTGAATTCCATGGCCATCCTGAAGTCCAGGCCAAACAGGGGCAAACCTTGGGCACAGCTTAACTTTGTGCTGCTCTCTGAGGGCACCCAGTCCTCCCTTCTTGTCCCAAATATTCACCTTCCTGGCAGTAGCATCACCACACAGGAGTCACCAGGCCTGACAGCACCAAGATATATTCAAATGCAAAATGGCAAATTGCTATTAATGGCTCAAATCAGCTCACAAGCACAAAAATATTCTGTCTGTCCAATTTCCTGGTACAGTTTCCTGCGGGACTTTTTCCTTATGTTTGGAATTTTATTTCTCTTGGAAAAAAAAATATTATATTTCTAGATGTACTGAGGAAATAGCTGATCTTATCTCCTCTATTATAGGTGACTTCAAAAATAATACCTCTAATGATGCACAAACCTCCATTTACGCAAGGCTGGGTTCAGCTAAGCCCTTAGCCCAGGAGCAGCATCAAGAGTGTGTTCCACAGGATTCAGCAGGATGTAGTTTTAAGGATATTCTCAATTTGCTGACATGGGGTCAGAGCTCTTAGCAGCTCCACTCTCAGCCTTGTTTTGCTGCTTTGCATCTTGGCTCCAGTTTGGCCACACCTGAACCTGCATGGGGAGACCCTCCTTGGCTCTTTCTCCAGCAGCAGCCCCTCATCCTGGCTCTGAGCTCTGCCTGTTGCTGAAATTCCTGAAGGCAAACACAGGAGAGCCCCAAGGATGCTGGGCAGCCACCCCACAGGGAAGAGAAGGTCTGACTGTCATGTTCAGCATGAAGGGCCTGAGGTCCCTGCTCCAGCCTTTGGAGACAGCAAAAAAACATGCCCAGTGCCCAAATTATGGTGGAGAATTCCTGTTCAGGTGCTGGGATCCAGTGACAGCACCAAGGAAGGAGTGCAGCCGCCTCAGCAGGAGCCTGGCAGTGGCTGCTGTGACAAGGAGAAGGCAGAGACTGCTTCAGCCTCTCCCCTGCAGCACCAGCATCTCACAGGGCTGCACAAGCAGACAGCCAGGCAGAAAGCCAGGAAAGCTTGAGTTATATTCCTGATGCTGCCATTAATTTCTTATATGGCCTTGGGCAACTTGTATCACCTGCCAGTTTGGGTTTTTCCTTAGATAAAGTAGGGAGAACAGTTAACATCGTGGATTTATGGAGCTTAAAGCTCTACAAAGAAGAGTCTGGTCTGGCTTCTCTATATCAAAAAAACCTTTAATTTCTCTCAGTTGTGCCTGAATCAAGGCCAATTGCCTATGTTTGACCAATATATATCTCTCCATCTCTAACAGAAGAACAACTTATCTTCATCTGAAACATCAAGAGATGGAGAAAAGCCAGTACTTCCCTTGGTATTTTTCCCCCTGTGATTAATTCCCATCCCTACTGAGCATTCAAGTTTCATTTCCCATTTGAATTTTTTGGGATTCTTCTTTCAGCCACTACTTCTAGCAATGCTTTTTTCTGCTAAATGAAAGTGTCTGCCTGATTCAGTATTTCTCCCCATGGCTTACCCACACTCGTTGGTGGGCTGAGGGCAATAATGGCAAAGATAATTAAAATCTGCCCTGTGCTTTGAAATATTAAGCCCATCTCTAAGTCCCATTATCCTGCTCAGTGTCAGAGGTACCACTGACAATTACTTGACTTCAGCCTTTCAGGGGGTGCACGGCTGCCAGAGAAAACCAAGAGTGGAAAAGTACTATCCCTTCAGAAAAACAGATGTTGCAGCTCCAATTTGTCTTCTGCCAAGACAAAGGAGATGCACTAAATTGATCTTTTGTCAGGGATTTTGTTTTGCTTCCAAGATTAATATCACAACAAACTGGGAGGCACCGTTCCTCGGGGTGCAATGTTGTATTGCAAAACTGAGCCTAAATACCCACACTGAGCATAATTTAATGAGTCTGAAATTCTGCCTATATAGGGGGAGATAAGCTTTTTTCATCCAGTAGCATCTTATCTAAATAACCCCTCTGCCTCAGCATAGAGGCTGACCACTCAGGTTCCAAGCCAGGCAGGATCTTTTGGGCTCACCACAGAGTGCCTGTGGTGGTCCTCAGAGCTCTTCCTGGCGGCCTTCAAGGGGTTGCTTGGACACACAAAAGGAAAGAAGGAATGAAGGGATGGGAAGGACAGCCTGGGAGGTGGTGGGAGGGCTCTGGTTGGAAAGAACCACTTTTACCAGGCAGAAAAACCCCTCAAGTCATGCAGATGGATAAGGGACATGCAGCACAGGTCGTCCATGGAGTGGACAGGGTTCCAGGGCATTCTCTATATCCACCAGAACACTTCAGCTTACAAGCTGGCTTGTCCCTAAGTGTCATGTCTGCTTGTCCTCATAGATGGCATTCTCCTGTGGTACTTTCTGCTCCGTGCACAAAGTGACAACCCCATTTCCCAAACAAACCCATCCCAGACATGGATATTCTTCCCTTGTGTGAAACATCACACATCTTCACCAGCCACTGCTGTGTTTTCAGCAAAAGGACTAAAAATCCCCACTTGCACAACTCCCTCAGGATGAAGGGCAGCATGTAATTTAAACACATTGATTCAACACTGTAGAACAACAAATTGCTCCAGATTTTTTTACATGGCATATCCAATTACCAGATGGAAACAAGCACAACCACCAGATTGTGATGTTTTTTCCACACTTCATTCACCTGAGTAACTGCAAGTAAATATCACCAATGCCCAAATCTCTGTGCTATGGCAATTTGTGAAAACACATACTTCAAGATATAATGGACCAACAAAAATTACTGGACAGACCAGAGATTTTAGGCTTGGTTTTTGCTCTGTGTTCTGGGAAATCTTTTACAATGGTGGAAAACATAACAACTGCACTACCTCAAGACAGCAGCAATTCTCACTGGTGTGTGGAAATGCTCCTGAAGCAAGCTGACTCTTTTTCTGCTAGGGCTAGTCTGCACAAGGAAGTTTTGTAAGCTTAATTATGCCAGTTAGGAGTGTGAAAAAACAAATACATCATCCCTACAAGAGAGAGATCTGCGCCAACAAAAAGCCCCTGGTGTGGATGCAGCACTACAAAAGGAGGCATTTATTTTTTTCTTCCTGGTATAGTCAGTTTTGTTTGGGTAGCTCTGATAAACTACACCAGCAAAAGAAACTTCTTGGCTTGAACAACTGTGTTTCCAGAGTAGGCTGCCAGTCAGTGATACCTGTGTGTCAGCACATTCCTCCTGCTGGAGAGGAGAGACCTCACACCAAATTCCCTGAAGTCTTTACCTGGGCTAGAGGAAAGCTATGAGAAGGATCAGAATATTCAATATCTAAAAGGAGGCCAAGACACCATGTGGTGAGGGGAGAGCTCTGGCTGCTCTGAGCCCATCCAGAAGCACATTCTTGCCTGACACACATCCTCTAGGCTGCAAAGTGAATTTCTTGTCAGAGATGATCCCCAGCCAGAAATGCAGCCATTCCTGGGATTCTGGCATGACCTGCTGCCCACATCCATGCAGGTTCCTGCTTCATGTGAGGGTTTATAGTGGATCTGAAGGGTTTTGGTCCTGCCTGCTGTGGGCCCAGCAGGCTGTGAGATGGGTACCCAAAGTTGTAGCTGCACCACACTCTGGGGATGTCATGGCAGAAAGTGTTTCTTTTAACCTAAAAAGCAGTCTCCCTGGGTTTACTGGAGGTAAGGTATATTTAGGCAATTCACCTTTCCTAATGTTTTTCCTAATTTTTCTAATTTTCCTAATGTTTGCCTCACATGAGCCTGAAGGATTCACATGGCCTGGTTGAGCTGCTGTCATCGTGGGGCTGACTGCAATGGAGCAGAGCCAGATCTGCCTCACAGGGAAGGTTTTCCTGAACAATCCCATGCCATGTGCCACTCCTCACTGCAAATGGGCACCTGTGTGGCAAATTGCACTCCCCTGCCCTGCCCTGCCCTGCCCTCTTTTCCGCAGACTTGTGTCAGGAACTGTGGGTAAACTCAGGCAGGATGGTGTGAGAAACTCCCCATCCTTCCTGCTCTGATTCTCCACTGATCTCCTCTACAACACAGGCAAATTCAGAGCTCTGTGACAGAGCTTCCAGCCATTGATCTCCTCTACAACACAGGCAAATTCAGAGCTCTGTGACAGGGCCCACAGCCCGTGGCCAGGGCCCCTTCCTTCGCATCCTCTGAAGCAGCAAGTCCCACCTTTTCCTTCTTGCAGGGCTGCATTGGCTCCTTGCCCTCCCTAATCCGGAGGGAGGTCGTTTGTTGGGCTTTTCTTCCTCAATCAATCCACAGAAACTGGCTTGCACGAGGCTTTGTGCTTCTGCAGAGCGAATTCCTCAAGCAAGGTGTAAAAGCAATTAAAGGCGCCAGGCCCCAGGGCTCTGCCACTGCCCACCTGCACAATGGGAGCACAGCAAGGGGGCAATCTAAAATCCACAGCTTTCAGAAAACCATGTCGTTTCTCAGCCCAGCTCTCTGGGGGCCAACAGATAAACAGCGCTGCCCCGAGGAATTTCCTTCCTCCAAAGGTGGGAACTGCCCAGAGGAGCCACGGCCTCCCATCCTCTGATGACATCAGCTTCCTCGGGCCTGGGGTGAGGGGACTTCAAAGGAGGAGTTAGGGGAAAAAGCCCTCCTGGGAGAATGGAGAAGGTTTGATTCCTGGCCTGAAGGCCACAAGGCAGAGCCTCGTTGCCAGTGGTTCACCCCAGCACTCCCAGAGAGACCATAAAAAGGACAGGAAAGCTTCAGCACGGCAGAGGAAGCCACGCAACCGCAACCAGCAAGGAGCTGGTGCTCCAGAAAAATGGCCCCAGCACAGCTCCATCTCCACCAACATCTCAGCTAATCCACAGACCTGCCTTGACAGAAGGCCAACAGCTTCCTGGGACTCACTGCAGATTTTTGTATGTTAAACCAGGGTTTATTGAAAGCAGTCTCTGTCTATTGATGTGACACGTCACTTCCGTCACTCTACAGCTTCCTCTACCCTTAAATCTTGGAGAACTGAAATATCTTTTAAGCCCCCAGACCTATCCTAAGTTTTGTTGAAATTTTCCCAAGAACTTCCAGGGGGAAGAGGAAAAAAAGAAGGGACTGGCCGGCAGACATGGTGACACTATGTTCACATAAGCTTCATTTCCTTAGGAAACCAGGCTAAAAATAATAGTCAAAAATCTTGGGCAATTGCCTTCAACTCAACATCTCTCTCTAGACAGGAAGAAAGGAAGGAATTAGCAGGCTGCAGGTTATATTTCAAGGTTTGTCTACATGATTTGAAGCATAGAAATTAGAAATGAAACTAAGAAGATATATTAGGTCGTCTTGGCCTTCCCTGGGGGAACAAACCCTACAGCTGTTTCCCTCAGCATATATTTTAGTCAAGTGTGCAGCCCAGTTTCAAATGATCCAAATGATGGAGCTTCCATCGGTTTTCAACAGGGACCTATTCCTTTCCTTATGTATCTTTCCTTTTTTTTTCTTTTTTTTTTTTTCAAAAACAATTTCAACCTTTTTATCTATTGCCCATGTTTCATCTCATGACTTCCAGCACACCTCTTAATTGTTTTATAAGCTCACTGGAGTAGAAAGGGAAATAGTTCTATGCATGCCACCGACATACTTCAAATAGCATCACAGGGTTCATTTCATGCTTTTGGCTGACTTAGACGTTCTTATTCACTACAGCCTCGTGTTTTTAAAAGGGGGGGGGTGGGGGGGAGGCCTTTGATTAATAAATTCCAGGGGTTTTTTTCAAATCTGAGTTTTTCAGACTCCCCATCCTGGCCATGTTTCAGCTTGAATTTGAAAGGCCCAGCCCATTCAAAATATCCTCAAGAGGTTTTTCTCACTCTCCTTGACTTTTCAACTTCAGTTTTCTGTTATATAATTAAAAATTATCAGAAGGGAAGGGTTACTTAAATATGACATTATTCCCAAAAAACAGGTCTCCTTTCTTGGTCGTACAGCTTCTTCTGTTATACAAGAGACTGTTGCTTTTTGCCTGAGTGGGCCCTGCAGATTTGTGTGACATTTATCTCAAGCTGTCGAGAGGAGAGGGTTGAATCTCTGCTGACTATCAGAGTTTTCTGGAAAATCTAGGGCAAACCATATTTCCCAGTAAATTAACTTTTTCTCTCCAAGATACATCCTTTGAGCAGCTCTGAATCTGAGAGCAAAAACCCAGCCACTGAACCAGCACAAAACTGAGAAGGCACCCAAGGATGAATTAGCACTGTCATATAGGCATGACAGAGAAATATATTTCTTTTTGCTGCTTTGCAGCTATATAACATGAAAAACTGTTGTGAGATGTGAACAGCTTCAGTTTCTCCACCCCAAACACAAACACATAGAGGCTTTGACCAAAACCTCCATCTTTAACATGCCTTTTCCACAGTCAGAAGCAGAAGATGTGAAGATGTGTGAGTAGATGTAGTTTTCTTGCCCAAACTGCATTTGTCAAGAGCCAGTTTCAGAGAATTTTATGAAAACAAGATTTCTCACAATTTCCTGACTCAGAAGAGGAGCTGGTTTCTGGTGTCCTAACACCTCCCTGATGGAGAGCAGTAACTCCACAGCTGCCAGCAAACACAGTGAGGAAATGTCCACATATTTGGGATTCATCCCTCGGCAACCCCTGGCTTCCTCATGCATCCTACAACTCACAAGAACCATCAGAGCACCAAAATTTCTGTGCTTGATCCCCTGCTTACAAATTCCCCTTGTAACTGGGAACTGCTGGGGGGGACAGAAAGCCTGGCTCTCTTGATGGGGTGGAGAATACTGGGAATATTTTATAGGTCTTGAGACCTCCACAGGCCTGCAGAGCAGAAGTCTCACATCCCTTCTCCATTCACACATCTGTCCCAAGACTAACCCTACTGATGCCCTGAACCTCCAGCCTCACAGAGCCTGATGCCCACACTTCCCATAAAATCAAGAAATAGATTCAAGACCATATTAGGCATACTTAGAGGTACTTCAAGAAGGTTCCAAGAAGTCTGAGCCCTTTCCTGAGTGCTGACAGATGTGTCTGAGTCACCTTGTTCTCTGCTGAGTCACTTTATCCCAAAGCACTGGCAGCAAGAGGAGAGCAAGGGGAAGGGGGGAGCACAGCCAGCAGAGGGTAAGCAACAGGAGCAGAGGGCACCAGGCTGGACCTCATCCCAGCTCCTCTGATGTCTGTTCCTGGTGGGAAAAGTGCCCTGGGAACACGGCTTTCAGGAGGGTCAGGCAGTGACAGAAGAGAGAAGGACTTTGGTACCCAAACCCAAGCAGGGTACTCGGAAAGCAACAATTGTGTACCAAACTGAGACTGTATTTCAGAGCTTTTTCTCTGAAATTTCTGGCCTCATGCCAGAATATTTATATGTGTGTGTGTGTATGTGTGTGTGTGTGTATGTGTGTGTGAGCACATGTGCACCTGTGTACCAGCACTGTGTGCACATGCACACTCTCCACACAGTTTTGTTTGGACGAGCCAAGTTTCGGCAAAGTCAACAACAACTAACTGCAAACAAACTGCACTTTTATTCAGCCCCCAAACCAGCTGCTTTCAAGGCTGTACCAGTGGGAAATAAAAGCATCACTGGCTGTTGCTACATGACCCAGTAACTTCAGATGCTGTACCTTCTGTTCCATCACAGTGCTTTCCATTTTCTGGCCAAAATGAACACTGAAGTGCTGAGAGTCCATTCATCTACTTATCCAGGGCTCAGCACCACTTTTCAGGAGCACTATATAAATTCAGAAGTTGCCTGAAATAATAAATAACTGTGACAGGTACAGAAACAAAGCCTGTAGCTCTAAGGCTAGTGTTTCCTCCTCCAGAGAGGTTTCTGTTCCCCTGTGTCTGCAGGACAGAACATTCCAGCGATGTTTCAGCACTGATGGGCCCTCGAGCCTCAGCCAGGAGAAAAGTCAGCTTTCTGGCAGAAAACCCTGCATAGCTCCTGGAACTGAGGGAAGAAAACGAGGAAAGATGAAATACTTTGTTTACCATATCATGACATCACCATCATCACTGGAGAAAAATGCAAGTTCATCTTTCTTCCCGGGGATGGTCCGTATGACCCGAGTGATTATCCCCGCTGGATAGCACGGCCTTGTCCTTCCCCTCCACACCAGCACACACAGATTTGTTTGACCTCGTGACCACCAGCTCCAGCAGGGTGCAGATGCAACCCACAAAGCTCCCAGAACTGAATTCCCTTTGCAAGATGTGATGTTTTTCCTCTTGGTTGAGGCTGAATGTGCCCTGGGAGCTGCTGAGCTGTGCCACCCCCTGGGACAGCCTGTGGGCTCAGTGGAGTTGGGGAAGGATTTCTGCCCAGAAAGGCTTTGTGTTGCCCACTGCTTTAACCATCAGCATGTGCTGGCACTCAGAGCAGGGCAGGACATGCCCAGGCCTTTACAGAAAGCAAACGATTTCCTCCAGAGGAGGCAGTCACTGCAGCTGGCATCTGTCACTCAGGTGCTTGGAGGAGTTGGGGTTCTCTGGAAAACACCTGGCTACAAGGAAATGTTTGGCTTAATTCAAACATGTCGAGGTTAGCAAAATCTTTTTCATATAGGGTTTGTTCTCCCTCCTCCTTTCACTTCCCTTCTAGCCCTGTCCCCTCAAATACCAGTTATTTGCAAGGGCTCTGCTATTTACTATATATCTGTTTCTGTCCTCTGGTACTATGCAGTGTTTGAGACTCTCACAGGACAGGTAAAGCCAGGATATCCCAGTACATCACATTTTACCTTTTTTGTTTCTCCCTGGTTGTGCTCCCATGGCCTCCCAACAAATCTGGTCCATCAAAACCAGTTTTAGGCTTCATTAGAAAGGGAGCAGGGTCAGTTTTCTACTGGAAAGAGGGGCTGCTGCTCCATTCTGGGAAAAAAAAAGTGTCTGAAAGTGTGCAGAACTGTGTGACTGTTCTGACAACCAAAAATGCATTTAAAACACAGTGGTAAATGGCACTGTAGTCAGCTGAGATGTCCCACCTAACTGGAACTCAGACTGAGTTGTCAGAAAGCTCCAGTAAATCTTCCTACTCACTCAAGACCAGAGCCAGGGGAGTGCTTTACTGCCCTGAGATGGAATGGAAAACCAGAGCTCCAAAATCCTTGCAAAGGGATCATCTCAGGAGGGGAAATGGTGTGGATCAGCTGAAATGTTCATTCTGTTTTTAATGTTACAGGCAACAGCAAAGCAAGATAAAACTGTTAAAAAAATCCAGATCTCATGCTTTCCATATTTGAAACCACTTGGAAATGTTTTCAGGACTGGGAGATTTACTGAACTGGCCCTTGTATATACAAACACAGGCAGGTTATCTTAGATTAACATTTTCTGATTACAAAAACCTAGTCAGAAAATTCCTTACCAAACATTTTACATAATTACAGCTGCAAGAAAGTGCCAAAAGAAAGCATAAATAAAAAAAAATCCTGGAAAATATTCCCACCTGAATAAAAAATAACATTTTGAAACAGTAGTTCCTTAAGATAGTGTTCCTGTGGAAGTCAGAGATCTGTTGGAGCCCAGGCAAAAATGTGTTCAGGGGTAACAGCACCCAGTGCAGAGTTACCTCATCCCCAAGCTGCATGTGCCAGATGGACTAAAGATCATTTGGTCTCAGCAACCTCTTTTTTCATTATTATCTGGGAAAAAAACCCCTCTGCTGTGTGGAGCTTTGTCCTGGAAGTGAGCAGAGCACCCAGAACTGGAGGGGCTCAAGGGGTTTCATCAGGCACTGCTGCACACCCTCCCTGGACACAGCCTTGCAGCAGCCCCAAACAGCCCAAAATAACCTGGGTCTGTGCATGCAGACAGGCTGGAAAATTCAGAAACACCAGCTGAAAAGGCCATTCCTTTGTGTGAATTCAAGGGGATTCAAGGGACAGTAATTCATTCAAATGTTGACTTGTTATTGGGATGTCCTTCACAATTGCTTCAGGAGTCATTTTGACCTCAACAGTTTCTTTAATTGAATCCGATTTAGATGGGAGTCCACCAGCACTTCATTTTTATTTGAATTTTATGATTCAATTTAGCATTTAGTTTCAGTTGCAATCTGATTTTATTGTACTTCTCCCTGGAGGAAAATGTATCCACCTATTACCAGCACCACATAAATTCAGATGCTGTCTCAAGGAACATTCTCACACGTGTGAAAGCCTACATTTCATATATAATATACCTACTTGTTGATAAGGCTTGTTGCACAACTCAGTGCCATGACCTTTCCAGAGGAAGTATTGTTTCAATGCATAATATGTCACAAAGGCAAGGGACTGTGACTTTTCCTGCTGCTGCTGCAGCTTGTGGGATCATGGGGCTCATCCTCAGAGAGGTGGAGATGCTTCAACCACACACTGGGCGCTTGCTCCAGCACTAGTGTTGATTTGAGAATATGTTCCCTCTCCAAAGAACTGATATTCACATGTCTCCAGGGCTTCTTTTTGTATGAACAAAGAGCTCTGTGTTCACAGATCTGTTTTCCCTTCCCAAGTGGGTAATAGATGCTGAAATAGCCCAGCAGTGCAATATCTGCTCCCTGAAGGCATTCAGAAGAGCTGCAATATTTCCAGAAGGACTGAGTATTCATGCTGCAGCATCTCCACATCCACTGCACTTTCAAGAGGAAAACTGAAGCCAGGAAGGCTGGGACTGTACCGTGGGGGACACTTTCCAGGCAGTGAGGATAGGACAGGGTTGCCTCAGAGTTTCCATCACCAGCTGCTTTTTGTCCACATCTGAGAGAACAAGGGGAGGAGGTGACTCTTTAGAAAGCTTTTCTAGACCTGTGATTTTACACTCCCATCCAGAATTTGAGTTTTGGGATCTGCCTGCAGACAGGGTGAGTTACCAGACACATCTGCACTGCTGCACCTCCACAGCAGCCCCTGCCTGAGCTGCCTTACCCAATGCACAGCCTGGTTTTCTGTGCCACAGTGAGCTCCACGCTGCTGTGTCAGGATCACTGCAATAGAAAACAAGTAGATCATTCCAGATTCCAAGGCCTGCAGACCAGATCACTTTTGAACACTAACAAATTAAGAAGAAATTCAGATTTAATTAATTCTCTTTCCTCGCCCCCCCCCCACCCTGACCCGATATAATCCAAGAGCTTTTGTAACATCTGAAACTTTTATCAGAGTTGACAATGGTATAAATACCTCCCTGCCAGCTCCTAGAGTGCCAGCAAACAATCTTTCATCAGGCAAATGAACTCTTACAGACGGAGCAAGATATAAACACCCATATGTAAAGCACATTCTCTGGACTGGGTCCACCATGAGCAAAACCCTCCTGCTTCCCTGGAACCATCAACACAAACTCCCTTTATACATCTTAAGTGTCCACAGTCCAAACAATAACACATTAGCATGCTCTTGACACTGCTGTCAAAATAAACAGCTATTTATTAACCTTCTACAAGGCATTATTTTTAAAAGAAATCAATCGAGCAATAATGTCAGAAAATAATATATATCCCTCTGTTCCAGAAAACAGCATCTCCCTTTTACTTAAGACAACATCTGGTCCAGATAACAGCTGCCAAGGGTAGAGCTGAGAGTCCCTGTGATTGCTGTTGCTTGGTGGTTGCTGGAGTATTTTTGAGAGCAGCATTTTTCACTGTGTGGTATCACTGCCAACTATTCCCTGGGATCCCAGGAGGACAATGCATTCCCCTTCTGCTCTCACTGGGTAAACGGAATAAAGGCTGAACATGGTGTTTGCTCTCACCCATCAAACCTGCACTAAATATAAAAACATATTAAAAGCTGCCTCCCCCTCTCTTTCTGAGGTGAAAACCTCCCCATCTTCACACAGGGAGATTTTTGCTGCCTTTTGTTCCTGTTGGTCAACCAAATTTAAAGATATCAAGGAACCTCTTGAGAAAACCAAGAGAGGAAACGTGAATGCAAAGTGAACTTACAAACAAAAAGCTATTTTTAGTGTTGGGGGGAAGCTCTTAGCATTGGACAAACAATACAAGGAAGTTTCAGACACTGACTGCTCAGGAGAGCTAATATCCCCTTGTCGCTGCCCCACCTAGTCTGGATACAGGAATGCTGCTGGATTCTCAGGCTTCCCCCCACCCCCAAATTATCCACCTTCCCCTCAGCATGGTGCAAAAGTTCAGGGCTTGGGCTGAGAGCACCTGGCTGGCTCTCCCACACACAGGACCTCACCCTCCTGCGGGCACAGGTGACCCAAGGCCACGGTGTGTCCCCAGCCCCAGTGGGCTCTGCAGCATTGCTGGGGGTGGCTGGTGGCACTTCCATTTCCAGTGCCACCAGATGTGGTGGTAGAGCACAGCTGGAAGCACTCAAAAGACTGAGGCCAAAGAGCACAGCAAGTCTTGGGCGCTCCAGGCACAGAATTAGGACAGAGCAGCTGGGCAGAAGCAGGAGGAATGACATGGATGGCTTTGGAACAGCTCAAAAAGGTCTTTCCTAAACACAGAGCAAAGTGTTTTATCAATGGAGTCTCACTGGTGCTCAGCTGCTGTAGATTCAGGACATAACAAAGTCACTTTGGGAGCCTCCACAGATTCCCCTTTTCCTCCTAGAATTTCAGCTCTCCACCCCCACAGGCAACACAAATCATATATTTGTCAATCAGTTGTCAAGGTGCAGGTCCTTTGGGGTGGAAAGCTTGTACACAGGAGTTTGTCCAGTCTGTTCACTCCTTGCTCCAGCTGCATTCCTGTTTATTTATTCATTTGCAACCAGAGTGAATAGTCAGGGGTCAAGAATAGCCAGATCTTCCAAGATCAGTGAAATAAAACCACACCTGAAGGACACTGTTTCCCTGGAGACTTCTCCCAGATCTTTGCATTTCCCAGAGACCTGAACCAATGTTTAAGGAACAAAAGATCTGCGACAGAAATTTCAAGGAGCAGACAAGCTTTTACTTTTGCTGCTGGTTTTGCTGGGAGCTTACAAACACTTAAAGCCAGGCTTTGATGGCAGGGTCAATCAGAGGCTGGATGCAACATAGAACTGCACAAAAAAAGAGAAGCTATACAGGCTTGCTCAAGTCCTTATGTGGCTCTGGTGCTTATAGAGACTCACAGGAGGTCAGTCAGGGACATTTTGCAGATCTGCCTGCCACAGGGAGAGAGGGATATTTATTACATTGCAGCTAAACCTCACTCAGTGTGCCCTTCCAGGGACAAAATTCAGCTTTGTACTGGGCCACAACAGAGAGGGTGTAAGCAGCAGGTTGAGGGAAGTGGTTCTACCCCTGTGCTCAGCATATTGCATCCAGCTTTGCAATTCCCAGGGCACAATCCTGAGGAAGGGAAGGGAGCCAGTGAGGCCAAAGCACATGTCATGGGGAATTGTAGCTTCCATGAAACTGTGAGCCAACAAAGATCAAACCTGCTCTCTCAAAAGTGCACAGCTAAAGATAAGTTGTAGCATGGGAGATTTAGATCAGCTACAAGGAAAAGACAATTTTACCCTAAGAATGGTAAAACAACTGGACAAGAACTCAGAAATCTTATATCCATGTATCCTTTCAGTGAATCTTTATCAGTTATGTAGGGAGGGTCCTCTACACCCATCAAGCACTCAACTCTCTTTGACCTGCCTAGGTGTGTCTGGCCTGCTCCAGGAAATCTGCTTTTTTTTTTTTTTTTCCAAATGGCACTTCTGTCACTGAATGAACCCCTTGGTCAGTTTTCAAAGAAAGCCACCTCTGACTTTGGATTCTGACCCTCTCCTAAAGGTTTTTAAATCACTTTGTCCCACAGATATTTTGTTCCTCTTAAATATCACCTGTGGGAGAGGAGAGGGTTGTTGGTTGCTGCTTCTTTCTGAATGATTTTCACATGTTTTTTAGTGGTGTGGGGAAACAGATCACAAAAATTCTCCAAAGAAAAAGTATAAAGAATTTATTTCTGATCTGGCTCTTGGTTCCAGTGCAGGGTTGGTCTGTATCTGCAGAGGGTTAAGGATTAGCTAATGGAAAACATTTGAGCAGCTCTGATAACAGAGTGGGGCAAACAGTGGGATCAAGCTCACAGCACTGCTGGTCACACATTGCAAATCACAGGCAGTACCAGCCTCACACCCTGCATGTTTCTGCTTCTGGGCTGCACTGACTCCTGCAATAACTCACCTGCCACTGTGAGAATGCTTTGGGACCCCCCTTCCACCCAGCAGCTGACAGACCATGCACAAGTGTCCCCCCAAACCTGCCCACTGCCACCACTCAAAAAGGGAAAGCTGCTGTCTCAGAGCAGGCAATCCCAGCTCCAGCAGTGAGGAGGTTTGGTGGAAACTGTGCACTGACTCTGAAATGCTTTGGCTGTGGATTTGTTCAGCTTTTTGAGAAGAGAGGTTGCTTGGTAGGGCAGCATGAGTGAGCTCTCTTAGTAGGGAGTGGTGCTCAAGCACAAAGGTGCTGCAGCCTAAAAACTAAAGTACACTGTGAAAGACAAGACACTCACAGAATCACACAATTCTGGGACATTGTCTGTCTTTTATCCTCACTGTTTTCTGCCCAGTTCCATGGGTCTGTAATGCAGCACTGGCTTGAGGCACAGCACTGTTCCCCATGCACACCTGGGACTCTCCCTGCTGAAGCATCTTTGCACCCAGGGGAGTCCAGATGTTGGGCACAGCTGGCACCCACATTAGGAGAGGCTCTTGAAGTTGCTGTGGAATTTGACCACTGTTGAAGCCAAGAGTGGAGTGGAAAAACGCCTTCTGCTCTGTCTTATGCTTGAATTCCAAAGCTGCACCTCACTCCTCTCTGTTCCAAAAAAGAAACAGCAGTGCCACAACCATAATTCAGTGCAGCTGCTGTTGAACAGTGCTGGGAGATGTGAAAACTGGTGTTACTATGAGCACACACCTCACCTTTGGGATTAAGCTGACTGCTTTCCTTCCACTCACATGCAAAACTCACTCCTTCCCATCTTCCTCCAGAGATGAGCACAGCTGATGGTGCAGGCACAAAGGAACCCCATGGCACTGATGTCAATGGAAAACCTTGACCCCCCACAGCACTCTGCAGATTCTCAGGGGCTCACTGAGCTGTGCATCCCTCCCAAGAGCACACAGAGCCCCTCTGACAGTGACATGACACCTGATCTCCCACACCACCACTTGCTTCTTATCCCCAATGGCACCTCCGGGTCTGTGGCTACAGGAAGAGATGAGGCAGCTGCTGCCACAGTCTCTGGGGGTAAGGAAGCAGGAATTGTGTGGATCAGGCCCACAGCCCTGTCTCAGGTGTTGGCCAGCACCAGCTGGGCCAGGGGAAGGTGTGAGGCAGCCACGTGAGGCAGCTGTGATGCCTCGCTGCAGCCTGCCAGCCTGAGGAAAAGATGAAAACAAATGAGTTTATAACCTTTTGTCAGCCTGTCCCAAGGATGTAACTTCACAAATATTTAGGTCAAATGGGGCACACCCTGTGCTGCACAGAAAAAGAAGGGAAGAAAACCCAGGGCTTCAGCTCACAAATGCCACACTCCCTGTGCTAGATAAGCTGGTGACTGTCACTTGCTATTGCTGTGGCTGCAGCCCTGCTGGCTCAGCCTGGGAGCTGAAGGTGGCTTAGGACAAAAGTGAGGTGAATTCTTGCCACTGTAAGCCATCATTTTCGACATGACAGTCACAAAAAAACTGTAGTTAGTCAAAGAAAAACAAGGATGAACATAAGCTAAACTAAGCTCCTCTCTGCTGATGTTTTTAAACTCAGTACAGTTTATATGAGGGATTATCCTGCCTGGATTCATGGGAGTGCACCCACTTTAGCCATCAGTGCCCAAATGGTCACAACAATGTCCCCACAAGCATGTTGTGAAGGTGAAACCCAGGTGCAGAGGCATGTGGCTCCTGTCTTATCCCAGGTCCCTTCTTTATCCCAGTCTGCTCCTGGCTGGGACAGGAGTTGCTGAGTTCTGCCAGGGCCCCAGCCAGAGCCAAGAACCACCGACAGCCACAGGCTGCTTCTTACTGAGTCATGACAGGTTTCTCAGGTATCACAGGAAGTATCACTGAGGTTCTTAATTACCCTGGAACTCATTTTCCTCATGGCAAAGCCAGACTGGGATAAATCTGTCCCAGCAGAGCCTGGAGCTCTCATCCTGCTCGTGGAAATGGGTGTCCACTGCCATTCCAACACAGGATGGAGGGAGGTATAACCTGGCCACAGGGACTTGTCCAGAGCTGTCCTGAGGGCAGGGAATGGGGCTGGCTGCAGCTTCCCTGCACTGCTGGTCCCTTCCCTGCCCTGCCAAATCCTGACCTGAGCACTGGGCAGGGCAGACATCCCCAAGGCCACACGTCCTGTCAGCAAGGTGGGACAGGGGCAAAAGCAGATGAAAGCTCTGCTGTGCCCCAGTCTGAGCCAGGCAGCACTGACAGAACCAGAGGACACAGTCTCAAACTACGTCAGGGAAGGTACAGGTTGGATATTAGAAAGAAATTTTTCACCAAAAGGATAATAAAGTACTGGAATGGTCTTCCCAGGGAGGTGGTAGAATCACCATCTCTGGATGTGTTTAAAAAAAGACTGGACATGGCACTTGGTGCTATAGCCTAGGTGAGGTGTTAGGGCATAGGCTGGACTCAATGATCTGAGAGGTCTCTTCCAACCTCATTATTCTGTGTTTCTGTGAAATCTCTTCTGTGGTTTGGCACAGAAGGGCATCCCGTGTCCTTGGTGTCCCCAGGGTGGCACCACAGCTGGCACATGAGCACAGCAGAGACATCACACAGCTCTGTGAAGGGGACAAAGGGCAGCTCAGAGGCAGCCCTGAGAGCTGGCAGCCTGGCCCACAGCTCTTTTCCTCCATCAGCTGTTCATCATTTGCCTGGACTGTGTTAATTCACACATTGCTCTCTCCCAGCTCCCATTGTTTCCGAGCAGGGCATTGTCATGGGGCCAGTTCTATATTTATGACAGGATGTCAGCCTACGCTTGCAGTTGCCTCCTTTGAACTGGATACTTTTACCTTCTATGTTGGCAAGGACGCAATTCAACAGAAAGGTAGAAAAATAAACATATGTTTATTTAAGACACGCTTGGTTGTATCGAAACACACAAGTGGCACCTCTTCCTATTGGCCCTTCCACCCTCCCAGCCAGGAGAGCACAGGTTTTTTCATGACATAAACAAAAGATTATTTCCTAAGAAGATTGAGAGTTTCCTTTAAAGGAAAACCAAAAGAAAAAAAAAAAAAAAAAAAAAAAGAAAGGAGGAAGGAATCTGCAGAATAACCCTTAGGAAGTTGCAGCTCTTGAGGCCCTTTAGTGCCTCACCAGCAAAAGATATTTAAATATAGCATGGCCAGAGCCCAGGCTGAGAAATGCCATGTACCCAGCACAGAAACCACTCTGTAGCCAGGGCCAGAGGGTGCCAGGCTTCAGGCTCATGCCCCTTACCCTGATGAGGGCCCAGGATCTGCAGCCAGGCTTGAGAGCTGCATCTTTGAGTTGGCTGCTTCTAAAAGTTTGAATGTGATTTACTACATTTTAATTTGCCTAATTTTTTTTGTTTGTGCATCAAAGCAGTCAAAGCAGGCATGCAAAGCCTTTAGCCAATGAAAGATGCTGACAGCCAGCTTCAAACCAGACTCAGGATATGAAGCATCACCTCCTCTGCCCCTCACCCTAGGACCACCAGGATCTCTCTGTGCTCTTCAGCAAAGGAGATGATTCCAGGAGATTTGAAAAGCTCCAACCTCATACTCCTTGCAATGTTTTCTCAAGACTGCTGAAATGATTCAGCTATGAATAATTTCTATCTGTTATTTCTTGGACGGCCAAGAAGCACTGTGAAGTTATGCTTGTGTGAGCCCCCCCACCTTGCTGAGATCATGAACCTTCATGTTCAAATGCAGCAGGTTAGAAAGTGGGTCAGAAACTTCTTCTTCTCAAAATAGCAATTTTTTTTTTTTGAGGCAAAACTAAAATGTTGCAAAGCCCAAGTGTCACTGATGCCTCATGAGTGCATCACATCCCTGTTTTTGCAAAGGGTGAGCTACATTTCCTCTGACAGGTTGTGATCTCCCCAAGCAGGGAAAAGGGTGATGCACCAGTGACAGGAATGGCTGGGAATCCACCCAAGGAACCTGGCCACTGATGGGAATAGGGACATGTGCAGTCAGGACTGGAAAAGCCAAGAATGGGAATTTCAAGACACAAATGTTTCATCCTGGTCAAGATCACTGCCATAGTTTCCCATGGGATCAGCCCACTTCCAGGACTGAATTTACCTCTTTCCCCTTCATCTCCCTGGAAAGGGGCTCACTGATGGTGGAATCAGCCAAAACTCAGCCTTCCAGGCAGAACGTGGGTAGCAGTGTTTTGTCCAAGGTTATTTTGGAGCTGTCCCCTGCCACCACAGCCTCCATTCAAGGCTGTACCTGCTGTGGAGCCACGAGGGGACTTTGTGCTCCAGGGCACTCTGACCTGTCTCCCACACCCTTTCCAGAGCACACAGCAGTATTAACTGCATTCAGCTGCAATGAGAAGCTCTGAAATAACTCAGGCTCTCTGGCAAGAGACTTCTGTTGTAACAACAGGCTTTGGCTTGGATTTGTCTGCCATGGATCCTGCATCCCACACAGCACAGGGCAACTACAGCAGGCTGAGCCCTAGAATGCCATAATATAAGCAGGAAGAGCTGAAATTTGAAGACTTTCCCACAACAAGTAAGTAAAACAATCTCCTCTTTCAGAAGGCAACATACTTCTTGCATAAGGGTCCTTTAAAACAATATACAGAGCAGTTGAACAGGAGTCATGGGGGAACCCTCTCAGATCCTCAGTTCATTCTGAGATTTAGCTGATAGTTTCTCTCTGACTGCTCTAATTCATTCAGAGGAGCTCCAGGTTTTACTTGCAAATGCAGAAAAGGCTGCACATCCCACTGGCTGTTTCCTGAGCCATTTGCAAGGATGATGGTACTGACATAGAGCTCTCTACAAATCCATTCCCCACAATAAGAGACTAGGAGACCATGAAAAAAAAAGGTGAATAATGACATAATCCAGATATAAAGACACACCAGTAAATGGCTACTAATGTATTTTGCAATTACAGTGATAAGGCAATATCTAACACCAAAGCCCCACCTCTAATGTTAGAAATAGGCTTTCAATGTGCAAGAAACGTTTGTTAACCTCTCACCCTGAGGAAATCACTACTGGTCTTCAGGGAGATGCACTACACAGAAAACCCTCTGTGGGTTACATGTCACAAGAGCTTTGGAAACCTCTGTCACAACTGGGGGCGGTTCTGGCACAGGGACAGTGACAAAAATCTACCTTTGTTTGATGTCTAAGTCCTAAATATTGTTAGTCTACTGCAATAGGCTAACAATATTTAATATTTAATAACTGATAGATGCTGCAGGTCATGACAGAAGCAGGAAGACCCAGGGCTTTGTGGATGGGATCACAGTGTCCAAGGAAAACCACATAGCCCATCCTGAGCCTCCCTGTGTTAATTCTGCACAGTGTGGCTTGGGAAAGGGATGTTTCTCAAGGGGAAAAGGGATCTTTGAGCACTGGGTTAAAGATGATTTGACTGTCCACAGGTGAGCTAGATGAGAAGATTGTAGAAAAACATTTCCCACTCACTGATAGGATGGTTTGGGTTGGGAGAGACCTGGCACAGTCAGGTGGCTCCAAACCCCATCCAACCCGGCCTGCAACACTTACCTTTAACAGGGACCAAAAAATCATAATGCTTGGCAGAGTGCAAGCAGCAGAAAGAGAGTAGGAAATAACAAGGCCCAGCACTTGTAGAGGGCTGTATTTCACTGCTGCACATGAGTTTGGAGCAGTGGAAACAACATAAGCTGTGCAACAGGAATCAGTCACCATGGGCGCTCCTACTTCAGCGAGTGCTTCAGACAAATTTATGGCTAATCAGGAACATGACATTATTGTGCCCAGCCAAGTGCAGATGTGGGCTTGCATAAAGCTTTCCTTATCATTCCTGAAAGGGCTGTGCTGCAGTCTGTCACTGTTCAATAAACAATTCCATGGCCAAGATCTTAAGCGCTGCCGCATCGTGTCCTGATGATCTGCACTTTCCTCACAGAGAGTCAGAGAAAGATGCAACAACAAACACATAACAAACACATGGCCACAGCCCTTTTGGGCTGATGGGCTTCCAAAAAGGGGCAAATGTTGATTACTTGTGCGTGTTATTTTGCCTACAGAGTTAGGAGTCATCCAAAGTCTAAAGAGGCCAGTGAAAAATCTCCCACTGGATTCGCTGGGCTTTATATCTGCCTTAAGAACATTAGACAAATTTAAACTACCACCCAAGCATAGGTTGTGTTTTGGGGAAAGGCAGACAGCTATAAAACATTCTAATTCAACCAGTCTTGTGATTTTGCTTTACATTTTTGTTAACAAATTTTCCCAGTTATTAAAAAAGATTGAACAACTGGTCCAGTGAAGCTTCCTCTTCATTTTTCATTAAAAAAGAGTTGCTGGGGTACAGGTGCATTGCCTTTACAGCCACTTTCCCTGATTTCACATTTCTCCAAGCCCTTGTTTTCCCTGTCCCTCATGTTTGGCTGGTCACCAGTCTAGCTTTCCTGGGATGCCTCACTGAGCATTCCCCATTTAGACACAGGGAGGGGCAGGAGAAGACATCTGGTGATTTTCATCCTGCAGATTTAACATGAAAAGGGAATTGGGAAAAGAAAAGGTAGCCTTTCTCAGGCCATATCCTGCAGCAGCCAGGGACCCACCTGGTCCCTGGAGAGCATTAGAAAATCCTCAATGTTTTGCAAAATAAAAAAAAAAAAAAATGTGAGCTGCCTCACACGGCCCCTGAAGAGCAGGGCAGAGCCAGAGCACAGTTAACTTCATTTAGCTACTCCCTAACTCTCACTGCTCCAGTGGTCTGCTCCAAGTGCAAGCAGAGAAGCTGCCCAGGGTATCCATCAGCCCTGGGGTAGGGAACAGAACCAGATCTCCCTTCTCTGCACTGCTGGAGCTTGAACTGACAGGAGAGGAGGCACTCTTGGAGAGCAGGGGCAGAAGGGCTTCTGTTGTGCTGACCCCGTCTCACCAAAGTCCATCCAACTCAAACACAACAATTGCTTTTTGCCATGGAGGAACAAACTCAACTCTTACAGGGCTTAAAGCTCTTTCTACACTTCCCTTCTTAGAGAAGGGTCCAGTGCCACATACATGGACTGGAAACCTTTTGTGGATGATTTCAGAGACTCAGTCTGGAGAAAGTTAGAGCTGTATTAGGAATATTTCTCTTGTCTGAAAGTTTATTCAGCTGTAACTCTGAAAGTTATGTAAGGGAACAGGACAAAATTAGAATATTGGATAAAAATAGCACTAAAAGAAATGTTCGTCTTCCTCCAGCATTTTGAGGCCACCTTGGGGTCTTTTCTGGTTCTTCACCTAAAGCAGCCCTTGCTCTAAGCTGGCACCTGGCTGAATGCCATGGCATTTGCAATGCCCAGGCAAAAAGCCACCAAGGATGGTACCAGCCTGGTTTCACATCCATTTGTGGCAATGTCCGTGGCTGTGCTTCCCAGCCCTCAGAGCTTTACTACAGAGCTCAAACCCAGGTCCTGACAGTGAGTCAGCACCGAGCTGTCAAACCAGGCTGAAACCTCCAGGAAGCAGAATGTTCTCTCTGCATACTTTTTGTACCACTCAGTACATTACATAAACTCCCAATGGGGAGAGCCATAGCAGGGCTTTGGAAGGATGTATTTATTCCAGCAGTAATTCTAGCATTTAAACTTTCTGACAGCTGCTGTGAACAAATATGCAATAAAAATCAAAGCCAATTCAAAGCTGGTGTTCAGAGGTGGGAGACTGCATAAGCATTTGGGTTCTGGGCCATGCTGTGTTTTGTTCCGCATTCAGACAGTGTAGAGGACTGCAGCATCCCTTTTCCACACTCAAGTCAAGCCCAAGTCACTTTGGCTTCATTTTCCAAGCCTGGCTGTGTAAAGCTAGAGCTCTGTCTCCCATTATCTGAGCATTTGGCTGCCCTGGTCTAAAACATGACTGGCCCATGACAAGCAGCTTGTAGGAACAAGGAATTTGAGCATCCTCAGCTGCTCCAGTTCACACCTTCCCTGCTGCTGCAAGCACCAGATCCTCTGTCAGAGACACTGACCAAGAGCTGAGGCCAGGAAAAGCTCCAGTCACTGCCAGGCCCTGTCTGTCAGGGCCCTTGGGGATCCACACAATGCTCCTATTCACGTTCAGTAGAAATAAAAGTAGCCTGTGCCTGCAGAGGTCCTGAGCTCTCTACCATTCCGTCCCGGAATCACAGGGAAATGTAGGTCGGGAGAGACCCCTGGAGGTCAGCTAAGCCAGTCTTCCACAAGGACAACTTGACACTTTTTTAGATGGGCTCATGATGACACATTATTCCAAACCTGAGCCAGGTGACACAAGGCAGGAGAGAGACCCTACAACCACCCCACGGGCCCCTGTGGAGAAGCCACAGCCCCCCCTACAAATTCCTCTAAGCAGAGATGGCAGCAGAACTTCCTCTGCTCAGAGCTTTTGGGGGAAGTCAGGGACATTTGCCACGTGCCACCTGCCCCGATGAAGTGGTAAGAGGGGACCCCACAGGTGAAGGAGCCTTCCTGACTTTGGGGAGTTACAAGTGACTGGCTCACTTAGTGAGATTACATGGAATCCCTGCTGTTTGCAGCACTCAGGAGGGAATTCCAATGATTACTCCCTCAAAAGAGCTGAAAGTGTGGTGTGTCCACACCCAGAAATGTGGTTCTTGAAGCAATCACCTCTCCACAACTGTGCACTGCACCCTTCAGTAAGGTACTCTTTGGAGGGTCTGTGTTCCCTGCAGGGGTAAATAAGGGCTCATACACAGAGAATCTGGATATTTTGTTAAGTTGTTTTTGTTAAGTAAGATACTTTGTTAAGGAGACTTGTACCATACAGCAACCAAGATGGACAATCTGACCCCTTGCTTTTATTGAAGCCCTTCTTTCAGTGACAGCAAGCATCAAGGTTATCATGCTGCTTATGGCAGTAGTCAAATAAATTTGCTTTCTAAAGAGATCTATAAAAACTGGTTTCAGGACCTGCCAGGACACATGCACTGCAGCTGGTCAGCTGTGGAAAGACTTTACTATCTTTGACAGAAAATGCCATTTTTATCTGTAATCTTCTGTTACTCTTTGTCTCAACAACCTGTGAAAGAAGAAAGAATTTGTACAAGATCTCTTACTGTTCTGAGCTGCCTTGCCAGCTTTCAGTACTTCTGCTGAGCTGGCTGAAAGAAAAATATACACAGCAGAAAAGGATCCGTCAGTAGAACAGGGAGGAAATTGCATCCTGGAGCAGAGAAGGCCTTGAGTGATGTTGTCTTCAGTCTTCTGTGAAGCCAGGAAATTCATGACCCTTTCCAAGCCCAAACTTTGCCCACCTAAGCTATCAGACCACATCATAGTTTCCATCAGTTTTGCTCACTTCTTCCCTTGATCTGGTTCTTCCCATGATGCCTTGTCAGCTCTCCCTTGTCATTTCTGCCTCCTCTTGGATTTCCAGTATTTGAGACTGGGACTGTTTTATCTTTACAATACATATTAGCAGAATCAAATGACTACACCCAAAAAAACCCTGGAAACCCACAAAGGCAGCTGACTTATTGCCTGTGTCAGATTTCAAAATTCTTTGCAATTTGAGGAACAAAGGTCCTTGTTGAAATGTTCACAGTGGTGTGTCCTCTGGGACTGACATTGCTACAGGAGCTTCTGGAGGAACTGGATTCATCTGTGGTTTGGGGCAAGATAAGCACAGCAGGTGTATTCCCTGTCTCCAGCACCACCTTGGATCTTCTCCAAGCTGATTTCCATCCTCCCCATCCCAACAAAACAGTGATCACAAGGGTCACTGATGACATTTTCTTGGCCAATTCTCTCTTCTCTTCCACTTGGGCCTCTGCCTGTGACACCTTTACATCTTGTCTAAGTTTTCATGACCCCCTTCTCCAGCATTTCTTTCCTGGGGATGCTTTGCATATTGAGCAAATGAAGGGACCTTCCCACTGGTAATTGGCTTCAAATCAAAGAGGGGTGGGGGTGTGTTAGTTTGCAATTTTCTACTTTGAACCAAACTGTCATGGGAACTTCTAGCAGTGTGATCTGGATTATCAGCCTGAAAACAGCAGAGTGATCCCAGACCCACGTTCTACAGGTGATTAACCTGAGGGACAGAATAGAGCAGCACTGGAGGTGCAGTTCAGATCTCTGTACTTGCTGTCCCTGCTCCAGGAAGCCACCAGGTTGAGCCAGACTATTGACCAGAGGGAAATTCCTTCAAAGACTGAGCTTGCACAGCCCATTCTCAGCCAGGAATGAAGGTTTTCCACTCACTGCAGGTTCCAGAGCCACATCCTTGATCAAATGGGACAGCTCAGAGGAAAATCTGACAGATACCAGCCGCACAGGTAATCCTAAGGGACTCCCAAAACCCCCTAAAACTGCAATGTAAGTTTCCAAGGAGACCAGATAATAGAGGAATGATGTGCAAACAGCACAGATTCACTCAGCAGGAGCTGAATGGCAGTGACACCCAGCCACCAACGTGTTGATGATCACAAAATCACAGAACAGATTGGAAGAAAGCCCAAAAGACCATCTGGTTCAAGCTTTGATGGGAAAGGGCGCCCAGACAAGACTATGTAGCACCTCAGACACCTCCCTGGGGAAGTTTGGCTGATTGTCCTCATGATTTTTTTCTTTTTACTCTGTAATATTTCTTTCTTATATCAAGATGATGGGATCACCCTGCCAACAAGGAAGGCCTTTTCCACTCCCTAGGATTTATTACTGACATTCTAAACAATGTGAGAGATTGTCTCATTTTTCTGCTGCTTTTTCCTACTGTCCATTTCAAGGTTGTGGAGCAAGATCCACCCAGGTGCAGATGTCAGAAGCAATATTAAGAAGGTCATCTCTGGTCGCAGGCAGCTCTAATTGCCAGAGGTAGTGGGATGCAGCCTTTTCCTCAGTCTCAAAGCACAGCACTTGAAATATCCTGTAGGATGAAAACAATGCCAGCTACAGCATTTCTCCCCTAACTTTTGGGAAGAGGGCCAGGCAATCACCACAATTAGTCATCCATTCCAAATGCAGTCCCCATTCTTGGTTTCAGCCTCATGCCTGTCCTTAAGTTAAGGATGAGGCTACGATTTCCATCCCAAGGAGGGTCTTTGCCTCAGTCACACACTATCAATCAGTCTGGCTCTCAGTAATGAGGAAAGATGCTTTCCTTCCTTCCACCTTCTATTTGGACCTTCACCTTCCCAGTGGGATTGTTTTACTGGGTAAAGGAAGACAGAAATAGACAGAGAGAAGCATGTCAATATGTGCATTGAAGAGGAATTAAAAACAAAACATAATGAAATACCTGAAAGCTCAAGGGAATTTGCTGGAAACTAGAGGAGAGAGGAAAAGAAGCAGCTATCACGCCTTTTACTGCTGCACATGGAGTTAGTTTTGAAAAGTTTCTTCTCCCTGTCCTGCTTTCCTCCCCCTGCTTGCCCACTCCCCTGGGGAGGGGAAGGTAGAGAAGGTATCATTACAATATTAATCACCTTGAAAAGGGTAGAAACCCAAGATTTTAAAACCACTGCAAGAGGGAGAAGCGTCTTTAGGGGAAAGTTCAAACAGCTTCTTTTGCTTGAAGACTGCTGGAAACAATATGGCAATCATTAGTTTCTCTCTCCCCAGTTCTGGGTTGTTCATTTAATTCACACATGATGAACAACAGACATGCACATAGGTCCAACAGCAATATTAAGGTTGCCTTTCTTGCTAAGAATCATGCCACTAAAAAGCACATGTGTGAGCCCATGTGGGTCCGGAAAGGGTTAATGGGCTGCTGGGGGCTTCTCCTTGCACAGAGGTGAAGGAGGGACAGCAGTTCAGATGGAGAACATGGTTCACTCTCATGGTGGGACTATCCCTGGGCATGGCAGGATGAGTTGTCTGGGAGGGTGGAGGACCCTGTCACCTTCACCTGAGCCAGTTTCCCTCACTGTGGCTGTGGCAAAAGCCTCCTGGAATGCATTTGAAAGGACAGCATCTGACCTGGTGTGAAGGTACAAGAATCCTCAAGTCCAGCCTGGCTTTTTCAGGGTAAATCCTGAAGCCTCACAAGAATGTTTAGCTTAGGCTTCACTGCTCAGTCTTGAATAACTCCAGGAAAACTGGGTTGTTTTTTACTTATATGGGAGTATCTCTGGTGACAACCAGCCTTTGCTCCCCTCAGACAGGGTGGATTTCCCTTTCTACATGGACCAGCAAACACTTGGGCAGGCTGCAGGGTTTTCAGGACAGCCCTGACTGCAGCAGCTGCCCCTGCACTCTGCAGTAGAGTTAAAATGAAACATGTCATCCAGCCAGAGAGTCTCCTGTCCTCTGACAGATCACCACAAAAACAGAAGCTGCTCTCTGACCTGAATTCTTTCTTACATCTTCCCAGTGCCATGTGCTTGTTCTGCACACAAACAGTCCCTGCCACTGAATTCTTGGTGACGTTCTGACCTGGAGCAGCGAGCCCTGTAGCATGAAAGTGATTTGATTTTAACCAGAAGCCTCTGCACACTGGAGGAGGATATTTCCCACTCAGCTCTGGCATTGTCTGCTTGGTGACCTTGAACAGGTAGTGTTATCTTTCTTCATCTCTTTGTCAAGCAGAGACACTGGCGCTGGTGGCTCCTGTAAAGCACTTTGAGGGATAAAAAGCCAGGTGTTGACATTACTGTGCAGCGAGCATTCACTCTCATCTGCTTTAAATCTCTGCCTCCTTCATTTTCCTTGAATAACCCCTTTGTTCCTGTATTATGAAACACTGTAAGTAGACTCACAAGTGCTCACAGGAGTGAAAAGTGGACACAGACTGGTGGTGAGCCCTCCTGCAGGGCAGGACTTCCAGGGGTGAAACCCCAGCCCTGCTGACCCCAGTGGGAATGCTGCCAAGGGGGTGACTACTTTATTGCTGATTCACAGCAAATGATAGCAAGAGAAGCATTTCATGGCATTTTCTAATCTGCTTCTTGAGGGTTTAGTCATCCCAAAAGTCACTATGAATAAGGATTACTCTTCCCTTTCAACAAATTGATCTCTCATGCAAAACTCTGCCCAGTTAACGATTTCTTCACTGCATGGTGGGGGTTTTTGTTTTTCTGGTGAAGTTACCAACATCTGTGGCCAAACAACACACTCAAGCCCAGTAACCTTTCAGAAAGATGACAGATGATGTCTGCTGCTCATTTCATGTGGTTTTTGCCCAGTACGGTCTCTGAGGAAAGGAAGAAGGTGCCAAAACTGAAATAAGAAAGATAACATTGGTAAATGTCAGAGCTCCCTGGTGAGTGCAGAGATCTCAAAGACTTGGGAATGCTGAACAGATGACTCACTGGGAAGGGTTCCCACACGTCCTGTTTTTGACAGATGGGACACTGACTTATTATATTTAGGTTCCCAATGGCATTATAGTTGCATCTAGAGGCCTTGATAGTGGAGGTGATGACTTCTGGGGCTTTGTGAGGTAGAAATTATCATGCAGGATGAGGAAACAGGATTTATTGTAAAACTTTGAGGCCAAATCCTTGCATGAATACTTTGGAGCTGCTTACATCCAGGGCCTGGTTTACAGGTGCTGAAGGGCATCTTCCTTGCTGGAAAGAGAGATTTTGTCATAGTTATACATGCAAACATACCAGTCCTCTGTTGAAATGCTATATATATATTTCCCATTCCTTGTCGAGCCTGCTACATCTTCCAATCATTTGGATCCACACTTCACACCTGTCCTGAGCTTAACTGGACAATGCAGAGATTTTGCCTTAGTCCCATGGACAGATTTCAGAATTATTTCTGTTCAGGTCAGTCCAAAAGCAAGTTGGTTTTGTTTTCTTTTATTTCTGGTATTGAAAAATTATGTCATGTTAAAAATTAGATATCATTTCCAAGTGAATAGGCAATGTATCCTCTATGTGAAATGCTGAAATCACAGTCCAACTTTCCCATATTTCCCTCTGCATTTTCAGCCAAAACCACTGGCTGAACGCAAAAGTCCTAAATCCCACCCTATTTCTAATTGAGTTCACTATTCAACAAATAAATAAAGCCATGCAGCTCCAATGTAATGATGCTTGTGATGACATTTTCCACATTCTGCTCCAGATCTCTATGTCATTTATCCCACCATGAGCTGGTGTAATTTACCCTACAGCAGGATGAACAGTTTGGAGTCTGCTACTGTCTGTGAACTAAAACAGACCTGGAGTGAAATCCTGACCTCAGACAATAGCAGCTTTGCCACCAGCAGAAGTGGGACCAGTTTATCAGCCCAGGATTTCTAGCTCAGGCATTAGAGGCTTGTATTTTTGACAGTTTTAATCCAGAAGCCCTGAGCTCGCTACCATCATCTGTGGGTGTGATTACATGGGCAGACAGGATAAAGCTGGAGTACTCAGAGTATTTCTGCTCCACTTCTGCTCCCAGATTTGAATCTGTCATTCAGCTGGTCCTGTCAAGCCAAATAATTGCTCTTCTGGGGACAAAGTCCCACAGTGAATACACCCCAGAGCCCTCCCATTTAACATGGTGCTGAAGGAATACTAATTTGTCCATTTCCCCTCCCCTTCTTATCCAGTTGAAATAATAAATATTTTTCTCATGATTTATTGGATTTCAGTTTGTTGAAAAGATCCTCCAAACAAATGAAGTTTTAATGGCAACAAACACCAGCCGTAGCGCATTAGAAAATATAAACAGCAGCAGAGACCATTAAACAAAAACCACTTTGGATACAGCTGACACAGTGCTCAGCAATCTTCACCTCCCGAGGCCAGGGCCCCAGACAGAGGGTCACAGAGAGTCCCTCACTGGAAAGGAAATTTGGAAGGATCACAGATTTGAGTCCTTTGAATGCTGAGCGCTGCAAGAGAGACTTTTGAAGTGACCAGTCCAGACTTTGGGCTACTCAGGACCATAGGCAAGACCTCAAACACTAAATCCCAGAATGGTTGAGGCTGGAAGGGACTTTAGGGACTATTTTGTTCCAACTCCTCCTGCCCTGGGCAGGGAACTTTGCACAAGGATCAGGCTGCTCAGAGCCCCACCCAGCCTGGCTCTGGTGGAGGGATCCATTCCAGAGAGGAAGAGCCAAGGCAGCCCCACACTCTGTTCCCTTCCTTCTGCCATGCCCACTGCACTCCACCTTCTGCCAGCTCTCCTCCTCTGTCTTGTGCTCTCCTCCTACCAAAGGGGCTCAGGCTGGAGTTTTTTGTCCATCATTATTTTTTTGTCCATCACTGCGTGGACACCTGCACAGCACCTGTGCTGGGGCCAGCCAGCACTGCCTCACAGATGAGCAGGTTGCCCTGAATGACCCTCCCTGCAAGAAGGGCTGATGTGCACCTCTGCAGGGGGAGGTAATTTGGGTCATTTTACCCTGCTGTGGAAGAGGGATGGGACCACCTGTGCACAGGTGAGAGGAGTCAGCACAGGCTTGGTGCCACAAAACAATTGTCACCCCATCCAGGGCGCATCCACAGCCTGTCCTGTCTCCTTGTCACATCTGTCACATGTGTCTCTGCATGGGTAGAAGCAAGTGAAGTGGTCACAAAGTGAGTTCTGTGTGCCTGAGTTTATTATCAATATACCCCTAATTACTCCCCTGCCCTCCCCTGTGGCCAGCACAACCTGTTGTGCAATCACCCTTAGAACCAATGCTGTCAAAACAAACACATCCCTCAACTGCTTCTAGCAGGGTGATTTTTTCTGAGTCATTTTGACAGTGTCAGAGTAGAGAGTGAGTACTGGCACAGCTGCATCTGCACCTTGGAGCCTGGAGCAGGGAGAGATCAGGTGGAGAGACAAAACACTCTATTCCTCCAGAGCAATCACTGCAAAGTCCAAGCAGAAAGGGATTAAGAAGAGTTGTCCAACAACACAACATTTGTCAAGCCAAGTCTTAGGATGTTTCTGCACAAATCCTAAGGTCTCATCTATCCACAGCCTTTTCTCAACTCAACTCAACTCAAAACAGCCTTCATTAGTGCACAGCTGGGTTTGCCACCTTTTATTCAAACAGGGGAAGCATGGACCAGTAATGTGTTCCAGAGACTGGAAATCAGGATGTTTTGATTTGAGATAAAGTACAAAACATGTGTGAGTGACCAAAGACACCCTGCCTGAGCCTTTCAGGAAATAAGTGATTTAAGACATCTTACCATAAGAGCAAGAGTTTACTGTCAATAAACCATTGTTTACTGTCTACACAAGAGCTGTGGCTACTACTTTATTCAAACATTCATATTTTGTCTACTTAATCCATTCCAAGTCACTGCAAACAATTTCCCTTTCATCATCCAGGGATGCCTGGGAAAGGATCCTGTCTGTCTGTATGGAATCCAAGCTGCACCTTGACATTCCCAGCATGTCCAGGGCTCCAGGCTGCCCCTCCAGCCCTGCATGGGCCCTGACCTGAGCAGTCACCTCTCTCCTGCTCCCTTTCTCAGCTCCAAGGGCAACCAGCAGGATTCACAAGGCCATGAAACGAAGTCCACCTTTCAGGAGTGTGGCCCCTGCCCACACAGCTCATGCAAACTTCACACTTCAGCTCATCTCTGCAGCTCCCAGTCTAAACATACCTAGTATCAGCATGGTTCAGATGCCAAGCAATGAAAAATAATGAGCTTCGTTTAAATAAAAACAACCCTAAAGCCCACAACGATTCACAGCAAAATTCTATTTCTACTCCAACCTGTGGGCTCACCATAGAAAGGCTGAGCCCACTGGGAAAAGTCATAATCCAGCTGATTGTAAACATACCAAATGCTCACAATCAGATTTATTTCATGGTTTAGAAAATCACTGAGTCATCACTATGAGCACCACGCTGAGCTGTGTACTGAAACACATCATAATTAAACTGCAGCAGATCAGAATTGTTCCAGGAATGAACAATGTCAGGAGCACAAAGTGGCCAACGTGGATTTGCAAGAGATTGTGCAACAATGGTTGCAGGGCAAAAAACATTCATTTGTTTGAATTATGGGCAGGTTAATTTCATTTTTAACTAAAGATCAGGAAAGGATTCAGGTTAAGGAGAAAGCAGCAAGAAGGATGAGGCAGGTAAATGAATTTAATAAAAATAATCACTTATAATAGCATGGGAGAAAAATAGAGAACTCAAAATACATTCACTGAGGAGGATGTAGATATAACCAGAAACAGCCCAAGGTTCTGTGATGAACAATCCCACACTGGTAACAAGCCTAATCAAAAGCCCATCAAAATCAAGGTCTTTCCACTGACTTTGCCCTTCGTGACTGCACGACAAGCAAAACTTTTCCCATTACAGACTGTCTGCTACAAAATCTTTTCTGTTTCTGTACACATTTTTCCACTGCTCTTAATAAAGTCATTTTCTTACATTATGTTAATATTTAAAAAAAAATGAAAAGAGAAACCCTTCATAAATACACAATCAAGCCTGAGGTAATTTTCCTAAAATAATTTTTTAAATAAACTGCTCTGTACAAACTTCAGTCAGTTCAAAATGTGCTTTGAAACTGAAGACTGTGGAAAAGTTAAAGAAGTGATTGCTGATAAATAGTTCCATATGATTTATTGAATATAATATCCTTCCCCCCACACCAGAGTGATTTTTCAGATCTTAGGGCATGGACTTGTTGCCTGCTAAGAGATGTGTGCTGAGGCTTAATAAGGTATTTATATGCTAAAGAGCTTCCTCCTGTTCCTGTATTGAGCATCAGCAGTATTCTCCTAAATAGAAATATCCCTTAGGATGAAATTGAGCTAAACTGGTGGAGTTGTATAGAAGTGACATCTAAAAATACTTTAAAATGTTCCTCTTTGTTGTTGGAGCAGGAAGGATGCCCTGCTTTAGTTAGGTTGTGGCAGCACCCAAAAGTTTATCCTATTACATGTAATAAAATGTGATAACATCACATTTAGATGTCCAGCTAAATTCCAAAGAGATTTTCCTGGGGTCTGAGGGAGAATGGAAGTGTTCACTGCAGATATGATCAAACAGCTGATGGAGAGCTTCTGATGGTAAGATTAGAGGGCACCATCTCTAGATAGCAGCTTGGAGAAGCCAGAAGCCCCTTCCCTCTTTCAGAACAGGTAATGTCATTATATTGCACTGGGCCATAGGAATATGTGATCTGGAAAGACTCAGTGTGGAAAACAATCCCAAAACCAGGCACTTTTTCAGCTTCTCTCTATCGCACCATTGCCTTACAAAGCCCTTGGAACACCTCTCTGGGTAAGCTGTTCAACTCTGCTTTAACACATGCATAGATGCCTCACACTGTGTAAAAGATTTGTACTTTCTGCTAGAAATTACCCAAGTTTAAACAGATCCCTGAGCAAAATCCTCAGGTGTGACCATCCTCCCTCTCCTGCCAGAGCAGCACGAATCCATGCATGGGAAATGCACGAAAACAAACGGAGCAGGAACCCAAACTTTGTGCTTGGGTTGTTGCTAATCATGTGAGGAGCTGGAGTACAAGGACTCCAAATTGGTTTTTCTTGGGACTTGTGTAAACCAACAGAGGCTTGGTGTCTGCTCCATGAGGAGACAGCAGCTCCAGGCCACCTTTCTTGGTAGGGTGAAATCATGCATTAACCCATGTTAACCCAGCTTTTCACAGCCTTGGATCTGGCCACGATCCCCAGCCCCACTCAGGCAGAACGTGGGCAGGAACAGAGAGATCCATCTGTACCCATTTGTCAAACGTGAACTCAGAGGTCTTCAGAGTGCTTGGAAGGACATAAAGAGTGTTCCTTTCCAAAAGCCTTGGCAAGGAAATGGCTGGGCTGAGCTCTCTGAGCTCTAAACAGGAAACAGGTTCTTCACTCTCTCAAGTGGCTCAATGAAAAATATCATCCATAAGTGACAGTAATGCCTCTGCTCACATGCAGCCAGAGGATGCCAGAAATTCAGGTGAGAACACACGAGAGCTCCAGAGGCAAAATACTGACACAGAGCAGAGTGGGGCAACTGAGTTCAGGCTCCCCTAGATCAGCACAGCTGATATCCAGCTGCCAGGATCTTCCAAAGGTACCAAATTCTGGGCATTTAGGAGAGTCTGGAAGGAAAAATGAGAGGGCAGCGAAAAATACTGCAAGTGTTCACCCTAAAACTTCCAGAACTACACTGAAAACTTCCAGAACTACAGCATTAAAATCCTTTCTATAAGAAGATTCAAGAAAGGTGCATTTGGATGGGGAATGCACCTTTGTGCAATTGTCTGGTTGTGCCACACGTCTCTGCAAAGTCACATAAATGTCCCCAGGTGTTCCAGTAGACCCAGGACATGGCTACAAAATTCAGCTGAAAATGGGGGACTGGAACAAGATGATCTTCAAGGTCCCTCCCAACCCAAACTATTCCATGATTCTGTGGACAGTAATGGTCACAGGGGTGAGGAAGAAGTCAGCTCAGTATGAACATGTGGAACTCACTCACATGTTCAGTGTTCTTGTGTTTGTTATGGGAAAAAAAGGCTGAGTGTGGGTGGGCTGAGAGCCCCCCACTACCACAATATGGAAATAATAAATCAACAGGGAGCCCTGGAGAGCCACCTGTGATTTTTAAGTGTGAAAACCCCTCTTTCTCCTGCCTCCACCATTCTGCCTTCCATTGTATCCTCAACCCAGCACAGGATCCTTGGGAAGGGTCCCACAGCCCACTGGTCTGAGATAAGTGGGTGAACCCCTCAGCTCCTGTCTTGCTTGGCTTTAGTGGTTTGACTCTTGACCCCACACAGACTTTGTCCCTTGGCTGTTACACCACCATGTCCTGCTTGGGCTATCCCAGATTCCCATGAGACTCAGCCCATGCCAGGAATGTCATACACATCTTCCAGCACCCCAGTCCTGCTTCACTGCCTACAGCAGGCTTCCTTTGGGGCAGCTCCTGTCTCACCCTTCCTTGGCACTTCTTACCTGCCTCTGCCTTTCACATTTCTCCTTCCTCCTCAGATTTTCCCATTTTCCTGAAAATCCTGAATGCCCAGCACAGAGCAGGGACTGGGGAGGGAGTTCATTGATCCCATCATGGCCAGGCTTCAGACAGCAGTTTCTGTAATTCCCCTCTGGAAAAGGGGTCACTCTGTTGATTTATAAACTTAGGAACCAAATGCTTCTCTCAGGCCTGGTGGGTAATCAGGCCCAGCCTCCCCAGCAGCTACATATGGCAAGCAGAGCTCCACAAAGGCTTTTGTCCACATTTCCCATCAGGCAGACTCTAGGAAGACAAACTGTGGCCAAGGTTACCTTAGCAGTGACCCCCAGCCTCTGGCCCTGCCTCAGCAGTCCCCAGAGATCCCAGGGTCCACACACAGATGCTCTCCCCTGCCAGGCTTTCTGTCCTGGGAAACATTTCAGTCCTTTTCCCTGGGAAATGGGGGCTGCAGAGCATGGAATTAGCAGCATTAGCCTCAGGGGCATACCCAGGGGGAGAATATTAACCTGAAATTGGACATTTTTCACCTTTTCTCTAGGCTGTAGACTTTTCCAAGACAGTTTGGTCTCAGTGTCCAAGGAGGAGAATGGCATCCCATTGTCTGCATCACCAGGAGAGGTAGGAAATGTCCTACATGCACAGAGGAGCCAGTCAGGGACAGGGGACAGGGGACATCACCCTGTGCACTTCTACCAGGAATAACAACCTTCCCTTGGCTCTCCTCTCTGCCTGCCCCAGAAGAAGTCTGCTCTTGGTTACTGCTTGCAAAAGCCTCCTCTGCCATCCTTATAAATATGAAATATGTGTTGCTATGTTTGCAATTATGGATGTTTAAATGAAATCTTAATTGCAAGAAGAAAGTATTTTCAGTCATATTTACAGTACCTAGAATGAACAATGACAACCCATATTATGTCAGATGTCAGAGCGTTTGTTATTGTTGCTGTTCTAATTCTTTTGACCAGCTTATAAGTCATAATTGAAGCCATTTATAGAAAAAAAATGGCACTGTAGTCTCTCTTCTTCTCATTTTTGTTTTTGCAATAAAAATCAAGCTAAACTCTGCCTTAGCTAGAAAAGAGTTAATGTGAAGAATAACAGTGGGAACCATGCTCTTCTCGAAGGGATATTTATTTGGTTTTAAAGAACTCGTTCTTCATGCAAAGAAAATGAAGGTTGGATACAGAAGAGAAACATCTGCCTCCTCGAAAGTTATGAGAAACCTTGTTGCACATTCCTAACCTTTCTCCTGTCCTTTTGGCCAAAAATCAATTACTTTTCTTTTAAGGTTGCATATTCATATTGGGCAAGGGGGCAACCAGCACATAAGAATCACTCTTCAGAGACGGACAGAAATGTGTTCACTAAAAAGAAAGGGCAGAATATATTTCCCCTTCTGGGAATAAATTTTTCAGTTACCAGAGAGAGATCTTTCTGGATGAAATATTTGATCCCTAAGACACAGGATGGTTGCAGCAGACACTTGTCTGTTTCAGGTTTTGGTGCAAAAGTCAAGAAAATGTCTTTCAAACCCTTTTGACATAATTTGCCCACTCCTTTGGATGAAAGTATTTAGCAAAATGTTGATTTCTTTGAGATGGATGTTCATCTTAGCAAAAGATTTCAAATTTGTACCCATTTCTGCTAGGACTGGGAGTGGCCCTGGCAACGCAGGTTTGAACCCTGCTCTGAGTCATTTGGGCTGCAGTGTCCACTTAGATATGGCAAGAAACGTGGAGGAAACTGGACACCAGTTCATGTTATTTACTAAATTCTATGGCTTTAGCTAGTTTGGCAGGGAAAGTCTAGAATAAAAGACTGTTGAGAAATTCTAGCATATCCAAAATGTATTACCAAAATATTTTTATGCTTTCAACAAGTCAAACTGAATGGATATTTTCATTTAATCAAACTGCTTTTCCATCTTTTCAGCTGCCTTTCCTATCTATTATGGGGCATTTTTCATGACTGGCTGAATACAACTGTAAAAACATCAGACTAAAGCACTTAAAGACACCAAATAATGCTTTTGAGAACAGGTAGCTTTACAGAGTCCAGAAGGAAATAGCTGAAAGCTAAAATGTTTAGTTTATTCTGCAGAAGTGGGGCATAATGAAAACAGCTGGAAACAATTTCGATGGCAAGCTTCTTTTATACATCTCAACATCTCCCTAACCTCAGCATTCACCTTGAGTACAAATTGCCCCAGCAACTTGCAGTCCAGGATTAAGAAACTATTGCTTATTTAAATACAGATTTGCTGGGGATATCCACAGGAAATTTGAGGAGCTACTTGCTGAATGCAGACCATTGTTTGGGTTGCAGCAGCTCAGAGCAGACTCCAGCAAGCCAAGCACAGTGTGCAGGGCACTGTACAAATTTTGGAGGTGCCCTCCTGAGCTCAAATTGCCATAATTTTCCACGATTACTACATCACCTAAGCACTCAGATCTTCATGTTGAGTTGAAAAGCTCCTTTTTCCGCCAAATCTGTCCCAACCCCATGAAGCTAATACCCCCCCAAAAAGGGCTGGAATCAGCTGTAGCAGATGGGAGCTGTGGGCACAGGGGTGAAGGTGGCTGGTTCAAGGATACACAGGCAGGCTCTGGCAGGGCAAAGAGTAAATCCACATCTCTGGCACCAAAGCCTGTGTCACAACCAAACCCAGTGATTCTCTCTGATCTTGCTTCTCTCCTGCTCACATAAATATTTGCATGGCCAGAATAAAACCACATTGCATTTTTGTCCCCTTAGGAAAAACAACAAGCACTTAAAATATTTCTGCAGTTTCCCCCCTCAACCTTTTTAAGGAGTTGATGGGGAGAATATATTTTTATTTTTCTTGGCAAGGAAGAAAAGAAGGAGCAGCCCAGGTGGATTCAGACTCCCTGAAAGCCCTTCATTCTTCAGCTCTGCCTGCCCTGGCATCACTGCAGAGCAGCCCAAGCACAGCTTGAGACCCGGTTCTGGTGAAAGGAGCAGGTCAGCAGCAGCAGGAAGGTTTTTGTGAGTGAGTCACTTGAACAATTTCATGGGAAAGTTGTGCAATCCATGCTGGATTACCCGTGCCAACTACAGTTCACTTAAATTGACCCACATCTGATTTCAGTACAAGCATACACTGAACGTCCTAAGCAGGGCTGTCACGGAGGATGAACGTGATTAATCCATGCCTCTCTGTCCTTCCCAGGAGCAAGGAGAACAAATCACTCCCTTGAAAAACCATCCAGAGTCATCTCTGGCTCTGCCAGAGGAATTTCACCTGCCTGTGCCAGCAGTGTGCTCAGCTCTAGCACAAGTACCAGAACATGCTCACATCCACACGGAACAGCACAAGGTGGAAAAACCCCACACTTTGCTCTGAGCCTGCCTGACCCCTCTCCTGTGAGGAATCTGGTTGGTTTTGCAGGAAAATCAAGCCCCCATCCCAGCAAGGAGAGGCAGGAGAGATGCTTCCCTCCTGCCTCCCTGCGAGGGGCATGGGGGGAGAGGGAAGGCGTGGATGTCTTCAATATGTTTGCCCATTTCAGGCCTTTATTCCTAACACATGTTTCTCCTTTTATGCAAAACATGTCTCCTCTGTTTTCTGTCTCCTTGATTTCATTTTAAAGTGCAATATTTTTATGGCATGAAGAGATAAAGATATGAGGAAGGGAGGGAAAGTGGTACAAAAAGCAATTAAGTATGGTGGCTGGTTATCGTAATGCACTAAGGACAACCAAAACCATTCCCTTTGGAAAGGGGGGCCATTTCTCCTGCTGATATGCACAGGATTTTCACAGTTCCCATCAGCACAACTGGAAACTATCCAGGTAACACTCTTGTCTCAGTCAAAGATTAGACTATCATGTCTGAGATGAATGGAAGCCTTTCAGAGGAAGAAGCAGAATCACTGCTGGATCGCTCCAGCCCTGTCAGCCATTTGTTTAATTTATATTTGTGCTCTAAAATTCTTGTATTAATACATGAAGGTTCATAACTGAAGCAATAATCTGCTTTAAGGAACTTTATTGAGTACATCTCTGCTGAACAGCTGAGCAGAAAGAAGTACAGGGAGGCTCTGGAAGTTCTGCTCTGGAATAAATGGGTCACACGGTTTGGTTTTTAAAAAATGTGCTTTGGAGATTTCTGAGATTTCAGGATATTCACATCTGTCCATTGATCCAACCCCTGGGGTAAATACTATGGCACATCACTTCCAGGATGTTACTGTCCTCTGCTGTCCAACACATCTGGTACTGCACAAGTTCCCACAATTTGAATATTTTGTAGGAAATAGAAAAGACCAGGTCCACAAAAATTTTTTTGTGAAGCATGGATTACACAAAAGAACCCAATCTGAAAGCTGAGATCAGGCTTTCTCAGGGAAAACACTGCGGGCTGGGAGGGTGTGATACCACCCTCCCTCCACAGGACAAATTCTTCCTGCCAAGCTGCAGGCAGCTCCCACTGGGAATGTGCACCTGTATCCACGAGCATTTTTGACTCATGTTCAGTCCAAGGCCTCCTACACTGGCCTAGGCCTTGAGACACCTCAAAAAGGCTCTGAGCCACCCTGATTCCCTCTGTGCAGGAGTTTTTCAGCTGCTTCTGCTTCCAAAAGCAGCAGAACCAAGAGCTTCCTCAGTGGTTAGAAGTAATCCTGAGCCATGAGGGTCTGCCAGACCCTTCTCTGTGTCATCTCCCCAGAACCTCACTGAGCTGAGCATTGAGTCCTGTCCATGCCAGGAAGGATTTGGGAGGCACAGCTCCCTGCACGCCCTGGGCCATGAGCACATTGCCAAGCACAGACAAGCACCTCGACCCTGGTGATGGAAGTTAATGAGAACTGCAACAAGCTGGGACTCCTTTCCATACTAATCTGCTCATAACATTAAAACAAACGATTTCCGGACTGCAATTATTGCACCTCATAGAGAAATTGCACAACACTGGAATTAACAACTGCTCGAGTGCATTTAATTACTAACAGATACCTTTTAAACTTGTGGTTAGGAAACTGTTAGCCATTCCCAGAGCATGTGCCCCACCATCCAGTCCCGCTCTGAAGCATTTTCAGAATCTGCTGATCCATAAAACGTACCATTGGAGAAGGTTTGTTTTGGCAGGGGGCTCGGTTTTGTCCAGCAAACTAATGGTGTCCGTTAACACACCATTACATACCTCGTTAACATACTTGGCAACTGGGATTTCCCCTCAAGAATACAGAAATCGTGTGTAAATCATAATTATTGTCCGCCTGGCAGTATCAATCATCGCACATAAGGCATTTGTTCTAATTCTCTACCCACAAAATTGTTCCCTGCAAATGCAACTGGGGCTGTCCTTGCCCACGGCACCTTACAAGGAAATCACTGGCCCAGCCCATGTGCTGTGAGTTTGTAGCAGGCAATTCCTGCCAGGATGCAGAGCCATGGATCAGGATGGACTTGTTTTCTTTGCTTAGGCCATGGGCTTTTTTGGGATGCTTTTGGGGAAACTTTGCAGAGGTTCCTTTATTAGAGAGGACATCACTCGATTTTTGAACGAGTCCAGCTCCACACTGTGACACCCAAGTTGCAAGCTGGGCTTTCAGCAGAGCTCAGAGCTGGTTCTCTAAAGCTCTGCTGAGAGTCTGGCACTAAGAAAGGTGGCTGAGAGGCAACAGCACAAATTAGTCCTTCTTTAAGTGTTTACACAGAGGGTTTGGTCCCCACTCCTAGAACTGAGATCCAGGACTGGTGGGTAAGATTTCATTCCTTGAGCTGATGCATCTGATCACCTGACAAAGTTTTCTCACATCCAGAATCATTCTCAAACACGTGGGTTGGACATTCTAAAAACACAGCAGTGATAAAATAACAATGCCAACAATGGCAGCAGATGTGGCTGCCAAGGAACATTATCTACTTTATGGTTTATGACATAAACCGTGATAGAAAACACTTGCAGCAAGAGAGATTGGCATTACAGCCAAGGAAAAAATTCCTCTGAGCAGTTAGAGCAAATAGAGGGTTGGAATCTCAAGCACTGCAATTTGTTTGGAATGGGAAGGAGTAACAACTGTCACACACCTCTCAGCTCTGACATTGCCCTGGGGCAGAGACAGTGGGGACAATCCTGTGGTCCTGCTCTAGGACTCTGTGAATTCCACTCTCTAACACAAAATCATGAATTGCACAACTCACTGCCCCACTCATCCTTTCCTGGGCAGGAAGGGATGGATGAGCATTCCCATCAGGTGATGGAGCAGCATTCCCAGCACACTCCTGAGAGGCCCTGTCCTTCAGGGAGGAAAGAGAAGAAGCCTGGACTCACCACCTCCATTGCTTACGCATTTCCCAAAGAAAGAAAATCTCAACAGAATTCCTGCTTCCCCCACCACCCCTTGTCCTGCTGGTAATTTGGAGGCAGCATTTAGTTACAAAAACAACAACAACAACAAAGAACAGGGAATTTGCACTAAAAAGATAAAACTTCTTTGACAGTTGCAACTTGGGAGTCTCACGACAATAAAGAATATATTTATTTTCTGTGTTTGCATTTGAACTTCATCTCTGATTCCTTCCCAATACTCCCAGCCAGTATTGCTAGTAGAAAAAGAGATGTACCAGAGACCACGACAACAGACTGTAGTATTTTCAGGCCTTGATGGAAATCTGCATTGTATTTTCCAGGCTCATAAATCTCAAGAGAAGTGTTTCATTATTCTGTTCAGGCAGTGCAGAATAGCTGAGCTACAGATCCTCTTGGATGTTTCCTTTCTAGGCCGTTCCATAGACAGGCAACATTCATTTCAGAAGTGCCCTTAAATTCTTTCACCAGCCCGTTCCTCTTAAAACAAGTTAGAACTGAAAATTCCTCTTTCAAGTCCTGTACGATAAATTGTAACCTCGACATTCCAGCCTGAAAAGGAGCATTTTTCCTCTTCAAGCACTTTGCCTTGTAGGTAGATGAGGACAAAAGCCATGACCTCTTCAGCAAATCCAGGACACCAGAAGCCAAAGTAAACAGCTTTTACAGTGTTTTCTTCTGCTTAGGGGTAACAGGCATAGTTTTCTTCTAGAAAAAGCAGGATTAATTCTGAAACCTTCACTATGAGTTAATAAACACATTAATTGCAACAAATCCATGAAGTTCATATCTGGATTCAAATTAGACTTGTATTTGGTAATCCTCAGTTCAGAACCACCTCATCCAGGCACAAGAATCTGTGAGACCCTTTAATACTTTTATATAAGTGCAAAGGATATTAAATCAGTTTGTTATTGAGCCATCTGGAAAATGTAAGCTGCATTTTAGGAGTGACTGCATGAATTGTCCAAATGCAATGCATTTTTCCAAGCCATTCACACTGAGGAAACAAAGGAGACATAGAAATACCTCAGAGGGGGAAAAAAGCTCTTTTTTCTGACCTAAAAATCACAAGGGTAGTGGGTCTCATGAAAGAAGACCAAGAAGGTGGTGCAGGAACCACGCAGTCTCCTCACCCAGTGCAATCCACACTCCCAGGAGCAGCTTTGAATGGGTCCATGTTGGCACAACCATCCTCTTTCTTTTGCCAGTGTCACAGAAAGGCATTTCAGCCTGGGAGCAAAGTGTTTCCACTCAGGTCTTCTCTCACCTTTTAAAGCACTGAGAAGAAAAGAGCCCAAAAGGTCAGCCTGAAGTGAGTGGCCATAAAGCAATTTGCACAGTGGTCCAGTTCAGTTTTGGATCTGTGAAAATACCAATTTCAACCATTCCTAGGGAACTGGGAGGCCAGAGGGAAGCAGGAGCCAGCCTGCTCACAGAGGAGCACAAGTGAGACCAGAGCATCCTCTTTTATGTCCTCCCTGTAAAGCTCCTGTCAGGAGAAGGGAAGCAGGGGAAAGCAGGGTAAACAAATTAGGTCCAATCATCAAGCAATGGATGAAGATTTGCTACACCTTCCCCATCTGTCTTTTCAGAGAAGAGCAGGCCTATATTGAAAGATGAAGTCTTTGACCTTAAGTGATGAATGAAAACATAACTGATAATTCAAACCTGCCATGGGGGAAGTTTAAAGAAGGGTTGCCCCAAATGGCTTCAGTATGTTCAAAAGCTACTGCCAGGAACATGGAAATTTTTTTTCCCTGTGTTGGTTGCTCTGCATTTAAAACATCTCTGTATGTTTGTTTTTCTTCCGGTCTTTTGTGGTTGCTTTGTAAACATCTGGGTTGGGTTTTTAGTCCTTTGTACAAGAAGTGTGTGTGTGTGTTAGTTTTGCCAGTGGTTCTTATGTAACATTTGTGGGGATGAAGGAATTGGTTAAATCAGCTCCTTTGAAAAGCCATCCCAACAAAAAACTATTCCAGGAGTGTCTCATGAAATGTCTTCTTCCCCCTTCCATAATGTACCACAAATTTTTCCTAACCAGGTTAAAAACAGAGCCCTCTCTTTCAGTGATTACTCAACTTGACATTTACTCCTTGCAATCCCATATTCCTGCTGAGTTTTGTGGTGGGTTTAAGCCACCAAAGGGCCCATATGCACTTTTAGTACAAGTGAACTGGCACAGAGGAGTGCATTTCCCAAAAATGTGGCCCTTGCATTTCTTGTATGGAACACCTTAATCCAGCATAAAAAATGTCAACCCCTCCCAGAAGTGCAAGAGTGAAATTTAGCAGCAGAAAATAAATTCTTCCATTGCATTTTCCTGCAACAGACATGATGGGTTGTTTGGCAGCTAAGTTCCTAACTTTAAAGCTCCTCTGAAAGCCTCTGCAGTTAACATTTTTATATTACCTCACACTAATTCTCCTCCAATAAATGAAGAGTTTTGTAGCTTTTAAGACCCAAGGAAACACTTTGTCAAACTCTACTTTCCTGTACAGTCCAGACCATAAATTTTTTACCTAGCATTTCCTACTGTAAACTTTGGGATTTGGGTCTCTCGCTCACAAGTTTCCAACAAACATTTGGTGTGACTAAGACCTCTCTTGTGCCCTGTACCCAGCTGCTGATCCCTTCCCACTGCCTGAGGTGACAGCTGCCTCTTTTCCAGCCTGAGGTGAGAGCTTACATCAGGATTTTTGGGGGAGATCACAGAGAGCTGGATTTTAAAGCAGAACCCTTCTCCTCATTTCTCTCATGCTCCAAATGGAGGAAAGGCAGGGGAGATGAGAGATAAAAACAGAGGAGAATCCATGAAAGGAGAGCTATAAACACTGAAGGAAAAAGCTCTGGAGGAGAAGGGGAGCTGAACAGGCTGACAGTAGAGAGGTCAATATTATGGTGCTACATGACTTGTACATTAAAATCTCTTAATGGACTTTTTTCCTCAGGAAAAAAAAAAATCTCTTTTCACAGGCGTTTGTGATTACAGGGTTCTCTCCTCCTCCATTCAAAAATGCCCCCACAAAGCTCAGTCTTCTTAATATGTTTGGTCACAAATGGGAACAAGCTGCACTTTCCAAATAAATATTTTATGGGGTTCTTTTTCCTTCTCTTCAACAGCAGAGTTCATGTAACAGATTATCTGAACCAAATGGGTTTACAGTTTCCTACTTCCCCAGTTCCTCACCAGTAAAACTACCACAGCAGAGGCAGACCACACTTCCATACCAGCAGTGTAGTTGAAAGAAAATGTGGGGTTTGCTCCACTTTGAATTTGGGTTGGTTTACCCAGATTTTATTTACCACCAGACCACTAGTCAGTACCAGACACAGCTCTGCTCCTCAGGGACAATCCGTCCTTTCATTTTGCACCCAGGTCCCAAACATTAGCCAGGCAGGTACAGTTTTAGGGAAAGGGATGGATTGCTGCAAATCCTGATCTTGGAGGACAAGTGTGGACAAAGGGCTCTGAGACAAACCTGTGGTTGCCCAAGGACAGCCACCACTCCACGTTTCACATTTTGCTGGCTCCTTGGGGCCACGCTTGCGAGTTGTGTTTGTCCAGATACACAGGGGAATGAAGAAGTGAAAGCAAGAAAGGAGAAAAATTATGCTGTCACCAAGAAAATGTTATTCTGACTCTTACTAGAGTTGGATGTAGCAGATAAATCTGTAATGATGAGGAAGGAAAATGATGGAGCACTGCAGCCCTGACCAGAAATTTCCTGACTTCAAACAACATCTTAAGTTTTTTTTCCAGGTCACCAGATGATGCAGGAGGTATCTATTCTGGTTTCTTTCATTATTCCCCCATCTATGTCCCAATAGCTAACTAACTAAGTAAATAAATAAATAAATAAATAAATGGGTATTATTTGGACTGAATATTGATAATGGAGTTCCACTGAACAGGGAGGTTGGACTAGAGGACCCGCTGTGGCCCCTTCCAATCTTTCCCATTCTGTGATAACAGGATTTTGAAATATTCCAGCCAACATCCAGGGGTTTCCCATAGAAGACTTCATGACTTAATGTCACAGCTATGCTTGCCATGTGTGCATGAATCTAAGCCTCATGTCTTCTTTCTCCCTGTGCTAGAAGAATTCATTATATGATTTCAGGATCATTGGAAGAAAGCAAAGGTAGAGGACCCGAAACTTCTGTTTCTGTCCCAAGTTAACATTGTTTCTGTTCTTTTTGACTTCATGAAGGTGAAAAGGCACTTTTAGACAGCCAGAAATTTCTCTGAATGCAGAAAAAAACCACACTGGCTGTGAAGAGGGAAATAAACACAAATTGGCAAGGACCACACAAGGCTAAGACAGCAAATATTGCAAGAGAACAATCCCCCCCTGCCCCCTCCATGATGTCCTGTCTTGTTCATGCCACAGATGCCAGCACACAGAGTGACAAACACACCATTGTAACTCTCCCATGACGGGGATTCTCAGACTGTTTTGAAAAACCTTGGGTGATAAACATCATGGGTGACAAGCACCCCACCAGTGACCCCTGCAGAACTCCATCCCCAAGGTTAAAAAAACATCCTGTCGTAATTATGGGGTGAGACTGATCTGGTGAGCAGCCTTCAGTCCCTTCAGTATCTCCCTCAGCAGATCTTTGCCTTCCACAGTGAAGGCACCTCAGGAATCCAGAACCATGGGTTGGTTGGGTGATGGCTTGATCTGCTCACGTGCTGACCACAAAGTGATGTGACACTCATACGAGCAAAAAAGGAAAATATTTGAAGGGATAAAGCACAGAGCAGCCAAGAAAGACATTCAAATTAACAGGGTAACAAACTACAAGACATTTAAGGGCTGCTAAAACCAAATATCTGAAATTTGGAGAGTGCTGGTCACAAATGCAAAGCAATGATCTTGCAAATCAGACATGGGGAGGTCATAATTCAACAATATGATGCACAAGAATCATGAAGAGAAAGAACATAATGAAGTAATAATCATGAAGAGAAAGAACATAAAGAAGTAATAATAGGAGCAGTGGCAGAAACCCTGACCTCTCTGAGCCAAAATGGGAATTTTACTCCCATACATTCAAATTTCAAAAAAAATATAAATGTAGAAGTAACTAAGCCATGCTCACAGCTTGAAGAGTGAAGGCTTCTAAGGCAGGAAACATGTTGGACTCCTCTCCAAAAGAATAGTTGAACCTCTCCATCTCAAACTATGTCTTCAGGGAAGCCCAACCCGTAGAGTCTCTGTTTCTGCTTATCTTAGTATTAGATCCATTTCAAAAACATGCATGGGTTAAACGCAGAGCAGTACCCAATCACAAGAGTAAAATTCCAGTTCTTCTGTCTGTGCATAAATCCAAACTTTGGCACAATCTGGAGGAGCCATATACTTAACTTTTGTCCATCTCTGAAAGGACAAAATATGCAGGATGGAAAAAACCCTGCATGTTCAGAGTCTGGAGCATGTCCACAGGTCCAAAAATGAGCAGAAAACATCTCTGTGTCCAGAGCTGAGGGAATGGGATCTGAATGATTGTCAGTGGGAGAAAAAAGCATGAAATTCCAAAACAAGATGTTTTAAACTTGCTTTTAGGCTGAAACATGAATGCCAATATTCTACTGCAACAACCAAACACAGGTTTGTTGTTTAAAAAAGAGCAACAAAACCATTTAAACAGAGCTTTTGCACATAAACTCTGTTCCCACAGAAGAGAACCAGTTTGTTGAAAGCCAAGTGAGTACCAAACCAAAAGTCTGGGTCATGACAAGAGGTCTCACTTAGTAACTTGCCAAAACTGATCAGACTAGCACTGCTCTTCCACACAGACAGTGCAGATAAGGCCTGAAATATTCACAAGAGGACCCAGCACCTGCAGATAACCAACACAGAGCCATTCACATGGGCACAACTTCTTTTCTCCTGGTGGGGACAGCAGGTCCTGGACTTCCACTGTGGCTTTCTGAGCCACTCCTGATGTACATGGGGGCATCTTTGGCCAATTGTTACAGGTAATGTGACTGTACAAGGGGAACAATGAGTCTGGCCAGAGGCAACTGGATAAAACATGACTTCAGACAGAGTCCCTCTTGGTTTTGCACTGTCAGGCAGCCAAGGCCACAGCTTGTAGCTGCATGAGGTGCACAGCCGAGATAAACAACTGCTGGTGACATTTTGGGCCAGCTGAGGTAATAAATGAACATTGACTTCCATCACTATCTCAGATGAGTGGAAAATATTGGTCAATTGGCAGCAAGTTTCCACGAGCTGACTACTTAGGATAACAGACCATGCCCTGCTTTCTCTGTGTTTTTGTTCCGAGTTTTGAATAGCTTTTTTTTTTTTTTTTCCAGAAAACCTTTAAACGAGAGAGCACACACAGAGCTCCAAGGCATCAGAGCCAGAACTTGGGTCAGGAGTGCTCTGACCTTGATACAGGACAGATATGGGGGCTGTAGATTGCCATTACTTTTTTTCCATGCCAAAAGGAGTTCTCCGCGCCGCGCTTGGAAGGGAGGAAGTTGTGATAAGCAATGTTTGATTGTGGTGCAAATCTCTTTAACATGAGGGCACAGCCAGGGCCTGGCACCACTGTCTAACGCAGCTCAAACCAGCTCCAGAGGCACTGGAGGGACCATTACAAGACAATTTTCCCTGAGGGATGTAATGCACTCTGATGGGGTTTGCCTAAACCCTAAAAGCCAGCACATCCTCCTGCAGAGCAGGACAGACCAAAAACAAACACTGTTGATGCTCACCTGCTGCAGGTCTGCACAAAAGCTCTGACAGTGGAAAGCAAAACCTGAGATGAAGCCAGAGGGATGAAAAGGCAGCATTTGTCAACAGGGCTGCAAAGAGTGGATCAGATACTGGAGTAGGAATGGGAGCTGTCTGGTACAAAGGCATCCTTGAGGTGAAAAAATCAGGACAAAGAAATCTGATCCAAAAGGACCTTTCAAATCACCATGTGGCCCTGCAGATACCAAACAGTGATGGAGTTTGTCTACAGGTTTATGGGTTAGACAAGAGTTCCACAACATGGCTGTGCTCAATTCCCTCGTACCTGGTCTGCATAAAACATTTCTGCTACAATGGTGGGCCAAAGTGGATTCTGTGCCTGTCTGCTCTAAACTCCTTCAAAGAAGGGAACATTTCCTGCAGATCCAGGCTTTCTTTTCATTTTGGAGTCACAGAAACGTGAGTTTCTTTGGCAAAGTTTCCTGGTTTGCCTTGCTGGAGCTGGAGTAACCAAAGCAAATGAATCAGGAGCAAGATGAGTAAGTCCATATCTATCCAGTTGATAACCATCTCACAAAGCTGTTCAAGGGCAAAAAAAGTACATTCTCCTGTATTGAATCAGGACATCATAACTAAGAAGTGTTCCAAGTTAAACACATTCAAAAACTGTTTGACTCATGTTTCACATTTAATTCTAGATCTCTAAAAAAGTTTACAAAAGCAAAGCTTGCCTGGACTAAACAACAGAGCTGCATGAGGCACGTGGCATTAGCTCAGGCTTCTCTGGCCAGCTTTCTAAATGAAGTGTTTGGAAATAAGAGAAACACACAGATTTGGAAGTGGAATGGATAAGAGATTTAGTTTCTCCTTTTATAACAGAGTCCTGGGCAAATCTGTAGGAGCCTGCAAAGCTTCAACAAGACATGCCTTAAAAGCAGCAGCAGCAGCTCTGTCCACATAGACTGGAATTATTAAAAGCAAGGCAAAAGAGAAAGATTCAACACAGTGCTGGAGAGCTGCCGAAAAGCCCACATTTGTGATGTAGTGTTTGGACTCAAATCCTGTTAGCAGGGCAAAATAAATCTGAAGAAAGCAAGAAAGTCTGAGCAGAGCGGACGTAGCCAAGGTCCAAAACCGGTCACAAATTCAAGTGGTGGGTAGTTCAAAAGGGAACTATGTGAAACTCTAATTCCATATAGAAAAAAAAAAAAAAAAAACCTGGCTCTGCTGCCATGCTCCGGGTTTATTTTGAAGGTCACACATGTATTAGAGTACCAGGGGAGCAAAATGTGAGTGATCAACAGAATGGCAGAGCAAAGAGCACTATACTATAAAGACTTCATTTCCCTCACAGGTTCTACAATGGGCAGTTCAGTTACTGGCAGTGAGGATGTTATTTCTAATGTAAATATTTCACTTTCAGCACAGCTGAACTGGGAGGGATTATAACAAGTAATGAATGAACTTCCAAATACCTCTCCAAGCCAAAAAAACCCAGTGATGGCATGCAGAGCTGAATCCTTTCAATCATCCAGAAAGAGATGGAGAGGATTTTGCATGGCTCTTAGTAATTACTACCTCCAAAACTGCCAGCGATGCCTTTTCCCACCCGACTCGGTCAAGGCAATTATTCCTCCAGGTTCTAACTCTTGGCCCACACCTCCATTGTCAAGTCAATGGAAGAATGACAACATCCACCAGCTGCCTGGACAACATCCAGCCTGGATTATTACAATGAACTTGCATGAGAAACAGGATTAGAAAAGCAGGGAAAGTCTACTGATAAAGCTCCCCCATTTGTTTTGATTCAAGATATTGGAGTTGTTCAGTAAATATCTGTGGTACGTGGGAGACTTCCCTGCACCCTGAACAGCCCCATGGGATTTGATCAGCTTCTGCTTTATTGCAAAATCAGAGAGCTGGGGGGTGATAGCCAGGTCAGCCTCCATGAAGATTTTCTAGGTTTAGCTTTTGTATCATTTTCTCCTCAAAACAGAAGAAACTATTCCTAGAAATGGCCTACAATGTGGTTGGGATGGAAAGATCTTTGTGCAGGACATCCCTGTTTAATTTACAGCACGTCATAATGTAATAACATAAGTGAGCATCCATACTCTTAAAATATGGTCCAACCAGATGGGTTTGCATATTTACAAGTCTAGCAGTGAAATATTCAATGCAGCAGTTGCTTATATCACATGCATTTTGTTAAAAGACACTCTGGAGTATTAGTCTGAAATCTAAAAGGACCACCCTGCGTTGAAATCGCAGGCTATCACTGGACTGTGCAAACTGACTTGGGCTTGGAGAATTTATGAATGAAATTGCAGAGCGTGGCTGTCCATCCTGCAGTGTGCAGAGAAGGGACCCAACAACCAGGGAGGTCCCTCCCTGTCAGCACTGCACATTTACCTGCACACTGAGTTCATCCAGAGTCACCTCCAAGGGCTCAGCCGGTGCTGGGAAGGTGACAAATGACATAGCAGCAGACAACCTATTGCTGGCACATTATGACCACCACTCTGGCCTTGTGACAATCTCTTTGGTCTGATTTTAAAACCTTTGTGGTGTTGGAATCACTGATGTCACACCTGGGCAGAACCTGAACTCAGGAACTCTCTTTCTGTTCTGTTCTGCTTGTCTCTTTATTTGCTTGCAGGCCCCCAGCAAAACAAATCCCAGGGAGCAAATTTGGTATGGACAGATGTGAAAAAAAGACACAACGTAAGAGAAGTTAATTTTGAAGAAAACCATAGTGCTTGGCTGACCAAGAAGTGCTTGGCTGACCCTCCACAGTTCACAATACTCTGTGAGATAACAGAGATACTTTCTACTGTCTTCCAAAACGAGGCATTTCTGATCTCCAGGATCCTGTGACTGATGTGGCTTTTGTTCCCATGCAAATAAAGCCTTTAATCCTCTGCTTTAGCCTTGTTTTTGGACATGAGGCAGGTAAAAAACCAAACCAGTGATTACAAACTGTTCCCTGTTCTGGCCAGAGTAATGACTGCAGAAAACACAATCCCAAGTGCCAAGCAAAATGGTTAAGGTTAGCATTATTTGTCAGTACAAGTGAAGAAAGAATGCTAGCAGCCAGAAGCTCTGTGCAGAGATGTGAAATCCGTATTTTTTTGCACTTTTTTTTTTCTGTTTTGACAACTAGGAATAATATTTTTCAATTGCTAGATCAACCCAAAAGCTGTGGCAAAGCAGCCTTAAAAGGATTCAGAGCCTGCAAGAGCAGCAGAGAGGCAGGGATTTGTGAGCTGCTCCACACACCAACTCTGACCATTCCTGTGGATCCTGGGCCAGCTCCTGACCTCATTCAGACCCAGATAAATCCACAGCCATTTCAGTGGGGCTGTGGGGATGTGAGATCAGCGTTTGGCTGGTGGTGTTGGCTGAGCTGTGGCAGGTGGGCACTTGCCAAAGAGCTCAGTAATGGGTCGTGTAAACACCGGGATTGCTCACAACCATTATGTAACCTGCTGCTTTAGAGAGGGATTTACAAAGGGCTCTGGTCTCCATGGCTCTCCTGCTCCACCCCTGTGCCATCACAGAGATCCTGTGTCAGGTCCACCCTTGCTGAGCACAGGTGGTGTTGTTTCTGGAATTCCACATGGACACTCCGTCTCCTTGCAGAAAGGGCAGTGCAATATTTATGTAACCATGCCCAGAATGAAGCAGGCCTGGGCTTAGCTCTGACTCTTTCCAGCTCCTCACCTCATGCCTACTCACCCCTCCTGGCCAGTGTGGAGCTGCAGGGCTTGGGAAGAGCAATCAGCTCTGGGGTCTATGAGGAATGGCTGAGGGAGCTGGGGGTGCTCAGCCTGGAGAAAAGGAGACTCAGGGGTGACCTTATCAATCTCTACAGCTCCTGAAAGGTGCCTGTGCTCAGCTGGGGCTGGGCTCTTTCTCTTTCTGTCCCAACAGAATGAGAGGACACAGTCTCAAGCTGCATCAAATGAAATATATGTGGGATATTAGGAAAAAATTTTTCACTGAAAGAGTGATAAAGTTCTGGAATGGCTGCCTGGGGAGGTGGTGGAGCCACCATCCCTGGATGTGTTTAAAAACAGACTGGATGTGGCACTGGGTGCCAGGGTTTAGTTGAGGTGCTGGGGCATGGGTTGGACTCGACCAAAAAAAGAGATCTCTAAGGTCTCTTCCAACCCAGTCATTCTGTGATTCTGTGAATTCTGTGAGAGACCTCAGCTCAGCTCAGCCTGAGAGAGCAAGGGAGGAAATGCCTCATGGAAAATAGAGACAAAATAAACGTTTAGGCCACTGGGCACACAGGTCAGCAGGAAGTGAATGCTGGGGTGTGGCCCCAACAGCCACCCTTGTTCATCCACTACATCAGCAAATTCCTAAATACCTAATCCTTGCACACCTGCTCTCCCTCCCATCCAGATCCATCCTCACCACCACGCCAGGCCCTACTCCAGTCTTCTTCCCTCCCAGTTCATGTCCCATTGAGTCATGGCTGGTGACAATAACTATAAAAATAGCCCAAATTAAGAAAAACAATATTCTATTCTGAAAGAAAACTGTCCACAATCCGCAGTTTAGTCTGATTCCTTGCTCTTTTACATACTTTAAGAGACATGGCCATGTTGTAGCATACTAAAAGATTTATTTCTAATATGAAACACATATTTAGTATTGGTTTGGCAGTGGTAGGAAGGAAACCACAGGCAGCTGGCATGGATTAAGTGTTAGTTGCTTGATAAACCTGGAGTTATCAGAACTTCCAGCTTCCCCACTGAATCTGCTGCCATCCAGAGCTAAATATTTGAGAGGGGTGCTTTTGGATGAGCAGGGCTTTGTTCTTAACATCTTAGCTGCAGGGATACCAGCAAGAGCTATATGTTTGCACACATAAAATTTCTATTAAAAACAAGAGCTGCCTGTAGCTTCTCAAGCATTCTCTCTGTCAGCTCCCTGGGAACAGCTTCAGATGCATTAGCAGTACCCTTCTGGATCCTTCCAAATTATGAGTATTACAAACACAGTAGCTCACTGTTTCCTGGAATAGCTTCACTATCTGAAATTTCCACTGTTTCAAGTTAGAGAATTCTGAGTCTTTTTTCCTCTGAATGCCAGACCCTGTTTATTGACTAATATTCAGCTGTTCTCTAAGGGAAATGGAAAAAACTCAGGTTTATGATGCTGTCACCTGAATGACTGCAGTGCTTAACACAGTGCAAAATCTGAATTAGATATTCCAAATGACTAAATTCACTTCCAGTGACTCACTGGAAGTATTGGAGCTTTAAAATCTTCATTTGGTAGTAAAACACTGGCACCCAAGTGTTTCCACAAAGCTGACATGGGAGGCTTTTGAACATAGGCCAAACAAATTAATTTTGGAATTTGAAATAACATCCATAAGGATTTTTTCCTATTTGTTCAGTTCTGGTCACTGTTTCTTACTGACATACCTTCTGACTTGAAGTAGAAGTGAAGACTCTTTAAAATGTCTCACAATTATTCATTTATGAAGTGTGGGACACAGCACTGAAAATTGAGATTTTTGCCTTAAAAATGTCAGTGCAGGTGTCTTGACATTCTCCATTCTCTGCCATGTGTCCCAGGAGCAGGGGTTTGCTCTCCCTCCTCTCCATGGAGGACTGCTCCTTCAGCCTTGGAAACTCCAAGCATTCAAGTGTCAGGACACTCAATCCTTCTGCAACTCCCAAAGAAATTATTCCGTGTACAGACCAACCAAAACCAATAACCACTATATTCCCAATACTTGCCTTTTGCTATATATGGCTCACATGCTTTTAAGCATTTTCCTGTAACTTGCAGTTTCACAAATGTTTAATTCCAAGAGCACCACAGGATCCCTTGATTCCAGGAGACTTTAAGGGAAAAAACTCCAGAAGCAGCAAGGAAATCCAAACCATTCCCAACAGCTCTGGGGTGTGTCCTTTACATTTCAGAGCATCATCAGGGATTTATGTGCCTTTTTCCAATGAAGAGAAAAAGTAGATTTACTTTGGGCAAAGTCACCTCTGAGCCATTTGTCACAAAGCAAAGATGATTAAACAAAACCTTCTTAGGAGATGGTTCCTAACAGGGCACCCTGCTTGCTTGTCATGGGAGGAACATGCCAGAAAACACAGGCTTATGCTTAGCAAGTAATCTTGGATTTCACAGCTCTAAATGCAATTTTATGCCAGATTTTTGTCACCCAGCCTTCCATTAAAGCTCAGATATTAGCAGTGTCAGATGCCAGGTGACCTCCCACGACCCCTTGGGAAGTGACTGCCACTAAACAAACAGTTTGATTTCCTTGGCAGCCTTATAAGTGATTCCCATGGGGATGGGGCTGCTTTCAGTTCATCCACAGCAGCTCCAAACCACCAAAGGCCAGTGAGGAATCATCCATACAGCACTAATTTTGTATAGGATCCAATAAAAGGACCGTGAACTGAACACAGCTTAGCTATAAAGCCTCCTGCAGCCTGGCTTTTGTGGGTGGGTGTCTCAGGCTGGGGCTGTGTATTCCATTGCCATCTGTCAGAGGTGGGGCCGTTATCTTCTGTTCATCAGGCAGTTTCCTTTATCTCTTCACAACCAATCCTTCCTCTGGGAAATATCTTCTGTTAATTGAGTGTCACTGCATGGCTGATAAAATTCCATCATCCCATGGGGAGATGCTCTGCCCAGGGGGAGGAAGCCAAGCATTCATGCCTGGATACAATCTGAGGGTTGGGACACCACAGCAGCCTTTGCCCAGTGCATTCCTAGAGGAGCAGCTTCCTGCTGCCCTGCATTGCCAGAGGGAGCCCAGGCCCATCTCCAGCAGCCCTGGAGCTGCAGAGGAAAACTCCCCCCTTGTGCAGGATCCCTGCTCCAGCAGAGCCACAGCTGGCACTGCAGGAGGGCTGAGCCCCCATGGGATGGGGCTGTGCCACCACCCTGACACACAGGGGGGCAGCTGCTCTTCTGACTCTGGCAGTGGTTTATTTTCATTTTTGCACTATTGCATTTGTATTTTAAATTTTCCTAGTAAAGAACTGTTATTCCTACTCCCCATCTCTTTGCTTGAGAGCCCCTTAATTTCAAAATCATAATAATTCGGAGGGAGGGGGTTTACATTTTCCATTTCAAGGAAGGCTCCTGCCTTGAAATGTCCTGAAATATCTTCCTTTCAAGGAAGACACCTGTCTTTTCAAACCAAGACAGTGGAGAAGATTTCACCCCCCCAGCTGCCAAGGTGAGGGGAGCAGCCCAGAGGAGCTCGGTCTGTGGGCACCCCTTTGTTCTTCAGGTGTGTTTCCAACAATGAAGTTCCTGTACCAATCCTCCTGCAAATATTTTGGCCTTTGGCTCACTTTCCCCACACACCCCCTTCAAGTGCCACTAAATTAGAAGTGAAAAATAGGACTTGGAGAGCACATTTAACGTAAGTAAAGAGATTAAGGGGTTTATCTGTCAACACTGAATTCCAGATGTTTTTAAATAAAAGAAAAAACAGGAGACTAAGAGAGATGTTAATTATAAGCTCTTTTCTTCCTTTTAAAATGTTTTAAAATATTGCTTAAAATACCTAGCTTTTTCTGTAGGTTTTGGAGAGGGTTTTAAAAAAAATATCAGCATACATTTCAGACTAAACTTCAGTGTCTGCACTGAAGCCTGGATATGTTTCTCCCTGGTACATAAAATTAGAGTTTCTTTGCATAACCAGCATTCAAAGAAGAGTTATTTCATAGAAATTCCCGTGTATGACTTTACCAGTGCCAAAGCTCAGGCTCAGAAAAATATTGAATTCCACTGGTTTTCATCCTTGACTCTCAATTTCCTAGTCCACTAGGAAATCCCTAGTCCACTTCTAGGAGCAATGAAATCATGGACCTACAGCTGGACCTACAGCAAGCTCCTGTAACACAGTGAATAAGTTTTAAAAATTAATCTGGAAAAGGGATGGGACTAATTTAAAAACAAGCAAATCCTAATAGTAGTTAAATTCAGAATTAAACCCATTACAAAAAAGGGGGGCCCACCTCTTCTGTTTTACCCATCTTCCATGTGGAGGACCTCTGATATAATGTTCCTTGAGGCTGTACAAGTGGCTTCTGGGATTTACTTGATCAGTTTCTGCTGAATTCTTACTGCCGATTTCTCCAAGAGGAAATCTTTATTAATGTCCCATATCTAATACAGATTGTGCTCCTGTAGGCTTCATGTCCTCTGAAGGGCAGAACAGAAGACAGGACTGAGAGGTTACTTCACTGGGATTTCCTTGTGGAGATCCCTGTGTCAGGCACAGCAGATGGCACTTACCACCCTCCTCTTGGACATGAGTGCCATCAATTATCCGGAAAAAAATGGTGGTGAAAGCTTGTGCCAGCTGAGCATCTCATAGCTGAAAGGATCTGGTGCTGCTGCACTGGGAGATGGCTTTGGATAAAAGAACTCAAACCAGTGGGTTCTTCTAGCATGGTAATTCCACTGAGACTGGGTGTTCTGGGAGAGCAATCATTAATTCTGTGACAATACCAGGCAATTCTGAGCAGTTAATGACCTGATACAAAGGAGCTGAGAAGTTAATGTGTTTGGGGGTTTTTATTGTAATAATTAATTTTAACAGGAAAGAGCCCATTTTATTTCCTAACTCTAGATTTGGCTGCCAATCCCCAAATTTGGCGTGTGTAAAGAGAGATAAAATCTGATTCATTTTAAAATTCTGCAGAGATTGTGTGGAAGACAAAGACATAATCCCTGATCTATGTTCCCTATGAACACATGCCTTGAAAAATTTGGGGGTTTCCCACAGGATTTTAGGATGTTTTCTAGATTTCTACCCACACAAGTCAAGCCTGTTAGCCAGACCAGAACACTGAGAAAGCTGAACATTTCCAAATGCTGGGCCATGGGAGCCTGATGATGGAGGGCCTGAATCCTGCTCCTGATGCACAGTTCATTGGGTCAATGCTGCAGTGAACTTTCTTAAACCAGGCCAGTTTTACTGACTGTAGCCCCACAGATGGTTTATTTTATCCAAATTAGTGTTGTTTATTGGAAAAGGCCTCACCATCTCTCTTCCTACCAGAGAATTAACAACATTGCCTGAATTGGGGATATATTTCTTCATATATTTAATATAAACCCTGCTGGCTCTGCTACTTGTTCCAGAATCACAAATTCTTGGAAGACTAAACTGCATTCTGAGTCCTTTCCTCTTACCTTTGGATCTCCTTCTTGGTCCCATATTATTTTCCACAAACCTAGTAACTCTACCCCTCTCCTTGGCCAGGGACAGTTATTGAGTCTCTCTGTGAGCAGCAGCACAGACAAAGGTTTGATCAAAAAATCTGACCAGCAGGAGTGATGAGAGGTGGCTGCAGAGAGCCCCCAAACCACTGAGGGCACTTCCCTGGAAGTCATAAGCAATTCATAGATATTTCAGAATTCAGTATTCACTCCCTCATAGAAGAGCTCCATTTATAGAAGACAAACAATGTCTCTTCTTACTGTTGATGGTATCCCAGAGCAAACCTGCAACATCCCTCATATGTCCCTTAATGGAGTACCTTTAACTGGGCCAAAATCCAATTTTTTTTTCACACAAAGCCAGCTGACATCTTGAGTTCATATGAGGCACACTGTGTTTTCTCTGGCATATCCCTGAGCCTGACTTCATTACTTTATATTTATGTGACAGCAAAAAAAAAAAAAAGCCTATGCCATATGGATGCATTGGGGCAGGAAAAAGCAACGAAACTCTGATGAAATCAATGGAGTTAACTGGAAAAAAGCACTGTGTATGAAGCTGTGGAGCACTCTAGGAAGATGAACTCACAGTGAAGACTCAGAGCTGTGCAAACTAAGCTGCTTTATGAAGAGCTTTGGATGGAGTACAAGCACCTCTCTGTGTGTTCTCATGCCTGATAAATCTGTAAGTGGATCTGCCTCTCACACATGTACAGCTGGAAGAACACTCAGTTTTTAAATCTTCACTTATTACAAAGCATGATGATCCTTCTTGCAATCCCTAAACACGTCCATATGCTACAGCAATTTCAAACTGAACTGAAGGAAGATGTTATTCTCCTCAAGAGCTCGAGCTAGAATGAGGAATGGGAGGATCTTTTTGTTTGAGAGTGATGCCTCAAGTCCAAGTCAAATCATTGTGTTGGCTCCTGCCCTTTTCAGCCAGATGCACTAAAACAAAACCAACCCCAAAACTGGAGCCATGTCCCCTGGACAAAGAACATCCTGTGAGCTGGAGGAACAGCACATCTGGGGGCCTCATGTTGCTGCTGAGTAATGCATGACCTGGGGACACTGTCATTTTGTGCTTAACAAGTCTCCAGGGGGAAAGCTGACATTTGAAAGGGACCAAAAAGCTTCTTCATGTGATGCCAAGGCACCCTCTCCTGTTTCACTGGGAAGTGGGAGCATGTGAGCTGCACAGACATGAGCTCATGTAGCTGGGCTGATGCACAGCCTCCCAGCCCCAGTGCCAAAAACCTGTGCCAAGACACATGGCATCTCACAGCACCTCTCATTTTCTAGTTCTGTCCCGCCCAGATCTCCATCAAGTTCTGGATGGAAATAGTAATCAAGGTGGAGGGACAATCAGAGATGCATCACAGTCACTGCTTGGGATTAGTTCATTAGTCTCACAAACTCGTGGTGAACTCAGATGAACTCATTAAGTCATTTTTTAATTAGGAATTTCCCTATAAGCCATTCTTTGTAATCTACTCACCAAAGAGGTAACAGGTGTTTCTTGAACACTTCCAGGGATGATGACTCCATCACTTCCAGGGAAGCCTGTTCCAGTGCCTCACCACCCTTTCAGTGAAGAAATTAAATTACCTGAGGCTGAAAGCAGAGAAAACCTGTCCCCTCAATACCTAAGGGAGGGCACACAGAGACTGTGTGAGATGATCCATTAACACCAGAATTCCTTCACATCTTCCTTAAAACTATCTTGTGTATCTTTGGGAATGTTCTAGATCACTGAAACCCTTCTTTCCAGCTCTGCACAGTGGAAGATGTCCAAGCAGATGTTTAGACCTGGATTTTGTCAGAACTGCTCTCAGTTTATGGCATCCACAGACAGTGACCTAATTACTACCAGACCCCTTCAAGAAGGCAGCCTTGGCTGCTTGCATGCAGAACTGAAAAACTTTCCAGAGTAGAGGAATCATCCCCAAGACCAGCTAAAGTTGTTTTCTGTCCCTGCCACTTCCAGATGAAGCACTGCTAAGAAGAGGTTTCACTTTTTAAAAGGAAGCATGTTCTCAACATGGTTTTTATAAATGAAACCACATCACTCCTTCAAAAGACGACAAAGGAACTTGCATGCATGATTGATGAAATATCCAAACACTCTTACAGGGGAAAATGTAACAAACACCCGGGCAGATCATAAGCAACACGTCCCAGAACAAGGCCTGACAAACAGCACAGAGCAGTAATTCAGATTTAGAACCTGATGCTGAATATTTACTTAATACATGTTTATTTTAATTGGAAATAAAGGAAAGTTGCTGATGAGTCTTTAGGTACTGGTACAGACATTTTCAAGTGTCACACAGGCTGTGGCAGGCTAATTATTATTTGGTGTGAAGCATGAGAGCTCCCTGGATGCGACTGTGGAGGAGGAGAGCCCTTGCTTTGGCTACAAAACTCATTTTGAGGAGACAATCAGCTTTCAGCAGTGCTGTGCAGACTGGCCTGTGTGTCACAGTCAAAGCTGTGAGGTGGTTTGCTCCATGAGAGGGTGGGAGGCTGCCAACCTTAAAAAAATAATTTTTGTTATTTGCAAATGCAAAAAATTGCTTTAGGCTTGCTGGACATGCCAAAACCTTGATCAAAATCATGTCCTTTTCATGGGGACAAAAACATATGTTCACATTATCCCAAAAAGAAACAAGGGGGCATGGGGGAGAAAGGGGAGGGAATCTTTTTATCTGGGTTTAGCATGAAAATACCATGCATGGCTGCCAGTTGTTTATCGGCTTTTTCAGATCAACAATATGTTCTTCCTTAAGGCCTTTCATTGAAGAGTTTTCTGTTAGTCTAACTTGCATTAAATAACCAAAACCAAATGGGGAACAGTCTCAGGCTCTGCACTTGTCACATGACACTGCTGTTTAAAGAGCTTTTTTGGTCACCAACTCACAGCAAGAGTATTTTGGAGAATCTAATTCATAAATTCTCACTGGTTTTGCTTTGAGATCCTTCCCATGTGATTCCATTTTTCTTCTTTTCCTGTGCCAGAGGAAGGAGAACAATTTTTGCTCGGGTCAGTCATCTCCACTTCTCCACTGGGTAGTTCTGCTGCTGGGCCCCTCTTCAGTCCCTTCTTTACATTGTGTGCCCAAAAAAGTGAATAAAAACTAAAAAAAAACATATTGGGGAATTTCACTTCATGCCAAGAAAATCTGAGCTCTTGAGAGAAGAAGCACCAGGGAGAGAGAGAGAGAGATCAGGGAGAGAGGTCAGGGACTGGACTCAGGAAAGCAGCTAAGCAAAGAAAAACAGTGTGTCCTTATCTTCTGAAAAACACACCTATCCTTCAGCTTCAGAAGATCTTCTGTGAACAAATACCATGAAGGAAAAGATAGTGGTTTGCACAGGGAGAAGAGTGAATCAAAACAGGGTTTTAACAACTCTCTCCTCTGTTCCAGTGAAGGCAGAAAACAGCAAATACAAACCCCCAGGATGTGTCCCAGTCAGGGGAGGGCAGGAAAGCACACAGGATATCTACCAGCTGGTAGACTGTGATCACAGGGACTCTGTCGATCATTAAGGCAAAGTATCAGGTGTTCCTTCCTGCCCAGGTGAGTTCTCACACTGCTTTGTGGCAGGTCTTTCCAGATGGATGAGCCCTAAATGGCCACAGGCACAGGAAGCCATGCATGCTGGTAAACTGATGCTGAGATGGGGCAGGATAAGGCTGTGAAGGGCTGGCATTTGGAGTGACAACAGCAATCAGGACACTAAAAGAGGAGAAAGCCATCAGTCATCTCTGTTTCCCTCACCTTCCAGGTGGTCCCGAGCTTTAGGCATCTTTATAATTTAAGGGTCACTGGAATGTGCTCTTTGATACTCTCCATCCTTCTGGCAGGGGCTGCACCTGATAAGAGCCACAGATAAGGGGGGCAAAGAGCCTCCAGTTCCTGCCAACACCTGCTCTGCACAGGGAGGAGTCACAGCTCCAGGCAGGGCTGGCTCTGGGCCCTGTCAGCACCTGCAGGGCTGAGCCCTGACCCTCTGCTCTCACCTACAGAAGTTTTGTGTCCTGTGAGCACTTCCAGGGTGCTGAGCTTTGCTGGATGGGGACATTTATTCACCAAACTTACCCCAGTCTGTGGGGATATTTATTCACCAATCTCCTGTCTGTGGCTCCTCTCCTTTGCTCCCTTCTGACCAGCCAGCAGTCCAGCAGCCCAGCAACATTACACATCTTAAATTATTATTGATCATTTATATGAGGTTTGAAACTGTCCATAACCCTCCTCGGGTATTTTGCCAAAATGGTTAATTGTGAAAAAGATTATCTGCAATACCACCTGACAAAAATGACTGGAAATTAACAGTGTTCAATTAATCTGAAAGAAACAAACCACACTGAATTACAGCAAGTGAGGAAGTTAGTTCATGTTTTGAGCTCCTTTTATATTTATTACCAGAGTTGTGGCTTTTTTGTCCTTACAGCTGTCTGTCAGCAGTGCTCCAACAGAGGGCTCTCCCTTGAATTTCCATTGAATATTCTTTCTTGAGAGAATTTGAAATACGTTATTTAAAAATAAATAGCCAAATAAATATTTAGAGTCAGTGCAATTGAAATGAGCTCACATAAAGCAAGGATGATGAAGAAACTTGTGTTTTAAAAAGGAAGATTTACCACGTGTCTTAGAAAACAGGTGGAAGCCAAAGGACCTGCAGTTCTTACTCTGCATTTCTCACTCTCCCTGCCTTCCCCAGTGTTTCTATGCCCAAGTACCTGCTAGCAGAGTGAAGAGCTTTTCTTTTTTGAGCCTTCCTCAGCTTTGGACTTGGCTCTCAGTCTGCTGGTGAGAATATGAGCATCATAACTCCTACTTAGGACATAAATTGTACCGAGTGAAACTATGGGACAGTTAAATATATTTAAAGGCATCACACCCAGTTATTTCTCTATCATTTCATCAGACACCAGCAAGGAGGGGAAGTGTAAACCATCTCCATAAGGAGCAGGATGGATGGACACTTCATAACTGTGATTTCCAGCTGAAGTCACAACAGAAAAGAGTCAGAGTTACTAACATGATGTTGTCCTGTAGAGCAATAATCCAACTTCTTTAGTATCAGGTGTAGAGACAGTTTTCAGTTCTCATCAAGGGAACTGAGGGAGGGATAGAATAAAAGGATATTTGCCCTCTGTCCCTGTACAAGGCCATAAAAAGAAGTTTCAGAGGAGGGTGAGCAAGAAAGCTGTTGAACGACATCAGCAAAACAGTTTAGCAACATTTCTTACCCTAGAAGCAGCCTGAAATGCTCCATAGAAATTATCTCCTCAGTTCATGGGGGATGGACAGCATGAGGACAGGGATTAGAGGCCCTCTCAGGCCTCCTGTCTGTGGCTCCTCTCCTTTGCTCCCAGAGCACCTGAGTGCATTGAGGCACCGGCTCCCAGCCTGCAGAGAGGGGTGGTGAGCAGCACAGGGGAACTCCACATCCCCTACCAGAGATGCTGTTCTCTCACTCCAGGCACTCACTGCTCTGGTGGGCAACTGATGGAACCCCACAGAAATGCCGGATGGTGGCTGACATTGTGGCCTTCATTCCTGCAGCACTTCTGGGCAGATCATCAACCTTATCTTTGAGCTTCCTGCCTCAAGTCACAGCCCTACTGTTGTTTCAAACATAGTTCTGTATTTAATTTAATTTCCTTGTTTTTGTTTAGCTTTGATAAAGGAAAGGAAATCTTTTCTAAACGGCTCAAAACAAGAGCATTGACTCAAGAGCAAGTTCAATGAGCTATCAGGGGCAACAGGATACTAATGGCTAATGCAAAAGGCTGAGAAAGAGTCATGGGAACAAAAGCCACTGGAGGGAGAACAAATTGTCCTTTAAATCCATGAAGAGGAAGTGGGATGTGGAGAAAAGTTCTGAGTTGAAAAGCCACTGCAGGAGGGGCTGTGACAGATCTTGAGCAAGGAGCCAGAGTGAGCTGAGAGGGAAATCACAATGCAAAGAGCTGAGCTTTTTGTGCAGGTATGAAAATGTTTGTATCTGTACATAATATATACACATGTGATAAATACATAAATACACCTGATAAGGGGGTGGGTTTTTTGTTTTTTGGTTTTTTGGGGGTTTTTTGTTTGTTTGTTTGGGGTTTTTTTGCCAGGCAAGAGTACTGGAAAAGAAGATTTATCTACACAATCACAGCACATCAAGGAATTTAACCCAAAGTATTTCTGGAGTTGGGAAAAGTCTCCATTATCTCCCCCAAAATGTAGTCACACATATTCTCAAGACACCAAACAATCCCTTAATGTTGGTTTGATTGCACGTCAATGTAGAATAAAAAAGCTTGAGAAACTGAAAATATGCAGGGGTCAGTCCTAGCAATCTGGGTCAGCATCTAGAGTTTGAACGTGGCAGAGAATTGTGAATACCTTCAGGCCTGACAAACAGCCACATGACAGAGCCTCATCCACAAGTGTTTCCAGGAGCTTCAGAGAACTTTGGCTCACATCCCAGAATCCCTGCAATTTTCAGGCTAGCTGAGGACAGAAGTGCTCCTACAAGTGAACTGCATAAAGAGTAAGTCCAAGTCATAAAAATATTGTGCTAGCAGTTGAGAAGGTTAGAATACAAATGCAAGTGGAGAAACAGATTAAGGTCAAACAGTCATATCAGAATTACCCCAGTGTGGTGCATTTACAGCTCCTTATCTCCAGCTGAGACAATTTTTTATGTAAGAATTCGCATGAAAACCAAAGCTGCAGCCATCAGAACCCTTCTAATAATCACCAACCACACTTCCAGCCAGATTGCTTCCTTCCACAGTTCTTGGTTCAATAGTTCTAACTCTCTTAGATCTTCCCAAGCAGATTTGCCCTCATTTTCTCACCTCCACTGATGTCTAATATTTGGGTCAGGTCTACCTTCTGATCTACTCCATGCAAAATTCCCATTGCACTTTAACTGCATCATATCTGCCATTATAGAAACCCTGTTATGACATCCAGCTTTTAATGCAGTGCTAGTTACTCATTTACTAGCTCTACAGGCCCAAAAATTCCCTGGCTCTTTCCATGGTTTGCTAAGACTCTCAAGGGCATTATTTTTTTTTCCATTAGGGCATTTTTTTCTCCATTGTTACTAATTCACATTAAAGGCCCTTGGTCATGCCCAGTCATGCTGTCCCTTTGATCAGCACCCAGGTCAAATACCATAAGAACAGCCTTTCAAGAGATGCTTGGCTGTTCTGTCTTCCATCATCTCTGCCAGCACACTGGCCAGGGATTTCATTACCTTTACTATAATGGTTCTTTACAGACCCATTTATAAGCTCATCTTTATTAAATCTTCTCCACACATTTTTCCCTACATTCTCCAAGAACCCATCCCAGGGCTTTGTTCAAGTTATTTAGTGGCCATTCTTCCATCTAAGTAGAGATCCAGCAGCTTGAAGCTCTGCAGCTTGGTCTCTCTCACTCTTTTGGACCTAAATCTTACCTGCAGCAAAAATAACATCATTATCACTCCTAACAAGCCTCTGTTTCCTCTGAGGTGTTCAAACCCTTTAACAACAACATAACCTAGAATATTTACTGACTCCCAGAAAAGCATTCCCAAGATGATCTTAAGCTAAAAATTGGGCTTTATTTCCTTCACATTTAAGCACTGTTTGGAGTTCGGTTTTTTATTTGCAGTACCTTCTGGTCTACAATTCTCTTCTGAGCTGTATTTCTTCTCTCTCATGACAGTTAACTCACCACAATGGTCAAAAAGGAAATGTAAACCATTCAAATTCACACCATTCTGAGAATTTCACAATGAGTGTATTAATCCCACCCAGTCATATGAAAAGTTATAGAAATGATACTTAAGCATCTCTCTGACTTAACCCTCCACTGAGGTTAAACAGAGCAGAATGTGCAATGTTTGCCATTACAATCAATTCATATTTGCACCTTTCTAATTTGTTTTTCAAGCTGTGCCAGACCCTTTTTCTGCTGGAAGTCAATTTGTGACAAATACACAATATTTCTTATACCTCCCTAAAAGCTAGAGACCAAACATACATGCAGATTTTAAAAAAATGTAAAAAAATAATATACATATATCGTGATCACATTTCTGTCCTCCCCTGAGCTCTTAATGGATGAAGTCTCTCCTCTCTGTGAACAAAAAAAGGGTTTTTTATAAAACAGTTTGGACATATTAGGCTGTACAAAGAAGGGAAAATACTGCAACATTTCTTCCATTCTGGTTTCTCTCTTCTAGAGAATTGGGCATATTCACTTGGAAGTTATTCAAGCTTCCAAACCAAATCAGTTTCAAAAGCCTTTGAGTCTGTGTAGGCCCTCCTGTTTTCAATAATGCAGCAGGAACACTATCAGCCCCTGGTGCTTTATTGGTCCTGAGAATTGTAATTGTCTCTCAAAGCTCCTCAAAATGTGGTATTTCTACAAAACAGCTGAGCTCTCTGGATTACAGCCAGTGTCTCTTTTTTCCACCTCACTATTACAGAGATCACAGTATTTTCTCCATTTCTTTAAAGTTACACTGTAATTTCCACTTTCATCCTCAGTCGTGCTCACTCATTTCTCCACACATGGATATTCTTGTAAAGTGCATTCACATTATTAATCCCTCTCTTCTCCCCTGTCATCTCTATTGTGTTTTATTATCTGATGTGTCATTGAACTCATCCTCCACTTGTAATTCTCAGCATAAGGTGCCTCATTCTGAGACAATTTTCACTGCAACAGCCCTCTCAGCCTCTTTACACAAAGTTTCAGCTGCAAGTTTCCTTTCTATGTTTCAAAACAAAAAATCTCTCATTCACTATCAACAGGTTTCTAAAACCTCAAACCTGATCTCAGGTAAGATCTGCAACATCTGGAGTTTCTGGATATGTCAATTATTTTGTCTTGAATTTTGTGGTATTGTTTGCTTCTTTGAGGTCATACACTCAGCAACAGCATCAAGCCTCTTTGGATATAACCTGTCCTTTGAGTAAATAAAAGTATCAGGCTCACTGACATCAGCTCCATTTAATCTTACAAATGTTCTACTGCTCTTCACAACTGTTAGACATTGCAGAACAAACTCATCTCTATTATTTAACAACATTAGAAGAACACCCAGAATTCTTTCAAATTCTACATGGGATGCAGTTTTAATTTCATCAGAAGGCAATTATTTCTAATGTAACTTCATACAAATCATTATGAGCAAAGCAAACTGTGTGTTATCCTTCCATTCTGGGAAAAAAAAATAAAGGGATATTCACTTCAAACCCAAGATCTTCTGAATCCTGTCCCTCATAACAAAAACTTTACCCATTTCATGCCTTTGAGTCTTTACAATTTGGTATATTTCTGAAGAGAATTTTGTACTCTGGCTTTTTGCAATGACAGGGTGCTGTAGAGGTCCAGTCCTTTGTCTTAACACTTCTTTCCTGTATTATAAAAATAAGTTGGAAATACTAATTTTTAAAACAATCAAGGCAACGTGGGAGACCTACTAATTTCATATAATTTGGAAGCTTTCTGGCCACATCAGTTCAAAAGTTTCATGCTTCCAAATCCCTGTTCCAAATCTCTGAGGTCCTCTATCCATAGAACTGACTTGCTGGGCATTTGTTTGTTTGAAGGTTTTTTCCAGTGTTTAACTGAACTTTATTTGTCCATTTTCCTACAAAGTATCTGACAGAAGAAACACTTCCAGCCCCATCTCTCCTACCAACAGTGTTCTTGCAGTCACAGGAGCACCTTCCAGACCATTCCAGATATTCAATGCATCTTTAAGGATTTTGGTGCCAAGTGTTTGTGAAAGCCAACCTGGATATAGTCTGGGATTCAAACTGTTTGAGCCAAGGTTCACAGGATGTTTGAACTGAAATAGTCTGGAGCAACCAAGTGACAACCTTGATCCAAAGGTATTTTCACATCATTCTCCTCAGATGCCAGAAACAAACCAAGATTCCTTTATTCTCCCTTAGTGGAAAAGGCACAGGTCTACATCATGAGTATCCCACAAGGAAGAGAGGAGATGTTTCAGAACACTTTATACATTTATATATTATATATATATATATGGGTTTAGAGACACCACTACAATGAACAACAAGTGCTCAGCTGTATGCAGGCAGACCAGTTCATTTCAGTATCATAATAGATCCTTTAATGTTCATTGCTGAAGTAGCTGTTTCTGTTTCACAGGACAAATTCCTACAGTTTCAGAGACAGGAGTTTAATCCTGGCATGGAGAAGTTCAAAACATTAGTTTTCAACCTGTCCATTTTCTTAATACAATCATGTTTTGACCAATGAAAAACATATGAAATCCTACAGTTTATTTCCTTTTCTTTATAGGATTATTATTTTTTTGCTGTCCTGGTGCTTCAAATGAGACAACTTCTGTGAACCTTGTTTGGAAAGAGACGCCATGTGCTTACACATCCCAGGAGTCCAAATTGTTCTGATGCTACACTTAACGTTCTTCATTAAAAACAGCTGAACACAAATGTAAGGGATTAACATCTTTGTTCCTTAATTATTTGATCAATATCTATGTATAGCTGAGATTATTTAAGTGGGGAAAAGTCAATAACTTTTTTTAATTATAAAAATGCTTTTAGGACTAAATCCATGTAAGAAGAGAGTCTCACATACTAGTTTGAATCACTTCTGTTTATAGTTGGTGGCACCTCTTATTTCCTGGGTTTTGGGAAAGAAGCACTTACTGCAAGAGGGCAGTGCACTCAAAATGTTCAAAACATTTTAAAAATACAGCTCTCTGAGTTCCTCAAGCTGAGGAAAAGCTCAAGAACAGGGATTTTCAATTGTGCATTTCACCTAAAAAAGACCGGGTAGGACCCCTTGAATACTTCCTCTCTTTTCATCAAGATATGAAGCAGGATTATTATCTGACCTATTTGTACAAAAACAATAGAAAGGGAGCAATTAATTCCTTGCTCTCCTCCAGGAAGGCAGCCTGGGATCCCAGCAGAGCCAAGGGGTAACTCAAAGGGTGATCTCATCGGCTGAGCTGTGCTGACACTTTCCCTGCCAGGAGCAATTCTCTGCAAAGGCACTTCCTGCACAGATAAGGGTAGAGAAGCCCACTGAGGATGTTGTTATTCCAGAGACTCGCTGGTGAAACACATGGGTGCTGAACAAGTCCTGGAGAGCAGCTCAAGAGCAGGAGGCAGCTGCAGAGAGAGCGCTTCAGGATCGGCACCTCGAGCTTTTGTCCTGAGCCCATGAACAAATTCACATTTTCTCTCTTCTCAGGGAATTTTTTCCCTGACATACCCATTTCTCTGGAACATGATGAGAGCTTCTGTGAATAGTCTTAGACAAGATAGGCAATGAAATAATGATGAAATAATTCTTGAGTTTATAGTGTAGGTACAATCTTTCGTATATATTTTTAAGGGTGATGGAGCAAGACTGTATAGTGCAAAGTTGACTCATATATGTTTAGGGGTGCCAGAGAAAGACTGTATAGTGAAAAGTTGACTTATAAAAGTGTAATTCAACAGGTCTGTATTCACAGTTATGATCAATCTTAAGCCCTTAACAAAGACAGAACTGAAATTCTGTGGATGTTTTGTGCCTACAACCAGTAGTTTTCTTTAAAAGTTGTCTTTGTTCAGAAGAGTAGTCAGGAGCAAAAGGGAGGCTGAGAAAAGTTGCAGTAACTGCTCGAATAGAGAAGTGTTTTTTCTTCTAGAAAGATCCTAAACAACATTTCCATAAAGAATTGTAGCATCTATTAAAAGGACTTTAGACAGCAATTACAATGCCTATGTAATTACAATGCCTATGCAATTTCCAATTACAAATGCCTGTAGAGGTTCACTATCTGCCTAGATTTGAGGGATTCTGGGACACTTCTTGCTCTTCTCAAGTTTTCATCCCCAACCTTGCTAAGGATGGCTTTGTCCTACCCAAAGCCCTTTCTCTGTTCAGCCATCCAGCCTCCATTTGCTTCTGCAAGCATCATTTTCCTATTAGAAATGATGTTTTTATTTCTCTCCTATCACGCTGAGCAGTGGGGGATATTCCTCCTCCAGCAGCTGGAGTGCAAGGCCTCTTGCCCTGTGGGGATTTGGCAAACCAGTTGCAAACTCAGTGGAGCAGGGAGTGAGATCTGCAGAGAGGATGTCTTGACTGTAATAGCGCACAGATCGCTCCATTCCTGCAGAACTAAAACCAGGCCACTGTTTTGCTTTTTAACAGACAATAGGTCTCTTTCTCCCCCTCCTCCCAAACAGGCCAGGCACAATAGCTCCAAAATGAAAACCTTTTGTGAGTGCATATTATTTGGTTTCAAGCTGCCTGGAGTATAATGATGATTTTTTCAGCTCCTTGCAGCAGCTGCCAGCATTTCTGTGCAAGGAGATGGGAGTACTAAATATCTTTTTGTTTGTTATTTGCTATTATTTCTAGTTTAATTTAAAAAAAAAACTTTCAAAAGGCTGTTTAGGAAATTGCTGCCAGCCCTTCTGGTAACCCCAATGCATTTTCCTTATGGAAGGAAGCTCAGCAAGGAAAACCACCACTTAGATTTAGAGAACACTGACCTATTCTGTGCTACAACAGAAACTTGCAAAGCCTGGGGAGAACTCTGGAGAAAAAATGAGAAATGGGAAAAGAAGCCTCTCAAAAACAATAGAAAGACTCTTCTCAGACTCATACAAGAAATATTGTTATTCAAAAAAGAGTAAAACCCACAATCAATTTGTCTTCCTCTCATCCTTTTCCCCCATCTCAGTCCTTTTCTGGACTTTCCTGGAACTCACCTTTCATGCATTCCTTGGCTGGGGTTATAGCCAAGTGTGAGTAAGCACTAATGCAGCTCCAGGTATCTGGCTACATCAGTGGTTCTGCAAGGTTTAAATTACTTTTTTTGGGCTAAGGGGAACAGTGCCAGTCCTCTTTTGACATCTTCAGTAAGGAAAAAATAAAACACAGTGGTTTTCTTTTGCCGTTGTTTATTTTTACTTGAGTTTTTTTTTTCATTGTACCACATTTCTATAGAGATTTCTCCAATTAACTGAATCACTTCACTCCCAGACAGAACACAGCAGAGCAGGGACCTCACTGGCTCACTTTCCTGCCATGGCAGGTGTGATTTTGGTTTCTGGCACATAAATCTTTTGTCAAAGACTGGACATCTGCCTTACAGGTTGCTGACCACTGAACCCAGGGGCAGCCACAAACCATATTTGCAAAGGCTGAATAAGAACCCCTCAGTATTCAGTACTTTTGAATAAACTGTCTCATCTGACTACCAAAAAAAAAACTTTACAGCAAAACTAATGCCATACTTACAGCATGGAATAGAGATCAGAATTCTGCCTTGAGGTGAGGCTGACCCAGGCTGATGATGGAGTGCACCTCTAGAAAACACACAGCTGTGCTTTTTTGGCACTGATATTTATGGCTTGCCCTGCAAATATGGTTTATAAACCTGTTGCCTCAATTTGGTGTATGAAAGTGAAGCAGAGCTGGTTCATTCTGGGGAAGGGAAGAAGACACTTGCAAAGGAGTTTTAGTTCTAGGTTTTTCCTGCTTGGAGAGGAAAAAGGAGAGAATGCAAACCCAGAGTGTTGCAATGCCCCATTTTTCACAGCAAATATGGGATTTGAGTGTGTTCTGCCCCAGGGCACTGCAGTCAAACTCTCCCAGCCTGGTCAGGTCCCAGGCTGTGGTGGATTTTAGCTCAAGCCTATCCCCAGCAGCCATTCCCAGTATGGGCAAGAAAGGGAGCAGGGCTGCCCCTATTCACTGTCACAGCCTCAGCCAGGGGCCTCCTGCCTTGTGATGGCTGATTTCAGTTCATTTCTCTGATTTACAGTTTCCTGATTTGCAGGTTGTTAAAATACTTGTAAAAAACACTGGTCTGGAAAATGTTCCTGAATAATTATGTTGATGACTAAAAATCAGGCTGAAAGGGCTTTAATTCATAGCAGCTTATATAACAAGGGAGATTTAGGGAGAGCTTTTATTCTCTACTCATATTTTTAATCTTTCATTCATGTTCATATCCTGAGCTACAGACCCCAAAGTGAGTTTATATGACTAAACTCTCATTCTACAGTCAGGAACTATTTCATTCTCTGGAAAAGCTTTCTTATGGAAGTAACTTTTTCTATCTGAAGGTTAGTGCTGTGTTTATGTCCTAGAGGGCTTGTGAGGAATTAGAGTATTTTCCCCTTTGGAAGGGGATTGTTGGAATTGAAAGGTTAGTGTTTAAATAGGGAATCTAAGCACCAGTGAGAAACTGAGGGGAAATTTATGCAAATAAATGTCACCACTGAGGCTGTGCTCGGGGATTTGTGCAGTACAGCCCAACCCATCCTGGATCTGCAAATGTGCAAGACACAGCCAGGAATACATCGAGTTTTACCTTTGGTGATGAGAGAAGAGAGATCTGTTGCCATTAATGTTTGGGCCTACAATGGTGTCATCTCAAGTTTCTTGTTTAACCAATCCCAGCTGTGTGAAATTCTTCCTGGAGCGGAGCTGGAAGTTGGAATTAACCATAGAACCTCCCAAAATGTATGACTGATTGGCTCTATTGTAAGGTCTGGTTAGGACCATTCTGACATGCCTTCTGCTGGAAAATGTCGTTGTTAAAACTCTTCAGAAATGCATCTGTTACTTAATACCAAGACAACTCAGAATATCCTGAGTGAGGCCTGGCCAGGATGGAAGATGGGCTTTACCACATCCCAGGGGAATAAGTTCAGGCTATTGTGAGCTGTTTCTGGCTTTGTAATGACTCCCAGCAGGGGAAAAGCTTGAGATTCACATTTTTTTGCCAATGAGATAAACATTCTCTGCCTCAACTCTGTTTGCAAGTCTCACATTATTTAAAGGCCTCAAAGAAGTTGACACCAGAACATGACTACATTCAAGGAAGCTTCTTAGGTGGGATGGAGCAGTTTCTGCATTTAGGGAATGCGGACTACAGGAGTTTGCCCATGAGTTAACAAACATCTCCATGCAGCTTTGCAATCCAAGGCTGTTCCTGAGCTCCAAACAAGTGCACAGCTCTGCTCCAAGGTGCCAGAAGCTCAGGTGGGAATTCACTCATTTGGAGAGAAACAGAACTTCTGGAAGCCTTGCTAGTACAGAATTCCTAAAAGTTTGGAACTTGTTTAGCAGCTTAATATATTAACAGAAGCATTAAAAAGAAAAAAAAGGCCTTGGTTAGTTAGTGCAGGTGCCTGGTCTGCCAAGAGGCAGCTCTGAGCGAGGCGAGCTGATTTCAGCTGAAACCAATTACCTTGATGAGTGAAGCAAGGAGAGCTGTGAAAACACTGTCTCCTGGTGTACTGGAAGGTTGGGTGTGCCCAGAATCTGCTTTTGTCAGGACAGAGCTAAATGACATGAGCTGCTATGACTTACCAGACTCCTCTTTGTAGGACGGAGCATCCTCCTTGTCCTGCTCCCAGGAAATGTTTGTCAGGAAAAATTTGTTTTGTTCCATCCTTCTACATCTGTTGATCCTTCTTCGTCTCACCACATCTTCTTGTGCACAAAAACGACCTCCCAGAATATTGTGTTAGCCATCAGGAAAATGCTACATTGAAGGAATCTCCTTTAGCACTGTATTCCCTTACTAAGAAAAAAACATTTCATCTACTAGAGATGAAAGAAGAAAGAAGAATCAACTTCTTGATCAAAAGTTTTCATTGAATTTTAGAATGTGAGACAGTACAATGGTGGAAGGTGACCTAGGTTTGAGAATGGAGAAAGGATGTTTTAGGAATTGGCACTCATGGCCTCATGATTATTATGGCTGCAGATTGGAAGAGAAGAGCAACAGCTTACCATTAACTCAAGCTGAATTTGCAAACTAGGTGCACATATTTCCAAGGGACAGGTACACAGCATGTGATATTTGTAGTGCCAAATGAACTGATCTGCTCAAACACTCTGAGATCAGCACATTCTGCCCTCTCCTTTAGCAACTTCCACAGCAGCAAGCAGTTTAACTTGCAATTATCTCCTTGTGCCAGTTTAATTTACAGTTACCTCCTTGTGTGAAAGGGTGAGAATATGGAACCAGTCGGCTTTAGGATGGAGGTGAAGGTCCTGCCAGTGAAGAAGAGCAGTCTACTCCAGTCTACCACAACTTTTGCCACTTATATCCCTTAAGGGAGCCCTTAAGGAACTCCCAAGGATCCAGCACAGATGGAGGTAGAGAGTTTTTAAAAGCCATTTCCACTTAGTTAATAACGTGTGCGAATATTGGATTTTATTATTTCCTCTTTGATTTTATGACTATTGCAGATTATTCAAAAAAGCAAACTGAAAAAGCCATTTATTGCCTGGGTTTGTTTTGTTTTTTAAACCTGTTACACTTTAAAGCATCATGAGGAGTTCCAGATCATACTCATAACAACAAGAATGCTTTATGAATTAAAATAACTTGACTGCAAGTCTGAACACCACTATAAATGGAGGGCTGGGAGTCCATGTGGAGCTGTAAGGTTCAAGAACTCAGTGAAATTGTGCTGAAACTCCTGACTGAAGCACCTCAAGGGTCTGCCAGTTTTGCTGTGGCTGCCTGCTCTCTCCAAATAACTGGACTGGTGATCTCCTGATAAAAAGATATCAGGGTAATATCTTCCTGGTACTTTGGGTCTTGCTAGAAAACAGATGTTCTTGGAGTACCTGACAGTCTCACTTTGAACACTGGCAGGAAATAGATATTGGAGAACACAGAAATAAGAAACCTTTTTTTTTTAATTGCACCTGCTCATTCTCAAGCCATGATACTGGGGACTAAGATTTGGGCAGGGATCCAAACTGCCTCTTCCTCATTAAATCCATTCTCCCGTTCCCACATGCACATTAAGGTGAGCATTGAGTCTGATGTTTCAGTATCAAATCTCAATTCCCTTGCTTAGGTTCTGGGCCAAACATTTCCTGGGAGAGAGACAGGCACAGAGGATGAGAATTTTTCTTCCAGGGTACTTGTTTTCACTAAATGTGTGATGAAATTACAGATGAAATTACTGAGTGGTTCTGGCTGCTTTGTCCAAGACACCAGCTAATTAAGCTGCAAGGTGTCCCCACCTTGATCAAGGTTTTTGTACAGCAATCTTTACTAAATGCTGCCAAAATGCAGGTGGCACCATCGCCTAAAATTACTGTCTATGTCACCTGCATTTCAGAAAACCATTTCATCAGGTCACAGACTAGGTCTAGTTAAGTCACCATTCTTCTTCCCTGGTGGCTCTCCAGTTTAATTTAAACCAAAAGGTTTAAGATCAAAATTTACTATAGATATTGAGGTGCCTTTTCCCCCTGCCATGCTCTTCCAAACAACCCTACTGAGCTTTTTCCACCCAGAGGCAATTGCGTTCGACTTTTTACATGATGTTTGACAACTTAAAATGAACCTTTTCTGCTGATTTTCCAGTACAGTGGTTGCTAAGCCAGCTTTTTGTGACTTCAAGCATCATCTTATCAATGAAAGGGAAAAAAAAGACAGTTAAGTGCACATATCATAGTAACTTCAGATAATTGTAACTTGAGCAACTGTGAAGCTGCCAGTCAAACAGACTACACCTGTTTAAGGTTAGCTAATATTCTTTAAAAAGGCTATTCTTAAAACATGATGCTTCTGGACCTGAAAGAAGTGTTAATCCATAGGTATTCCCATCTCTGCCACTGACCACTTCAATATGAACTGAACACACAACCCAAACAAGGATTAGATTTGCCAGTCAAGTAGTGGCGGTAGAATTCTGAAGTAAAAGTACTTCCAGTGTGTCAGGCCACTCCTGCAATGGGAATTATGCATAAATCATGGCAGTGCTCTGTGTCAAATAAAAGCCAAACTAAGTAGTAAGTGACTTAAATAAGGCTACTGGCTTGCTTCAAATTATTCCAAATTAAGTCATTTTTGAACTTAAAACCTTTTGCTTAAAATAAACCAGAGAGCCATCAGGGAAGACAAACCTGAGTGCCATGAAAAGTGAGCTCTGAGTTCATGGATATGATTCATTTTCTCCTTTTCCTTTCCATCCATTCAGGGGCCAGCCAAATGCATCTCTTACCTGGCCTCTCTTTATCCTGAAACTCAGAGTAATGGGAGGAACAGAGGAGCTGATGTGGCAGGATGTTTGTAGAAGGTTCTGCTGTGAGTGTCCTGCGAAAATATATACATATATATATATATATATATATATATGCATTATGTATATTTATACAGGTATAGTGTAGTGATAGAGAACCTGGGCTTAAACAATATTTCTGCGTGGTATTAATATGGGATTTGCACAAATCCATATCTCTCTATTTCTTCTAAGCTGGGGATGGAGAGATCCCTCACACACACATCCACATAACCCTCCCAGGGAATGGCACGAACATCTGAAGCCCCCATGACTGCAATTCCTGTTGTTGATGCTCACTTTCATCACATCTAATATTTGCTCTGAGCTGACTGCTCCTGAGAACGTCACTCTTCACAACGTGCATGGATATTAATCTTCCAAAGAGGAATTTAAAGGGCAGAGCGAACCCTTCAGGCTAACACAGGGGAGGTGATGCCCTGTCTGTTTTTAATTAGAGCCAGCTTGTTTAATGAGGTAATGTTCTGTTGGGCTGGGTTATCTCCTGGAAGACAGGGCAGCAGGCGAGCTGCTGGGGAGGGACACTTGAAAGCCATCCCAGGCAGGCTGTTTAATGTTAGCACCATCATTCATCACCCGGGCTCTTTGGAGAGCCTGACAGGCAGAGCACGTCCTGGGGGGGACTCCATCAGCCTCTGGCGTGCTGCTTAATGCAATTTAGCCAGATGTATCAAAGCAGCAAGCAGGACCCTGCTATTTGGACAGCATTTACAGCATCCTGGGCAAATAGTCAGGAAATGTTCAATAATGTGCCTTGCACAAGTGTGGCAAGAAGCAGATTCTTGGAGTGATGGGTTGCCAAGAGAAATCCTGGCAGTGCCTCGCTCCAGCTTTTAGTCACATGCTGGTTTTGTTGTTATTGTTTGAGGGCTTATTTTTGTAAGGGCTCTCTCAGCCTGAGGTTTCCAAAGGCTGGATTTAAGGTGTCTTGAACACGCCCAGTGGTGGTTCCTGATCAAGAGGATGAATGTGAGCAGCAGGATCCCTGGAGCGCTCCTGGATCTGGGCACGGGGCCTGCTGGAGGCTGGGGCACCCTCCCAGCACTCAGAGCTGGGCTCTGCAGCAGCCCAAACACTCTGCTCCTCGTGCAAAAGGGATCAGGGGTGTTTGGGGAATCACAGAGCCAATACCAGTACAGACAGGGAATTTAGTGGGGCCTCTGGCTACATCACCAGGCTACAGAATCCAGCCTGGTGTGCTGACAGCCTCTGTTTTGGAATCTAAGAGGGGTTCTGCAGAGTATAGTTCAAGTACACCTAACTGTTTAACACTGAAATAATATTAATTCACAAATTTTGCCATATGGACCTAAAAACTTGAATATACCCACAGACCTGCCTTTGGTTCTCAGTGTGGAATATTGTGTCTGTGAGATCTCTCCATCAGCTACACAACTGGAGGACTGCTCCCTCAGGAGAGCAGAGCCTGCAATAGGGACAGCAGGGGAAAACGGGTTTCTGCTCTTTCTGCTCCATGTCCTGCTGCCCAGGCAGGTGGTGGCACTGCCACCAGCTGCCAGAGAAACCCTTGCCATGATTCCTGTGGCTGCTGAAAGCAGATGGGGTTTGTGGCACTGCTGGTTTGCTATTTAAGTCTACAGCATCTTTGCCAGCAAAGGAAGAAAAGAGCATGGTTAATGCACTGCCCCACAGGCCGCTGGCAGGAGATGTTTAACTTCTAGAGGGGGAAAAGTTCCAGTGGGCCTGGAAAAGGAATAGTTATGATGTGTATTTTCAGCCTTAAAGCCAAAGCCTTGTTAAATTCCCAACATAGAAGCAAAGTTGTCCCTTGCACCAATTATTATTATTATTATAAATATTATTATTGTTGTTATTGTTATTAAACCTCTACCCAAAACCACTCTTCTGAGGAGACCTCCCCCACTTCTCCCAGGAGCCAGAACTGCAGCTGGGGTGAGGGACAGACACACAGCCCAGACACCTCCCCATGTGCTGTGGTGTCAGCTTCACCTGTGAATTCAGCTTTGGCTCAGGGCTGGTGCATAAAGATGTAAAATCCATCTGGGCCCTGCAGTCCTGGAAAGCTCTTTGATGGTGTTTCCAGCAACAGAAATGTAGCATGTGCAGAGCCTCGCATCCTGTTGCTAATAAGTCTGCTTTCACACCACTCTGCTACACTTATTAACTTTCATTTACATATTTTTCCAATAATCTTTTAAACAAGTGACTAGATGACCATAAATCCTGGAGAGTGAGGAGTGCAGGGTATGTTGGAAGAACAAGTGCCTGGGGCTCAGTTTAACCCTTCAGCCCCCACTAGAAAAGCCAGGGCCAGAGCAGAGTGTCCTGCCATGTGCCCAGCAGAGAAGGTTGGCAGAGAAGGGTAAATGCTTCAAAAGGAACAGAATTTGCTCTCGTGCTATCCCAAAAAACTACAAAATCTGGTGCTGCTGCCAAGCCCCAAAATGCAAGTTAATGGAGAATTTGAAATGTTTTGCTAGCAAGTACACGCCGTGGTTCTGCGTGGATGTTCAGCTGTTGATGAAATCCCATCCTGGATTTAGCAACCAGGTTCACTAAACCAAAAGGCCTTCCCTATTTGATGATATATGATGAGGCAGAGGAAATCTGGTGTGGCTTTTTAAGGCAGGAAAGAATAAGGATGGCTGGGTGGAGTGTGTCAAACAGCACTATCCAGAGCCACAGGGACTCCTATGACAAAATAGGGGATTATTGGGATGGGAGGGTACCAACCCTGAATTTCTAGGTTTGAGTTCTTCCCTCTACTACCCCTGGAATTCAGCCTCCTCACTGAGAGAATCAGTGACAGCTTGAAAGATTGTCCAATATATATTATTATTTTTTTATACATATATACACATAGTTGTTTCCAATTACCCAGGAATAACTGTTTCCTCTACTGAGCCAGCTGCAGAGATGGTTGAACAATCTGTCTGTTCAAACACACTTCAGTCAACTTTCTTTAGCTGATTTGGCAAGAATTTTTCTTCCAATGACTGGATCTCCTCCAGTAACAACTTAGACAGCCTTTTGACTTTGGGTCATGGCTGCAGGACACTGAATCCTTTCATTTGTCTCTCTGCAAGTAATGATGGGAAAGCCAAAGCACTGCCATGCCCCTGGCTGAGAAAGTTTAATTCTTTGTGCCACACATCCAGGTGTCAGCTGATTTTACACCACAGAGCAGGATGATTGTCTCAAAAACAGGGATTTGGACTGGCACTCAGAGGTTCAAGCCCTGACACACGTCCTGGGTAATCACCCATTTTTGCCTCTGCATGCATGGAAGTAACTTCTCACCCCAACAGGTTTCTGTAAGGGATGATATCCTGTTATGAGTGGAGGGATCAGTGTAATGAAGAGCATCAGGGGAAAGAAATCTCTTTCCAGGCAACCAAGAAAGATCTGGAAAAAGATCTGCCAGCATCAGCAAGGGTGAGCAGGAAGGGACAGTGCTGTCATCAGACTGTTCCACCTTTCCCAGTCCCACCTTTTTGTGACAGTTCTACTTAGGCTGTGATTGTAAAAACTTCTCTAGGCTATGAAAACTTCTAGGCAGGTTGCAGCACATACATTTTACTTGTGCAAATTTACCCTGCTCCCTCTAAAACCTCAGCTTGGAATGACAACCATTCATAAATATTTCACATGCCCCAGCTGAGAGGCTAGAAGAAAATGTGGCCTTGATTAGCAGCTGTTAATCAATTTCCCTTTCAATTAAATCTTGTTGTTCCAAACACAGAGTGAGACCACTCATTTTGTAATGTTCCCAACTCTCATATTGCTGCTTGGCACGAGGAAACCAAACCCCAGCCTCCAAGGCTGTCATCCTAGGAACTTCCACAACAGTGAAATGCTGTTTTGACAAAATCAGCACTTTTCTGTAGCCATTTCCCTGATGACTTAGGGCAATCTACTGGGACTGAGTTTGATAAGGGCCCCTGATCTTAGTAATGCAGTTTAATCTCCAAAAGCTGGGTTTCAGCACTACCTAATCACATTGGGCTCCTTTGCCTTTGCCAATCCATTATGTTGCTGCAGGCTTCAAAGATTTTGGTGGCATAATGACATCTTCAGACCTACCTTTATGTATTTCCAAAATTCCCATCCAATCCCATGTGCCAAAGCATATCATATTATTTTAATTGCCAGCTCGCTACTTTAGGGGCACCTTCCTTCATAACTTCTGCTCTGCTTGTAATGATGAGATCTCTTGCAGATGCAGTTAATCAAAAAGATTACAATCACTCCAGAAACACCTGCATTGGAAATAAGTCTGGCTTTTATTACTATGAATTCCTACTGCTGACAAGCTCTGGGAGGAGAGAATGGGGGAAAACCCAAGATCCCTCTGCACAGCTGGAATATAAATGTGAAATTTTCTTTCCATTTATTTTTCTTCTGTAAATGGTTTAGCTGCTATTGATCAAGATTACCACCAAATAAAAATCAGAATCTACTAGCTCGTGGTGTTTTGTGTAACACACTCATAAAACAAATTTATGCCTTCACCACTGGAACAGGCCCTACTTTTTGCTAAGATATGTACAGAACTGGAAATAGTGTTCATTGTCAGGGCTCAGCAAACAGACATTCAGGAGCAGGAAGGATCCTGTGTTGGGATTCCATTTTGCATATGGAAGACAAAATACTTCAGTTGTTCCCACAGCCTGCATCCTCTTTACCCTTATGAAATGAAGGATAAATATAAAAGAGTAATTGCGATGGGTAGGTACAACAGGAAGCAGAGAATTCAGAACTATTAAGGGAGCAGAACAAAGATGTGTAATTCACTGCAGGGTAAAAAGGTAGTCTTAAAACTGTTGCAAACTCTTCAATAAATATCCCTATTACTGTGAATCTCTTCTCTCTGTTGGGTAGGTGCCAGCACAGATTTTCTGAGAAATATGAAGTTTTCAACCTTTACCCCAAAGTGGTAATGGTGACACAGTATTTCAAAATTCCAAGGTTCAGATAGTCAAAGATCTTGGGATCCTGAAAACTGGCAAAACAAGAAATAAAATGTCATTCCTTGCAGGAAGTGGAAAGGCATCCACATCCACCAAGAACAGAATGGCAACAGTCTAAGAAACAGCTCAAGGCACATTTATTATGGAATGCTGATTTATTGAAGTCTGCAATAGTCCCAGGCTCTGGACACAGAACTTTTTAAAAATTAAATATTGTATTTAAAAGCCATAGAGGATATTCACAATTTTTCTAGTTGTTTTTTTTTTTTTTTAAAGTAGCTGCTAAGTGCTGCTTCTACAGTGATCTACTAGCAGAGGAAAAAGAAAAATCAAAGTGTCCCCCTGTCTCAGAACTGAATTCTCACTGCACACAGAATGTGAAATTATTCGAATCCACAGCATCCTGCTGTCTCTCACTGGATAACAGCTCAAACCCAACATATGCTCAAAGGAATGATTTAGTGGGGATAGTCTGTCCCACTGCTTCTGCAAGAGCTACAGGAAAGAATCTCTAACACAAAAGCAGAAAATGTAGCCTCTTTACTGGCTCGTAATAATTTTTTTTTCACCTTCCATAGGTTCTTAGCTTAGCTACCTTTTCAGATTCATAAACCATCAGAGGCTGTGCTGGCACAGTTACTGACTGGTTTTAAATGGATGCATTTGCCATGCATATCCATGTAACTTCATTTAAATAGCCTGGAATTTGTAGTAGACAACTAAGAAAAGTAATGGCCCTATCAGAGAAGATGCTCCATTAATAGCAAGGTGACACTTCATATTTTGAGCAGAAGAAATATTTAGGGCCAGATCCAGCAAACCACTTAGCTACCTACAGTTCAAGCTGGATGTGCTACAGCTATCAGAGTCCAAGAAGACAGGACACAAACTCTGTGTAACCCGACAGTTTCTGAAATTTGCACTAAAGACACACAAAATAAAATATGCATAGAGTTTTAAGACCATTGGAAGACAAGGGAATGCCTTCTGTGACAGGAATAATGTTCCTTCTGGTCCTGGCAGCTTCAGGAGAGCTGAAGAATCCCCTTCCCTCATTGTAAGCTACCTTCCAGTATGAAATTGGAAGAGGTGGATCAGAAGGGCTACAGGAGGATTAAAGAAGCTTTAATCCTGGGCAAAAGAAGGTTTAAAGTGCACCTCTCCCACCTCATCAGGCTTTACCCTTGTGGTCTGCTCCAGAGGAGCTGTCCCTGCTGTGCCCCCCTGGCTGCCTTTGGGAACAGCCTGGCCAAAGGAGCAGAGCAGCTCAGCAAGCTGGGTAAATCCAGCCTGCAGGAACCCTCAGCAATCTGAAGTAACAAGAAGGGAAATTCTTTGGGCATCCTTTCCTCACTGCCATTTCTCCTGGCAGCTCCTCAGAGCTGAGGTCAGTGCTGGGGCTGAGTGACCAACTCTTCTCTCAGCCATACCTCAGTGTCCCACACACGTCAGAAATGGCAACACGGGTAATCACTACATTGATAAATGTTCAGCTGTCACAAATAACCACTCATCCACTCACAACCAAGCCCCATTGCTTCTTTCCAGAGTGTTGCCAAGATTGCATTACTGAGGGTGTCTAAAGACAGGCTGCAGGAGCAGAAGGACTTTGCCTAACAGGACATAGGAGGCCACTGTAGCAACAGTCATTGCTGACTTCAGTGTACTTAAGTCAGACTTAGCCTGTGGTTAAATATACAAGTCCTTTGCCCTTTAAGGCTTTAAATAATTTTGCTTCAAACTACTGCATTGGCTTACATTACAAGATAAATTACGAAAAATAAGTTGGCCTCAAAGCATAGTTTTGCTTAGCTGCTCTGGGCATGAACAGTTTCACTTGGCCTCTGTTTTCCAGACCACCTATGTTCCTCACCAGGAGGATGAAGAGAAAATAATCAAGAGGGGCTGGAGCCTATTTAGACAACTGGTCAGCTCCTTGCAAAGGGCTTCTTCTTGGGTAGAAGACAGAAGATCCACCACAGAGGCAAAACAAAGCCTGCTAAAGGCTGATGCTGGTGCTGATCGAATGCTCTGATGTTACTGGACAGAAAGGACCAGGTGCATGGGTTTGACCAGGAGCACAGCATATGGTCAGGCTCTGTGCCTCCCTTTGTCCTCTCTCTTCCTCCTCCTCTCTTCCCCTGGCTCTCACCTTGCCTTCTCCCTCATCTTTACTACTGCATTTCTGTAAGTGCTGAACACACACAGCGTCATGCACACTACAACTCTCATCACACCAATCATTTGACAGTGATGATCCCAGCACCCTTTATGAGATCTGTAACCAATTACAGCTGAAATCAATATGAATCCATCAATATAAAGCTCTTAAGCTTTACAACCATGGAACAGTGACAGGCACAGCCTGCATCTTTTCTAATAACACGATCTAGCTGACTCAAAAGGGGAACTGTATTAAAATACAGTACTGCTACAGTATGTCATATATAAAATGTCATATATAACATGTCATATATAACAAGAGGGAACGAACAAACTACAAAGACACCTCTGTAAAGGCATTATTGCACTGCTATTGAACAGTGCCTTTCAACAGCAAATCCGTCACCAGTTCCCTTAAACGTTCTTAGCCGCGGAATTACTGCGTTTCTAATTTCTATTCCCAAGGTTGGCCCAGGATTGTGCTGCCTTCCCAAGCTTTATGTCAGCTCTGCAGAGGTGACCCACTCCTCCTGATCTCACCAGCAAACCTGCAGTGGCTGCCTTGCTGCTGGCTCTGTTGGTCAGTCCAGGCAGCTCTGAAACAGCGGGGCTGACTGCGCCTCGCTCGCGTTTCGTGTGTGCCCTGCACTGGGCTCATGCCTAGACTTGAACTAGGAAAAAAAAGAAAAATTAAAAAAGAATTTATGATCTCAGAGAACCTTCAGAGCAGAGGCCCTTGAGCATCTTGTGAATGACAGCAGCACTCCTAAGTCTGGATCCCAGCCCACGTTTTCCATCCAAGAGGACTGAGCGATGTTTGGAATTACATAGAGAGGAATCTAAACTAAACCAGGTGTCTTCCCAGTTTTGCCAAAAAAATAGTTTGACACATACTAGCTTATAAATAGATGGTTCTGCCAGATCAAACAATGATATATTACACTGACCACTCAAACAGCCCAACAATGAAGAAATTTTCATGAGGATGCGATACTTTTTTACTTTTTTAAATTGAAAATAATAAACAGATTGGTTTGTATTATCATGAAAAATGTGCTAAAGGGTAAGGTCTGTGAAGAAAAATCTGACAAGTCATAGGTCATAAAAGTTTCAGTTCAAGCTTGTTCATATTATAGTGAAATAAATTATTGCTGAAAACTTCTTTCAAAGAGTTCATTTTTGATTGGTTCTTGGTTTTAAGATGAGCAAGCACTTTAAATGTGAGCTATTTCCATTGTTTGTGAGCAATAAATGTCAGGCTGAATAGAAAAGCAGAGACCAGAAGTTATTCCCACTGGTGTAAAAGAAAAGCTGCACAGTGATTCCTTCCAGCCACAGAACATCCTTTAGCTTTTATCTAACTATGATTACCTAACAATGATTATCCAGATCACCTGTCCACACACAGGCACCTGGGCAGGGATTTCTCAGCATCACACAAGGCTTTTCTTTCTCCTACAGGTACAGCCCATAAACCCAGCTGGCACTTGGGAAAATTCAATTCTGATGTGACTGACTCCAGCACAACCTGACTCCATTTCTAAGATGTAATTCCTTTTGCTGGAACTGTTTGCCATTTAATTCTCATTTTTCTCTCTCTGGAATGAAACTGTTCTGATCATGATGAGCAGTGTCTCACTCAGGATAAAAGAGATTTTGAGGGCAGATGTGATGTAGAACAGTAGAGCTGCGCAGGACCAAAGGGTGTCTTGCAGAGGTGGTGTCTGCAGCAGAATTGCTCAGTGTAAATGATTCATGGAGAAACCTCTTTTTGCTGCTAGGCTCTGGAGGGATGCCTGGATACAGTGATAAGGAGCTGACAGGGAACCAGCCATGCTCAAATGCCTTTCAGTTCATCTAAAGATGCAGAGAAAATCTCCTCCCACATTTAAGTCTTTGGGACCCTTCCAAGTCATGTCTTTCCCTTCTGACAGTATTCCAGCTCCCTGGGACTTTCTGGCCCTCCTCAGCATCCTCTTTTGTCTTCTTCTGCTCCCCCAAGGACAGTTCTGCTCTTTTTTCAGCTCATTCCACTTCCACACAGGAACTTCCTGGGGAAGAGGCCGCAGGTGGAGCAGCCTGTGCTGGGACAAGCTGCCATCAGTTGTCCCTTGTCCTCACTCAGGACCCTCTAGATCCTTTCAGAACAAGGTTTAGACCTTTTAGAACCAGGTTTAACCCAACACAGCAGACTCAGCTCTCCCCCAGTGTTAGTTCCTAGCAGAGTTTTGTGCTCCAGCACGTGAAAGTGCTCTAACACACATCACATATTTTTCCAGGCTCCATCACAGTGTCAGGCTTAATGAAACACTTAATTATCAGACCTCAGAACTCGGGATTCCCCAGCCAGACAAATGCATCTGGGCCTGGCTGTGCAATCCTTCCTCTGCCCAGCACTTGCTCCTGGGGACAGGTAAAGCCAGCAGGCTGAGAAACAAAGAGGCTGCATGGCTATAGAAAGGAATGAGCTCATGATCATGGTGGAACCTTGTTCTGCCAGCCTAAGGAAAGCCTGGTTACAAGATCCAAATGGCTGCTTGGCACCTGAGAAGCAAGGAGCTAAATCAGAGGCCACACACCTAAACATTAGCCCAAGAGTTAGAATAGGAAATGCCAAAATCATTGCACTCCTTGACTGAAGTGGTCTTGCCTAGAAAAGGCAGATCTAGCTGGAAGGGGAGAGTCTGGTGCAATGGGACACGAGCAAAGGATGCAGACAAGAAGACACCACTGAAATGACCCTGCTGAAACCTTGGCTTTTGTCCTTATTTCCTCTTGCAGAGCAGCTCAGTGGAGTCCACCACCAGTTCTACCCCAGCCCTGAGACATGGCACCAGCACTCTAAACTCTCAGGTACCACAAAAATTTGCATCTTCTGGACCGAAGGACAAACATTTCCAGCTGTAGAGGCAGCATGAAGGTTTCACAGTGCCCCCATCAGAGAGAAGCACAGGGGTTTCTGCAGCACAGATCATTTGTTTTGTATTGAGCACAACAACTCACCCAGGAGGAGTTTCTCCCTCCCAGCCTGCCAGGCATGAAATATTCACCAGCTTCCTTTTCCATTACAAATTTAAGATTTACCTTGAAAACGTAAAAAGCCTGCAGCATGACAAACACAGAGAGTTAGAGGAAGAGAGCTTTTGTCTGTAAATCTCTTTGGTAGCTGGGAGTTGTGAGGTGGCAGGTTTTCAGCACTGATCAGCTGTTATCTGACATGGATTGTATGGGTCTCTGTTGGTTTTTTTTGGGTGGGTTTTTTTTTTTTTTTTTTTGGTCAAATCTGTAAAGCCACTGAAACAATAGTTCTGGTTATAAGAACTCTTTCAGGGTGGAGTGAAAAACAAGAAACCATTGCTGGAGAGTGTCTGGTGTTGATCACAAAGAGAATAAGTACTATTTGCCCAGAGAAAACAAGATTTTTTCCACTAACCTCTTGTTTTGCTTTCTCAGCAATTTTTTCTGTTTTCTCTAGTCTGCAGCCCTTCTCTAGCCAGTAAATTCAATATCTTGTGAGATCTAGAGAGAACAAAGTGAGCGCTAGGCAGACAAACAAGGAAGGGGTCAATTATTATATTAAAATCCCCAAGTGCATTGTTCTAGCACAAATTTCACATTTGCTTGTGCATGCTTTTAACTGATTCCTTACTTTGTACCTTTTAAATGGGCACCAGATGCCAGAGAGAATGATCAAAATTGCAGTGAAACTCGAGATCAAATACGTTTTTCCCTAAACTAAACCTATTTTTAAAATACCCTACATGCTCTCCCCTCCAAAGATTTACCAAGAAAAAGAGCCTTTCCCCCAATCTGTCACCTCAAGAGCTGTGCACACAAGTTGCAAAATCTCAAAGACTTTGTGTCTCCCTCCCTCCCGATCGCTTCCCTCTTGAGGCACTGGAAGGACTGGAATTATCCTGGTCTCAAACTCGCGGATCAGCTTTTCCTTCCCCAAACACAAACATCCAACAGCTGTAAAAATGGCACCCAATCAAGTGCTGACTCTGCCCGTTCTGCAGGGCTCCTGCTCGCGTCCATCTGCCTGCCCCTGCCACGCTGCAGCACATCAGAGGGTGCTGAGGAGGCAGGGCAGAGGCTGACTCGCCACCCATGCGTGTGGGCCAGTAGCCAAGTGATTGCACTTCACAAGCTGGCCACAGATCCACCTTTCATGTCGAAACATGGGGAGAATTAGGCAACTTTTTAAGTTAAATAATTCTTCAATCGATGTTCTTCTGTTGTTTCCTTTTTTCCTTCTTGAAAACTTTTTTTTTTCAATTTTTTAATTAGAAACACCTTATTTGTCTCCTTTTAAAACCCTCCTGGACTGAGTTAGGTCAAAGAACAGCAAGTTCTGTACAAGTAAGATCATGTTAAGTTACTGAATCTTTCTGTGAACTAGCAGGCTGCCTGAAGTGTGGCCAGAATATTTTTTTCCCAGCATATGAACAGAAGAGAGACTGCAAGCCTTTCATCAGACACTGCCTTTTAAGAAAAAAGTCCTTTTAGATATAACCTGTTGCCTCAGATTTACTTCATGTTCCTTCAAAGTGTATTCCTATCTATGTTTTTAAACATTTGGGATGGTAGAACCAATTTTCTGCTCTGAGGGAAGCTGAGCCTGTCCCAAGCAAGGCCCACACAGCTTTTGTCACCTCTGTCTTGCTGTAAAGCAAAGAGACACAGGTTTGTCCTCCCTAGAATATTGTGGCAGTTTCCTTTCCCACACCTTGAACCTTAAAATTTGTCCTCTGATTTTTCTCCCCAGTGTAATAGGAACTTTACAGCCCACTTAATTATAGACTTCAAACCAAATGTGGCAGTTTCAGAACCTGGATTAGTTTGGCTGACCATAAAGACATCTTCCAGCTATGACCCTCTTTGAAGCACAGGAGCATCCAGTGGTTGGGTGAGCATCCATCCAACCCTTATGGACGTAAGCAAAAGCTCCAAACTGCAGACTGTGCTATTGCAAGCTGAGAGAATGTGCAGGAAACCACCACCATGGGTCTTGTTCCCTTAGGAAAATGGGATAGAGCTCATCTTCATCAGTCAGGAAAACAGGAAGAAGAAATGGTATATGGGCATCAAACTTACAATTTCAGTAGTGGCCTATGACAGAAATCTCCCCTCTTTTCTGTAAGGGAAAATTAATTTAAAGGAAGGAACAGGAGAACCAAGAGGAGTTAGAGGAGATGGAAATTGCTGTACCTCAGAATTCTGGCTCAGAAGTCATGAGTGATTGCAACAAACCACCACAGAGCAGCTTCCCTCAGTCCACATGCACCCTCATGTCCCTGGGGAGCCTTTTCTTCAAATATGGGGTGGCTTTCTTGTGAGTTACAGACTTAAACACTAAATCTAATTGTTTCCCATTTATTGTGGACTGTCACAGGGTCAGAATACACCAACAGCAATTATTACTGGGCAGCTGACAGATGCTTACTCCTGTGTCCAGCCCTTTAGATCAGAAGCTGAGCTGAGTCCTGCTCCTTTTTAAGTCAACAGAACTTCTCTGAGATCTTTCACTATGTCCTACCTAACACTGCTCCTTATGGCAGCTGTGAAACACCAGGGACTGCCTAAATTAGACATCTGGCTCTATATGGATTTCAAGTGGGATGCTTAATGCCTTTGGAAAGCCTGCTCCACATTTTTCCATGTATTTCAACAGTGCAGAAGCACAGGGAGTAAGTTTGGAAAGTCACTTGTGTGATCTCTCACTAAAACTCCAAAGTGCTGTTCAATAATCCAGCCTTTTGGAAATTTTTGCATGCTGCTTACAGGACACTAATCATTCTTTTGACATAAATAGGAAAAGATTTTAGCATGAAAGCTTGATAGGTTGGAAATTTTCTTCTTTCTCTATATAATGCAGAATAACTTCCAGAGCTGATGTTGCTGTGGGCCAAACCCCATCAGTGGGAGCTTTGCCATTTGTTTAATTAAAACCCCAATGTGGCCCTACATGAACAGTATATTCTTTATAACTGCAATTTGAATTCAGTGTTGTTGCATAAAATATTCTCTCTTCAACTGGCACCACCAGAAAGTTTTGCCCTCTGCTGCACCTCAATATTTGTGTTCTACATGAAAGTCCTTCAGGCCACACTGCCTTTGTCAGCCCACAACTGGGCTCGGCCCAATCTGCCAGCCCACAATTTTGCAGGTGAGAGTGACAAATTTACCACTCAGTCTTAACAAACATTTGAATTCCACCCCCTGTTAAAAGACCTCTTTATTCTCCTCCTTTAGGTTTTGGAGAGGTCCTCGCAGGATCAAACTCCTCCACCACTTTGATGGCTGTTAACAGTGTGCACCATCAGAAGCTGGATTTAGCATGGAAAATGTCCTTGGATGACCCAGCAGCAAGAGGTCATCACTGTTTGGAGAGCACTTAATCCAACACTACACCTCCTATATGCCTTGAACTTGGCATTTCACTTGGGTGTGTAAAATGTTCGGACTCCCTGGAATTCAGACCATTTAACTTCAAAGTTCAGGCTCTTTTGGCTGGTGATGGGTCTCACTGAGTCACCCGTGTTTACTCCTCAGCTGTCTGCTCCATATCCTGTTTTCTGAGATGTTTATAAGCACTCTTGGGATGCTGATTGTGTCTCCTCCATTCAGACAGAACATCTTCAGTTCTGGCCTTTCCTGGACTGACACACTGGGACCCAAGGGCTGGAGCACCTCTCCTATGGAGACAGACTGAGTTGTTCAGCCAGGAGAAGAGAAGGCTCTAGGAAACCTTAGAGCACTCTCCAGTGCCTAGAGGGGGTCCAAGAGAAGTGGAGAGGGACTTTGGACAAAGGCCTGGAATGACAAGACAAGGGGGAATGGCTTTGAAGTGACAGAGAACAGGTTTAGATTGGATATTAGTAAGAAATTCTTGGCTGTGAGGGTGGAGAGAAACTGGCTCTGCCCAGAGAAGATGTAGATGCCCCATCTCTGAAGTGTTCAAGGCCAGGATGGAGCCCTGAGCAAGCTGGGATAGTGGAAGGTGTCTCTGCCCGTGGCAGCAGGTTGGAATGAGATCATCTGGAAGGTCCCTGTCAACCCAACCATGATTCCATGACTTGGAAGCTGGACACCATGTCATTACAGCTATGTGGATGCACTTTAAGCTCCCTAATGGCCAAAATATTGTCAATTAATTGTCACTGATCAGGTTTTTGGTGAGGATTTTACTACATGCTTAACCCCCGCAGTACCACAGCTGGACTGCTCCCAGCCCCCAGATTCGTCCCCCTGAAGCTACTCCTGTTATATCTGCAGCCACAGCCCAACCATGACTGCTGCCACATCTCTCTGTGATTGGATCAGCCCAGACTATAACCCTGATGCAAATCAGCTACTGCAAATAATTTCATTCTCCAGTTAGCCACAGCATCCCACTGGTGTTTATAACCAAGGCCAGTGGAGGCATAGGCAGGCAGGCAGGTTCCTGTGGCAGCTCTCCTCTGAAGGGCAGCAGAATAGTCTTTGCTTCTCCCTGTGGCTTAATTTGTGGAGCCCTGGAAAGCCAGGCTGCTGGGAAAAGGGAAGGGATAAAGCCATTCTGTAACAGCATTTTGAATGGATTGAAAGGAGGGAGGGAAAACGGGGTCTGAACAGCCAGAGGCAAGGAAGCTGCAGCGCTTGGATGAGTGAGTCCTGGACAAAGGTAACCACCAGGAACAGTTAATAATAATCCAACACACACAAGGGCACGTCAGAGGCAAGCACTCCCATCCGAAATCCTGCTCACAGAAATCTGCAAATGAGCTGACACTAATGAAAACAAGGGGCTTGGAAGCTGGAGGGTGGCGGGAGGAAAGGAGAGGCTGTTGTATAACTTGCCCTTCCTGCCCAGACCTGCCAATGCAGCTGGATTCTGACTTGCAGCATCATCACTTTTCCTGCCTTGGCCTCCTGAACCTGCGAGCAGCCCCTCGCAGTGACCTGCCAAACCTCTGCTATCCAAACTTCCCTCCCTTTGAACAGCTTGATAAGGGGCCAGCCTGTGCAGTAGCTTCACACTATGCCCCGAAGGGAGAATACAATGAGGCCCAAAAAGCCAATTGCACTTGTTACCTGAGGCAGTTTTTGAACTCTGCACGGAGAGGCTGGAATGCCCCCTTCCACTAAGCAGAACAAAGGGCAGCCAACCTGCAGGGGGTTAAATCTGAAAGTTAAACATGAATGTGATTAATGTGCAGCTTTGAATTTCATGTATTATTGAATTGTATACATTACTCCAGGCTCGGAGGTTTTTCCCCTTTTATTCTGCAACACAACTGTAAGTTCTATTTGGGAGAGGTGCAGAGCAGAGAACACCAGGCAAAAGTATTTCCATATGTATATTCCACAAATTCTCTGCCTGAAGGACTTGAGCGAGCTGGGATTTATACTGTGTTCCACTGACCCCGAAAAAACAGCTTGAAACAGATTTACAGAAGATGCACTGGAGCTCATTGCAATTGAAACACTGGATACTTATTTGACAGCCTCCAGGAATCCTTCCAGGTCCACCCTTTCCTGTGAATCTGCTAAAGCTCCGGAAGATTATCCGAGTTAAGCGAATGTGCGGGATGCCGGGTTTTAGGAGATGGGTTGCCTCTCTTAAGACCCATAAAAATGATCATCTCATGTAACCAGTGCTCCCACTCCAAAGTCTGAGTCCTTGATCCCATTTAAGTCATAATCTGCTGATAGGAGCCAGAAAGCTGGACCACACCACTCCTGTGTGATCCTGCTGGCTTTGGGGGAATGCTGCACGACCAGAGCAGCGCCCCAGCTCTCACTGCTGGGGAAACCTTCAGCATATTTTTAGAAACAGTTAATTAACCCCATTTGTTGTATACCAGGGGCAACTGTAAAGCACACCAGGACACTTTCAGTTTGGACTTTTTTGTTCTCTGTATGGCTCTTGGGCAGGTTTCCTCACTGCACCACAACAGAACACGAGGCTAACAAAGGTCCTGAGAAAACCTTGAAAGTTTTATTTCGGGGAATTCAGTTGTTCTTTGATTGGAAGGTTTCCCTGGGGAGATCTTAAACAGAGTGTCAAATGGTCAGTATCTGACAGGCACTACCTGCCTTTCTGTGACAGTGGATCTCCTCTTGCAGGTCCTGTGCATTTCCATTCACCCGTCCAGTCCGCGCTGTGCTGGGTGCAGCTCTCATTGCACTGGTGATTCCATATGGAATTGAACAACTCACCTGCACAAATAATGAACCTACACAACTCCTTGGCCCGTCACTGTTACTCAAAGTCGTGATTTTGATGTCCTGAGAAGCACCTTCGGCTTTGCCTCAAGGACAAGGCACTGGTTTCTCTCCCAATGCCTAACTCATCCAAATACAGTTGAGCACATCCAGTGCAATCACAGGCTCCAGCATGATGAGTTTGTGGAGAATATTCTGCAGCATCCAGACAGATCTTCAGAAGACTGTTTCCACTTGAATAAGACCATTGAAAAGAGGGATTTTCTATTCTATCTCACACCACCACTATTACTTCTACATTATTCACCATTATTACTTCTACAAGGAGCACCATTAAAACACTCAGTGAGCCTGCCTTCCATGGCAGACCTCTCACACTGGGCTGGGCAGGGAGGATCTGGAAGAAATGAGAGATTATGTGAAGAGTTCCCGTTTTCAAAGCTCAGATCTAGATGGCTTCTCATAATTTTCCATGCCAATTTGCATCTGGAACTTCATTTGCTTGTGGAATGGAGCATGACTACTGCAGCAGGAGAAGTCTCTCTCCAGGAACAATTTCTGGATCAGAAGAATGACTGACCTTTGTTTTGGACAGGAATATGAACTCTCTTGCTGTTGGACACCTTTGAATCCTTGTCTCCTATGCTTTAGCCATTACCTTAGCCTATTTCTAGCCAGGACATTGATATAATTTCTCCTAAGAGCACTAATAACTTCCCTGGCTTGCCAAGCTTGTTACACAGTAATGCTTCTTTAATTCTTTACTTCCCAACCAAAAGGTCCAGACAATGGATATGGGAATTGCAGCAGTGATTCTTAGACCTGATATATGTCCAGTCCTAAGTTTCCTAGAGTCTCTTTGAAGTACATATAGAAAAATTACTGACCACTGAGGACACTTTGGGAGCAGGGAAGCCCAGAATATTTACCATTATCCATGGCCAGAGACCAGCCCTGCACCTCACCCCTAGTCTGAAATCTGGAAATGCTGTGCACTTTCACTTGCATGGAGTTTACAGAATCCAACTGCAGCTCTGAGCTCTGAGCTGCAAATATTAAACCTGCTGCTTCTCCTGCTCATCTTGGTGCAGTGCAGATACAAACCAGACAAAACACAACAACCACATTTCTGGCATGAAAATTCAATTAATGCTTGGATTGGAAGAGCAAAGAAGTTTTGAGCAGGGGGGTGGACAGGAATGCTCTTATGGTTCTGTGATTGTCAAACTGGCCATAAAGCACATACCAATGTATCAGTCAATAATAACAAAAAATATCAAATGCCTTTTGGGCCAGCCCCCAGAAACAAAATTTTTAAAATCTCTGTATCTCCTCTGCAAAATGGTAATTACAACCCTCACATCCTGCTCCCAGCCCAGAGAGCTGCAGGTTTTCTGGGCATACCTGCATCACTTCTGCTGTTGTCTGGCAGCAAGGCCTGACCCACATCTGAACTCATTCAGGTATTTCAGTAAATCTGCAGTTTCCCCTTAAGTCCAAAAGCCCTGGGTTAGGACACCCCTGCCCTGTGCAAAATAAACCAGTTCTCCCCATTTTCTTTTGGCATGGCTGGTCCTCCTCCAGTCCCTTAATTAATACATTAGTTAAAAATAGGAAGCGTGACAAGCCCCACCAGTGGCCTTTCCCTGTGTGCTCATGTGTCTCCATTCCTGGGGCTGACCCAGGGCACAGCTCTGCTCTCCTACATGTATTTTCCAGTGGAAGCATTTCTCCTTTTCTTCCTTGGGTTTATTCAGACTCCAAACCCCAAATTCATCAGAACTGTCACGGGCCATTTGCAGGATGGGAAGATATTGTGGGTCCAATCAGCGTGGGTGTCACAAACAATTATCCACTGTGGAATGATCCCAATTAGTAAACACCCTGCTAACAGGCCACCTCCCCAAGGACACTGATTGCCTGTGACAGTGTATTTTCAGGATGTCTGCTGGAAAACTACGACTCAAGCTTTTGTGGCCTGGCTCCTGGCAAATTCCTTGTTAACCCTACAAAAGAATCTACACATGAATAATTAAAAATAGATTGGAGTAGAAATTTAAATTACATTTAGCTTTGTCACCCAGCCCCCTTTATAACAAGACCTACTTCTCATCTGGAATAAAGTGGGAATTCTATTCCCTGTCTTGGCTTGTATGAGGCACTCTGTGTTTTGATGCTTTGCTCTAGGCTCTTGGATTTAAATAAAGATTTCAATATAAACACTCCCTTCCACTTTCTCCTTTCTTCTCTCCTTTTCCTTTGGTGCAAAATTCTCAAAGAGTTGCCTGAAGGACCAGCTCAGTGAGTGTTTGAAAGCCAGCTGCTTACTCCTTGCTTAACAAATGCAGCCTTCAACAACCTGATAGTTGTTTTCAGGGGATGAAATCACAAAGACAGGAACAAAATAAAGATACAAAACTAAGTATTTTCAAAAGTAACCTTCTGACCACCCAATTATCTCCTGGAATGGACTGGCTGTGATGCTAGGATGAGGTAGGAAGACAGATTGGTCCAGCCAGGCTGCCTCCCAGCCAGCCCTCTTGCTCCCAAGGAATGGGCTTTAGTGCCATACTCCACTTCCTTTCAAGTGTGCCAAGTCTTCCCACACTGCTCAGTGATACTCTCACACCTCAGAGGTTTTGGCAGGCTCCTGCACAGCCTCTCTCCTTCTCCTCTTGCCTGCAATAAGCAGGCTCCAGTCTTTAATGTGTGGGGGCAAGGAGATTTATTTAACTCGTCCCTCATGCTTTCAGCTCTGATTTCAAACCAGTTGATTGGTAATTTCTTGTCAGTAAATTCTACCCCAGCTGTATCTTCAGCAGGGATAAACTGCCAAATCTCTGTAATTTCCATGGAGCTGTGCCACTTTTCCCAGTCCCAGTCCAGCCCAATAGCCTGACTCCAGTTATCTTGCTGTCAGTCTGTCACACACACCCAAGGGCTCACTTTGCTGTCCCTCACACTAAAGCTTTAAGGGCTCCTCCTCCTTCCTAAAGAATTTTGCTTTCAGATGTTTCTCCCATATAGAAAAACTACTTTTCCTCCTCTAGCATTCCATCACTTTCCCACCAAAATGACCAAACTTCCTGTTTTCTGCCATGCTTCACCTACAAGGTACTCAGTAATGTTTGAAAAACATCGCACCTAAAACTGTCATTAAAATGCTCTTTACTGCTTTGCTAATGCACAGGAGGAGCCCTCAGTGAAATGGATGAATCAAAAACTTTCATCAGTCACATTGGTAGAAAATCTGCATGACCAGAGCCACGTATCATTTGTCATTTCTACTAATCCCCACAACTGAGTTCCTATTCAAAACAAGCCAAACAACCTCGGAGGGAGGGCAAGATCTTGTAAGACCCCGTCTCAAATGCTCTACCAGGCTCCAACTGCAATATATCTAAGGCAATCCCTTTGTCCAGCGCTTTGCATGATTGAGGGTGAAATTGCAAAACCATTCCCTCCCTGTCTCCCTCAGGCACAGCACCCTGTGGTTTGGAGCAATTTAAGTCTTAGGCCAAAAATTTGTCTCACTTTTCTCCCATCTTGGTGGTCCACACTAAATCCCAACTCTTTCTCCTTTGCTTTCTTACTCCTTTCTTCCTGACCCATTATGGTCCCAGCATCCAGAGCTTCACCATTCTTCTCTTCACCTCCAAACTGCAAAGTCACAGGGGCAAAATGTGAGAGAAGATCTCTGGTGTCACCAACTCAGTTCACAAAAACCTCAACACTGGCACTATTGCTGTCCTACCCACCACCCTCTTTCCAAAAGAGGTTAGGAAATACTCCAAATTCCTGTTTAAGAGACTGTTCAGCCCCCTGTAAAACTGCAAGAAGTGTGGACACTTGTGAATTTGGGAGAAAAAAGAAGGCTGGCTCCCTCCCAGGGGAAAGGCTTTACACATCAAGATGCAGACAGAGAATCTGGCCCTGCTTTAAAGAGGAGGGACACAGTTCTATTTCTAGCAGGGACATTGTGTGAGCAACTCCCTCTGAAGCCAAAGGATTTTTGCCCTCAGATATCCAAGGGCAGAAACCAGGAGCCAGAGTCAGCCCTGGTGCCAGCTGATGGAACAAGCACCCTCCAGCTGTAGAAAAATAGCTCCCAACACTAGGATAAAGCTGGAGCCACTGGAAACGTCCTTGCAGACACAAACAGATTTATGACCCAAAAATTCAAGCAGAAATTATCATTGCAAGCACTGCTAATGCCAGGAGACATCCATTGCCTGCCTATCCATCCTGCTTGGCTCTCAGATCCCAGTGGTCCTCCCTAGGACAGCCACACAATCTGTGTGAAAGCACTTGGCTTCTGGGGATGCCATGAATTTTCTGCGTTCCCTACCCCACACACTCACCAAGCAAGTCTTGATTTAGCTGCAGTAATCTCTGATGCCTGTTCCCATACAGAGAACTGTTTATTTTATAGGACCTCAAATGGATGGGAATAAACTGCCTGCCTCTGCATCAGAACGAGGTCACTGACCCAATCTGCTGGCCAGCAAATGTGGGTGAATCCAGCCGGCCCCATCACCCTGGGCTGCCTTGTGTTGGGCTGAGAAATCCTGGCCTCTAAATGTGGCTTGGGAGAGGATAGGACACCAGGGAATCAATCACACCCTTGGAAGCACAGCAGGCCCTAAATGAGATCCAAAATAAGCTACACAGCCAAAAGGGAATGATTTCACAGCTTGGCCAGCAGCAGCTTCCAGAGCTTTGGAGGAGCCCCAGCACGTGGGTCTAAGAGGGAAGTATCCACACATGAGCTGGAGGGGCTTGAGGCACCTCTCCTTGACAGTAAAAGGGCACTGACTCTGTGGTGCACTGCAGACCAGCTTGAGGAGCAGGAATGCTCTGGAGGAACTTTCAGACCAGGACACTTCCTAGCCAGAGGACTCTGATGAGTGTCTGAGTTGGTCTTGAAGTGTTTTGCCACAAATGGCCACTTGACACCACCACACATGCATAAACTGACAGGTTTTACAGGAGGGCTGGTGGCCCTTCCAAAGCCAGCAGCTTCCCAAAGCCCCACATCCAGCCAGCCAACAATTTGGCATGTGGCCACTGTGCCTTCAGCAGCAGCTCCCTGACCACACAATCCTGAGATCTTTGGGCTCTGCTGTGGGACTGTGGTCTCATTTCTATCCACTTAGCCAGAACACAAACAGAACTTTTGACCAGTTTTATGATCCTGCATCACAAAGGAGGCAGGTGACACCTGGCCCAGCATAAATCCTACCACTAACAAGGGAGTCTTCAGACCAACTTCCAGGATGGTCTGAAGCAGCAGAGAGAGCTGATACCAAACCAGCATGATCCCTCGTGTGGCTGCAGTGATTTGGATCCACTACTAACACCCTAAAGACAGTTTTATGGTATCACTGTGTGAGGACTCTGTTTGAACTCCTCTGGTTTAAGCCTTGATTTAGGCTAATGCATAATTCATAATGGGGATGATAACAGATGGCAACTTGTGAAGCCGCAGGAACTCAATCAGTTGTGATCACATGACAACACCCTAAATAATTTAAATCACATCTTCCTGCCAGAGCTGCTCTGCTGGGGCCCTGTTACAGAGATGCTGAAGCCACACTGTGGGAATCATCTTGCAAGGCAGGATCTGTTACCAAATCTCCATGAAAGCAGGACACTCCCTGGTGTCCTCCTGCTCCTCTGCCCCAGATCCCAGCCATAAGGCCCTGGTCTCTCCTTCTCTGTATATTGCACATGTTTACAAAGATATTTGCAAAAGGTCAATTCAGACAAAAAGCATCACTTTAAAAAACAGCCTGTCTTCCACAGCATGGTTTCTAACTCCAAGAAAACTCTCCAGAGAAGTTTATCCTCAGAGCAGACACTCTCATGTCAGAATATCTATTTCTTCTTTAACTGCAGGAGGAAACTGCCTTTCCAACACATGGCCTAAACCTCAGTGACATGGAGACCCTTCAGTGTCTCTGCGAGAGCCAGGAGGCCCTGCCAGACACCTTGGCCACTTCAGGAAGCAACATGGGATGCTGGAAGCAGGGGGGCTTCTCTTAGGAGTTTCAGCACCTTCCTTTTCTTTCCATCAATTTCCAGGTGGCCACGTGCACATGAAGTCTGGGGCTTTGCAGGAGAGTTTCACTTCCACTGACTTGAAACAGTTTTTGAGTAAAAACACTCTTTAGGAAAGAAATGTTCTAGGAATAATCCAACATGCTCTGGATTACAGAAATGCTTCTACTGTCACAAGGGACAAAGCACTATAAAGAATATAAAACTTTAATGAATTGTTATCATCATCTCAGCATACTTTGAGAAGACACACTGAGTTTGAGCCTTCTCTGGAATTCCAATCAATCATGATCAGCACAGTCAGTCCCAGCTGAAGCACTGGCTGCTCACCATAAGCATAATTAACAGAGACTGCAGCCTCCCTCCTCCTGACATACTGCTGGGGAATAGGGAACACTGCCTACACCACATCCATCCTCAAACATCACTTGACTGCCAGACCATTTTTACTCTTCCTTTCTAAAATCACCTTCCTTTTTTTTAAAACACTTCAAGTATAAAAGCACTCGTGAGCTGAAATTCTCCTAGAGTAATAGTTTTGGGCACTTTCTGAAGAGAACATCTCCCAAACAGAAAGGAAACTGACACCTAAAAACACTTCCCTGAGGTGCTTGAAGCCCTGTTGGTCTAAGCACAAGGCATGGAGTTCTTCAGCATGCTGGTTCTCACCAAAGCACAGCTATGGATTTTCTCTCTGGTGCAATATTTGCACTTGGCAAAGGTGTTTGGAGAAACACCACTACATAAAACAAAGCCCTGTGTGTACAAGATGGACCAGATTCTCAGGTGGACTAAAGTCTCAATTCAAGACAACTATGCCAAGTGACATGAGCAGAGACACAGAATTATATTTCCTCTAAACCCGTGTGTTAGCAGTGAAAATCAGAACAGTGGATGGTAACAACACCGTCCTGATTTTCAGGCAGTGATGCAAATCAGGAGATACCTCATTCCTTGGAGGATCCTAGAAAAAAGGAACATCCTTTCCAAAATTATAATAATCCCCAAACTTCTTACAGACCAAGCAGTTTTACACTCAGAATGAGGCCCTGCAAAACATCACTGTGCTGCCTGGAGCAGGGACAATGCTCCATCACTTTGCTAGGTGACTCCAAAGGCCAAGAGTGGCTGCAGCCAGGGGCAGCCAGCACTGAGGCAGGTCCCAAGCAAAGTTCCAACCACATGTTTAACTGTAGAGACTCAAGAGAGGTTTTGTCCATTTGAGTTTGGACCACTCATGGTGGCAAAGTCCATTTTTGCCACCATGAGTGACCAGACAGGGCTCACAGTCTCTCCTCCATTTCCTTCTCCCCAAGGCTGCCTGTATGAGAGCCAGCACAGACAAACTGCTCTCCTGGAGTGGGATGCTCAGAGAAGCCTCTTCCCAGCAGCAGTGGATGCTGCCCTCCCTAAGTGACCTTCCCTGAGAGGAGCCACTTAACACACAAATTACCCAACCTGCTTTTCTCAGAAGGAAGAGAACCACAACACTCACATACCCACCTGCTCAGGCTCCTTAAGCAATGCCTCTTTTCATCTGAAAAAAAAAATCTGACACCCTTTTTTTATTACTATTTATTTCAAGCAAGCAAGGACATGTCAGTCTTATTGCACAAACCATTAAGGCACTAACTTCAAAAGCAATGAACCTTACACTTCATGCTCGTTACAGGGAA